>NC_136059.1:1922140041-1923445055 GCF_964261635.1 Lissotriton helveticus
GAATGCCTAAGCCTACTGACAGTTGCAGGCAGGCTGAGTGACAAGGAGGTCACTCCTGATGGGGTCTCTTATTTATTATCATAAGAACTGAACCTGTAACTATCCTGAATAAAACTACATGGAATATATTATGACTCAAGAACATCTTTTATATACCACACTAGGCAAAAAGCAAGATAGGATTGTGCGTCATGCGTCCATCAAAGGAGAGAGAGAGAGAAAGGGTGAGAGAGGAAGAGAAAGGAAGAGAGAGAAAGAAAGAAAGGAAGAGTGAGAGGAAGAGAAAGAGTAAGAGAGAGAGGAAGAGAGAGATAAACAGCGAGAGAGAGGAAGAGAGAAATAGAGAAAGAGTGTGAGAAAGAGAAAGAGAGAAACAGAGGAAGAGTGAGAGAGAGAAAGAGAGAGACAGGAAGAGAGAGAAAGAGAGAAACAGTGTGAGAGAGAGGAGGAGATAGAGTGAGAGAGAGAGGAAGAGAGAGAGAAAGAGTGTGAGGGAAGAAAGGAAGAGATGTAGAGGGACAGTGAGAGCCCACACTGTTGACAAAACACTCACAGCTCACCTTTCCGCCACCGGTGTGTCTCCAACCATGTGCTGGGACATAGTGGAGCCCTCAAGCTTACTCATCTGAAATGTAGTATGGAATCATTAATGACAAAGTAAATACAACTGTGCATGCCTAAAAAGCTGTCTTGCTGCTGTGCATCCAGGCTACTGCACCCCATCCACTTTCACTGCCCAGAGGTATCTGCCCGCTGCTGCACACCCAGGCTGCTGCACCCCATCCACTCCCACTGCTCGGAGGTGACTGCCCGCTGCTATGCACCGAGGCTTCTGCACCCCATGCACTACCACTACCAGGAGGTGACAGCCCGCCACTGCTCAAACAAGCCTCTCTGCTCACCTTTTGCAACCTGCTTCTGGAAAATAGGGCCTACTACGTGCCGCTGCAAGCACCAAGCCCGGGGCCCAGGGACAGCGCACCCTGCATATCATGCAGCCCTGCTCCGTAGGCCACCAGTTCTCACATTTGGTGCTGGGTCTTGATTGCGCCATGGCAGAGGACATACCAGTGCACCTGGCTTTTCATCGCAGGCTGCAGACCCGCTCAGCCCTTGCGGTGCCACTAACTCTGTGAATAGCGAGGCGACGCCACGTGGCGATAGGCCTGCACTGTCTAATGACTAAGGCCCACACAGAGGTCCAGCAGGGCACACAAATCCTGAGCTGTCCAGACCGCCTGTACGGGGCATCACCGCAGCCTGCACACCCGCTTAGCAGTTATGGTACCTGTACCTCAGTGGACAGAATGTTACCGTCACGTGCTGGCGTGCCTGTGCCGGCCTCAGTGCATGCGGTGCGAGCAACTCTGAAATGGCGTAGAGCACATGCGCCCGGTCTTTTTTATTGGCAAATTATCGTGTCCTGTGATGCCTGTGCTCGATGGGTTTGCTGTGGGTGTATACCAGCTGTGAGGGAGAGGCTGTGGCGTACTGACAACTAGGCTGTGACCAGCAGATCACTGCAATGAAAACCTGGGCCATGTAGCGTTGTTGTCCTTCCCTGTAAGCATAAGCGGAGTGGGCTGGCCTGGCGTATGCCAGTCCTGCGTGAGGATGTGAAGAATGACTCCGGAGCTATGGCTGTGGCTCCGTCGTGAGCTGTATGAGGAATCAACTGATGCGGGTGTCCGTGTCGTAGTGCTGATGTCACCCGGGTGGTAAGCACCAATGTGTCACTCTGTGAGCCAAATCCGACAACATGGCCAACATGGAAGGTACGGGGAATCACTGACCCTACATTCATCCTTAGTTCCACACCTGAAAGATGGTGGACATGACACATCTGTGTGGATATGAATGTTTATTGCACATTCAGTGGAGTATTGCAGCTGTAGCAATACAGGGCCATGGAAAGTTCAAGTTTCAGTTTTTGGCACATTGAGGGCAGTCAATTTGAGCCAAGCTTGTGTTCGGGGTTAGGCTGTGCCAAAATATGTAATTATACAATCACTCCGCCAATCCCCAAGCACAATGACCGAGACAAAGTTACATAACCAAAGTTTCCCCCGCTGCCAAAGGTAACATGGTTGCATACGCTGTCCACAGCACAATGTAATGTGGTAGGGCCCAGGGGCAGCATCTTGCATACATAATGAACACACGGACACAAATAGATAGTGGAACTGGGTACGGGCACATGCGCTCGACTCCTTTTTATTACCAGAGTCACATGTTCAGTGACGTCTGTGCTGAATGCGTGTGGGTTGAGTGTAAGCCAGCCCTACGGGAATGGTTGGTGCTGGTAACAAGTACAACAGTAATCATTGGATCAGACACAGAGATTCAATCATAAAGGGTCAATGATTTGTGCTGCACTAAGGTAGGGGCAGCAGATGTGAAATAATACACAAAAGATTATATCCTAAATGGTCCATGACTTGTGGTGCACTGAGGTAGGGGCAGCAGATGTGACATTATACACAAAATATTGTGTCCTTAAGGGTCCATGAATTTTGCTGCATTGAGATAGGGGCCTTAGAAGCATTTTGAGTGTGTGCTGCTAGAGATGATGCGTGGTGCGGGCGAGCCGCATTGGGAGCAATGTCTGTTGCCTACTGGACTGCGTCATCTGCAATTGCGACTTGATGTGAATGGTGAGCCCTGCTATCCGCAGTGTAGATCAAAGGCAGTAGTCAGCACAGACATCAAGGAATGCTTTTTGTCAGATTCTCTTAACAAAATCCAAGGACATAGAGCACAATTATCTCTGCAATTAATAAAACAAGGCTGCATTCAAATTGTGAGCTCGGCTGAACGCAGTGTAGGCGTATGGAAGAAAACATAAAATATGATTGAAATACATTTTCAAAATATGTAGGTTTTAGGGACGTTATAGTTCAAATTGTGAGCTCTGCTGTCCGCAGTGTAGGTTGTCATTCAGTGTTCGTTTGGACTTGCAAGATGAATATGGTCATTGTAGTAAAGCTATACCTGATATAAAACAAGTTCTTGAAGCAAGGATATAAAAGGATATTATGTAGGTTTTAGGGACATTGTAGTTAGTTGCCGACAGGACTCTGTAATTATTGAATCAAGACTCAATTTTAATTGTGAGCTCTGTTGTCCGCATTGTAGGCCGGAGGCAGCGTTCAGGAAGGGCCCACAGCCACATGGCGTTGAGTTGCGCTGCACAGTTAGTGGCACCTGAAGCAACCAGCATGTGCAGGAGCCTGAGATGATGCGTGGTCCGGGCAAGCCGCACTGGTAGCACTGTCTGTTGCCTACTGGACTGGACTGCGTCATCTGCAATTGCGTCTCGATCTGAATTGTGAGCCCTGCTGTCCGCAGTGTAGGCCGGATGCAGCAGTCAGCAAGCGCCCACAGCCACGTGGCATTAAGTTGAGCTGGACAGTTAGTGGCACCAGAAGCATTCAGCGTGTGCGCAGCCTGCGATGATGTGTGGTCCGGCCGGGCCGCACTGGTAGCACTGTTTGTTGCCTACTGGACTGCGTCATCTGCAATCGCGACTCGATCTGAATTGTGAGCCCTGCTGTCCACAGTGTACATCGAAGGTAGTAGTCTGTACAGACATAACTCTGCGGTGCTGTGCCTCTGGGTTCGCAGGGCGCCTTTTTCAAGGAGGCTTGTGGTCACTGTGGCGGCCTCATGGCGGGGTGAGGGCCGTCACTCTGGCAGATGCGTTGGCCTTCTTAAAAGTGAACCACGCCCAGAGCCCCAGCCTATTTATTCACACTCCTACGCTGGAGTGGCGTATGTTGTACCAGCCTACTCCGCTTCCACTTCTGCTTACAAAAGGGGACGACACAGCTACATGACCAAGATCTTCCCCACTCCCTGATGTAACATGGTTGTGTCCACTGTCCACAACAGTACAAGCACCAGCAGTATATGTCTACATGGAGAGGTCTGTGCTCTGCATAGTGAGGTTGGTCAAGCACATCACCTCTCCACTTGTCATTCTGTGCATTCTTATTCATGGGTGACTTGCCTCCTTCACACATACTTGGTTCTCACCTCTACCAACATTCAGCTAATGTGTGGCTGAGGGACAATGCTGTTTTCGGAAGGTCCGCTGTCCTGTTCTGCGCTGCCTTGGTGGTAGTAGGGGGGTGGTCCGGGGGGAGGTCCTGGGGATGGAGGCGGTGGGTGTTGTAGCCTTCTTGGGTGTCGGAGCCTCATGATCAGTAGCTCTATGACATGTGTTGGTCTTCAGATGTGGCTCTGGGCTGGGCTCCCTTTCATACTGTATGTAGTTGTCCTGCTTTACACCAGTAAAAGGCAGATGTTAAATTCTTACTGCTAACATGTCTTATTGCCTGTTTTTGACTCGCATCGCAGATTTGGGTGGTCATTGAAAATATCGGGAAGTGGTGTTTTCGTGGTGTTTTTTGCACGGGAACGCCTACGCTGCATATCATTAGCGTAAGTTGTCACTCTCATTCGTGGCGATGTTTTTTACAGAAGCTATTGCTGGAAAACTGGTGATATCAGCAGTTTGCACCAGGTTGAGAATGGGAAGATAATTCTTTCGCCACTCTTGCTGTGCTAAAGTGCCGAGAACTCGGCAATAATTTCTTGAGATTACGTCCCATTGTTTTTTGTTTTATTTCCGTCCAGATTGGCGCACCCAGCCACTTTTGTGGGATCCCCTGAGCAGGCCTAGAGGGTCATGGTGTTTGTACCCTGACCACTTTTCCTGTTTTTTCATCTTATTTGTTGTGATTCACATGCAGCTACAACAAAGACCTAATAAACACAAGAGCTCGTTTTAGAGTCACCCTATAACCCAACAGTGGGGACGTATTGCCGAGTTATCAGCATTTTAGCACAGCAAAAGTGGCAAAAGAATTATCGCCCCATTCTCAAGTTGGTGCACATTGCCACATTGCCCACAGGCTGATGGTACCAATGCAGCAGGCAATCAACATCGTTCCTCAGACAAAGCTGCTGGCTGTGCTGCAACTGTTGGCCTCCGGTATTTTCTAACTAAGAACTGCCAGAGTCGGAGGAGTCTCACAGCCTGCCCTATTAAACTTCCTCACACGTCTTGGATGCATGTCCACAAATGCAACGTAGAGCCCCTGTATCCGCACCACCCACTCGTCCCATTTGTAGTATTCCTGCACAACCAACCCCAACCCCAACCCCAGCCGTTGCTTGACGCCTCTGTGCTCCAGATCCAAGATTGTCGTCACTGAAAAGGGGGTGCGCCAGGTCATGAAGTCTAGTAGTCAACAGTAGTGTAAAAACTGTACTTTATTAGAAAAACATAAATGAACAACACAAAAACATCAAACAATGAGAGACATTCCCAACGTTGTTAGTATGGTTGCGAATGTAATATAGTACAATGTATTGCACTTGGACAAACCAGAATGTTTACAGGTATGATCAATCCTGCACAAAATGACCGTAACAGAAGTTTGTGTGGTCGTAACCTTCGCAGGAAAGAAAAGGAACATTACAACAACACAAACTTCTGTTACGGTCTCATTATGCACAATGAATCAAACCTGTAAGCTTCACTGTTCATTTCAGCTTGATACACCAGCATGTTCACTTCACCCACACTGCGCAGGAACAGCTGGAGACCAAGCAAGGTAACCATGCCATAGCAGCCTTCCTTCACGTGTTGGGGGCAATTGACTGCACACATGTACTACTTGTGCCCCCTGATGACAGTGCACACAATCATGGCAACAGAAACCACATGCATTCCAACAATGTGCAGGTAAAACTGGACCACCGGGGCCTGTAGACTAATGTTGTCGCAAACTTCTCAGAAAGTGTGCATGATTCCTACATCTTTTGCAAGCATCCCAGCCCTGGTACCCAGACCCGTCTGTCACCCAGCAATGACTGCCCGACCCTGCGTACCGAGACCTCAATGGTCACCTGCTGCCACCTGTTTGTCTCCAAGAGGGCCCACCACGTGCCGGAGCAACCTCTGCAGCCGTCGCTGGATTCTGCGACACAGGCCCCCAGCGCATCCTGCTACACCACCCAAAGAGTCATGTCTGCGCAGCCAGCTGCCTTTGGCGTACTTGCAGTCCAGCCAAGCTCACATTTCATATCGGGTCTTGATTGCCAGGATGGCGTATCGAGGCATACACATCTGCACAGGCTGATGTCATTTGAGATGTCATCAGTGATGTCATCAGTGATGTCACTGACAATGTCATGAATGGTGTAATATGTGACGTCATTAGCAGTGCATTGCAAGTTATATTTGGCTCAGCTAACTATAACGGACGAATTTCACTGGTTTTGTACAAGTGAAATGTCCAACTAACTATAACGTGCCTGAAACCTATGTTTTTTTCAGTGAATTTCTAAGGTTATTTAAATGCTGATTTCTAACTATTACGTGCCTGAAAGCTATGGTATGTATATATATTCTAAGCTAACAAACAATATATCATACATAAAAAATAAAACCTTAATTAGCATTTAACATAGAGGGACTCAACAAAGTAAACCAACCAATAAAATAAAACTATAAACAACTTTAACCGATAAATCAAACAAACCAACAATATCAAAGGCACTCTAATTTAAATAACGAAATACTGGAAAAACGACAAACACTGCAAAAATGAGAATACTCTACTGCATTCTCTCACCAGACCATTAAGAAAAAATATATAAATCCAAACAACTACCTAAGCAAGTAGGTAAAACTTATATTTAAACTAAAATGTAATTATTAAACTTAAAAATATAAAATAGCAAATACATGTTAGAAAAACTCTCCAACTTCTATCTCTTTATGTAGAGTTCCAAAAAAAAACAAGTGTCAAAAACAATAAACTGCCAGACAATAACAACTTTCGCAAACCATCCAAAAGAATAAGAAAGTAAGTATACATAAAATGATAAAAAAAAAATATAAATGCACCCAAAAAACAAGCCAAAATAAACTTAGGGATCTCAAACTCTAGAAACCACCAACACATTATCATTCAAAATGATTCATCCATTAGAGGACCCAAGTGGCTGTTCTGATTGACCGTACCTTGTGCCTTGCTGGAGCGCCATCTGCTGTCGGGAGGAGAGGGGTTTGCTGAGCGAGGAGAGGAGCGAGGAGCGAGGAGCTGAGCGGCTGCTGGGTGTGTGAGGCTGTCTCCGTCTCTTTCTCCGCGCCGTAAGCCGTAGGCGCCTTCACAAGCGGAGGAGAACGCAAGCACCTTTACCCTGCGGCCACGTACACCTCTCTTGGAAGCCAAGGAGCCGCGAAAAACGCCATACTTTCTCCCCATAGCGGCCGGAGCCGGGGGTCGGAGCTGGGTGCTGCGAGTGTCCTTTCCGGCGGTTGGTGCCGGGAAAAAAGCACCAGCACACAGCGGCCGGAGCAGGGATCAAATGTCTTCCCCCAGCGGCCAGATCCGGAGCCGCTCGTGTCTCCCTCGCGGGGACGGAGCCGCGAGTGTTTATTTTGGTGGCTGGAGCCGCAAAAAACGCCGACACACAGCGGTCGGAGCAGGGAACTAAGTTCTCCTCCCACAAGTGTCTTTTTAGCGGCAGGAGCCGCAATAACCTCCACATAGCGGCCGGAGCCGGAGCCGGAGCCGTGAGTGTCTTTGTTGACGGCCGGTGGAGCCTCCAAACGGCAGGGGCCGCGAAAACACCTCAATATAGCGGCTGGAGCCGCGATAAAAGTTTCTTTATTGTAGCTTATTTTAGCTTATTAAAAAAAAAAAAAAAAAAAGGATTACCATCCACTCCACTCATTTTCACGCTCATTTGCGCCTTTTAAACAGCATAACAGTCAGCCTCCAGAATTGTTGAATTGAGTGTTTAGCAGAGCACGGCGACTCTGGGCTATTGAAGTTCTGGACCCTGAGGACCTGGGAGGTGTCAAGACTTTGCCAGGACCTTGCTGAGAGTTGGGAGCTGCTGCTGGGGACGAATAGGATCCCAGACCCCAGAGCCTAGAGCCTGGTGCCCAGAGCCTTCGAAATAGGCAATTGAAATAATTGAAAGAGGCTTGTATGTTTTTGGTCTGACAGAGAAAGCGCAGAGACCCCCAGAGAGTAAAAAAACAAACAAAAGAGCTGGACTAGCGTTTGGAAATCATCAGCCTGTGGTTAACTAAACAAAGTAACTGTGCTGACTATAAGTGTGATTGCCCCGCCGGCTAGTGGTTGTATCATTGTGAAGCGTTACAAGATCTGGTGAGCCCTACTTCGTGGAACATCTCGCAGGTTGAAAAGGGGGGTTCAGCTAGGGATCCGTCTACTCCTACATATTGTCCGCAAAAGACCGGACCAAGTCACAAAACAAAGACAAAGTCAAGTGAAGACTTGGAGCCATCGGGTCTCACCATCAGGTCACACCATGAGGTCTGGCAAAGTGAGGAAGGCACCAGGGGACAAGATACCAGCCTTACGAGGAGCTCTTGAACGGAAAAGACTGGAAAAACTGAATGCTAATAAAGCAAACAGTTCAATGCAGAATCCACTTATTTCACCAATTGCCTCTCTCTTTAAAAAGTCAATTCAAAATAAAAATTTGTCATCTTCCGGATTCCAGTTTTTGAAAGACCCGGGGCCGTTTTGTTCTCCTCAACGGAGGGAGTCCTGGGCTTATCAACACCTATTGCACCCATTATTATGACTTCCCCGGGGGAGCACGTGGAGGCCACGCTAATTGAAGCTTCCTCAATGTCAACGTTAACATCAATAACCGCCATTGGGGGACAAAGTCCCCAGTCAAGCGAAACATGTGATCCCTGTAAATATACTGAACAGTTGGAGACAATAGGAAATACAGGAAAAATAGCAGGTCTTTGGGGGAAAAAATGTGAAGTTATAACAGTAGTATCAGTTCATCCTTCCCCCCGAGGACAAACCAACGACTTCATCAAAAATGCAGTCTCCAATAATGCTAACAACTACCAATCCAAGCTCAGTGTTATCAATGGTATCAGATTCTATAGTAAATCGACTTGTTAAATGTGCGGCTTTGATGGAATCGGCCCCCGATGATTTGGCCCTTCTCAGTCCGAACACAAGCCTAACGATAGATAAAAATGTATGGAATGATGAGCCGGCTGAGATCTTTCTAGGAAATAGGGTGTTAGTGGGAGCAGGAGCAACTGAGAGCTACATAGAGGACAAGTTCCAGACCAGTGAGCGCCTCATAGTACACCCACAGAGGCCAACGGGTCCCAGGGCGGATCAAGTGCCAGCACCCAATACAAACTACAAGGATCCACCAAAAGAGGAACTCCTGTCTAAATCTCAAATGGATATGGCATTTGTGAATTTGGTTGCCCCTCTCTTAAGAGCTTTGCAAACGTCAACAACAACTTTGACAATGCAATCTGACAAGTTGGACATTCAAATCGATTTAATGAACATTATTGCGTCCAATATTGCAGGGATAAATACAAAGCTGGACAACCTGGATAGTCTAATAAACAGAGCACAAGCACATACTTATCAGTCATTGTCCTCCTGCTCCTGTGGTCCTGTCTTGGATAAATTGAGCTCTCTTCCCATCATCCTTGAACAGATTCTAACCTTAAATCAAAGATTGATTAACGCAGATCTGAAGTTGGACGGTCCGATTATTCCTAAAACTGAAGAAAATTTACAGGATGATGAAAATACCCTAAACGCGCTAATCACCAATGAGGATAATATGGCTTTTGTAAAGTCCAACGTGAGTGAAGTAACCAATACAACAGCTGAGAAAGAGTCTAGAAATAATGAGACTTCAAATCATAAGCTAACAGAGAGACAACGGAAAAAGAGAGGAAAGCCAGAAACAAGAAAACTGAGGTAGTTTCAAACATGGGAATTGGAGTATATCCCATTTTTCCTAACCTGAAACAAGGTCCACATAAAAATGTAGAAAACAGCGGAAGCGATTCAGACACATCAGTAAGTAATATCATTTCTAATGGAGGCAAATCATTGACAATAAATGCTCCTAAGAACCCTCAGATATCAGGCTCCGTGACAAAAACTTTACACGTCGCAAAAATGCAGCAAACTGAGAAGGTTGCCAAAAATCATTTGTCTATTCCAAACTCTGACAAAAAGAGTAAGAAAAATGGAGATCAGGTCATGCAGTCAGTTGTTAAGCACAAGACGAAGCCCACGGAAACGATTGCCCAAGGCCCGGTCAATGATACCAAGGAAGGGCAATTGCAATCAAGTAGCAGTTCATCGAAATCAATACCATCAAAAACACCAGCAGACATACAACCGGCAGATAAAAATACTGCCTCAGACAGTTTAATCTGCCATGCTCAAATGTCAGTGTGCAGCAATGAAGGTCCAAAGGCAATTCCAGTTCCCTCTACACAAGTATTAACAGATCCGGCGATTCCAACTAGAAAGGATTCACCTCACCGTGAGCATCAAAGACTGACCGTGGAGCTAAGCACCCCGATGCAGAAATCATTAAAATTTTGTGTAACGAATCCAGAAGTGATTCAAGCAAAGATGGAATCTGGCACCTCGATACGGGAACTCAATCATAAATCCGGAATAGAGTTGCACAAAATAATCTGGACTCCAGAGTACAAGACACAGGGGGCCCACGATATACTGAATAGAAGCAACATCCTGAAGTTGTTGGCTGAATTTGAGGACCTAAAAGGAATTAAAACAGGCGACCTTGAGCAGGTTCTATTTCTTGAAAGCCCTAACGACCCATCTATTGACCAAACTTTGACAATCTGGAAATCAACAGAAATTGGCGAAGCAATTATGGGGAAATCGGATATTTTTCAATCTTGGGGTATTCAAATAACTCACCAAATTTCCCGACGCTACCCGCCACCACTGATGAGGCCGGGTGGAGTTCAACTTATCAGGAAAATTGATGATGCACATACAAATCAACAAAAGCCTGTTTACTCAATTCTGTTCAATGCAAAGGGCAGAAGTGAATCCCCACTGGCTTGTGTAGAAACAAAACAGTGCGATGTGGTATCGCAAAATACTATGGATAACTGGAAATGGCTTCCTGGTATGTTAAATGAAAAACGGAAGGTCTGACCGTTCAACAGAGAACAGAAACAAAAAAAACAAAAGAAAACTAATAAGGATATGCATGTGTTATCCTGGAACATTGCAGGTGCAAAAAGATTACTAGAAGGAGGATTACCATTGGAAGAATGGCGCGGATGTGACATAATTGCGCTACAGGAAACTTGGTTACAAGAAGAAATCGCCCTTGTTGGGTTTATACATCATAGCGTAGCCGCTGAAAAGTGTAAGACCTATGGCCGTGCCATTCGTGGCCTCTCAGTATATGTGTCAACATCATTAAAAATTAATTCAGTACAATTAAAATCACTAGATTCTAGCATTCAGTTAATCAAACTAACAGATCAAAACACCAATAATTTCACGTCAACAATTCTGGTTAATTATTACACGCAACCTAAAATTAAGCAGAAAAAGTCAAAAAATGCGTTATTGTGCAATGTTATTATGGACTTACGTACTACGGATCCATTTTCCAACATTATAATCACTGGTGACTTTAACTCTAACCTGATCCTATCACCGGACGAAGATGATAAAATATCAGCGGATAATATCTATTGGGGTGTTCCACAACAGATACAAAGTGGTGCAGGAACACGGAAGGATCAACCAGCAATCCAATTAGTGACTGAATTAGAGTTTCTTGGTATACGTGTACTGAACGGGAGGTTTCCCGAAGACTAACCCCCCAGTAAAACATACTATGGTCCACACTCCCAATCTACCCTGGACTTTACATTGGTTAGTCTTTCAATAATCCCTTTGGTAATCAGCTTTCAAATTGAGTTCTCCCTGCTGAGTGATCATGCAATGCAACACACCATATTTAACCTCAACAAGGAAAGGTTGCAACCGTCATATATACTGGAAGGCCATCTAAGCTCTGTTAACCTGAAACGTATAAATTGGTCTAACACAAATGAAAACGAGTGGTTTATTATAATGAAGGATACACTGAATGAGATTGGGAATGCTGCAACAAATGTGATCCAAGCATGGTCTCTTTTCTTGCTAAAACTAAAACAAAAAATGAAGCTGCCTGTTATGAAAGCGAGCACTGACGGACCACAGAAAAAACACTCGAAAGAGCTACAAGATCTGCGAAGATTACTTCGAAAAACTCAAAAGAATCTACAATATGCTGACCGTGTTGTATGTCAATGGGCCACTTTTCGTGCGCAAAGAAAAGAATATAAAAATAAGGTCTGGGAATTTAAAAGGATAACTAATGAGAGATTTTGGTCCAAATTAATTTTCAGTTCAAAACTCCGGAACACTAATACATTTTGGCAAACCATAAGTCAGCTAACAAGACCCTGTAACGTTCTTACATCGAATGGGCAGGAATCGGAGTGGGAAACGCTTCTTGCGACAAAGTTTACAGATACCTCGGCAAATACACTAAGTAGTGACCCTTGCCCAAAAAGTGAAAACAAAAAGTGCCCCGTATATGAACAGGGGAGTCAACTTTTGGCTAGCAACCACAGCAACATACTAAGTACCGACCAACAGAATAATTCATATACGGCGGAAGAAATAATTAAAATAATCAAAAAAGCGAAATCTAATGGGGCACCAGGCCCGAACGGCATTCCGCAAGCGGCGTATAAATACGCCCAAGAATTTTGGGGAGCATGTCTGGCTGAACTGTTTGCTGATGTGCAAAACCTGAACCGAGTACCTGAAAGCTGGCAAGGATCCATATTTATGCCAATCTATAAAGGTAGTGAAAGATCAAATCCGAATAACTATCGTCTAATAGCGTTGCAGGATGTTGAGGCAAAATATTTTGCATCGCTTCTCTTAAACGATTTGGTCACTTGGTCAGCTGAAAAAGAGCTGATTCCCATTAGTCAAACGGGGTTCAGGAAGGGGATTGGAACAACAGCAAATATCCTATCCATCACTATGATTGCGGAGAAGTGCATGAGTAGTAAACAGGACTTAAACTTGTGTTTTATTGATCTTCAGGTCGCCTTCGATAGCATTGACCGTAATTTATTGTGGTCGAAACTGAAAGCATGGGCCATACCGGAGAGTATTCTAAGGGGTCTGCTGCTATTTTACTCCGATATCTGGTCGCAAGTAAAAATAGGGGATGGCACACGGCTGTCGAGAAAAGTTTTTACATCGATTGGACTCAAACAGGGGTGTGTCCTTGCGCCTCATTTATTTATTCTCTTCATTTCAGATCCCTCCGGGAAACTGAATAATTGTAATGCCCATCCACCAAAACTAGGTGATCTACAGCTCACCCATCTGGCTTACGCCGATGATATGGTATTAATGAGCTTAACAAAGGTGGGTTTAACCAGATTAGTATCGGAACTCTCAGATTTCCTGTCGGCAAACAAGTTGGCTTTAAATGTCTCAAAAACCAAAACTATGTTGATAACTAACCGCCGTGGATCTCGTCATGATATTTGGCTAAAAGGAAAAAAACTAGAGAAAGTCTCAGCATACAAATATTTGGGCTTTTTTCTAGATGATAAGCTTAACTTAAAAGATCAAACAAAATATCTGACGCAAAGAGCGGGAGCCCTGATATTTGGATTAAGTACTTTGACAAAGAAATTGGAAGGCCCATCACTTAAACCTTTATTAACCGTGATGGCCAACAAAGTACTTCCAACTTTGACGTATGCAAGTGTGGCTATGCATGGAAAGGATGCGGTCCTACTAAACAGTCTAATAACTAAAACTTACAAGAAGGTTCTTCGATTACCCAGCATGTCATCACCAGCACAAATACGTCTTGAATTTGGCTTGAAAAACGAAACACTGGGCAGATTATATTCGTACATCAAGGTGTGGTACCAGATCAAGGAAAAAGCTATCAACAATAATCTTAAACCTATCTATGGCAGGAGCTTAATTCACAAAAAAAATCAAAAGCAAATAAATTCCTTACATATGCTTTGGAGGCTACTTGCACAAAAACCCTATGGGATAAAAATCTGTCATTTGAAGTATTAAAACAGGCTTTAAACAAAGTGGCCAAACCTCATTCATTGATTTTGCATAAAGAAATTTTTTCACATCGTTCCCACTCTTGGTTAGTGATAAACGGCTATAAAACATTAACCTCAGCATTGTACTTGGAAACAACTTATTCCATTTTTATTAAGAGAAAGTTGATGGCATTGAGGCTAGGCAAATTCACAACTTTAGCTGAGGAGCCGGGCTGGAAACAGCATGTAGCTGTCACATGTCGACTGTGTGGTAGCCCCAAAGAAGATCTAATACATATAATTTGTCATTGTAAGATGTTGTCCAAGGAACGTACATATTTTTTAAAACCTAGTTTTCGGATTAAGAGGCTACGAACATGTAGATCTGCCATTATTGGAAGCCTGGACACAACTGCTCCTCGTTTACATTGCAACCTGGTGAAGTTCTTGCAGGCATTTGAAAAACATCTTAAACAACATGGAGATTCAAATTGTTAATGATTTGACTTTTTGCTACTGTGATTTTCCATAATGATATGAATAACTTCAGGAATATAATTGAGTTTTATTACCCGTTTTTATAATATGTTTTTTAATTCATTCTTCTATTTTTAATGTAAAGCTTATACATTTTTACAATGGGCGTGCGATATACAAATTGCTATGGTTTTAATTAACTAAATAATAAAGATTAAATTTCACAATTTCAAATTTCATTCAAAATGAAACATGTTTTTATACAATCAACAGAAAAGGAAGCACATGCTCCACATTAGAACACCCCAACAGAAAATCTGCAAAACCGCAAATCTGTGTCAAACACCTAAAACAGGACATACATTTAAGTATACAAAATAGAAGCAGTCGAATTAATTTTACATATAAATAACAAACTTACAACTTTAAATTATTATATATATTTATACTATTACACTATATTCAGATACAATGACAGAATCTGCAAAATGCATCACTTTACAATAAAAGAAAGCAGTGAAGAAACTACATGGGCTACGCCTACAGCAAAGAAAGTGTATTACTAACTGGAAATGTACCAAATATTATTGCATGCTACGGGAAAATAATTATAAAAGATCATGTTGTAACTCATGTAAGAGATCCCAACCACCCCCAAATCTGAGAGAAATACACATAAGGGACATATTGCAAGATATAAGAGAGGCATGCTCTACCTCACTGGAACTTACACCCAAAATCATTAAAGATATAGGGGCATATTATAAAGGGGGTTTATCTCCGCTTTTTTGGCTTTAAAAGCCAAGAAAGCGGAGATAAAATTATCTCCCTATTACCTAGCTGTCGCTAACACCAGTTAGCGACAGCTAGTAGGAGATAGCAACCATCTTGGGCCCCACTTTGTATGTCAGTGATATTTATCACTAATGACATGCAAAGTGGGCGTGCCAAGATGTTAGCGACTGGAAACAGTCGCTAACATCGCTATCTCCTATTACCAACTTTTGGAGATATTCGCGCTAAGCGCGAATATCTCCAAAAGCTAACACCTGCCCTGAGCAGTTCTTAGCCATGTTATCCAATGGGAGGTGGATAACATGGCTAAGAGCATTAGCTCGGTAATGCATGAATATCATTGACTTTTGAGCGATAATCATGCATTGCAGCCGTTTTTTATCGCATTTGCGATAAACCTTGGTAATATCAAGGTTTATCTGCGATAAAAATCGCCGCAGCTCTGCGGTAAAATTTTGTCTCTAACCAAGCAATAGCGATAATTATCGCTATTGCTTGGTAATATGCCCCATACTTCCTAAAGTCACCGAACACATGACAGGACAACTTCCACCTATCCCCCTTTAAAATGTTTTATTGAACAAACTAAAAAAGCCACCAGCGATACCTCACCAATCCCTAGCAAAAGCTAAGATATACACATACCTGAACATTTAGCAATTACAAATAATGAGGAACCTTTCCTTTTGGATGACAACCTAAATATGGAGAAATGATTCCTAATATTCTCTACAGCTTGTAACTTAGTACAATATAGCCATTGTCAAACATAGGTGATGTATGGGACCTTTAAAATGTAACCCAACTCATTCACTCACATATACACCATACATGATGAATATCAGAACACAAATATCCCTTTTATATATGTCCTACTGCTAAATAAAGAAAGCAGCACTTACTACGACCTCTTAAATCAGATAACATATAAAGGTAATAACTACTACCCCAAAAATCGCTCAAAGTAATCCAAAGTATCTAAGAACCATAAAAAAACAAAAACTTTTTTTTTTTTTAAAAACACCCCAGGAAACCCGACAAAAAAGGAAATCAAAGAAAAATGCATTGGATTATTATAACCAAAAATTATTTCCCTAAATAAAAAAGTAAACTCTCAATGCCAATATTACACTCTTGTAGACAAAAGCCTGTAAAGTAAATTAAAACACCCACCCTCAAAACAATTTCCAAAAATACACATACCAACAATTAATCAACAAAAAATAAATAACATAACACAATTTAATCTAACATAGCGATACATTACTAAAGTAGTGTACGAAAAGCCAAAACTAAAAACAAGTGAAAAACAGTAACACTAATACATCTAAATATGCGCAAAACCCTCAAACAAAACGATAACTAGCTTTTAGACCTCCCCTCTAAACCCCACTAACCTCAAAAACCTAAGACAATCCTTAAAAAGGACTTACCTGTTTCGGTGAACAACAGTACCTTACCGCGACCTGGTCCCGGGAAGGTTTACTAAAAATAGAACAAATAGGTTACAATATAGAAAGTATCAGTAAACAAATGTGGCTGCTAAGTGAAACCTTTTAAAAACAGACGTTAGACCAATAGAAATATATAGACACCATTGTAAAAAGGTTGAATAAATGTATAAAAAAGGCAAAACATTACTAAACATGTCATAAAATGATGTGATTAAATGGGGAGAAAATTGTAAAGTATAAATTAAATATCAGTATAAAATATATGCTAACATTTGTAATACATACTTAAAAATGTATCTTAAAATATTGTTGAAAAATGTATATAAAAAAATAAGAAATGTAAAAAATCTGGTACACTATAGCAAATAAGTTACAAATATACAAGATACAATACTATTAAAATATAATTTCTTTCTTTTTTATGAATATTTATTTATTTACTTAACTTTTTATAAATGTTTATTTTTAACTTGAAGTATGTAAAAATATACAATAATTAAACTTTGGAATCATAGATAAAATTAGAAAAATGTGTCATGTTTTTATCATACAAAATATGTTATTAATGATATTATTGGTTACAAATATACAGCAAACTATTATTGTTTTGTATTTCTAATCAACAACAGTGCTATTAAAATAACACAAACTATTTTCACTTCATACAAAAAAAGTAAAATAAAAATTTTCAGAGTAAAAATCAAACTTAAATAATCACACTTCACACACATTGGACAGCAAATAGATAACATTTACTATTCCCATGACAATTTCAGGAAAAGGGTTGGACACTAAAGAGGTGACATTGAGTATCCCCGATCCAATCTAAACCAATTTGGGAAGGCATTGGACACTTAGGGGCCAAGTACACTGTCGGTCAGAAAGCCTCCGAGTGCTAATCAGAAGCTTTCTGAGCGCGATCGGAGGCTTTCTGACCGAAGCGGTGAGTTTGCGGTCCGACCACCCAATTATGATATCGGCAGCGGGTATTTAAACCAGCCGGTCATTCGGACTCAGTTCCGATAGGCTCTCGGAGTCTTCCAGCTGGTAGGAACTGCACCCTAATTCCCTATGGACGGGATTTCCGCTGTCGAGATTATGATGTTGGTTTCCCACAGCCTTTACGTGCCGGCTTTTTCACACTAAAATGCTGTCAGAAAGCAACTTTGGGGGCCCCTGCAACCTCTGCAGTCAATGGTCGGTTGTCGAGGGGGTACCTAGATTGCTCCTTTGTAAATCCATGCACTTTGTGGCAGGCACCATGGGGTGCCTGCCACAGGGTGCAGGGTTTTAACATTCCCTCCATTTCACTGTAGGAGCCTATATTATTGCCGGTTTACGGCTGTGACGCAAGCTCCCATGAAGAAAAGTGAGTATGCGACCAATGTTCGGTCGCATTGCAATCAGGCGGTCAGAACCACCGACCTGAGGTCGATCGGTCCTGAGTCCGAGGTGGTGTCGTCGGAGGCAACTCTGACGGACATTGTAATAAGCCCCTAAAGGATTAAAATTATTTATTCCCACTCCAACATAAACCAATTTGAAGAAAGTGTTGGACACTAAAGGGGTGACATTTACTATTCCAACTCCAGTCTAAACCAATATGGGGAAGGCTTTGGACACTAAAGGATCAACATTTTCTATTTCCACTCGAATCTAAACCAATTTGGGGAAGGTGTTGGACACTAAAGGGGTGACATTTACTATTTCTATTCTAATCTAAACTAAGGGTTGATATTTACTGTTCCCACTCCCATCTGAACAAATTTGGGGAAGGTGTTGGTCACTAGAGGGATGACATTTACTATTCCTACTCCAATCTAAACCAAAATTGGTAGGTGTTGGACACTAAATGTGTGACATTTACAATTCCCATTCCAAATGAAACCAATTTGAGGAAGGTATGGGACACTAAAGGAATGGCATTTACTATTTCCGCTCCAATTTAAAACAATTTGGGGAAGGTATTGAACACTAAAGAGGTGACATTTATTAATTCCAATCCAATCGAACCATATTGGGGGAAAGTGTTGGACACCAAACTGGTGACATTTACTATTCCCACTCCAATCAAAACAAATTTAAGGAAGGTGTTGGAAACTAAAGGGATGACATTTTCTATTCCCGCTAAAATGTAATCCAATATGGGGAAGGCATTGAACAATAAAGGGGTGATATTTACTATTTCAACTCCAATTTAACCATGTTGGGATAAGGTGTTGGGCAATAAAGCGTTGACATTTACTATTCCCACTCCAATCTAAAGCAATTTAGGAAAGGTGTTGGACACTAAAGGGGTGACATTTAATATTCAAACTCCAACCAAAACCAATTTAAGGAAGGTGATGGACACTAAATGGGTGCCATTTACTATTCCCACGCCAATCCAAACCAATTTGAGGAAGGCGTGGGACACTAAAGGGGTGAGATATACTATTCTAACTCCAACCAAAACCAATTTAAGGAAGGTGTTGGACACTAAAGGGGTGACATGTACTATTTCCGTTCTAATCTAAACAATATTGGGGGAGGGTATTGGACACTAAAGGGATGAAATGTACAATATCCACTTGAATATAAATAATTTTACACAAGCTATTACAAAATAAACATTGCTCCATACTCACACACTTTTTTTTACTATAGATTTAAATTAAATGTTATCTAAAACACACTAACCAAAACTACAAAACTATATATACATATTTAAGCACTAAATATACACAAAAAGTTGAATTACTATTAATTAATATATTTTTAAAAATATTTACAAACATTCATAAAGCTAATAACAAATAAAATCAGAATCCATTATTAACAATCATAAATAAACATTTTTAAATACATTTAAAATATAAAACAAATATAAAAAATAAATGTTTTAAATAAATTTACAAAAAAGTCAAATATTTCTATTTTGAAAAGCGTGCTGCAAATATTTCAAATGTAAACAATTTACATAAAATTATTCCTAAATATTTATCTTTATGAAAAGTTTTGCTATACAGTTTTACATCTTATATTATTTTTTTTTATTTAAATGTGCATTTGGTACCAGTATTATATATCTTAATTAATATGAAATAATATCTATGACAGGTATTAATAAAACAAAATAAATTAAAATATTTGAAATTATTGTTTTGCATATCTTTACAATTATTAACTTGAAATGTATTTTAAAATAGAATTTTTTTGTTAAATCTCCCCTCTGTTATTCTCTAAAAACCCAATATGCCAGCTACTGAAAAAAAACAATTATTTTAAAACATTATTACAATACAAATTTCAACAATTTAATTAAAAAAATATTTTGCTAAAAACATAAAAATATAATATACATATGCAATAAAACAGACTACAATAAATTAGATAGTAATTACAATTTGCAAATTATATTACATACAACAACATTTTCCGCATCAATATTAATGACAACAATGATAAAAACAGCACTAAAAACAATAGTTTTACCTCTGATATTCCTGTTGATATTTTTAATACCCGGATTTTCTTGACACAATTTTTTTGTATCTAGTTCATTTTTTCCCATATTTTGTCCAAATACCAACAGAATAGCTATACAGTGAAGCCAAACTTTTTTTTTTGCTTGATATGAACTCTCAGGTGTTAGGAAGGGTAGTGAAATGTATTTTTAAATGGCTAGCTTATCATTCCCAAAAGAAATGTTTACATATAATTTAGGTGGTTTATGATGCAATGATCTTTAATTGTCCAGCTTTGTGTCTAAATGACCAGAAGTGTATTTAAACAACTGCTTAATATGTACAAAAAAAAAGTAAATGCAGGGGCCTGTATTTCTCAGGAGGCCACTATCTGCACTACTGCTAAATGTCAAGACTACTTGCCTTTGTCTCACTCTTGCAGGTTGTTTTTCATCTTTGCTTTTTACCTGTGCCATTGTGTTCCTGTGATTGTCTTACTCCTTCCTTAAGTACCTCCATGTCTCTCTTGCTGTGGATCAAAACTTTATGAAGAAATTTGGGTTTGGTTCCCCAAAAATGATTATTAGTGCTCACCAATGGCAACTACTGTCACAAATGAAGGGCTTATTTGGATGTAGTCAGTTGAAGTTGTAATTGATGTTGGTTACCATAGCTGAGGATGAACTGTTGGGTTATATAATGAAGTGCCTAATAATTCAGGCACTGTTCATGTGAAGGGCTGTACCTAAAATAAGGTTTCCAGTGAGCTCCGTAATGTTATATGTAATCATTTGATCCTCTGTGTCCAAGCCACTTGCTGCCTTCATGCTCATCTTACTTTCTAGTTAAAGAGAATGTAGCACAGGAAATTATTTGCAACTGGTCAACTGGATTATCCACCTAGAAATCTTCTAGGTTTTAAAGAATTGACAGACTGCAATATCCTGTTGGAAAATTAGTTACAAAATGTGCCTGACCATCACCACTTCTGTTAAGAACCATCACCACATATCAGGCAAGTGGAGTGGTAGACTTAGAACTGAGTCTATGCCAAAGGCTGAACAAATGTTATATGTTAATCGAATTTAAATTAGTATCACTCACAAAATTGTCTAAGGACACATTATAGACAGCAGGGTCTTTATTTATAACATGTATTGACTTATAAGCCGTATTCTTCAGGCTGCACTATGAATGATAGTAATAACATCTACTGGTTGCTGTTTAGAGGCAAGTTTTTCATTGATGTTCCATTCCAATCAGTACAAAAATTACTATTGCACTGACCAGCAGAAGCAAAATGTTGTGTTTGCGCAAGTGAAGTGGGATATACAATAGGTAGGGGCCGATTATGATGACGAGGAGAAAGCCTCCGACCAGTGGTCTTAGGCTTCCTGGCCGACATGGTAGGTTTAAAGTCTGACCGCTGTATTAGGACGATGGTGGTCGGAGTTTAAACCTGTGGGTGTCAGTCGGAAAGGCAGCATAATCCCTTAAGGACGGCATTTCCACCGTCTGGAATGTGATGTTGGATTCCGACAGCCATTCCATGTCCGCCTTTCTGACATGAAAAGGCTGTTGGAAAACAACATTGGGGGTCTTAGAAGAGCCTCCTTGCCCCTTGGCCCTTCATACCGCCCTGGGGGGCACCTATGGTGCCTTACTCAACATCCCTGCACTGTGTGGCAGACAACATGAGATGCCTGCCACACGGTGCAGGGGTGTTTACAAAGTTCCATTTTTCAATGGGAGCTTGTGCTGTTGGCGTTTTTTGTTTCTGACCGCACTAAGGGGGCGATTACACTGTCAGACAGAAAGCCTCCTTCCAAAAGTTGGAATCTGCTCGACAGTGTTAGAACCCTTCCGACCGACTTGGTTGGTTTACAATCAACCCGACCGATTGAGTTGTTCTCGGTCAGAAAGTAAACTGCATGGTCATTCCAAATTGGTTCTGACCAGCTCTCGGAAAATTTCAGTCAGGCAGAACCCCATCGTACACCCCTATGGCCAGCGTTTCCGACCTCAGAATTACGATGTCGGTTTCCAACAGTCTTTCCGCGTCGGCCTGTCTGACATGAAACAGCAGTCATAAAGTGGCTTTGGGGGATCCTAGCAGGGCCCCCTTCATCCTGCGGCCTACAGTTGGGGGCCAAGAGGGTAATCAAAAGGGACCCCCCTGTAAAATCCTGCACTGTGTGGTAAGCACCGTGGGGTGCCTGCGACAGGGTGCAGGGTTTTACACACACACCCCATTTACCCATAGGAGCCTGTGTTGCCTGGTGGAACACAAGCTCCCATATGAAACATTGGGAATCCGATCGACAGTGTTCGTCGCATCATAATCGGGCAGGCAGAACCGCTGACTGTGAGTCGGTCTCAATCCCAAATTGGTGTTTGGTGTAAAGTTCCGTCCAACATGGTAATCAGCCCCTATATGCTGTCTCATCCAGATTGGGATTGTGGAACTACCGTCGGGCGGTTCCTTTCCCGCAACAGTGTGACAGTTCAGGAATTCACTGGGACATGCAATCTTTGTAACCTATACTCAGATCTTTTAAATGCTTTAAAGAGTATGAATCATTAGTACTCAATAGTCAATAGAAGCTAGCTGCAGGTCTTGCAATAAGTACATTGTATGCATGTGCATTATAAAATTACATTTAACAAACTTGATTTATGTGTCCAAAATTAGAACAACATGCATGTCATTTACATCGGCTAGAATAATCTGTATGCATTTCAGATGCTTTGTGTTGGTCTCAGTTTTTGTTAAGAAATCTAGGAGCTTTATTATGATCCAATATGCACCTCAGCACAAACGCAGAAGGGGACACTCCTCATGCATTCTACAGCACCTGCACTAACTCTGTAACTCTGTGAGTGTATGATCTGTTGCCAGCACAGCTTGAAAACACAGATCAGCAACCACGGTGTTCCTACCTGATGTCATGAACAACGGAAGCCGGGCTGGAGCATGTGCAGAAGGTGTGATTGTAGTAAGCCCTAAAGAACTTAACCATGGGGTAGCAGTCCTCTGGTCTCCTGGCAAGCGCCCCTCCTGCCGTGTAGTGTGGAACATAGCCAACATATGTTCTGCAATCTTATCCATCATACATTAATAGATTTCCACTGGCAGGCCGTTCGGTCCCACTGCTTTTCCTGTCTGTAGGTCCCTTACCACCTTAGCTATTTCCTCTACAGTAAGGTCTAACTCCAGAGTCCCCCTGTCCTCGTCAGTGAGCATCAGGAGGGCTAAATCCTTCAGCAGGTTGGCACAATCCTCCTCAGACATGGTGGCCATGGATGTGTATACCCCTTCATAATACATGGTAAAGGTTTCTGTAATTGCGCCACTCGTCATCTGGAGCCCTCCATTCTGATCAAGGATTTCCAGGACCCAATTTTGTCCCTTATCCCTCTTGTCCAACCATGCTAGTAATTTGTTAGCCTTGTCACATACATCATATAGGCTGCATTGCTTGCGCTTGAGGCGTAGCTGATGTTGGAGGTGGAGGTCTACTGTACCCCATGGTAGGAGCTGGGTCTCCAGGGATTTAATGTCACCCTTGAGCGTTTAACACTACTGCTATTGCTCATTTCTTCCCCCAATTAGGGCCTGTGTGTGTCCGTGGATGACCACATTTAAGGCCTCCCATAAGACACAGGCCAACTAAACTGTGCCTTTATTTTCTTGGAAATACTGATCCTCCTTATCCTCAACTTATCCTTAAGTGTTATATCTTTTAAGTTGCCAGAGATCCATTCTAGGGGGCTGAATATAGTTGTAGACACGGCACAGAGCACCACTCCCAGCACCGAATGGTTAGGCATTGCACGTGCATTATGTGTTGTTTTTCTAAATGTGCCTTCATGCATATGGTGAGTGAGAATATGGTCCAGGTGGGAGAAACTGCCATGGGCAGCTAATAAATACATGAATAGTTGTGCCAAGGAGTTGTGGTCGCACCATAGGTCTACCAGTACCTTTGCTTCCATGAAGGCCCATAAAAGGGCCTAGTTCATCCGGGAACACAGTCCTTATTTTCCTGTCCATATTAGGGTCAGCCATGGTATTGATATCTCCCCCTAATATTAGGATCTCAAATGCAAGGCGCTAATATCAGGGAATGTCTGTGCATGCAGCTTTGGTGGTATATATAGAGAGCAAATGTTCAATGTGCAGGCCCTCCCAAATCCAAGATTGAACCACATATATACTAAAGGTATGTCACCATGTATGGGCAGGGATAAAGGACACAGATTTTTTTATCGGAATACTTGTTCCTTTTGAATCCGTCAAATAGACTGTATGTGCCAAAAAGGTATACCCAAATCTGTCTAGAGATTTGTACTGGTTGCTCCTCAGATGGGTCCCCTGCAGAGGTATGAAATCTGGGGCATGCCTACGTAGATATTGAAGTTCTATGCTGCACTTAATTGTGCTGCCTAGACAATTGAAATTCCATGGTAGGACCTTTAAGTTCTGTTGTGTTGGTACTCCCATCAACCAGTGAAGTGTTCATGGAGTGGTCTATGTGCTCATCGAGTACCCTGCGACTTCCCCCTGTCCCACTGTACCCCATACGTCCGACTACATCCTCTTAATGTCACTAAGCTTGAGCAAGGGTGAAAACAAAATACAATCACATATAATTTATTTATTTATTTATTTTAAAGGTTTTATATAGCGCTGGCTAGACCCGGAGGTATCAGAACGCTTTACATGAGCATCAGATCATAGTTACAGGTTACATTGTTTTAAACGTTACACAGTTATTAGAGCATGGCAACATACTTACTTTTAAGGTAGAGATAAACAATAAGCACAAATACGTAAGGGGAAAAGCAGGCAGGGGTAAAGTTTCAGGGGAGGGGGAAGGAGCTGGGGAAGTAGACAGGTAATGAAGGTGGGAAAGAGGAGGGGAGTGTGAAGGACACCGCATGGAAAGAGGAGGGGAAGGGCGATGGGAACACAAACCGGAAGATGAGTCAAAGAAACGTCCAAAGTCCAGTAAGCTGTGATCCCAGGGGAAATGGTATAACTTCCCTATCTCTGTTGCGGGAGGCTCCCTTTATGCAGTGGACTCTCTCAGAGGGGTCTCTGAGACTCCAAGGCCTATACTGGATCCTTCCCCAAAAAGAGGAGAGGGAGTGCTTTGGCAAGGGGTACCATACCATACCTCAGCTGTGAGTGGCTCCCTTGGTGCAGTGGACTCTCTCAGTGGGTTCGCTGAGACTCCAGAGTATACATATTGGATCTTTCCCCAACAAGGGGATAAGTAGTGCTTAGTCAAAGGGCACAAAGGACAGGGGGCTAGGCAGACTAGCAAGCAAGATGGGAGATTCAGGGGTGAGGGGATAGGAGCTAGGGAGGCAGACAAAGAGAGAAAGAGTACTAAATGAGAACAAATGTAATTAATGAGTTATTATATAGCCCTGGCTAGACCCAAAGGAATCAGAGCGCCTTACATGAGGAACAATAATGTTGCAATTTACATCAGTTAAAAGTTACATAAGTATCAAGAAAAGCATTTAAAGAACATAGGGGATAAGGTGAATGGAGCAAGGAAGGGTAAGGGGATGGGGTAAAGGAGTAGGAGGAATATAGAACGTAGAGACGAGGGGAAAATCTGCCCAAGGTCTGGCTGGGTAGGTGACTGCAGGGAGGGGGAGTCCACAAACCATCTCCTCTTTAGCTATATGGTAGCTCCACCGGGCATCAGCCAAATCGCTAGGTCTCCACAGTCTGGAGTAAGTTCCGCAGGTTCCAAGTCCTGATGTGTAGGCAGGTTAGGGGATAGGTTCAAGATCTGGTCAATGTCCACTTGTTGTCCCATGGAAGTAAAACAATGTGTAGGGGACCAACTATGGAAGCCAGCTTGGGGTCAGGCAGAGGACTGTACTGTACACTGGTGGCCATCCTAAGGTCAGGCATCTGGCAGTTAAAGTCAATAGAATAAAAAATCCAGCATGCACACATCATCACACGCACTGACATGCACAAGCACACATAAATGTGAGCAAACACTCTCATATGCGCACAGACACACACACACAAGCACATAGACAGAAAACATCCAAGAACACAAGCACACATAAAATCCCATGCACTAATACAAAAACACCCAAATACATGCACACGCAAACATCGTCACATGCACAGACATGCACAAGTACACGAATGCGCTCACACTCTCATTCACACAGACACGCACACACACACAAGCACACATACAGAAACTATCAAAAACACAGGCCCACATACAATCACATGCTCCAGAACAAAAATACCCAAGGACGTACACACAAATACATGCACACACACACACCATCACATGCACAGACATGCACAAGCGCAGAGGGCGCATACAAGCACGCATACAGAAACATCTACATGCACAAGCACGCATACAATCCCATGCTCTAATACAGACACTCAAATACATGCACACACCATCACACGCACAGACATAAGCCCACATACAGAAACATCTGCTCGCCCAAACACAAGCACACATATTATCACATGCTCTAATACAAAAACACCCAAATACATTTCCACACCATCACACGCACATACATGCGCAAGCACACACAAATGTGAACAAAGTCTTTCATACACGCACAGGCGCACACACACACATGTGTCTGCACACACCCCCTCATACACGCATAGACGCAGACACAAAAGCACTCCCATGACACATTTCTCCAGGAGTGCTACAGCATTGATGGCAAACAATGGCAGGTTTGGACAGACTAATGAAAGAAGGCTAGTTGTACAGGCAGGAATTGGTCAAGGCCAACAAGATGGTGGGCACAGAGTAAGAGTCACAGCAATGTCAGCATAAAATGGTGGCCCCCAGATCAACAGAAAATGCAAGCCAAAGAACAGCTCCAAACTCCCCCACAACCAGAAAGATATACCAAAACAGCTGTGTCCAACAAGCAAACTACCCCTCCCTGATACCTTGCAATGTAAGGTCAGAACTGCCCACCTCCTCAATAAGTAAAGTGCCTGCCACCCAAACAGTGCCATTATGACAATGAGTTGGCCAGCAGCACCTTGACCCACTACTGACATAGAAACAAAGAACTATACCCTTTCTGTAGTATGATAGATCCATGCCTCTGCAGTATGAGTCATCACCATCATATACACCTTCCTCAGCTGGCTGAAGCTCTATGTAAGGGTGACCAGGTGCCTGCAGTTACCACCAGGGTCAGTGCCCATCTCTCCTATGCACCCTCGCTCAGATAGATCTGGCAAAGTCAACACTGGACATGGGGCAGGTAGCCGCGTGGAAGCCACCTGAGTTTGATTGTTCACCTTTCTCCATGGGGCTCCTGCCTAAGCTGTGTGTCTGGGTGATCAGAACACAAATTGTACAACTTGTTGACACTGCACCCTCCACAAGTCTCTGACTTACTCTGCCGACCCAGGGTGCACCAGCCTTCTATACATTCTCAGGCTTCCTCAGTGTGTGGTGAAGTGCCTGGATTTGCCCTTCGCTTCCACCCTCAGTCGAGACATGGAAAAGCATCATGTATTTGAGTTCCTTCACTCTAAGCACTTTCTTGATCTCATCAAAGCTGTGCCTGTGTACCTACAACATAAAGTCTGGTAAAACATGAATTGTGGCATTCTTTCATTTGAGAAGAAGTTAGAGAGGAGCTTAGGGAGGGAGTGTTAACAATAAGGTCTAACTCTGATGTTTTTTCTCCATGAACTTCACTCCTGGTCCTCAAGTTTGGCCGCAGTGGCGGCAGGGTGCTTTGTAAGGTTTTGTACTTGGTTCTCAGTCTCTTGGTTGTTGACAGGAGCAAATTGATATACGATTCGGCTGCTGTTACCTTTTCTGTGATCTTTTTGAAGTCTGCTCGGAGGAGGAAGACATCCAAATCTACAGAGTCTAACTTGGGCTCAAGTGTACCCTTGAGGTCTTGTATAGCTGCCATGATTGCCCCCAGCAAGGGTTCTCTGGGTCGATGAGACTCTGCTCCCAGACCACCAGCCACACCCCCATCGCCGCTCTGTGCATCTCCTTGGCCACAGTTGTTTGTCTGTTTTGTTAGCCTGCACGAGTGCCAGCCCCCTGTTCCTCACCATATTCCTCGATCTCACACTCTAGGGACACCTGGCTTTCAAGGCAGCCAGCCCCTGCAACTCCGCTCTGTGCTTGGCCAGGTGCAGCTCCAAGGGGCTTCAGATAAGTTCAGCCAGGTAGTTGCAGTGGGGCACCTCGTGCAGGACCACCACACAGTTTAAGGGTGCTGGGCGTCACCTCAGTCTCCCCAACTCAATATAGTTCACCAGACCCTCAACAGTTGTTGTGACTTGTCTTTACAACCAAGGTTTGACCACATCCTCTGACAAAAAGGGGTGGTGACTTTGTGTGGACCCAAACATTCAACCTACTGTGTCACAGTCAAGGTTAAGCCGCAGGGCTATCTGATTGTCTGTCACAGGGCCTGTAGTATTGGTGAGAAATAAAAAATGCCACCCTCCTAAGAGAAAAATATAGACAGTTTATTTGTGTATATCAGCATTCTGAATGTGCCAAGAGCTGATAATGAAAAAGCTGTTTGTTTAAAACATTAAAATAGTTTTAACATTAAAATTGTGCCTCTATTTGTTTTAAACAAGTCAGTTAGGAAAAGTCTAAACCAGCAATACTCAAAGTGCGGCCTGTGGGCCTCATGCGTCTCCCATGGAAAACAATAGCAGTCACGGACTCAGCGCCATTACTGCTGTTATGATTCCTTGAGCTGCATTCAGTGAGAAAAGGTCAAAGGGGCATGTGCAAACAATCAGTGTCTTGCATGCTCACCTGCGGCCCACGCCCTCATCTGCCTCTGTAATGTCATATGCTTGAGTCGCGACAAGAGAGGTTTTGAAAGAAGGCACAAAAGTTGTGGCCTTTCTTTACCTGCCCCTATCTTTACCAAGCTCGGACTGACCCCAGCGCCGGCAAAAGAGGTGTGTGCGCAGCTGAGACGGAGCTCAGATTCATTGACCCAAGGCCCCAACTGCTGCATCTCGCCTCTTACAGAGTAAGTGTATGCCACCCTTGTTACACTGCTGATCCCCATATTATGTGGTTTTCTGTTGCTCGCCCTCCTCATTCGTGTTATAAGCACCCACACAGAAGGGAATGGTATCCTTGGGGGGTTTTGAGGGAGAGGTGGATCAGCAATCCTGGACAGAAGCATTCGTTATTTCTTTTGAATTCAGTGCAAATGGTTTGTTTTTATGTATAAAGTTAAGTCTCATCACCAATTAAATTAATGGGTGTTTGACTTGGCCCTTTTGGCAGGTTCTCCCCTAAACTTTTTGCCTCTTCTGTGACCTGATATTAGTAGTTTTGGCCTCTGCGCACTTTAGCACTGTGTCCCAGTGTGAAGTGCGTGCACACTCTGAGTGCGTGTGGTGAGTTTGGCCTGCCCTCCCATAGGAATGCATGGGGGAGATGTGTGTCCCTGATAATTCCTGGTATGAGAGGAGTGCAGGGGTAAGTTTAGTATGTGCGCACTCGTGAAAATAAATGCTGCGCAATGGTGTGCGCAGATTTATGGTAACTGGTGGAGAAATGCCACTTTTAGAAGTTGGCATTTCTGTGTACTATGTGTCTAATTGCCTGATGTAAATTGCATGTCTGGCTGGTGATTGACAGGTGCTGGATGGTGTGGTTGGCTCTAGAAGTCAGTATGAGTCTGCCCAGTGGTGAATAGGGAAATCTGCATGTAGATGGGAGGGAAGAGTTGCACTTGAGACCTGAATTGGGCTGTGCCTTCCCTCCACAATTCTGGCTCCGCCCCCTGTGATGCGTCTGAGCACCTAGCCCCCACCTGACAAAGGAGAGAGGAGCTGAGCACAACAGAGTGCTCCAAAGCTCCCCCAAACAAGTTGCATCTGGTTTTTCCGCCAGCCCTGTGCTGGGTCACAAAGAAAGGGGTTTATAAATGTAGGGGCTGTGACCCCAGAGTGGTTGTACTGTTCTTTTGACTTGAGTGGGGGGCCTGCTGCTGCCGGGCTCCAGGAGGAACCGCCACAAGGGACTGCCTTCCTGCTGGAGGGCCCTGTGAGCTGGCCTGCCTGGGCCCAGCCTTTGTCCCCTTTCATCCCAAAAAGGGCTTACTTTGGAGAAGTGCCTGAGAGCACTTTACTTTTATTTGGAAGAGCACTCCTGTTGTTTATTTGCAGCGCTGGGCTGCTGCCTGGGAATTCACACAGCGGGTGCCCACCCCGCTGTATGCTCATTTTGCGAGTGGGTGCCCACCCGCATTTCTGTGCATCGAGCGGGTGCCTACCACAATCTTAGCCATTTATTCATCGTTCTTTGATATATATATATATATATATATATATATACATATATATAGCGGGTTCCCACCCCGCAATTGCCGACACAGGAAAGAAATCGCCACCGGCACCACAAGCAGCACCCGGAAGAAGAAAGCGGCGTTGCCTGCTTGTGGGTGGGGCATGACCAGGAAGCAGGAAGGGAAGTGAGGCATCGAAGGCAGGCCTCCCGCAGCTGCGGTGTGAGCCCTGCGGGTGCTGCCGGACGTCTCCAGCGGGAGCCTACCACGCAGTGAGGAGCCTTCCCAATGAGGTTCCCGAGCGGCAAACGCTTTTCACATTGCCTCCGGGATAAGCCTGACTGCTCGTGCCAAGCTACCAAGGGGGTGAGCAGGGGTTATCTTTGGCGTGTAACTCCCTTGCCCTGACTAGAGTGGTAGTCTATGCCTGGCTTTGGCGCAAGCCTTAGCCAACCAGAGATCCCATCTCTAACAATGGGCATATGTTAGAGGAAGTGGCGGAGTGAGGAGTTAGCCGTCATGGCTTAACGGCTCACTCCACCACTTCAGAAACGCAATGCTGCACAATATTTACAAGGATAAGGTGCAGCCTTGTGTTTCCCCTTGCGCTAGCGCTACACTTACAAGTGTAGCACCAATGCAGGCACCCTTGCACCATATTGCAAGGGTGTCTGTGTGCAGGGGAGGATTTTTAATGTGTAGGAAGGTGTCCCTTCCTGCACATAAACAATACTAAAATGCCATTTTGTCACTTTTAAGTGTGCTGCTTCATACAGCACACATGAAAGTCAAAAAAACAGATTTTTTTTTACAGATTGTTTATGTACAGGAAGGGGTACCTTCCGGTACATAAACAGTCCATGGCAGTTTGCCTTTTCCATGTGTGCTGCCTTATGCAGCAAAAACGAGAAGAAATAATGCATTTCTCCTCATTTTGCCACGTTAAGACCAGGTTTTCCCCGGTCATCATTTTGGCGCTGCCTCCTATATATACTGTCCTTGTGCATAGGGGCAGCATCAAAATCATTGAATGTTGCAGTGGAACGCCCGTGGCAACACCTACTTGCCCACCTTTGTCACGTTAAGCATAGCATGAACGTGGGGCATATATACAATGCAGTGTTAAGCCACGGTAAGTGGCTTAACGCTGCCTTGTAAATAAAGCTAAGGCCCAATAACTACCACAACATCAGAAAAAGTGACATTGTGGTGGTGTTGTGTGGCATTTTAGGCACCAGGTGAATTTTCCAGATTCATGCCCTTATATAGTTACAATTCACATTTCCCTTATATAGGCAAAGAAATCAAGCCCTTATTTAGACAGCCCAGGCAGACCAAATACAGGCATGGCTACTTCCACCCATACCAAACGTCACATTGATTTCTATGAAAATCGGCTTAAGCAGTCAGGGAACTTCCCCTTGTTTGAAAATTGATTTGTCCAAGAACTCATGTACTTTGCAAAGAAAGACTATTCCCTAGGGGTTCTTTCCTGACGTTATTATGCCCGACTTTATGTCAAACTATAGCATTCCTAGACACCATCAAGGTATAAATATACCTTCACTTGCTCTAGCAAGACACTGGTTCGGAGCAGTTCGACTATCTACTTGCCCATCGCAGGGCGCTATAGCAAGTGCCGAAGGAAGCCGACTCTCCAGCTGATGCACTGATTGAGAGGCTGCCTTTCTCTTGCTAAGAATCCAGCTCCAGTGTTTTCAAGCTCCCCTTGCAGGGTGTTGGAAAATCGAGTCCCGAGACAGAGATACCAGACCTCTTTCATTCTAAACTAAGGTATGGAGCTGATTAGAACCTGAGAGAAATCATGGATAGATTATTGTCAAAGAAAATTAAACCTATGCTACACAATACTTACTTCTTCCCGCGTACTAGACATAGGATAGGTACATTGGGGTAGGCGTATTTTAGAAGCACCAGTTGAGTATTATTAGTCACTGTATTTATGTATGTATTCTTATATTGTTTAGGAACCATAAAATGCTCTTACAGTATTATTTTATAATATTGTTCTCGCTGTACGTATTATACTTTGCAGTCTGCTAATTGTAGCAGATTGTAGCAGTTCACTTTTCATGTATGAGAAAGAAGACTGTTCAATAAAACCTTTTATTGAAAACGCCTGTCTCTCTATTTCTCTGCAACTCTGTAGAAACGAAGCATACACGATTGACTGAGTGAAATACTTATCTATTGTTTCCGCGACTCTAGAGATATATTTCTTATTCTTGGGAAACAAAGTTGTCATGTTTATGCGGTTGTCAGAAACAAATCCCTTTTTGTGGATTTGAGAAAGTTTCTAGTGAACTCTGAGCTGGCTGGCATTCACTATTAAGTTTAATATATTCAATAGAGACCTAGTCGACCTCAGTCCTACGTCTAATCTATAGGAGATATTATTCCAATGTCCAGAGCCTATTGGGAATATAGGAACTACACTACAGTGGCGATAGGGGCGTGTAGGTGGCGAGTTTGTTGTTCTCCCTGAGTTAACTGGTGTATAACCAGGCAGGCCTTTAAGTGGACCGGGTGCTTAAAGGCAGGGCCTGAGACAGGTCCCTATCGGGTTCTCCATTTTCGCCCACAGGGTGAAAAAAACCCAACTCAACTCAGCAGCAGCACCACTGCTCAAAGCCATTGATGTAATTTAAAATAGACCCATTTTAGTTCTTTCACAGTGTCATCATTTCAGAACGGAAGCTTATTTATCTTATGCAACTAACAAACATTAGCAAAGCCAAGAGTCCTGGCATGTTGCAGGTATAATGTTAATTGTTCTATCTGATAAATCTGGATGCAATGATAGAAACAGCAAAATACCAGTAGGGTAGCCGTGAAAAACCCAAGCAGACATTATTGCACAATATTAAAAGTGGAATCAGCACATGTGGAGTAGTGTGGCTCACTGGTTAGAGGCGGCAGGCCCGAGAGCAGAAGTCAGCCTGGGACCAGGGTTCAATTCCCGACGCGGCAGGGTCGTGGACCTTGGTCAGCGGACTCGATAATTCTCACTTCGGTGCTTACTCTAATCAGGGGTTCCACTCGGCAACTCTGGGCATTAGCTTGCCTAATCTCCACAACGGCCCCACCAATTCCGGGGATGCCTGGCTCCACCTTGGGGACTCTCAGCAAGGGACCATCCCACAGGGCAAGCCAGGACGGGTTCCCCAGAGTTATACAGCGCCGGGACGCCCCGTTGCTGGGGCAGCTGTGCGCTTTACAAGTATACTACATTTACATTTACACATCCATCGGTGACCTAGGCTATTCCCGCGATAAAAACCTGAGGCTTTGAACCAGAGAGCATTTGCAAATGCTTAGGGTGTAACGAGTGCTGTAAATAAGAGAACTGTAAAAGATGGACTGATCAAGGCACATACAGAAAAGTGGAATAAATGACTATCCAGGGGATTCTAGAGCTGTTAGCAGCAGAGATTGACTCAAACTCCTGCTTTCCTGTATGCGTGTGACAGCTTGTGTATATGTTTGGGTGGTACACCAGGAAAGCCCCACTTTGCACTTTTGAAAGGACAAAGTAGGGGACACAATCATCAACAGAACTGTCCCCCTGAAAGAGACGATTGTAATGGAAATTAAAAGGGTCATCCAAATGTCTAATTTTGGAGAACCAAGTAATATAAATAATGCTCACACAGGGGCACTCCCAGAAAACATGAAAAAAGAATTCCATGATATGCACACATGCTTATGCCATGCCATTAAATATCTGATACGGGTGCCAAAAAAGTGTTCATATTGTATTCATTTGTGTGCAAAATATGCACGAGTGCACAGAAAACCTACACATGCATGTGTAAGATATCCATCATAACTTTATTTAAAGTACTTTGTCAGGTACAAATGAGGCATGATAATAGGAGTGGTCTGTATTAGTGAACCTCTTCAAATGTACATACTCACTGTTCATTAGAGGTGTTGAGTGGAATTATGGTTATGTGATGGGGAGGAGTGTGTATCTCTTGATTAAAAAGTCCTGGCTTGTTGCAGGTATAATGTTACTTATTTTATCTGATATATCTGGATACAATGACAGAAACCCCAAAATACCTGTAGGGTGCAACACTAGGCTAATCATAGATTTTTAGCTTACATGTTTTAGGCCATGCCCTTAATTTCATCGGCCATGGCCCTTTGAGAGACCACCCATTATTTTCATCCCACTTAAAGCCCTGTAACAAGCGATTCTGCTCAGTTATTTGTATATATCCCCGTAGTTCGATCTAAAAATCTTTTTTTAGGATCTGTTGCATATTTGTTTATAGTAGAGAAAAACTGCTACTTGATGAGTAGTTGCGAAAGTGATGCTTTTTTCAGAAGTATAAAGGATCTTTGTTTTAAATAAGGCCTTAGTTCACATTTTGTTTATTTGCAGCATCTTTACCGTCCCTGACATTATTTCTTCACGTTTATTCAGAGCCCAGATTTAAAGCTATCTTTTTAGCATTCTAGAGCTATTTTTTAGCATTCCTTACATTGCACTTATCAAGCAGGATGTAGACCCCGTTAAGAGTCCAGAGTATCTCTTCCCCCAATGTCAGTGCCTTTTCCGACAAACTCCATCTCCCTTTATAGGAGACCAGGGAATTCCATGGGTGGGTGCAGAGCGTGTCTCCACTGCCCCATCACAATGCATACCCAGGGCTGTAAGTGGGCTGAAAAAAGTGAGGGGTCCCTGAAATGGGTGGAGCCAATATAATTAAGCAGTGTGTGGCTATTCAAAGTTAAAGTCCATAGGTGTTGCAGTACATAATTCTGAAGTAGGCACAACCTTCCAGCTAACCAGTACAATCATTTTACAGTGGTATTCTTGCACTATTGTCAGTTTAGAAGAATTCATTTTGAAGAGAAATGAGCCACAGGGACTATCATTAATTACTGCTCACCATCAAAAGATGCCCACTTGTGTTTCTGCAGAGATTCCAGCTGATGATTGGAACAGTGTAATCTGTGCTTAATAGCGCACCTCCATCATTTTGGATATTTGTGGCCCACTTCTGGTTGCAGATGCGGGCTTTTTGTCAAGCACAGATCTGCAACCAGAACTGGGCCACAAGTTAGTCTCTGAAATATTCATGACAGTGCAGCACTTTGTACAAATTTGAATTCATAATTGCACAAAGGGATGCTGCCTCATTTAATAGCTTTATGGTCCAAGTAGGAAACAAGGATTAGAATAAGTGGTATAAGTGAATGAGAATAATAGTGTTACTAGTTTAACAGAAATTGCTGCAGACAGTGAAATATTTCTCTGGAAACAAGTTGACGTTGATGGAAATACATTGGAAAAGCAGTAGGAAGAACATGAGATGTGCATAGGCAGCTGAAGTGTAATGATTAATGCTCCATTTATGTATAGTGCATTATTCCTTTGTACATGTCCCTCTCATGTATTTTGCATTATTTCATGCAGCAGTAACGCAAGCAGAACATCTGGGTTCCACTTTTAGGCTTAGGAAGAATTTGCTTTTTACTACGCTCACAGAATCACACATCAATTAAGAAAAAGTTCCTGGGTTAGCACTGCTTTGTGTTACTGAGCGTCGAAGAGGGTGCGGCATGGGTGGAGCATGGGCGTTCCCATGCAACCACCCAAGGTTTTTAATGTTAAACCCTATTTACTATTTACATTAGACAGGGTTTAGCATCAGAAAACTTTGCCCTTTTGATATAGGCGCAACAAAGGAGAAATGCTTTGATTTATCCTATCTTTTCTGACTTTGCACGGGTGATGCCCTTTACAGCATACTTACAAATAGGAAAAAGGGTTAAAGTCAGTCTATGCTTAGGATTTTGTACTAGAGGGGTATCCCTCCAGTACAAAACCTACACTAGACTCTCAGAGGTGTCTCTGTGGCACCCTGCTGGTGATTTCAGCACTAGTGCTAGGGAAAGGGGAGGAGAGTGCCATATTTCTGTAAGTGTGGCACTCTCCTCCTCTCCCGTTCATGCAGCTCATTTGTGTCTGCCACACTACTCTGTGTGAATAAGTGGTACATTTGGCCCATAGCTTCACTTCTGCAGAGGAATTTTGCAGGGATATAGGACCTCTGCTCCAACGTCGGCCAGAAGGCAGGGCTCTCTCTGCCCCAACGACTGCCAATGGGCAGGAGCCTCTCGACTTCAGTTGACTATTGCAAATGACAGGATATTTTGCTTAGCTACCATTTCATCTGTCTAGGTATTAGGGAAAGAGATTTGAGGTAGAGGATGCACTGTACAAATTTGAACTCAATTTATTAAGAAAGGGTGGTCTCATGTTATTTCTTTCTTCATTCCACTAATGCTCTCAAGTAAGCATGGCTGTACATGAGAAATTAGATACCAAGACGTGTCATTTGTGAAGCACTAATATCTAGTTATAAGCTTAAATGAATGAATACATCTAAATATGTGCAATTAGGGCACCGTCAAAACATTCATTAAGAAGTAAACACTCAATGTAGACATTTACATTTTTTAACACACATTTTATTTTCAAACATATTCTCCCCAAATAGCAGCACTCAAGTGTCACCTCGTTGATTGTGTGCAGAGCTCTGTAACTAAGATGGGGTTGTGCCATCGGTCGTGAGATGGGGTAGTGCCATCAGTCATGAGACAGGATCGTGCCATTGGTCATGAACACAAATCCTGTTTTCCTGCAGTTTTCATAAGGAACCCAAAAGAAATGGCATACAGCCGGGTAACAAAGTCTTGCAAAAACCCTGAGCCATACAGAGTGAACACAGGGGGTTCCAGGCTTCGTAGGAAGAAGAATATATTTTTGTGGAATGTCCAAAAGAGAAAGCTATTTCTCTCCTTTGCAAAGAAAAGGTTAATGTCCTCAAAATATATAACCTGAAGCGGCACTATAAAACACAACATTCTGACTTCACAGGAAAACATCCCAGTGTCCTCAAAACTGCGTTCTGCGAAGGTGGAATCACTGAAGCTAGCCCTTCTATCCCAACAAAAGCTGTTTCTGTGCCAGATCAAGGTATCTGAGGCTGTAACTGAGGCATCCTTTCAAATATGCTCATTGCTTGCAAAACGTATAAATCCTTTTGCAGAGCTGGTTAAGAAATGTTGGCTTGGACGGCAGTGGTAATGGCTGCCTGAACCCGTTGCTCGGCACACAGGACAGTGACTTAGGCTACTTTTGGGAGGCAAACCGACACACTCCAAGAAAGGAATACCGGGCCTCGATGCACCATGTCATTTAGCGCACATTGATGCCTAACTTTCGAGCCTCTGATGCCAGGAGACGCAGAAATCGACATTGACAGTGGATGAATGCAGAATCTGCCGTGGAGCCTCAAGATGGCGCCGACTCCCGATAGTAATTAAGCCATTATTTGCGCATGTTGTGACCCTTTTGTAAGGCTTACTGGACTTACTTCTTCAACGCAACTCCTGCATTTTTGAGGTGGGTGCCTCATGGCTGTGGAAAGTTGATAGTGCAAGAGTCATCTTGGTCCCCCGAAGACGTGCTGCCTGACCCAATAATGGCGGTGGAAATGGTGAAAGTGGCGATGCGAACACTGCTGCCAAACTGAACGCTGGGGTGAGTCCTCTACATGCAACCTTGCTAGTAGCGAGAACTGCGGGAACTGCTCCTCACTCCTCGCCAGCATCCAAGAGCTATGATATGCCACGTTAAGATCCTGCTCTTCAACGAGCTGCCAGACCCAGTAATGGTGGCGGAAAAGACGAGTGTGGCCGTGAGAACACTGCTGGCATCGGGAGCGCGCTAATTCTGTAGACCTGCTTGGCGACTCTAGGGCACCCTTGCGAGGTGGACACCTCAGAAGTATGAAAAGCCTGCCTGGCCCAGTCACGATGAGAGTAAACTGAGCGCTGGATGTGAGTCCTCTATATAAAACCTTGCGGCAGCGATATACCTCGTTAAGACCCTGCACCGCGATACACGCTGCACCACCAAAATGTCGGCAATATTGGTGGCGCGCTAACTCCCTTATCCTGCTCGGCGGCTCCAAAACATCCTTGTGCTACCTTGCCTCAGCGACTTGCGCCACTGCAACTGCCTACTAGCGCCTCTTAAATCTGTCCTGCGTTGGTCTACCCTACAAAGTGTACTCAAAGTGGGAGACCCGTGTTTGCACACTATCAACATGCTGCACGGGTAAAGTGGCGGCACGCTGACCCTCTTCCAACTCGGCAGCCCCAGGACACTCTCGCAACACCGTGCCTCACCGCCTACGAGCGCCAAACTGCTCCACAAGTGGGGTACCAGTGAATTTAGACTACTGTCAATTGGCAACATGCTCACCAGCTCACTCGCAACACAAACCTCACGTGCAGCGTCTACCGACCTACCAGTCCATCATGCTCTCACTCTTCTATCTCCGGTGGCGTTACTGCTACTCTCCCCTAAAGCACGGCAAATCTCACAGCCTCACGCCTCGCAACCTAGTGAACAAAAGTCAACGATAAACCAGCAAAAGTGCAAAACATAACAAGAGTGGGTAAGAGTGGGGTTACCGACAAGAAACTTCGGAGTAAAGTTTGATCTTATCAGGCTTCTCCCTCATATGCCTCGACCCTGCCTGAAGATGGCGGACAGGGAAAGCAGGACCAACAATAAGAAAGTAAGACCTGAACCAACACTGTCGAAATCTCCATTCAAAGCCAAATCAGACCTGACCAGTACGATGGACATGATCTTAAAAAAACTGGGGGAAGTCCATGATTTAGCTAAATCGACGAAAGACAATACTGATACTATGCAATTGGAGCTTACAGCAATTCGGGCGGACATGAGTACTATGAACAAGAGCATCTATGAGGCGGAAAAACGCATAAGCGGTGAAGAAGACAGGACCTCCCAATCCTCCAAAATCATAAAGCACCTCCAGAGCGTCACTAATGATCTCAAGAGACAAAATGCTGAATTAGAGGACCGTAATAGAAGAGGAAATGTTCATATTTTTGGCGTTCCGGAGGTATTTCTGTATTATTGTTCTCTTCTTACCAAAGTGCTCAACATGTTATTTCTTGATTAGAAGAAGTTGCCTCATAGTCAAGTTGATTCAGAAAAGGGGGTGGTGATGAACAGAGTGCCTGAATTAAGCAGACCACTCTTACCCAGTCCAAAGATCAGGGCTTGATCCATCACCGTTTTTTAGCTCACTGCACCATCCCAGCTCAGAACTTGGCTATATGCAAATTAGTCTGTTCCTGTCCCAGTGCATGATGGGAACAGGGCAAACCAAACTACCAAGCCAATTCTTGTACTGGGAAGGAAACAAGCTTCCGGGGACCGGTTTCTGCCATTTCAGGCGTCTTCGGCCCGGCTTGCTTGAATCCTGATGGTGCAATGAGCAAGGGACTCACATCTGAGTATACCCTTCCACGCTTATGGTGGACAAAATGATTCAGAAAAGGGGGTGGTGATGAACAGAGTGCCTGAATTAAGCAGACCACTCTTACCCAGTCCAAAGATCAGGGCTTGATCCATCACCGTTTTTTAGCTCACTGCACCATCCCAGCTCAGAACTTGGCTATATGCAAATTAGTCTGTTCCTGTCCCAGTGCATGATGGGAACAGGGCAAACCAAACTACCAAGCCAATTCTTGTACTGGGAAGGAAACAAGCTTCCGGGGACCGGTTTCTGCCATTTCAGGCGTCTTCGGCCCGGCTTGCTTGAATCCTGATGGTGCAATGAGCAAGGGACTCACATCTGAGTATACCCTTCCACGCTTATGGTGGACAAAATGATTCAGAAAAGGGGGTGGTGATGAACAGAGTGCCTGAATTAAGCAGACCACTCTTACCCAGTCCAAAGATCAGGGCTTGATCCATCACCGTTTTTTAGCTCACTGCACCATCCCAGCTCAGAACTTGGCTATATGCAAATTAGTCTGTTCCTGTCCCAGTGCATGATGGGAACAGGGCAAACCAAACTACCAAGCCAATTCTTGTACTGGGAAGGAAACAAGCTTCCGGGGACCGGTTTCTGCCATTTCAGGCGTCTTCGGCCCGGCTTGCTTGAATCCTGATGGTGCAATGAGCAAGGGACTCACATCTGAGTATACCCTTCCACGCTTATGGTGGACAAAATGATTCAGAAAAGGGGGTGGTGATGAACAGAGTGCCTGAATTAAGCAGACCACTCTTACCCAGTCCAAAGATCAGGGCTTGATCCATCACCGTTTTTTAGCTCACTGCACCATGATTTAGCTAAATCGACGAAAGACAATACTGATACTATGCAATTGGAGCTTACAGCAATTCGGGCGGACATGAGTACTATGAACAAGAGCATCTGTGAGGCGGAAAAACGCATAAGCGGTGAAGAAGACAGGACCTCCCAATCCTCCAAAATCATAAAGCACCTCCAGAGCGTCACTAATGATCTCAAGAGACAAAATGCTGAATTAGAGGACCGTAATAGAAGAGGAAATGTTCATATTTTTGGCGTTCCGGAGGTATTTCTGTATTATTGTTCTCTTCTTACCAAAGTGCTCAACATGTTATTTCTTGATTAGAAGAAGTTGCCTCATAGTCAAGTTGGCTACATGCCATAAGGGGCCCCTACATGGGGCAGATCACTGGCATAATCAGGGCTCTGTAGTTCTAAATAGTTAATATGGTTTGATACGTTCAAATGCATTCGAAGTCCATTTTATGTGGTCATTATGTTTCATATGCTTAAAAGCCACTTATGCTCCAGTATAAGTTACCACATGTATGATGTGGTGTAGATCCCTACACAAGTTTCTCCTGATGAGACACTGCCCTATTAAGTCTCTCTGTGTGCCTTTAGACTGGACTGCCGTCGCAGCTCCTGACTTTCCGAAGAGAGGGAGGTGGGTTGGGAGGGATGGGTGGGATGGGGGAGTAAAGGAACAGAGGGAAGGAGGGGGGAACGGGGTTTGGGGGTAAATGTAACTTTGGTTGTTTCCTTTTTGTTCTTATCTCTTTTTTTGTTATTTGCTGTCCAAAACTGAAAAGTAGTATCATACATGCCATATTCAACACGCAGACTCAAAACCAGACACCACTCGTCCTCCATCATGAGGATGCCCCACATTTACTTGGACCCATGCCTTGCTGCAAACACCACTGCTGTGATATAAGTTGGAATCTCCGCTTCCACAGCCGCACTTATCACAATGCTGATCGCTTCTCTAGCGACCGTTAACCTGCAGATGGCTCAGACTAAAACCCTGGCAGAAAACCTTAATATCGTTTCTCTAAACGTCAAAGGCCTTAATCACCCAGTAAAACATAGAAAAGTCTTTGATTATTTAGCAAAGTCCAAGGGTGATGTCATCCTACTTCAGGATACAAAACTCTCAGATGAAGATATTGGGTTAATAAAACATCACTGGATCTCGCACACCCTATGCTCCCCAACCGTCCATAAGAAGAGATGGGTGATCACCCTAATTTAAAAAAAAATCAAACATTTCCATCGCCTCACACACTCAAGACACAGATGGAAGATTATTATTTACGCACCTAATGAGAGATGAGGACCCCATTCACGTGGTAAACATATATGGGCCTAACGCTGACGACCCTGACTTTTGGAAATCGGTCTCTTCCTCCATTGAGGATATTCCTTGAGATGAACTCATGAAAGTAGGCGGTGACTTCAATCTCCCGTTTGACCCCCTTCTAGATCGCCAATCCAAATGCACATACCAGTCTTCCAGCTCTCATGAGACACTCAAACGTATCTTTTCCAAATTTAACTTAAGAGATTTTTGGCGCCTACAACACCCTTATGAGAGGGATTATACATTTTACTCGGCACAGCATAACTCGTACTCCAGAATTGACTACATTATAATCTCTAGCTTTTTCACACATCTTATAGAAGAAACGAACATAGCACTCAAACTAGTTTCTGACCATTCCAGCATCAGCACAAAACTCAAAGGTTCACATTCAATCTTACCCCCGAAGCGCTGGCACTTTAATGATGACATACTTTCAGACCCAGAGAACAAACGGCGAATAGAGAACGCTATTCGAGAATACATTGCACTGAATGATCTCCCAGATACGAACACCTCTGTTGTATGGGATACACTCAAAGCCACGTATAGGGGTGTCATTATAGGTATTAGGTGAGGTTTACTGGGTTTGTGAGGAGCACTCCGTGATAAACAATATATTTAACCTGTACAATCGGTGCTGCAACTAATCAGGTGTGTCACGCCTGTGACTTAAATGCTAGTTTAGGTGAGAGAAAATCTCAGCTAGTTGCGCACTGTTCACTGTGTGTTATCCAACACTCATCAATGTAAACACGTAAACAAAATCAAACTTCAGTTATTTTAATCCATAACCTGATGCTTCAATAATCATCATAATGTTTTTACAAAATGCAATAATAATTCAATTGAACACATAATTTTGTAATTCTCACTTCTATACATGAAGCATTTTTGTTCTCAAATTAACACAACGCAAAACATATAGTACTTGATTTTCATATCATGCCCAATGCATTTCGGCACAAGGGTGTGCCTTCATCAGGGGCTAATCTCTAATAGAAGTTAATTCCTCCAGTAAACTAGATAAGTCTGAAATTTACTGCCCTGATCTGCGTTGACTATTCCAATCTCATGCGTGCTGTATTCTGACCTGCCTGGAGCGTCGCCAATATTTTAAACAGTAGATCACAGCCTCGTATTTCAGTTTAATCCAAGTGGCATTGAAACAAGGTGTCTCGCGCCACAACTCAAATCTACTTGAGTTGTGGCGCGAGACACCTTGTTTCAATGCCACTTGGATTAAACTGAAATACGAGGCTGTGATCTACTGTTTAAAATATTGGCGACGCTCCAGGCAGGTCAGAATACAGCACGCATGAGATTGGAATAGTCAACGCAGATCAGGGCAGTAAATTTCAGACTTATCTAGTTTACTGGAGGAATTAACTTCTATTAGAGATTAGCCCCTGATGAAGGCACACCCTTGTGCCGAAATGCATTGGGCATGATATGAAAATCAAGTACTATATGTTTTGCGTTGTGTTAATTTGAGAACAAAAATGCTTCATGTATAGAAGTGAGAATTACAAAATTATGTGTTCAATTGAATTATTATTGCATTTTGTAAAAACATTATGATGATTATTGAAGCATCAGGTTATGGATTAAAATAACTGAAGTTTGATTTTGTTTACGTGTTTACATTGATGAGTGTTGGATAACACACAGTGAACAGTGCGCAACTAGCTGAGATTTTCTCTCACCTAAACTAGCATTATAGGTATTAGAGCACAGACCAACAAAAAATTTAGAACTTGACGCACTTGAGAAAGATATCAAGTCACGATAAACTTCTCATTCAGCTAATTTAGACAACAGCTCTGCTCTGGACCGACTTGTTAAAAAGAAATACGAATACAGCACAATTGTGAGCAAACGCGCTGGAGTGTGGATAAATAAATTCAAAGCACTCAAATTATGTGAGGGGAATAAGGCAGGGAAACTACTTGCGTCTTATCTCAAGCATAGACTGAAGCAATTCAATATAGCATTGATTAAAGACCCCACCAACAACATCCATACCAAACAAAATAACATTTTAGACATTTTAGACACCTCCCAGGCCTTCTACAAAGACCTTTACAAAAACAAGTTGACATTTGAACAGGAGGCGTGCTCTAATTACTTACACTCACTAAACCTCCCTAGACTTTCTGAGGATGATAGCTCTAAATTAGCGTCCCAATTCACTGACAAAGAACTCTCTTCCTCTGTTAAATCCCTTAAAAGTAACAAAGCACCAGGCCCAGAAGGCTTTTCGGCCAGTTTCTACAAAGCGTTTGAGAAATCTCTCAGCCCTTCCCTACTAAAATTATTCAACTCTTTTGCTATAGAGGGTGGCGTCTCTAAATCTATGGGTGAAGCCACTATAATTGTCATCCCAAAAGAAGGTAAAGACCAGGGGTGGGCGAAATTTGCAGAATCGTGTTACGCAAATCTCTGCAAAATGGTAAAAATCTCCGCGAACACGCGGAATTTCTTGTTCGCAATGCTTTTTTACTGTTCGCAATCGCTGTTTGTGTGCTCGAGGGGAAATATCTCGTGAACACGCGTTTGAGAACGCGAACAGGCATACAATTTCCCGAAGCCGCAGAACACACAATTTTGGGCAATTTCACGTTCTCCGCGGAACGTGAAATTACCCAAATTCCGCGAACGGAATTTACCGCCCAGGCCTAGGAAAGAGCCCCTTTTAACAAAAAACTACAGTCTAATCTCCCTCCTCAATCTGGATTGCAAAATATATGCAAAAATCTTAGCCAACAGACTCAATGCAATCCTCCCAAAACTAATTAGCAATTCTCAAGTGGGGTTTCTTAAATACCACATGTCCAATGATAACACCAGACTACTGTGCCATGTCCTGGAATATCAACCACCCCCTCGGTTGCCATCACCCTGGATGCGGAAAAAGCATTCAACAGGGTGTCTTGGTGCTTTTTGGAACAATGTATGCTATCTTTCAACCTGGGGAAGACTTATATTGACATGGTAATGACCCTCTATTCCTCTCTGTCCGCCCGGATTGCCATAAACGGCACCCTGTTGGACCCATTTTGCTTAGAACAGGGCACCAGACAGGGCTGTCCTCTCTCGCCAGCATTGTATCTCCTGGCCCTTGAACCCCTCATCACAGATATAGAGCGGAATGACGATATCACGGGTGTGGACTTCGGTGAGACACGGGTGAAACTGGCCGCATATGCGGATGACATCCTGGTGGTCACAGAACATCCAGATACTTCCATCGAGGCTCTCATGACCACCATAGAAAGATGCTCTGCTCACACTGGATACAAACTGAACAGGGACAAGTCAGAGGTAAAACCCCTGAACATCTACGGCACCAGAGACATGCTGGGTAATTCTGGCCTTTCATGGCAGACCGGCTTTCTTAAATACCTCGGGATTGAATTTGGCAGCACCCTTCTTTTAAAAAAAATAAAGTAAATTGGGTCCTCATTTTGGTGAACCGGAAAGTGGAGCAAGGAGAGAGAAATACTGCCACAGATACACTAGGGGGGGGGGGGCACTAATCGAATTATAAAGTGACACCCATCAGTTAAGTCTTCAAACTCACAGCGCCTCATCCGGACAACCATAGGGGTAGTTTACTGCAGTCAAGTACCCATTAAAATACCAATATCGCCCTCTTGGGTATCCCAAAACCCAAAGGTTAGCCAAGCAGCTAATCATTGGACCGTGGGAAAAAAAAAAAAAAAAAAAAAACATGGTCAGATAACCCAATCAAGCCGAATTCAACAGGAGCCAAAAATTTCTCTTATCCGGATTACCTGTTCTTATCAGATCCAACTTGGAGGTTTGCATGACTGAGGTACGCCAATCCAACATAGTAGGAGGCAAAGAGGTACGCCAATCCAACATAGTAGGAGGCAAAGAGTCCTTCCATTTTCTGCAGATTTCCCTCCTGGCCAGCAAATTTCCATAAAACAGTAAGTTCTTAGGCGGACCTCGAAACTCTGGTGCCAGACCGAAGATTACCAGGGCAGGACTTAACAAGACTTCAGAACCCAAAGCAGATGATAAAGCTAGGCAGACGGTATTCCAGAAAGACTGAAGCTGGGGGCACTCCAAAAACATATGTAGGTCTGAAGCCGCAATCAACCCGCATTTAGGACATGCCACAGTTGTGTTATTTGAGAATTTAGAAAGCCTCTGTGGCGAGTAGTAGGCTCTATGTAAGGTAAAAAGATGGTTCCTCCGAAGCCAAGAGGGTTTCACAATATTCCATAGGAGCTTAAATGACTCAAGCCACAGGCCTTCCACATTCTGGTTTGCAATGGATGAAGCCCACAAAGACACTGGGAGATGGAAGTCACCCTCAACCTCTTCAAGAAAGAGGCTATACCAAAATGAAACCTCTTTTCTAAAGGGTGCCTTATCCAAGAGAAAAGTAACGACATTACTGTCACCTCCCAGCAGGAATCTTCCCTTAACAGATATCTGCGAGTGTGCCCAACTTGAAATTTGCAGGTATTTGAACCTAGAGAGCCCAGCCCCTATTCTGGCCAGGAAGGACTCCCACGGGAATAAGCAACCATCCAGAAAAAGATCCCCCCACACCTCCATACCTGCTTCTCTCAGTGGAGTTGCTAAACTATCCAGAAGCCACACCAGGGTCCCAGGTGAGTTCCACAGAGGTGATCTGGCCGTGAAGTAATCAGTTTTTAAGGCACACCTGAGTTTCGTCCACGTTTTAGCGAATTCCCGCAGCACCTTCAGCTTTACTTTTTTTTAAAAACTTGGGGTCACCAAATTTAAACAAAAACCCCTGATCGGATACCCCTTCCCCCCGCAGTAGAGCTGCAAACATACCCCCACATCCACAGTTTAAGGGCATCTTAAGCAGCATCCTTGCATGGGAAAGTTGGAAGGCCCACGCATATAGCTGTAAATCAGGAGCCGCCAGACCCCCTTTTTCTCTACGACGCCTAAGCTTTTTCCAGGCTATCTTGGGGGTCCGATCATTCCAAATAAAATAACTTATATCGCTCTGGAGCTTGGCTAACAAAGAGGGCTCAAAAAAGAGGGGAATAGTGTTGAACAGAAAAGAAACCTTAGGGAGTATTGACATTTTTATTAAGTTTGCTCTCCTCAAGAGTGATAAGGGCATCTCATCAGCCTATGACATTCCCTAGCAGTCTTAGCAAAATTAGATGGAACAAGCTTATTTATGTCCTTGTAGATATCCAGGCCCAGGTATCGAAGAGTAGAACTTAACTCAACCCCGACCACCGGCTCAGGGTCATTCCACACCATAGTGTCTGTTTTGGTGGCATTGATCTCATAACCAGACACCTTGCCAAATTCTAGGGCTGTAGCAATTACAGCTGGATAGGCTGAGCTCAGTTCAGAGGAAAAAACGAGAACATCATCCGCGTATAGAGCTACCTTCTTCTCCCACCCCTCATAGGTAAAGGGCTTGATGTTACAGTTATCCGCAATTTCTGAGCAAAAGGCTCAATATATAAATCAAATAAGAGGGGGGAGAGAGGGCAGCCCTGAAGCGTACCGCGAGTGATGTTAAACGGTTTAGATAATTCCCCGTTTACAAGCAGGGAGGCAGATGGATTTTGGTACAATAGCTGTACTGCGCGCCTAAATTTATCTCCAATGTTAAATTTCGCCAAGGCCTCCGATAGATAGACCCAGTTCACTCTATCGAAGGCCTTGGTGGCATCGAGTGTAAGGACCGCCAAGGGGAGTGAATTAACAGATGCCATATCTATGGCACCTATAAGATCATACGTCAACTCATAAAGCTGGTGGCTCCTTACGAAGCCCTTCTGATCAGGGTGTAGAATACAAGGGGCAACCGCCCCCAACCTGTTTGACAAAACTAATGCAAAGTTCTTGTAGTCCGAATTTAAGATGGAGATCGGCCTATACGACCCGCAACAGGTAGACGATTTTCCCGGTTTCAATATTAATGTTATACGTGCCCTATTCCAGGACATGGGTGGGGGAGCTCCCTCTTGAAGAATCTGGTTAAACAGATCGGTTAAAAAGGGAAGAATTGTTGGTTCCAGGAGCTTATATAATTCAGAGGGCAAGCCATCCGGACCGGATGCCTTACCCTATTTACTACCCGCAAGCGCCAGTTTCACTTCATCCTGCGTGATTGTTTGTTCCAGGGTTGCACGTTGTTCTAATGACAACCCAGGCAGAGTAACAGTGCCCAACCAATCCTTAACCTGCTCTGTTTCGATGTTTTTATCCTCGCGATAGATTTCGCAGAAGAATTCTTGAAAGGCTCCCCTAATATCTGCATCCGCTTGGTGCGTTACATTGCCGGTGATAATTGAATCGATATTATTCCTAACCTGGTCAGTCTTCGCCTTCCAGGCTAGCAGCTTCCCTGCCCCCTCACCATATTCAAAATGGGCTAATTTACTAGCCTGCCACCTCTCCAAGACCCAGGCATTCAATACTGATCCCAGATCACCTTTTAAAATAGTTAACTTATTTTGCCACTCCTGACTGGTGGCAGAAGGAGCCTTGGATGTTTGACAATTTCAGTTTGGATACTGGCCATCTCAGATTCCAGGGAGTCGACAGCTTCCCTATACTTCTTCCTCTTGAATGCACCCTTATTTGTTATAAGGCCCCTGACAAAAGCCTTAAATGAGTCCCACACGTTACCCGGAGAGGCAGTCCCAATATTTCTGTCCATAAAGTGCCAGATCTCCAAATTGAGAGTAATAATAAGATCTACGGAGGAGAGCAGAGAACGATCAAAAGACCAGTTTCTTACGGGGCTCTTAGGGAAACCATCCAGAACTAAGGTTAAGGCTGCATGGTCAGATAGGTGGAATGGAGAATGAGACACCGATTGCACCAAATTACCTAAGGACTGACTGATCAGGATGTAATCTATTCTTGATTGATGATGGTAACGATAGTTACGGAAAGAAACCACTCTTTGATTCCCGCTTTTTGCTCTCCAAATATCTACGTAACCTAACTGCCTCATCTGGTCTAGCAAAAAAGACCTAGATTTGGACAAGGTCTTTGACCTATCAGGGGGAGATTTATCAAGTAGTGGATCCTAAACTATACTAAAGTCACCTGCCAAGATAACAGGTTCAGAATATGACAGAAGATGGGAAAAAAGAGTTCTCAACACTGTTGGATCGTCCTGGTTTGGGCCATAATACCCTATTATGGTAATTAAAGACCCAGCTATGATCATTGAAGCAGTGGCCCATCTGCCCCCGGGGTCAACCAGCTTTGACACTAGCCTCGCTTTAATATATTTTTTAAAAATTATTACAACTCCTCTAATGTGTCCCAACTGGGAAGTTGTTATACAAAAATCAATCCACCTATTTTTTAGGACTAATGTTAACATTTCAGATTCAGCGAGATGAGTCTCCTGGAGTACTATAATCTGCGCATCTGCGTCCCGAAGATATTGCAATATCTTGTTCTTTCTAGGATTAGTGCGCAAACCATTAACATTCCAAGAGAGAATTACTAACTTACTCATTGTATCGGAAGCTGTTCACCCAAACCCCTGTCAACACGCTTAAGCCATATCTCCAAAGATAAAACTGCCTACAATGTCTTAGAAACACATGTCCCTCGAACCACTTCTGCAGAATAAAAACCCAGCTCAAGGACATACAAAAATGAGGAATTTTTTCAATGTTTTCCCTTAGCAACCCTTGCCCGTGCCCCAAACAACCCCCCCACCCTCCCTGGGAAACCCTTGCTCTATCTATCTGGAAGAATCCAGAAGATAGCACCCCTATTCTGGGCTCCCACCCCGTCCACAACAAAAACAAAAAGTGAAGCAAAATAACAACTAAACAAAAACAGGCATCATCAGAAGAGACCCTATTCTACATGAAAGGTCCCCTATCGCTACGCCTATCGATGTGATTAAACAGGGCACACCAACACAACCAGAGCTTATATAGGAAAGCTTACAAAAGAAAAAAAAATATTTTTTTTTTTATATAACTCTACTCCTATTCACTTATCTAAATGAAAACAATTTCTACTGATACTCTTAATTTCCGGATTTTCCCAATATTGTGCACAGCTACACTCTATTAACAGGAAACCAACTGCTGTGACCTTACCCTTTTGCCCCCTTATCTTTTCCCAAGGCCAAAAGTAACTCGTCAGCTGCTTGCACAGACCTAAGATTATGCATATTATTGTTGTACATAACTTTAAATGCGGCAGGGAAGACCAGTTGAGCCACAGCACCGTAACTTCTAAAAGCCTCAAGCCTCCTCCCAAACTCCCACTGTTTATCAAGGGTAGTTCTAGACAGATCAGAACGAATCTGGAAGTTAAACCCCCTGCCACTCACAGATTTCTGTTTAAGGGCTAGATTAATTATAGTCTCCTTAAGGGAATATGTGTGGAAATTCACCAAGATTTTTCTAGGCTTAGCCTTTTGGGGATTTCTTCTAAAAGGCTCCCTGTGAATACGCTGAATTTCGAGGGCTAGTTCTTCAGTGGATTGATCAAGTCTTAAGGTTTCCTTCAATAACGTAATGATATACTTCTTGATGTTCGGGCCTTCACTATCCTCCGGGATATTCAAAATGCGGAGGTTGTTCCGCCGGGCATTGTTTTCGAGCGTCTCCACCCTCTCTGCCAGTGCCTGCTCATCTTTCCTGTGTTTAAGAATGTCCGCTTTAGCCTCATCCAACTGAAGGGATAAGCCAGTTACTGAGTCCTCTAGGGTTTCTGTGCTCATGGTGAGCCCACTAATTTTGTTATCCAGAGATTCACAGAAACACCTAATGTCAGCTTGGTTCGCTGCTGAAACTTCAAATCCGCTTTTTATATCCTTTGTCAAAGAAGAAGACATAGCTTGGAGAGAGGCAGCTGTCAATCAAAGTGCAGCACCCTTCTTGAGACACTCCAGCGCAACGAGAATATCACCCTAGAACAAATTAAATCACAACTAGACGGTTGGTCTCCTCGCTCCATAACATGGTGGGGGAGGGTCGAGACCATCAAGATGATGATCTCTCCTCTGGTGAACTATCTTATTATGATGCTGCCCCTCACTCTAACTCTGGATTTCCGCCACAAATTAGACGCCCTAATTACTAAATTTCTCTGGAAAGGGAAAAAAGCAAGGATTAGCATAAAGAAACTCCGCCTGGATAAGTCTCTAAGAGGGGTCAACTTAGCGAATTTCAATCTGCACCAAATGGCTTTCCTCACCAAACAAGGCTTTTACTGGTTGACACCTCCCTCCGATTACACCCGTTTGGCTAGACATAGAAAAATCCCTTTTTAGAAACCTCGCCCCAGCGGCCGTCATGACCGCGAGCCTTAACACGGTCACTTGCTCAAAATCCATCTTCCAGAACACAAAACTCGCTCTGCTGAAAGTCGACAAACTTCTAGACACCAGTATACGACACTCTAGGTGGGAATGCCTCTGGCATAACCACATCTTACTTTATAAGGGAAAACCACTACACAATGACTTATGGGTTAAAAAAGGTATTTACTTTCCACATCAATTGTATAAAGACTCTTACCCTCTCTCCTTCAGGGAAATCCAAACCAGATACAGCCTTGCTCCGCTTAAATTTTATAACTTTTTGAAAGTAAAGTCGGCAATTACTAAAGCAAAACTCTCAACAAGCCCTCCCTCCCTCCTGAACTACCTCTCTAAATTGAACAGACTCGGCCACCAGGTATCCTGGATTTATAATCTACTATGCCTGCAACACTCCAATCTCTATAAACACCTCACACAGTGCTGGGACTCACACTCCTCCTTCCCAATATCTGATGTGGATTGGTCCAAAACCTAGGAATCAACCATGAGACACAAAATCAGCCCTACACTCTCCCAGACAAAGTTTTGGCTGCTCCATAGAGCTTTCTGGACTCCAGCGCATCTTTTCGCTCACAACATTAGAGACGACGCAATATGTTGGAACTGTAAGGATAGTGACGGTGATCTAGAACACCTCCTGCTCCACTGTGTGTGCGTGGTACCCTTTTGGGATAAAGTCTTTGCTTTCCTCTCTAATGTTTTCTCATACTCCCCCTCCAGAGAAATATCCACCCTGATATTTGGCTTCCTCAAAGCCATGTCTCTTACTGACAATGATAGGGCCCTACTAGATATACTCCTCCCGGCTGCGGTAAAAGTGGTCCTCAATAATTGGAAAGACACCCGCAAAGCCTCCTTTGCCTGCTGGTTAAATTGGGTCACTAACCTAAGAGGAGCTGACAATATATCACTCCAAAACTCGCCGTGGCGTCCTCCTCACAGATGAATGTGGGCCACCCTTAACAACTATTTTAGCGCTCACAAGTCACCATGAACCTCCTACCCATCCCGTTCAAATTAGCTTTGCTCGAGCTCTCCATGACATTTCGCTGGTTAATTTTTCTTGCATTTGACAGCGGCTGCTTCACCTGTGGGCCAAGGCACTGATACTAATTATATGACATATATGATCATTGATGTGTCTTTTCTTATGTTATTTTCTTGATTGTCTGATGTTTATTATCGCCCGTTCAATTATCATCCTTACAGTCGTTATATCAAGCTTATATGTCTCAACCATATGTTTTTCTCTCTTATGTTTTTAATGTCTGTAATACTTTTTATTTCATGCTTATTCGGAAACAACCAATAAAAACTTTTGAACACAAAGAAGAAATGTTTTTCTTTCGGCAGCAGACATTTCATTTGCCCAATTTCTTAATATATCAAACATTATGAGGGAAATAGGTGCATTACAACTGTCAGATTCTACATGCACATGTAGAAGTGAGCCAATGGGTGACAATGTTCTAGCACAGCTGTCCCCTTTCTTTAGCATTGCTGTTGAGGAGTCAACAGATGTAGGTGATGTGGCTCAGTTAGTGGTTTGGGTGAGGAATTTAGAACAAGAAATCCTTCCAAAGGAAGAGCTCCTCTGCCTTTTGCCATGGCATGGTTACATAAGATAAGAGTATGTATTGACCAGCATGTGTAATTTCTTTGAATCTCATCACCTGCCATTGAACAATCCTGTAAGAATCACTACAGATGGGGCACCCTCCATGATTGGGAATGAGAGGGGCTTTGTATCTCTGTTAAGAAAAAAGCTTCAATCATCCACTTTAATTGATTATCATTGCATAATCCATCATGAATAAACAAGGATAATTAAATTATGTTATGAAGCAAGTAGTAAGAATTGTTAATTATATTCGAGCAAAAGCACTCAACCACAGCCTTTTTAAATTATTGCTGAAGGGTGCCGAAACTGAATATACAGACCTGTTGTTGCATACCGCAGTTAGGTGGTTGAGCAAAGGTAGAGTGCTAGATAGGTTTATTTTTTTGCATTCAGAAATTAAACAATTTGTAAACAGTCAAGCGTAGTCCTTCCCAGAATTGCATTACTTGCAGTGGCTCACCATGCTCCATTTTCTGTGTGACATTTTGTCACATTTCAACACTCTCAATCTGGCACTTCAAGGCAGACAGAAACTTGTGTCCTCAATGATGAGTGCCATATACTCCTTCAAAGGTAAGCTTGACCTGTTCCAAGAGCAGCTGGAAAATGCTGATCTCACATATTTTCCTGAGTTACAGGCTTTAACTTAGAGGGTTGAAAAAGCTCAGGAAATGTTGTTGAGTCTCAATGTGGGTGCTTATTATTTCTGGGGACATTAAGAGGCGATTTTCTCAGTTTAGAGTTCTCACCCTACTTTTCAGACTTGTAGAAAATCCATAGATGGTTAGTGCAAGGAATCTTGAAGCTGTTGAACTTCTTGGTTTGAAAAGGGCACAAGCTGAGATGGAACTAATTGACATGCAATAGAGCTCTCTCATTGACACATACTGCTTTGCAGTCCACCATAGATTTGGTAGTAACTTACTATTACATATAAATTCTCCATTATTTGCACACGTTCTGTACTCTTTTTCCTGAACTGCCTATTTCACTATATATATATATATATATATATATTTCTGCTCAAATTCCTCCGTTTACAAACAAAGAATTCTCCGCACTCCCGGGGTATATTTTCAAAAGGTTGCTTTATTCAGACAAGACAGACGCCCTCGCGTTTCGGCATTCAGCCTTTCTCGATGTCAATGACCCTAAGACATCGTCATGTTTTTAAACACACCTTAAGGTAGAGGAAGGACTACTGGCTAGCTGACTATAACCAGCGCCATCTTTGAGTGGTGAATATTTACAATGATGAAATCACCTTATATGCACGTTCTATATTTTAAACATGCCTTCCCACCCTTAGCGTAAGTATTATCGAAAAAGTGATTGCACAAAGATTGTAACTACATCACACGTACATTTTTTGTACTTAATATCGATTAACTTATTTTGACAATAACAAAAAATTAAGCCGTGTATCGGCAATTTTCCTTCCCTACCTATATTCAAGTCTGTTTATCCTAATCAAAAACAAATCAACCATATGCTATTTACAACTCCTGTACATTTTATCCGTTGTTTAAACTCATATTTTATGATTAACATTGTCACAAATATTCAAATCGAATTCATATATTTCATAATATTGCAGTTGGAGGACCACCAAGGTTACTCATGACTTCATTGCCTTTTTACATTCGTGCCACGGATTGATCTTCAATCCAAAAAGTGAAAAATATATATACAAAGGTGCACATTTCATTTTGGAAGTTTCACTTTTGATAGTTTCCATCAGCATATATACATATATACACTCCTACCCACAGATCTACAAATAACGGTCTATTTCTCAAATATTGCAATTACCATTTACAGATTACAGTTTGTTCATGTACCAATGTGTACCATCATATCCTCGCCACTGTTCATACCCCATGGTGTTTTTGTGTGGAGATCAATATTATATCTCGACTCCAACCTACGCAATTTCTTAAGTCTGTCCCCCCCTCTGTGTTTATCGGGGACTGAGTCTAGGCCATAACACAGTAGCTGGTTGCGGTCACTCTTATGTTTTTCTGCAAAGTGTCTTGCAACGGGGTATGCTTGATCCACCTTGTCGATTGCCCTCATATGCTCTAGTATCCTGATTTTAAATGGATGTACCGTGCTGCCAATATACTGGAGCCCGCACGGACATACTAGACAGTACACAACGTACGGTGTACTGCAAGTAATAAACTTGCTGATTTTTTTCACCCTACCAATATCTTGTATGGTGTATGTGAGAGCCCTTTTGCTATTACTGCAAGCTTTGCACTTGTGACAAGGGAAGAAACCTCTCATGTTCTTTAAGGTGTTCGTTTTGGGAGGTATTTTCTCTAGGTGGCTGCGTACCAATTGGTCACGAATAGACCTTGATTTCCTAAATGTGACCAAGGGGAAATTCGGGACATCTTCACCTATGACATTATCCGCTTTTAGGATGTGCGAATTTTTTCTCAGCATATGTTTCAGATGGTTAGCTTCCGCTGAGTATGGGGTGATTAGTCTAAATTTGCCCGTTTCAGTTTTTTTGTCTTTCCTCTCGCCTAGCAAACTCTCCCTGGTCATAGCTTTCACTTTGCACAGTGTTTTATTCAATGAAATGGGATTCTACCCGCGAATGACAAATCTGGCCATACAATCAGTAGCTGCCTCATCAAAATCACAATCACGCGTGCAATTTCTTCTTAGTCTTAATAGCTCCCCAGAGGGGATACTTTGCACTAGTTTTGGTGGGTGGCTGCTGGTTGCGTGAAGTATCGAATTTCCAGCAGTAATTTTTCGATACAAAGATGTTTCAATCTGACCCCCAATAATCTGCACTCCAAGGTCCAGATAGTCCTTATATATATCTTCTCAACCCATTTTTTATCTTCCCTTGATACTTCCCCAATTGTACTATTATTGCATGTGCAGTTGCATATTCAACTGTGGTACAGCTTTCTGCAGCCACTTATTTTGGACTTTACAGAACATTGCAAAACAAATATATAATAAAATCCTCACTATGCAATTTTTAGAAAGTGTCTAGCTCTCCATGTCTTGAAAGGCCAGATGTATTTTCCCATTTAAAAAAGCATGTGCAGTTTTGCACATTGGTTAGCTCATAAATGGCAATGGAATTAGCAAAGTGACCTAGCTCACTTCTCAAACTGGCCATTCTCAGGGAGTTGTGAAATGACCTGACTAAATGATTACACAGGCAGGTCACAATTTGCGGCCCCCTTTGTTTAGCTGAAAATGCCGGGATGCACAATAGCAAGGGACTGCAGAACTGCATCTGTGGATTTGCTATCCAAAATGTTTGCGAAGATATTGAGGGGATGAGATAGTAGCCCTCTGGAGAAGTGACTGCTTGCCACAGTCACCAACATGATTTCCAATTCCCTTTGTGAATCAGTTATCGCCCCACTTTGCAGGTTGGTAACTGCTGACCACTAGTGCGTGACCACCATTGTGATCACAAACCACTGATCTGGTCCACTGGAATTATGTACATGGGGAGGAACAAATTATGAGGCACGGTTGACTGCATTATTCAGCAAGAAAAGGGAAATTATGCTGCATAATACAGCACATGTTTTGATAGTGTTACTTCATTATTTTCACATTTTTACATGTCGTAATACTGCTTCGACACATATTTAACCTCTTTAGTACCAGGCTAACAACCAAATACAGAAATAAGCAAGTGATAGATGACCATTGCAATGGGCATCCCTTGTGGGAACACGTCGCCAAGATTTTAGTAACTTTTGATCCCTTTGAACCAACACGATTTTATTTTTTTAAATCTGCAGACTATCAGCAGATGATAGATTAATGTGGCAAACGTGGCAAATGTATAAATAAACAGAATCACATAATTTCCATGGGCCTGCCATTGATAAATCTGTTTCAAAATCATAAATAGGAAGTGAACACCGCTTTCATGCCCTCTTATTTCCTATTCACAAAGGGTTGCAAAAATACCTTTACGATTCTTGACAACTTTATAAACGAGTAAAAGGGCGTTTGTACTTTGTGAGAATTCATTTTTTTGGTCCCTCCCTCTATGATTTTGCGAATCACAGGCTTTATGACAGCAAAAAGCGGTTGTGTTCCTGTCCCAAAAAAACTCTAACCCCCACATGCATCAAGTGGTTTTGGAGTCGCAAACGGTGCGAATCGGAAAAATCGGCCGTTTGCGATTCCAAAATCACTTTTTGGGATGCATGAAACAATTTTAGAAAACTCGCTATTTTTTGCATTTCCTAAAAATGCGATTGCATTTAAGGAATCGCATTTGTGCGATTCCTTAAATGCAATGCATGAATTTTTTAAAAAATGCAAATTTGGAAATAGGAAGTGCAAATTAACACGAGGTTGACCCTCGTGTTACTTTGCGAATTTCTGCAAAAAAGCTCAAAAATGCATTTTGGAAAGTGTCATGTTACACACACACATGTCCTTTGGACATGTGTGTGTGAAACTTGCACTTAAAAAAACATTTCAATGGTGCAGGGGGGGTCCTTTGGACCCCCCTCAGCACCCTTGAAATGCATCAACAAATTGCGATTCGCAAAATAAAAATTACAAAAAGGCATTGATTCCTATGGGCCTGTAGGCCCATAGGATTCAATGTAATGCCATTCCTTAATTGCGATTCACAATTAAATCGCAAATACAGAAAATTAAAGAAATCCTAAAAACTTTTAAGATTTCTTGATGCATAGGATTTTGCAATTCCTAAATTGCGATTCCTTAATTTTCGCAATTTAGGAATTGCAAAATCCTACAATGATGCATGTGTCCGCTAATTCTGTGCTAAACAGAATTTTCTTGGTGTCCGAAGCAGTAGCAGCGTTTAAAATATATTGTTTATACAATATTGTCCTCTAGTGGTGAATAGGTATATTGCAATGGACAGTCAAAATAAAACGTACGATCAAGATCATTCTTCATTTGTTTTCTGCAAGGTTACGTTTTCATTTAGTGAGGAAAGCTAAGTAACTGACTGTTCTTAAATTAACTTAATAGTCTATAATCCAGTGAGCAAATTTAGTTGCGAATGTAGGCACAAAGTGTACATTGCCTGGCTAGTTATGTCGTTATTCAGCAACGGAACACTACAAAAGGACAAAATAATTATTAAGTTTCAGAACAATTTAATGCAAAAAGATGCTGAGGCAAAAAACTACCACACCTGCCACTTTAGTGGGAACAATTATCAAATCACTTTAAATGGTGCACAGAGTCCGAAGATCGGCCCTTTTCACCTTCAAATAGAGAAAACTCTCCTTAAACATTAATCAATCAAAATGGTTCGGAACCATAATTATATGTGTATCAATGTTTTCTCAAAATGGTTCAGCACAGATGTGATGCAAATCAAACACACAGTACACATAATTTTCAAAACTCCATCAAAATATTTTTGCAGAAAGTTCTTTATTCATATTCTTCTTCTTTTATCTTTTATTATTTTCCTTAAAATATATCTTTTTTCGATCTCTGGAACACCTCAGTGGACAAATTCCGGCCCTTCAGCCAATGAAACTTAGATTCAGGTAACTTTTATCAGCAAGTCCTGAAAAATTCGGAACAATCTTTCGACTAAAGAAAATTGGAATCTTCCACACTGCAGTCCATTGCACGGATTGGCATGCTAGAGCCTAACCTTAAAGGAATAATAAGTAAAAATATTGGTAAAAAAATCGAGACACTATGAACGCCACAAACACCAGCACAGTGCCTTTGTTAGAAGAATTTCGAAATAGAGCCCTGAAGAAGTCCATGAGGATGAAACGCTATGGCTACTGTTTTAAGGAGAATAATAAAAGATAAAAGAATATGAAAAAGACAGCTGGACAGGCAATGTCAAGAAATATATACTAATGTTTAGTCTTAAAGAAAACATTATTTTAAACGTGCACATGGATACAATCAACTATTATCCATAGTTGAAAGGATTCCGTGCAGTACCACTGTAATGAATCAATGCCATATTTAGGTCCAAGTCATGCAGTGCAGCACAGCACAGCACAGCAAGTCACCTTGCTGCGCTACACTGTGTGACAAGGAAATGGTAGGAATGCACCGTATTTAAGTCAATACTGTGCTTTCCTGCTTTTTCCCCTTCTCTGGCGCCCTTTTGCTGCCTAGAGCCAATGCAGGCACCTATGCACCCGGTTTCAAGAGTGCCTGCTTTGCAAAGAGGATTGGTTTTGTCTTTCCACGGAACCGGATGCCATTCTGTGACTCGTTGGATCTATCATACTCCATATATTTTACACTACTCTCTTCTGCTATAAGGCACAATATGGGGCACGAGCTAGATGTCTTGTGTGTTAAGCCCTGAAGAAGTCCCGGGTGGACGAAACGCGTTGGCTACCAATCTCGTGTTGTGATTTTAAAGAAAAAACTCATGAATAAAGAATAAAGAAATTTTGGAAGAAGTAACGACTCTTACTTTTTTTGTCCATTGTGAAGTTTTTCTACTGTTCTTTATCTGTATAATGGACTAAAAGAATGTGCTACATGTATTAGTGACGGGACAAGTGTGTGCTGAACCATTCTAGAGTATTAGGATTGTTTTTATGCAGGAAAGGGCACCTTTCTGCACAAAAACAATCACCTGCACAGCACACATTGAAAGAAGAAAAACAAGGAGGAATAAAGATATTGCTCCTCATCATCCCTCACCTGGGGAGGTATAGGTTTTTGGCGTATTCCCGGTCTACCACTTCCGGTAAAACTGGGAATGCGTCAAAATCAATGGACCTTGAATGGGAACACCCTTGCAACACCCAGGGAAATGTTTCCTTTGTGCAGAATAATACAACGCAGTGATATGCACTGTGTTGTAATACTCAAGATTTATGAAGCCACTCAGTGCCATCTAAGGTGGCTTTGAATGGCTTTATAAATCTCACTTTTAAATATCGTCACTCCTGCACCACGATGCGTGGTGCAAGAGTGACGCAAATAGCTCATAAATATTCCACCAAGTTTCTATGGGTGCAGTTGATAAGTTCTGGTTGCAAGTTGAAAAGCCTGCCTAGCTGTGTAAAACAAGGATACAATGGCTTTTGTTTACAATTGCCTCGTAGGTGATGTTAAGCTGCTTCTTATACAGGCTGGTCCTGGCAGACGTGTGACACCTGATTCTGCGGCCCGATTACATTGAATTACAAGTGGTTAGGTGCAAATTTGAGCAAATATGTTCCATCAGATTCGTGTTTTTGTTCTGGTGCAAATTTGTATTGATATTTACATCCACTGAATAACAAGGCATTTACAAACTGACAAATACTCAAATGTTTGTTCACTGACTGATATATCTGTTAATGCAAAAAGTAGAGCAAAATGTCACAAGCAGCATTGCTATTCCCTGTAATCAAGAAATATCAACGCACTATCACATTGGCATCAGTGTAATCCTATACATTTCCCCCCCGGTGTTCAGTGGTATTGGAATGCTGAGTGAAGCCTTCAATTTTCTAACAAGCTTATATAGCATCACTGTGCTCAGCAGTCCAAACTACACATTAGCCAGAATTGGCGCAAGGATCTCACCTTCCTTTCAGCAAACAAACGTCTTCTGTAAAAATTGAGGGTATTAGCCTGCCTGACCAGCCTACTGTGATGAATAACTGACCAGCTCTTCCTCTGATTGAACATTAAAGCAAGCAATGAGGTTTTCTGGAGACGTTTCCTCCTTTGGAGATTGGAGACTAGGCTTTATATGACCGAAAATAGCTTTTTTACACCTGCTAGGAATTAACATAGGGGTTCCTTACTGGGTGAATGCATTTACTATTGGGGATTTCTCTGCCATGAGTTCAGAGAAAGCCACAGTAGTAAATCTCACTCAATCAGTAGAAAGTGGACATTCCAAGAGATGATTAGACTAGGAAGCTTGGGATGGGCCTCAAACATATGTGTCTGTGGGACCACTTTCTACACTGGAATTAGAGATTTATTCCAGCTAAGGGCTGGAGTAACTCCCTTTCAAGAATGGTAAGGCAAATGCACCAGCCTCAGATTTATGAGGAGCGTAAAGGATTGGATTTCTCCACGTCCAAAATGTTTGCCTGCAGATAAAAAAATGTGCATTTGCACTTGAGGCTCCACGTGCACTGTACATACTTCTATGCTATGTGGAGCTCCGTTCAACCGGAATAGGAGCCTGTGAGTCACATGACATTCCGAGTAGAGCACCTGGAAACCTGACCTCGTGTGCCTAGACCTCTTGGTTTTAGTCTTCGAAATTGCTCATTGGAAATGTTTTACATCTATGTGTTCCTTATACCCAAGCGTGTATATGTGTCTTGCATGACTGTGAACGATTGTGAGGAATGAATGTGTTTTGATACTAGTCTGATATAATTAATGGGGTTTGATACAGTCGTATTAAATATTGTATAACGATTTGGAGTTGTTTTTGCACTAAAAAAGTGAAAAAAAATGTTTCTAGTAAATACAAAAGATATTGATTAATATGTATTGATTATAAACAGAGAAAGTAAATAAGGATGAAAAATAAAATGAACTTTGATTAAAAAAAAGAATATGTATATGTGCACTTGAATGTTGTAAATATGTAATTTTGCATTTGCACTTAAACCCATACTAGATTCAATCTTTGGCAAAGAAATATAGGTCACAGGGGAGAATTCTTGTTCTAGTTGTTTTTTTTTCCCTCTTGCTCCCTGACCTCATACGCCTTCTAGAGGGGGGTCCCTTGAGTTAGGCGTGCACCTGGAAACCTGCGCCTGGAGCCACTGTCACGGCATACTACTAGGAATGTTTGAGATTAGCAAAATAAAGTACATTCAGATGGAGATGGAGATCTCAGTCCTTACTTTTTTTGTTTCTGAATATGGCTGTCTGTGCCTAAAAATAGTAAATAAGTCAAATGTAATGCAGCTGTAACAAAAAAGCGTGAAAAACAATGTGTAACAGCTTTCTCAATGTACATTATATTGTTTCATCTCATAACCACCTCGTAATCATCCCCCTGAATATTATCCTTCTGGTACTCTCCAGCTAGCTTTGTACTGCACAAATACCAACTCATAAACACATTGCCCAGCCATCTTCACGCACATGAAGCTCTGCTGTAATTGTGTGTGTCCAAGACATTATTATTAATTATTATTATTAAAATTTTATATAGCACGCAGCTACCCTCGGGCATCCCGGCGCTTTCCAGACCCATTTAAAAAAAAACGGTACGTTTAATGCAATCAAACAGGGAAGAGGTAAGTTTTAAGACCTTTGCGAAATCTCAGTGTGCAGGTCTCAGCGCGCATTTCAAAAGGAAGCGAGTTCCAGAGCTTTGCTGTGTGAACTGAGAACCTTCTCCCGCCCGTCCTAGCTCTTTTAATTCTGGGGACTAATAGAAGATGTTTTTGATCTGACCGCAGTGTTCTACTGGCTTTAAATGGGACCACTAGGTTCCTCAATATTGGGGGGCCCTTACCCAGGAGGATTTTGTGGGCAGTGCAGAGTGCCTTGAATTTCACTCGTTCACGCACTGGCAACCAGTGCAGTGCCTTCAGGACGGGCCGGGCGGACTGTGATCTAGGAATGCCCATGAGTAACCTTGCCGCCGCATTCTGGACCTGCTGGAGTTTGTCTAGGGAGGATTCCGGGGCGCCCAGGAAGATGGAATTGCTAAAATCTAGCCTAGATATAATCAGCCCCTGGATCAGCAGCTTCCTTGATGTTACAGGTAAGAGGGGGAGGATTTTACGCGCTGAACGTAACAGAGCAAAGCACACTCCCGCGGTTTTCTTAGCGTGAGTCCTAAACGACAGGTAAAATGTAAATGTAAATGTAAATGTGGGTGTACTTGTAAAGCGCACTGCGACTCCATGGAGTATCCTGGCGCCGAAGACCGCTGGGGAACCCGTCCTGGTTTTCCCTGTGAGATGGTCCCTTTCTGGGTATCTCCAAGGTGAAACCAGGCATCCCCGGCGTCTGTGGGGGGCCGTTGTAGAGATGAGGCAAGCTTAATGCCCAGAGTTGCCGAGTGTGTTCCCTGGTTAGAGTAGGCACCGAGGCGAGAATTATCGTGTCCGTTTTGACCCTGGTCCTCGACCCTGCCGCGACGGGAATTGAACCCTGGTCCCGGGCCGTTCTCTGCTTACGGGTCTGCCGCCTCTAACCAGTGAGCCACACCACTCCACAGTCTTGCTCTATACACACCCCTAGGCTCTTAATCAACTCTTTCAGGGTAGGCAAGTCTCCCATACAACTTGGCCAGCTGGACAGAGGGAGCAGGGGATTTTTACTCCCTAACAGCATTACCTCTGTTTTTGAGCCGTTCAACTTCAGGGCTGACTCGTCCATCCAGGTGTGGACTGCCGACAGGCAGGAGTGAAGTAAGTCAGGGTTCTCTACCAGTTGGGATAAGGCGACCACCAACTGCGTATCGTCCGCATAACTGACGATCTTGATGTCATAGGGGGCCACCACAACCTCCAGGGGGGCCATATAGACATTGAATAATGTCGGGCTGAGGGAAGAGCCCTGTGGCACACCACACTGGAGGGGGATAGATTTGGAGCGATGTTTGCCCTCCCAAACCTGGTACGACCGTCCGGTAAGAAATGACCTCAGCCATTTCAATGCGACACCTGACACACCAACCTCAGACAGCCGTCGTATCAACACCTGATGGTTCACGGTGTCGAACGCCGCACTTAGGTCCAGGAGGATCACTGCCACTGAACCCCCTGAATCCAAGATGCGTCTGGTTTCATCGACGACTGCTAGGAGGGCAGTGTCGGTGCCCTGCCATGGCGGAAGCCGGTTTGTGAGTCTCGGAGCAGACCATTAGCCTCCAGAAAACCCGACAGTTGTCCATTCACTAACCTTTCGGCAATTTTGCCAATACCCGGCAGGCGAGAAATGGGCATGCAGTACCATGTGGATTTAATCATCAATATCTAGATGGTAACCTAAACACAGAGGTAATATTGTTTGTACTAGGGCTGGGTGAAGGATGCATTATTGACCAAAGAGTCTTCATTAGTGTTTGGTGGACAGGGTATTTATTTATTTATTTATTTATTTTAAAAATGTATAGAGCGCAGCATATACCCGTGGGTGTCTTGGCGCTATGACTTAGCTGGAAATCTCAGATGGAGCATATGTCTACCTTAAAAAGTATTATGCTGATCAGTTTATTGGTCAAATAACCAGGTTTTTACCAATTTTCTGAATTGAAGTAGCGAGGGTGCCAATTTTATTTCCCCTGGAAGCGTGTTCCACAGTCTTGCTGCAGAGTTGGTGAAGCATCTATCGCCCCATGTCACCGTCCTAGTGCGTGGCACTACCAGTAGATGTCTCTGTTCAGATCGTAAGGATCTTTTCGGTAAATAGTAAAAAAGTTTCTGTTTGAGAAATGCTGGTCCAAGACCCATGAGGGCTTTATAGGTGAGACACAAGGTCTTGAATCTAATGCGATTTCTCACTGTTAACCAGTGGTAGTTCCTTATCGCTTGCTTGGTGGACTGAAACTTGGGAATGCCAGCTAGAAGCCTTGCGGCAGCGTTTTGTATAAGCTGCAGTTTGGCCACCACCCGTGCCTGAGCATTTACAAATAATCCATTGCAATAATCAAGTGATGAGAGTACTAAGGAACTCACCACTGTTTTCCTTGTACTCTCAGGAAGATAGGGCAGGATTTTTGCAATGCAACACAGTACCCTGTCCGCCAAACTCTTGGTCCGCCCACATCATTTAGAGATGACCGGGCTTTAAGTATTCTGTCAAAGGAGACCTCGTTGGCTCAGTAGACAGAATTCTTCCCCATGATGGACCAAGAGAGTAGAGGTCGTTGGACACATGGAAAGGAGGAGACCTCTCGGTCACCCCGAACGTATGGCCGGGTGCCCCGACCGCCCGGGAAACCTTTGCAGGCGGGGGGCGTGTTCCCGGCTGGTATGCCCGAAGTGGCGTGGTTGGAGCACACCCCCGCCGCCTAAAAGGTTTGTCCTAACCCCCGCCCGGAAGTCCGTGCGCTTTTGGGCGGGAGGGGGATGCCGCACCGCCCCCTCGTTGCAAGTTAAAAGGCGCAGGGGCCCAGGCAGGCGTCCTCTTGTTCCCGCGCTCTGAAGGCTGCACCACTCGTCGCTCGTGAGCCTCTAGGGAACAAGCAGCAGTTTTGAACGTGGTAATCGTTGTTTTTCTGTTTCAGTCGTTGGGGCGTATCTGCAATCTGAGGAGCCGTGGGAAAACAGGATAGAGGAAAACAGAACGTCGGATATGCCTGGAAAGAAGAATGGGAAGAGCTCCGAGATGGAACGGTTGCTTCGCACACTGGTAAACCGAGTGTCGGCGATGGACAGAAAATTTGGTAAAGTAGACCGATTGGATCGCGGCTTAGCGGCGCTCCAGAAGAAGGTGGAAGCTCAGGCGGGGCCCTCAGGGAGGCCAAAGAGGGTTGTGGGGCCTGCTTTGCCGAACATTACTACGGGGTGACAAGGGGAAGAAGAGGAAAGAGAAAAGGGGTCCTAGAGAGGCCCCGGTCCCGAGGGAAGTTCCGCTGGCCCCAATAACCCCGGCGGCCAACAAGGTGCCCACACCAAATGGGGGATTGCCAATCCCTGTGATTATCACTCCACTAGATGAGGCACAGGTACCCCCTGAACTGGCGATGCACCTAGCGGCGGTGTTGCCTTGGCTGAAGAAGGGAGCGGGGGGATCCGCGGGTGCGGAGGACCCAGCTGAAGAGGCCAGGCAGATTATCGACCAGCTCAGGCGGGCGAGGGGCTCAGGGGCAGGGAACATGCCTTCTATTCCTTTGCAGGTGGCGAACCCGGCCGCGATCGAGAACCAGAATAAGACGACGGACACGACCGGAGGTACGACGGAAAATGGTAAGAGGTCGCTCCCAATAATGGGGGAGGGCGCTGTGCCATCAAGGCGGGAATGCCTGGCGCAACATGTCCCGATGGCCACGAAAGAGATGGTGTGGGCCAACAAATATATCAATATGTTTTCATTGTTGACGGTCAACCGAGAGTTAGAGTATGCCAAAACCCAGAAGGAATGGTTACACCCAAGTGAATGGAGGGCCAAAATGGCGGAATTCAGGGTGGAGGAGTCTATGATGAATTGGATTAGGGCTTTTTCTGTGTTTATGGCAATTATGGGTGAGCGAACACCAGACTTGTTGGGAGACCTTGCGTGCTACCAGAGCAGGATCACGGGCTTCCATGAGAAATATGGGGGGGACGCATGGAAAGGGTACGATGTGTCATTTAGGAAAGCGAAAGAGTTTAATGAATCATTGACTTGGGATTGTTTGGACACTGTATCTTGGCATGCCCAGTTCACGCCAGGCTCAGCGGCCGGAACAGGGTTGAGTGCGAATGGTTTCAGGGTTTTTCAGCAGAAACAACCGCAGCCCTTTCGATCAGCCCACGGGGGAGAATCTCAGCCGAGATCGGGTTGGAATGGGAACAAGCGAGGGGTATGTTGGGGTTTTAACAAGGGAACGTGTAGTAGGCCGCAGGGAACATGCAGGTTCAGGCATGCCTGCACAGGTTGTGGTAACACCTCCCACCCCGAAACTAGCTGCCGATCCAGAGGCAATGTTACCGGGGGAAAAGGGGGTACCAAGCAGGATTGACACGGTGGCCCGGATGGCTAGGCAATCGCCCGTGGAGATTTTGGCTATGACCTCCTGGTTGAGCAGATACCCTGATCGTGTGTCCTCCGGGATCCTGCGGGATGGCTTCTCGTATGGCTTCAGGATCCCGGCGGGTGATTTTCGTGGGCCCCCCTTCTGCAGGAACCAACTGTCCGTCACGCACAACCCGACTGTGGTCGCCACCAAAATTGCAAAAGAGGTTCGCTTGGGACGGGTTGCGGGACCGTTTGGGGAGATACCAGCTGCCAATTTTGTGTGTTCCCCATTAGGGGTAGTTCCCAAGAAGGAGCCGGGCGAGTTCAGGCTCATACATAATCTGTCTGCGCCAAAGGGGGCTTCCGTGAGTGAGGTAATCGATGCAGGCATTTGCAGTGTGAGGTATGCATCGTTCAATGACGCAGTGGTCATGTTGAATCGCCTAGGTCCCAGGGCACTGTTAGCAAAATCGGATATTGAATCCGCATTTAGATTACTGCCGGTTCATCCCGAGGATCAACATTTGTTGGGTTTTGCATTCCAGGGAAAGTACTACATGGATATGTGCATGCCAATGGGTTGTTCAATTTCCTGTGCTTACTTTGAAATGTTTAGCTCATTTCTGGAGTGGGCATTCGCAAGGGCCTCAGGGCATCAACATGTGATGCATTATCTCGATGATTCCCTGTTTCTCGGCCCGGCTGGCTCTCAGGACTGTGCACGGGCATTGCAGGAATTTCGCGTGCTCATGCGGAGTTTCGGGGTTCGGTTGGCGCCAGGTAAGACAGTGGGGCCGACTACCTCCCTGAAGTTTCTGGGTATTGAACTAGACTCCGTGGAGGGTTGCTTCCATCTGCCGGCGGACAAAATCGCCAAATTCAGGGCCTCCTTGCTGCAATGTCTTAAGAAAGACAAGGTGACACTGCATCAACTACAGCAAACAGTGGGACAGCTAAATTTTGCGCTGAGGGTTATACCGATGGCCCGCCCTTTCTCACGATCCATTGCCCAGGCCATGGTTGGCCTCAAGGAAGGGCACCATCGCACGAGACTGTCGGCAGAGGTTCGCCAGGATATGCTCATTTGGCTGGCATTCCTGGCGGATTTCAATGGCCGGGTAGTCTGGAGCAAAGCCCCGGCCTCATCAGCAGAGTTAGGTTTATGGACTGACTCTGCGGGCAGTGTGGGGTTTGGCGCAATCCCGGGTAACCGATGGTCGGCCCAGAAGTGGCCGGCATGGTGGTCGGCAAGTGGCTTGACAAGCAACATTGGTTTCCTAGAGTTATTCCCGATCTGGGTAGCATTGTCGGCCTGGCCAGAGGAGTTCCGAAACCATTCGGTGATATTCTGGTCTGATAACATGACTGTGGTAGAATGCATCAACCAACAGGCAGCACGCTGCAAATGGATATTGCGATTGCTGAAAGAAATTGTGTTGAAGTGCTTGAAGCTAAATGTACAATTCAGGGCGAAACATGTGCCGGGAGTACTGAATAACGCAGCTGATGCGCTCTCTCGTTTCAAAATGCAGGCATTCAAGGATTGTTTACCCTCAGCAGAGCTAGTGGCAGCGCCATTTCCCGAAGCACTATGGCAAGTCGGCGCTCCGGACTGAAAAACCTCGTGGCAGCCAGCCTAGTGCCCAGGACAAGAAAAGCATATGAAGGGGCGTTCCGCTCGTACTGCGCCTTTTTGGGCCCTGCATGGGAGCAGAGATGGGGTCAGGAGGGGTCCTTTACCCAATTTTTAGTGGCACTTCATGAGGACGGCCGGTCGGCGGCAACCGCCAGTCGGTATAAGAAAGGCACTGCGCGGCTGGCGGCACCTTGAGGGGCGCAAGAAGGACACCAGGCATCCGATAGGATTTGACAGATTAACCGCCTTGCTGGCGAAGCTAGAGGAGACATGCTCCTCTCCTAGTGAGGTTGTCCTATTCCGGGCAGCATTTGCACTGGCATTCTATGGGGCCCTGCGGGTAGGCGAACTAGTGGCTGCCAACAAGAGGGATACCGAAGGGGGTCTGCAGAGGGACCACACGCAAGTGAGGGGGGATTCCTCATCACGATTGCCAGGTCGAAGACAGACCAGGAGGCCCAGGGGAGTAGCATTGTGGTACAACGTGCTCCGGGTAGTCCCTGTTGTCCAGTGATGCATGTTGAGGCCTACCTACGACCAAGGGGTGCGACGTGGGGGGGGCCTTGCTGCGGCATGCTGACGGCACCCCGTTAACAAAGTTTCAGTACCAAAGGGTGCTGGCAATCACGATTGCAGCTGCGGGCTTGAACCCAGGTGATTTTGGAACTCATTCATTCAGGATAGGGGCCGCTACAGAAGCGACGGCCGGGGGTCTGCAGGCAGACGATGTTAAACAGTTGGGGAGATGGTCTTCAAACTGTTTCAAACGTTATGTGCGGTTGCACATGTTGTGACTTAGTGAAGATGTGCACTCACGCTTGTTGTCTTTTGTTTGGATTACAGTTTCACGAGCCTGTGACGCAGGGCGGAAATTGGGACCGGCCCAGTATCAGCTAACCACCACGTCAGGAGCGAGGAATGGACGACGAGTGGTCTGGGTCGTGGGCCACTCATACGTGAGACGGGCCGCGGACATATTCAGGGCAGGTGATGCGATTCACACATCTGAGATATATGGTTTCAGGGTGTCCTTCCATGGGAAGGGCGGTTTGTGCATTGACCAACTACAAGGTTTTGTCGAAGATTTGTTAGGGCGGCACAGGTCACCGCCATTAGTAGTCATAGTGCACATTGGGGGCAATGACTTGGTGAGATTGGGCAGACGGGCTTTAATCGAACACATACTTTCGTCAGTCAGTTGGTTGGCAAAGACACTCCCGGGGTGCACAATAGCTTGGTCACACATGATTCCGAGGTGGGTATGGAGGGGGGGGTGGTCCACGGCAGCGCTGAACCATTCGGTAAAGAGGGTCAACAATTAAGTGGAGAAATTGTTTCGATCTAACCACCTTCAAAGTATACCTCACGGGTGCATCTGGGGGGACCGTTGTTATTCAGACGATGGGGTACACCTGTCCAGGGTGGGGAATGACATATTGATAGGAGACATTATAGCTTGGCTAGTGGGATTGAGGAGGCATGACCTATAGGAGTTGTGGGGGGGCCAGATAGTCGGTCAACTATCTGGCCTGTGGCGGTAAGGTCATGATCGGTGAGCAGTGATTTCAAAGTCCCTAGTGGGGGCGCCACCCATTATGGATCGGAGCGCCCGGGGGGAGGCGGCCATTGGACCCTCCCACGGGGGGGGGCGGCACCCATTACGGATGGGATCGCCCAGGGGGAGACGGCCATAGACCCCTCCCAGGGGAGACGGCTATATGCCCCTCCCACGAATTTCCCGGGGGCCGGATATCCGCTGCGGCGGAAGAGAGTGCGGGGAAAGGGGGGGAGTCCACGCTGTCCTTCTTACGGTTACCCCGCACGGGAACTCGGACGACCTTAAGATGGCGCCGAGTGGAAGGGGGCCCCCATGGCAAGGGAAGTTACGGTTGGCTACGAGGGTAAAGTCCTCTGCGCATGCGCCACTCTCACGAGAGGGCGGAAATTTGGTGATAGGGATCTGACACCGGTTAAGACCTTGCCGTTGGCCCTTAACGATAGGATGTACAAAATTCGTATGAAATGCATGATGTCATGATATTAGACTCGGTTAGGAAAATCTTTGTATTAGAGATTTGTTAAGGTTAGTCTGGATACCTGTCTTCATCAAGTGTAATGAAAGTTGAATTATGTACATGATAAATGAAACGTTTTTTAATTTAAAGTTTTAAATTTTGTTTCATATTTTAATAAATATGGCCGGGGGGTCGTGAGGCCCCCCTGCCTTCCAAAAAGTCAAACTGTGTCTGTCTCCTACCATTGGGATTGGTGGTGGAAGGGGTGGCGGGCATCCCGGACCATATGGAAAGGAGGAGACCTCTCGGTCACCCCGAACGTATGGCCGGGTGCCCCGATCGCCCGGGAAACCTTTGCAGGCGGGGGCGTGTTCCCGGCTGGTATGCCCGAAGTGGCGTGGTTGGAGCACGCCCCCGCCGCCTAAAAGGGTTGTCCTAACCCCCGCCCGGAAGTCTGTGCGCTTTTGGGCGGGAGGGGGATGCTGCCCCGCCCCCTTGTTGCAAGTTAAAAGGCGCGGGGGCCCAGGCAGGCGTCCTCTTGTTCCCGCGCTCTGAAGGCTGCACCACTCGTCGCTCGTGAGCCCTCTAGGGAACAAGCAGCAGTTTTGACCCACCCACCAGCCCCTGTTGCAGAAGTTTGAAAGTAAACAAAGTGGTGATCTGCAATTGATGGTGATGCAGAAACGTCTTGTCTAGGCTTTTTTCTCCCAATTTAGATGGATTCCAAGATTGTGTATGCAATTGACTGCTTGTCTACAGATGGTTTCTCTGTCATAGGACCTTTTTCTCCTTTGTAGCAATGTTTATAGTATGTTGGGTACTATTCTGGGACTTCCGCTCTACAAGGACGGGGGTAGCAGTGAGGAATATATCTAGCTGTGATATAAATTTTGCATAAGTTTTTTCCCACTAGTAGGTCATTAATTGTCGTATTTATTAGTCTTCGGTCGGGCGGTAAGGTCATGATCGGTGAGCAGTGATTTCAAGGTCCCTAGTGGGGGCGCCACCCATTATGGATGGGAGCGCCCGCGGGGAGGCGGCCATTGGCCCCTCCCACGGGGGGTGGCACCCATTATGGATGGGATCGCCCAGGGGGAGACGGCCATAGGCCCCTCCCAGGGGGAGACGGCTATATGCCCCTCCCACGAATTTCCCGGGGGCCGGATATCCGCTGCGGCGGAAGAGAGTGCGTGGAAAAGGGGGGAGTCCACGCTGTCCTTCTTACGGTTACCCCGCATGGGAACTCGGACGACCTTAAGATGGCGCCGAGTGGAAGGGGGCCCCCATGGCAAGGGAAGTTACGGTTGGCTACGAGGGTAAAGTCCTCTGCGCATGCGCCACTCTCACGAGAGGGCGGAAATTTGGTGATAGGGATCTGACACCGGTTAAGACCTTGCCGTTGGCCCTTAACGATAGGATGTACAAAATTCGTATGCAATGCATGATGTCATGATGTTAGACTCGGTTAGGAAAATCTTTGTATTAGAGATTTGTTAAGGTTAGTCTGGATACCTGTCTTCATCAAGTGTAATGAAAGTTGAATTATGTACATGATAAATGAAACGTTTTTTAATTTAAAGTTTTAAATTTTGTTTCATATTTTAATAAATATGGCCGGGGGGTCGTGAGGCCCCCCTGCCTTCCAAAAAGTCAAACTGTGTCTGTCTCCTACCATTGGGATTGGTGGTGGAAGGGGTGGCGGGCATCCCGGACCATATGGAAAGGAGGAGACCTCTCGGTCACCCCGAACGTATGGCCGGGTGCCCCGATCGCCCGGGAAACCTTTGCAGGCGGGGGGCGTGTTCCCGGCTGGTATGCCCGAAGTGGCGTGGTTGGAGCACGCCCCCGCCGCCTAAAAGGGTTGTCCTAACCCCCGCCCGGAAGTCTGTGCGCTTTTGGGCGGGAGGGGGATGCCGCCCCGCCCCCTCGTTGCAAGTTAAAAGGCGCGGGGGCCCAGGCAGGCGTCCTCTTGTTCCCGCGCTCTGAAGGCTGCACCACTCGTCGCTCGTGAGCCCTCTAGGGAACAAGCAGCAGTTTTGACCCACCCACCAGCCCCTGTTGCAGAAGTTTGAAAGTAAACAAAGTGGTGATCTGCAATTGATGGTGATGCAGAAACGTCTTGTCTAGGCTTTTTTCTCCCAATTTAGATGGATTCCAAGATTGTGTATGCAATTGACTGCTTGTCTACAGATGGTTTCTCTGTCATAGGACCTTTTCTCCTTTGTAGCAATGTTTATAGTATGTTGGGTACTATTCTGGGACTTCCGCTCTACAAGGACGGGGGTAGCAGTGAGGAATATATCTAGCTGTGATATAAATTTTGCATAAGTTTTTTCCCACTAGTAGGTCATTAATTGTCGTATTTATTAGTCTTCGGTCGGGCGGTAAGGTCATGATCGGTGAGCAGTGATTTCAAGGTCCCTAGTGGGGGCGCCACCCATTATGGATGGGAGCGCCCGGGGGGAGGCGGCCATTGGCCCCTCCCACGGGGGGTGGCACCCATTATGGATGGGATCGCCCAGGGGGAGACGGCCATAGGCCCCTCCCAGGGGGAGACGGCTATATGCCCCTCCCACGAATTTCCCGGGGGCCGGATATCCGCTGCGGCGGAAGAGAGTGCGTGGAAAAGGGGGGAGTCCACGCTGTCCTTCTTACGGTTACCCCGCATGGGAACTCGGACGACCTTAAGATGGCGCCGAGTGGAAGGGGGCCCCCATGGCAAGGGAAGTTACGGTTGGCTACGAGGGTAAAGTCCTCTGCGCATGCGCCACTCTCACGAGAGGGCGGAAATTTGGTGATAGGGATCTGACACCGGTTAAGACCTTGCCGTTGGCCCTTAACGATAGGATGTACAAAATTCGTATGCAATGCATGATGTCATGATGTTAGACTCGGTTAGGAAAATCTTTGTATTAGAGATTTGTTAAGGTTAGTCTGGATACCTGTCTTCATCAAGTGTAATGAAAGTTGAATTTTGTACATGATAAATGAAACGTTTTTTAATTTAAAGTTTTAAATTTTGTTTCATATTTTAATAAATACGGCCGAGGGGGTCGTGAGGCCCCCCTGCCTTCCAAAAAGTCAAACTGTGTCTGTCTCCTACCATTGGGATTGGTGGTGGAAGGGGTGGCGGGCATCCCGGACCATATGATATTACACCTCCTGCTATATTTAGGGTAGACACTGTAATGTCTTATTTTCCTGCCAGGAGAAACCTGGCAGTGAGGAACAGTAAAAAAACTATACTGACCCCGAAATCTTGGGAGGCTTCTACCAGGGTATGGGGGTCATTAGTTTTTTGTTTTTCAAAAACAACACCTGCTTTGGTTTATTGAAAAGAATAAGAATAACTGTGACTGCAGTTCCCTTCAATGTACAGAGATGACCGCAGGAATAACAATCATCCTAAATCTGGCAGGCAGTAGTCCATCAGGCTGGTAGTGATAATGCCCACTACCATTCTATGTGGCTTCTGGAAAGCCACTTTAATTTACTTGTTAAGTCTTGAATACAAGACAACTGGGCATTTCTTATCATTTTTTGTAGACAGAAAGAAACTGGCGAAAACCAGTAGAACGCAAGGAAAAAGTCTGAGGAGACTCAGGAGCTTCCCATCAAGAAGATGGCCAGATTTGCACAACTGCCTTTTCTATGTACCAACTCAGAGCTGGCCTTATACTAATATATCTGAATGCAGTCAAATTTGCTGTGGGCATTTTTCAAAGAGTTGAACTAACATTGATGTTTGAAACCCTTGAGAGGGAGAGCTGATTCTTGAGTAGAGGAAGGCGTATATTTACTAGGGATGTGCAGGTCCTTGTGTGGAACTGACGATTTTACGCTAAAAGTACATTGATGCATTGTTTTGCACCACTTTGTGTCACTGTGACCAGAAAGCACCCTTGTAAAAGGCAAGTAAATACCCTCTGACGTCTTCCTTCTGAATCTCCTACCTTTCTGGTTACCACATTGACACAATCAAGGAGGTTTAGTGGAGGCCACCTATAGATGATGAGTGTCAAAATCTGTGCAGCTGAGTCAAGAATCACAGCAAAGCTCTCCCAGTCCTTCTGAGAACCCCAAACACTTGGTAAGGCAAACAATACATTGATATTCATGACCAGTCTGTTTATTGTATTTGTGAATTAAATAAAGGATAGGCTTAAATCCACAGTAGCTAATAGCCGATGATCACCTGATAAAGGGCAAGTCATGGGTTGCCATTTGTCTTGTTTAGAATAAAATGTATGGCAAATGCTAATTATATCCGGGACAGGTGATGTAGATTTAGTATAATAAAATGGTTCAAATGTTTTCACCTATTGAGTTCATCATGATTATTTTTATGAAAATCCACTAGGGTGATTGAAACACTCAACTGGGTACCATGGACAAGAGGTGAAGACCAACATCTGCTTCACAAGAAAAACTAGCAGGAGCATCACAGTCTGGAGAAAACCATAATGAATACATCAAAGCTTCCCATTAGATCAACAAGAACAATTGTCAACACATTTCTCATAAAAGACTGCATCACCATACATTTGTGAGCCGTCAGACGCAGAGTAGTGCATTCTGTTGAGTGTGCTTAAGCTGTGCGTTTCCTTTCTGTGTATTGATATTGCTTATGAGCGCCAACAGGGAGCCTCCGGCCTTGCTTCATAAGGATGTTATGTCTGCGCTGTCTTGACTATCATTTTGTTCTTTGAATTTAGGTCACTGTCGTGGGATATCATCTATGGTCTGATAATAGTATTTCTATTCCATGAATAATTGCTGCTATCAATTAAATTACATTATAACTGCATACAGTGTTGGTGTTTTTTATTCTTTTCACTTGTGTTAAAAATGCGGGTCTCCAGTTGGCAATGGTTTGTACTATTGTCCAAGTAGGGACCCTTGCTTCTAGTCAGGGTAAGAGAGGTACACCCTTAGACAATCCCTGCTCACCCCCTTGGTAGCTTGGCACAAGCAGACATGCTTATCTCAGAGGCAGTGTGTAAAGCATGTGTGCACATATGCAGTAACACAGTGAAAACACTACAAATGAACACCACACCAGTTTAGAAAAATAGGAAATCTTTGTCTAAACCAAACAAGACCAAAACAACAACAAAAAACATACATATATCAAGATATCACAAACTACAGGTTGTTCACAAAAAAAAGCTTGTAGTAACAAATAGCTACCCCGGGGGCTATTATGACGTCGTGACAGATGAAAATCCCAAATATTGACACCGACCGCGGCAGGCCTGGAGTCACAGGGACCCAAAATAACAGTACTTTCAAATGATGAAAACAAATACGGTGCACAGCAGTGGGGAGGCGATGCTTCGTAAGCACCAGGCGGCATCGGTTCCTTGCAACCACAGGGGAGGTGAGGTGGCAGTTCCTTACTGTGATACAGGGAAGGGGAGGCATTGGTTCCTTACTGTTGACAGGTCTATGGACTTGGAAGGTCACTCACGTCAGGTATCCGCTCTTCGATGAAGAGGGACTGGTTTCAGTGAGGTTGGGGCTGCGGTGCGATTCGGGGCAGTGGATCGTGAGTGGTGCCCTCGGCTCCGGTGCAGGCAGCAGCCTCGGTGATGGCATCAGAGTTGGTACGGTGCAGCATTGGCTGGTGTCGGGCTGCAGTGCAAGCCGGGGCGGTGCGTCGTGCACTTCACGAATGGTGCCTACGGCTTCAGTGCAGGTCACGGCATCTCACCGGCGTTGGTGTTATTTCCCACTGTGGCAGCTGAAACAGCAGTCCCAGATTCAGGAGAACAGAGGGAGTGAAATCTTTGTGTCCCTGAAACTTCAGAACAGGAGGCAAGCTCTGCACCAAGCCCTTGGAGATTTTCTTCAAGAAGGATGCATAGCACAGCTCAGTCTTTGACCTCTCCTTGGCAGAAACAGCTACTGCAGGCCAACCCCACACAGCACAGGGGCAGTACTTCTTCAGTTTTCCTAGCTTTTCTACTTGGCAGAGGTTCTTCTTGAGTCCTGAAGTAATCTAAATTTCTGGGGTCTGGGCCATAATATTTATACCACGTTTCTTTTGTTCTCTTGTGGCAGAGAGTCTCTTATTTCAGCCCAAATCAGTTCTGTCCTCTCTGGTCCAGCTTCCTGTCAGGAGATGGTGACAGCATTGTATAAGGCAGACCAGGCCTATTCAGGTGCCAGGAAATCTCCTCTGGGCCAGGGAATGCATACAGCAGGGCACCTGGTGTGCCCTCTGTCTGCATGCACCCCCAGATCCTGCGCAGCATGGACTTCACAGTCCATGCTGTGCAGAAAGGTGCTATGGCGCTCCCACTGTAGTGCCTTTCTAACAGACACCACTGTGGAACTGCAGCAACACAACCCATCAGACCATGAATTAACTCATAATCTGGCAGGCGGTGTGCAGACGAATTTGACAGTGTGGCAGTGAGGTGGTGTCGTGGTGGCCCGCTCCCACACCGCAAAACTTGTAATCAGGCCTTTTACTCTTTTGTATGCACCTCAAAGTTCACCAGCAGGGTATGCCTGAAGCTGTATCTGAGGAAGTTGCATGGAAATCAGACACCTTTGTTGTGAGGCCCTGACTTATTGCAAACAATCCCACAGTGCAGTGTATTCTAAAGTCCAAGATGGAGAACCCTTTCTCCCTTGTGCAGAGTCTTTTTGTCCACCCATAGCTGTGGCTGGGTAATTGAGCAGCCCCATCCTCTGTGTCCATTCCAAAGTAATTGTGGGGTAACTCCCTTCCTCTGGGTTTTTTGCCAACCTGGCTAGTGTGGGCTTGAGATCAACGGCTTTCCCTCTTCAGATCTCCAATTAAACTAAACTATTAATCAGGTAGGGGTTATCTCTGTAACTTTAAAGCTTATGAAGTTCTTGGGTTCTCCTTACTAACTGACTCTGCTGAACTGATAGGGATCAAATGCCCCTCACACAGTCCATCCTGTCACCAGGCATTAGCCATTGTTCTAATCTGGGAGCGCCTTTCATACCTCATTAAGGCCAACACTTGTTGGGCAGCTGCTGGAAGGCTATTGCAAAGTAGATGCTAGGACAGCTGCAGTCAGGGAACTGTAACTTTCTAAAAGTTATTTTTCTTTACGATTTGCTAAACATCTCACTTCACCAATGAATTGGACTTTTAATACATATGAAAATGGTCTTCAATTACTATTTTAGCCCTTTTACTGTTAGATGCATCAGATTAAAGTTTGTAATCTGTAGTTTGATGTTTTCTAGAATCCAGCAACACCATGCATGTAACACTACCTCCTGATGGCTTCACAAAACCAGTAAAAGAGATAGTCACCTAGACAGCTATAATATTGTGGAAGAACTGGAAGTGGGTATTGCAGACTCTTGTTTTTAAGCACAGTCACCCTGCAAGTCGTGGAAGACCTGAGTGTCTGGGGAGGGAAGGCAAGGAGAATGGCCTGCCATGGAAGGCTCAGGGGCTGCTGCCAGATCGATCGTGAGTCAGGAGACCACCAGGGCTAGATAGAAGGGTACGTCAAGGTCCAACACCCAAACTGCTGTGAAGGAGGAGAAAGCAGCCTTGCCAGAGCAAAAAGCAGCAAGCCAGAGGCTGCTGGAAATCTATAGGAAAATATTAAGTACGGTTCAGGAGGCTGGTGAACGTCAGCCTTGGTGTCGGAAGCCTGACTCTATGGGTGTTAGAAATGGGGGTCTCTAGTTGGCAGAGGTAGGTACCTTTGTGAAAATAGGGACCCTTGCTTCTAGTCAGGGTAAGGGGGATACACACTTTAGATAACCCCTGCTCACCGCCTTGGTAGCTTGGCACGAGCAGACAGGCTTATCCCAAAGGCAATGTATAAAGTATGTGTAGCAACGCGCACAGTAACAGAGTGATAACACCACAAATGGACACCACACCGGTTTAGAGAATAAAGTATCTTTGTCTAAACTTAACAAGACCAAAATGACAGAAATACAACATACAAGTATTTATAAAAATGACTTTCAAAAGGTTTTAGCTCCTGAATCCATAGAAAACTATGGATGGGTGATTTCTTGCGAAGTACCTGTTGTTACAACAAAGTTCACCAAGCCAAACAGTTGCAGCGGTGAGAAACGTCGAAAAACAATGAGAGGTGTCGTTCCTGAGACCTTCGTGGATGTGATGCAACAGTTCCGCTGTACACGGGGGAGCGATGCGTCGGATCTGGTCTGCAAGGGGAAGCGATGCGTCGGTTCAGAGATGACTCTGATCCGCGGGTTATGCTTTGGGGAAATCTTGCAGCACAGGGACAATGCGTGGAAAACAGGGATGCGTTGGCGAATGATGCGGCGGCAGCGAGTGGTGTTGTGTCAACCCTTTTCAGCCGCGATCCCTCGATGCGTTGATTCTTGCACTGGCGACAGGTGCTGTGTCGGTTTCAGCAGCGGCGCGGCGTTGTGGAGAGATTCTACTCGCACCACGGCGCTGCGAAAACTGTTGCAAGAAGAGCGCCTCGTCGATTTCCTTGGTGTTGCGTTGCTTTCCAGCTCCCAGCAGCAGCACCAACCTCCAGAGGCCCCACACAGTCACAGACTCTGCTGGCAGGTCAGAACTCCCTGCAAGGAACTTTAGGGGAGCTTGGGGCAAAGTCCTTGTGTTCCTGAGACTTCAAAACAGGAGGCAAGCTCTACTCAAGATCTTGGAGACTTTTCTCAAGCAGGGGACAAAGCAAACAGCAAAGTGCTTCTCCTTTCTCTGGCAGAAACAGCAACTGCAGGCCAATCCCAGACACACAGTAAGGGCAGTACGTTTCCTCAGTTTCTCCAGCTCTTCACCTCAGCAAAGGTTCCTCTTGATTCCGGGAGTAGTCTAAAGTTAAGAGGTTTTAGGTCCAATACTTATCTCTCAAAATGTCTTTGCTCTTTTTGTGCAAGGGTCTCTGAGCCCAGTCTAAACCAGTTATGTCCTCTCTGCTGCAGCTGCCCGGCAGGAGGTGGAGACTCCATTGTGTAAGGCAGACAGGCCATATTCAGGTGCAAGGGAAATCTCCTCCCACCACTCTAAATGCAGACCATGCCTATTCTGGTGCTAGTGAGAACCCCTCCCCCTGCTCTGAATGCAGCCGAGATCTATTCAGCGCAGCATTGACTCATTCAGGAAATGCATGACACACATCAACAGCCCCCCCCTTGTTGGCTGTCTGAGAGAATGCACCTCCCAAGCCCCTGTCACTACAAAACCAGACAGTCAATACACAAATAGGCAGAGGCGCACAGAATGGTTAAACAAGAAATTGCCTACTTTCTAAAAGTTACATAGGTGGTAGGATGCACTCCGAAATCCTCAGGGGGGTTGGGATAACACAGGGTAATTTAATATTTGTTTCCATTTCATTGGATTTGCGTCAGGTAAGGTGGGTTTTCCACATGATTAAGTTTAAAAGCACTGGTAGCGTCAATGTTTTTTAGCGAGACGTTTGACTACGGTGATGAGAGAGGCAGGCGTGCACGGGGGTAAATATAGTTAGTAGGAGGTTTGAAACCAAACTGTTTGGATAAGATGGAGGATGTAATTATAGATGTATTCATTTATGGGGATATCATTGTGGCACGTTATTTTTAACACTGTCATGAGTTCAGTTGCTCACCTTAATGTAAGACTTATGTTGGCACATTGTATGTAGACTATGTTTTTCATTTACTGGTGGGTTACATGGGAATGTGGGGCATAATTTATTCATCTATTATTTTGTATGTATTTCATGACTTTGAGTGTGTTGTATTGATAATGTATACACTATCTGTTTTTTACAGTTACCCCTGATGAGGGGCACAGAGTGCCCAAAATGCATGGGGTCCTTCAAATTAACTTAATGTCACACTATAAGGAGGGTTGAACCCCCAGGTGTTGTTCATGAAAGGCCTGGAGAGGCATTCGTTGAATTTGGAATAAAAAGTTGTATGACCACATGAAAAGAAATGATGTCACATTGATTCTTCAAGAATTATTGTATTCATAGAAAAACTTTGGATATCAACTAAAATGAGAAGGGTTGCCCTGGCAATGCACCCCGCATTGGAACCTGACGAGGTTCCATTATCACAGAGATTTCCCGTGTGTTTAAGGATTGAACGCACCGCGAGAGTGCACGCCACAATTAAGTGAAAGATTTAAATGTGCCTGAGGATTTCAGAGTGCATTCTACCACCTTTGTAACTTTATTTCTAAATTTTCCGTCTGAAGTAGTCTGCACCCATGGACGAAGAAGCACTGATTTTGAAGATTGGTCAAATGAGTGAATCCATAAAGTGCACAACACTGGATGCTCACCTTGATAATATATTCTGACCACCACGATCATCAGTCGGCTTTATTTGGATTGTCATGATGCTCTGCACTAAACGTCATCTGAGTCTGAACTGATTACGTTTCCGATCATGTTTAAATGGTTCATGGCGTACTTTTTATGTTTTGTATTCACGTGATTTTATTTATGTAAGGATTAATTTGGGAACTTATGTTGGAATACACAGTTGGTGTGCTCTAGGGGTTGGGATAACACAGGGTAATTTAGTATTTTTTTCTGTTTCATTGGATTTGCTTCAGGTAACGGTGGTATACCACATGATTAAATTTAAAAGCACTGGTAGAGTCCATGTTTTTAGCGAGAAGTTTCACTACGGTGATGAGAGAGGCAGGCGTCCATGGAGGCAAATATAGTTAGCAGGAGGTTTGAAACCAAACTGTTTGGATAAGATGGAGGATGTAATTATATACGTATTCATTTATGGGGATATCTTTGTGGCACATTATTTCTAACACTATTATGAGTTCAGTTGCTCACCTTAATGTAGAACTTATGTTGGCACATTGTATGTAGACTATGTTTTTCGTTTACTGATGGGTTACATGGGAATGTGGGGCATAATTAATTTATCTAGTTTTTCGTATGTATTTCATGACTATGAGTGTGTTGTGTTGATAATGTATACACTATCGATTTTTTTACAGTTACCCCTGACAAGGGGCACAGAGTGTCTCTCTCACCACTAGAAATATGAACCGATGTGCTAGTTCCCAAATCCACATCAGGGACACTGTCCACCACTGGAACAACCTCATAATCCTGAACCCCTTGGTGTATGTCAACCCTCTCTTTCAAGTCAGGTGCCTCATCTCGGGGTGTGTACAGCTACCTTCTCAGCACTAAACACTATATTTTTGCTTCCACCATCTGAGCTGGACTCCACCTCCAACCCAGCCAAGCTCACTTCATGATGTAAACACTTTTCATTTTTCTTGGCTAAGACACCCATGGCCTCAAGCCTCTCGAGCTCCATATCAAGCTCTCTCATTCTAAATTCATGTTCCAAAATCAAGTTCCTTACTTCCAAGGCACAAGCGTTCTTGATCTCCTCTGCCTTTAGTCTCATGACCTCTAATTCAAGGTTCCCTGGCCGTTTGCCTTTCCACCAAATCCTCGGAAGATTCCTGGATTAATTATTGTTGTCAGCTCTAGAGGCTGCTCTCCCAGCAGGCCAGAGCTGGGATCTGAAACAGCATTCTGGCACACCCCCATCCACATCTGCATCATCTGTATCCCCATCTTTTTTGGCCTCCCACCAGGCCCCTAAGGCTTTTTGTAGCTCCTCTTTTCTAAAGTGGCATTTCATGTGCCAAAGCTTTTGCAGAATTGCCTGAGTTGCCCTACCTTTTAACTGCTTAACAATTTAAAGTCAAACTCCAAATCTGCAACGTCACTTGCTGCCTTACCATTCTGAGACATGATGCATGGATAACTCAAGGGTAAGATCAAAAATAGAACCAAACATAAAACACAGTATGCGTTTGCGTAGTGGTCTGCACTAAACGAGTGATGTACACCAATCACTGTGGGTCAAGTACAAATACAAGTTGAAATCCTCACTGCTGACCACCAGTGTTAGAAATGGGGGTCTCTAGTTGGCAGAGAAAGGTACCTTTGTCCAAATAGGGACCCTTGTTTCTAGTCAGGGTAAGGGGGATACACAATTTAGATAATGCCGGCTCACCCCCTTGATAGCTTGGCATGAGCAGACAGGCTTATCCCAAAGGCAATGTGTAAAGTATTTGTACCAACACTCACAGTAACACAGTGATAACACCACAAATGGACACCACACTGGTTTAGAAAATAAATTATCTTTATCTAAACTTAACAACAACAAAATGACAAAAATCCATCATACAAGTATTAAGATAAATGACTTTCAAAAGGTTTTAGCAACTGAGTCCAAAGAAAACTATGGATGCGTGATTTCTTGCAAAGTACCTGTTGTTGCAACAATGTTCACCAAGCCAAACTACTGCATCAATAAGAAGTGTAAAAAAACTAAGAGAGGCGTAATTCCTGAGACCTTTGTGGATGCAACTAGACAGTTCCGCTGTTTACAGGGGAGCGATACGTCGAGTCTGGTCTGTAGGGGGAAGCGATGCGTCGGTACTGAGATGACTCCGATCCGCGGGTGATGCGTCGGGGTAAACTTGCGTCACAGGGACAATGTGTGAAGATTCGGTATGTGGCGGCGAATGATGTGGCGGCGGCGAGCTGTGCTGTGTCAACCCTCTTCCGCCTCAATGTGTTGATTCTTGCTGCGGCGAACGGTGCTACATCGGTTTCAGCAGCGGCGCACGGTGTGGGGAGATTCTTCTCGCACCACGACATTGCATTGCAAAACTGTTGCAAGAAGAATGTGTGTCGATTTCCTTGGTGTTGCGTTACTTTCCAGCTCCCAGCAGCAGAACCAACCTCCAGAGGCCCCACACAGTCACAGGCACACCTGGCAGGTCAGAACTACCAGCAGGGAAATTCAGAGGAGATTGGGGTGAAGTCTTTGTGTTCCCAAGACTTCAAAATAGGAAGCAAGCTCTACTCAAGCCCGTGAAGACTTTCCTCAATCAGGGGACACAGCACACAGCTAAGTCCTTCTTTCTTTGTCAGAAACAGCAACTGATGGGGGGATGCTTGGTGGTGCTATGCCGCAATGGCCGCTCTGATGTGAGGCTCCCGCCGTCACGGGCGAACTTTTAATTATAAACCCCATCCTTTTTTTGGAACGCGATCCTACACCATCACCACTGAGTAGCGGAGAGTATCCTGGGGCTGAGTCCCAAGTGTGGTGTCGGTAAGCCACTGTGGGACAGAGTGACGAGCTATGGAACCAGGCAGCAGTGCAGAGAAGAGACGGCCTGGAGCGCTCGGCTGGCTGGAGGAATCACGCGAGGTCGCGGCATACTAGGCCACATCACGAAGCTGGTTGCGGCTTGGCGCTACTCTTGAGAGAAGACGGGGCAGCCTCTGGCGATCGCTCCCTCCTGGCACGATATAAACCCAACGAGAGCTGTCACTCTACGGCCCTAGAGGAAAGACACGACTGAGGCCCCTGGGCCTGTGCGCAGCAACCAGAGATCGGTGGTGGCGCGAAGGCCCGGCAGGGGCGCAGGTGAGGAGCTGAGGCTGCCGACGGCATTGGGGGCGCAAATACCAAAGGCGCGCTCCCACGCGGGGGCCTAGCAGAGCAAGAAAAGGCGAGCAGACACACTTAAAGGCTAGACGCTGACTGCCCTAAATCGCAAGCCCTGTGCCGCCATTTTATGCGACCGTAGGACGCTGCCCCCTCCAACTCAGCAGAGGCACAGGCGGCGGTGAGTGGCGGTGACAGCTGGAAGCCCCGGGGGCACGAACAACAGCAGAGCATTGCAGCGAGAGAAGCAGATGGCGCGAATGGGTGTGAGATGCCACAATTGAAACTTGCAGCTGATTGTGCGGCATCGCAGACCCTGAGCCGCCATTTTATGAGTACATAAGCCGCTGGCCCCTACAGCCCATCAAAAACAAACGAGGACCAACCTGCTAGTAAATTTGGAAATCGGAGATCCCCATTTGCCCTGGGATACCAGCAGGTACTGACTGGGAACTGCCGCTCCACTTATCCCCGGAGGAATCGACTGCGCCCTCCTTATTGGCACATGTGGCTGGGAGAAGATATGGGGCGGCCTGCAGGACGTAAGAGAGTGCATGTGGTGGATGGTCTCACAGTTGTCTATAGTGCATCTGACCCCCTCGTGTTACTCACATCAACACTACGTGCACTGCAGCTGGCAAGCAGGCATGGGGAGAACGGAACCCAAGCAAGCAAAACTATCATTTGATACATGCAAGACGACCGGCTCCACCTCAAGAGAGCGAGAGGAAGAGGATCCATTGGAGACGAGAGATGAGGGGTGGAAGGCGTTACTGGTGGGGATGCAACAAAGCCTCACCTTAATTGACGGTAAAATGGACGCAATGAACAACAGGTTGGAGTCGGTGGTGGCGAAACTCGACCAGCATGAAGAGCGTCTAAAAGAAGCGGAGCAAAGAGTGTCGGGGCTGGAACAGTAGCCAGTTAACAACACCTGCTGCAAATTGACAAACTCCTGAAGGTCATCGCGGACAAGAATGAGAAGTTGGAGGCCCTCTCCCGAAGGAACCACATACGGATGCTAGGCCTTGCGGAATCTACCAACACAGGGCAATTGGAGGACTTTATGGAACGCTTGCTGGTAGACTTATTTGGCAAAGACGCCTTCTCAGCACACCTGGTCAATGAAAGGGCCCATAGATCCTTATCGGCATGCCCCCCCCAGGGAGCCCCAGCGCGCCCTGTGATAATGCGCTTTCTGAACTATAGCGACAGAGATACTGTCCTACGCTTGGCACGCGAAACATTTGCAGTACATTATGAGAACACCACTTTAGCCTTCTACCCCGACTTCACACAAGCCGTGCAGGACGCCCGTCGTAAATTTGCAGCTGTGAAGAAGAAATTGCAAGAGCAAGAAATAACATTTGCTATTCTATATCCTGCGAGGCTGAGGATCACCACCGGGGGAAACAACATCTCTTCAGCTCTCCTCAGCAAGTGGAGGAATATCAGCAAGTGGAGGAATATCTTAAACATGATCGTAGATCAGCATCCCGGGATGAATCTACCTGACGGCACTCCCGGTCCAACTCGCCACTGTCGGAGCCTGGCTGACGCCAAGACGCTAAAAGAGATAAGGACAATAGCAGAGCAGTGACCTAGAAATCTCTGGACGCTATGCCGACTGGTGATGTATTGCTACTCAGTTTATTGCTTGCTTGACTTATTGAATCGCCCGGACACTCGCCTCCGCCCCGTCAGAATGACCCCTGACATAACTGGGGTTGTGGATGGGTGAGATAGGGAGGCTGAGTGGGTGTGGTGAAAGCCACTAGCGGTCCCCGACTGAGGGCGTTCCCCTAACTTGGGTTTGGTTTTCATCTCTTCTCTGTTTTGTCAGAATTTTTTGTGGTACAGATACAATTTGCAGGACTTGGGGAGAGCAGGGGGAGGGATGGCTATTCCTGGCAAGTTGGGGGCCAGTGTGGGAGGTGGGGGTTGGAGGGTTGTATCCAGCAGGTTGGGGTCGCCGGTTAGGTCGCAAGGTCATTATGCTACAGCGATTATACTGATATGTGCTGAGGGGGAGACAGTACTCAATCTGCATATACTTTTAGACATCCACCGTTATAGGGACTGTGGGTGAGACACAAGCTCTTCGGAATATCAAAGTGGCTTCGTGGAATGTTCGGGGCCTTAATGACCCTAGGAAACGCAGACAGGTATTGGGATATCTTGATAGGCATGAGATAACAGTTGCCCTCCTACAGGAGACGCATCTGGCGCCTGGTGGTACTCCCCAATTCGCCTCCAGATGGGCTTCATGCCGAAGGTTTGCGTCCTATTCTAATGACTCCAAAGGAGTGACCATCTTGATTAAACGCAGTATGGTGTTTGTGCCCAGAGGGACGGAGTCTGATGTGGATGGTAGATTCTGTATGTTATGGGGAAGGCTCTATTCACATAATGTCTTATTTGCCTGTTATTATGGTCCTAATATTGACAACCCTAACGCTCTGCTTTTACTGTGGGGTAAGATTCAAACGCTAGGTTTCTATACTAATATAATAAAGAGAGAGCCCAAACCTTTGAGGCGGGTAATCTCAGGAACCACAACACCAATCACAACACCCAATACAGCGTTGGAAAGGGCAGTTGCAGCAGAAGGACATAGGCTATGCAGACGCCCACCATATACATTTAAAAGGTAAAAGAACCGTGCCAGCAAAGTAGTCCCTTGTGGGCATGTCTGCGTTGTGCTGTGGGTGTGTGCTGGGGGGCGTGACAAATGCTGGAGGCGTGTGGTACGTTCCATCCTTCATTCCATGTCTCATATCGTGTGCTAATCCCACCCTGCTCCCTTTAAATACCCCTGCACCCCATAATCATAACCCACCCTTACTCCTTAAAATACCCCAACACCCTTAAACACTAACCCATCTTAATCCTATAAATATACCCTGTACCCCAAAACCCAAACCTATCCCTAAACCCTAAAAATACCCTTGTACCCCAAAACCCAAACCTAGCCCTGAACCCTATAAATACCCCTGTACCTCAAAACCCAAACCTACCCCTGAAACCTAAAAACTACCCATATACCCCAAAACCCAAACCTAGCCCTGAACCCTAAAAATACCACTGTACCCCAAAACCACTCCTGAACCCTAAAATACCCCTGTACCCCAAAACCCAAACCTATCCCTGAACCCTTAAAATACCCCTGTACCCCAAAACCCAAACCTAGACCTGAACCCTAAAAATAACCCTGTACCCCAAAACCCAAACCTACCCCTGAACCCTAAAATACCCCTGTACCCCAAAACCCAAACCTAGCCCTAAAAGCATATAAAATGTAATGCCATGCGTTATAATGGCATTGCAGAGTCATGGTTCTTTCGTAATGAAAGTATGCGGAGTGAAGGTATGCGGAAAGAAAGGGTGTTTACCCTCCCCCGGTAAGTACATTGGTGGCTCGCGGCCCACATCTCCAGCAACATACTCATATTTTTTCACCACCCATTTGAAAAATGCACATGTCTCTGTCATTGATGGCCAGTACCGACATACACTTTTAGACACACCTCCCACCACAAGTTTTAGAATTGCGACCTTTAGAGCTGGGGAGCTACATTCGAATCTCAGCATCAGCTCAACATCCTGTGATTCCAGGCAAATCGCTTTGTCTCCCTGTGCCTACCACAAATGAATGTGTTCTTCTGTAATGTAAATTGTGCTCATGCCATGTTGTCGAGTTCGCGCTATATAATATTGCAAGGAAAAATAAAGTGGGGAAACTCGAGTTCACACACTACTGAACGCGCACTCTTAAGTGCGTCAGCAGTGCACTCTGAATTGGAGCGTTTCACAGGCCTGTCACAGATAAGAAATGCTATCAAAACGAAATCCTACAAAACAATATACTACTGGCCGGCAGCAATTCATACCCGGACAACTTCGGGACGGGCTCCTAGTCACATATATAATCCTAGTAGGGGACTTCAATATAGCTTTGCAACCGCAACTAGACAGATCACGGGCCCTCCCAGCCCACTACACAGTCACACAGACGACACTAAAAGATATAGTGGACGGAAATGGCCTGACTGACGCTTAGAGATACAAGCACCCCACACTCAGAGAGGGCACACATCATTCGGTGATTTATTCCACCTGGGCCCGCCTTGATTACGTGTTTATGTCGGCAGGAATGGCGCACTGGCTGCACCAAGTGACACACTTAGCTCGCACCTTCTCTGATCACTCACCAGTTGTTGCCGAACTTCAGATTTCAACTAGACTGCTCCCCATATTTAAATTGGCGTCTCAATCCCTCTCACCTCTGTGACACCGTGTTCAAGACAGAATTGGAGCAGGACATTCAAGATTTCTTTGAACGTAACCTGACTTCAGTCTCTAGTATTAGGACAGTATGGGAGGTATTCAAAGTTACTATGAGGGCGTGGTGCATAGCCAAGGGAGGTGGCGTCCTTAAGTCCTTGCGTAGGGACCTTCAAAAGCTGGAGACTGACTTGAATGAGGTGGAACGCACACTTACTCACAACCCAAACGACAATGTGACTAAAGCCTAAATGTGAGACAAACTAACTGAATACGAGATGATTGCGGATAGGGAATGTACATTTCGTGGGAAGCCGTATATGGCACGCATTTATGGCAAAGGAGACCGCCCGGAAAAAGCATTGGCGAACGCAATTAGACCCCCCCCCAAATTCGCCAACTATGTCATTGAAATACACGATGCACAAGGGACCACCTACAGAAATCTTCCAGACCAACTCCGCATTTTTAGAGACTACTATAGTGCACTTTATTCCTCTCATAGAGGCATGCCACTCGATTTAACTACCTATTTTGAAGATACCGCACTAGCCTGGTTAGGAGTCACCCAACAAAAGTTTCTAAACTCAGAATTGGAGCTCGATGAGATTACTGAAGCCATTATGAAGATGAAGTTGGGGCGTGCCCCGGGTTCAGACGGCCTCCCGTTAGAATTTTACAAAGCCTATGCTCCCTTACTAGCTCCCATATTGAAAGAAGTATTTTATGCAGGGCAGGAAGGTTGCCTACCTCGCACCATGAGAAAGGTTCTTATAACTTCATTGCTCAAGCCAGGCAAACCTCCCACACAATGTGATTCTTATCGCCCCTTGTCCCTACTGAATTGCGATACTAAAATATTAGCAAAGGTCCGGGCGACACGTCTTAACCTCCTGATGGAACGTCTAGTTTTGCCGGACCAAGAAGGGTTTATTCCCATCGTGCAACATCGCATAACTTACGGACCCTTAATGCAGTGCTACAGGATATAGAATCCAACAGCGAGGCAGTAGCTGTATTTCTTGACGCCACTAAGGTGTTTGACTCGCTAGAATGGGATTACTTGCTGGGCACGTTGGGGCACATGGGAATACCCCCCAGCTTTCTAAATTGGGTGCAATTATAATACTACCAACCGCCAGCTACAGTATTGTTAAACGGCTCTAGATCTTCTCCCTTTAGGATTTACAGAGGCACACGCCAGGGATGCCCGCTGTCAACTATCCTTTTTGCGTTAGCTATCGAGCCTTTAGCGGCAAAACTCAGACAGCATCATAATCACCGAGACCTCATTTACCCAGCACGACAACTGCTCATCTCCCTCTATGCAGATGACATGACGCTATATATAAAGAAACTCCAGGATAATCTTAATCCCGTGCTGCGCAAAATCACGAAATTCGGGGGCCTTGCTGGAGTACAGATTAACTGGGCCAAGTCTGCTATATTCCCTCTGATGGATAAAGTACAACCGCACCAGTTAGAATACCCCCTGGTGTGGGAAGCGGACGAGCGGAAATATTTAGGTATACGCTTTACAAGACAGAAGGATGCCCTGATGAGAGCCAATTATGGGACGGCGCTAGACAAAATTACGGATAGTATTACCAAATGGATACGTCTCCCACTCTCAATGGCGGGTCGCATCTCCCTTATTAGGATGGTACTACTACCAAAATGATTATACCTCTTCATTAATATCCCATATCATCCGGGAAGTTTTTTTTTTCGCACACTCAGAACCCAATTAACATGGCTAATATGGGGAGGGAAACAGGCACGACTCAATCTCAACACACTAATGCTACCATACCACCAGGGCAGTTTTGAAGTTCCCAATTTTGAGCGTTATTACGACTGTGCGCAGGCTCACTTTGCCATGTATTGGTTCCACCCGCCACCTTATAAGGCACACTTGGCGGTGGAGGATGGCTATATGACCCCAACGCGCCGGTCTGGCTATTTATTCACACACGTAGGGAAGAGGGATCGAGACCCGTCCACGGTAAACTGCACGGTGACGGCGTGGAGACGTATCGCTCGTGCCATGGGGACCTCATTTCTGTACTCACCTCGGGCGCCCCTGCTCAATGATCCCCGACTACAAGTAATATGTAAAGAAATATGCCGCAAGATGCTAACTGGGCTTACTTTCCGCACTTGGGAAGACCTTTACACACATGGCCAGTTTCGTACCATAAAGCAGTTTTTTGAGGATCGTCAGCCTACGATAATGGATACTTTTTTGTACCCTCGGCTCCGACAAAGCATTCGAGCTGTCACCCCCGCATTCCCAGACGAACCTGACACCCTCGCACCTAAGTGTGAGCGAAATCAGCGAAATCGCGGTCCGCAAAATCGTGCGAAAGCGAATTTGCGATACGCAGAATTCGCAAATTCATGCAAAATGGCGAATGTTTGGTTTTTTGCGTGTTTGCGAGGATTTTTGCGTGTTCGCGGGGCTTTTTGCATGTTCGCGGGCCGCTTTCATGGCGAAGTTACCCATGCGGTCGTGTATGGGCACAGCACCCTCTGGTTCATCACTGCCACCCTCTGGTTCATCGCTGCCACCCTCTGGTTCATCACAGCACCCCCTGGCTCACCACTGCCACCCTCTGGTTCACCACTGACTCCCTCTGGTTCACCATTGCTACCCTCTGGTTCACGACTGCCACCCTCTGGTTCATCAAAGCACCTCTGGTTCACCCCTGCCACCCTCTAGTTCACCACTGCCACCCTCTGGTTCACCCCTGCCACCCTCTAGTTCACCACTGCCACCCTCTGGTTCACCACTGACACCCTCTGGTTCACCCCTGCCACCCTCAGGTTCAGCACTCACTATTGCCTCCCTCTGGTTCATCACAGCACACTCTGGTTCACCCCTGCTGCCACCCTCTGGTTCAGCACTCACCACTGCCACCCTCTGGTTCATCACAGCACCCTCTGGTTCACCACTGTCACCCTCTGGTTCACCACTGCCACCCTCTGGTTTACAACTGCCACCCTCTGGTTCATCACAGCACCTCTGGTTCACCCCTGCCACCCTCTGGTTCACCACTGCCACCCTCTGGTTCATCACAGCACCCTCTGGTTCTCCACTGCCTCCCTCTGGTTCACCATTGACACCCTCTGGTTCACCACTGCCACCCTCTGGTTCACAACTGCCACCCTCTGGTTCATCACAGCATCTCTGGTTCACCCCTGCCACCCTTTAGTTCACCACTGCCACCCTCTGGTTCACCACTGCCACCCTCTGGTTCATCACAACACCCTCTGTTTCACCACTGACACCCTCTGGTTCACCCCTGCCACCCTCTGGTTCACCCCTGCTGCCACCCTCTGGTTCAGCACTCACCACTGCCACCCTCTGGTTCATCACAGCACCCTCTGGTTCACCACTGTCACCCTCTGGTTCACCACTGCCACCCTCTGGTTTACGACTGCCACCCTCTGGTTCATCACAGCACCTCTGGTTCACCCCTGCCACCCTCTGGCTCACCACTGCCACCCTCTGGTTCACCCCTGCCACCCCCTGGTTCACCACTGCCACCCTCTGGTTCATCACAGCACCTCTGGTTCACCCTACAACCCTTTGGTACAGCACTGTCACCCTCTGGTTCACAACTGACACCCTCTGGTTCACCACTGCCACCCTCTGGTTCATCACTGCCACCCTCTGGTTCACCCCTGCCACCCTCAGGTTCAGCACTCACTACTGCCACCCTCTGGTTCATCACAGCACCCTCTGGTTCACCCATGCTGCCACCCTCTGGTTCAGCACTCACCACTGCCACCCTCTGGTTCATCACAGCACCCTCTGGTTCACCACTGTCACCCTCTGGTTCACCGCTGCCACCCTCTGGTTCCCCACTGCCACACTCTGGTTCACCCCTGCCACCCCCTGGTTCACCACTGCCACCCTCTGGATCATCCCAGCACCCTCTGGTTCACCCTGACACCCTCTGGTACAGCACTGTCACCCTCTGGTTCACCCCCGCCACCCTCTAGTACAGCACTGTCACCCTCTGGTTCACCACTGCCACCCTCTGGTTCACGACTGCCACCCTGTGGTACAGCACTGTCACCCTCTGGTTCACCACTGCCACCCTCTGGTTCATGACTGCCACCCTCTGGTTCATCACAGCACCTCTGGTTCACCCCTTGCACCCTCTGGTACAGCACTGTCACCCTCTGGTTCACCACTGCCACCCTCTGGTTCACCACTGCCACCCTCTGGTTCACCACTGCCACCCTCTGGTTCATCACAGCACCCTGTGGTTCACCTCTGACACCCTCTGGTTCACCCCTGCCACTCTCAGGTTCAGCATCAGCACTCACCACTGCCACCGTCTGGTTCACCACTGCCACCCTCTGGTTCATGACTGCCACCCTCTGGTTCATCACAGCACCTCTGGTTCACCACTTCCACCCTCTGGTACAGCACTGTCACCCTCTGGTTCACCCCTGCCACCCTCTAGTTCACCACTGCCACCCTCTGGTTCACCCCTGCCACCCTCTGGTTCACCACTGCCACCCTCTGGTTCACTACTGACACCCTCTGGTTCACCCCTGCCACCCTCAGGTTCAGCACTCACTATTGCCTCCCTCTGGTTCATCACAGCACCCTCTGGTTCACCCCTGCTGCCACCCTCTGGTTTAGCACTCACCACTGCCACCCTCTGGTTCATCACAGTACCCTCTGGTTCACCACTGTCACCCTCTGGTTCACCACTGCCTCCCTCTGGCTTACGACTGCCACCCTCTGGTTCATCACAGCACCTCTGGTTCACCCCTGCCACCCTCTGGTTCACCACTGCCACCCTCTGGTTCATCACAGCACCCTCTGGTTCTCCACTGCCTCCCTCTGGTTCACCATTGACACCCTCTGGTTCACCACTGCCACCCTCTGGTTCACGACTGCCACCCTCTGGTTCATCACAGCACCTCTGGTTCACCCCTGCCACCCTTTAGTTCACCACTGCCACCCTCTGGTTCACCACTGCCACCCTCTGGTTCATCACAGCACCCTCTGTTTCACCACTGACACCCTCTGGTTCACCCCTGCCACCCTCAGGTTCAGCATTCACTACTGCCACCCTCTGGTTCATCACAGCACCCTCTGGTTCACCCCTGCTGCCACCCTCTGGTTCAGCACTCACCACTGCCACCCTCTGATTCATCACAGCACCCTCTGGTTCACCACTGTCACCCTCTGGTTCACAAATTCCACCCTCTGGTTTACGACTGCCACCCTCTGGTTCATCACAGCACCTCTGGTTCACGCCTGCCACCCTCTGGCTCACCAATGCCACCCTCTGGTTCACCCCTGCCACCCCCTGGTTCACCACTGCCACCATCTGGTTCATCACAGCACCCTCTGGTTCACCCTACAACCCTCTGGTACAGCACTGTCACCCTCTGGTTCACAACTGACACCTTCTGGTTCACCACTGCCACCCTCTGGTTCATCACTGCCACCCTCTGGTTCACCCCTGCCACCCTCAGGTTCAGCACTCACTACTGCCACCCTCTGGTTCATCACAGCACCCTCTGGTTCACCCATGCTGCCACCCTCTGGTTCAGCACTCACCACTGCCACCCTCTGGTTCATCACAGCACCCTCTGGTTCACCACTGTCACCCTCTGGTTCACCGCTGCCACCCTCTGGTTCCCCACTGCCACACTCTGGTTCACCCCTGCCACCCCCTGGTTCACCACTGCCACCCTCTGGTTCATCACAGCACCTCTGGTACACCCCTGCCACCCTCTGGTTCACCACTGCCACCCTCTGGTTCATCACAGCACCCTCTGGTTCTCCACTGCCTCCCTCTGGTTCACCATTGACACCCTCTGGTTCACCACTGCCACCCCCTGGTTCACGACTGCCACCCTCTGGTTCATCACAGCACCTCTGGTTCACCCCTGCCACCCTTTAGTTCACCACTGCCACCCTCTGGTTCACCACTGCCACCCTCTGGTTCATCACAGCACCCTCTGTTTCACCACTGACACCCTCTGGTTCACCCCTGCCACCCTCAGGTTCAGCACTCACTACTGCCACCCTCTGGTTCATCACAGCACCCTCTGGTTCACCCCTGATGCCACCCTCTGGTTCAGCACTTACCACTGCCACCCTCTGGTTCATCACAGCACCCTCTGGTTCACCACTGTCACCCTCTGGTTCACCACTGCCACCCTCTGGTTTACGACTGCCACCCTCTGGTTCATCGCAGCACCTCTGGTTCACCCCTGCCACCCTCTGGCTCACCACTGCCACCCTCTGGTTCACCCCTGCCACCCCCTGGTTCACCACTGCCACCCTCTGGTTCATCACAGCACCCTCTGGTTCACCTTACAACCCTCTGGTACAGCACTGTCACCCTCTGGTTCACAACTGACACCCTCTGGTTCACCACTGCCACCCTCTGGTTCATCACTGCCACCCTCTGGTTCACCCCTGCCACCCTCAGGTTCAGCACTCACTACTGCCACCCTCTGGTTCATCACAGCACCCTCTGGTTCACCCATGCTGCCACCCTCTGGTTCAGCACTCACCACTGCCACCCTCTGGTTCATCACAGCACCCTCTGGTTCACCACTGTCACCCTCTGGTTCACCGCTGCCACCCTCTGGTTCCCCACTGCCACACTCTGGTTCACCCCTGCCACCCCCTGGTTCACCACTGCCACCCTCTGGATCATCACAGCACCCTCTGGTTCACCCTGACACCCTCTGGTACAGCACTGTCACCCTCTGGTTCACCCCCGCCACCCTCTGGTACAGCACTGTCACCCTCTGGTTCACCACTGCCACCCTCTGGTTCACGACTGCCACCCTGTGGTACAGCACTGTCACCCTCTGGTTCACCACTGCCACACTCTGGTTCATGACTGCCACCCTCTGGTTCATCACAGCACCTCTGGTTCACCCCTTTCACCCTCTGGTACAGCACTGTCACCATCTGGTTCACCACTGCCACCCTCTGGTTCATGACTGCCACCCTCTGGTTCACCACTGCCACCCTCTGGTTCACCACTGCCACCCTCTGGTTCATCACAGCACCCTCTGGTTCACCACTGACACCCTCTGGTTCACCCCTGCCACTCTCAGGTTCAGCATCAGCACTCACCACTGCCACCGTCTGGTTCATCACAGCACCCTCTGGTTCACCCCTGCTGTCACCCTCTGGTACAGCACTCACCACTGCCACCCTCTGGTTCATCACAGCACCCTCTGGTTCATCACTGCCACCCTCTGGTTCATTACTGCCACCCTCTGGTTTACCACTGCCACCCTCAGGTTCATCACCGCCACCCTCTGGTTCACCCCTGCCACCCTCAGTTTCAGCACTCACCACTGCCATCCTCTGGTTCATCACAGCACCCTCTGGTTCATCACTGCCACCCTCTGGTTCATTACTGCCACCCTCTGGTTCACCACTGCCACCCTCTGGTTCACCACTGCCACCCTCTGGTTCAGCCCTGCCACCCCCTGGTTCATCACTGCCACCCTCCGGTTCATCACAGCACCCTCTGGTTCACCCTGCCACCCTCTGGTACAGCACTGTCACCCTCTGGTTCACCACTGCCACCCTCTGGTTTACGACTGCCACCCTCTGGTTCATCACAGCACCTCTGGTTCACCCCTGCCACCCTCTGGTTCATCACAGCACCCTCTGGTTCACCCTACAACCCTCTGGTACAGCACTGTCACCCTCTGGTTCAGCGCCATGATGCTCCCTCCGGAGCGAACGTTGCGCTATAGAAATACCCCTTCAAATACTCAAATACTCAAACTGACACCCTCTGGTTCACCACTGCCACCCTCTGGTTCATCACTGCCACCCTCTGGTTCACCCCTGCCACCCTCAGGTTCAGCACTCACTACTGCCACCCTCTGGTTCATCACAGCACCCTCTGGTTCACCCATGCTGCCACCCTCTGGTTCAGCACTCACCACTGCCACCCTCTGGTTCATCACAGCACCCTCTGGTTCACCACTGTCACCCTCTGGTTCACCGCTGCCACCCTCTGGTTCCCCACTGCCACACTCTGGTTCACCCCTGCCACCCCCTGGTTCACCACTGCCACCCTCTGGTTCATCACAGCACCTCTGGTTCACCCCTGCCACCCTCTGGTTCACCACTGCCACCCCCTGGTTCATCACAGCACCCTCTGGTTCTCCACTGCCTCCCTCTGGTTCACCATTGACACCCTCTGGTTCACCACTGCCACCCTCTGGTTCATGACTGCCACCCTCTGGTTCATCACAGCACCTCTGGTTCACCCCTGCCACCCTTTAGTTCACCACTGCCACCCTCTGGTTCACCACTGCCACCCTCTGGTTCATCACAGCACCCTCTGTTTCACCACTGACACCCTCTGGTTCACCCCTGCCACCCTCAGGTTCAGCACTCACTACTGCCACCCTCTGGTTCATCACAGCACCCTCTGGTTCACCCCTGCTGCCACCCTCTGGTTCAGCACTCACCACTGCCACCCTCTGGTTCATCACAGCACCCTCTGGTTCACCACTGTCACCCTCTGGTTCACTACTGCCACCCTCTGGTTTACGACTGCCACCCTCTGGTTCATCACAGCACCTCTGGTTCACCCCTGCCACCCTCTGGCTCACCACTGCCACCCTCTGGTTCACCCCTGCTACCCCCTGGTTCACCACTGCCACCCTCTGGTTCATCACAGCACCCTCTGGTTCACCCTACAACCCTCTGGTACAGCACCGTCACCCTCTGGTTCACAACTGACACCCTCTGGTTCACCACTGCCACCCTCTGGTTCATTACTGCCACCCTCTGGTTCACCCCTGCCACCCTCAGGTTCAGCACTCACTACTGCCACCCTCTGGTTCATCACAGCACCCTCTGGTTCACCCATGCTGCCACCCTCTGGTTCAGCACTCACCACTGCCACCCTCTGGTTCATCACAGCACCCTCTGGTTCACCACTGTCACCCTCTGGTTCACCGCTGCCACCCTCTGGTTCCCCACTGCCACACTCTGGTTCACCCCTGCCACCCCCTGGTTCACCACTGCCACCCTCTGGATCATCACAGCACCCTCTGGTTCACCCTGACACCCTCTGGTACAGCACTGTCACCCTCTGGTTCACCCCGCCACCCTCTGGTACAGCACTGTCACCCTCTGGTTCACCACTGCCACCCTCTGGTTCACGACTGCCACCCTGTGGTACAGCACTGTCACCCTCTGGTTCACCACTGCCACCCTCTGGTTCATGACTGCCACCCTCTGGTTCATCACAGCACCTCTGGTTCACCCCTTCCACCCTCTGGTACAGCACTGTCACCATCTGGTTCACCACTGCCACCCTCTGGTTCATGACTGCCACCCTCTGGTTCACCACTGCCACCCTCTGGTTCACCACTGCCACCCTCTGGTTCATCACAGCACCCTCTGGTTCACCACTGACACCCTCTGGTTCACCCCTGCCACTCTCAGGTTCAGCATCAGCACTCACCACTGCCACCGTCTGGTTCATCACAGCACCCTCTGGTTCACCCCTGCTGTCACCCTCTGGAACAGCACTCACCACTGCCACCCTCTGGTTCATCACAGCACCCTCTGGTTCATCACTGCCACCCTCTGGTTCATTACTGCCACCCTCTGGTTTACCACTGCCACCCTCAGGTTCATCACTACCACCCTCTGGTTCACCCCTGCCACCCTCAGTTACAGCACTCACCACTGCCACCCTCTGGTTCATCACAGCACCCTCTGGTTCATCACTGCCACCCTCTGGTTCATTACTGCCACCCTCTGGTTCACCACTGCCACCCTCTGGTTCACCACTGCCACCCTCTGGTTCAGCCCTGCCACCCCCTGGTTCATCACTGCCACCCTCTGGTTCATCACAGCACCCTCTGGTTCACCCTGCCACCCTCTGGTACAGCACTGTCACCCACTGGTTCACCACTGCCACCCTCTGGTTTACGACTGCCACCCTCTGGTTCATCACAGCACCTCTGGTTCACCCCTGACACCCTCTGGTACAGCACTGTCACCCTCTGGTTCACCACTGCCACCCTCTGGTTCACGACTGCCACCCTCTAGTTCACCACTGCAACCCTCTGGTTCACCACTGCCACCCTCTGGTTCATCACAGCACCCTCTGATTCACCACTGGCACCCTCTGGTTCACCCCTGCCACTTTCAGGTTCAGCATCGGCACTCACCACTGCCACCGTCTGGTTCATCACAGCACCCTCTGGTTCACCCCTGCTGCCACCCTCTGGTTCAGCACTCACCACTGCCACCCTCTGGTTCATCACAGCACCCTCTGGTTCACCACTGTCACCCTCTGGTTCACCACTGCCACCCTCTGGTTTACGACTGCCACCCTCTGGTTCATCACAGCACCTCTGGTTCACCCCTGCCACCCTCTGGTTCACCACTGCCACCCTCTGGTTCATCACAGCACACTCTGGTTCTCTACTGCCTCCCTCTGGTTCACCATTGACACCCTCTGGTTCACCACTGCCACCCTCTGGTTCACGACTGCCACCCTCTGGTTCATCACAGCACCTCTGGTTCACCCCTGCCACCCTTTAGTTCACCACTGCCACCCTCTGGTTCACCACTGCCACCCTCTGGTTCATCACAACACCCTCCGTTTCACCACTGACACCCTCTGGTTCACCCCTGCCACCCTCAGGTTCAGCACTCACTACTGCCACCCTCTGGTTCATCACATCACCCTTTGGTTCACCCCTGCTGCCACCCTCTGATTCAGCACTCACCACTGCCACCCTCTGATTCATCACAGCACCCTCTGGTTCACCACTGTCACCCTCTGGTTCACCACTGCCACCCTCTGGTTTACGACTGCCACCCTCTGGTTCATCACAGCATCTCTGGTTCACCCCTGCCACCCTCTGGCTCACCACTGCCACCCTCTGGTTCACCCCTGCCACCCCCTGGTTCACCACTGCCACCCTCTGGTTCATCACAGCACCTCTGGTTCACCCATGCTGCCACCCTCTGGTTCAGCACTCACCACTGCCACCCTCTGGTTCATCACAGCACCCTCTGGTTCACCACTGTCACACTCTGGTTCACCCCTGCCACCCCCTGGTTCACCACTGCCACCCTCTGGATCATCCCAGCACCCTCTGGTTCACCCTGACACCCTCTGGTACAGCACTGTCACCCTCTGGTTCACCCCTTGCACCCTCTGGTACAGCACTGTCACCCTCTGGTTCACCACTGCCACCCTCTGGTTCACGACTGCCACCCTCTGGTTCACCACTGCCACCCTCTGGTTCACCACTGCCACCCTCTGGTTCATCACAGCACCCTCTGGTTCACCACTGACACCCTCTGGTTCACCCCTGCCACTCTCAGGTTCAGCATCAGCACTCACCACTGCCACCGTCTGGTTCACCACTGCCACCCTCTGGTTCATGACTGCCACCCTCTGGTTCATCACAGCACCTCTGGTTCACCCCTTCCACCCTCTGGTACAGCACTGTCACCCTCTGGTTCACCACTGCCACCCTCTGGTTCACCCCTGCCACCCTCTAGTTCACCACTGCCACCATCTGGTTCACCCCTGCCACCCTCTGGTTCACCACTGCCACCCTCTGGTTCACCACTGACACCCTCTGGTTCACCCCTGCCACCCTCAGGTTCAGCACTCACTATTGCCTCCCTCTGGTTCATCACAGCACCCTCTGGTTCACCCCTGCTGCCACCCTCTGGTTCAGCACTCACCACTGCCACCCTCTGGTTCATCACAGTACCCTCTGGTTCACCACTGTCACCCTCTGGTTCACCACTGCCACCCTCTGGTTTACGACTGCCACCCTCTGGTTCATCACAGCACCTCTGGTTCACCCCTGCCACCCTCTGGTTCACCACTGCCACCCTCTGGTTCATCACAGCACCCTCTGGTTCTCCACTGCCTCCCTCTGGTTCACCATTGACACCCTCTGGTTCACCACTGCCACCCTCTGGTTCACGACTGCCACCCTCTGGTTCATCACAGCACCTCTGGTTCACCCCTGCCACCCTTTAGTTCACCACTGCCACCCTCTGGTTCACCACTGCCACCCTCTGGTTTATCACAGCACCCTCTGTTTCACCACTGACACCCTCTGGTTCACCCCTGCCACCCTCAGGTTCAGCATTCACTACTGCCACCCTCTGGTTCATCACAGCACCCTCTGGTTCACCCCTGCTGCCACCCTCTGGTTCAGCACTCACCACTGCCACCCTCTGGTTCATCACAGCACCTCTGGTTCACCCCTGCCACCCTCTGGCTCACCACTGCCACCCTCTGGTTCACCCCTGCCACCCCCTGGTTCACCACTGCCACCCTCTGGTTCATCACAGCACCCTCTGGTTCACCCTACAACCCTCTGGTACAGCACTGTTTCCCTCTGGTTCACAACTAACACCTTCTGATTCACCACTGCCACCCTCTGGTTCATCACTGCCACCCTCTGGTTCACCCCTGCCACCCTCAGGTTCAGCACTCACTACTGCCACCCTCTGGTTCATCACAGCACCCTCTGGTTCACCCATGCTGCCACCCTCTGGTTCAGCACTCACCACTGCCACCCTCTGGTTCATCACAGCACCCTCTGGTTCACCACTGTCACCCTCTGGTTCACCGCTGCCACCCTCTGGTTCCCCACTGCCACACTCTGGTTCACCCCTGCCACCCCCTGGTTCACCACTGCCACCCTCTGGTTCATCACAGCACCTCTGGTACACCCCTGCCACCCTCTGGTTCACCACTGCCACCCTCTGGTTCATCACAGCACCCTATGGTTCTCCACTGCCTCCCTCTGGTTCACCATTGACACCCTCTGGTTCCCCACTGCCACCCTCTGGTTCACGACTGCCACCCTCTGGTTCATCACAGCACCTCTGGTTCACCCCTGCCACCCTTTAGTTCACCACTGCCACCCTCTGGTTCACCACTGCCACCCTCTGGTTCATCACAGCACCCTCTGTTTCACCACTGACACCCTCTGGTTCACCCCTGCCACCCTCAGGTTCAGCACTCACTACTGCCACCCTCTGGTTCATCACAGCACCCTCTGGTTCACCCCTGCTGCCACCCTCTGGTTCAGCACTCACCACTGCCACCCTCTGGTTCATCACAGCACCCTCTGGTTCACCACTGTCACCCTCTGGTTCACCACTGCCACCCTCTGGTTTACGACTGCCACCCTCTGGTTCATCACAGCACCTCTGGTTCACCCCTGCCACCCTCTGGCTCACCACTGCCACCCTCTGGTTCACCCCTTCCACCCCCTGGTTCACCACTGCCACCCTCTGGTTCATCACAGCACCCTCTGGTTCACCCTACAACCCTCTGGTACAGCACTGTCACCCTCTGGTTCACAACTGACACCCTCTGGTTCACCACTGCCACCCTCTGGTTCATCACTGCCACCCTCTGGTTCACCCCTGCCACCTTCAGGTTCAGCACTCACTACTGCCACCCTCTGGTTCATCACAGCACCCTCTGGTTCACCCATGCGGCCACCCTCTGGTTCAGCACTCACCACTGCCACCCTCTGGTTCATCACAGCACCCTCTGGTTCACCACTGTCACCCTCTGGCACACCACTGCCACCCTCTGGTTCCCCACTGCCACACTCTGGTTCACCCCTGCTACCCCCTGGTTCACCACTGCCACCCTCTGGATCATCACAGCACCCTCTGGTTCACCCTGACACCCTCTGGTACAGCACTGTCACCCTCTGGTTCACCCCCGCCACCCTCTGGTACAGCACTGTCACCCTCTGGTTTACCACTGCCACCCTCTGGTTCACGACTGCCACCCTGTGGCACAGCACTGTCACCCTCTGGTTCACCACTGCCACACTCTGGTTCATAACTGCCACCCTCTGGTTCATCACAGCACCTCTGGTTCACCCCTTCCACCCTCTGGTACAGCACTGTCACCATCTGGTTCACCACTGCCACCCTCTGGTTCACGACTGCCACCCTCTGGTTCACCACTGCCACCCTCTGGTTCACCACTGCCACCCTCTGGTTCATCACAGCACCCTCTGGTTCACCACTGACACCCTCTGGTTCACCCCTGCCACTCTCAGGTTCAGCATCAGCACTCACCACTGCCACCGTCTGGTTCATCACAGCACCCTCTGGTTCACCCCTGCTGTCACCCTCTGGTATAGCACTCACCACTGCCACCCTCTGGTTCATCACAGCACCCTCTGGTTCATCACTGCCACCCTCTGGTTCATTACTGCCACCCTCTGGTTTACCACTGCCACCCTCAGGTTCATCACCGCCACCCTCTGGTTCACCCCTGCCACCCTCAGTTTCAGCACTCACCACTGCCACCCTCTGGTTCATCACAGCACCCTCTGGTTCATCACTGCCACCCTCTGGTTCAGCCCTGCCACCCCCTGGTTCATCACTGCCACCCTCCGGTTCATCACAGCACCCTCTGGTTCACCCTGCCACCCTCTGGTACAGCACTGTCACCCTCTGGTTCACCACTGCCACCCTCTGGTTTACGACTGCCACCCTCTGGTTCATCACAGCACCTCTGGTTCACCCCTGCCACCCTCTGGTTCATCACAGCACCCTCTGGTTCACCCTACAACCCTCTGGTACAGCACTGTCACCCTCTGGTTCAGCGCCATGATGCTCCCTCTGGAGCGAACGTTGCGCTATAGAAATACCCCTTCAAATACTCAAATACTCAAACTGACACCCTCTGGTTCACCACTGCCACCCTCTGGTTCATCACTGCCACCCTCTGGTTCACCCCTGCCACCCTCAGGTTCAGCACTCACTACTGCCACCCTCTGGTTCATCACAGCACCCTCTGGTTCACCCATGCTGCCACCCTCTGGTTCAGCACTCACCACTGCCACCCTCTGGTTCATCACAGCACCCTCTGGTTCACCACTGTCACCCTCTGGTTCACCGCTGCCACCCTCTGGTTCCCCACTGCCACACTCTGGTTCACCCCTGCCACCCCCTGGTTCACCACTGCCACCCTCTGGTTCATCACAGCACCTCTGGTACACCCCTGCCACCCTCTGGTTCACCACTGCCACCCTCTGGTTCATCACAGCACCTCTGGTTCACCCCTGCCACCCTCTGGTTCACCACTGTCACCCTCTGGTTCATCACAGCACCCTCTGGTTCTCCACTGCCTCCCTCTGGTTCACCATTGACACCCTCTGGTTCACCACTGCCACCCTCTGGTTCACGACTGCCACCCTCTGGTTCATCACAGCACCTCTGGTTCACCCCTGCCACCCTTTAGTTCACCACTGCCACCCTCTGGTTCACCACTGCCACCCTCTGGTTCATCACAGCACCCTCTGTTTCACCACTGACACCCTCTGGTTCACCCCTGCCACCCTCAGGTTCAGCACTCACCACTGCCACCCTCTGGTTCATCACAGCACCCTCTGGTTCACCCCTGCTGCCACCCTCTGGTTCAGCACTCACCACTGCCACCCTCTGGTTCATCACAGCACCCTCTGGTTCACCACTGTCACCCTCTGGTTCACCACTGCCACCCTCTGGTTTATGACTGCCACCCTCTGGTTCATCACAGCACCTCTGGTTCACGCCTGCCACCCTCTGGCTCACCACTGCCACCCTCTGGTTCACCCCTGCCACCCCCTGGTTCACCACTGCCACCCTCTGGTTCATCACAGCACCCTCTGGTTCACCCTACAACCCTCTGGTACAGCACTGTCACCCTCTGGTTCACAACTGACACCTTCTGGTTCACCACTGCCACCCTCTGGTTCATCACTGCCACCCTCTGGTTCACCCCTGCCACCCTCAGGTTCAGCACTCACTACTGCCACCCTCTGGTTCATCACAGCACCCTCTGGTTCACCCATGCTGCCACCCTCTGGTTCAGCACTCACCACTGCCACCCTCTGGTTCATCACAGCACCCTCTGGTTCACCACTGTCACCCTCTGGTTCACCGCTGCCACCCTCTGGTTCACCCCTGCCACCCTCTGGTTCACCACTGCCACCCTCTGGTTCACCACTGACACCCTCTGGTTCACCCCTGCCACCCTCAGGTTCAGCACTCACTATTGCCTCCCTCTGGTTCATCACAGCATCCTCTGGTTCACCCCTGCTGCCACCCTCTGGTTCAGCACTTACCACTGCCACCCTCTGGTTCATCACAGTACCCTCTGGTTCACCACTGTCACCCTCTGGTTCACCACTGCCACCCTCTGGTTTACGACTGCCACCCTCTGGTTCATCACAGCACCTCTGGTTCACCCCTGCCACCCTCTGGTTCACCACTGCCACCCTCTGGTTCATCACAGCACCCTCTGGTTCTCCACTGCCTCCCTCTGGTTCACCATTGACACCCTCTGGTTCACCACTGCCACCCTCTGGTTCATGACTGCCACCCTCTGGTTCATCACAGCACCTCTGGTTCACCCCTGCCATCCTTTAGTTCACCACTGCCACCCTCTGGTTCACCACTGCCACCCTCTGGTTCATCACAGCACCCTCTGTTTCACCACTGACACCCTCTGGTTCACCCCTGCCACCCTCAGGTTCAGCTTTCACTACTGCCACCCTCTGGTTCATCACAGCACCCTCTGGTTCACCCCTGCTGCCACCCTCTGGTTCAGCACTCACCACTGCCACCCTCTGGTTCATCACAGCACCCTCTGGTTCACCACTGTCACCCTCTGGTTCACCACTGCCACCCTCTGGTTTATGACTGCCACCCTCTGGTTCATCACAGCACCTCTGGTTCACGCCTGCCACCCACTGGCTCACCACTGCCACCCTCTGGTTCACCCCTGCCACCCCCTGGTTCACCACTGCCACCCTCTGGTTCATCACAGCACCCTCTGGATCACCCTACAACCCTCTGGTACAGCACTGTCACCCTCTGGTTCACAACTGACACCTTCTGGTTCACCACTGCCACCCTCTGGTTCATCACTGCCACCCTCTGGTTCACCCCTTCCACCGTCAGGTTCAGCACTCACTACTGCCACCCTCTGCTTCATCACAGCACCCTCTGGTTCACCCATGCTGCCACCCTCTGGTTCAGCACTCACCACTGCCACCCTCTGGTTCATCACAGCACCATCTGGTTCACCACTGTCACCCTCTGGTTCACCGCTGCCACCCTCTGGTTCCCCACTGCCACACTCTGGTTCACCCCTGCCACCCCCTGGTTCACCACTGCCACCCTCTGGTTCATCACAGCACCTCTGGTACACCCCTGCCACCCTCTGGTTCACCACTGCCACCCTCTGGTTCATCACAGCACCCTCTGGTTCTCCACTGCCTCCCTCTGGTTCACCATTGACACCCTCTGGTTCACCACTGCCACCCTCTGGTTCACGACTGCCACCCTCTGGTTCATCACAGCACCTCTGGTTCACCCCTGCCACACTTTAGTTCACCACTGCCACCCTCTGGTTCACCACTGCCACCCTCTGGTTCATCACAGCACCCTCTGTTTCACCACTGACACCCTCTGGTTCACCCCTGCCACCCTCAGGTTCAGCACTCACTACTGCCACCCTCTGGTTCATCACAGCACCCTCTGGTTCACCCCTGCTGCCACCCTCTGGTTCAGCACTCACCACTGCCACCCTCTGGTTCATCACAGCACCCTCTGGTTCACCACTGTCACCCTCTGGTTCACCACTGCCACCCTCTGGTTTACGACTGCCACCCTCTGGTTCATCACAGCACCTCTGGTTCACCCCTGCCACCCTCTGGCTCACCACTGCCACCCTCTGGTTCACCCCTGCCACCCCCTGGTTCACCACTGCCACCCTCTGGTTCATCACAGCACCCTCTGGTTCACCCTACAACCCTCTGGTTCAGGCCTGTCACCCTCTGGTTCACAACTGACACCCTCTGGTTCACCGCTGCCACCCTCTGGTTCATCACTGCCACCCTCTGGTTCACCCCTGCCACCCTCAGGTTCAGCACTCACTACTGCCACCCTCTGGTTCATCACAGCACCCTCTGGTTCACCCATGCTGCCACCCTCTGGTTCAGCACTCACCACTGCCACCCTCTGGTTCATCACAGCACCCTCTGGTTCACCACTGTCACCCTCTGGTTCACCGCTGCCACCCTCTGGTTCCCCACTGCCACACTCTGGTTCACCCCTGCCACCCCCTGGTTCACCACTGCCACCCTCTGGATCATCACAGCACCCTCTGGTTCACCCTGACACCCTCTGGTACAGCACTGTCACCCTCTGGTTCACCCCCGCCACCCTCTGGTACAGCACTGTCACCCTCTGGTTCACCACTGCCACCCTCTGGTTCACGACTGCCACCCTGTGGTACAGCACTGTCACCCTCTGGTTCACCAATGCCACACTCTGGTTCATGACTGCCACCCTCTGGTTCATCACAGCACCTCTGGTTCACCCCTTTCACCCTCTGGTACAGCACTGTCACCATCTGGTTCACCACTGCCACCCTCTGGTTCATGACTGCCACCCTCTGGTTCACCACTGCCACCCTCTGGTTCACCACTGCCACCCTCTGGTTCATCACAGCACCCCCTGGTTCACCACTGACACCCTCTGGTTCACCCCTGCCACTCTCAGGTTCAGCATCAGCACTCACCACTGCCACCGTCTGGTTCATCACAGCACCCTCTGGTTCACCCCTGCTGTCACCCTCTGGTACAGCACTCACCACTGCCACCCTCTGGTTCATCACAGCACCCTCTGGTTCATCACTGCCACCCTCTGGTTCATTACTGCCACCCTCTGGTTTACCACTGCCACCCTCAGGTTCATCACCGCCACCCTCTGGTTCACCCCTGCCACCCTCAGTTTCAGCACTCACCACTGCCACCCTCTGGTTCATCACAGCACCCTCTGGTTCATCACTGCCACCCTCTGGTTCATTACTGCCACCCTCTGGTTCACCACTGCCACCCTCTGGTTCACCAATGCCACCCTCTGGTTCAGCCCTGCCACCCCCTGGTTCATCACTGCCACCCTCCGGTTCATCACAGCACCCTCTGGTTCACCCTGCCACCCTCTGGTACAGCACTGTCACCCTCTGGTTCACCACTGCCACCCTCTAGTTTACGACTGCCACCCTCTGGTTCATCACAGCACCTCTGGTTCACCCCTGCCACCCTCTGGTTCATCACAGCACCCTCTGGTTCACCCTACAACCCTCTGGTACAGCACTGTCACCCTCTGGTACAGCACTGTCACCCTCTGGTTCAGCGCCATGATGCTCCCTCCGGAGCGAACGTTGCGCTATAGAAATACCCCTTCAAATACTCAAATACTCAAACTGACACCCTCTGGTTCACCACTGCCACCCTCTGGTTCATCACTGCCACCCTCTGGTTCACCCCTGCCACCCTCAGGTTCAGCACTCACTACTGCCACCCTCTGGTTCATCACAGCACCCTCTGGTTCACCCATGCTGCCACCCTCTGGTTCAGCACTCACCACTGCCACCCTCTGGTTCATCACATCACCCTCTGGTTCACCACTGTCACCCTCTGGTTCACCGCTGCCACCCTCTGGTTCCCCACTGCCACACTCTGGTTCACCCCTGCCACCCCCTGGTTCACCACTGCCACCCTCTGGTTCATCACAGCACCTCTGGTTCACCCCTGCCACCCTCTGGTTCACCACTGCCACCCTCTGGTTCATCACAGCACCCTCTGGTTCTCCACTGCCTCCCTCTGGTTGACCATTGACACCCTCTGGTTCACCACTGCCACCCTCTGGTTCACGACTGCCACCCTCTGGTTCATCACAGCACCTCTGGTTCACCCCTGCCACCCTTTAGTTCACCACTGCCACCCTCTGGTTCACCACTGCCACCCTCTGGTTCATCACAGCACCCTCTGTTTCACCACTGACACCCTCTGGTTCACCCCTGCCACCCTCAGGTTCAGCACTCACTACTGCCACCCTCTGGTTCATCACAGCACCCTCTGGTTCACCCCTGCTGCCACCCTCTGGTTCAGCACTCACCACTGCCACCCTCTGGTTCATCACAGCACCCTCTGGTTCACCACTGTCACCCTCTGGTTCACCACTGCCACCCTCTGGTTTACGACTGCCACCCTCTGGTTCATCACAGCACCTCTGGTTCACCCCTGCCACCCTCTGGCTCACCACTGCCACCCTCTGGTTCACCCCTGCTACCCCCTGGTTCACCACTGCCACCCTCTGGTTCATCACAGCACCCTCTGGTTCACCCTACAACCCTCTGGTACAGCACTGTCACCCTCTGGTTCACAACTGACACCCTCTGGTTCACCACTGCCACCCTCTGGTTCATCACTGCCACCCTCTGGTTTACCCCTGCCACCCTCAGGTTCATCACTCACTACTGCCACCCTCTGGTTCATCACAGCACCCTCTGGTTCACCCATGCTGCCACCCTTTGGTTCAGCACTCACCACTGCCACCCTCTGGTTCATCACAGCACCCTCTGGTTCACCACTGTCACCCTCTGGTTCACCGCTGCCACCCTCTGGTTCCCCACTGCCACACTCTGGTTCACCCCTGCCACCCCCTGGTTCACCACTGCCACCCTCTGGATCATCACAGCACCCTCTGGTTCACCCTGACACCCTCTGGTACAGCACTGTCACCCTCTGGTTCACCCCCGCCACCCTCTGGTACAGCACTGTCACCCTCTGGTTCACCACTGCCACCCTCTGGTTCACGACTGCCACCCTGTGGTACAGCACTGTCTCCCTCTGGTTCACCACTGCCACCCTCTGGTTCATGACTGCCACCCTCTGGTTCATCACAGCACCTCTGGTTCACCCCTTCCACCCTCTGGTACAGCACTGTCACCATCTGGTTCACCACTGCCACCCTCTGGTTCACGACTGCCACCCTCTGGTTCACCACTGCCACCCTCTGGTTCAGCACTGCCACCCTCTGGTTCATCACAGCACCCTCTGGTTCACCACTGACACCCTCTGGTTCACCCCTGCCACTCTCAGGTTCAGCATCAGCACTCACCACTGCCACCGTCTGGTTCACCACTGCCACCCTCTGGTTCATGACTGCCACCCTCTGGTTCATCACAGCACCTCTGGTTCACCCCTTCCACCCTCTGGTACAGCACTGTCACCCTCTGGTTCACCACTGCCACCCTCTGGTTCACCCCTGCCACCCTCTAGTTCACCACTGCCACCCTCTGGTTCACCCCTGCCACCCTCTGGTTCACCACTGCCACCCTCTGGTTCACCACTGACACCCTCTGGTTCACCCCTGCCACCCTCAGGTTCAGCACTCACTATTGCCTCCCTCTGGTTCATCACAGCACCCTCTGGTTCACCCCTGCTGCCACCCTCTGGTTCAGCACTCACCACTGCCACCCTCTGGTTCATCACAGTACCCTCTGGTTCACCACTGTCACCCTCTGGTTCACCACTGCCACCCTCTGGTTTACGACTGCCACCCTCTGGTTCATCACAGCACCTCTGGTTCACCCCTGCCACCCTCTGGTTCACCACTGCCACCCTCTGGTTCATCACAGCACCCTCTGGTTCTCCACTGCCTCCCTCTGGTTCACCATTGACACCCTCTGGTTCACCACTGCCACCCTCTGGTTCACGACTGCCACCCTCTGGTTCATCAAAGCACCTCTGGTTCACCCCTGCCACCCTTTAGTTCACCACTGCCACCCTCTGGTTCACCACTGCTACCCTCTGGTTCATCACAGCACCCTCTGTTTCACCACTGACACCCTCTGGTTCACCCCTGCCACCCTCAGGTTCAGCATTCACTACTGCCACCCTCTGGTTCATCACAGCACCCTCTGGTTCACCCCTGCTGCCACCCTCTGGTTCAGCACTCACCACTGCCACCCTCTGGTTCATCACAGCACCTCTGGTTCACCCCTGCCACCCTCTGGCTCACCACTGCCACCCTCTGGTTCACCCCTGCCACCCCCTGGTTCACCACTGCCACCCTCTGGTTCATCACAGCACCCTCTGGTTCACCCTACAACCCTCTGGTACAGCACTGTCACCCTCTGGTTCACAACTAACACCTTCTGGTTCACCACTGCCACCCTCTGGTTCATCACTGCCACCCTCTGGTTCACCCCTGCCACCCTCAGGTTCAGCACTCACTACTGCCACCCTCTGGTTCATCACAGCACCGTCTGGTTCACCCATGCTGCCACCCTCTGGTTCAGCACTCACCACTGCCACCCTCTGGTTCATCACAGCACCCTCTGGTTCACCACTGTCACCCTCTGGTTTACCGCTGCCACCCTCTGGTTCCCCACTGCCACACTCTGGTTCACCCCTGCCACCCCCTGGTTCACCACTGCCACCCTCTGGTTCATCACAGCACCTCTGGTACACCCCTGCCACCCTCTGGTTCACCACTGCCACCCTCTGGTTCATCACAGCACCCTCTGGTTCTCCACTGCCTCCCTCTGGTTCACCATTGACACCCTCTGGTTCACCACTGCCACCCTCTGGTTCACGACTGCCACCCTCTGGTTCATCACAGCACCTCTGGTTCACCCCTGCCACCCTTTAGTTCACCACTGCCACCCTCTGGTTCACCACTGCCACCCTCTGGTTCATCACAGCATCCTCTGGTTCACCCATGCTGCCACCCTCTGGTTCAGCACTCACCACTGCCACCCTCTGGTTCACCACTGCCACCCTCTGGTTCATCACAGCACCCTCTGTTTCACCACTGACACCCTCTGGTTCACCCCTGCCACCCTCAGGTTCAGCACTCACTACTGCCACCCTCTGGTTCATCACAGCACCCTCTGGTTCACCCCTGCTGCCACCCTCTGGTTCAGCACTCACCACTGCCACCCTCTGGTTCATCACAGCACCCTCTGGTTCACCACTGTCACCCTCTGGTTCACCACTGCCACCCTCTGGTTTACGACTGCCACCCTCTGGTTCATCACAGCACCTCTGGTTCACCCCTGCCACCCTCTGGCTCACCACTGCCACCCTCTGGTTCACCCCTGCCACCCCCTGGTTCACCACTGCCACCCTCTGGTTCATCACAGCACTCTCTGGTTCACCCTACAACCCTCTGGTTCAGCACTGTCACCCTCTGGTTCACAACTGACACCCTCTGGTTCACCACTGCCACCCTCTGGTTCATCACTGCCACCCTCTGGTTCACCCCTGCCACCCTCAGGTTCAGCACTCACTACTGCCACCCTCTGGTTCATCACAGCACCCTCTGGTTCACCCAAGCTGCCACCCTCTGGTTCAGCACTCACCACTGCCACCCTCTGGTTCATCACAGCACCCTCTGGTTCACCACTGTCACCCTCTGGTTCACCGCTGCCACCCTCTGGTTCCCCACTGCCACACTCTTGTTCACCCCTGCCACCCCCTGGTTCACCACTGCCACCCTCTGGATCATCACAGCACCCTCTGGTTCACCCTGACACCCTCTGGTACAGCACTGTCACCCTCTGGTTCACCCCCGCCACCCTCTGGTACAGCACTGTCACCCTCTGGTTCACCACTGCCACCCTCTGGTTCACGACTGCCACCCTGTGGTACAGCACTGTCACCCTCTGGTTCACCACTGCCACCCTCTGGTTCATGACTGCCACCCTCTGGTTCATCACAGCACCTCTGGTTCACCCCTTCCACCCTCTGGTACAGCACTGTCACCATCTGGTTCACCACTGCCACCCTCTGGTTCACGACTGCCACCATCTGGTTCACCACTGCCACCCTCTGGTTCACCACTGCCACCCTCTGGTTCATCACAGCACCTCTGGTTCACCCCTGCCACCCTTTAGTTCACCACTGCCACCCTCTGGTTCACCACTGCCACCCTCTGGTTCATCACAGCACCCTCTGTTTCACCACTGACACCCTCTGGTTCACCCCTGCCACCCTCAGGTTCAGCACTCACTACTGCCACCCTCTGGTTCATCACAGCACCCTCTGGTTCACCCCTGCTGCCACCCTCTGGTTCAGCACTCACCACTGCCACCCTCTGGTTCATCACAGCACCCTCTGGTTCACCACTGTCACCCTCTGGTTCACCACTGCCACCCTCTGGTTTACGACTGCCACCCTCTGGTTCATCACAGCACCTCTGGTTCACCCCTGCCACCCTCTGGCTCACCACTGCCACCCTCTGGTTCACCCCTGCCACCCCCTGGTTCACCACTGCCACCCTCTGGTTCATCACAGCACCCTCTGGTTCACCCTACAACCCTCTGGTACAGCACTGTTACCCTCTGGTTCACAACTGACACCCTCTGGTTCACCACTGCCACCCTCTGGTTCATCACTGCCACCCTCTGGTTCACCCCTGCCACCCTCAGGTTCAGCACTCACTACTGCCACCCTCTGGTTCATCACAGCACCCTCTGGTTCACCCATGCTGCCACCCTCTGGTTCAGCACTCACCACTGCCACCCTCTGGTTCATCACAGCACCCTCTGGTTCACCACTGTCACCCTCTGGTTCACCGCTGCCACCCCCTGGTTCCCCACTGCCACACTCTGGTTCACCCCTGCCACCCCCTGGTTCACCACTGCCACCCTCTGGATCATCACAGCACCCTCTGGTTCACCCTGACACCCTCTGGTACAGCACTGTCACCCTCTGGTTCACCCCCGCCACCCTCTGGTACAGCACTGTCACCCTCTGGTTCACCACTGCCACCCTCTGTTTCACGACTGCCACCCTGTGGTACAGCACTGTCACCCTCTGGTTCACCACTGCCACACTCTGGTTCATGACTGCCACCCTCTGGTTCATCACAGCACCTCTGGTTCGCCCCTTCCACTCTCTGGTACAGCACTGTCACCATCTGGTTCACCACTGCCACCCTCTGGTTTACGACTGCCACCCTCTGGTTCACCACTGCCACCCTCTGGTTCACCACTGCCACCCTCTGGTTCATCACAGCACCCTCTGGTTCACCACTGACACCCTCTGGTTCACCCCTGCCACTCTCAGGTTCAGCATCAACACTCACCACTGCCACCGTCTGGTTCATCACAGCACCCTCTGGTTCACCCCTGCTGTCACCCTCTGGTACAGCACTCACCACTGCCACCCTCTGGTTCATCACAGCACCCTCTGGTTCATCACTGCCACCCTCTGGTTCATTACTGCCACCCTCTGGTTTACCACTGCCACCCTCAGGTTCATCACCGCCACCCTCTGGTTCACCCCTGCCACCCTCAGTTTCAGCACTCACCACTGCCACCCTCTGGTTCATCACAGCACCCTCTGGTTCATCAATGCCACCCTCTGGTTCATTACTGCCACCCTCTGGTTCACCACTGCCACCCTCTGGTTCACCACTGCCACCCTCTGGTTCAGCCCTGCCACCCCCTGGTTCATCACTGCCACCCTCCGGTTCATCACAGCACCCTCTGGTTCACCCTGCCACCCTCTGGTACAGCACTGTCACCCTCTGGTTCACCACTGCCACCCTCTGGTTTACGACTGCCACCCTCTGGTTCATCACAGCACCTCTGGTTCACCCCTGCCACCATCTGGTTCATCACAGCACCCTCTGGTTCACCCTACAACCCTCTGGACCACACTGTCACCCTCTGGTTCAGCGCCATGATGCTCCCTCTGGAGCGAACGTTGCGCTATAGAAATACCCCTTCAAATACTCAAATACTCAAACTGACACCCTCTGGTTCACCACTGCCACCCTCTGGTTCATCACTGCCACCCTCTGGTTCACCCCTGCCACCCTCAGGTTCAGCACTCACTACTGCCACCCTCTGGTTCATCACAGCACCCTCTGGTTCACCCATGCTGCCACCCTCTGGTTCAGCACTCACCACTGCCACCCTCTTGTTCATCACAGCACCCTCTGGTTCACCACTGTCACCCTCTGGTTCACCGCTGCCACCCTCTGGTTCCCCGCTGCCACACTCTGGTTCACCCCTGCCACCCCCTGGTTCACCACTGCCACCCTCTGGTTCATCACAGCACCTCTGGTTCACCCCTGCCACCCTCTGGTTCACCACTGCCACCCTCTGGTTCATCACAGCACCCTCTGGTTCTCCACTGCCTCCCTCTGGTTCACCATTAACACCCTCTGGTTCACCACTGCCACCCTCTGGTTCACCACTGCCACCCTCTTGTTCATCACAGCACCTCTGGTTCACCCCTGCCACCCTTTAGTTCACCACTGCCACCCTCTGGTTCACCACTGCCACCCTCTGGTTCATCACAGCACCCTCTGTTTCACCACTGACACCCTCTGGTTCACCCCTGCCACCCTCAGGTTCAGCACTCACTACTGCCACCCTCTGGTTCATCACAGCACCCTCTGGTTCACCCCTGCTGCCACCCTCTGGTCCAGCACTCACCACTGCCACCCTCTGGTTCATCACAGCACCCTCTGGTTCACCACTGTCACCCTCTGGTTCACCACTGCCACCCTCTGGTTTACGACTGCCACCCTCTGGTTCATCACAGCACCTCTGGTTCACCCCTGCCACCCTCTGGCTCACCACTGCCACCCTCTGGTTCACCCCCGCTACCCCCTGGTTCACCACTGCCACCCTCTGGTTCATCACAGCACCCTCTGGTTCACCCTACAACCCTCTGGTACAGCACTGTCACCCTCTGGTTCACAACTGACACCCTCTGGTTCACCACTGCCACCCTCTGGTTCATCACTGCCACCCTCTGGTTCACCCCTGCCACCCTCAGGTTCAGCACTCACTACTGCCACCCTCTGGTTCATCACAGCACCCTCTGGTTCACCCATGCTGCCACCCTCTGGTTCAGCACTCACCACTGCCACCCTCTGGTTCATCACAGCACCCTCTGGTTCACCACTGTCACCCTCTGGTTCACCGCTGCCACCCTCTGGTTCCCCACTGCCACACTCTTGTTCACCCCTGCCACCCCTTGGTTCACCACTGCCACCCTCTGGATCATCACAGCACCCTCTGGTTCACCCTGACACCCTCTGGTACAGCACTGTCACCCTCTGGTTCAACCCCGCCACCCTCTGGTACAGCACTGTCACCCTCTGGTTCACCACTGCCACCCTCTGGTTCACGACTGCCACCCTGTGGTACAGCACTGTCACCCTCTGGTTCACCACTGCCACCCTCTGGTTCATGACTGCCACCCTCTGGTTCATCACAGCACCTCTGGTTCACCCCTTCCACCCTCTGGTACAGCACTGTCACCATCTGGTTCACCACTGCCACCCTCTGGTTCACGACTGCCACCCTCTGGTTCACCACTGCCACCCTCTGGTTCACCACTGCCACCCTCTGGTTCATCACAGCACCCTCTGGTTCACCACTGACACCCTCTGGTTCACCCCTGCCACTCTCAGGTTCAGCATCAGCACTCACCACTGCCACCGTCTTGTTCATCACAGCACCCTCTGGTTCACCCCTGCTGTCACCCTCTGGTACAGCACTCACCACTGCCACCCTCTGGTTCATCACAGCACCCTCTGGTTCATCACTGCCACCCTCTGGTTCATTACTGCCACCCTCTGGTTTACCACTGCCACCCTCAGGTTCATCACTGCCACCCTCTGGTTCACCCCTGCCACCCTCAGTTTCAGCACTCACCACTGCCACCCTCTGGTTCATCACAGCACCCTCTGGTTCATCACTGCCACCCTCTGGTTCATTACTGCCACCCTCTGGTTCACCACTGCCACCCTCTGGTTCACCACTGCCAACCTCTGGTTCAGCCCTGCCACCCCCTGGTTCATCACTGCCACCCTCCGGTTCATCACAGCACCCTCTGGTTCACCCTGCCACCCTCTGGTACAGCACTGTCACCCTCTGGTTCACCACTGCCACCCTCTGGTTTATGACTGCCACCCTCTGGTTCATCACAGCACCTCTGGTTCACCCCTGCCACCCTCTGGTACAGCACTGTCACCCTCTGGTTCACCACTGCCACCCTCTGGTTCATCACAGCACCTCTGGTTCACCCCTGCCACCCTCTGGTCCAGCACTGTCACCCTCTGGTTCACCACTGCCACCCTCTGGTTCACGACTGCCACCCTCTAGTTCACCACTGCAACCCTCTGGTTCACCACTGCCACCCTCTGGTTCATCACAGCACCCTCTGATTCACCACTGACACCCTCTGGTTCACCCCTGCCACTCTCAGGTTCAGCATCGGCACTCACCACTGCCACCGTCTGGTTCATCACAGCACCCTCTGGTTCACCCCTGCTGCCACCCTCTGGTACAGCACTCACCACTGCCACCCTCTGGTTCATCACAGCACCCTCTGGTTCATCACTGCCACCCTCTGGTTCATTACTGCCACCCTCTGGTTCACCACTGCCACCCTCTGGTTCATCACTGCCACCCTCTGGTTCACCTCTGCCACCCTCAGGTTCAGCACTCACCACTGCCACCCTTTGGTTCATCACAGCACCCTCTAGTTCATCACTGCCACCCTCTGGTTCATTACTGCCACCCTCTGGTTCACCACTGCCACCCTCTGGTTCATCACCGCCACCCTCTGGTTTACCCCTGCCACCCTCAGGTTCAGCACTCACTACTGCCACCCTCTGGTTCATCACAGCACCCTCTGGTTCACCCCTGCTGCTACCCTCCAGTTCAGCACTCACCACTGCCACCCTCTGGCTCATCACAGCACCCTCTGGTTCACCACTGCCACCCTCTGGTTCCTCACCGCCACCCTCTCGTTCACCCCTGCCACCCTCAGGTTCAGCACTCACTACTGCCACCCTCTGGTTCATCACAGCACCCTCTGGTTCACACCTGCTGCCACCCTCTGGTTCAGCACTCACCACTGCCACCCTCATGTTCATCACAGCACCCTCTGGTTCACCACTGCCACCCTCTGGATCATCACTGTTCCCCTCTGGTTCATCACTGCCACCCTCTGGTTCATCACATCACCCTCTGGCTCACCAGTGCCACCCTGTGGTTCACCACTAACACCCTCTTGTTCACCACTGTAGGTTATGGGGGGAAAGCACACCTGCCTAGCCTCAACTGAGATGAATTAATTTGGGGCTGGTTAACGTGTCACTGAATTTGTGCTTCAAGTCTAGCACCTGCTTCCCTAGCTGTAAGTGCATCCTGTTGCAGTTATTTTTTTTACAGCAGCATTGTGCCATACTTGTAACTATTCTCTGACCCTGCTTTGAGGGTGAGAGCAGGGTCAGAGAATAGTTGCAAGTAGGCAACTGAACTCTGGAGGGGACCCTCAGGAAGCACTACAGGGAATGGTTACATATTAGCTTGAACCTTTGCACCTGCTAAGTGCTTTCAGTTTTCCAAAATTCATTTTTCTGCCATTTCGCGAGATTCGCGGGGCACGAATTCGTGCGAAATCGAACTTGCAATCTGCAAATTCGTGCAAATTTGCAGATTTCTTTTTTTTTTCAGCACCCCGTACCCAGCTCCCTTGTGGGCGTTTGAGGGGTGAGGAAGTCCAGGCCAGGGAGATTTTCTCTGCGGTGGAGGTGGCCGCCTTGATGGTTTTCATCCAAGTCCACCTCCCTAAGACCGTGGCAGCAGGTGGGCGGATTGCTTCCGGTTATGGCCTCCGGAAGCGTCACCAGCTGTGGGAGAAGGTGTGCCGGCGCATGTATAAGGAGTCTGGGGTCTGGCGCACCTACCAGCAAGTGACGCACCAGTGAAGTGACATCTTGGACCGGGAGCATGACATGCTCGACCTGCTCGGTGTGGAGATCCCTGGCCTTGGTAAGTAGCTATTTAATAACTACTTTTTTTCCTTCTGCTCTGTTATATTGCTAATCTATTTTTTTCCTGAAGAGTACGAATGCTGCTGATTCGATTACATTGCAGGTAAATTAATGTTTAAATAGCTTTTGTCATTCCAGGTGCTCGCCTGGTTATTGGCGTTGCTACTATGCTTACTTGTTTGCAACTTTTTAGTCATTTGAGAGCATTACGGCGTAATGCTAGAGACAGTAGACTCAAGTCTAGTCCTTCTTTGCACTCCTGCTGCTGCCACTTTGAAGAGATAGTGGTGGATTGATACGTTGAGTATATTATTTATTACTTGTTATAGGACATTTGTTAGTGGTCTGAAATCATGATGACGGACTGTGTCTGTCATGCGACGTCTCGTGCTGCTGAGTGATGGCAGTCGTAGTAGAACCTTTTTGTTGTTGATGTAGTTAGTGAATTACATAACTTTCCTATTGGACGGTCTGCGAATCCTGCAATACTGTACTACTATCCTCCTAGTTGACTAGATCAGATGCAATTGATGTTAATTTGTTTCCCCGACATAATTTTAGATTGAGTAAAAGAAATCAAATATTTCCCAAAAGACAATCATCCATGTTGTCTTTCGTTATTTCATGATCACCAGGACCTCCCAGGGGCAAGGCGCCGGCGGGGACAGAGACTCCGGTGGCAGAAGGTGGAGAGGCTCAGTCCCTTGCAGGCTCTTCTGCTGGCCCCAGTAAGTTGTTCTATTGTTATATTCATACTTATACTTCCCTAACTTTTACAGCTCCTATTCATTACAAACTGGTTCCTAATAATTCTATGTTTTACAAAATAGTCTTTGATCTTCTTCTAATGTAGACTACTTTCTACATTCGTATCCTGCCTCTAACATCACTCTCTGTGCTACTAGTATTTACATTTATGAGTCGGTCTGTGTAGGTAGCTAAGCTTGCCCATTCGGCAAACGGTGTGAAACAAAACTCTGTTACAGCAATAGCTCTAGGCACTGAGTGCAGTCCTCTGGGTTGCCCTTGCTGTCTATTCCAGTCTTCCTAATGTAAGTGCTTTGACAATTTCCAACAACAAAATGTCATTGTTTACACCAAGTAAAAGGTAGAAGTTGCCTTTTTGATTTGAGAGGAGCACATTCCATACCGCTAGTGTTTCAGGGACTATTCTGTAAGCAAAGAAGTATAGACAATATAAATAGGACATTGTTGATGATAGGTGCAGTTCGACTTTCGACATGCCTCAGTCCGAACAGAAGTTGAACCCCCAATCCCCAGACCGACTATCTAGAATGTCTGACCAATGATTTTACGACCCAGAGGAACAGAAGAAGACTACCTCCCAGTCCCGGCCTATCTGAGTCACTGAAACATGACTGCCAAGTGCAGTAGTTCAAACCTTTCCGCTCACTCACTCGTAAACAAAAACCACACAGTGTTTGTTAGTTTTAAAGTTTTATTTTCAATTAAGAAATGAAAACATTATTTCTTTATTTTTAATAGCGTAGTATTCTGATGGATGAAGATGACGTTAAAGTTTAAACATTCCCATGAATGAAATTAGTATGACTCAAACTTAATAATAGTTAACAGACACATGAAATTATTAGAATAGCTGTGCGGGAGCCCCCACCTTCTTTAAAGTACTTAAAGTACTGCTGGTGATGACTCAGTAGTAGTTGGTGAATCGTCTGGCAGAAGGGCAATGGAATCTTCTTTCTGTAATGAGAAAAATGGTGCACGTTAAGCAAGCATTCATCAGTTGTCATAAGAAGAAGTGTAGCATTTAATGGAATAAGCATATAAAAGGTTAACACCCTCCCCAAAACCGTTACTTTTTTCAATCCCAGTAATAAAAAATGTGTTATGTAACATTTTCTTCCATTACGAGACAAAATAGGGGGTTGTGTATGGCATCTGAAAATATGACATGTTTTTCCTAGACGTCACAACATCTGATGCGGCACATATGACCACCAGTGCCGGGGCCAGCAGTGCGGAGGGGTCCACTCTGGATGCGGCGGCGCCAACAGGTGGAGCTGGGGGGGAAGAGTCAGTGGCGGCGGACGGTGGTAAGTTATTATACTTCTTACTTATTTAAACATTTTTGAGTAGGCTCGCAAAGGAGTGTATGATGTACTGTACAGTAGTACACAGTACACTAGTATAAGTACACTGTACTGTGAAGAACATTTACTAATTTAGAACTCCTTTTTGGGCTATCACGGAGAAGGCAGTCAACCTTGACTTTTAATAGCATTAGCGGCGGTACTTCTCTGGTAACCAATGTCCCCCTCTATTTCACTTCAACTCAGCTGGCAAATTTTTATTGTGAAGCCAAGTCATATCAGATGTAGTTTAGGGATGTGAAGAACAAAAAGTTAAAGAAGGGTGAAACGAAGGACGAGCGAGTCTTAATATTTATTTATGACTGTAAAGAATTGTTTTGTTGAATGCAATTCAACATAAGAAAGAAGACGACTGTTTCCAAAATATAATGAAAAGGGTGTTAGTTGGTTGTTGACAAAAAGAAATTTTCGTACATTTGAGACATTAAGAAGAATCATAGATGTACTTTGGAAGCCTGGATGTTATCTTCTTTATCCTCCTCGTCGATAGCAGAGGTGTATGATGTAGTAGAGCAGACGCTGAGTGGATGAAGTATGGCCAGTGGCAGTGCCACCCCTATAGAAAAGTAAGACATTCGTATCCCCACCTGCATGTACTGCGAGTCTGCATCATCATGGCCTGTGTCTGTATTTCCTGGGTGAAAGCTGAGTGAGCTGCCACTATGGCGGCTACCACAAGTTCACGTACCAGTAATTTCTTTTGCAAAACAAGAGAAAAAAAGTAAAAAAGGCCTATTTTTAGTACTCTCTGACTATGTATGTAGTAGTGAGTCCACCCATAGTGCTGCTAGTGGAATTCCTGAAACTCACAGTGTCACAAGCTTACAAAGACGGCGGAAAGATACATTCCACAATGTTATACCGTGTTTGCTACTTGCTGGTGTTACTGAGTGTCAACCTTCCATTGAATTATTTTGACTTAATGTTAAAGACTATTGGCTACAGTATTTTTCTTTCTTTCTTCATAGGTGCTACTCCCACGAGCACACCCGTAAGGAGATGGCTGTCCGGGCCAGGGCCCGTAAGCTGGAGGCTATTTGTGCCGAGTATCGGCGGTTGTGGGCTCGGGAGCATGAGGAGACATCAACATCTACATCCTCCTCCACTGCCCCCGGGTCCACCAGCCAGAAGCCTCCAGCAAAACTGAGCCGTGGCCCGACGGCCTCCCGCCGCCGCCGCACAGCAGCAACAACATCAGCGCCCCCCCCCAGATCCTGGATCATTCGTGTGCGCCGACTACGCAAAAAAGTGGACTACCTGGAGCGGTTGGCCGAAAAACATCAGCGCCAGCTCCCGGACCTCCGCAAAGAGCAGCGGGACATGAAGCAACAGCTTGCCAAACTACGCCACCGTTGGAAGTGACTGTCCCTTGCCCCTTTTTTAAAGACTGTTGGGGGGTGGGAATTGGGTGTTTGGGAAAGGGGACTTTTGGACTTTTGGACATTGGTTGGGGTTAGGTAGGGGGGTGAGTTGGGTTAATTTATTTCATTTTTTGACTACCTCAATATATTTCTTAATAATTATTTTTCATACCAAAACATAGTATACGCTTTCATATTATTTTGTGTGGGGGTGGGCGGTGGTTACTGGATGTTTGGTTTCTTCCAACTTACCAGCATGAATGAAACATCTAGTCCTGAAATGTACCATAGTGCCAGTAACCGAGTTAGGGAATTCAGTAGCCCTACTAGTACTTTACTAGTAGTACTGGCAATCTCTGCTCTCCTCCCAGTCCTAGCCGATTATTCTACCTCTCCAAAATGATTATCTTACCTGTGATTCGTGTTTGAGAATTCGGGGTAGCCCCAGGGCTGGCTGCATTGCAAATGGTGATTAAGGTAGGTTGTTGACTTGAATCCTTGACGGATGCAATATCATTGTTGTGCTGGTAGCAGTAGTGGTACACACTTGCAGTATCACCATATGAAAAAAAGAGGAAATTAAACATTGAGTGGCCTGAGCGTAGCATTAGAAACAGTACAATAGATAGTACGGTACAGAACAGTGCCCTAAATTGTAGCCTAAGCAGTGCCAACGTAAGGTAAGCATTAAGCATTAGATTGTTCACGTCGTGAAGGAGGAGGATGTTCTTATCAATCCACGATGGCACACATGAACTTCTGGTTGCTTTGACCTTATCCTCCCCAGCAAGTGTGTGGAATTTATTGTTGTTGTCAGTCACACCTCAATGAAATATCACACAGCCCGGGGGAAGATGGTTAGGGTTTGAAAATTGGATGGGAATGGGGGTTTTTGGGAAAGTTTGGTAAAGAGGAAAAAAAACACAGCATGGACAGTCAAACAACAAATGAAGAGAAACAAATCTTTGGATTTGAAGATATTGATAAATCTTTAAAGGGACATAAAGAAAGTGCACTACTGCATGCCAGAAGTTGTTTACTAAATGGATGGTTAGCTTACTGAAAAGTAGTACTACTACTTACTGCAACTTACTAGTAATTACGAAGGAACAAGTTGACAGTACAGGGCTGCAGTCATTACGCAATTTCACTTGCCTCTCTGCCCTCAGAGAATAAACACTTAGAACATTAAATTAGTGTTAAACGTAGCAAAAACGTATCAAATAGCTGGAGGGATGAATTTGAAGCAGAGATCAAACAAACGCACAGAGTCACACTCGTAGAAGTAAGTTCAAGTTCACAAGAATATTATTTAAAAGATAAGGAGAATTTTGGTGACTGTTACTGTTTTTTGTAGTTGTCCCGTTGACTTTGTGAAGTTGATGCATCTACCCATTCCTCTTATTCACGGTACTCCTTCATTCCATCGGATGCTCCGTCGATCAATCTTGGTGACCAGACACACTGACTGTCCACTGCTTGCCTGATGCGGATTTGCGGATCGCTAATTGTAAGCCTGAGTAGTACATCGATGGCACAGGGTAAAAGCCTGCCTGTAATTGATGATGGAAAAACACAACAGTAAGTGTTAACCCCTTCCACGCTCATGATAGCGTTCAAGTGGTTAAAGACACCTCGGAGAAAAACATATATAAGGCACGCTGTGTAGTGCAAAAATTATACTGTCACTTTCAGAGATGACAATCCCCAAAATCTAGAACACCCCGCACTACCCTCCCAAAAACGTGCAGAATACTGCTGCTACCTCGCAGAGGCCTAATTCAAAATCGTGCCAAAACACACTCAGAAAGTATGCCCAAAACGCCCCTTGCACACCATGGATTTTCTTCAAACCACTTGCAATCAAAATTAGACATTCCAACAAGTGTTCCAAGACCCCACCCACTCGTAAAAATCTAGAACCCCCGCCCAAACACATGCAATACAATACTGCTAACCCTAACGAGCCCTAAGTTAAGAATAGTGGCAAACGCCTTCTTTAACTAGGCCAAATTTGCTTCAAACCTCTTGCAATCAAAAGTATCCATACCCAGCATTGCTCCAAGACTCCAAAACCCACCCCCAAACACCAGGAATCCCCACAAACAGGCCCCCGAAAACGCTAAAGTGAGCGAAATGCCTGAAAATGCAAAAAAGTTTTCACCTCCGATTTTCTCCTAAACACTTTTATCTGGTATTAGATTTTCCCAGCAATGCCCCCAGACCTGTCAACCCAGGCGGAAACAAGTAGAAGACCCCCAAACAGGCAAAAAGCAAAACCGGAAAAACTCACACTAAGAAATATTTAGGCCAGATTCCAAAAAGACTACAAGCGCGCTGTGCAGCTAGGCCATAACTCCCGTTTCCCACCATGGATTTCCTGAAAAACAAATGTAATTAAAATTAGACTGTGCCAGCAGTGCTCCCAGACCCCAAAACCCACCCCCAAACACCAGGAACCCCCCCCAAACAGTACCCCAAAGACAAACAAGTGAGCAAAAACGCAAAAACTTTTTCACCTCCGATTTTCTCCAAAACACTTTTATCCGGTATTAGACATTCCCAGCAATGCCCCCAGACCCGTCAACCCAGGCGGAAACAAGTAGAAGACCCCTAAACAGCCCAAAAACCAAAACCTTAAAAAGTGAGACTTAGCAAATTTCGGGCCAACCTGGAATTCAGTCCAAATGCGCTGTGCAGCTAGGCCCTAACTCCCCTTTTCCATCATGGATTTCCTGAAAACCAAATGCAATCAACATTAGACTGTGCCAGCAGTGCTCCCAGACCCCCCGACCCAGCACCGCAAATCTAGAACACCCCCAAAGAAACCCCCCAAAACCAGCAATACTGGTATATTCAAAACATGGTAAATTGCGCTGTTCACAAAAAACAAACAGCAATTGGTTTCAACAGAGACAGACAGCCATTGCTTTCCACTGCATGCCATCTTCTCATTATTCATTACCTGTTCTACTTTTTGTCCGCATCTTCTTCGGAAAGTGTGGGCCCACAGGGCATCCTCTCCTGTAAATTTCAGAAGTAGGTCTGTCAACAATCAGCAAGCATGTAGTCAGTTAGTTATTTCAGTCCCACTTGAGGGGACTCGTCTACGAAGACAAAGTTTGTTTTTTCTCCATAATCCATCCATCTGCCTTGAGGGAAATGGATAGGGGGAGTCTGGAGGAGGAGGATAGAGGAGCATGATTGAGTTGTGAACTTGTGAACATCTGAATGCAGACTGCGCACCTTCAAATCAATAAGGAAAATAAGATGAAGACAGTGCTGATGATGGACTTTTTGTGATTAGGTGATTAGAGTATTTTGTTGTAGTAAAAGTAGCAAAACAAAGAAAGACACACAGGAATAAAAGTGAATAAGTACGGAAAAAAAGGAAGTAATTTTCAGTCCTCGGTGTCAGGGAAGCCGAGCTCGTCCTCCAAGTCTACGAATTGAGACGGGAGTAGGTCTGGTGACCGAGAAGAACTTCCGTTGGCATCACCTAAGTCGGTGTCCTCTTCTTCCTGCGTGCATTCACGTATTTTGTAATCGGGTGGTATGAAGTGCTGATTCATCTTGACTATTGTTAACCTCTCCACATTTTTGGGCAAAAGGCGGGTCCTTTTTGAAGTAACAATGGCACCAGCAGCACTGAAAACATGTTCAGAAGACACGCTTGCGAGTGGGCAAGACAAATAATTTAGAGCCAGGTTGGTGATCAGTCGCCATACAGAGCTTTTCGTATACCAATATTCCAATGGGTTCTCATTATGACAGACCTCTGTTGGGTCATCCAGTTAGGCCTGCACCCCTGACTCAAGGTTCTCCAGGGTTGATCCACTTTGCGTACCATATGCAACCTTTTCATCAGTGGACCGAGCTAACCCTTGCTGAGATAGCCAATCCCCTTCCGACAATATTTTTGGGCGGCCAGGTGCAGGTGAGGAGGATGATGATACGGTTGCTGGTGTCGTTAACGGCTGTGAGGGAAAGTGACTCCCTTCGGCCACGGATTGAGAAGTGGAACTTGACGCCGGATGGCCTGCTGATTCAGTTGTACTTGTGCTGCCTCCTTGAAGGTTCTGCCGCTCTCTCTCGAACCGAGTGGCTGACACAGCTAGCCTATGTTTTTGTTATTTGAAACATCTGCTTCATCAAAAGGAATGAATGCTTTGATAGCCACTGTCTTTTTGTACCATGGATCAAGAATAGTGGCACAAATGTAATGTTGTTCTGTATGTATCTTTTTAAGCCTTTCATTGTCAAGTAGGTGCCTTAATAACTTCTCCGCCAAATCATATGCTTCCTGCTTTTCACCATCATCTCGGAACGTTGAAATCACCTCCTTCAGTTGGTGCTCTAGCATGCGCAACAATGGGATAGCTTTGCTCAAAGACCAGTCCTCCCTGCTGACTGCACGCGTGAAGAGCTCAAAAGGATGAAGCATGTCTGTCAGGCTTGCAATTAGCTTCCATTCCTCCAACTCTAGCCCCATGTCTTTATGATTAGAACCCAGTTTAATGACATACTCATGTATTACCTCCCACTGCTCAGACAGACGCTCAAGCATGTAAAAGGTTGAGTTCCAACGTGTTGCCACCTCCTGGATTAGTCCTTTGACTGGCAGTTTACGTTCATATTGAAGGCTCCTCAGCTGCTTCCGGGCCTTAAAATAATGGCTGAAATGTGTGCACAGTCTTCGGCAGATGATCAGTAATTTGGCGACTGGTGATTCTGTTTTCAAGAAGGCTTGCACCACGATGTTAATACTGTGCGCCAAACACGGCACTCTGAAATAGCCACCTAGCTCCATGGCCTTCACTATATTACTGCCATTATCCGTGGAAACATAACCAACTGTGTGATTTCTTGGATGCAGCCATTCATTGACCTTCCTGTCGAACTCCTCCAAAAGGTTAGGTGAAGTGTGAGATTTCCCCATGGCAAACATGCCTACTGTTGCATGTATGCGAGTAGCTTTAAAAACTTCCTCCGTGTCAACATCTTTGTGTTTTAACTGTTTTTCGACCCCTGCAAAAGAGACCCAGTGTGCAGTGATGCACATGTAATCAAGGACTTGGCAACTGGTCCACATGTCTGTTGTCATGTGGATAGTGTGAACAGCACTCTTGAGAATAGCTCGCCAATCACCTCCAGCACATCTTGATGTAGTGCTGGAACAGCAACCCTTGCAAAATAGGACCGGCTAGGAACCTTCCATTTAGGTCTGACTGTTGCCACCAATTCACGAAAATCCACCCCTTCCACGAAAGAGAAAGGGAGAAGGTCCAGCGCTAACATTTTAGCCAGCTTTGCGTTATACAGACGTACCGTTGGGTGGTTGCGTACAAATGGCGCATCCGACCAAAACATGCTGCTAATGGTGGGCTGGACCGTTTTACGTGATGATGATGATGATGATGCAGACTTCACACCAGTTAGGCTCATTGATGTAGTTTTTTGCATTGGTGTCTGTCCCACACTCTTAGTGTGCCTCATACATGTTGCAGGGGAAGAGGGTGTGGGCGCTACCACTGCAGTGCTGCTGCCAGGGGTACTGGGTGTACCAGAAAAAATGTCGGTCGGTTCTTGACTTCCCCCCTGCACAATCAGCCCCTCGTCGTCAGCATCAGATGCAATGTGAATGGATACATTTGGATCAGTTCTACTTTGGACTTCCTGGATCTTACTTAGGTGCGCATACCACTGGATAGGGTGGTGTTTTTTTCAGATGACCTCTCTGGCCTCCGGTACCATAGTTGGTACCAAGCTTACCCCGACTAACTGATACTTTACAAATCGAACAAACGACCATGTTTTCCGCCTTTTTGCTAACAGTAAAGAAGTCCCAAACTGGGGACTGGAGATGTCTGCTGGTGGTGGAGGTGCTACTTTGACTTTCAATGCCAGATGAAGTGGAGGATGGGCGTGGCTGAATTTGTTTCCGTTGTTCACTTACAGCACCACTACTTGAGGTAATGGAGGTCGAGATGGATGGAGGTCCCTGCCGGCCCTTCTGACGAGAAAATATGGAAGCTGTAGGTCGTGTTGGTGTTGTAGTTAACTGCGTTGGTGGTGGTACCAGTGCCACGCCACCCACATCCCGCTCAGCAGCCATTCGGGCTAGGGTTAAAATAATTGTCTGCTGCATGCCCGCTGTGGCTGGAGTGACGTCTGTGATGACTGGGTCATCATCAGACTGTTCATCAGCAGCATAAGACACCACTTCTTGTTCGTCGTCATCACCCATAAGTCAAAGCCTTGCGGGAACCTTCCTTTTAGGCTTAGCTACCTTTGTCGGCTCATGGCGTGCCTCACTGTCAGACTGCATTGCTGGGTTCCAATAACGATCAAGGTCATCAGAATGAAGGGGGCTTGAAGAAGAACTTGTAGTAATAGTAGTAGTAGCAGCCCTCCTTGACCTTTTTCTTGCTGGGTATCTGGGAGACAATGGATCATCCTCAGGAGGAGTGGCTTCCTCGGATGATACCTCCACTTGAATATCAATTTCCTGATGTGCCCCTACTTCTGGAGGAACAAGCGTTGTAGGCAGTTGTGCCGCTCCATGAACCTCTAGTTGCACCTCTCCATGCACCTCTACTTGCGCCTCTCCTTGTGCATGTACTTGCGCCTCTCCTTGCCCATGTACTTGCGCCTCTCCTTGCCCATGTACTTGCGCCTCTCCTTGCCCATGTACTTGCGCTTGTACTAGTTGCACTTGTGGTTCTCATTGCGGCTGTGATTGTTGAACACTCGCCAGCTGAGTTACACCCAGCGTTGATTGGATGGTACTTTCTTGTGATGAGCCAACATCACTGGTCGATGGTGATTGAGAAAGTAAAGTGGCTGCCTCAGCAGCACTCATGGTCTTGGACCTAACTTGTCGTGGTGGCACTGACCCCAATGAGGCGGAGGTGCTGCTTCCAGCTTGGTCCCCGGCGGACACCGCTGCTGCTGCAGGCGTAGTTTTTTCCCAAAAAAGGTGTCGGTGGGCACACCAGTCTCCTTGGTAGGTGGTGCCACTTGCTTCTTCTGCTCCTTCTTACTGGCAGTGGCACTGGCAACTTTCTTCGCTGAGGCGCTACGGCCACCTTTCTTTGGGCCCATCTTCTTCAGATAACAGAACAGCAGGCCGCAGTTGCACGAGTTGCAGAGTTGTCTTGTCTGTGTCCACACGTGACGTTGTGCTGCACACACCGCTGCAGGACTTCTTCCTGGCACTGGTGGTTCTCTTGTGCACCTAAAAGCAATGGAAGACAGAGGAACATCAGTTATACACCCCAAAAGTCGAGAAACACGTAAAAATCACCACAATCCCATGCCATCCATGCCCTCAATGATGTTTAAATTCAAGACACCCCACAGAAAGACTAGGCCCATGCACCACTTAGTACCCCTGGGCATAATGGTTGAAAGCAAGGCAAACTGGGTGCAGGCCTGAGCACACTGCCTGCATTCAAAATGGCCCCTTGACCCCCAGCACATGGCCAGGGCCTGCCTGTACCAGCCCTCAAAATGGCCCCCACCCACATGGCCAGTCTCCCACAACACCCCGAAAAATCGAAAAGCACATAGAAATCACCACAATCCCATGCCATCCATGCCCTCAATGATGTTTAAAATTCAAGACACCCCACAGAAAGACTAGGCCCATGCACCACTCACTACCCCTGGACCCACTGGCTAGTGAGGCTTTACAGGCACCCCAAAATTAAAAAAAAAACATATAACAGTGAGATAAAGTCCTCAAATACAAAAATCCACCAGCAGCAAGAAAAAGTAATCTTTCCAGCTCCACAGCCAAATGAAAAGTGACCAGTACATGGACAAAGCACTGGGAGGAGCCTGCAGGACAGGAACAGGAAGTTGGAGACTTTGGGGCTCTTCCTTCCTTCCACCCCACCCCAAAAATGGACTCCTGCACCAAAATGTGCAGCCAAATGTCAATCTGAGGAGTTATTCTGATCAAAATCATCATTTTCACAAGGTTTATGCTTCTTGCGGTGGATTTCTTGAGCAGAATTGCAATTTTTGCAATTTCGCGAACGCGAGCTGTTCAAACCTCCCGCCGGAAGTCAGCTGCGTGCCGTCGCGGGCATTTATGACGTACTCGCGTTGTCAAACTCTCGCCCTGCAATATGGCAAGCCACGATGACGTAATTGCGTTCGATAAACTCTCGCGCGATCACGCAGCAAGATCGAAAATGGCACAGCACTCGCAAAACCGGGAGAAAAACAACTCGGCAGGCTCAGAGTCAACGCCGCGTGCATGATATTGTATTTTTCAAGCGCGACCAAGCAAAATAATTATTAGCTTGTAAATTATTGGGTAGTTTCGCGTGATTCGCGGATCGCGAAAGCATCAATAATTCGCAAATTCTCCCGCGAAACAGATTTTACGCCCACGCTTACTCGCACCCCTACATGCTATATTGCAAACGGAAGTTCTACACCATGTCATATCGCTACTTTATAAACATATACACAGTGTACCCTTGACTAACCCCTTACGAGGCAGGCCAGACTGGGATAAAGACCTTGACACACCACTCACGGATGAGCAATGGGAGACAAGCTGTACACAAACGGACGCAATTACGGGCAATTGCAGACTACGCCTGGTACACTTAAAAATTTTACATCGTCTATACTATACCCCTGCTAAATTACATAAATTTCACCTATGAGATAATGATCGCTGCAACCGTTGCGGGAGGGAAGGAGCGGATTTTCTACATCTGGCATGGAACTGCCCCCAGGTAGCTGAATACTGGCCGATGGTGTTTGCGGGGCTGTCGGATATGCTCGGGATTGAGATAGAGCCATGCCCACTCTCTGCGCTGCTGGGATTGTCGCAAAACATTGTCACTGTGCATAAAAAGTTTTGGCCAATGAGTCTATTACTGGCTAAACGACAGGTGGCGTGTAGGTGGGGTAGAGGGCGAGGCCCCAAATTCAAATCCTGGGTAATGACTAGGACCACCAGGCAGGACCAGCTACAATCTTATGCGGAACTTCTACCACTCAGATCGCGCCCGAAGGACATCTGGGGCCCACTTACATCCTACCTCCTCAGACAAGAAGCAAGCGAGGACTGAGAGATGGAAAGGGAGGAGAGTGTTGGGGATGGAAACTTACATATTGCAACCTGATTCTGCTATATTGCGCCTCCACAAAGTTCACCATTCATCTGAGACCGCTCAGCTCCACTTATCGCACTTATTGTAATATCCTTAGTCTTGAGATGGCTGGGACTAGTTCGGATGGAACACCCCTGTTGAGGTATGGTCGAAGTCCACCGCTGATTATTATGTTCCCCTATGTGTCGGACCACACATGTTATGCATATCACAATGTCTGTCACATATGTATTATATGGACAGTTATTTGATGTCTCTGACTGCCTTCTGTACATTGCACACACTTATCATGGGGCGGGAGGGGGGAAGTTTTTCTTTATTTTTCTCTTCTTATTCGTAGTTCTTATTATGCAACATGTATAACAGCATTCACGGGAAGGTGTTGCTAACATATTTGAAAACTTGTATTACATCTGACGATTGTATTACACTGATGTACCGTGGTTATGATCAATAAAGGTTTTTTGAAACTTACAAAAAAAGAAAAAAAAGAAACAGCAACTGCAGGCCAACCCCAGACACACAGCAAGGGCAGTACTTCTCTTCAGTTTTTATCCAGCTCTTCTCCTCAGCAAAGGTTCCTCTTGATTCCAGCAGTATTCAAAAGTTCAGAGGTTTTAGGTCTAATACTTATACCCCAAAATGTGCATTGGTCTCTGAGCCCAGTCCAAATCAGTTCTCTCCTCTCTGGTGCAGCTGCCCGGCAGGAGGTGGAGACAGCATTGTGTAAGGCAGACAGGTAATATTCAGGTGCAAGGGAAATCTCCTCCCACCACTCTAAATGCTGATTGGGCCTATTCAGGTATGAGTGAGAACTCCTCCCCTACTCTGAATGCAGCCCGAGTCTATTCAGCCCACCCCTGACTCACTCAGGAAATGCAGGACACACATCAACCCCCGTTGGCTGTCTGAGAGAATGCACCTTCCCAGCCACTCTCACTCCAAAACCAGACAGTCAATACACAAAGAGAGTGCCAATTTCAAACACACAATTTAAAAACGATCTTTAGTAAAAATGTGTTATTAAATTCTGAGTTCAGAGAGCCTAAACTTTATTTTTCCATCTTATCCCTATGGGGAGATACACTTTTTAAAAGTTTACAGGCATACCCCATTCTGTCCTATGGGGCAAGATAACCTTTCAATAGTGAAAAACGAAATTGGCAGTATTTCACTATCAGGACATGTTACACACATCAGTACATTTCCTTCCTTTCACATACACTGCACCCTGCCCAGGGGGGTAACTTGCGCCTACCATAGGGGCATCCTATATGTAAGTGCTCGCTAGCTGCAACATGAGAAGGAGAGACTACCCTTTGACCACCTCAGCCTCGGGACGCCTTTGGAACTTTTGGAACTTTTGGAAAGCAGATTTTGTGACTCAGGACGGGCGCGGGACTGTGAGGTCCAGCATCCTCAGCGGCTTGAAACTCGCCGCAGCTGGAGCCTCTTCCCGCCCCGCCTCCCTGCAGTACTTCACGGCTCGAGGCCCCCGCTTCGTGGGAGCCGCTCGCTAGCCGCAACGTGAGAAGGAGAGACTACCCTTTGACCCCCTCAGCCTCGGGACGCCTTTGGAACTTTTGGAACTTTTGGAAAGCAGTTTTTGTGACTCAGGACGGGCGCAACTTCATCATCAGAGCCAACTCGGTAATAGACCAGGGTATATTTTTAATGGAGCAAAGAGTGTCACTGGACCTAGCAGTGGCTAGAAGAATGTCACAGGACCCTGCAACGGCTAAAAGATCATCCTTGGGCCACATAGCATCTGCCAGAACTCCAGAACACATTGACTGTCCACTTCTTACTGTGTTACAAGCAGATGTGCATCACACCCCTAGCTCACACACAGGGCCAGTAGTAGTGGATGATATTATAAACAAATCCATAGAGCTAGAGGTTCAGGAAGATGAGGCACAAATAAGACAGCTACGTGGGAGACGGGAGGGTGCCATATCGAAACGAAAACGCCGGACCGCTCCTGCTCATGCCAGGAAAAAAGTAAAAGTTACAAAAGCACAGGGGATTGTGGATATAGTGAATAAAGAGGGGGAGGAAATAGGGGCTGGTCCACAGGTAGTACAGAATGGGCGGGATGAGGATGATGGCCAAATCGCTATTAACTTAGATATATTAGATGAATCACGGGATCCTTTAGCTAGAGACGAGGTGGGAGACAGTAGAGTAGGGATGGCTGATGAGGGGACTGCAATTCTGCTAAAGAATATGGGGGAAATTTAAAAAAAACTTCTAACCCCACTGGAAACTAGATTGACACGTATAGAAAACCAGTTACCAGAGGTTGAAAAAAGTATTATAACACTGGCTAGCCTTAGTATAGTTGGATTACCTTCTAAACCAACTGGGGGTGCTGCCGTAACAATAACATTCACTCGCGGCTGGGCAGCGCTGCTGAATGCACTCGCTTTGATGAAGTCCTGATGAAATAATGCATCTGATGGAGCCAAACAAACAGACATGAAAGTATGCACTGACAGACTGGAAAGCCCCGGATGTCCCAGTCATTTTTAACTACAGAGGAACCGATGATGGTCCAACCGTAACAGGCCACTGGACGGCCCAACATTAAGCGCTCCTGCACTCTCAAGTCCTGAAGAAGACCCCAGCATGAGGCTTCAATCAACCCTTAATCCAGGGGTCGAAACGTAGACCGGATTGCACTTACCCTCTTAACATAGGAAGCAACCCATAGATACATACAGATCCTATGCTAAAGAGTTATATGGAACTAATGAACAAAATTAGTCTGTAAAGGTTGCATTATCACTGTGATTGTAATATGGTCACAAAATCCTTTACTCAGTCCTCACCGTTACCCAACCACACCCATCCCTCCTAACTGTCTCCTTTCCTTGTCACTTTGAGCGCGTTGAAATGTTTACTATGTAGATATTATTTGTGAATTGAACCCACAAGGATTTCTCCACACCAACTCTATCGAGACTTACGTCCTCCAGGTTGTGCTTGACCCAATGAAGAAATTGGTCTCTTGCATTGTGTATAACTTGTGGTACTCATTTGAAAATATTACCAATCATATTGATTACTAAAATGTTTGAATACATTTTTTGTACTACACAGGAGTAATCTCAAAATAATCTATGAATGTAAAGGTTTCTATGATGAATTCTTTGTGATAATCAATAGACCCTGACCACTGCATACATACTTGCCGTAACAATAACAGCATTAGATACGAACAGACCTCAGCCTTTGCCTAAGGGAATGAGTGAGAACAATAAAAATGCAACCATGGTAAATCTAGTAAGCTCTGTTGTAACAGTTAAGGAAACCCCAGCACAGGGCACTAACGCTATTAAGTCCAACCAACAGAATCAGAAAGGGTATCAAACAGAGAGAAAACCGAGGGGAGGTTATATTAATTTACCACCAGATGTAAGCCCCTATGTAATTGTCCTGACAGCGGTCCCTGAGCTAGGCAATCAACAAGAAGAATCCTTTTGGACACTCAAAAATAAAGTATCTTATTGGCTAAATGAAAATAGGCCCCTACCCAATCACATAAAGAGTAAAATCTTAATGGTTCGAAGGGTCCCTTGGATAGGCTCTTCAAGAAAATCAACTACTGGTGATTGTGTGGTAGTTAACTTTGAAGACCCACGAACTGCGTTTCACATATGTTCGTGGAATTCTCATGGAGGGAACTCCGCAATCGAAACCAGACCTCTTTCGCTTTTTTATCCTCCCAGGACGTGTCCTGAAGGCGGCGGAAGTTGGATTAGGGCCAATTATAAAGCACAGAGCAGGATCCGTGATAGGGGCATGGGTAATTCAAACCAATGGGTAGGGTCACCAACTTTCAATAGATTTAGCTGCTTAGAATCAGTAGATTGACTGAAGCCAATTGTGGGTTGTACACCAAACACCAAAGGCAGAGCATATTTGCTGAGCTCTATGCCCAATTATGACCATGGGAAAGGACATATAGAAGTCCCGAGTACTCCTAGTAGCAAAGGAGTAGCTGCGGCAGCTTGTGCCCAGGGGGATGGTCCACAGGATCCATCTGTTTATAAACCAGGGTATATAAACAGTGTCATTATACAGGGAGAGCAAACTGAACCCCTGGAAGGACAGAACCCCATGTGAGAGTTATCTATGGGAGCTAACGCTTTAAACAACAAGTCCCCAAACTCGGAATTACTACCCATGAATAGCAGTAATGATAAGATCCTGAAATTAATATCATGGAATATAGCTGGTGTTACAAAGAACCTGAGGGATCCCGATTGGGCAAAATATATCGATTCTGGTGACTTTTGCCTTCTTCAAGAATCTTGGGCACTCGATACGCCTCATAGGGTAGGCTATAAGTCCTTTGGAATTGGTGCCATTCCCTCTGTAAGGGGAAGGCCATCAGGCGGTTTAATCACCTGGGTCAAAGTAAGTTTGAGGATTAAGGTAGAAGTTATAGACACAAGCTCGCTGGACATATTGGTACTAAAAATTACAACCAGCGAAGGGAAACCCCTTTATCTAATTAATGTCTATAATAGACCCGCACCAGTATCCAAGGAATCATTAATTTTGGCAAAGCTGGACTCCTTTTTAAGTAGAATAGTTGACAAAGAAGCTGTTATTATAGCTGGTGATTTAAATTGCAACTACGAACCAATTCCAGGACTGAGTGATGTTTTTGATGAAGAAGATCAGGCAAACAACATTCCCTTGCTGGACAATACCGATCCTGTACATTGTTCAGCTCTGGAAGTTCAACTTGTGAAGTTGTCCGCGGAACATGGTCTTAGGGCCTACAATTGTCGTCTCCCGTCGGACACGTCCAAAAAGCCAACATTCCTTAGGAACAACTACAATAGCAACCTAGATTTTGTAATTGTTTCCTTGACTATTTGGCAGTATATGATCGACTTAGAGGTGAAGAAAAGGATAGAGAGTGATCACCGTCCCTTGGACTTACAGCTAGAAGCATGCTTGGTACAGGGGGAACGGAGAGCAAAGACGGATGTATGACGTTACAACGCATACTTTTACAACGCCTACCTTTACATCGCAAGTTTTACAACGCATACCATTACAACACATAGTGCTTTTGGGCGCTGGATAGTGAATAGTTTAATTTACTATTCCAACTCCAGTCCCCGTGGATAGTAGGGAAGGTGTTGGATAGTACATTAAACCTATTCCCTATCCTAGAGCGCCCCCCAGCGCAATGCGTTGTAATGGTTTGCGTTGTAAAAGTTGTGTCGTAAAGGCACTGTGTGGTAAAAGTTGCGTTGTAAAGGATGTTTACCGCAAAGACAATTGATCCACATAGCGGTCCACGTGAGGAGATCCTCGTCAGTAACAATAGACGAGCCCTAAAGTGGTCTCATATACTGGAGCATGGCGACATACTTGCAGAAATTTATTCACAATTTAGAAGCTCATTGTCGGCTTTCATAGATTCTCGACCTGTGGCCGATAATCCTGGACGCTTCATTGCACTTCATAATGAGCCCTTCACAACCCTGAAACTCCTAGTCACAAAAATGCCAAAAAAGAACCATCAGAAATTGCAAAATCTGTCCCATAGCAAGCCATGGTATGATAGGCATTGCAGGCAGTTCAAAGAAAGCCTTCTATTGGCGATCAAAACTAAATCTCCGGACGCTGTTAGGCTAGCAAGGAAAGTTTATAAACAGGTGTAGGCTGACTCAAGGAAAGCTTGGGAGGAAAATAATTGGGTGGATATGCTGGTAGCTGCAAAGGCTAAGGATAACATAGGTTTCTGGAGGTTAGTTGCTAATGGGAACCATGAAGGCAGAGTTGTTAAAGATGTTTATCTTGATGAACTCACGTGGGTTAACCACTTCACTACCCTATATAAAAAATACGATGAAGTTACTAATGTAATTAGTGAGGGGGCTCCATGGTCCACACCTTCCAATGCTAACCTGGAATTTACAATAGAGGAAACTGAAACAGCCATTAATGCAGTGAAAAATGGTAAAGCACCTGGTTTAGATAAAATTCCTGGTGACCTCTACAAGCACGATCTAAAGGTATGGGCACCTTATATAAATCATTTGTGCAATATGCTGTCTTGTAGTGAAGATTTTCCGGAAAGTTGGCGGGGAGCTGAGATTGTTTTAAATTTTAAAAAGGGAGATAGGTCGGATCCTTCTAATTACCGACCAATTAGCCTAATGGATATTCTTCAGAAAATTTATTCTAGGCATATTTTAAATCGTGCAAACTTGTGGTTGGAAGATAACTCGGTCCTCACGAAGTTCCAAGCTGGGTTTAGGAACAAAGTGAGCACCGTCGACCAAGTTTTTAGATTTTGTTGCCTTTATTGGAAATATGTTCAGATTAAAAAGGGACATTTATACGTTGCTTTTGTAGATCTCAGAGCAGCTTTCGATCTAGTGCCACAAGATCTTTTATGGAGGTCTCTCCATAAGTCAGGGCTACCCAACTGTCTGTTGGTTCAGATAATTGGGCTGCATGCCAAGAATTGTGCTAAAGTGAGATGGGGCCCCAATGGGGAATTAACCCAGAATATACCTATTGAGTGCGTTCGACAAGGCTGCGTCCTGGCCCCCACTTTATTTTCCCTTTTTGTGAACGATATTCCTGCACACTTAGAGGGTTGTATAAATGATTCCCCAAAATTAAATGGGGAAAGGGTACCCGCATTATTATTCGCGGATGATACCATCTTAATTTCTCAAACTAAGAAAGGTCTATAGACACTACTTCACTCATTTAGTGACTACTGTAATCGGAAAGGTTTGGAAATTAATGCCAAAAAAACTAAATGTATGTCCCTAAACCCCATCAAACCACAAAAAGGCTACCTAACATTAAATGGCCAAATATTGGAATCGGTCCAAAACTTTTCCTATTTGGGGATCACCCTTGACTCTAACTTTACGTGGAGGCCCCAAATTGAGAAAAGCAAGCTAATATTTACCCAGAACACTATACCCATTCTAAGAAAGCAGGGTGCAAGCACCAGCAAAGCTGTGTCACCGGCATTAGAACTATTCAAACTCAAAGTTCAATCAGCAGCCCTTTATGGTGCTGAAATTTGGGGGCCAATGTCAAAGTATGTCTTTGCAATTATGGAGAAAAAATTCATGAGAAGCCTTGTAAGGGCTCCAAAAGGCACTCCTTTAGTACCACTTCAGTTGGACCTAAATGTTAAAAGAACCGACTATCATACTATTGTTCGGCCTCTAATGTTCTGGGTGAGACTTTGTCAAACACCTGAATTGCTTCACTACAGAAATGGGTTAAGAGAGCTAATGGGTATGGATGTATCGCATTCCAATGTTTGGCTAAAACATGTTAGATTGTGGTTAAACAAGATAGGTTTATTTCAATTTTGGAAGAATCCGGAAAGGTTGCCGTATAATTAAAAAAATGGTGTAAATGGCTTTTTGAGGTTTTATCAATAACCAAATGATCAATGGAAATAGTGGTGGCACTTTAGTAAACAACTTTTTAAGCTTTAAGGATAAGCCTCTTTTTGCGAATTTCCTAGATGAAATTGAGCCCCCGCTAGCTAAACCCTTTTTATGAAACTAAGATATGGTAACTTTCTGACCAACTCAACCATGGCACGCTGGTCTAGAAGGAGCAATGTTGTTAATGACCCAATGACCAGCGAAACATGTACTATGTGCGAGGGTAATTTTAAGGAGGACGACCAGCACATCCTTTTCTTCTGCCCAGCCTATGGGTCAACAAGAAGAAAGTGGATTAAACCTTTATGTAATCTTTTGGGAGTAAGATCATGTAAGACGGCATTAAGAATGATCAAATCTGACACAACTCAAACAATAGTATTTAGTGTCAGCAGATTTTTGCTTTCAATTCACTTAGTGCGCAGGAAAAAAGCCTTAAAGTTATAAGGTCAAAATTGTATACTACTTGTTCACTTGGTTTTATTTGTCCAGTGGCTTGATTGTATGTATTTTTATGGTAACTTTTTCAGCTCCACGACCAAATGTTTTTTAGCCAGGTATGCTACTATGTTTTATACTTGTCTTTTTTAAAAGTTTATCGATTTTATTAGTCACAATCGTCAGTTGTTTTAAATATGGGGTTTGACATGTATTTTATTTATGAAATGTGTTGCTGTGCAAATCTTTTATGGCCATGTAGTGCCGAAATAAAGATAATTGGAATATATGTAAGAAAAGGGAAGGTTAGGGCCTGGCAAGTGCGTGCACTTGCCAAGTCGACATGGCAGTTAGCAAACTGCACACAGGCACTTCAATTGCCGGCCTGAGACATCCTTTCAGGGCTACTCATGTGGGTGGCACAATCAGTGCTGCAGGCCCACTAGTAGATTTTGATGTAGCAGCCTGACACACTCAGTGCACTTTACTAGGGACTGACGAGTAAACAAATATGCCAATCAGGGAGAACCAATCATAATAACAATTTAGACAGAGAGCATATGCACATTAGCACTGATCAGCAATGGTAACGTGCCCAGAGTCCTAAAACCAACAACAACAGGTCAGGAAAAAATAGGAGGAAGAAGAAAAATGTTTGGGGATAACCCTGCAAAAAGGGCAAGTCCAACAAAGGGCATAAATCCAGCAACCTCATCCAAAAGAGTCCAGTGGGGACGATGTTATTGCCAGTTAAAGCGACTGTTTGTGAGTAGGATATTAAGAGCTGCAGTGGGTGCTTTTGGGATAGTGTTGCGTGCTACTGATCAGACATTTTGAGCACAAATGATAATTTCCTGAATATAGGCACAATTATGTGCTATTTCAAATAGACCTGTAGATATGGGGGAACAGGACAGAGGCCCCACGACCAACAGGAAAAAAAGAGGATACCTTCCCAGGCACTGGGAAACCCCTAAGCATCTGCAGAATTGTCCTGCAGTGCATATTCCTCCGGGTTTGGGTGTTAGTTTTTTAGATGACATGTTAAGGATGGTAAAAATGATCATTTTATTCTTATTGTTCGCAATATGCATTACATGTTAATTATATTCTTTGCTATGGTGTTTAAAGTGTACCTTGCTAGGAATCTTACCAAGTTTTAGAATTATTGTCAATTTGATGGACAATTTGGGAAATGTAGATGAGATTTTAAATGATATTTTTTATTATGTAAGTTTTATGGAAATTTATACCTGAAGTAAACTTTGTTGATGATGATGAATTATACTCTGTGATTGTTTGAGATCTGCTAATCAACTGGGTGAGCCTGCACAAATCTTTTTCTTAGTGCAGTTTTTGTGTGTGGTATTAAAGAAAACAAAATAGGCTTGGATCCCTGTGTAGCAACTATTATTAACCATAACGCATTTACACATATTCAACTATGTATTGGGTGGCAGTCTGCGGTGCTACAAAATCCTGTCTTTCACATTCAAGTGTAACTGTTTTGAACTAAGTTCACGCATGTCACCCGTGGGTGTGAAAAGAAACCTTGTAGAGCTGAGCAAAATACTCAGTTTATGCAACACGACAGCAACTTAAAGCAGTGTGCCAGTTATTTGAATACAAAGTAGAGTATAACACATTTAGGGCCTCATAACGATGTCGGTCGGAAAGGCTCCGAACGGCATTCGGATTTTCCTAACCAGTGTTGGAACCCATGTTTCCGACCGACTCAGAAACATTTCTATTTAACCGTTTGGTCTTGCCGAATCAGTTCTAACCGGCATTGAGAGAGCTCGAGTAGATCGGAGCCGAATCATACAGGACTATGGACCACGTTTCCAACCAATGTATTATGATGTTGGATTCAGATAGCCTTTCCGAATTGGTCTCTCTGACATGGAACGACTGTCATAAACTGACTTTGGGGGCCCGTAGCAGGTCCCCATTCACCCAGAGGCCTCTGTTTGGAGCCTTTGGGGGTACCCATGGGACCCCTCTTCCAAACACACACAGTGTGGCAGGCAGAATAGGGTGCCCACCACAGGGTGCAAGGTTTTGCGCATCCACACCTTTATCAAATGGAAACCTGTGTCGTCGGTCAGAACACAGGCTCCAATTGAAGTCAACGGAAGTCCGACCGAACGGTGTTCGGAAACATCGTAATCAGTCGGTCGGACTCTCTGTACCTGAGTCGGTCGGAATCCATTCCGACAAGGAGTTTGTTGAATGATTTCTGACCGACATCGTAATGAGGCCCATAGTTGTTTTGCATTTGGATTTTAAATTGGAATATTATCTACAGAAAGAAAACACATCAAGAAATGCAGTGTTACATGCTGTTAGTTTTCTTACTAGACACCAAATTATAAATGTACCAAAAAAGAGAATTTCTGCAAACTTGTAGGACTTAAATCATTAATCATTGCCATAGAAAATGTATAGAAACCCAAATAGATAAAACATTGGTGGCCACATTTACTAAAGCTTTGTGCCATGTGAAGCTGAACCAAAGTGATTCAAAGAAACACATGGTGCACTTTTTTCTGCACAAATACCCATTTGCACTGTGTGGCTTTGCATCAAGGTGGTTTTACTGGGGTGTTACTAGTCAGATATGTGCAAAAACCCAATTTTTTTTTTAAACAAAGCCCAATGTACTAAAAAAGCCGGACTCAGATTTGCATAAAAAACAAACCCCACCTTGAAGCAGGCACAAGGAGGAAAGTTTTCATTACTAGGAATAAACACTCATTGCATGTATGCTGAAGCCCTCAACACATGACCAGTGCATGGGATTCTTCTATGTTTGTCTAGACTTAAGGATTAGTACAGAAAAGTTATGCTTGCAGTACAACTCCAGTGCTAGACAGAAGACACTGGTGTCTGTGAGGCTGGGTGTCATGGAAGGCTACTTTTCAGAGCGCCAGCGCAATTGGTGATATTAGACGGAGGTCAGTCTAAATAGATATGGCCTAGATGTGTGTTTTCCCTCTGGCGCAATGCATTGCAACAACTGTGGTTACAGCACAGTGCTGCATGAAAAACGAATTCATCTGTCCACTAGTTTCAGAAAAGATATATTTGCTTGATAAGTTCACCTATAAAACTTTACAAAAGTTGTGGAAGATGGGGAAATAAAGATTTGATAAGTTTGATTTTATCTCTGGGAAGTCCAAGGTTACTTTCAAAAAGGAACTCAATGGTAAACAGCTACTAATTCTAAGTGTCTTCTTGTTAATAAAGGAGAGGTCAATGCAAGTTCCTCTGCTACAGAGATGCTTTTACACCTGTAACTCATTTTTTCACATGCCAACATGGATTGACTAAATAAAACAATGTCTTCCAGGCCTGGGGAAAAGTTTGCTTATTCAAACATAATCTTACATAATTTTCTCTTATCATATATCAGTATATCCCTTACTTTGATCAAACCTTGTTCCTAACTGTCTTGTCCTCTGTAGTTCTGTGACCACATTTATATTTTGAGTAGCCTGGTATTTACCTTGCCCTGCCACCTTACTTAGGGGCCCATTAGGATGTCGGGCGGATCGCCACCGCCATGCGGGCGGTGGTGATCCGCCCGCCATCCTTGGAAACACCGTCCGCCGCTTTTCCGCCCTGGTCGCCTTTATATGGTTTAAATGGTGGTGGTGTCTGCTAGACAGCGCCATCAATATTAGGATGCAGGCGGGAGGGTACCTTTCCATTGGCAATGCATGCGGTCTTTCAGTTTGGGGGCATGTTGGGGGCCCCCAGGATGCTGAGGGGTGAGGGAGGCACATGGGGGATACCTATGGTACCCCCCTACATGTGCATGCACAACATGGCAGGCACCGCGCGGTGCCTATCATGTTGCGCATGCACATGCATGACATGCATTTTTAGGATTGTGGTGGGCGTTGCTGAGAGCACCGCCCGCCACAATGTTAAAAATGCAGGATGCGCCTGTCACTGTGGCGGGCGCATCCTAATACCCCTCACGGGACCCCCGCTCTTATGGCGGGCGGTCCCGTTATCCGATAGGATGACGGGCGGACTTTAATGGTCCCCTTCGTGTTACCTCTGAAAACACCCGTCCCTACCTTCACTCCCTGACAATCTGATAAGAACACTGTGAAATCAAATTCATCCTGGGAAGCACAAACACCAGAACAATGAGGAAAGCCATCAAATCAACAGCAGCCACCATTGACAGAAACCAGTGCCATCCATCCATGAGCAATGATCCCCAATACTCACTCTTAGTAAATGTTATGTTCCAAAAACAATAAGTCTGCCAATAAACAGCTAAAGCGTTCAATATCCAAGACCTAACAAGGAGAGGTGGGAAAATTAGGAATCATAGGAAAAGTAATGGAGACTGTAAGAGAGAAGAGATACGTTTGGTGGGAGTATTACTGGTTGAGAGGAGGCTATGAGTTACTAGATGTGAAGTATCAGAGAGCAGATTTGCCTTGGATAAGGACCTGAGAACTGCAGAGCAGGGAATGTTCCTGCTAACTACATGTGGCTTAGGCTTATGTCCTACCATACCCAAATGCGCTAGGAGTTTCACTAAATATGTCTGAGCAGTCTGGAATGCATTCCCTGGTATTCAGAAAAAATTTTGAGTGATAAATATCGAGTGATACTAATATCGAATTTTTGATATCTTGTCACAGAAATATCGTAATGCAGGAATATCGTTGACATAAATATCAGTTTTTAAGGTAAGTAATATAGTTTTCAAGAATATAATTGTTGTTAATATCATTTACAATAATATTGTTGTAAACAATATAATTTTGTAATTATCTCCTTCTGTTTTAAATAATATTGTAATTGTATGTGCTATATATTGTTTGTATCATAGTTGTTAACGTTTTTCGATATAGTTTGTCATTTTTAGTTATTTATAATTTTAATTCAATTGTTAATAGTAATTTATAGTGTTCGAACGGGTTGTGAAGTACGTAGGGGTACAGGATGGGAAGGTAATTTAGTATAATTAATGAATAATTACTTTTTAATCAATATTATTTATTTTATTGATAATTATTATGTAAATTGTGTAATTATTAGTTTTTTACTAATGTTGTAGGTGCAGGTTGTTGGGGTTGTAGAGCTATAGGGTGGGTAGTTAATTAAGTAATAATTGATTAACAATTAATTAATTATTAATTATTTAGCTGATAATTAATTATGTAAATTGTATACATTTTATTTTTGTAAGTTTTGTTCTAGATGTGGGTTTTGGGGTTTGTAGGGGTTTAGGGTGGGAAGTTAATTATGTGATAAGTAATTAATTATTACTTTTAAAATAAGTTAATTAATGAATACTTATATGAGTTGTATAATTATTATATTTTTAAAGTTGTATTTTAGGTGTGGTTGCTTGAGTTTCAGGGGTATAGGCTTGAAAGGTAATTAAGTAATACTTTATTAATTATTGAATAATTATTAATTATCTAATTGATAATTAACTATGCTAATTGTGTGCTTATTATATTTTTAAAGGTATATTTTAGGTGTTGATTGTAGGGTTTGTAGGGCTTGAAGGTGTATAAGGTGGGAAGACAATTGAGTAGATATTACATTTTAATTAATTAATAATTTTAATTAAATTGAGTAATTTATTTATATTTATGTAAAATATTTAATCAACATATTTTATGTTATATATTAGGTGTTTTGTGATTTTAGGGGGATAGGGTGGGAAGTTATGTGGGCAATAATTAATAAAAATGAAATGTTCATTTATTATTAATCATTTAATGTATTACTTATGTTAATTGTGTTATCATTTTTTATTGTAATTATATTTTGAATTTTCCTGCTAGGTCTGTGGGAGTTTGGTGTGGGAATTTAACTAAATAATCAATTAATGGCAATTTTATTTGATATTAACTTTTTTTTTAAAGCATAATTATGTGCATTGCTTAATTGTTTTTAAAATGTGTATATATGTATTATTTTCATATAAATAGTTTATATTTTTGTTCAATTAATACATGCTTTAAAATATGGTATGTGTTTGAAGTGAAGTACTTTCCCTACTGCTGCACTGACTGGAAAGGAAATAGTAACTTTTGCCCCTCTTCAGTCCAACACTTTCCCTACTGTACACAGACTGAAGTGGGAATAGTAAATTTTACCCCTCCACAATCCAATGTTTTCCCTACTGTTGCACAAATCGGAGTGGGATTGGTAACTTTTACCCCTCCTGAGTCCAATGCTTTCCCTATTTTTACATCGACTTGAGAGGGAATAGTGAATTTTACCCGTCATAAAACCAATGCTTTCCCTACTGGACTGGACTGGGAATACTGATTTATACCTCTCCTGAGTCTGATGTTTTCCCTACTTTTGCATCAAGTGGGGGTGGAAATAGTATATTTATTATTTCTAAAATGGAATGGTTCTGTTAGTATTGTATAATTATATAGTATTATGTGTTTTTGCATTTAATTTTATGATTTTTATATTAAGAAATGTATGTTATCTTTAAGACAGAAAAATTATTACAATAGATTGTTACAATATTAAAACTATTCTGCAGTGTCATCATACTGATATCTAAGCTTAAGGAAAAAAGAGAGTGAGAGAAAAGAAGGGGGAGAGAGGTAAGGAGGAGAGAAAGAAAGAAAAAGAAAGGGGAATTGGGGATCTAACTACAACATCCCAGGTTGTAACAGTATCAATTCAAAGAGAGGGAGGCAAGTTAGCCCAATGAAGATGAGACCAAATCCGTTCAGTTTTTTTGATTAATCGAGGACCCCTGGCCTTAGCAACTGCAGTTTCACAGTCAAAGATTTGACGCAGCATTGCCCACAATATGGTTACCTTTGGTGGTATCGAATTGATCCATACCTTGCTAATACATAAGCGAGCACAATTTCCATATTGCTCAGATGAATTTCAAACCCCAGATGCACTGAAATCAATTGCAATAAGCAATGACAATATTCTTTAAGCTCAGGACATTCGGTAAATATGTGAACTATGTCGGCTGCATAAAGATGACACTTGGGACAGTGTGACCGCCCAGGGGCTCCAGACGTTACCAATCTTGAAATACGATTTGGTGTATGACAAAGCATACAGATTGTTCTAAATTGCTGTAACTTAAGGGTTACTGAGATCAATGACTGAACTAATATTGCAAATGCTTCCTGTAGCCATGACTGCAATTGCAAGGCGCTGACTCCATCGTCACGCTGAGTGTATACTGTCAACCTGGGCATACGACATGCATTTCTGATACTTTGTGATTATGTTTATTGGACATATCTCCTCAGAAGTTTGGTAGAAACAGGTGAGGAGTTAAGATGTGTCTTGATCATTACTACACTCAAATCTATGTAAGGGATAATCCCTCACCTGTAAATACTTGAAAAAGTAGCATTGCGGAAGCCCATATGCATCCTAAAGTGAAGCAAAAATCTGAAACCCCTGTATGTCATACAAATGCCCCAAGTTATATATGCACAATTGACCCCGGCCAGCCCAATATTATCATGGAATACATCCGGTAATGATGGATTACCCCATAATGGAGTATAAGGGTGAACTGCTGGTATGGCACATTTGATAGAGTTTTCATGCCAGATCCGAGATACATCCCTGATTACCTTGAATATACCCGTCTTAAAGTAATTGGGGTCCACTAACTTATGTAGCGAGTACAGTATACCCGAGCCTCGCGCTAATTGATACCCAAATGCAGTCAGCCCTCGTTTCATCCCAGTTAGTAAACTTCGGATCTAGCAAATTGAATGAGGCCCAAAAGTATAGTTTGAAATTCAGCAGATTGAATCCTCCCTGTATGTAGGGTAGTTTCAAAAAGTGAATATCTCGCCTAGACCTCCTGTAAACCCATATACAACTACTAACCACCCCCTCAAGGTGTTTAAAGAAAGAATCCTGAACCTGCAGTGGTATAGACCAAAATAGATAAAGAAACTCTAGCAGCATATTCATTGTGATAATGTTACATCGGCTTAAGATGCTTAGGGGAAGCTGATGCCATTAACACAGTTTAGCCACTACCATTTTATAAAGGGACTCATAATTAAGAGTGACAGCATTTTGCACATGACTACTGGCATTGGAAATCCATCAGCTAATAGATCGGCGAAAGGCTGAAGGGGTGCAAGGAGTTGGAGGTCACTCAGGCCCAGAGTCAGTGACGATAAGCACCCTTGCTCTGTTGGTATGACTCAACATGGTTGGCTGCTCCTTAGCTTCCTTTCATGAATGACTTTCAGGGGAATATATCTTGGTCAACAAGTCATGAGGTTTATGTGCGGCAGAAATAGGAGGACTGTTTAATAATTTCTTTAGTGGTGTAGTGAGGTTGGGGTGGGGGGTGGTCTTGTTTGGTGCCCCCAGTGGGCTGTCAATCTAGATGATAACAAAGGGGGTGGATAATTCCTGTTCTGGGCGCGGGTGGGAAAAGGGGGATCCTGGGGGGTAGAATGGTTACAGAAAGGCTGGAAGTTTGTTTGTAATTGATATCCATATCAAGGGACAGAACATCAAAAAATGGTTCTAGAGTGCAACATAAGCAGGGAGGAAAGGAGCCAACCTGAGTTCGAAGACAGGTAACAGCGTGTCAATTTGAGAATGACATGTTTAGTTTAAAATATATGTGTTGGAACATGGCTGGGTTAAATCAAAATAGAAAGCAGCAGTTAATTCATGAAGAATTGGTAGCCTGTAAACCACATATACTGGGAGTAACTGAAACTCATTTGGCGTATAAAGACCAGCAAGATTTAGAACAATTGGGTTATGACAGCGTTACTTTAACGTCCCAAGCAGTATCTATCTGGGTTTTGCTTTAATGAAATCTATGAACTTGTTGGCCAGGATCCTCAGAACTTCTGCAGGTAGTAAGGGAAGGTGGGCTATAGTTCAGCTTGTGATCATGGGCAAACATATACTCTCTGTGTTGTGTATAGTCCTAACTTGTACGACCCGGTGGCCTTCGACTATTTAAGTATGGAATTGTTGGCCAGGTCCGGCGATCTGATCTTTATGGGGGACTTCAATTGTGTACTAGTGTCAGGACTCCTAATTTGCAAGTAGCAATCACTGCCTGTGGCAGAAATTATCAGTCAAAAGAGAAGTCAAAAGTTGGTTCCTGGTCCGCTTTGTGGAGCGCCCGGAATCTCAAGATGGCCGCTGGTTTGTGCCGCGGTCAGCTGTCTAGTGTTTGAAGTCAAAACGACCGAGTTCAGGTGAGGCGCGAGAGAATGAAGAACTGCGCACTTCACCAATGGTATTTCACGGAGAAGCAGCAAATTTGGAATTCAGCGTTAGTTAGTTCAGGGAAAGCCTAGTTAGGGACAGGAGATTACAGAGTTTATAGAATCTATTGTGTTAGACAATAATACAGAGTCAAGTGTCATTCCAGTGAGAAAACGTAGTATTGCCTGGAGCTTCGGAAAAAGGCGGCGAGGTCAATCTGCGCGTCTGCGTTGAAGGCGTTTCAGTGACGGCAGAATCTGAACAGAAGTCTTGCGAAGCACACCTGAAGAAAGAAAGAGAGAGATAAGTGACTTTTAAGAATATTAATAGACATTGTGGAAATCGTATAATTACAGAGACAAAACTTGTTCAAAGAAATACTTACAGTACAGGATACTTCGTGGTAACTCTGGGGCAGTTAAGAGCCGAGTCCTACGAGAGAGTACAAGCGAATAAATGAGTGAAGCCAGGAGTTACTAGAAGAGATTTGATAAGAATACATAAGTAAGTTAAGGAACATAGCTTAAGGAGCATAGTAGATATTAGAAACAAAAGGACAGAAGTTAACGGTCTAATATTAAATATGTTTTACAGTTAAAACAAGAAAAAGATATCAAGAAACAGAAAGAGACTACAGAATAGCGGAGGCAGAGTACGAACAGAAAGTGAGTAAGGAACAGGGACAGGAATTAGATAGCAGAAAAACACACACAAGAGAAACAAGATTAATGTAGTGTTATTGTTAATTACAGAGCGAAAGACACCCAAGAAACGAACAGAAGAAACCTAGAGTTTCATCCATTAGAAGAGGGGTCAAATCTCTTGGTAGAAATGGTAGGTAAAAGTAAGGGTTAGAGTAATAGAAGTTAGAGTTGGGTAACAGGTGAATTTAGACAGTTGTAATATTTTTCCCTGCAGGTATTCCAAAGATTGAGACGGTCTGCGGGTCGGACTGACGAGGGAGCCATTCAAGAGGATCTCTTCTTTGTTGTTTATTATTTTATCCAATTCCCCTTCCCTTTGAGGTAAAAGTCTGGAGTCTCATTTAACAGTGTTGAGCTCTGGGCGGTTGCCTTGAGGGGATTTGGAAGCCAGCATCTCTGTTCCTGTGCGCATTATCAAGAGTATCCTTTTATAAGATCTGACAGAGTGAAGTGCCCAAGTTGCACTTAGCACCCGAGCAGAGATGGCGGAGGGAATAAACCTGCAAGGTTTAGGAGTTATCTTAGACATAATCCAAAAGGAGTTAAGTGCAGTTAGAGAAGAGAACCAAAATTTCAGGTTGGAGTTAGTAAATAATAGGAAAGAAACAGCAGAGCTAGCACATAAACTTCGGCAACCCTTTAGTATGGGTACAGAGACTCAGAACCCTTTACCAGATAGTACAAATAGAATGACTACTCAAGTGATCCATTCCTTATCCCCTGTAATTCCTTTAGCAGCCCCGGAGCGATTTAATGGTGACCCACAGAAGGCGCAAATATTTATAACTCAATGCTCACTGCACTACATGTGCCGCCCTTCAATTTTCCCTGACGCACAATCCAAAGTCGCGTTCGCTTTATCCTATTTGAGTGGAGACGCGGCAGCTTGGTCCATGCCGCTCATCACTAGGAATGATCCAATCTTGAGAAATTATGAAGAATTCAAGGAGGAGTTCTTACGAATATTCGACAGAAGAAGAATATCACAGGTCGTCGACAATGAACTGCTTGACTTGAAGCAAGGAAACCGTGACCTGGTGGGTTACCTGGCTCAGTTCAACAAACTAGTAGTAGAGACAAACTGGCCGGAGAGTAAACGAGCAGCGGTGTTTTATCGTGGCTTGAGAGACGAACTCAAGGACGCCTTGGTGGAATACCGAATCGCCCCACAGAGATATCTGCATTGGTTGATCTAGTATTGGAAATAGACTTTCGGCAAGGCAAACGAAAAGGTGAAAAAAGGAAGGATTTTCGACCAACGGTGCCAAGGTTTGATCGGGCTCGGTCAGAAAGTAGCCGAAATAATGAAGGTCCCTCAGGAGTGGAGCCCATGCAGATCGGAACTATCCGAGGTCCTTTGTCAAAGGAAGAAAAGGAAAAAAGACGGACTGGAAATCTGTGCATGTACTGTGGGAATGGTGGCCATTTTGTCAGGAACTGCCCTAAGAAGCCTAAGACTATCTTCAAGCCGAAGGAAAACTAGTTGCACTGCCTGTTGGAGGAGTTGAACAGGTAGGTGCGATATTAGAGAAGATTCCAGAGGAACATCGAGTGGCCAACACCTTACAGTTGGCAGCCCCGCATCTAAATTTATCAATGGAAGTTAAATTTCGACAACACACCTTATCAGGTGTGTCGATAATGATAGATTCTGGGGCCACGGGGAACTTTTGCGATCTGAGATTTGCTCGTAAGGTGGGAATACAGGCGATAATGAAGAGTAAAAGCGAACCAGTTAGGGCTGTGGATGGAACCAACCTGTCATCCGGTCCCATTGTAAGTCACACTGAGGTGATCCAGCTCATCTCGGATAGTGGTCATGAAGACAGAATTCAGTTCAATTTGATAGACGCTCCTCAGTTCGAATTGATCCTGGGCCTTCCTTGGCTCACTGAGCACAACCCCACCATAGATTGGAGTAATCGAACGATCAAAAATAACTCAGAATACTGTTTAGAAAACTGTTTCAAACATAAGGAAAGAGAAGTTGAAACGGAAGTCAGCCCATCTCATTCTTTAAGTCGACTGGAAGGTTCAATATGTGTAATCAACGCTCAAGCGATTCCCGAAGAATACTCAGAGTTCCACGAAGTCTTTAACGAGGTGGAAGCGGAACAATTGCCCCCACACAGGGATTATGACTGTAAGATAGAGATCGAACCAGGATCCAACTTGCCCTGTAGTCGGGTGTATGCCTTGACGGAAAAAGAACATCGCCACCTCAAAGAGTATTTAGACAGATACCTAGCTAACGGATTCATTCGGCCTTCCCAATCCCCAGTGTCGTCGCCCTTATTCTTTGTGCCGAAGAAGGAAGGGGATTTGAGAACCTGCATTGATTATAGAGCTATCAACAGAATCACCAAGAAAAATAGGTACCCGTTGCCTCTGATATCGGTTTTACTGGATCAAGTGAAAGGGGCTCAAATATATACAAAACTCGATTTAAGGGGAGCCTATCACTTGGTCAGGATGAGAGAGGGCGACGAGTGGAAGACTGCCTTCCGGACTCGATTTGGTTTATTCAAATATCAAGTCATGCCCTATGGACTTTGTAATGCCCCGGCGGCCTTTCAACATTTCATTAATGATGTACTAAAAGAATTCATTGACCAATGTGCCATCGTGTATATTGATGACATTTTAATCTACTCAGTTGATTCAGAAAGGCACACAGAACAGGTCAAGGGAGTTTTGAGAAAGCTGAAGGAAAACAGACTATTTGTGAAATTAGAGAAATGCGCCTTTAATGTGACCCAAGTGGAGTTTTTGGGTTTTGTAATTTCACCAAAAGGAATACTTATGGACCAACGAAAGATCGAAGCGGTTATCAAGTGGAAGTCTCCAGAGAGTGTGAAGGAGGTTCAAAGTTTTATTGGGTTCGCCAATTTTTATCGCAGATTCATCAGTGAGTTTTCTCACAAGATCTTACCGCTTACCAAATTGCTGAGGAAAGGTATTCCTTTCAATTGGACCCAAGAGGCTGAGGAGGCATTTAACTCATTGAAGCAGAACTTCACCACGGCCCCAATTCTACAACATGCTGATCCCAACTAACCTTTTTACGTGGAAACTGATGCTTCTGATCAAGCGGTGGGAGGGGTTCTTTCCCAGCGAAACAAGTTAACGGGACAGTTACATCCAGTGGCGTACAGGTCGAGGAAATTGTCTCCCGCCGAGAGCAATTACACCATTACTGAGAAGGAGTTGTTGGCGATAAAGGACGCTTTCAAGGAATGGAGACATCATCTCATGGGGGCCCAACATCAAGTCACAGTATTTACTGATCATCGGAATCTGAAATTTTTGAAGACGGCTAGGACATTAACTCCTCGGCAACTGAGATGGTCATTGTATTTTGCTGACTACGATTTCATAATAACCTTCCGACCAGGAGCGCAGAATGGTAAGGCGGATGCCTTGTCCCGGATTGATACCGAGAATCGGAAAACACCTTTGGAGAATCAATCCATCATCCCCAGAGAGAAAATCATTGGAGCCATCTCTTCGGTGGATTTGGAAACCAAAATTTTGGAGTTTATGACACCAGAAGAGATGGAGGCTTGGACTAGAGAAGAAGAAGGAAGAAGAGTCGTAGGTCAACTCCCCTACTATCAGGAAGGTCTCTATATCCCTACCAAAGAATTGCAGTTACAAGTCATGCAAGAAAATCACGATATGAAGTTGGCTGGTCGTTGGCTGGTCATAAGGGAGAAGCAAAAACCAAGGAACTAATTAAGCGGCAGTACTGGTGGCCAGAGATGAACAAGGATATTGAGAACTATGTAAAGACTTGTGAGATCTGTGCACAGGGAAAGTCTGAACGGCAAGTTCCGAAGGGTTTCCTTCAACCATTACCTACACCTCCTCATCCTTGGCACACTATAACATTAGACCTCATCACGGATTTACCACTTAGTAAGGGCTACAATACAATTTTGGTAGTGGTAGACACCTTTACAAAAATGGCACGCTTCTCGGCACTGAAGGGTATCCCATCTGCTAAACAATTAGCCTTGCTCCTTAGTACAGATATAGTTAAAATACATGGAATCCCCAAGATTGTAATTTCAGACAGGGGAACACAATTCATTTCCCATTTCTGGAAATCCTTTATGGAAAATTTAGGAATCGAAGCAAGATACTCCACTAGTTACCATCCCGAGACCGATGGTCAAACAGAACGAGTCAACCAAGAGTTAGAACAGTACCTGCGATTGTTTCTGTTGAAACAGGAAGGAGACTGGGTGGATTATTTGTGGGCAGCAGAGTTCGCCCACAATAATGCCAAAAATGTTTCTACAGGGTTCTCCCCCTTTTATATGAACTATGGAAGACATCCAAATTCAACCCTTAGACAGGTAGACTTAAGTGTCCCGGCAGTACAGGAGATGGTAACGCATTTAGATCAAGTACATCAGAATGCTAGGGAAAGTCTCCAGAAGGCAAAAGAAAAATACAAGGGTTATGCTGATAAGAAGAGGCGAGAAGGTCCTAAGCTAGTGAAGGGAGATAAGGTGTGGCTAAATACCAAAAATCTTAGGCTGAAAGGAAATCGAAAGTTCCAGCCACGCTTTATTGGCCCATATCCGGTAGAGAAACAGATAAATCCAGTTTCTTATAGGCTCATCTTACCATCTAGGCTTAAGGTTCATCCAGTATTCCACGTTTCATTGTTAAAAAAGGCCCCGAGCAATTTACGGAAGACTTTACCACCAAAACCAGTTAATCTAGAGGCAGGAACCGAGTATGTAGTCAAGGAAATCTTAGACTCTAGATGTTCAAGAGGGAAACTGTTCTATCTCATAGACTGGAAGGGTTATGGGCCAGAAGAGCGATCTTGGGAATGTGAAGAGGATGTACATGCTCCCAGATTAGTCAAATCCTTTCATCAACGCTTCCCCACAAAACCCCGGGGGAAAACTTCGGCCTTGTTGGGGGGTACTGTCAGGACTCCTAATTTGCAAGTAGCAATCACTGCCTGTGGCAGAAATTATCAGTCAAAAGAGAAGTCAAAAGTTGGTTCCTGGTCCGCTTTGTGGAGCGCCCGGAATCTCAAGATGGCCGCTGGTTTGTGCCGCGGTCAGCTGTCTAGTGTTTGAAGTCAAAACGACCGAGTTCAGGTGAGGCGCGAGAGAATGAAGAACTGCGCACTTCACCAACGGCATTTCACGGAGAAGCAGCAAATTTGGAATTCAGCGTTAGTTAGTTCAGGGAAAGCCTAGTTAGGGACAGGAGATTACCGAGTTTATAGAATCTATTGTGTTAGACAATAATACAGAGTCAAGTGTCATTCCAGTGAGAAAACGTAGTATTGCCTGGAGCTTCGGAAAAAGGCGGCGAGGTCAATCTGCGCGTCTGCGTTGAAGGCGTTTCAGTGACGGCAGAATCTGAACAGAAGTCTTGCGAAGCACACCTGAAGAAAGAAAGAGAGAGATAAGTGACTTTTAAGAATATTAATAGACATTGTGGAAATCGTATAATTACAGAGACAAAACTTGTTCAAAGAAATACTTACAGTACAGGATACTTCGTGGTAACTCTGGGGCAGTTAAGAGCCGAGTCCTACGAGAGAGTACAAGCGAATAAATGAGTGAAGCCAGGAGTTACTAGAAGAGATTTGATAAGAATACATAAGTAAGTTAAGGAACATAGCTTAAGGAGCATAGTAGATATTAGAAACAAAAGGACAGAAGTTAACGGTCTAATATTAAATATGTTTTACAGTTAAAACAAGAAAAAGATATCAAGAAACAGAAAGAGACTACAGAATAGCGGAGGCAGAGTACGAACAGAAAGTGAGTAAGGAACAGGGACAGGAATTAGATAGCAGAAAAACACACACAAGAGAAACAAGATTAATGTAGTGTTATTGTTAATTACAGAGCGAAAGACACCCAAGAAACGAACAGAAGAAACCTAGAGTTTCATCCATTAGAAGAGGGGTCAAATCTCTTGGTAGAAATGGTAGGTAAAAGTAAGGGTTAGAGTAATAGAAGTTGGAGTTGGGTAACAGGTGAATTTAGACAGTTGTAATATTTTTCCTTGCAGGTATTCCAAAGATTGAGATGGTCTGCGGGTCGGACTGACGAGGGAGCCATTCAAGAGGATCTCTTCTTTGTTGTTTATTATTTTATCCAATTCCCCTTCCCTTTGAGGTAAAAGTCTGGAGTCTCATTTAACAGTGTTGAGCTCTGGGCGGTTGCCTTGAGGGGATTTGGAAGCCAGCATCTCTGTTCCTGTGCGGTTATCAAGAGTATCCTTTTATAAGATCTGACAACTAGATTATGGCATTTACTCTACTAATTGCCAAGCAAACATTACGATGACTAGTACTCATGTTTCTGTCTTGGAAATTATGCGGTTGCATAGGTTAATAGACGTATGGAGAACATTGTTCACTCTGCTATTAGGTTACACCTATTATTCTTCTCCTCATAGGCATTACTCTCACATTGACATGATACTGGCGCTAGGGCAGGTGATCCAGATCTACACTAAGATTACATCAGATCACAACTATATAAAATTTCTATGCAGACAATACAAGCAGGGGGGGGAGTCGATGCCGATTCGCATTCCCTTGTCACCCTCTTGCTAATATGGACTATCGGGGGTATATAAAAACCTTATTTGTAGAATACAAACAAATTAATAAAGGCTCTGTTCCAGCTGCAATTGTGTGGGACTGTATGAAGGAATACATAAGGGGTGTAATACTATGGTTTATTTTAAACCAAAACAAACATAGGCAGCATGAAACGGCCTAATGTCAACAAGACTGTCTAGAGCTCGAATTGCAGCATGCACAGGTGATTCTTTCCAAAGATCCATCTGATCAGCCAAATTGAGGGGCATTAAATGCTAAACATGGGACTAACTAAGAAGGTGGCTGACAACTACCAGAGGAACAAGGTGTACAAGTATGAATACAGGGAGAAAGTGGGTGGCCTCTTGGCACATCAGATCTCTGGCAATAGGGCAAGTTGCCCTATAAAACATGTCTAGGGGAATGATGGGGTTGTATACTCCCATCCTCACTCGATAGTTGAGCAATTCGCTCTTTTCCATCAAAAGGTGTACAAAAATCCTGATAGTTACAATCATCAGACAGTCGTAAAGCATCTTCAGGAGAGCGGTTTGCCCCAACTTGATCCCCAGCAGAAATGTATGCTACAAAAGAATATTTGTGCCGGGGAAATCGAGGTAGCTATTAGTGCTCTACCATCAGGAAATGCTGCCTAAGAGCATACAATACCTCTTGAGTTTTATAAAGTATTCACAGATATCATTGAACCAGACTTATTTGATATGATCACATCTATTAGCAATAGTGGAACTGCCCCAGCATCATGGGGGCTGACTGATATTGTGGTTTTCTTCAAAAACGATAAACCACCTGAGGAAAGGAGCTCTTATCCAATCTCCCTTATTAATGCTGATGCCAAGGTCTTTTCTAAAGTTCTAGCTGCGTGTCTTGACCCACTCATGCATGAATTAGTCTTAGACAACAGCATGGTTTTGTCTCCTGTAGGGACACTCCAGCACATATCAATACTGCCATCACAGCGTTTGATGTTGCTGAGAAAACCAAGGACAGTATTGTCATGATAATGCTGGCTGCAGAGAAGGCCTTAGATCAGGTCACTTGGAAGACAATCTGGCTAACCATGGATGCATGTGGGTTAGGTAGTCGGTTTATAACACTGGTGCAGAGACTCTGTAAGAACCGGTGGCTAAGGTCTTGATGGGAGGAAACTCCTCCACTTTATTTACAATATATAGAGGCACAAGTCAGGGGTGCGCACTATCTCCTCTGCCGTTTGACCTCTACATAGAACCTTATTTAAGACATCTCATACTGAATAAGGGCATACAGCCTGTTAGATTAAATGGGATTGAACTTAAAATAACGTCAAATGCCGATGATATAGCAGTTTTCGCCACTAACCCGCGTTTGGCTGTCAATCAAAGGAGGCTGAAAAACGTGGTGCCTTCTCCGGGTATAACCTATCCAAAATTCAGGTCATTTTTACTTTCAAATCATCCTCCCCGCTAATAGGAGCTACAGACACAGCTACATATCTCGGTATACGATTGAGTAGTAAAAGCATTTTTTAGTGTTTACTCTTTATGTATAATTAAACTGTAATGTTTTTAAAGTGTTTTCCAGTTTATTCGTTATACTTTTAATTTTTACTTTTTATTTGCATGCATATATAGGTATGTGTATGTGTGTGTATATATATAGATAGATATACTGAAGTTCCCAGCTCGTACCACCGCGGTGCAAGTAAAGCCCACACTCCAGGTATATATTTATCTATTCCCTGAAAAACCAAAGGTTACAGGGATGTCATATTTAGGCTGACATTTGAGTTGAAAAAAACCACAGAAATTCAGCAGTTATAGTTAGCTGAGCTAACTATAAAATACACCCCTGCATTGCACTGCTTATGACCTCACCTATTACATCACTCATGTTAAGGCAAAGCCAAGACCTGTGCCTGTGACTATCGCCACTACAGCATTTACAATGTGCGCACCGTAAATTCTGCAGCATACCGATGTGTTCCTGTGTGTGTGGCTGCCCATCTGCCTGCCGTGCTCCCCCACCTCTAGAATCTGTATTTGTCAAAGAACTGCAGGGTACCAATTTGGCTACCCATCCTGTTACATCTTACAGAGATAACAGGCCACTACTGCAACACCATCACGTCGCATCCCAGAAGTGGGAGAGACTGCAACACCATCACGTCGCATTCCAGAAGTGGGAGGGACTGGAAACAACTCAATCTTTCTAACGGCATTTCTTGCTCGTTTCAGTGTCATAGTATCTGCCCCTGCCCAAAACCTTCCCCAATTTTGATTAGATTTTGTTCTCATAAAAACCTGATCTCTTAGAGCCTCATTTTTGTAATATGCTCAAAATCACATGAAATTACCAAAGCTCTCAAATTCATCAGTTCACTCACCTTCCTTCAGGCATCTCAAATAAAAAGTAAATGCTTCAAGAACTATATTTACTTTTTTCCCATACCTCTCTTGAAGCTGCTACACAGCCCTTTGATACACATGCATTTAATTCTACAGCACCTAAAGACAACTTAAGTAATGCCAATTGCATAGCGGTGACAATTTATCCTTTGCACAAAAACTGTGAAACTGCTATAGGTACTAAGATCATACTTGAAGCACAGAGAAAATCAAGAATGCACTAATAGGTAGAGCCACTGTGAGAAAGAGTGTGCCCCTCTTTTTTCTGTCATGATATATGCCTATAGGCCATCATCAAGTCAAAACTCAATGGGCCTCATTTATGAGGCTGTGTGTCACTTTTACGCCGCCGGTGAGTCACTTTTTGTGACGCACCAGTAGCGTAAAAAAATGCGCCTTGTTGCGCCATATTTACAAAGTGACGCATCTAGGTAGATGCGTCACTTTGTAAACCCCCTGCGCCACATTATACCTGCGCCAGGTATAATATATGCAAGGGGGGGGCGTTTTGACGCAAGAAAGGGTCATGGAAGTGACACAGTGAAATCTATAAGATTTCACTGCACCATTTCTTGGCCGCTAATGCGCCAAAATCTTACGCCTTCTTCATGGCAGGCGTAAGACTGACGCATGCACTAACAACATGGGACTTGCCCATGTGAAAGTACACATTGCTGGAGTTGCGTCACTTTTGTGACACACTCCAGCAATGCGTCACTTTGGCGCCTACAGATACGTCAGAAATATTGACATATCTGTAACTCCTTACGACATGATGCGTCATATTATAAATATGACGCATCAATCATGGCGCAAGGAGTGCGCACTGAGAAGTGACGCATCACTGCTTTCACACAGCGATGCGTCATTTCTCATAAATGATGCACAATATCAGTATAAAGTAGGCAAGGTTGTATGTTGAACTGAACATAATGACGTATAACATGTTGCCATTTTATCTGTCTCCCACTATTAAGAGCCCCATATTTGTTCTTCTTAGGTATCCCAATTGCACCTTAATAGTCTATCTTAACTCGGTTATTCTTGTGCTTAAGGCCATTAACAGCCAGTAAAATAAATTACTCCTCCTTGTGCCACGACATTAAAGTCTTGGCTCTTCTTCAATATTATTAATAATAATCTATTTTATTATTGTTACCATGATCATTATTATTAGTAGTATTATTACACCTAGGAATTGAAGACATTACTGTCCTTTTCACAGATCGAAAAATGCTATAGCATAAATCAGTGAAAACTATGATGACTGTAGTTTCCTTGTCACATGTCTGTTTGCCTATGGCTGCCTGCACAGATCGCTCACATTGTGGAAAATTCCCAGGAATAATCTTAGAAGTGCTGTGAAGTTTCATATATTTTATTCTAGTTTTTCCTACCCATAGAAAATACATTTCCATTTTACTTCAGCTACGCCATTTTACAGGACATAATACATAAAACTGTCTTTAGGCATTGCTTAAACTTATACAATGGATTTTATTATCCAATAAGGATTTTCACTGAAATATGTGCATGGGTCTGGGTGAGTGGAATTAACAAGAAAGGCACTGAATACACACTAAAGAGTGAGAGGGAGATGTAGATAATGTTATTATGTCATGCCGTCCCAGTACAGATCCTTTATTTGGAATTTGCCATCGTTGGTGCATTTTCAATAACCTTTGCAAATATAATTAGATGAGCTTTCAAACTTCTGCATGTAGTAGAAAGATATTTAAGGGCCTTACTGAGATACAAAAGTTTTAGTTCAGGGGAAACCTTGATACATTTCAAACAAGTCTTAAGACTGCTCTACAATACTTTAAGTAGGCTGAACCCATTCTTCAATCCTGGGCTTCACCCCACCTGAAGCATTTTCTTAAAAATGAGACTCCCCGTTTAAGTTTCGACCCTGACAAGGCATATTGCCTGCAATTATTTCATTACAACTCTATCACGTCTACAATCGAATTAAATGTAAAAACTAGGGAAGTTATTAGAAGTATGAAGATTTATTCACATCTTTTTTATGTTTACTTCTATGAAACGGAGAGGCATTGAATCCACATTGATGCAGCAGGGACAGGGCTAGATCCATCCACTAAACCATGGATGAATAAATCCGATAAACCTCCAAGATGCTATGCATTCGAAATTCTATGGCCGACCATGGAAATATGGGACAGCGTTCTGAGGAGGGGACTGTTGACAACAATCCCACCCCATATACCATGATATTGAGAAATCTAAACTTTATACCAGGGAACTCAAGGGAAAGATTGGGAGGCTGTGTAGTGGAAGGGAGTGAGATTCCTTGAGACCTATTTGATGACGATAAAATAAAAACGTTGGAGTGCTGTAAGCAGTATTTTAAAGTAGACAAAATTAACTATATGTGCTACTGGGAGTTTAAACATCGTACTCTTCAAACGGCTAATAGATTGGAGGCCACTAGGTCTCACTCTCCTGCCGATTGGTAGAAGCTATTGCTGAGCTATGTTTCCAAAGGTGCTCGTACTAAAAATGTACTCGCTGTTGCGGCCAGAGACACAGCGCGAGAATGACCTTATGAAGAGATAGTCACACATCCTGCAGCCTGAGATCCTATTGAAACAATGGCAGAATATGTGGGCAGACATCCCCTTTATGTATAAAAGTGTGCTGAATAGAGAATCTCTCTAGAAATACATGACACTGTGGCAGGAATTTGTGCCAGTGCTTTCCGGTGCTTAGCACCGGCACTTATATGACAGGGCCGGGTCTACACTCTGCATCTGCTGCACTGCGCGCACGTCACATTTTTCAATAATTTAAAGTTACACTACTGACAAGTGTCTGTCTGTCAGACTCTCGTGCCACAGCGTGTTTGTTTTGCATCGCATCTCCGAGGAGTGAGTAAGTCAGTCACAGAGTCACACTCTGATTCTCAGATTGACTGTATATTATTCATATGTATATAATGTATTTAAACTAACTGTGTTCTGTGTTGAATCTTGATTGATGGCGGCGGCGCCGCATCGCACTGCGCGCAACGGAGCCAGCCGCCTTAGCCACTTACTTGTTGCTGCTGGGGCGGACCGCGGGCCGGAGGAGGACACTGGTTTGGTCGTTTTTTGGGCTGGATTTTGGTGGATGGGGTAGGGGGCTGTGCGGCAACGTGTGCAGTGTTTTTTACTCATTGCCACCGCAGCGCGCAACAGGCATCGCATTCAAGTCGCCCCCCCCTGCCCCCGCCGCCCGAGGCCCGGACCTACAGTGACGTGGCGTGGTTGAGCCGGGTATCGATCAACCATACGGGGGGCTTGGGGGGGTGCCGACCATCGGGAGCCCCCCCCCCCCCCCCGGGCTGTTTGGGAGGGCTTCGAGGGGGGAGGGGGTTTTACTTCTTTCCAGAACTTTCTGGTGGTTTCTTTTGGGCTTGTTTTTAGTTGGTTTTCAGTTTGCCAATCCATAAGCCTCCTTGACTCCTCCCCTCCGCCACCATTTTGGGTTTGGTGACCTGGTGGCTGGAGGCTTGTGAATTTTGTCGTGAGGTGATATATTTGATTGATATATAATTAACTTTATAGTTAATTGTAGTGCTTTAGACGTTATCGCAGTTATGCAGGATCATCGCGTTTTGGAGGCTCTGCGACTTTTATCGGAGGCTGGCCGCATGGATCTTGTGATCGGGAATCCCCCGGCGCCGGTGCGTCCTTCGCGCCAGGCCTCGGCTGGTGTGGCGGCAGTGGTGGCGGCCTGCTCGTCACCCAAGAAGCGGCGTTCACAGGGGGTAAGTGAGCGGGGCCGCTCCCGGATCCGGAAGGCGGCCCCGTCGTCGAAGGTGCGGGCGGGCAATGTTGTGGGGGCGGTGGATTCGCGCAACCCCCCGGTGTCAGGAGCGGGGGTTGCGTCGTTGCCCCAGGCGCTTGTGAGCGCGTATGCGGGTGCTGGGAGTGTTGCGGGTGTAGCTTTGCGGGCAGTTTCCCCGGCGGCTGTTCGCGGCCGGGGAGGTCAGAAAAGGAGCGCATTGACGGAGGGAGAGCGGCGGGAAGGAGGGTTTGGCGGGGCTACACAGCGGAGCGTGCGCAGAGGCTCGTTTGCTTTTGGTGAGGGAGGGCAATGTTTGGTGGAGGGCGGGGAGACTTTTTATTCGCAGCGCTTGGCTCCGGGTAGCTCGCAACTTGATCAGACTTTGTTGGACGCCGTGAATGTAGCGGTGTATGAGGTCCCTGCTGATGTTTTGGGACAGACTCGTGTCGAGGGAGATAATACACATGAGGAAGGTGCATTTGAAGGGGCGCGTTGGACACATAGCCCCTTGTTGTTTTAAGGCCCTCCTTCTGAGCATGAGGAAGCAGTGTCTGTGTTGGGGAGCTCGAGAGGGGAGGGGGAGTGGGCTCAAGTTGGGGAAGGGGAAGGGGGTGTCAGTGTGGGGGATGTTGTTGGGGGGGTTTCTAAGTCGGGGGCTGGTGGGCAGGTTGTGGATGTATATGAGGATGTTGCGTTCCGTGATGTGGAAGGTGAGGTTTTCCAGGCCCCATTTCTCTTGTTGATTGTAATATGGGGCAAAGTGAGGCTTTTCATGGTAGAGGTTTTGCTAGTGGTAGGGGTGTGAGTGAAGGATTTGTGGGGGGAGACAGGGGTTCTTCTAGGTCCGGTTTTTATCCAATGGGTGTGAGACAGGTACCTGTTAGGGACTCCACAGCAGTAAATTTATCTGAGGCGTGGCATAATGTTTCTCATGTTGGGGTTCGGGGAGTGGTTCCTGATTCGTTTTCACAGCATGGTAGGGGTTTTGGGAGGGCGTCTTCAGAGGCTGTTTCTGGTTTTGCAGTGGGTATGGTGGGCTCCCAGTTTGGTGGCCAGCCTTGTGTTGGGGAGCGTTTTGGAAGGGGGCACTTTCTTGGGAGTGGGATGCAGACAGAGAGTGGGGAGCGGGGTTTGACTGGGAGTACGGCAGGTAGAGTGTTTTTGTCGGGGGTGGCGCATACAGGAATGGTTTCAAGTGATGATGAGGATGTGGTGCGGGATTCCCCGGTGAGGAGGGCGCCTTTGAGGAGCGTAGGTAGGGTCTTGTCTCTTGACAGGTCGCAGGCTAGGTCGGTTGATCCAATTTTGTTGCAGCAAGCTAGGGCTGGCACGGGTTTTGTTATGAGGGGCCCCAGCACACCAGTCCAAACCTTTTCTTTTCAGGTAGTGGATCAATTCGGCGGTCCAGACTCGGTAGGGCGCGGTCCAGTCCATTTGCACCGAGGTGAAGTGAGGAGGGAGCCTAGCGCGGCGATCTCTATTCCACCGAGGGAGCCCGTCGCGGTCAGCACACGAAGGGACTGCGCACCCTCGCTGGCCCCAACGAATAGCAGGTCTAGGTGGTCGGCCTTGCCGTCAGCTATGGAGCTACTGAGTCAGCACGGGGGAAGGTACAGGCGTGTACAGTCTGCTCCCCCTCCAGGAAACCGTTCTATTCCTTCTGAGGTTACTGTTTCTAATGACGGGTTAGGTAAGACCCGAGGTATTGTGGCACAGGACAATTTGGGGCTTCTGGAGATGGAGCCGGTGGTATTGGATTATGACGATGATACTCCCGAGGAAGGAGAACTGTGTGAAGGGGCGGAGGGGGAGTCCTCTCATGTGTCCCGTAGTGTTTTACAGGTGTCGTCATTTGCAGAAAAATCACGGGAGAGACAAGAGCATGGCACGTCCAGTAGGGTTCCTCGAGGAAGGACCAGGGTAGAATTCTCTGCGCCACGGAAGGAGGTGTCAACAGCGATTCATTTAGAGCCAGGTGAGAGAGCACTTACACAGGCCAAACCAAACATGGTGTCTGTGGGGACAGTAGTGGAGGGGGTTGGGGGGGGGTGGGGAGGGTAGATTGTTGAAAGGGAGATATGTAAAGGATGCAGGTGTGGGTACAGAGGCCAGTTTTGGTTTAGTTGAAGGTAAGACTGAAAGTGGTACCAATACGGATGTTATAGAGGGAGTTAAAGACCCTCTTCACAGTAAGGAGTTGAAAATTAAAAAACTGCCATATATGGGAGTCACGAAGCCGTTGGGCGCTCATCTTATGTTGGCAACGAAAGAGCGTATTTGGAAGGGTGAGTATGTGGAGATTCTGAAGCTCCTCCACAGGGAAGTTAGGTCTAAAGAGGTCTCAAAGGAGGAAGAATATGAGCTAGCAAAACGTCCCAAAGTACCACTGACGATTGAGAATTGGACTGCGGCTTTTCTCATTTACGCAAGCGTTTATTGTGAGAAATTTCCTGAGCGCAGCGTATCTATTTTTAAATATATGGATGTGATTCGGAAAGCGCAGCTCACTGGTGGTGGATATGCTTGGGCCCAGTATGATGAGGAATTCAGGGCTAGGATGGCATGGGACTCGGAAGCAAAGTGGGGTGAACTGGATACTGATCTATGGCAACATACGATGGGGGCCGCCTCTGGGGGCAAGACCATTTTCACGGCCAGTGGTCTTCCTTTAATTTATCAGCCCTTTCAAGGGAAGCCCACCCGGGGAGGGGTGGGGAGTGGTTCAGGCTCACACTCAGGAAATGGGGCTTGCTGGGATTTTAATAAAGGATTGTGCACTAGAGAGTATTGCAAATATAGGCATGAGTGCTCGGGCTGTGGACGGCGACACCCTTTGTCTAAGTGCTGGGGGCCCAGGCCGGGAGGGTCCCAACAGGGGAATCAAGCAGGTTCAAGTACGTCAGGGTCTTCACAACAGTTTAGAGGGGGACGGGGAGGTAGGGGCGCGCAGGGTTCTGGGCCAAAGGGCTCATACACCAGTTAGGCTGCCTCAGTTACAACAGGCCCTTCAGGAGTATGAAAACGCAGCGGTTAAGCAGAAGTTATTGGAGGGCTTTCAATTTGGTTTTCGTTTAGGTTACTTGGTGCAATAGGAGAGGCGATGGGCTGACAACTTAAAGTCAGCTTTCGAACATAAGGCAGTGGTGCGAGATAAATTGCTTAAAGAAGTGCGTGAAGGTCGGATGGCAGGCCCTTTTCATGACTGGCCGATCCAGAATTTGATTGTGTCACCAATTGGTGTGGTCCCTAAAAAGGAGCAGGGACAGTTTAGACTTATCCAGCATTTATCATGGCCGGAGGGCTCCTCTGTGAATGATTTCATTGATGAGGAAGCTGCTTCGGTGTCATACTCCTCAGTTGACGTGGCCATGTCACTTGTTGTGACCGCGGGCGCAGCTGCAGAAATGGCTACGTGCGATATTAAGTCTGCTTTCCGGCTGCTTCCAGTCCATCCAGATGATTGGTGTCTTCTGGGTATCCATTTTGAAGGTAAATGGTACGTGGACAAAGCATTGCCGATGGGCTGTTCCATGTCCTGTGCTCTTTTTGAAGGTTTCAGCACTTATTTACAGTGGCATTTCACACACCAGTCCGGTCACTCCCTGGTTACACACTACCTAGATGATTTCTTTTTTGTGGGTTCCCCAGGCTCCGCGGAGTGCCAGGCAGCTCTGGACACGTTTCATGGGCTCATGGAGGAACTAGGTGTGCCCTTGGCTCCTGAGAAGACTGTGGGCCCTGCCACAGTATTATCATTTCTAGGCATTGAAATCGATTCTGTAACAATGCAGGCTCGTCTGCCGGAAGATAAGAAGGTCAAGATGCTGGAACTATTGAATGATATGTTGTTGAAGAAGGTACAGGTGAAAGAGATTCAAGTGTTGTTAGGACACCTTAATTTTGCATGCAGAGTGGTGAGGGCGGGACAGACTTTTTGTCGGAGGTTGGGCAGGGCTTTAGCTGGCAGACACTTGCCTCACCATCGTGTGCGGCTGTCGGCAGGAGTCAAGGAGGATCTGAGAATGTGGAAAGTTTTCCTTGCCTCTTTTCATGGTGTGCCTTTGGTTAGAGACATGGATTTTCAATGGGATGTACAGATGTTTTCTGATGCGGCGGGCAGTGAAGGTTTCGGCCTTTATTGGAATGGGAGATGGTGTGCGGAGAGATGGCCTGAAGAATGGTTGAATGGTGGCAGGAGTATAACATTTCTGGAGCTTTTCCCTTTGCTGGTGGCTTTGTCTTTGTGGGGTGCGGATTTGGCACACAAGAAAGTACTTTTCCGTGTGGACAACATGGCAGTAGTAGACATTGTCAACCGGCAGTCAGCCAGAGATGAGCAGGTTCTGAAGCTTATGCGAGTCTTTGTGTTAGGTTGTTTGAAGCATGATAGTACATTTCGAGCCTTGCACATTCCTGGTGTGGACAATGACATAGCGGATGCTTTGTCTCGTTCACAGTGGGGGAGATTCCGTGGATTGGCCAGGGAGGCGGACAGATCACTGACCCCGATGCCGACTCATCTGTGGCAAGTAGGCAACAGCGGGTATTACAACTGGTGGTAGGTTCTTTGTCTCTGTCTACGCGTTCGGCTTATTCATTGGCCTGGAAGGAATTTTTGGAGTCAGGGGCTTCTAGGCGGGAGGAGTTGTGGCGCCGTTCTGAAGATGTGATTCAATTTATTTTACTCCTTATGGATAAAGTTTTTTGGGGTTATTCCCCTTCAGCTGGTGAGATTGGCAAGAGAATGCTGGAGGGTTGGGTCAGGGAACGGGGAGGTTCCTCAATGTCTAGAGCTGCTTTGTCTTGGCAGACATTGGCCCGGGTATTAGCTGCCCTGCCTTCTGTTTGTAGCGATGATTTTGAATCTTGTTTGTTTTCCATGTTAATGGCATTCATGTTTTTTGGAGCTTTTCGTGTTTCAGAGTTGTTGGGGTCTAAGGATAAAGGGGGCATCTGTTGGAGAGATGTTTTTTGCTCTGAAGAGGGTGTTCATGTGTGGCTTTCGTTTTCTAAGACTGATCAACGGAAGGTGGGCAAAGGGGTGTGGTTGGAAGCTCGTTCTCCTAAGATTACATGTCCGTTGCGATTGGCTCGGCGCTGGCGCACTTTAGCAAGGGGTTCTGACGGGGATTTGGTTTTTAAGCACATTAACAAAGCTCCGGTTACGGCATATCAACTGTGCATGGTTTTGCGTAAAGCGCTGAAGCATATTGGTTTGGATGGGGACAGCTTTGGAACACATTCTTTTCGTATTGGTGCGGCAACAGAGGCGCATAATAGGGGATGGTCTGATGGGGACATCATGAAGTTGGGCCGTTGGTCATCTAAGTGCTTTCAGCGTTATGTGCGGGGAACTGCGGGGGAGGCGCATGCGTCATCCTCTTTTCTTTGAGCATTCACTTTTTTCTTTTTTGCAGGTTCTGTGGCGGGGCCTCGATCCCAAGCGATGACGGTGTGGATTGTGGGCCATTCTTTCGTCAAGTGGGCCCGTGTACAGGCTGCACAAAGTTATTTCTGAGAAATGTTGGGATTTAACGATAAAATGTTTAATATTGTCTGGAAGGGGAAAGGGGGGATGCTGTGGAAGGAGTTATTTCCGTGCCTGAATAGGAGTTTGGTTGGGAATTGTTGCCCGGATATTTTGGTGATCCACCTAGGCGAAAATTATCTTTGTGCAACGAAGGGGGTTGTGCTGTTGCGGGCCATGAAGAAGGATTTACTCTCCATTAAGGAACTTTGGGCTGGTTGCCATGTTTTTTGGACCGAATTGATACCCCGCAGGATTTGGCGTGGAGCGGTGCATCCGAGAGCAGTGGACAGGGCTAGAAAGAAGATGAATACGGAGGTCTCTCGTTTTTGCCGCCAGCTGGGTTTTGGGAGACTTTCACACAGAGAGATTCGTTTTGAGTCAGTGGAGTTTTTTAGGGGAGATGGAGTCCATCTTTCCAGAATCGGCATGGATCTATATTTGTTAGAATTACGTGAGGTTTTGGCGAGGTCTTTGGCTCTGCAGCGTTGAGGGTTTCTTGTATTCTTGTTTTCCCTTTTTTCCTATTGGGGGGGCAGAAAGGGGGGATGGGGGGGGCTCGTGTTGCCCTTCCCCCTCCCCTCCTTCCTGGGTGGCGGGGTCTAGTTGTTTTTGGGCAGTTGGTGTCAGAATTTGGTTAATTGCTGTTTAGGTTTGTGTTAGCACAGGGAAGGATAAGTTGGTCATTGATTGGATGATCATATGTTTTTGAGGGTTTGACAGAGATGAAGGGGCAGGCAGGTGATTGGTTGAGGATGGGCCTGGTATGGGTAAGTTCGGGATTGATATGATGAAGTTATGTTTATTAATGATGATGTAATTTTGTATAATGTTGATATAATGTTTTAAATGTTGTATTGCATGGGTGGGGGTGGGGCCAGAAAGATTTTAGGGGAGGGGGTGGCAGCGGGGGTCAGGTTTATTTATTTATTTAGTGAGGTCTAGTTTTGGAAGGCGTTGCCGAAGGTTTATGATTTTGTAATGTGCACCTGTTCCTAATAAAGCGGCCTTTTCCACAACTCAGTTTCTGGTCTGCTTTACCCCCCCCCGACCTCCCTCCCAATGTGGAGAGTGTCTGGTGGGTGCCAATTAATCAGCAGAAGTAGCATCCGTCCCGTCCAGGCCCTAAGTAAGTTCCTAACGAGTCCGACCTTAGTTAAAAAACCAATGCCAATCATCCTCACAATCATGATTTTTCAATAGGGTAGGGCGGGGGCACCGGCCGCAGTACGGACCTGCCAGTGTTAAGACTCACTTAGGCTATGCAAATGGCAGAACATAACATGAGTCGCGCTCGAGTAGATTTGGTTCTGCCAGACCTAATTAGTAGGCAGATAGTGCTCGAACTAAAAAAGAAAATGTAAACTGTTATTCATAAAATAAGAGCGAAATTCAATGAATAGACATTTGACTCGCCCTGCAGGAGCATTCAGAATCACACGTCTACAGCCTACCAATGAGAATGAGGCTGCACCTCCCTGGCATGTCGCAGAAGAGATCCATGCCGTGCACATGTCCGCCACACGTGGACACATTAAAAATACATGACCAGTGTTTGCTTTTAAGTGTAACCCAGCCAGCGTGATTACCTGTGATTGGCGTCTGGCAATTCCATCACGCATAACGAAATTACAGAAGAGGCAAGTGAGGAGGTAGGGGGGAGCCCTCCCTTGAAAGCCAATGGTTTAATTAAGCATCAATAACAAGTATTTACTCTCGAACTGTCAGATGTTGAGTTTTGAGAGTTTGGCAGCGCCGCCGTCGGACATTTGCACAACTCTCCTGTCTTCCTGCAGGTCACAGACCGTTCCCATCACTCAGACGTGTCTGCCAGCTGAAAGGAAGTCTGGTGCTGCACCACCAAAGCTAGGTGGAAGAGTTTCACTAGTTCTCTTGATAGCCCATATTGTTCATCAATATTAAGTCTGCGAAGGTAAGACTGTCTGGCTCCTGTAGCACTTATGGGTGCAGTGATGACAAAAAACGAACACAGCTTAAGTCCGGTTATAGTATTAGCAAAAGGACACTACCAGTGACTCTCACAATCGTGAAGTCCTTTAGAACCCACGGGTTAGAACTCAACTCCTCAGCAGTGATGGTGATGGATAAGTTAGCGCATTTTGAGACTTGAGGCAGTAAAGGTACACTCCATTGGAAATTAAGAAGGTCATTTAGGGCGTTATTACGGGTCTGGATGTCCAAGGACAGCCAGGCACGCAGGGTGCAGGAGTGGCTATCTTCATACCCTGTTATGACCAGGGCAGTCAGGCTGCACCTGGACTACTGTAACAGCAAGGGATCTGAGATCAGAGATCTCTGATGGTGGTGCAGGTGGTCTTGAGGTGTAAAATGCTTGGCGGGGCCGAGGGTGGAGCCGAGGGAAGTGGGTGTGGCCTCCTTAAAAAATGTGAGCACCTACACTTCATATTTTACAAATTAAGCACTGCACTGTGGCATGTAACAACTATGAGGCTAAAAGGAATGTATCCACGGATGTCTGGGTTGTGTTGGAGGGGGTGTGGCCCAGAGGGAGAAGATGCACATGTATGGTGGTCTTTCCCACAGTTGAAAATGTTTTGGAAAGAGTCCTCTAAAAGTGGTGTTGGAGTACCCCCTTCAACCCAGCTCAGCTATTATTACCCCCAGGTCCCTCCTGTCCTCCTCCCATTCCTGAACATAGTGGACATAACCATCTCCGCTACATAAAAAAAAGGTCAGGAGCATGCTGGGATACCTAACCTACTCCCTCCCACTGGGAGTACATCAGCGGTACCAGCCCAGCATGTGGCCTGTTCTTTTTCTCTATCTTCCGACAGAATGGGACGAGTTTTCTGTCTTACCCGATGGTTCTTCGCTGGATGTCTCGTCTGGCTGCTGAGCTGTCTTTGACGTCCTGTTCCACGTTCTCCTGGCCTGCTGGGCTTGCCGGGAGCCAAGTTGATGGGCGCCCGGCCATTTGCGGCTGGGGTACCGTTCCTCTGGGTTTTTTCCGGGTCACAGCGCACGTCTTCCTGGGGCTTTGCCGGTCTGGGAGGTGCGCGGCTGCTGCTGTTTGGCGAGTCCAGAGGCAGCGCTTGTTGTCTTCCTGGGCTCCCTGCCCGGCGTTTGGAGGAGAGGATGTGGCACTATAGTCTGAACCTGCTAACTTTGGAACTGATGCTCACGGTTTGAGTCCCGGCGTCGGCTTTACATCCCAATGCTTCTAGTCATGCCACTTACTCTCCTCTTGAAGTGGCCGGTTGCTGCAGTCTCCTCCACCCGGCGCTGGTGTCCTGAAGGGTGACTGGGCTGACTCTTGGGGGCAGGTGAGCTTGTGGTGCGCACTTCCTGATCCCGGTCCGTGCCACTCCTGGTGCTCACGTAAAAGTGCTCTGTTGCTTTCTGTTTTTCTTCCTTGCAGCGGTGGTTCCCTGGGTTATTGCTGCTGCTCAGGGCCTGGCGTCCATAGGTCTCTCCCTGTGCTGGATGGTTCCTGTTGGGGCCTCTCTGTAATGGCTTGTGGTGCTCCCTGTCCCTGCGTGCTGGGTTGGGGGCATTGTGTGGCTTTCTGCGCTGTGTCTCTGCCTTGTATTCCAGTGCTGCGGGGGGTTCCTTTGGGGGGTTCTGCCACAGGTTGTGGGTTCCCAGCCCTCCTGGCTTTCCTCTTGCTCAGCGCTTGTTGATGGTTGGCATCTGAGCTTGGGTTTGGGGGACGGTCTCTGCATGATGGTGTTGGCCTGTTCCCCTAGTGTGTACCTCATACGGGTTTCTTTCTTCCCTGTGCTGTGCTCCTGCTGCTGTGCTGGCCTGTGGCCTTGGCTCCCTGTTTCCCCCTGATGGGGTGTTCCGGGGCTGAGCGAGTGTTGTGGGCTTGTGCCCGTATCGCCTGTTCTCTTGGGCTCTTTGTGTTTGAGGTGGGTCAGGCCTGGTTTGTTGCCTCTGGCCTCAGGGCCTCTGGTCATCCTGCCCTGCTTGCTTCTGTTCTCCCTCGTCGGGTCTGGTTGGGTGTCCGCCTGGTTTTGCCTATTGCTCTGCCCTTCTTTTTCCTTCGGCCCCCTGCTGCCTGTCCACCCTGTTGGTGCCTGCCCTCTCTTATGGGTTCGGGCGTGGTGCGTGCCTGTCTGGGTGCCTGTCTGCGCCTACCAGTGTTGGGAGCTCCTTGCGTCCTTCCAGGGGTGTTTGCCTGGCCTCTGCTTTGGGTGCTTTGTTTCTTCCTGCCCCCTCTGTCCCTGTCGGGTGCTGTGGGATTCACAGTGTGTGTTTTCCTGGCCTGCAGCCTTTCCTCCCTGCTGGCACCTGGTCGTGTATGCTCTCGCTCCTTGGGCGGGTTCTGGCCTGCCTGGGGATTCTGGTTGGTACGTCTGCTTGTCCCTGCAGTATGTGATGACCACGGGTTTGCATTGTTGGTTTGGCAACATGCTTGTCCTTTCACTGTGCGCTCCTTGCTTTCTTCCGAGGCTGTTGCTTGGCCCCTGCTCAGCTGTGGCTAGGTCCCTTCTTCCATCCTTCGGGGCCATTGGGCTTTCTGGCCTCCCAGTTTCTTGGGTTCCATAGTTTTTTTTTGGGGGGGGGCTGTTGTGCTCTTCCCCTGTCCTGGCGGGCCCTTGGCCTTGTTGTCTGTTGGCTCCAGGGTTGTGCCGGTGGTGCCCCTGGGGGGTTTTCTGGCTGGTGTGGCTGTTTGCCTCTTGGCTGGTGCTGGGGTGTGTTCTCTTGGTTGGCTGGTGGGGTTTGGTTTCCTGTTGTGGTTTCCTTCTCCCCTATTTTTCTTTTTTGTGGCTTGGTGCGCTTTGGGGTCCTTTGCCTCTCGGCTGCCGCTCCCTTTGCTGCCTGTTGTGGCTAGGTGTTGTGGGTCTTCCTTGTCTTCTGTCCTGGGTGGCTCCTTGGTTTCTCGGGTGCGCTGCTCCCGTACCCCGCCCTGTTGGCTGGTTCGGCTTACCCTCTGCCCTTTCCCTGCTTTATGGGTGCCGGTCTCGGTGTCCTCCTCGCCGTGCCTCCTCTTGGTCTTTCCCAGTGGGTTTGTTGGTGGGGCTTTCAGTTGTGGGTCTGGTGTCGGCCTCCCCTGGTGTGTGGGCCTTGTTGCTGTTTCCCCGCTCCTCTTTGTCGGCCTTGTGCCTGCGGTTTGTTTTGCCTCGGCTCTGGGGCTGTGGCCATCCCCTCCGGGCCCTGTTGTTGAGCTTGGGCGGTTTTTCCCCGCTCCAGTGGGGGATGCTTTCGGCCTGTGGTGTCTCTGGCCGTTGCTCTCTTCCTGGCTCTGCGGGGTTCGTTCTACCCTTTTTTGGGTCTGCTCCCATGCCCCCCGGTGGGTTGTGTTCCTTTAGTTTCTCTGGGCTCCTCTCCTTTGGTTTGGTGGTGCCTGGGATCTGTTGGGTATTTCCCTTGGGGTCCCTGTGTTTGACCTCCCATTTGCTTGTGCGTCTGGGTCGCTGATGCCTTCTCGGGTTGGGTGTGTCTGGTTTTTGTTGGCTGTGGGGCCCCTGGTTGCTTCGGGGTCCTTTTTGGGTCCCTGGCTGGGTCCTTTTCCTGGCTACTCGTTCTGTGCTGCTTTTGGGTCTCTTTTGGGCTTCTGGGCGGCCGTTGCTTCTAGCCCTGGTGGTCTGGGTGCTGGGTTGTTCTGCGGTCCTTTCTTGTGCCGCTCCTTGCACCTGGCTGTTGCGCTGGGGCCTTTTGGTGGATTGGCATTGGGGGTTGCCGGTCTCCCTCCATGACTTCTCGCTGCTTCTCCTCTCTTGGTGGCCTGGCTGTGGCTGGCTCCAGTGCCTTTCCCTGTGCCCCTTCTTGGTTGCAGGTTTTTTGGGGTTGGGTCGGTTGGCCCTTTGCCTCTCCTTCCGGGTTCTGGTGGTGCCGTTTTGAGCTCCTCGTGGCTGGCTGGCCTGTTGGTTTGTCCTGCTGGCTTCTTGAGTGTTTCTGTGCCGCCTGAGTTGTTGGGCTGTTGACTTCCTTGTTTGTCCTGCCTGTTTTGCCCTTCTTGGGGTTCACCATGGGTGGTTCCTTGGTGTCCTCCTCTGTCCTCCTGGCCGGTGAGTCGGCTCTGGGCTGGGGGGGGTTCCTCCTTCCCGGTTCTGGGTTTTTTGTTTCCTATGGTTCCATGTTCGGCCCTCTGGGGTTCTCTCTTGGTTGAGCCCTGGTCTTTTGCTCGGTCTGCTTTGGGTTGCGCTTGGTTGCTCTCCCAGGCCTCGGTTGGTCAGGTTGCTGGGTTCGTGTCCCTTTGTCTCCTGCTTCTGCTGATGTTACTTGGACCTGGCTGATTGGCGGGTTCCGATGCCCTGGGTTCTTTTCCCGGTGTGGCGGCCTTTCCTGTGGGTATCCAGTGTCTCCTCTGGGATGGCCACTGGTCCTTCCTGCCTTGTGGCCTGGGTCTTCTGTGCTTGCTGTTTCTGTGCCTTTGGGTTCCCTGTTGCTGCTGTGGTCGGCTGTGGGGGGGTCTTGCTTGTGTTCATTGGCTTCTTTTCTTCTTAGTTCTTCCTCTGGGGCAGTGCCTGTTTTATTGTCTGGTTCCTCCCTCTTTGGTGTTTACAAATCTGCTGGCGGCTTCTGCTGGTGTATTGGGGTTGGTCCTGTGATTTTTCTCTTTCTTTGTTGTGCCTCTTCGGTCTCGTCTTCCTTCCCCTCGCCTTTTGGTGTAGTCTTTTGTGGGTTCCTGCGGCTGTGGGTCGCCCCCTTCCCTGCTCTGGGTGGTACACTCTCTGTCTTGCCCCTGCTCTGTTCCTACCTGGGCCTTTGGCTGCGCTGTCCTGTGCGTCCTGCTCTCGCCCTCTCTCGGGCATTGGTCCCTCTCTCGGGCATTGGTCCGGGTCGGGAGGATGCCTGGTGGTGCCTGGGGCTGTGGGATTCACCCTGGTACGTTGCCCTTCCTGGCTGGGTTACTCCATTGGGGCGCTACCGCTTCTCCTGGGCTCCCTTCCCCTGGTGGTTTGGGGGGGGGCGTTCTTTCCCCCGCCCTCCACCTTCCCCCCCGGTGTTCCCTTTGGGTTTGGATCTCGGTGCGGGGCCTCCTTCGGGCTTGCCTGGGGGGTGTCTTTAGCTCTTTTGCAGTCATTTCTTGGTCGTCCCCTGCTTGTTTTGGGGTCTCTGCTCTAGCAGCTTGGTTGGGAGCGTGGCTGTTTGTGTGCTCCTGCCTGCGTTTTCTTCTTCTTTCTTGTGGGCTCCCTTCTGCTTCTGTTGGGTGCCATTTTTTTGGGTCTTATGCCCCTGGCGTTGGTGGGTGTCTGGAAGGCCGGGTTGTTTGCTTTGGTATTCTCCACTATGTTCAGGACTGGGACGAGGACAAGAGGGAACTGGGGGTAATGTCCTATGACTTACCAGTAATCTTCATTACTCCTGGTCCCGTTGTCCTCGACCCATTCCTTATGCCCCTCCCTCCCTGCCGGACTGCCGGGCTTCCGGTTGTTGACTTGTTATTTTCAGGCTGCATGCTGGGCTGGTACCGCTTATGTACTCCCAGTGGGAGGGAATGGGTTAGGTATCCCAGCATGCTCCTGTTCCTTTTTTGTTCTGTCGCGGAGATGGTTATCTCTACTATGTTCAGAAATGGGACGAAGACAACGGGACCAGGCATAATAAAGATTATCTGTAAGTAATAGGACATTTTGCTGCATTAAAGTCCCACAGTTTACAAGACGCTTATTAATGGAGACTAGGAGATAACCACTAACATGATTCTGGCAGCAAAACAGGAAGGTAAAAAAGTATTAAGGATTTTAGAGCGAAAAGGAGAGCTGAGGGGTAGACTGAAATATCATTTGTATTTCAGCAATACTTCTCTGATTTATACCCCTAAGATTTTACAGATTACATGGACAAGTTAGATTAATTCTTAAGCAACATCTCCAGTCCCTCCCATAAATGTACCCAGATTAAGAGCCTTATTTAGAGTTTGGCAGACGGGATGCTCCGTCAGAAAATGGCAGATATTTCATCAGCCATATTCCTAATTTCAAGGGCTATAATGCACTCGTATTAGGGCAGACAGAGCATCCAACATGTTTGTCATGGTGTGTCCTGTCCGCCAAACTCTAAATAAGGCCTTAAACACTTAAAAAACACACATACAAAGACAGGAAATTTAGCAAGCTATAAAAGATATGCTTGCGGACAAGGCTGTAGGGCCCAGGGGGGTTGGAAATGGATTATTAAAGACCTTCTCAGATGTCTTGATTTCTCACCTACATGTCTTGTTTAGTCATATTTGGAATTCTGGCAAACATCCTGATTTTTTTAAAGATGGACATATCTTCTGTTTTTTACATCCATGTAAAATGTTCTGTAGTTCATATTGTTCCATTTAGCTCTAAAAACTGATTACAAAATCTACATGAAAATTGTAGCTAATAATTTGGCAAACATAATATGGTGTTTATGTATCAGACGGGTTTTATTCCAGGTTTTAAAGTGTGAGCCCAGACACATTTTCTCACTGTAACCATCTTGGGGCTCATTTATCAGCCCTTTTGCTCCGCCGGTGCGTCACTTTTGCGCCATTGGTGCGTCACTTTTTGTGACGCACCATAGGCGTAACAAATGCCCCATTTAGCGTCATATTTACAACGTGACGCATCTAGGAAGATGCATAATTTTGTAAACCCCTGCATCACATTATACCTGCGTCAGATATAATGTATGCAGGGTGGGCGTTCTGAAGCAGGTAAGACTTGTAGAAGTGTCGTAGTGAAATCTATGAGATTTCACTGCTCCATTTCTAGGACTAAAATGCTTCAATATCTCACACCTGCCTCACAGCAGGTGTAAGACTGATGCAGGCACATTTGAAATGGGACTTGCCATGTGTAATGACCCATTGATGGAGTTGCATCACTTTTGTGACACACTCCAGCAATGCACCATTTTTGCGCCTACAGATATGTCAGAAATGACGTATCTGTAAATCCTTGCAACATGATGCATTATGCAAGTAGGGCGCAATGAAAAGTGACGCATCACTGTTTTCACGCAGCGAGGCGTCACTTTTCATAAATAAGGAAGTTGTATGAAAATAATTTTTTTACAAGCTCAAAAATGATTTGTCCTAGTAGACTGGAATTTTGTCTACGCTGCATTACATAGAATGAGAATACCTTCTCAGTTGATCAGCGCTATTTCTCAGCTATATGCCAGGGCATGGGTACCACTGATTATTGGTAGCGATGAAATTCAAACTAATCACCATACAATAAAAGGGTGACTGATTTCAAGTTTATTACTCACACTCTTTAAAAAAGCTTTTATATTCAAGATACACAAAAATAAACTGTTGCAGAGTCATACACCTGAAGGAAAAAGATTTAGCTTTATGCAGATAACGTTGCCCTTTACTTAGACATCTATAACAGTAAAAAAAGGGCCTCATTTATGAAAAGTGACGCATCGCTGTGTGAAAACAGCGATGTGTCACTTTTCATTACAGCCTCCTTGGACATGCTGGATGCGTCATATGTATAGTATGACCCATTATGTTGCAAGGAGTTACAGATACATCACTGTTTCTGACGTATCTGTAGGCGCAAAAATTACGCATTGCCGGAGTGTGTCACAAAAGTGGTGCAACTTCAGCAATGGGTCATTTCACATGGGCAAGTCCCATTTCAAATGTGCCTGCGTCAGTCTTACGCCTGCTGTGAGGCAGGCATTAGATATTGAAGCATTTGCGTCCTAGAAGTGGTGCAGTGAAATCTCATAGATTCACTGCGTCACTTCTATGAGGCTTACTTGCGTGGGTACGCCCACCCTGCATACATTATACTTGGCTTAGGTCTCATCCCCCTTGTTACAGGTTTTGTCAGGGCCCCTTTAACTAGAACCCTGGCTGCGGGAGCAGCATAGATTCCTTCCAGGATTCTACAAACATTAGTATAGAGGTTAAGATATTTAGCCGCAGCTTTTAAGAAGACCCAATTTATGCGGTCAAAACCTTTTAGCGGCTTCTAGTGCCATGACTGCTAAAGGGAGCCCATTAGTAGTGGCCAGGTCTATTGATCCCATAAGTGTAAATGTCAGTTCTTTCAGTGTTCTTCCTCTGATAAATCCCTTTTGTTCCTCGTGCACCAGCAAAGGCATGCCCCTATTGAGCCTTTCCGCTATGGTTTTTACAAAAAGCTTATAATCACAATTTAAAAGTGATATAGGCCTGTAAGAATCACAATTCTTAGGGCATTTACCAGGTTTCGGGATTAGTGTGATGGTAGCCTCTCTCCAGGTGTCCGGTAGTCCCAATCCAGTCAAGAAAATTGCATTGAACAGTTCAATCAGAATGGGGCTTAATAGATATGCCAAGGCTTTGTAAACTTCATGGGGCAGACCATCTAGTCCAGGTGCCCTCCCTTTCTTCCCCTCCCCTATTGCCTTTTGTAGTTCCTCAATATGTATCCTCTCATTCAGGTGCTCACATTCCTTTCCTATTACAGGCTCAGCAAGATCTTGGCTCAGCCAGTTCATCACCTCTTCTTCTGTGACATCCAAGTCCTCCTGGTAAACTTCTCCAAAGTGTCTATGGAAGGCTAATTCAATGGCCTGATTGTCTCCGAGTCGTCCGGTTTATTAAAGTGGAAACATATCTTGCATGAAGACCAGTTGGTCTTGTGGGAATGGGGTAAACAGAAATGTGATCAAATAATTTCAAGATTTTAATATCTTCAGGTTCAGAGCTGGTTTCAAGCCTCTGATACAAAAATAGGTGAATACAATGATTTTGAGGAAAGTATTTTGTCCTGGGTTGTTCTAATGTAAGAAATCACACTGTGGTACTGGCTGATGATAGAGATGGAAGATGGGAAATTCACTCTCCCGGTGGATCTATAGGGAAGATGCTGGCCGGTGTCTACACTGGAAGATCAATGGCAAGTATCTCTATCTACTTTATACAAAATAGTAAAACCGGCATACCTGAGAAGGAATCATCGATTCACCATTCACAGGGCCTACTGGACTCCCAAAAGACTATCTAAGTTCGGGAAAGGAGGAGATGTTGTATGCCCAAATGTGGTAGCATGAAGGAAGACGACCTCCATATGTTCCTACACTGCCCAAAGATTCAGGCATTTTGGGAGGCCGTGAGTAAAGCAGTGGGTGTCACAGGCTCCGCCAAGGTATGAGGATTGGTTAATCTCCGTGAGGAATGTGGCCAATTTGGACATTTCGTTTAAGGGCCGAAGAAGATATGAATTTTGGGTACCCCTCCTGAGTTGGTGTGAGCAACCAGTAAATCCATCAGATTAGGGGTCCAATGATTTAGCGCTTCTCCGCCTCTGCTGTCAACGTTTCTCAAAGGTGGCAGGCCTGCACATAGAGATAGTGTCCACTGGGAGAAAGAAGGTGGGGATCACGATCCAAGGGCGGCAATAAGTGGCTCCATTTCTTTCACCTCAGACATTTTGGCTGGTAAGGCAGGTGAAATGGTGTGAAAGAGGCAAATGAGGACAAAAAGATTCAAAAGAAAAAAGTGACGCAACTCCATCAATGGGTCATTTCACATGGGCAAGTCCCATTTCAAATGTGCCTGCGTCAGTCTTATGCCTGCTGTGAGGCAGGCATAAGATATTGACGCATTTGCATCCTAGAAGTTAAGCAGTGAAATCTCTTAGATTTCACTGCATCACTTCTGTGAGGCTTACTTGCGTCAAAACGCCACCCTGCATACATTATACTTAGCGCAGGTATAATGTGGCGGGGGGGGGGGTTAACACAGTGACGCATCTACCCAGATGTGTCACTTTGTAAATATGATGCAACATGGCACATTTTTTACCCTGCTGGTGCGTCACAAAAAGTGACGCACCAGCGGCTCAAAAGTGACAGGAGGGCTCATAAACAAGCCCATTAGTATCAGTCATTTATCAGTGCTATCTAGGTGTAAGGGTAATCAGCCTAAAACCGAGGGGCTTATTTACAAACCCTTTGCCCCACTTTTGCGTCATTTTTAACATGGGAAAAGTGACATACGGGTGGTGCAAGGGATTGTAAATAAGCCCCTGAGATGTTAACCTCTGGAATGCTCCTAACAGATATACCTATCAGAATATGATCAAACTTGCCATTAACAAATCTATCAGATACATGGGAGTGCATAGAAAAACCGACATCAAGAAATGTAAGGATTTAAACTATATTTCATTGCAGAGGTAGATAAAGACTCAATTGTAAATCTGGAACCAAATGGAGTTTACAGTTATCAATGGGCTATTAAAATAACTGCTTACCCCAACGTCTTATTCCAAAACGTTTCTCGTTATTTAGCTGACAACTTCTATAGAGATTTGAACACACTTATTTTGAGGTTCATTTGGGCTACGAAAAAGAGATGATTCAAGACTTGAAATGGCATAATACATTATTACTTGGTGACTGGGCATTGCCAGATATTGAAAGTATCATATTGCAATATGGATTGACACTTCCAAAGTTTGCATAATGCTCATGCTTCTGTGTGACTTAACAAAAACACTTAAAATAGACTATGAGATCCACACTGGCATAGTGAAGTGTGAGGAAAAAAAGTGAGAATTTTATTTGCCGAGTTTTATATAGCGCTGGCTAGACCCGGAGGTATCACAGCACTTTACATGAGGTTCACTGAGTTACTTACAGGTACAAGATTAGATTAGTTACAGGAGCAAGAATAAATATAGGAGAAAAACTGTGATTATACAATAACAAGAGATAATAATGCATAAACTGGAAAGGGGAGGTAGCTACAGGATCACAGAGGGAGGAGGCGGGGGGGGAGGAAACACATCAGGGGGACGAGGAAAAACTATGTCCAATGTCCGGTTGAACTAGGTGACGGCCAAGGGGTGAACCAGAGCCAAACTCCTCTATAACTGCCTAAACAGCTCCACTGGTCATCGGCCATGTTGCTCGGTCTCCACAGTAAGTACAACGTTCAAGGTTTTTGCCCGGGGGCATTGTCATAGATCCATCTGCAGCACCAAACCCGGTGTTACTGGGAAACCCTGAGCTTAGATCAAAAATCAAGGTAGTGCTTTCTCTGTGGAGCTTGTCCATCTGGTTCATCAGACCATGCTGCGGTCGTTCCGTGCCTCCCTCAGTAGTTCCTGAACTCCAGTGCAGTCCATCAATGAGATGGGTAGTTGTTTGGCAGACTTCTGCCTTATCGGGTCTGAAGTGCGTGCCTGCAGAATGTTCCCCAAAAAGGCAGCTTCATTGGCTGATGGCCCCAGGTAAATTCACTAGGCAAATTCCTTTACTGGACACAACCACTAGAGTTCAGTTATAAATGGGTAAGTTCTCTTAACACCAGGTTTTTGTTTCAGTCATGGACATGGACATATTAGCATATCACTGTATAAGGCATTTCATGTGACAAGAAGCACTCTAAATCAAAAATTTGGTATGTATAAAATAGACATAAGTTTATTACACATTTATCTTGAATTTTTTTAAAAAGCAGATATATTGTACACAACAAATACAACAAATACATAAAAATATACACAAAAAATTGTTAAAAATGTTCAAAGGAACACAGGTCGACGCGGCGTTTCGGTTTAAAAAACCTTCATCAGGACAGTTTCTTCAGATTTTGTGACTGAATTCACAATTTGTTCAGTAACCAGCTTTTGTGATGACAAAGCCTAGATGTGTCCTGGTTTGGGTCCACATATGAAGATAATAACGTCCCATATATTCGGGATAGGATAAAAACGTTTCGCTCAATTGTGAGTATTGATTACTTATCGCTGTATCGGAGGGGCCACCAGAGGATTCGTACACTATTACATCTGTATACACGATAGCAATTCTTGCGTAATCGCTACAGCCGTTTAATACATGTGCTTCATGGGCTGTTTTTATACTGCTCGCGATATCAGTTCCATCTGCATAATTCCGTTCTGGATTCTGATGATCCCAGTAGGAAACTTTTCCTACTGGGATCATCAGAATCCAGAACGCTGTAGACGGAGGTGCAGGGAGGCCAGCTCTATTTATGCAGATGGAACTGATATCGCGAGCAGTATAAAAACAGCCCATGAAGCACATGTATTAAACGGCTGTAGCGATTACGCAAGAATTGCTATCGTGTATACAGATGTAATAGTGTACGAATCCTCTGGTGGCCCCTCCGATACAGCGATAAGTAATCAATACTCACAATTGAGCGAAACGTTTTTATCCTATCCCGAATATATGGGACGTTATTATCTTCATATGTGGACCCAAACCAGGACACATCTAGGCTTTGTCATCACAAAAGCTGGTTACTGAACAAATTGTGAATTCAGTCACAAAATCTGAAGAAACTGTCCTGATGAAGGTTTTTTAAACCGAAACGCCGCGTCGACCTGTGTTCCTTTGAACATTTTTAACAATTTTTTGTGTATATTTTTATGTATTTGTTGTATTTGTTGTGTACAATATATCTGCTTTTTAAAAAAAATCAAGATAAATGTGTAATAAACTTATGTCTATTTTATACATACCAAATTTTTGATTTAGAGTGCTTCTTGTCACATGAAATGCCTTATACAGTGATATGCTAATATGTCCATGTCCATGACTGAAACAAAAACCTGGTGTTAAGAGAACTTACCCATTTATAACTGAACTCTAGTGGTTGTGTCCAGTAAAGGAATTTGCCTAGTGGGTGGCCTACGTAGCAGGTACCCCACCTTTTGATTATTCTCTAACGTAGGGACATTGCAACACTTTTCTCTGTCATTTCCCCTGGTCCCAATTTGTTCCTAAGGGGTCCCCCTATACTTTCTTTACCCAGGTAAATTCAGGCATTCCCATGTGCAATGGGGCAGCCCACCTCTAGGAGTCTCGTATGGTGTCCGTAAGGGTGCCGTGGATAGGCGCAGCAATAAGGTCTTAATTGAGCCAAAAAAAACTCTGAGTTCGCTGAGAAACACTGACCTAGTAATAGTACTAGTCATTTGCACATTAAATAGGAACATTGGTTGGGTCATATTACAATCACTAATGATATGGAATGTCAGGTTTGGACTAGGTGGGCGCCATCTTATATTTAGGGAGAACAGAGTCTTTAATGTTGTGGTCCGTTGCGATGGTTATCGTACCCAGACAACAAATAGGCAGCTGACAAGCAATGAGTTATTGATGTGGCACGAGTAAGGCACAGCATTGACTCCTTAGACGTGTGCACGTCTTCCAATAATGAATAAAATATTTAATGGGAAGTATGCCTTCTTATGTCTAATGGAATCATGTCTGACTATAAGGTCCTCTGGACTCGAACTTCTTGAGGTCTTCTTGGTAGCCAGGCGCGCAACACCCATTGGACTCACCGGGCTTCAGACCCCCCCCCCCCCCCGTCGTGTGTGGCAGCCCGGGACGAGACAGATCCCGGGCACACACACAGCCACACCCGAACGTTTCACAGGTCTTTAAAAGACCATTTGAATACTAATTAGGCCTTGCTGTTGTTTCACATCTTGTTGGAGGCCCTGCAGCTCCACTCTGCCTACTGATTAAAGGTTCAGCCTAGGGTGACCAACCGTCTGTAAATTTCACGAACAGTCCGTAATTTTGGCCGTCTGTCCGTTGTCCGTGAAGGATTCTTTAACGGACGCCATTTGTCCGTCATTTTAGCCGGCACCGGTCGCCCCACCCTAAAGCCGGCACAGCTTGCCCCCACCTCCCTTCTTGATTCCGATGCTGTTCCAGAGCTCTGATACCCATCAGCATTGGAGAGGCACAGCGGGATTGCACCCCTCACACCTCCAGCCCTTGATGAGCTGTTAACAGGTGCTCGAAGGTGACTGAGAGGAGGGGCTGCAGGTTCAGGAGCAGGGGCATCTATTCAGATGCAAACAGCCCTGAATGGTCACGTCTCTGCAGTTTAGAGGGGGCTTAGACATTCCATTTCTACCCAGGGCCCCAAACATCCTAGACTCAGCCAGATTACACGGAGGCAGCACGTGGTTCTCTTCACAGAGCTTAATTACTGTCACTAAATTGTAAGCAAACCTCAATTCTTCAAACATGCAGTCTATAATGTTATAAAATAAAGAAAAGGCACAATCGCACCCACACTGATTAACAAAGTATGGAGGACAATCAGTTCTCTTAGAGTACTGTACATCACAGTGGGGGGATGACATTTTGGATAGAGAGCCTGTCTTCGTTGTCTTGTGCAGGAGGGGGCGAGGAGCCCAAGATGATACTAGAATACTGCATGCCCACCCCTGTGCCCACCCTGGTGGATCCTGTGTCCCCTCCTGTGATGGCTCCTGCCCCCCTCCCCCGCCTGTGATGGCTCCTGTCCCCCCCTCTAGTGGCTCCTGCCCCCCCGCCTGTGATGCCTCCTGTACCCCCCTGTGGTGGATCATGTCTCTGCCCTGGGTGGCTTCTGTCCCAGTCCTGGAATGGCTCCTGCAGCAAGGGTGAAGTTCTTGATGGGCCTCTTCTCAAAAGGGCTCAGCTCAAAATTAATATGGAAAGGTGGGCGAGTAAGTTAGTAAAGGGATTGGTGGATGGCTGGATGAATTAGTGAAAGGGTAAATGGATGAATGAAAGAGTGAATAAATGGATAATGAGAGAGGATGGATGGATTGATGAGTGAGGGAAAGGATGGATGAGAGAAAATGTAAATAGCTGGATGTATGGATGGAAGGGTAGCTGGATGATGAATGAGGGGAAAGATGGATGAGGGGAAGGATGGATGGATGAGGGGAAGGATGGATGGATGGAGGGGAAGGGTAGGTGGATGAGGGGAAGGATAAATGGATGGGAAGGATGGATGATGGATGAAAGGAAGGATGAATGAGGGGAAGAATGGATGGATGAGGGGAAGGATGGCTGGATGAGGGGAAGGATGGATGATGTATGAAAGGAAGGATGGATGAGGGGAAGGATGGATGGATGAGGGGAAGGATGGATGGATGAGGGGAAGAAAGGATGGATGGATGAGGGGAAGGATGGATGAAGGCAAGGATGGATGGATGAGGGGATGGATGGGTGAAAGGATGGATGGATGATGAATGGAAGGATGGATGGATGATGAGGGGGAGGATGAATGGATGGATGATTAGGGGAAGGATGGATGGAGGGGTGGGTGGGTGGATGGATGGATGATGAGGGGAAGGATGGATGGATTGATGGATGATAAGCGGAGGATGGATGGATGATGAGGGGATGGATGGATGGATGGATGGATGGATGATGAGGGGGAGGATGGATGGATGATGAGGGGGATGGATGGATGGATGGATGATGAGGGGGTGGGTGAAAGGATGGATGATGAGGGGAAGGATGGATGGATGGATGATGAGGGGGTGGGTGGATGGATGGATGATGAGGGGAAGGATGGATGGATGGATGATGAGGGGGTGGGTGGGTGAAAGGATGGGTGGGTGGGTGAAAGGATGGATGAGTGGATGGGTGGGTGGGTGGATGGTGGGTGGGTGAAAGGATGGATGGATGGGTGGATGGTTGGGTGGATGATGGGTGGGTGGATGAGTGGATGAGTGAAATGATGGATGGATTGATAAGTGCAAGGGTAAATGAATGGACGTATGAGTGAAAGGGTGGATGTAAGGATGGATGAGTGAGTGAAAGGGAGGGTAGATGGACAAAAGGATGAATAGATGTGTGAAGGAGTAAAATGATAGATGGATGAGTGATAGGGTCAATGGATGGATTCATGAGTGGATAGGTAGATGGATGGGTGGGTGGGTGGATGAATGGATGGAAGGAAGGTTGGCTAAGTGAAAAGGTCGATGGAGAGAGAAAGGGAGGATGGATGGATGACTGAAAGAGTGGATGGGTGGAAGGATTAGTAAGTGAAAGGATGGCTGGATTGGTGAAAGGGTAAATGGCTGGATGGATGAGTGAATGGATGGATGGATGGATGGGATGAAGAGTGGATGGATAAGTGTACAGATGGATAGAGTGAAAGGGTGGATGGATGGATGAGTGAAAGGATGGATGAGTGAAATGATAGATGGAAGGATACATGATGGACAGGTTTGCAAATGGTTGAATATGTTTGGAAATGGCTGGGCTTACTTATATACTGTTGCACGACCTCTGATGTGTCTGTAAAACTTACCTATTGTCCTGAAGTTTTGTCCTGAATTTTGATCTCCTGTCCTGAATTTATGTCCTGAATTTTGACCCTTTGTCCTGAATTTTTACACTCACCGACCTGAATTTGCACCAATGCCAGTTGGTCACCCTAGTTCAGCCCCAGCCCCCCCCCCCCAAACTTTTTCTTAGCCCCCCCCCCCCCCCCCCCCCCGAAATTTGGCTCTAGTTGCGCCTCTGTTGGTAGCACCGCCATTTTATCCATGGTTTAAGTGCCAAGTTGCTGAAGGAGATAGAAAATAAGGAAACGAGAAAGGATGAGTTTTGCCATTTATTAGAAACATAGCCTCAAGTCTCATGAAGGAAAGTTAACAATGTAGTCACCTTTCGCCTTCCACCCTTGAACTGGGCCTTATGTACAGTTTGAAGGGAACTGAAAATATCACATTTATGAAACAAACGCTAAATAAAAAGTAGAATCCACTTTCTGAATTTCTTCCACTGCACTGTTGCTATCGTGGGGGAAATTAGCCAGTGGATCGTGCTCAATATTGGAAACCCATTTCCAGACTACTTTCTGTACTGGATCTATGTTTCCAAGAGCGGATGGTGTCACTATGCAAGATTTCCTACCAAAATAGCCCGCTGGAAAGTACATTTTGCATACAGGGAGTCCAGTGCAATACATTTTAGGGAGAGACCATGCCAGGCTCCATTCTGAGGAGGAGAATGTGCCGATTGGTTGTCCTCTTGGAAGCTGGAAGCTGCACTGACTGATTAGTATTGGGTCATTACTCAACAGCTTACACCAGGACAAAAAAGCTAAAGGTTTGCTCAGTTTGTTCAAATTAGTTTGACTTACATCTGGGAGGACCTTGTTACTCTTGGTAATTTCAGAACATATACCGGAGAGCTGCCCATTTCCTCCCTGTAAGGAAAAAAGCATGAAGAACCTGATCCTGCTGCTGTCCTTGTGAGCACGGAAACCCTAGTAAGCCAAAGGAAAGTAGATACTGACACAGAGTGCTTTAAAACCCTTTTGACTTTTTATCAGTCACCAAAGCCTGACTTCTCAAGACATCCACTGTCACTAATGGAGCCACTGTTGCAAGGTCAAATGAACTGAGTGGTAACTCTACCTGTTGAGCTCAATCCTTACTGCAAAACCTTTCGTTGTTTTGCTTTTCTTCACTGACCCTAAAATGTATTGTGGTGGTCTATTACCCAGTTTGTTTTCCAGCTTGCTGGGTTGAAAGGACCCTGTAAGGCCAGATAGGAGCACTTTGGACTTGAGGGTTTCTGTGGGTCACATCCTTATCACTGCGGTTGATCTTGATGGGTAAGAAGAACCTGGCCTGGAGCCTTGAGTCGCCCCATTTGGTGAGCTATCTCCATTTTAGTAGCCAAAAAAACAAACAATAAACCAAGGAGGCAGGCTCAATTTCCTTCAACCTAAGAACACCTATGTCCTATGAAGCACAGTTCCATTCTTTTGTATTTTATAGGGTGCAGCGTCTATCATTTGCCAGTGCTTTTGCTGTGCCTCTGCGCTGTTTAATGTGTTACCAACACAAGGGCATTGTACACTAAACCTTACTAACTGCTAACAACATATCCCGTTCTGAGAGGAGGCTATTGATCTTTCCCTTTTGCAGTGTGCTGATTTGCATAGGTTATGGTTTGTGGTCAATATATCTTTGCAAACACTGATTAAGAGTACCGAAGTTTGCAAAATGTCATTGTTGTGGTATTGTGTTTTAATTTATCAGGACTGCGTAGTTGTTCACAACATATAGTGTGCATAACCAGAGGATAATATATACATATTATATATTATAATTTGGCTGGAATTTGGTGGGTGAGGTACTGGGAGGGGCAGTGTCTCTGATTCTGGCTGGTATCACCGCACCAAACTCTGGCTAGTCTAAGGGCCTTATTTATGAAGGCCTTGCGCCGCCAGTGCGTCACTTTTTCCCATGTTAAAAATGACGCACCGGCGGCGCAAGGCCTTCATAAATCTGCCCCTAAGTTTTTTTTCCTGTAAACGGGAATAGCTGCATGACCCATAAGTAAAGGGTCCTTCAACTTGCATCTTCCTATTCTAGGGAGAAAAACATTGACATTTACTGTCTGCTCTGAGAGTCAGTGAGAAGGCAGATGTGAGATGAGGGGTTGCAGAGGGACGCAGTGGGTTGGCAGAGTCTTCTGTCTGCAATGGGGAAGCTTTGTCTGCTGCCCCCATGCTTCTGGATGGGTCGGACGGAGATGACTGCAGCCCTTGGAGCAGCAAAGGGGGAATCTGTGTCTCTGGGCACCGAATTATCTGTTTATATAATGCCACATGGGGGGTTCGCTATGGGTGAAATTGTGACGCTCGTCATTAGAGCTTATATTGTGTTTCATTACTGTTTTATAGTGTTTTGTGTACTTATATTCCAGAGGTATTATTAAAAGATTGCGTACTCACACCTCTAACAGGACATTCACATATTTATTGCAACTCTGATTATTGTTTCTGTAATATATAAGTAAATTCATTCAGCACCACCTCTTTTGAGTTGAACCTTGAAATTAGAGTGATTTTGGCCACTAAAACTTCATGGGTAGGAGAAAAAGCCTGACATTAATAATGGAACATATGCCTCACTGTTGGCTATCCCTTAGTGGACTTGCTTCCTACACAGCGGAGAGCCATCTGGTAGATGCTGCTGCTGTCACCATCTTCTTATGTTGGTGCTACTGACCAACAGGTCAAGTGATCAAGGCCCTACTCCACCAGAAGGATCCTGCCTGCGCCTTATCCCTGTCTGGCCAGTGGTAGAGTGTCACTGCTCTGCTGCTTGACTGCCCTCCTGTCCCTCTTTCTGCTGTTTCTGTCCCTCTTTCCGCTCTTCTCTTTTCTGCCTCTGCCTTTGTTGCCTTTGGCTTTGTTTTGTTTTCTTTGCTTTGTTTGGCTTTGTTTTTATTCTCTGCTTTTTAGTTCCTTTTTTCCTGTCCTCTCCCTCTTTGCCGCTGTGATCCCCACGGCCCCACCCGCCTCCAGTGTCCATTCCCACGTTAACAGCCTCCCAGCAGTCCAGCCCTCTGCATCACTACTTAATGGCGGCCGCTGCGCAGTGAAAGTACAGTCCACTATTCCTTAGTGAACTTGATCCTTCCACAACACAGCGCATTTTGGAAGCTGCTGCTGCTGTCCCCATCTGCTGTTGCTGGTGCTACTGACCCGGAGTTCAGGAGTTCGAGGCCCTCCTCTACCAGCAAGCTCCTGCCTAAGCCTCATTCCTGCTGGCCCATTGGTAGATCATCACTGCTCTGCTGCTTGACCGCCCATCTGTCCCTCTTTCTGCTCTTTTGCTTTTATGCCTCTGCCTTTTTTGCCTTTGGCTTTGTTTTTTATTCTTTGCTTTGTTTTCATTCTTTGCTTTTTATTCTTTTTAGTTCCTTTTTTCCTGTCCCCTCTCTCATTGCCACTTCGATCCCCTGCGGTCCGCCCCCCTCCAGTGTCGATTCCCGCTCCTGTGTTTCCCGCTCCTGTGTTTCCCGCCTCCCAGCTGTCCCGCCGCCCCCCAAAGCACTACTAAAAGGCGGTTGCTGTGCGGTGTGCCACTGGTGTGCAGAAGGTGCACTAAAAGCAAGCCCATCTTCGCCTGTCCGCGCCTGGGTCGCACCCAGCGCAATGGACCCTGCTTCCTGGATACTCAATGGCTGCTTGCCAGCACCCTCCACGCCCTCAACCCTGGATGCCACTCCGTCTGCCATCTAGCATCACTAAAGAATACCCTTGGACCGCCAAAATTGCAACTGCACCTTCTGCCACGCCAACACATCAGCTCCTCTCACCACGCAGCCAACCAACAGTGTACCTGTCTGGCTGAACTGTATCCTCCTCAATGTGCGGTCCCTCCACAAACACGCCGCAGAAATCTGGGACCTCCTCGACACCACCTCTCCTGCCATCACCTTCTTCCCGGAAACATGGACCAACCCCTGCTCTGAACTGGATATCGATATCAACATCGCCATCCCTGATGGATACAAAATCTCCCGCAAGGACAACCCGAACGCACAGGAGGAGGCATCGTTATCATCCTCAAAAGCACACTCTGACTGATCATGCATTCTAATGACCCAACGGCGACAATGGAACACCTCCACTTCCTGATCTGGACAAACCCCAACACCACCCGCCGTGGCACCCTCGTCTACAGGACCCCTGGCCTCCAACCCCCCCTTCACCGGCACCATCCTAGACCTCATTGCACCCCAGGCTCTTGCATCCACCGACTACATCCTACTCAGAGACCAAAACTTCCACCTGGACAACCCCAGTGACCAGAACACCACCTCCCTCCTGGAGAACCTTGCCAATATCGGATTCAAGCAGCTAGTCACCTCGGTGACCCACACAGACGGACACACGCTCAACCCCATCTTCTCCATCAGTGGGAACTTCAAGTACAGCCACATCACTGAACTCTGCTGAACCGACAAATCATTACATACATCTTGCCTTCGCAACATCCACCGTACACCAACATCATGATCGCACCCTGTTACAGTAGCTCAACGCCACTGAAAAAGTTCTCTTCAACTCCCTCAGAACAAACAGATTGCCAACGCCTATGAACACCAATATCGCAGCATACAATCTTCACCGCAGGATCTTCAACTGTGCCAAAACCCTAACACCCCTCCAGAAAAGACCAGGCAAACAACACTCCAAGAAGGACAGCTGGTTCACTCCAGCCCTCCACGAGTCCAGACGCCCCTGCAGATGTCTTGATAAGAGATGGAGGCAACAAAACCCCGGAAGCTCCCGCAACCTTCAAACCCACTTTCAACGCACATCATCTCCTCCTGAAAACCACTAAAAAAAAATGGCCCTCTAGGAAAGAATCAACACCAATGCACAACAGTAAAGAACTCTTCGCCATTGTCCAGGAGTTCACGAGGCCCAATAGCGAGACCACAGACGATCCCTCCTCCAAAGACCTTTGCAACAAACTCTACACCTTCTTCAACCACAAGATCAGGATGATCAATGACAGCTTCGACACCCTAGACCCAGCTACCACTCCTGCCACCATCGCACACATCCGAGCCACACTCCAACAGACAGTGCTCTGCTGGACCCTGCTCACAACAGAGGACATGCTCAAGACCATGAAGAGCATTCAATCAGGTGCTGCAATTTATTTATTTATTTATTTTGAAAGTTTTATAGAGCGCGAATAAGACCCTTGCGGATATCAGAGCGCTTTACAATCAGTGAAGGATAGTTATGCAACAAAATAGCAACAGGTAAATTGCGTATAAATAGCAAAAAGTAACAGTAAACTAAAACAATAACAGATAAGTCAAGTAAATAAAAGGAAATATCGGTAGAGGTACTAGTGAACTCGTAGTTCACGGATAGTTATGCAACAAAATAACAACAGGTAAATTGGGTATACATAGCACAATGTAAACAGTAAACAAAACAATAACACGTATATTGAATATATAAAAGAGATATCGGTAGAGGTCCTAGGGAATTTGTAGTTTCCTTAGACAATGATCATGTGAATTTTTCCATGAGAATCGCTTTTACCTCCTTTTTGAAAAATGCTGTAGATTTGATAAATCTGATTTCTGGGGGTATTGCGTTCCAGATCCTAGGAGCCATCCCTGAGAAGGATTGTTTATAAGTTTTCATCTTATTGAATCTGTGTGGCTTCAGTAATAGGTTTTCCGCACTTCTTGTGGATCTATTACCACCAGAGATGGTCAGTTTCTGGGTGAGGTAGCTGGGTGCATTGTGGTGTATGACTTTGTGAGTCATGCATGCAATTTTCAGGTGAATTCTGGCTTCCCATGGTAGCCAATTCAAGGCTTTTAAGTCGGGGTGATGTGGGACCTTCTTTCTGAGCTTGTGATGAGTCTGGCTGCAGCATTAATGGAGGCTCTTAGTGGAGCTGTGGACGCTTTGGGGAGGCCACAGAGAGAGACGCTTCCATAGTCCACTCTGGGGATGACTAGAGCTTGAACTGCCGTCTTGAAATCGTTGAATGGTAAGAAGGGTTTCAGCTTTCTCAGTGTATTAATCTGAAAATGTGCCCCCTTTGTGGCATTGCTAATATGTTTATGCATGTTGAGGTTGCAATCCAGGGTTATACCCAGTGACTTTGCTGAGTCGATGATGGTTGGATGAACATTGAATGCCGTAAGGTGTTTGAACCAGTCATGCAAGAGGGGTATTTTGGCGGGTGGAGCTATAAGGAGGAATTCAGTTTTTAGTGCATTTAGCTTGAGAAGGTTCTCCGCTAACCATGTATGGAGGTTCAGAAGCGTATTGTTGAGCCGTATGATGTCCTCTGGTGTCTGTATCTTAAGGTATAGTTGTGTATCATCTGCGTACATGTGAAATTGTACGTTGGATGCTTGCAATAGGGCAGTGAGCGGTTCCATAAATAAATTAAATAGTGTTGGGGATAGAGCGGACCCTTGTGGGACTCTCAAAGTTACTGGCACGGGTTTGGACAGGGAATTGTTGGACTTGAATTTTTGAGTCCGGTTTTGAAAAAAGGAGTTAAACCAATTAAGCACTGTTCCTGATAGTCCCATTCTGTGATTCATCAGATCTTTCAGGTTCTCATGTTTGACAGTATCAAAGGCGGAGGAGAGTTCTAGTAGGATGAGTAGGCATGATCCATTCTGATCAAGTATTTGTAGAGCATCATCAATTATGTGTGTCATAGCTGATTCAGTGCTGTGACCTACTCTGAAGCCGGATTGATGTTTATCTAGAAGATCAAAGTGGTCAATGTGTTTTGTCAATTGAAGTAGTGCGCATTTTTCCAGGAGTTTGGCTGGAGTAGGGCTATTGGTAATCGGGCGATAGTTGTTAAGGTCCATGGGGTCAGCTGTGGGTTTTTTGAGGATGGGTGAAACCTGTCTTACTTTGAGTATGTCAGGGATGCAGCCTTGATGGAGTGAGCTGTTGATGATTTTGGTCCAGAGCGGCAGAATCAGTGGGGTTAAGTCTTTCCACAGAAGAGCCACTGACATCGCCCCCCAGCTCCATCGAAACCACCACGTTCCCTGATGACTGTATATACACCGAGATCAACCCCCTGCTGATGAAGCCATCCTCAGACCCAACAGACCTCAAGCACTTCATACCGTTCTCACCCCTCCCCTTCCCAGCTACTGTCATAAAGAAGGCCATCAATGCCCAAATCTCCAAGTTCATCGAAGTGAACCTTGTCCTGGACACCTCCCAATCTGGCTTCTGAAGCAACCACAGCACAGAGACTGCACTCTTCTTCGCCACAGATGACATCCACTCCCTCCTCGACCAGGGTGAGACTGCACCCCTAGACCTCTTTGCTGCCTTAGACACCGTCTCCCACCGCACCCTACTCACAAAACTCCATGATGCCGGCATCCACGACAAGGCTTTGGTCTGGATCCCCTCCTTCCTCACCAGCCGGACCCAGTGAGTTAGACTACCACCGTTCCTCTCAGAACCTGTTGAGATCAGCTGTAGAGTACCCCATGGTGCCTCCTTGAGCCACACCCGCTTTAATGTCTACATGGCCACCCTTGCAGCCATCATCAGAAGCCACGGACTCAACATCGTTTCGTAGACCAAGGACACCCAGCTGATCCTCTCCCTCACCAATGAACCCACAACTGCCAGAACCAACTTCCACAGTTTAGTTAAGGCTGTTGCTACCTTGATTAAAGACAGCTGACTCATACTCAACTCGGACAAGACTGAAGAGCTCATCCTGGGACCCACCACTTTAGTCTGGGATGACAACTGGTGCCAGCCGCTCTGGCATCTATCCCCACCCCGACGGACAACACACGCACCCTCGGCATCATACTGGACTCATCACTCACTTTGACCCGCCAAATCAACACAGTTACCTTGGCCTGCTTCCACTCACTCCGCCTGCTTTAAAAGACATTCAAATAGATCACCTCAGAATCCAGAAAGACAGTCACCAACGCACTCATCACCAGCAGACTCAACTACAGCAATGCACTCTCCACTGGCATAATCCAGAAACAGCTCAAGAAACTACAGAACATCCAAAACGTCGCAGACAGACTAAGCCTCGACATCCCCCAGAGCAGCCACATCACGCAACACCTCCGAAAACTCCACTTGCTCCCAGTCAATGAGAAAGTCACTTTCAAGCTCCTCACTCACTCCTAAAAAGCTCTGCACGACGAAGGACCAGCATACATTAAGCACTGCCTCACATTCCACGTACCCGCCAGACAAGTCCGATACTCACGACTCGCCCTCGCCTCCGTTCCCAGGATCCACATGACCAGAACTGGAGGAAGGTCATTCTTCTACCTCACCACCAAGACCTGAAACACCCTGCCCCTGCACCTCATGCAATCCGTGTCCCTGACTCAATTCAGGAAGGACCTCAAGACCTGGCTCTTTGAATGATCCTCCACCAAGTTTGATCAGCAGCCCCCTCCCCCAGCACCTTGAGACCCTCATGGGTGAATAGCTGTGCTTTACAAGTCCTTGATTGATTGATTGATACCTGTGCAAGAGCTTGTGCATATCACCGCCTCAGTGTAGCCCTAAAATAGCCATCATGAGTGAAGGCATTCTTTAACTACCCTACAAGTGGCCTTCACTGCTCAAATGTTAGGAGGCCACAGCACATAAACACATCTCACAGTACTCTGGAGCATATGTACAAGCCCCTATCGCCATCACAACATCACTTTCAGTGACGTTGTGGTGGCGATAGGGGCCTCAACTTATTTACAAGGCAGTGTTAAGCCACTTAACGTGGCAAAACGCTGCCTTGTAAATATGGCCCTCTTCCACGCTGCACTTAGGGTGAAAGGGATGGGCAGTGGGTGTTGCGGTGGGCGTTCCACCACAACACCCATTGATTTTGATGCTTCCCCCTATTTACAAGGGCAGCGTAAATAGGAGACAGTGCCAAAATTAAGTACAGGGAATATCTGATCTTAAGTTGGTGAAACTAGGAGAAATGCTTTATTTCTCCTCGTTTTGCTTTTTCAATGTGTGCTGCATTGTGCAACACACATGGAAAAAGCAAAAAGTCTTGGATAGTTTATGTACATGAAGGTCCTCCTTTCTGAACATAAACAATCGTTAAAAAAATGAAATTTGTGACTTCCATGTGTGCTGCATTGAGCAGCACACATGGAAGTGACAAAATGGCATTTAAAGATTGTTTATGTGCAGGAAGGGGGACCTTCCTAACCATAAAAATTATTTCTCTGCGACACTGCTAAGTGTAGTGCCAGCGCAGGGGGAAAAGCAGGGCTGTACCATATTTTTGTACATATGGTGCAGCCTTGCATTTTTGGAGTGGGAGTGTGAGGCGTTAAGCCATGATGGCTAACGCATCACTCTGCAACTTCAGTTGTAAATATCCCCCTATGTTTCTTTTAGGAGCTGTCCAAATGGCTGTGCCAACTTTGCGGCATTGCATTTTTTAGATATAGTGCTTATTTTGTTTATTGGAAGATTTTCCCTGCCCGTGCCTGGTACATCCAAAGTTGGTGAGGTCAGGTGCAAGATAGAGCTGTGTTCTCATTCAGTAATCTAACCATGGAACTTTTAAAGTTCTGTGTCCCACAAAGATACAGCCATACTAAATATCATCTTAGGTGCAGTTCACTAAAATTCCTTTCAGTGAACAGTACAGGTACATTGTACCCTGTATCAGTAACATAATACGAGGTCAACTTGACCCTCTGATTTGCTTTCTAGTCTTGAGTTGGGAAACAGGCGCTATAGAAAGTTCCATAGCTCACCTCCAGAATCATGATATATTCTATTTTCCTCTTGTGCATTTGGCTTGCCATTATCACAGTGGCCAAAAAGCATCATGTATCTGAAATTCCTTTTCTCCCGCTTTTAAAACTGCCACTCATATCTGGCAACCGGCCTTCACCCTTGTTTGAAGCATTCTGCTTGCTTAGCATCTTGCTTTGCCCATCCCAGATCTTTCCCATAGCTGGAATCCTATAAGCTCCCATCCTCAAACGGACAAACCTGGTGGTGTGTCCACCGCCCCCTCAACAAAAAAAAAAACATATCTAGTATCCCAACCCTCACTCAAAAATCACTTCTGTACCTGGCATCATATCACCAATGGACCCAAACACAAACCAAGTCTGGAATTCAACCACCATCCTTCCCCCCAAACAAACCTTGTATTCTGTAGTCACAAGAGAAGGTTTTCAGTAAATAGGAAGTTGTGGCGCTCAGCTATATTTGTGTGTGTGTGAATAAGGTTGTAAATTACATTATGAGTGGGTGTGGTGCTAGCCAGGTAGGGGAGACCCCAATACTATTTTCTGGAGGCGAGCCACGGAGGATGTTCCTCGTATTTATCCACATATGTAGACACATATCCATGTCGGCGTTATAATACTTCCCTCGCTCACGTGGATCGGACGTGATTGCTGGGGATTCCGGTTCACTTTTTACCCAAACCTTACACTTTGAATACGCTTATGTGTGCGTTACCGTGACACTTACGTATCCCGCACCCGTGGATCCAGATACATATCACCACAGACTTGGCGTTGCCATATAAACCCAGCATTACAGACGTGCCGGGTTGGAATTATCATCGGCATCTCGATTACACCACCTTGCTCACACCAGCACAGCACTGAAGAGTCAGGGGTCCATCTAACCCTGACGAAACGCGTGTCGGCTGGTTGCTCTATGCTGAATGATTGTCAACCTAAAGGAAATTAAAAGAAATTAGAGACAGCTCCTCTGCGATCTTCTTTAATGGACTTTTATCATGGACTTAGATGTAGTGAATTGTTCTAATTACTCCTATCTGTGAGTGCCTGGGACTTGGTTGTATGATAAAACCTTGTATTCTGCTATCCCACCCCCAAAATAAAATCCTTTTCCTGGATTTCAACCAAACACACCTCAAAATGAAAGCATTATACTTTAGAAAACACCTCCCCCTCACTCAAAAAGCAGGCCTCTAGATCTGGCCTCGTGCCCAAAACCAATACCCCATGCCTAGAATCCTGTCACAACTCATATTAAAATAAAACCTGTGCTCCCTGTCATGTGATTCCACCACCTTTCAAAATAAAGCCCATAACTTCTATTTTGGCACTCCACACATCTGAAAAACAAACACTGTCCCTGGAGTTCTGTGCCAATGACCCCAAAAAGTCTAACTGTTCTGTTTCTCCCCCACAAGCAAAGCCTCATTATCTTGACTCACCAAAAGACACACCTATTGCGAAACACTTTCACTGGCAACTCAAGAACTGATGCAGCTCCCTAGACCAGTCTACAGAACACAGCTGTACAACATGGAGCAGGGAAGGTCAAGGAGTAGTAGGGGACAGAATCCATCAGATGGACAGGCTTTGTTTGACACTTCTAGCTTTGTAGGATCCAGCTTTAGCAAAATCATGTGAAGTGTTCCTTCAATCTTCCCTCTAGTTGTTTCTTTCCAAGAAAGAGAGAAATAAGTGCATGGACTTTTTAAAGAAGCAGCAGAACAGTACTGACACAGTGCTACAAATGGAATAAAGGCTTGGAAAAACTTTGAAGAGATGCTTCAAAACTCCTCTAGACACTCAAAAGCTCAACTACTTCATGACATAGGTACATGTAATTCTAGTTGAAGCAAGATGTTGTATGCTCCCAAGACTCGTGTGTCCCTTCCAGCAGGCCATGGATATGGATGACACATTCAGCGACTAACATAAACCAAAGCCTAGTGGAAGGGATTTAAAGGAGACTGGCCATGGTTTTCAGAATGTCCACCATATTTATTACCTTCCTCACTATCATCCCACTATGTCACACCAAGACAATACTTATTGTTTACCTTATTTGAAGTTTATTTCTGCTAACAAATTAATAGGAATCAAAATTCACTTCTTTCTCAAAGCTACAACCCCTTCATTCAGAGCTGTTTACTGTTTCTTTCAACAACTTTACAATGTTCTTGCAATGTTCCAAGATTCTAAGTTCACCTGTTGCAAAGTTCAAAGATTTGCTCCGGTTTAGATTTTGAAGTGCAAAATGACATTGTCCATTGATCGAATGTTGTAGGAAATTACCATCTTTTGCCTGATGACCACCATGGTTTTTATGCCTTATCTGCTTTGCCTTTCGAAATCTGTGCACCTTTCTCTGCCAATTAGAAGGCGTCTACGCTCCCCCTTTAAACATGGTTAAATTAGCTCATTCCTGACTGGCACATTTACCTTGCCTGTACTTTCTTTATATATGCTGTAGAAAGTGCACCCAGGGCCTCGGGGCTCAATGCCACTTGTGGGCTGCAGCACCTACTGTGCTATCAACTACAGTGGCAATGAAAACTTGGGTACAGGGCAACTTGTAGACTGCCTGCTGCAGTGTAAACCTTATAGTATGGCCAGTCAAAATAACCCTTTTTTGACAGTTAAAGCACTTTCTTTTTTTTTTACTTATAAAAATTGTACTTAAAAGAAACATAGAAGCAACCTATCATGCACAAAGGAGTAATGTTGACAGAGACAGGAAATCGAATAAAGAAATTCAACTTCATAATGCTTTAAATATATTAAAAAATGTCACAATAATAAATAATGAGCAGTGCTGGAACTAGAACCAAGATGGATAAAGGAGCAGACCTAGCACCATAATATGTGTATTCACAAAAAAACAAGCAAGCTGCAAGCCAGGGACACAGAGGTTAAATCCATGCCTGCAGTGGACAAAATAACTTGCCTTAGGTATCTGCAACATAAGTAAAGAAACTGCCTTTTAATTATTATTAAATCACCCACTATGTAAGCCTTGTCACTCACAAGGCACGGTGCATAGTATTTAAAAGTGCGACAAGTAGACAGACCCGACAGTGACAAGGCCCTAAAAGCAATTTTCACTCTGGCAGGCCTAGTTTTCCAATGTGGAAAATCAGAATACACATTAAAATAATAATATTGTATATTGGGAATGAGACCAGCCAAAGAAAATAAAAAAACATTCTTAATAAAGTTATTAAACATCCAATTCAATAGTGATGTCAGATTTTAATAAATGGTAAGGAAAATTAACTTTAAAAAGTTATGTTTTCCCTGCAAGAAGTTCCTCGATGTTAATTTGCATTAACTCTCCAGCAACTAACAGCCTGTGCTTAGCTCGGAAAAGGGTGTGAAAGAGGTGTGAAATGCCTCCCAGGAGCACATAATAGGCTGATCTGCATGGGCAGAGATGCCTCCTCTGAACTCAATAGAATAAGAATATGCAGGGTGAGTGGGGTAGTCATTTGGTTAACACCCAAAATTCAAATAATTCCTGACACATTTGTTGAGCCACATATAACACTTTAGTATACTTGAAAGGGAGAGAACAGGATAGCAAGACAATTCTTATGTGTTCCCCATCTGGTTGCTGAAGAACCCTGCTTTTGTTCTATCTGACTTCTGTCTCTGGGTGTGTTGTGAGTACAATGCCTGCTTCAAACTGGATTTCAGTGTTAGATGTGGGAGGACACTGGTGATTACCATAGTGCACTCCCCTACACACCCACAATCTTCAGAGCCCAAGTTTAGTATGATTGAAGACATTTGCAATCTTGAAAATGCTCTGGCAAATGGCATTTTAGCCATCTTTACAGTAAACCAAACATGAACTACTAATAAAGTAGGTAGGGTTGCCCCCAGGAGTTGTTGCCACATTGTTAGGGAGTGCCCAAAAGTCACCCCCACCCACTAGTTGGTGTGCCCCTCCAAGGCGTCTGGACCGTACACTTTCTAAACCTGCGGAAGAACAGAAGAGGACCGGACCTGCTGTCTGTGACCTGAGAGGAGCCCATAAGGACTGGACCACCTCCCTCTTGTTCCAAGGACAAAGTCATGGACTTCAATGGTCAGTTGGCTGACCACCTGTGTGATTACAGTGACACAACAAGCTGAAAAAGGCCACGCCTAGAAGTATCCAGATGACCAGTGGCAACTGAACCAGCACTGGACCCCGCGGTTAGCCTTTCATTACACCCTGGGAGTCTCTAATTGCTTCCCCTGAGATCCTTACGGGTTTAGACGGGTACTCCTGTGGCTGTTTGGCACCTGAAGAAAGTATGCAAACTTTTGGAAACTTTGGAAAATGTTTCCTCCAGATCAGCTGAACTTTTTTTAAATATATTTTTATTGACATTCTCTCAAGGCATTGTTGCAAATGTATGGACATACATTTGTGCACATCAAGCATATATCCATTCTTTCCTAGCTTTTCTTTTCTCTATTTGAGTATAGTAAAAAAGTCAAAGTACAAAAAGAAAACAGTTTCTAAGTTCCCTCCCCCCTGAGACTCACCATTGTTAAAAGGGGTATTCATTTAATCATTGGGGCTGGGTCTTAGTTGTGTGATGGGTATGCATGGCCCAGTTTCATGTTGGAATGGCGGGGAGAGCGATTGCAGTTTTGTGTGCCTACGTAGACCACATTGGGTGATTGTTTGTTGTGGCAGGCACCATGTAGGTTGGTATGGTATCAAGCCAGGGTTGGTTGTGAAATCTTGGAAGATCACATCCAAGGATGAGGCCAGGGGGTATTGCCATATATTTTGCCTCTCTACCCAGTGAGGAGCTGCCCTCTCCACTTTCACCCACCTGGTTAACTCCATCCGTCATTGCAATAAAGATGGGGGTTGTGGCGATTTCCACTTCCTTGCCATAGCCCATTTTGCTAGGAGTAGGGTGAGGTCCATAAAGCAAGTCATTGCTTTTATTGGTTTTGGGGTGTGGGAATAAACCAACGAGGTGTTGTGCTGTGCCTAGTTGGTCCCTTCCTATTGCCCTGGTTAAATCCCACAATACCATTCCTCAGTCATTCCCCACTACTCTACAGGTCCAGAACACGTGTACAGCATCTGCTGAGCTTGTCTTACAACTGGGGCCTTCATCCGGGATCAGAGGGTAAATTCGGTGCAAGCACTGAGGGGCGGGGAGGGGTCAAGAAGGCTCTGTGTAGGACACCAAATTGAACATATTTAAAGCAGGAATGCTGAGGTTTCTTACATGGGTATTTCTAGAACTTTAAGCCGTTCTGAATCACATACTGCTTGTCTCAGTGAATCGTCCCACAGATAACAATTTGGTAAAAGCACTCAATGGGTCTATTGCAAAGGCCTGATATAGCCATGTCACCAGATGTCTGCCATGTCCATCCGAATTTAAGGTGTGTAATAGCGGGTCCGCTAGCGAGAGTCTTGGACTGGTTCTGGCCATCGGATCTCCCAGTGTTGGTATAGTGCCACCTTGGTCAAGAAGGCTCCGCTAGCGAGGTTACAGAGGTCCTGGAGGTCTCAAAAGGACATTAGTGACCCATTGCTGAAGAGGTTACCGACAGTATTAATCCCAGCTGTCCTCCTCCTTGTGGTAGATCTGTACCCCAGGTATTTGAACGTCTGTAGGGCCCATGTCAGAACCTCGTTTCCCAGCTGCACGCAACTCTAGGGGAGTTGGTCTCTGAATAGAAAGACAATGAATTTATTATAATTAATTTGGAAGCCAGAGATCTCTTCAAAGCTGTTCAGCATAGAGGTAAGTGAGATCAGGTGCCCGTAGATATCGAGGAGATAAAGGATCATATCATCCATGTGCAGCAAAATGGCATGACGCTGGGTTCCACGAGTAGGTCTCAATCTTGTCAGCGAGTGTTTAGGAGAGCAGCTAGTGGCTCCAGGGCCAAACAAGGAGCAAAGAGTTCAGGGGGTATATTGTCTGGTGCCTCTGGCCACTGGGTAGGCCTCTGAAATGTTACTACTATATATAACAAGGGGAACCCAAAGTAGCGATAGGCTTGGGACCTTGGGAGTATACAATATTTCAAAAGACAGTGGTCCCAAACTTCAATATCAATTTAAAAACGGAGATACAAGTAGACCAAAATTGGAATCTTTGTTCAATGTCCAGCCGGACATATTTTAATAATAAATATAAACAAATATAGCAAAATATCTTACAATTTCCAAGTGGGACACAAGCCTGTGTCCAACTGCCACATATACACAACCAAAAACACACAAACAAATACAAGGCAAAGCAAATGTCTGTCAATTGAGCCACAAATGTATAGAGCAGACAATTAATTGAGTACACTTTCTGTGATTTCAAAAATAGAGAAATATACAAATCATCAGGTGTAAAAAGTGTCGACGACGTTTCGGTCCTTATTTAATACAGGACCATCATCAGGACATATCAGTGCATGCCTTTACTCTGGTTGTATTGCACTCTCCTAACATTATTTGAGGGAGGCTGGCTAGCTCTCATCTACATCTAATGTGGACTTCTAAATTTTTAATTAGATTGCTGGGCAGTATCAGTAGCCATAGTGTCGCGCTCCAATAGATTAAGGAAGCAGCTCCAAAGGTGGGGAGTCTTTTTTGTCTTTATACGTTTAAATGGCGGAGAGACAATCATTCAATGTACCTTCCACCCGCGTATATACTTAGTTGCTATCTGGTCATAAATCGAAAAATGAAGTCGGGAGCTCCCGTAATAGGGGGTCTGATGAAGCCGGCAAGATAATACTCAGGTCCTGCCGGCTTCATCAGACCCCCTATTACGGGAGCTCCCGACTTCATTTTTCGATTTATGACCGGATAGCAACTAAGTATATACGCGGGTGGAAGGTACATTGAATGATTGTCTCTCCGCCATTTAAACGTATAAAGACGAAAAAGACTCCCCACCTTTGGAGCTGCTTCCTTAATCTATTGGAGCGCGACACTATGGCTACTGATACTGCCCAGCAATCTAATTAAAAATTTAGAAGTCCACATTAGATCTAGATGAGAGCTAGCCAGCCTCCCTCAAATAATGTTAGGAGAGTGCAATACAACCAGAGTAAAGGCATGCACTGATATGTCCTGATGATGGTCCTGTATTAAATAAGGACCGAAACGTCGTCAACACTTTTTACACCTGATGATTTGTATATTTCTCTATTTTTGAAATCACAGAAAGTGTACTCAATTAATTGTCTGCTCTATACATTTGTGGCTCAATTGACAGACATTTGCTTTGCCTTGTATTTGTTTGTGTGTTGTGGTTGTGTACATGAGCAGTTGGACACAGGCTTATGTCCCACTTGGAAATTGTAAGATATTTTGCTATATTTGTTTATATTTATTATTAAAATATGTCCGGCTGGACATTGAACAAAGATTCCAATTTTGGTCTACTTGTATCTCCGTTTTTAAATTGATATTGAAGTTTGGGACCACTGTCTTTTGAAATATTGTAAACTCTGAAATGTTACGGCCCATCCAGACCTTGGTGGTGAGGCATGAATAGAGCAATCGAATTCAGCGAAGCCAAACTTGCAGAGAGCTCAGAACATGCATTCCCAGTTTAATGAGTCAAAAGCATGTTCTAGGTCTAAGGAAAGGCAGGCCTCATAGGGCCAGTCTAAAGATCATATTGACTGGCAGGACATAATCTGACTGAGATTGACTATTGGAACACTGTGCTTACCAAAGGTAAACTACATAGTTTGCCTTGTCCGGCTTCCTGTCCGCCCTCATCTTGTCCTTTTTTTGATTAGACATAGCTCTTGTGTACTAGAGGATGGCCGTGTGATATACTGCCCCATGTGTTCCTTATGTGCCAAAGATTCCTATGCAAGGTCTCCCCAAGTCTTCGAGGGCCCTGAAGGCGAGGAATCTATGACCCTGGGAGCTGGGAGGAGTAACAACGATGGGTGTGCTCTTCAGAAATGGCACCTTCATGACTCAGAGTGGTTTTGCTGACACTCATGGTGTGCCGGAGACACTTTTTTTTATCACAAGCTAGCATTATTTGTTACGTCTGGCGGCATTGGGTTTCTGTGTGGTTCTGAAGCTGCTACACACAAATTCATACAGGCAATGCATGTTATGGGTCATGGCAAGCACTTAATTAGCTTGTTATACTGCAGTCTGAGTGCACATATTTTTAATTTCATTGGCTCACCTGCTGACCAAGTTAGAGAAGGACCGTGCATGGGGTCTCTATTATAAATAGTGGGCCTTCCTTACTGAACACACCAGTAAAATCTCTCCAAACTCTTTCTATAAGTTTATACAGTTTTATAATTTATGTAGGGTCTACCTCACACTCTATATTCCTCACTGTGTCTTCTGCCTGCCCCCTTTGCCATACATGGCATGCGGATCTTCTACTTATGTTATGGGCCTGTCCTTTATGGGCATCTTATTGGACAACTATCCAGCTTCCTTTGTCAGAATGAACTGAGTTGGACCACTGACACACAGTGGAATAATTCATTTTGGGATTAGACTAGGGCTGGGCGTAGTTTGCGATGTAGCGCTTTGCGAAGCTACGCAAAGTGCACTTCGCACTACGCGAGCTACGCATAGCACTACGCGAACTGCGTAGTAGCATGTTCGCACTGTGCAAGATGCCGTTTTCAATGATTGCACAGTGCGGACAAGCATCCGGCACTGTGCAATCATTGAAAATGGCATCTTGCACCGTGTAGTTTTCTGCCGCTCGAGGAGATTTTTACTCGAGCGCCAGCTTTCTCAACGCGTACTCTCGCAATGAAAAACCAGACCTCCCCGTGTTGAGAATCTCGCAGGGAGGTTTATTTTCCACGCTCACGATCGGCAACTTGATGTTGCTGATTGCGAATGAGGAAAAAGTCTCGCCAGGATGTCATTTTTCTTGCTCGCGGTCGCCAACTTGTTGTTGAGGACCGCTAGCAGGCAAAAAATGACCGCTGCACTACGCTACGCTACACGTGTACGCACTGTGCTACGTGCAGTTTGCGTCATGCGAAGTTGCGCAAACTTCGAAAACTTTGCAAGCGTAGGGTAGTACTTCGTCCAGGCCTAGATTAGACCCTAGACACAAGAGTTCCAAGGTGAAAGTGTGTTTTGCCGATTTAGTGCTTCGGTTGGCAAAGCACCTCCTCTCAAGATGCTGGAAGTCCCCAGTGGTGCCCCTTGTCTCCCACGGACAGGAGGAAGTCCTGCAGTGGGGAGAGGCCGAAAGTGATGCCTTGTGTAGGGAGGAGTACCAAGGTTAGCGGAAGCAGTCCATAGCCCTGGAATGGGATACATTACTTGAATACTTTAAGGTTCAGGAGCTTACTGGCGGCTGAACTTGTATGATGTGGGCTTTGTCAGTTGTATTTTCTGCATTGTATTGTCTTATACCACTGCTTTGGCCTAGATTGAGAAATCCCTGTGCTGCCCTGTAACGATTTGGATGTACGCCTTATGGCTTGCATATTAGGTGTGCCTTTTCAGTAACTGAAGCCCAAGCCTGATGGATAACATGGTCTATTCTATCATGTTCCCATACGGATGAATCCAGCCATTGCTCAATATATGTGGACATTTGCCTACCTTGATGATGCAGAATTTAGGGGAGTGGAGCAGTGGGGGTGAATGCATATATTTACAGTTTCTTCTGATTTTATTTCTCTTGACCATGTTTATAGCAAACTAGTTTTCCGCATCATGCTAACTATTGGTATTGTGCTTACCACGCCTCTTTATTTTTTGGATTCTTGTCTTGAAGATTGGTACTTCTGCATTTCTTACTATCGCTGTGCAGTGGCACATGTATGTATTAAAAAATGCAAAAAAAGTTTGTGTTAATAAAAACATTATACAAGAGGCATGGCAAAAAATACTCTTGCACTATGACGGACAGAATCACCACCATATTTGTGCCAGAGTAACCCATCATCAACATCTGCTAACGATTTTGAAATGTACAAACAAATAGCACAAAACCACAGTGCTGTACTAAATTAATTTTGTTTTCTTTCTCATTTAAGCATCTTCCCCATCAAGCAAAGGAAAGATTGGCCAAGAAGCTGGGGAACAAGACAAACGCTGGGAGTGGAAAGGTGGCAACTCTGACACAGAAGGATCCAACCACACGGAGGGTTGCATGGGAGGCCAACACTGCTAGAAATTCAGAGGCTTTCACAATGGACCAGCTTCAGTGGTGGTAGATCCTTAGATGCACCCTCCTTCCTACTACCCCAAGTATAGGCTAACACTCAACAACTTCCGCCCTATCTCCAACATCCCCACACTAGCCAAACTCCTAGAAAATTGCGTCCAATCGCAACTCTGTGTTCACATTGAAAATTTCCATATACTGGACCAACATCAATCTGGCTTTCACAGTGGGCACAGTACCGAATCGGCTCTCACTCACGTTATGGATGACATTTTAAAAATGCTTGACCAAAATGATTCATGCCTCCTTATTCTCCTTGACTTTTCCTCTGTGTTTGACACTGTTAATCACAGCAACCTCCTATTCATTCTGGAGCACAGGATGGGCCTGTCTGGTCCGGTGTTGCAATGGTTCTCATCCTTCCTCCATCACAGTTCACAAAGATTGAAGCCAAACCACTCTCTCTCCCAGCCATCACCAGTATCCATGGGGGTCCCCCGAGGGTCCGCCCTATCTTCACATACTATTCAACTTGTTCTTGGATCCATTAGCCAAAGTACTAAATTCAATGGGCATTCTCTTCCATATGTATGCGGATGACACCCAACTTTATCTGAAAATCTCCTCCCTGGATAACATCATTTCACTCAACTCTACCATATTGACTACTCAAAACTGTTTAACTGAGAACCACCTTCTACTCAACACCTCCAAAACTAAATTCCTTCTCAATTCTCCTCCGAATCCCAACCTAAGTTAGACCTCTGGATGAGCCACCTCACCGCCTTCAACTGCACCCCCCACATTATTTAGACCCCCAGGATATGGCGGCATGGATTAGCAAATTGTGTGGCACAAATATGGAAATTTAGCGGCACAAATTTAGACATCTTGGTGCATTTTTGAGGCCCTTTATTATGCTATTCACCATATAATATGCCTCCCAAGGCCCACCATGTGCTCCATTTCCACCATGATAACCTTCCAACCCCCTGCCTCTCTGCCCCCAACCTGCTGGCATCATTGCAGCCCTCAGTTATACCTTTTGTAATACATAAAGAAAGAATCTTGTATTAAATGCTAGATGGCTACAGAATTTTCACAGGAAGCAACGTGTAGAGGGCACTAAATGGAAGTAGGAATATTTCAGATGATGGCTGCAGATTTATAAATGGCTACATATGATTACTGATTGAAAAAACGAAATGCGCACTATTGAGGTGTCTTCCATATAATTACCGTATGCTACGCAGCCGTGTGGCTGTGACAAATTATACCCTAGCTGAATCTAGAAAACATGTGCTTTACACCCATGTAACCGAGGCAACGAATAAAATAATTACTCAGCCTTTAAAGTGAGCAGCAGTGAGTTTAAATAACAGCAGGGGCCAATGTACCAACTTAGCTAACACTGGTTATCATCCTCAACTAGGATCATATTAGCGGCTTCTTTACAGATGTTTGTTCCAGTGCGTCCTATTGCAATTCCAATATCTGCAGATTTCAACGCCACAGCATCATTTACCCCATTTCCAGTCATGGCCACCACAGCACCGTTGTTTTGCAGAGACTTATCAATTTTCAGTTTATGTCTAGGGCTGGCTCTGTAAAACACTGAGACCTTTGGTACAATATGTGACAGCTGCTGTGTGTTCAAGACATCAAGTTCTTCAACCAACGGAAAAGGACTGTGAGCCTTTGGTGTACAAGCCCAGGCGGCTTGCAATAGCTACTGCTGTCTCAATTTGATGGTAACCCCAGAGCCAATGAGCAGGTTGGTGGCTTCTTTCTCACCAATCCGTGGAGGATCAATCTTCCCCACAAGGCCTAGTAAGGTCAGCTGCCCTAGTTCAGGTCCAGAAGCTAAAGCTAGCACCCTGAGTCCGAAGAACGCATGTATGTCTTCTCTTGATGGTACCGTTACCGTTGTTAATGTGTCAGTGGCAAATTCTGTCTACATAAATATGGGACCCCCTCTCATAATACTTTACTGGTCGGGGAGAAGAGGGGAAAAAATAATCACAAAAAACACAAACCTTCCCTCACGACCTTGTGGTAAATAAATAATTAAATACCGATTCTATTTTTTCAGAATAATCAATAAACGGGTAGCTCAATAAATAAGAGTCAAGATTCGAGGTAGCTGGAGTTTGCAGGTTTTAATAAAGCATAAAGGACAGGAACAGGACAACCTGCACGGGAATAGGATGGCAGCTGCCGGGGGCAGGAATGGGAATAATGGACGCTAGCTTTAATAACAGTGCATAACATATATATACTAAAACAATTGCATTACAGTCAATACAGTAGGCGTAGCAGTGGGCGTGGTTCGTAGCAGTCGCGAAAGATAAGGCAGTAAGTGGGTGTAACAGGAGGCGTGTACATAGACATGTGATGCAAACGTAACAGAATGTGTCACAAATGGGGCGGAAACATGGAGGGGGCTACCTGGGGAGCTGGGACCTCTAACCTAGTGGTGCGCGCAAGCTGGCAATGACGTGTTACCAGGGAGAACTGGGGGCTATGACTTCTGCACTAGAAGAGGAGACTAAAGTCTGCGGAGTCAGAGCGACATGTACCTAAAACCTATCTGGTATCTGATGTTTAGAGAACATGTTGATAGAATCCAAAAGTCATCAGGGTAAAGGCTACTCGACTCTAAGACTGGTGCATGCATTATTCTACATGTAGTGCGTGGCGAGGAATATTCTATGAACATTAATACAGTATTTCTCTTACATGGAGACATAAAGACTAGACTATGACTGAAACTATTGATGCGATTCAGTAGTTTAGGAATGCAGAGAAGGAGAGTTGGACTGATAACTAGAAGCATAACATACTCTAGGCAGACTGGGAGGCAGAGCCAGGCCGAGCCGGGCACTGTGAGGCAGGAAGTAAGTGAAGGGTCAGGGATACAGGTGGGGGCTGTATCGCTCCTCGGAGAGGGTTCAGGAGACAGGAGCTGAATCTGGTGTCCGGGCCCTTTTGAGGCCTAGAAACGGGGACTTTTCAATGAATTAACGTGCACACTGTGAAACGTGGCAACATAGGTTTACATGGGCCTAATACTCGTAGCTTTCACGAGAACTGGAAACTGGCATACTAGAGTTGGACACAACTGGAATTGCGTCTTTAATTGATCATAAGGGAATACATATGCATATCGATCATGCACATATAACATAAGATGGGGGAACACGTAGGGACATAGAACATGGCAAAATTTACTTTTCCACATTCCCTCCTTGTCACTACGTTTCCATCAGGAAACATCAATATTCATGATACCATCTATCATTTCATACAGTATCATGTGCTCGTCTCGAATTGTCTTGGAACGGGACTTAGGACTAGGACTTGGAATACAGGATGTAGCACAAATGCCGCAAATCGCAGGGCCACATTGTAAACAGAGGCAGCAACTGAAAATGATCATTACTGCTATACCTAGAAATGACAATACTTTCCATCCCCAGGCAGATATAATACTCCAGAGCCAACCGGACCATGTCCAGGTGCCTGGATTCTGGTGTTACTGATGGGCAATTTTATGAAGTCTGGTTATAGCTGAATAAACAGACGGCGCGTTATTAGGAATGAAAATGCAGCAACTAGATCCGATGACTCTACATGCTCCTCCTCTATCGGCCAGTATGACGTCAAGAACGAGACGATTTTGGAGCACGACAAATCTCATAGCAGATTGCTCTTCGGTTAAGTTACCTAGAGCAGAAGTAGTCTCATTCACTACTGCTTCAAGGGTTCTGGTTAACCTACGTATTAACTTACTATTCTGGATAGGTCCTATAAAGAAGAAGAAACCTCTATTGAAGTCTGTATATTGTTCTAGAGCAGTTTCAGTTTGATCGACAATTGGGGACTCGATCTCTCTTTTATGTCTAATTTGTACTAGATGTGTGTTTCTATGATAATCAGATGGGGCTAGAAAAACTGGTGGCAGTAGGAAGGCAATATAACATGTTCCATCCCAATCGAGGGGCAGACGAACATATGCGGTCTGACCACAAACAAAATATGAATGACGTGAGGCTTTGAAAATAGATTTCCCACTGTCACTATACTTGACAACAGTAGTACAATCACTATGTCCTACATGTGCGGAACCATTCTTTCTGACACATAATTCGCCTTTGACTGGCAGTACTGAAATAGCAGGCAAATCTGGAGTAGTATCGGACTGAACATTCAGGACCATGAAATTCGAAGAATGATTACCTAAATCATACACTTCATTTTCTAGATCTAACCCTGTTCTATGGGAAAGACCTTCCTTGTCTGGGAAACATGTACTATTCAGAAGGGACATGTCAGTTGAGGATGACGTTAACGTGGACCATGCTCCACATGAACTATTATGTGAAAATGGATAAGGAAAAAGTGGCAGAACTCCCTTCGGTGTCTGGAAAGGGGGGAGTCGACCACACACCCAACAATTAGTGGCATTGCTGGTCTGGTGTGAATAGTGTAACATTCTAATAAACGTGTTATTACGCATAGCAAGACGATAGGATAGCTCGTGAGGAGGCAGATCACTAAATGTGTGCTCTACTGTACCATTAGAATACTTATTTACATGAGAAATTGGAAAACATAAATGTAATGCATAACTTGTGCAGGTAACCATAAGACTTAGAAACAATAAGAAACTTAGAATAACGATACATCTTATAGAGTTTTGACTAACTCTCTCACTGTGGGGGTCTATCTCATACATGTCAGAAACCTGTCTAACCGTTTCACCCGAGAGGGACTTAGACAATTAAACTGGCTGACTTATTTTACTAGACCTGAGTTTCTTTTTATACTCCTGCTGTGGAGTTTCCTCTAACAGGGGAACTTTCGATTCAGAGTCAATTTTTAGGCAGTCCTTAGAAATGTTCTTGACAAATGTTTTTATAGACAATCCATGGAATTTCTTGACGTGGGACAGGTGGACCCACCCCTTGCGGCCTTCCAACTTCACGGCCATGCGGGTGGTCAGAAGGACTAGTCGTGGCTCCTTCCAACGAGGCTCCAGCGGACTTGAACGATCAAAGTTCCTGACAAGTACAAGGTTTCCTGGAACGATTTCATGCGGTTTAACCTCGGTGTTGTCTGGAAATGCGGCGGCAACCTGTGAACGACAAGAGTGTAGGGCAGACATCAAGGAAGCTAGGTAATCTGTCAGCATATTACTGGAAACATCTGTAATACTTCGGGGTCTAGGTGTACCCCACATATTTGGGGGGCGGCCGAATACGACCTCGTACGGGGACAGACCTGATCTGGAATGTGCAACCATGCGCATATAAAATAGAGCGACTGGCAGGGCTACTAGCCAGTCTACACCTTTCTCTTTACAAACTTTGGCAAGTCGGATTTTCAGAGTCTGGTTATGTCTCTCTACGAGACCGGCTGCTTCAGGATGGCGCACACAATGGAACTTCCACTGGTACCCTAACAGAAGGGAAACGTGTTTCATTAGTTCAGATGAGAATGGCTGGCCGTTGTCTGAATACACGACCCTAGGGAGTCCAAAACGAGGAAAGAATTCACGAACCAACTGCTTGGCAGTGGTCGCGGCTGTGTAATCTGGAACTGGATATGCCTCTGTCCACCTGGACAAAGCGCATACAACTACAAGGACATACTTGAAACCTCGACATCGCTCCATCTGAATATAATCCATCTGGAGGACTTCAAAAGGGTGGTCAGGAGGTTGGAATCCCCCTTGTTCCACCGGGACACTTTTACCTGGATTGAACTGGCAACATATCATACAGGTACGGACTTTCTGCTTGGCTGCAGCTCGTAAATGCTTGTTGAACCAAATGTTCTGAATACTGTCTAACATAGCTTTTTCTCCTAAATGTGCAGGACTATGTGCGGTATTGATAAAGACTTGAACCATAGAGTCGGGGAGAAACCATGTGGCTTTTCCCTTCGTCAACCATCCCTGATCTGTCTGGACCCCTCCTTGTTCGGACCATTTCTTGATTTCTTCGGAAGTAGCATGTGACTGTATGTCTATGACATCTTGTGTAGGGTCCTTAACTGTCATACATGTAGTCTGATCTGGAGTGTGTGTCAGTGTCGTGTTAACTGGAATGTCTGGGGTCTGAGCTGTAAGCTTGGCTGTTCGATCTGCTAGATCATTACCTTGGGAAATAATGTCAGTGACTTTCGTATGTGCTTTGCACTTCATGATAGCGATAGCTGTCGGTAAATGTATTGCATCTAACAGAGCTTGAATGAGGAGACCATGCTGAATCTTGGTTCCATGAGAAGTCATAAAACCTCTTTCTTGCCAGAGCACTCCAAATTTGTGTACGACTCCGAATGCATAACGTGAATCTGTGTATATGTTTACTTTCAGGTTCTTGGCACGTATGCAGGCTTGAGTCAGAGCGACTAGCTCTGCTGCTTGAGCGGACAGGGTGTCAATACGGTGTGTCTCTATAACTTCGGTTTCAGTAGTCACTGCATACGCGGCTACTAGTTCTCCTGTACTAGTTCTCATACATGAACCATCCACATAAAGTGTCAGGTCGGGATCAGGTAATGGAATGTCTGTCAAGTCTTGTCTTGGCTTTGTCATAGTGTTAACTACTTCCACACAGTCATGTGTGGCAGGATTTGAAGTAACTGACGGTAACAGTGTAGCAGGATTCAGAACGTTGCAGCGTCTGATTTCTATGTGTGGCTGGAACAGTGTCAATTCATAACCTGTTAAACGTGCAATTGTCAAGTGCTGAGTCTGAGTTCGGTTTAAAAGAACTTCCACGGAGTGTGGAACTTGTACTGTCAGGGAGTGTCCTAACACTATGGAATCACTTTGTCTGATAGCTAGTGCTGTGGCTGCAACTGACTTGAGGCACGCAGGCAAAGCCTGGGCTACTGGATCTAATGTGCTCGAAAAATAAGCACAGGGCTTGTATTGTCCTGCTTGATCTTGTGTGAGAACAGATAATGCTGTACCATCACGTTCTGTAACAAAGAGTGTAAAAGGCTTACTGTAGTTCGGTGTAGCTAGAACAGGTGCTTGGCATAAGGCTTTCTTTAATTCATTAAAAACAAGTGTATGTTCGGATGTCCAAGGGAGGACAGTCGATACGGCTGCCTCCTGTGTCGTTAACTGTATCAGTGGCTTAGCTAGAAACGCATACTGAGGAATCCATTGTCGGCAATAAGAAGTGAGGCCGATAAAAGCTCGTACCTCTTTCTGGGTCTTGGGCTGAGGAAGACTCGCTATTAACAGGATACGGTCAGGTGTCAACTGCCTACCTCTCTTGGACAGTAAGTGTCCTAAGTAGACCACTTGCTGGACACAGAATTGAAGCTTCGAAGGGGACACCTTGTGTCCCATCTCGGCTAGGAAATACAGGACTGTAAGTGACGCTCGCTCGCAGTCACGCTCAGAACGGGCTGTGATCAGTAGATCATCGACATACTGGAGCAGGGCAGTGTCAGTTGGCATGTGAATATTGTCTAGTTGTCTCTTGAGTGCTTGACTGTAAATACTAGGACTTTCTGTGAAACCTTGAGGAGCTCGTGTAAATTTATAGCTCCTTCCATTTAAACAAAAACCGAAAAGGTACTGACTGTCTGGATGAATGGGAACACTGAAAAACGCGTTCTTGAGGTCTATGACAGTAAAGAACGTGGCTTCAGAATCAATGGCTGTCAATAGGGAGGAAATATCTGGAACAACTGGGTACTGGGGAATGATACATTTATTAAGTTCTCGAAGGTCAATCACTAATCGATATACTGGGGGTGCATTTGGATCAGTACGTTTCATGACTGGAATGATAGGAGAATTACATACATTGGAGTCAGTTTCTACAACCACTCCTTGAACAATGAGGTCGTCAATAATTTTGGATAAGGCTGCTACAGCCTCAGGTGGCAATTTGTACTGTCGGATTCGCGGCAAAACTACACCTGGTTTCAGAGTCACACGATGAGGTGTGATGTGCATACAACCAACATCAGTTGGACCTTGTGCCCATAGATGCTGTGGGACATTCAGTAATCTTGGATCAAAATCACGTAATACATAGTGACCTTTAAAGTCACGTAAAAACAATCGGATTCCTTCTGGGGAGCAGCATATAATTGCACCTAATTCTTTTAATGTCTTGATGCCTAACAGATTTTCTGGACATGACTTTGTAAGTAACAAATCAGTTGTTCAGGACAATGGACCTACTTCTAGAGAAACTGGTTTCGAAATCTCGTTAACAATTGGCTTTCCTGAAAATCCAAGGGAAACATTTCTAGAGCCTGAGAGCGGAGCCCCTGGAACCTCGTCATGACTGATTGTAGTCCTACTTGCCCCTGTATCAATCAGAAACTTTCTGTCTTTCCCTAATACTTGACTGTGAACGTAGGGACCCTCTTGATCTACAGGTATCTCGATGAGAGGCAAGCCTACCTCCCTCTCTAGGCTGTTTCATGAATACTGTTGATAATCTGGATACTCGGACTGTGCGTACTGGTACATCTGTTGTGTAACATGCTGTGTTGCAGCTATAGGCTGCGGTGCTGTAACTGTCTGTTGTGCATTCTGTGGTAACTGGGAAGTCTGTGAGACTTGTTCTTGTCTAGGCGGACGTGGTCTTTCTTTAGTCTTACCAGTAGCTATGTTGTGTTTCAGAACTGCACACTCGTTTATAAAATGACCTGGCTGCTTACAATAATTGCAGGTCCCTTTAACAGGAACTGCAGGATGACTGGCTTGATTCGTACCCCTCTTCTGACTGTCTTGAGGAACAGATTGTGCAACTAATACTTTCATTTTCGTGTCTTTCATACGTCTCCTTTCATGATCTTGCTCTTCTCTGATTCTGTTCTGATGGTACTGGAGCATCTGAAGCATTTGTGACGGAGTATTAGCTTGCCAGGTACTTTCGACTTTCAAAACTCGATTTTTAACTTGTGGGCTTGAATTCTCGACTAATTTAGTAACAAAAAGATGAGGGTATGACTCGCTACTTGTCTTCAAACCACTGTTAATAATAAAACATTTTTCGAATCTAGAATAAAAATCACTAGTGTCTTCGTCTGGTTTCTGTTTACAGGCTGAGATTGCATCCCAGTCTTCCTTTTTCGTGGCTAGTAATCTTGGCAAAACTTGTATTAACAGTTCAGGCAATTCTTTACATTTTTCTCCTAGACCGGTACCTGGTACACGTGTTTTGTCTTCAGCTTCTAGAGCCGTCCAATCTATCTTTTTCTCTCCCACCTCCCATTCTTTTTCCTTGAGCTTTTCATATATGCCCGCAGGCAACAGGACTTTTAACATTTTAATTATATCTGGATACGTGTATTCTCCCATACGGAGCATATCTTTTAATTCTCGGTGGAACCCTGCTGGATCTTTATCGTGACAGGGAATTAACTTTTTCATCTCTAAGAGTTCCATCTTTGTAAGGGGGGTGTAAACAAATACTCGTTCTAGATCACCACCCGCCGTCCTAACTGGGTGCACTTCTCGTAACGGATGCTGTCTGTCTATGTAGAATGGTTTACTTTCTGGGGGTGAGACGTGAACAAAATGCGGATTCAGAAACGTTCTATATTTCTGGCGTTGTTCTAGAATTATACTAATTAAATCGGTACCTAGACCTTTCCATCTGTACTGTAGTAACTCGTTCAGAACATCATGTAATGGACCTGGATCAGAATGCTGACCCTCATACAGAGTGATGAGGTGTGTGAGAAGTTGGCCTGGTAGGGGATGTTTCCAATTCTGGAACCACCTACTACCTGACCAAACAATCCCCTTATGGTGTCTGGTTGTAAGTCAACCTTATTAGACAAGCTATCCTAGTGGTAGCATGGACTAAGCAGCCTAAAGGCTTAACTTAAGAGGTCGTGTTAAGCGAGCTGTTTTACCACATACAATCCTGTAATACCAAATGAAAGGACACCACACAAGTATATATTATAAAAATATATGTGTTTATTACTAAAAACAATCCCCAGTATTCTTTATGAATAAAGGGGCACAAGCGTTAAATCAAAAGCACTGTTTAAACATACAAAGTTGCACAATTATGGATGAGGGCAGGGGGCCACTCAAACCATATACTAAACAAGTGGTATAAGAGAGGCCACTCGAACAGTGGTTAGGCCTAGGGCCTAGGGAATCGCTGGGAGCAGTCAGGACAAGCAATGCTGAAGTCGGGAATGGCCCTCGGGATTCGGGAGATGTGCGGAAAGCGCACGCATGCACCAATGTTAACCAATGGTGCGTAAAAGTCAAATAGTTAAAGTTTAAGGACACTTCCGCTGAACCTAGAGGAACAAAACTTAACACACAGACCCTAGAGGTGTGCACCAGTGTGGGAACACCGGCGGAGCAAAGTTACCTCACCCACAGGAAGTGGGTGCACAGGGTCGAAGTGGCGTCGGGTTTTGACACGCAGGCTCTTGGTGCTTGAAGCTGAAAGGGCTGCAGGCAGGGTGAAGACGAAGTGTCCGGTGGAGTCCAAGGGTGGACTCAAGTTGTAGAGTACCTGAAAGCAGAGGGGACAGAGTCTGGGTCACTCAGCAGTGACCAGGGTGGAACCAGGACGGAACCAGGCAATGTCGGGCGCAATCAGGTGGTCGTCGAGGCGCTTCTCTTCGCTGTCACGTGGGCTCTGGGGCATCTGCGACGTCCAGGAGCAGGTCACGATCTGTCCCACGCAGGCTCTCACCGTCGGTGCAGTCGGCTTCCGGTTTGGAGCAAACAAGCCTTGGTAAGAGCAATCCACGCGGGATTGGAAGATGGCGTCTCACTCGGACCAGGAAGGTCAGAGTCGGGGCTCCCTTTCAGGGGAGCTGGTGTGGATCTGGAGCAACCAGAATCACGAGTCTTCTTTTGTAGTTCGTCGGCACAGGGACCACAAGCCAGCTGGCAAGTGACCGGGCCAACGCGTTGAGCCAAATCGTGCCAAAGGGCCCCACGCAGCACTCGTCGAGTGTGGAGGGCTGAACTTCGGCTCAGGAGTAGCTCAGGGTGGGGGCTTCTCAAACCCCGGTGTACAGCTTCGAGGGTCACTCGTGGGCTGCACGGTCAGCGTCTCGTGGTCACTTCAAGATGGCGTGCCCCACGCTTCCGGTCGCCTCCACGGGTCTCAGCTTTGCAGGGACTGTGGATCGGGCTGTTAGAAGCTGGGCAGGCTTGATCTCGTCGATCTCAGTCGCTCGAGTTCCGGCGGGAACTGCAACTAAGTAGACGTCGAGGGCTGGATGGTGCCTGCTGCTGCAGGGTGGTCACTCCTTGACCACAAGGGAGATTCTTCGGGCTTCCACGTTGAGATGGAGGGCGAAGGGTCCAGAATATCGTTTCAAATGTTTCTTCCAGGAAATCTGATGTGCATTGGCACTGCTCCCACTCTTATTCGAATCTGGTGGGCGTGATTACCTGCTAGGTCCCCTCCTATGGGTGGGACCCAGGAAGTGGGTGGATACACCCCCTTCCTTTGATCCAGGCCGCCCTGGCACGAGGGCTGGAGTGCCCCAGAACCGGTTTGGCCGGATTATGCAAGGGGCAGCCTTGTGCGCCCCAGGCAGTGTCTGGTTTCTTTCAAACCTCCCTGCTACAATACACTATCTCCTGTCTGGAGGGCGGTGACACCCTCCTGTGACAGGAAACCCTTTGTCCAGGACCCCCTTGACTGGGTTTCGGTCAGCTCCAGGGGTCCAGACATTTGTCTGTGGCAGAGGCATCCATTTTGTGGATCTTAAGGCCTTTGGAGAAATCAACCGCATTAAAGTGAAGTAACATGTCTTACCCCTCTAGAGGGGTGGAATGCCATCCCCGTCGCCAGAACTGGCGAGGGGATGGTATTCCAAAGCGTATGACACCTTACACGACATGTTTTGATAAAGCCAAACCAGAGTTGCTAAATAACCGCGAGGATTATAAGGCACTTAATAGTATATGGTATGGCCTTATCCTGAAACAGCTTAGGGATTTGTTCCCGACGGCTGCAGACAGGCTCAGCTCATGCTAGAGCTCCATCTCACATAAAAACCATGCACCTAGCCTCCAGGATTGGTGAGGCCTGTCTATAGGAGTGGCTCACAGGTTTACATGTGTCCAGATATAGGTTTAGACATAGGTATACTATATCTAAGCAAGGGGTGTGTACACCACCTTACCCCAGCTGAGTGATCAGCTAGTTGTGTCAATTTAAGAACCAGCCAGGGGTGGCAAAAGATATGCTGCAGCCCCTGGTAGGCCTTAGTGGCTCCTGTGCCCTGTGCACCTATAGTGCATTCTACAGGGGCTGACAAGGAGTCCATTTCCAATTGGTATGTACCTAGGGTACATGGAATCCATTTTACAGAGAGAGCAGATGGCCTGGGGCCCTGATTAGCAGGGAACCAGGTCAACTAAGTCAAAAAACCAGCTAAACACAGGCAAAAAATCTGGGGTAACCATAGTCAGGTAGCCACCTTCCTACAAGGTGCTGGATCATATACATACCCACCAGTCGCTGCTCGGCTGGGGGCAGTTTCAGAAACATTTGTGCCACTATTTCATCTGGAAAAGTGGTAGAATCAGTAGCCCATCGGACTGCTGATCGGGCTAGTTCTTGTTCATGCATAGTACTAAGTTCACTATAACCGATTCGTGATTTCAGAATGTGATCGGTAGCTTGAAATACTTGTTCTAGAGAACACTGTTCTGGTACTGGAGAAGAAACAGTTTTCTTGTAGTCTAGACGTGAATGTCGGTCGGAAAGTCTAGTTTTACCTACATACGCTATTCTGGAAGGATTCTCGCTGTCTACCTCTTCAGTAGAACAGTCATTTTCTTTCTCGGTTGCTTGTGTTGCTTCTCGTTTCTCGTGTAACTTTATTATTTCTTTACGGATTTTCTTGTACATACTCTCTATACTAGCTAGTGTCTTGTGCCTTCCCTCGGCTATATGGTCACTCCACCTGGTCAGGACTTTCATTTCTTCTGGATCTTTTCCTGGATAATCTTGTTCTCTTATTAAACAGTTAATTAGAAACTTTAAAATCATGAGCTGAATCTCGACTTTTCTTTGGACCATGGTGTCGCCAATACTTTCTGGATCTCTTCCTGTACGGATAAAATGATATATTCTGTCTAGATAACCTTTCATATTCGGCAGGGTGTCCAAATACTCGGTCACCCGTCTTACACGCAATGAATACAAGACCATATCATCATCGCCTGGGACTGGATCATAACGGCATTCGGTAAGTGCTCGCTTGATATCTGCAACGGACTGAAATTTGGGTGTACGCTGTACCGCTAGCTCATGTAGCGTCATACGTCTGTGTTGAGGCGGGGTACGAGGAGAACCTCCCCCCGCGGCTCCTAAACTAGAATCGTCGGTGGGTACTGTACGGGCTGGGAGAGTGACTGATGTAGCGGGTACTTGTACTGTATGCTGGACCGGGGGTACCGTAACAGGTGCTGCAACGGGTGCCCCGGTGGCTGGAGGAACAGGAATTACATTATTTACAGGAGCAGGCGGAACAGGATTTGCATACTCTGGGACTGTGTCGTCCAAGTAGGACGAGAGAAAAATATCAGCTGCGGTCGGTTTGTGACGTAGCTTAATCGGAACCAGTGACGGCGGAAAATTACTGGATGCCTCTGGGGTTGCTTTTGGCAAGCCCTCGGCAGGAAGAGGGTACATACCCTTAATAAGGGCATTCCTCTGTCTGTCTGATTGTTCGGCTTTAACTCGTTCACCTATTTTGATTAATTCCCTTTCTTGGGCTCTTTCTGTGGATTCTCTACTTAATTCTGCTTTTCTGATTTCTTTTTCGGTTCTTTTATGAGATTCTTTGCACCATAACTCGATGGCATCTTTCTGTGACTGTCTGGCTTTCTTTTTCCATAATGCTTCTTCTACTCGCATGATGCACTCGGCATCCCATGTGCCTGATACAGGCCATCTATATTTCTCTTCGAGATGTCTGGTATAATCAGACCATAAATCTAGATATATTATGGCACTTAAGCCATGCTTATGATACATAAAATGTCCTGGACTGTCCCTAGGTGGGACAGGAACTGCTTCCTTGAGCAGACCTTTTCTGGTTTTCAACTGACGTAACTTAGAGAACAGAGGCATGATTTAGGCTAGAATACTGAACACAATACAATATACGATAAACACAATAATGACTGAAAAACAAATCATTCATACCACGACATTGAATACACATTGAATGACATTAAAATAACCGTTCGGACAGAAACATTACCTGGAATACTTGAGAACAGAACACATGAATTTCTCGAGAACGGAACTTACTAGAATTACTAGATGCACTGCTGAAACAGTACGAAACATACCGGTCCCATAAAGAGACACGTCAGGACCCGCATCCACCTAGGTGGACACTTCGTGTTGGATTTGCGTACCCAAACCCACGGACCAGAGACAAATTAATTGACCCTGTCTAGATACTACCCCAGCAACGGTACTCACCGGGCAGCAAGAACGGAAGGCCTCGGACTGGACTGGACTGCTACGACGACGGACTACGAACTTCGGACTTCAGTTACGGGTGGGCCTCCGGATACCTCGGACCTTGAACTCTCGGCTTGGGCTCTGGTCGGGACTCGCCGCGTTCCTCCACCGCCTCGTCTGGATGCTGGACCGCAACCTCCGTCTCCTCCGTGGGCCTGAGGGATACTTGAAGCAGAAATATCTGCACGTGCACAGTATGGTTCCGTCACGGCTGCAGAGGGTCAGGGGGCTTGCGTGGCTTCTCCGGCGCGTGGGGAAAGGGCAAGTCCCTATTCGGGCGCCATCATGTGGTAAATAAATAATTAAATACCGGTTCTATTTTTTCAGAATAATCAATAAACGGGTAGCTCAATAAATAAGAGTCAAGATTCGAGGTAGCTGGAGTTTGCAGGTTTTAATAAAGCATAAAGGACAGGAACAGGACAACCTGCACGGGAATAGGATGGCAGCTGCCGGGGGCAGGAATGGGAATAATGGACGCTAGCTTTAATAACAGTGCATAACATATATATACTAAAACAATTGCATTACAGTCAATACAGTAGGCGTAGCAGTGGGCGTGGTTCGTAGCAGTCGCGAAAGATAAGGCAGTAAGTGGGTGTAACAGGAGGCGTGTACATAGACATGTGATGCAAACGTAACAGAATGTGTCACAAATGGGGCGGAAACATGGAGGGGGCTACCTGGGGAGCTGGGACCTCTAACCTAGTGGTGCGCGCAAGCTGGCAATGACGTGTTACCAGGGAGAACTGGGGGCTATGACTTCTGCACTAGAAGAGGAGACTAAAGTCTGCGGAGTCAGAGCGACATGTACCTAAAACCTATCTGGTATCTGATGTTTAGAGAACATGTTGATAGAATCCAAAAGTTATCAGGGTAAAGGCTACTCGACTCTAAGACTGGTGCATGCATTATTCTACATGTAGTGCGTGGCGAGGAATATTCTATGAACATTAATACAGTATTTCTCTTACATGGAGACATAAAGACAAGACTATGACTGAAACTATTGATGCGATTCAGTAGTTTAGGAATACAGAGAAGGAGAGTTGGACTGATAACTAGAAGCATAACATACTCTTGGCAGACTGGGAGGCAGAGCCAGGCCGAGCCGGGCACTGTGAGGCAGGAAGTAAGTGAAGGGTCAGGGGTACAGGTGGGGGCTGTATCGCTCCTCGGAGAGGGTTCAGGAGACAGGAGCTGAATCTGGTGTCCGGGCCCTTTTGAGGCCTAGAAACGGGGACTTTTCAATGAATTAACGTGCACACTGTGAAACGTGGCAACATAGGTTTACATGGGCCTAATACTCGTAGCTTTCACGAGAACTGGAAACTGGCATACTAGAGTTGGACACAACTGGAATTGCGTCTTTAATTGATCATAAGGGAATACATATGCATATCGATCATGCACATATAACATAAGATGGGGGAACACGTAGGGACATAGAACATGGCAAAATTTACTTTTCCACAACCTTCTAATTTTAACAAATTACAGCATTACTACTTTCAAGAAAATTTCTCAACACAAGGTGAACATTTTTTTCCTCTTTTTAGAGTATTTTATTTATTATATTCTCATTTTTTTGTTTTTGTATATTGGCTTCGTATTATTCTTTACTTTGAAACATTGATTTACCAAATATTTTTATATAAGCTTTAACAATAGAAAATTTAATACACAGATATCCAGCAGAGAGAATATCAACTAATACATAAATATCACAATCTCAGACATGCACATTCATCCATTCAACATTCATACTTAATTCTGTGTCGGAGGAATCACAGATTGTTATGTGATGAGTACGCAAGGTCGACGCGTTTCGGTGGAGTGAGACCACCTTCCTCAGGACCTCTTAGCAGAATTCCCAATCTGAACTCAAAAAACGTTTTATACTCTGTATGGATATCCTTATTAGTCTGTTTAGACCACTTCTCTTTGAATTTCAAACCATGTAACGGATGGTATTGTAGGGTATGCCTATGTCCTACTAGCATTCCATGACTCGCAATCGTAGGTATACCTCAGTGGTCTTATTCCTAGGTAGAAACGTACTTGGGTGTGAAGATTGATCGCCTTCTATCTGTATAGGTTCACTTCAATAAATACATATCTCTCGCATCCATGAGTCTGCCTTTCCAAATTGTATAAATCCCTTCCGGTCAGTAGATGTCTTTAAATCTGCAACCGTCGATGTATGATTTGGAAACTTAGTACACGAGCAGCACGGTCACCACACAAGTCCTACTCTAACACCCCAGGAGTGGCAGATTCTGCCCTTTTAAATAGTAAGTATTGCAATATCGATTCACTTGCTCAAAGGCACCCTTCATAAAGCAAATCTCTTGTTTATTCTGATGTGTTCTGTGCACACTTTTGACAGCCATCCATTTTTGATCCGAGCTGAAGGGATACTCCGCTTTTCTGATGTAGTCTTGTAGTCTTGTTGGACGTACATATCCTGCATCAATGTTAGAGAAGGATTTTATCCTGAAGCCATGAATAACTTTGCCTTCATGGATCACTTCTCCACTTCCATTGTAGCCAACCCCAGTGAACTTTGCATGCAGTCCACCAGAAGTAAAGATGCGAGTAACTGTCATTTCATTCTTTGTTAGAGTCCCAGTTTTATCAGAACTGATGACATTGCAGCAACCTAGGATTTCCGCAATGGGCAATTTTTTCACAATTGCTTTCTTCTTAACCATTCTCATAACACCAAGTGCTAGTGTCACTGGTACTGCGATCGGTAGACCTTCAGGAATAGCAGCCACATCTAAACACCAATTGTAAACATGTCAAGAATTTGCTTTCCTTGCAACCAACCAACTAGCATGATAACACCTATAATACCAAAGGAGTAGAGAGTTTCTTTCCAAGTATATCCATACTCTTCTGCAATGGGGTTTTTGGAGCTTCTTCAGACTGCATCATTTTAAAGACTTCACCAAATTCTGAATTTTCTCCTGTTCCAATAACAATTCCCTTTGCTTTCCCATCTCGGACTAGTGTTCCCATAAAAGCAATGTTGCATCTACCAGTGGGATCTCCAGATCTGGAAACCTTCATCTTTCCATAGGAAATACACTTTAGGGAAGTTGAGTCTTAAACAAACTAAATAATAATATGGGCTTTCTTTGTGTGGAGGCCAGTGTAAATCGGAAAGAGGCAGCTGGTCTTTCCTAAAATGAGAAGGCGATCTTCCCCCGGGGACGAGGCGGCACCGATAACTGAAGGACAAGGAAGCTTCTGGTTACCGGGAACTGCGTGCATCAGAAAGGATTGCCGATATGAAATAAGGCTAAGGTACATCAAAGTGTACTCACCCTGGGTTGTTGTTGCATTAGCTGGGGTAAGGCGCCACCCACTGGTAGTCAAAGAATCCAACACGGTTGTATGATGATCCATTGCAAAAATAATTTTGCATGCGTTTACAGTGCGGCAGTTACATCGCAACGGCAGGTGTGCCCTCAACCTTTCTTCTTACCCACACAGCTGTGCGCACGTATCGTTTGTATTGATGTTTAAATGGCACCAAAATACTTACAGACTCACAAATATGGCGCCAATGGTCAGCTCACATGTGCAGCGGACTGTTAAACGGAGTCCCCATAGATTGCAGAACACAGAGCACAGGTGATGCAAGGGTCTGGAACTCGCTGCAGTGTTCATTATACAAAGTCGAATGCAAGCATTGATTTTACGAACCATATATTGTTAGTTTAATTTTCTTTGAAAAAACTCCTGGGGTATTATTTCCTATTCTATGTGTTCCACATAGTCCTTTATACTAGTTCTAGTACAACCTCTGTCCTCACAAATGTTGTTTCTATAATAAATTATTAGTGATTAAGGGTGTGTCTACTCTATAGTGTGAGCACTTTAAAACACCCTCCCCTGAAACCTCGATAAAACCTTTATTCCCCCACCCCCCACATCCACCCATCCATCATGCATCCATCCACCCACCCATCCATCCACCCATCCATCATGCATCCATTCAGCCATCCATCCATCCATCCATCCATCCATTATGCATCCATCCACCCACCCATCCATCCACTCATCCATCATGCATCCATCCACCCATCCATCCATCCATCCATCCATCCATCCATCATGCATCCATCCATCCATCCATCATGAATCCATCCACCCGAACAACCATCATGCATCCATCCATCCATCCATCATGCATCCATCCATCCACCCATCGATCACCCATCCAGCCACCCACACATCATGCACCCATCCCCCCATACATCCACCACCCACACATCATGCATCCATCCACCCATCCATCTATCCATCCATCCATCCATCCATCCATCATGCATCCATCCACCCATCCACCCATCCATCCATCCATCCATCCATCCATCTATCCATCCATCATGCATCCACCCACCCATCCATCCTTCCACCCATCCATCATGCATCCATCCACCCATCATCCATCATGCATCCATCCATCCATCCATCCATCATGCCTCCATCCATCACCCATCCATCACCCATCCAGCCACCCACACATCATGCACCCATCCCCCATACATCCACCACTCACACATCTTGCATCCATCCACCCATCCATCCATCCATCCATCCATCTATTATGCATCCATCCATCCACCCACCCATCCATCCACCCATCCATCATGCATCCATCTACCCATCCATCCATCCATTTATCCATTCATCATGCATCCATCCATCATGCATCCATCATGCATCCATCCATCCATCCATCATGCATCCATCCATCCACACATCCATCACCCATCCAGCCACCCACACATCATGCACCCACACCCCAAACATCCACCACCCACACATCATGCATCCATGCACCCATACATCCACCACCCACACATCACCAGCCCCGCACCCCTTTCCAGCTGCAAGCGAGTTATTCCATCGAGCTTGTCCAAAGCAAAAAACGCACAATTAGTTGCCATTAATTTAGTTATTTCATCGTACTTGCTGCAGGCTCTCCGTTGTCTTTGCACATTTGCTCGCACCCCTTTCCAGCTGCAAGCGAGTTATCGTTGTCTTTGCACATGTAAAGGCTTGCCTTTTTAGTTGCCATTAATATAGTTATTGCATCGTACTTGCATTTTTTCAAAGCAGAATTCATCGTACTTGCTGTAGGCTTGCACAATTATTGCCGCTGCAGGCTCTAAAGGCTTGTGTGTTTGCACAATTATTTCCGCTGGAGGCTCTAAAGGCTTGCCTTTTTAGTTCTCTTGGCATCGCAGGCATAAGCATGCGTTGTAATCGCATGCGATGTTAATGGCATCGCGCCGTTGTCGCATGCGTAGTGAATGCATGCGATGCCAACGATCCTGCAAAGTAAAAGTCGCGGTGTGATGGCACCGCGATGTATTGACATCGATGTAATTGGTGTTTCCCATCCAACACCAATGTGAAATGGTTTTGGATATTCGTGCCAAATATGAAGATAATAGAAAGAGTTGCTCTCCTGCTGAAGATGCTGAGCCTCCTCTGAAGTTAGTGGCACTCAGTGGGGATGGCAAAAGCTCCAAATTTCGTGGGCACTTTGGAACAAGCGCAGCCTTTTTTCAAAAGTGCTGATTTCAAGGTTTTTTTTGCAAATAGCGAAATCGCGTAATCCTGGAGGGGCTGAATATTGACTCAGCTAAATCTATCGGAATCACCCTGGACAAGGACTTGAACATGAAGACTCATATTAGCAATGTGTGCAAGGGAGCTAACCACCTGATGAGGATACTCAGGAATCTAAAACCTTTCCTCGCACAAGCTAACTTCAAGCAAGTGGTCCATGCGCTTGTTTTGCAGAGGCTAGACCATAGCAGTGTCACGCTCTGTGGTCTCTCCAGATATACCTTGTCCCCACTAAGTGGCTCATTGAATGCGACGGCCAGATTGGTTACGGGTACCAAAAGAAATGTGCACATCTCTCCAGTTTTAAAATCTTTAAATTCGCTGCCCTACGGAGTAAGAATACAGATAAAGATTGCCTACCTATCTCACAAAGCCCTCCATTTCAAACCCCCCAGTTATCTAGCGCAAATGCTGGAACTATCCAGAGGGGGTAGACCTTCTAGGAGTGCTAACTCTCTCCTCCTGAAACCTCAGATCTTCTGCAAAAAAGAGAACGTGTCGTCGAGCTTTCGCCGGCTCTGCACCGAAGATCTGGAAATCAGGAAATACGTAGAATATCCTCCAAGGTTGCTTTCAAATTGGAAGTAAAAAGATTCCTTATAAACAAGTTCTTACCTTAATAGGATGTTGGATCGTCTGCTCTAATGCACTGGACTTACATATTTTAGCCCTGCACGGAATACTATTCTTGAGGGGTTTTTTTGTTTGGTTTTTTCCTTTCTCTCCGAATCATTTGCTCCCCTCCTATTTCGCTATGTACCTGTGATTATCTTACTCTCTGCTGACCCCTTATATTGTAACTGCTCTTGTTCTGTGAGTCCCATTTGATATGTGCTCTGTCTGGTATTCCTATTTGACACATGTACTGCAACTGTTACCTTTCCTTTCCCTCCAATTGTAAAGCACTCTGATATCCCTTAGGATCATGTTCGCGCTATATATAACTTTATAAATGAACACCCAGCACCCAAAAAGGCTGGGATCGTCTTCACCCACGGCACCTCAGCTACTACCTCTCTCCATCCAGTAGTGCTCTCTAAGGAGGCTGTTGATCAGTTTCAAAGCTTCTCTGTAGGGCAGGCTACACTGCTGTGTGACATCCAGGGAACAAGGCAGCAACTCATGCAGTTAGTTGCATTCCTGGAAGGCATATGGTCTGCAGTGTCTGCCATGCAGAGGGGATTGTCATTGTCGTCCAGGAGGCACTGGACCAAGTTGTGGTGAAGATTTCTACGCTCAGATGTTGTCACTTTTTTTTAGGTCGAAAATCTTCAATGACTGCTCCATAAGGTTGGATCCACTTCCAACAGGAGCCGCTCAACAGAATTTGCTGCTGCATAGAAGGATGTAGTGGGAAGTGTTGCAAAGTCAGGTCGACTGACGATGCACCTTGGGCGAATCGGTGAGCAGGTAGATCCTGGTCTCCTGTCAGTTCTCAGCCCACCTTTTGCTTTTCTAAGTTCTACATTTCCAATTTTGGATTGAGGGTACCTTCAGCTTATGTTCAATGGTCCAAGACAAGTAGAGCGCCATTTTGGAGGTCAGGACTCACTTCAGTCTGAGGCCAGATGTGAGTTCAAGGTTTCTGGAGTGTGTCTTGTCCTTGCAGCTCACACACGAGGCCAGCCTACTAGGCCAGCCTACTGGCCATTGGAGTCACTCTGGTAGTGCTAGGATCAGGCACCATGGCAGGCCTCAAGTAGCTGGGCAGTCCTCTGAGGGTGGAAAGCAGGCTTCAAGCAACAGGACAGACTTTTGTTATGAGCATGGAAGTCCTCTGAAGTACAAAGCAGGCCTCAAGGAGCAGGGCAGTTCTCTTAAGTAACAGGCAATCTTTCTGGAGGATCGTCTACAGGTCCAAGAGTGAAATGAATAATTGGTTTGAGGGTCCAATATTTACACCTGGTACCAGCCTTTGAAGTTAGGAAAACGTCTAGATCACCCCACATCTGGGTCTGGAAATTTCCTTTGTCCCTGCAAAGGCACCGAGAGGTCTAGGGTGGAAGGCTGGGGTCAAGTTCCATTGTGAGCGTGCCAGAGACAGCCCTTTGAAATGTAAGTGACACAGGGAGCAGCTCTGCCCCAAACATCCTGGCAAGATAGCTCTTCCTGCCATTTTCAAGTCCTCCTTTGTCTCACTGTCTGGGAGGAACACAGAAAGAGCAACTATTAACTATTCTCAGTCATGTGACCCAAGGCACAAGCTGCAATCACCAAATGGTTAGACATGAAAATGTCAACTTTCTAGAAGTGTTTTTATCAGAACTGTATCTCTAAATCTGATTTTATTATTTAAGAGGATTTTAACTTATAATTCTTTTGATAACAAACATAAAATGTATACTTTTTCCTAATCAAAGGTTAGTACCTATTAAATGCAACAAGGCAACCCATTGTCATTATCAGCCTGATTCATGAAGCGAAATTGCGCCCGCAATGGCTGCGAAAATGCTATTGCGGGTGCAAAACACGGAATCGGCATTCAAGTACAAAATAGTGAATTCGCTAACACAGATTAGCGATTAAAATAGCGATTACGCTATAATAGTCGCAGAGTCCCGGTAGTCGCGCATTAGCGATACGGAAATAGCGACCAACCACGGATTCTGCGAAATGAATAGCGAAACGCAATTTATTCCCAATCGGCATTCATGAAAAATATACAATAGCGGAAAACCCCAAAATCGCAATTTTGCGTGGCGCAAATTAAGGACAACTCAAAGCAGGTGGTAACCATAAAAGCCATGATTAAGTAAAATTTGAAAAACAGTTGGCCAATCACCAACAGGTCCAGGCCTGACCAATCACACATAAGGACATTCAGCAGCAGCATTAGGCGTTCCACAATGCCAGGAATGTACATGGTGGTGAGGCGGCGAAGGCTACAGCGAGCAGCACGGAGGAGACGCATGAGGCAGGAAAGGATTTACCGGCAGCGGGTCACCTTGCTGGGCCAAACCAGAGAACAGATTTATGCCAAATACAGGCTGAATGGGGAAATGATCACCTGGCTGATACAAGAACTCGACCCCATCATGCAGCACCCAACAAGGCGAAACAATTCTGTGCCTACACATGTGCAGGTATTGTGCAGCCTGCACCTCCTGGCCTCCGGCAGTTTCCAGGGCATAGTAGCGGCTGCTGGGGGGATATCCCAGCCCACCATGTCACGCTGCCTCCACACTTTTGTTGACGCCATGCTCACCCAGCTCCACCGCCACATCACATTTCCCACGAGCCAACAGGAATTGGACCTGACAAAACTACAATTTTATAATGTAGCCCATTTTCCCCATGTCCTCGGCTGCATAGACTGTACCCACGTCGCCATCTGCCCACCAGCTGCCACGGAGTATATGTACCGCAACAGGAAGTCCTACCACTCCCTCAACATACAGATGGTCTGCAATGCCAAGACCATCATCACTGACATTGTGGCCCAGTACCCAGGGAGTACCCATGACTCCTTTATCTTCAGGCACAGCGGACTCCACACACGACTGCTCAGGGGAGAGTTTGGGGAAGGACACCTACTTGGTAAGTACACTTTGTCGACAATGTCACATTGCAATGAAGTAACTGCGCTGCACAGGCAATCAACATCTGCTCCTCTCATTCAGGTGACAGTGGCTACGCCCTACGGGAATACCTCCTGACCCCTTACCTCAACCCTGCCACACCTCAGCAACGGCGCTACAATGTTGCGCACATCCGGACAAGGAACTGTATAGAAAGGACATTTGGCCTGCTCAAGAGCAGGTTCCGTATACTGCACAAGACAGGTGGGGCCATGTATTACAGTCCTGCTGCGTGCTGCCGCATTGTGGCTGTCTGTGCAATGCTTCATAACATTGCAACCAAGCGCCGGATACCTGTTGACATCTCAGGCAGTGAATCTGAAGGGGACGACCGGCCACCAGCACATGCGCACCATGCCCGCGGGGAGAACCCAGCTGAAGGCCACAGACGTCGCAACCACATCACAGCGAACAATTTCTAGCCCACCCTCTTCCCCCACCCCACATATCACAATTGCATGCATAATGTAATGATTACACAAGGCTAATGTGTGCAGCAAAAAAAATGTATTTGTTTCATTCACAAGAAAAAGGTCATGAGTTCAACTATTTACAAATTACAGTATTCCTTCATACTGCAGTGTGAAGGTCCCTGGCAGGCTTAGCGTCAGCCTGTGCCAGTGTACTTCAGACAGTGTCAAAGGCGCCTCCTGCGCGTGATGCCCAAGTGCCTCTGAGGCTCATCCTCATCCTGGGCACCTGTACCAGGCGTTGCCCTGGTGCTGCGCCTAGGTGGCGGGACCTGTGTGGCAGATTGGCTGCTCACGCTGGAGGCACCCTCACTGGCATCGTCACCCCCTACAGTGGCCGGTAGCGCAGGTGTGTGTAGTGCCGTTACCGCGGTGGTTAGGTGCTCCAGGACCCTGGTGATGTCCTCACAGCACTGGACCAGTTGGTGCTGCTGGGTGAGGGAGCGCCGCGACAACTGGGTGGTGGCATTTGCAGCCACATAATTTGACCTACTATAGGAGGACAGCCGGCTCATAAGCTGGTGGTGGCGCCGGCTTGCTACACTGCGGTGCTTGATGAGCGCAGCAGTGTTCTCCTCCATGGCTGCAGTCATGCGGCCCATGGCCGCCGTCATGCGGTCCATCCGGTCTCCAACTCCCGCCACATTGCGGCCAATTTTGTGCAGCTGGAGCTGGATGGCTCCTTGCTGCTGTGACTGGCGCTGGTGGATCCTGAGCATGCGCCTCTCCACGCTCATACAGGCATGGCGATGCCCATTGCCCCTCCTGCTGTTCGGCCGCTGTGTTGCCGCTGTCGCAGCCCCAGATCTCGTTGCACCAGCTGCAGGTGGTGTCGCAGCAGGCGTTGCTGGTGCGGCAGGGACTAGAGGCACATTAGTGGGGTGCCTGGCTCTGGCTGCCGGTGGGCCGGCAGATGCAGATGCAGCTACGGTGGGGGGCCTGGCCTTGGCTGCCGGTGGGCGGGCAGATGCAGGAGCAGCTACGGTGTGGGGCCTGGCCTTGGCTGCAGGTGGGCCGGCAGATGCAGGTGCCGCAATGGTGGGGGGCCTGGCTGCTGGTGTTGTTGCAGCGGCAGGGGCTGGTGCCTGGGTTTCGGGTTGTGAATCCTCCTCCTGGGCCTCCTCATCTATCTGCAGCCTCTCGCTGTCACTGCTTTCTGCGCCACCTGTGAGGGTAAGTGGATACTCATTAGTTGCATGTGACTGTCAGACGTGCAGATGTTACATGCATGCTGGGTGACATTCCCTGGATGGATGTGGATTTGCGTACTTTGGAACCTTTCTGGCTGCATTGTTGTACTACTACATTGTGGACATACTACATCTCCCACAATGCTTCAGGGCATTTCCTGATGCACTACAAAGGCATGACTAAGGGCCGTTATGTGAGCCTATTTGGTCAGGGACGGTCATAGGGGACAGGGTCGCAGTCGCATGCCACTTACCTTGGGTGTCTTGGGTGGGGCGGGAGGAGTCCAGAGGGGTCACGCCAACGCACGCCTCCCTCTCAAGGGTGTCCTCGACCTGGTCCTCCAGAGGTGTGTTGGGTGGGACTGTCGATCCGCCACCTCCAGTGCCCGATGCCTCTCCAAGGCGCTTCGCCACCCTCTCCTTGGCACGACCTCGGAGGTCATACCAGCGCTTCTTTAGCTCCTCCAATGACCGATCGGCCACACCCACCGAGTTTACGCTGGAGGCTATTCCCAGCCAGATCCTGCGCTTGTCTTGCTCTGGGACCTTCCTGGAGTTGATCCCGAACAGCCTGTCATGGTTGGCCACCACCCCTTCAATTAGGTTCTCGAGCTCCTGCTCTGAGAACTTGAGCTTTCGCTTTCGTCCTGCGCTGTTGCTGGGGCCAGGGACAGGTTCCTCAGACATGGCGGTCGCTATTGCAGTCGTTTGTGGAGTCGCTATCGCTGGTTTGGCGTCTGCTTTCCGACTTGCTCCCTCGTAGGTTAGCCTCACTGTGGTGTTTGGGGGTGGGAACTGCCTGCTTCCTGGTTGTGATGTCATCACGGTGCTCGGAATGCGTCTTCCCGTTTTCCCGATCGCGCGAGGATGCGAGTCGCATTCCCGATCGCACGGGATTGCGAGTCGCATTCCCGATCGCACGGGATTGCGAGTCGCATTCACGATCGCACGGGATTGCGAGTCGCAATCCCGTCGCAGGTAGCCTGGAATAGCGATTTTTCTGCGTTTTTAGTTGGTCGCTAACGGCTTTAGCGACCGCGTGCGACTCGCTATTTTTTCCCCGAAACGTACATGAATGCCGTTTTGCGTTTCCTCAATAGCGAGTCGCTATTATTCGCTATTAGGGACACGCAAAACGGCCCGTACATGAATCAGGCTGTATGTGTTTTATTACCAGGGCATGTCAAACTTAAAAACACATGTCCTACACTTTAACTACAATGCACCCTGCCCTAATGGCTGTTTAGGGACTTCAGTAGGGGGTGACCTTTATGCATTAAAAACGGAGGGTTTAGCCCTGGCAAAAGGTTTATTTTGCTAGGTCTAATTGGTGTTGTAAAACTGCAAATAGGCTGCGATGGCAGGCCTAAGACAAATTTTAAAGGGCTTTTTAAGTGGGTGACATAATAAGTGCTGCAGGCACACTGGTAGCATTTAGTTTACAGGCCTGGGTACATGTAGTACTACTTAATAGGGGCCTATAAGTAAATAAATGTGCCAATTGGGAGAAAGCCAATGGTGTCATGTTTAAAGTAACCCTGGACAGAGCTCGCAGAGTTGCACTCAGTTGCATTTCACAGAGTTACAGGAAAACTATGTGAAAGTCCGTGGAGTTCTGTGGCCTGGTGGAGTAACCTGCACCGTAACATTGCCCCCCAGCCACACCGCACCCTCCCTGCCCCCTCACAACTCCCTTGCACTCCTCAGCGTTGTAAGGCCTGACCTTACCTGTCTGGAGCCTCCTCCTTGGTGGGATGTTATGGCGGTGCCGGCTGTCCACGGCAGTGCAGCCCGGCTGCCAGTCTCCCAGCCGCAACCCGCCACTGCCTTCCTTCCTTCTCCTTTTTTAATAATTTTTTTGTTTTTTTTAGTAGTAGTATTCTTTATTCGGTTTTTGCAATATATAAAAACCATAAAAGCAATTACACAGATAAAACATCATATCGCAGTTAATGTTAAAAGTTTACAGTTCAGAACATTATCAGTAACAGAACTACAACGTGTGAAACTCCTCACCATTTCACATTTGCATAAGGATTCTATTTTGAACGAAGCAGCTAGTTAAAAAGTAGTTTTTTACAGGTTAAATCGATGTCTAAAAATACATTTAAAAAATTTAACTATATACTTTGATGTCCATTCCTCTTCTAAAAACTGCAGAGCTAACAAGGCTGGACGACATCTTCTAATGCCCATGTGTTTTAGTAAGGGAATCAACCAAATCTTTCTGTGTCCATTGTAATATTTACAAAAAAAGAAAGTATGGATGGTTGCCTGAATAGACATGTCATCACACGGGCAAAGTGGTAATACTGGATCCCAATTATTCCTAGTTGGAAAAGCAATCAGGCGATGTAAGAGGTTTAGCCTGAACCTAGTCAGGAGAAATCTCTCAAAAATGTAAAATCGTGGGTCAGAATTGGCTGGATTGAGAAGGTAATTTGAACAGCCAAAGAGTGTTGCACAGAAGTTTTAATAGCTTCTTTGGTGATTCGTAGTTCCTCTAAATGTATAAGAGAAATAGCTTTTAGTGTTTTCCTCGATATTTCCAGGATAGAACTTGGAACTAAATAGTTTTTTCCAAGTCCTAAATCATGTAGGAATTTCCTTACATAAGATAGCCAACCAATTTTGTGTGAATAATCCAGAGACATACTGCCTGCGATTATATGCTATGTAAACACATTTTTTTCTGACGACCATATTCGGTGCCAAAGAAGAAAAGGTCGAATTTTGGCTAAATCTGACAAGTAAGGAATCCCCAATTCCAGGTGGCAAGAAAAAGTGGACGCACTCTTTGGTACCGCCAGGCGGAATCTTAGAAAAGCATTCTCAGCCATTTGCAGGGCGCTGGTATTTGCATAACCCCAAACGCCTGCCCCATATAGGGCTATTGACTGGCATTTGGCTCTATAAATCTTTAACAATTCCACCGGCGGCCTCTTTCCCAGTTTTTGTGAAAAATTCATAAGGGCTGCAATTTATCTCATGAAATGCAATTTTCTGACCTCAATTGCGGGTTTCCAGTTTAATTTTTGGTCAATAATGATTCCCAAGTATGGGTATTGCTCTGTAGTTGCGAGTTTCTCCTTATTAAAATAAATGCTTTATACCACTTTTTTCCCTGCTCCCGCTATCATTACTAAAGTTTTGTTTATGTTTATATGTAAATCCAGCTTCCCCATGAATTCAGAATATCTATCCAGCACCTTCTGGAGTTCATTAGGGGTGCGGGCCAATATCACAGCGTCATCCGCGTAGAGCAGAGCGGGTATCGGACGATTTTTTATTTGTGGAAGGTCCTGGCCGCCCTTCAACATGGCCATCTCCAGGCCATTAGTATAGAGTGTGAAAAGAAAGGGGGCCAGGACACAACCTTGCCGAACTCCTCGCTCTACCCCAAACGGCGCTGACAGCTCGCTCTTTACTCCAAACCTTACCCTAGCGGTACCATTGGAATATAGCTCTCGCAAGAAGTCCACCAATGGTGGATCAACCCCCATTGCTGTTAATACAGACCAGAGTTTCGCATGGGAGACACAGTCGAAAGCTGCAGACAGATCGACATAAACCATGTACAATCTGCCTGCCTTCACGCTTACATATTTACCCAATAACATGGTCAAATTTAGAGCCTGTTCGACTGTGCCAAATCCCTCACGGAATCCAAATTGAAAGTCCGAGAGGACCGTGCCATCGTCCGCCCACCGCTGGAGACGCTCTAGAACAACTCTTCCTGCCACCTTGCCCAGAGAATCCAGCAGTGAGATCGGGCGATAGCAGGATACTTCCTGACGATCTCCTTTCTTAAAAATGGGGACCATGATTGATTTTGTCCAAGAGTCTAGTAGACCCACCTCCGTAGCTGCCTTGAGTACCCTAGTCAACAGTGGAGCCCACAGATCTAGATTTGATTTGAATAGGTCTATAGGAACCCCATCTGGTCCTGGTGCCTTGCCGTTTTTACTAGCCTTTGAGGCCTGAAGTACCTCATTGATGGTGATTTCTAATCTAAGTGGGTAACTCGGTTCAGGGAGCTTAATGGAAGAACCCGAATCGCCTCCCAAGTCGGCTAATCCTTTCTCGAAAATCTTGGAAAAATTTGCCACCCAGACTGATTCATCGATAGCCACATCTAAAGAGGGTAAATGTTTGTGATCAACTAAAAAAGGGGATTTAATCACTGACCAGAACGCTGCACTATTTTTATCAGAGCAGCTTTTATGTAGTTGGTCCCATAAAGCCTGTTTTAATTCAGACTTCCTCTCCTTTAGTGCAACATTATAGTCCCTCCTAAGGCTTGCGATTTCCTTTGCCACTCTGTTTGATTTTTGTAGAGCTATTTTTAATTTGGAGTGTGCTAATGTGTATCTGTGGTTAAACCAGCCTGCTTTCCTTGATTGGCTATTTTTTGGCTTTAGCAAAAGTGATTCATTTATTGTTTTTAGGACCACCTTGAAATTGCTTAGAACTTCCTCATTTGATGCAAGCAATTCAAGCATTTTACGATTGAGGGGTAAGCTGTTTTTATGACTTTCCTTGTTATATCTAAGGGGTCAACTTTGTCCCATTTTATGGAAAATCCGTTCATTCTGTCCAAGTGCAGAGTGTTTTGTCTCAATGCACTGACTATAATTTGCATGGGATGCTGGTAAAATGAATGAAATTCCAAACTAAGGGCACAGTGATCGCTTAATATGTTAATCAGGGCAGCAAAACTAATAACACGATTGACCAAGGTGTTTGATATCAAAATAAAATCTATCGTAGTTTGACTCCCCCTCCTGAGAAATGTTGGGTCCAACAACTGACCAGTGGCATTCTTTTTGTTGGAAATTATGAGATCCAGGTCGTAAAGGGTTTCATTTAAATAGTTTCCAGTACACGAATGGAGGAAATGGACTATGGGATCTTCATTTTCGTCCACAAGGCCACAGAGACTAATATTACTTTGATGGCATGGGTGTTGGTTAAAATCCCCTCCCCAGATAATGGTTACCCCTTCTTTACCCCCAAAGCCCCTCATCAGGGAAGATAATTTATGACGCAGACTGCGCAGAACCATCAGCAGTTCTCCTTCTGACATATTGTTATAGAAATGCAGAAGGAGAACAGTGTCCTTGTTATTAAAACAGAGGCTAAGTAACTGGTAATTTACCCCTAGTTCTATCGGTGTTATTTTCATTCCCCCTAGGGTATTTGCTATAAATATACTTAAACCGCCTTTAGCCCTGCCAGAAACTGCAGCTGATGTGGGAGAAAAATAAGTTTTATAGCCAACCAGATGAATTTCGGTGGTGGACCAAGTCTCCTGAAGACAAATTATATTGTAATTGGTGAAACATTTCAGCCCAGTGCCGTCTTCTATCTTTGGGCGAAGACCGGCTATATTCCAGTAAAGAAGCTTTATCAGCGAGCATTCAATAGCTGGGATATTATCCAATGATGTAGTAGACAAAGCTGTTAATTGGACCTCGGTCGTACCAAGTTCCACCGTCTTTTTTGAGGCAATTGTGAGTGGGACTGCAACCATAGATATAGAATCTTTGCCGCCCTTTGCGGCACTATCTGTCGTGGTTTCTTTGGGGATAAATTCCAATGACGAAGTATTAACCCGCGTTATGTTTAGTTGGTTGCCTGTCTTACCAACCAATAGGAATTCTGGGGATGGGGAATGTTTACATCTGGAGTTATCCACAATGGCCTGATTGGAAAGTCAATCGACTCCTTCCAGCCCCGAGAGCGTGGAGAAGTGATTGAAAGTAGGGACGTTGAAACTAGGACATTCTACACTCGGCCTATATGGGGCACCGGATCTTAGAGAGTGTGTCAGGAGTGGTTGTGGGTAAAAGTAACTTAAATCATGTGTGGAAATTTAATTTCTTCCTCCCTCAGTATACCATTCACCGATGTGTCTTACTGCTCTTCGGTCCCTAAAATTAATAATGACAGCGTCCCCCATTATATCCTTTGGACGATTACCCACCCAGCCCAGTCTCCTTACATAGAGGATTTCTCCGTTAATATTTGAAGGTCTGTTTTTACTCAGCCAATGCATCACTTTGTTTAATAGTTGTTGATACCCCTCTGAATTTTTCTTCAGTAATTCCAGGACTCCAGTCAAAACCATGACATAGGGTACAGCTTCAGGTGGCAAATCTGTTGTTATCTGATTTTCTCTCCGCCTCTTAATTAGAGGAGGGGGCCCAGTAGCAATTTGTTGGCGGAGTCCCTGTTTTTTAGCCCGCCCTTCCGTTTCTTTCCCTCTTAAGGTAGTCGGGCTTTTATCTGTACAGTGGGAAGCCAGAATATTCTGATCTTGTGCGGGCAGTAGGTCCCCGTTATGTAATTTGGGAGCCAATCTATGCTCTGATAGTAAGTTATTATTGGGTTCTATTTGTGTGAGTGGGTCTGGATCGCTAATCAGTTCTGTTTGCTTTACCAATTCCTTTTCTATAACCCTCAATTGGTCACCCAGTCTTTTAACTCTCTCTACCAATGGCAATATTAATGATTTAAGCAGGTGCTCCATATTCATCATTATATCTTCCATGGAAAATGAAGATGAGAGGTGGTGGACTGACGCGATCTTTCTTTTTTTTAGTTGTACATTCCCTGCAGGGCTACGAGATGTTTTTCGTGTATTAGCACTTCTGCCACCCTGGCTGTCCCTCCTACGCTTCCTTTTTTTTGTAGTAGATCCTTGGACTCTATTTTTAATAGACGGATTGACTTTCGTGGGTGACCTATCAGACATCACAGGTAAATGTGACTCAGATGAAATGTCTAGTGTTGTTTCTAGAGTGGAATTATTTCTATTTGACTCAGGTGAGGGTATTTGAATTTGTTGTAACTGCGGGGAATCCCCGTTCCCTCGGTTTTGATCTCTTTCTGTTCTATGGGTTGGGGGAGTAACTGCTAATTTAATAATACCCAGGGAGGATCGCTTTTTTTGCATAAGTTCCAGAGAAAGGCGTTTTTCCGTCATAAGCATTTCTCTTTCTAATACGGAAGCCGCCCTAGTGATAAAACTATCTAAAGTCCCTTGAACAGAGTCACCCACCCGGGATAACCTTCCAATACTAGTGCGTGAACTCATGTTCCTTAAAACAACCTCTGATGATAAGACAGAAATCCAAAACGGAAAATGTAGCAAAGGAATAGGAGTTCTTAGATGGACACCACAGTTTGATACTAATAGTGATCGCGCTAATATCGTGAACTATATTTGAGACTAATACAACACAGTAACATACAATACTTATGGAAATCGATCCTCTTACTTTTAATGTCCTAGGGCGAAAGTTAGTGAAGTGGCCCTGCCCAGCCTTGGCCAGCCCCGGACGGCCACAGATGGCCCGCCCTTTGCCCGGGCTTCGCCCGGCGCGTGTCCGCGCGCGTCCCGCGGTGCGTGGGCAAGAGTGTGGCTAAATAGAGGAAGGTGGGGGGCGGGAAGAGGTTCAAGGTGCGGCAGATGGAGAGCCGCAGAGACTACTGGTCCTCGCAGTCCCGCTCCCGTAGGTCAGCCCCAAAGTGTCCACAGGTCAGCCCCAAATCGGCAGAGTTCCAGGGAAGCTGGGCGAGGTCCCAAATGTTAATGGCAGTAAGTAAAAAACACAAAGTCCCGACTGCGAGCGACTCCCGCGAAGCGGGGGCTGTGAGTCGTTTTCAAGAGCAGGAAGGCGGGGGCGGGAAGAGGTTCCAGGTGCGGCAGATGGACAGCCACAGAGACTACTGGTCCTCGCAGTCCCACTCCTGTAGGTCAGCCCTAAAGTGTCCACAGGTCAGCCCCAAATCGGCAGAGTTCCAGGGAAGCTGGGCGAGGTCCCAAATCTTAATGGCAGTAAGTAAAAAACACAAAGTCCCGACTGCGAGCGGCACCCCTTCCTTCTGCTACTGCTGGCTGCACTCTGCTTCCGCTGTGCCGGCTCGGAGAATTCAATTAACAGGAAGATCTGCAGTGTGCTTGGTGAATTGCATGAAGGCATGACTGACCCTATCATGGGAGGTCAGTAATGCCTTCATGCAATACACCATAGACACTGTAGTTCTTCATGTTAATTGAATTCTTCGAGCTGAACCCGAGTGCAGCCAGTGCAGGAGCAGGACAACCATTTGGGAGCCATACGTAAGTCCTAGACCCTGTCCTCGGCAGCGGCAAACTCCGCTCTGCTGCGAGTGCAGAGTTTTTGAAAACTTTGCACTCCAAAACTCCATAAACTCAGCTAGCGGAGCGGAGTTAACTGCCCACCTTTAGTTTAAAGGAGGCAGCACAAGCACTTTTTCGCTGGTCACGGGTTTCTCTTTTTTACACTTTTTATTCTGCATTCTGATGGTGTCCTGGGTGCGTGTGTGTTGAGAGACACCAGAGTTGGTGAGCTTGTCTACTCGATATGCAAGGGGTGCTGGTTGTGATAGCTTTCTAAATAATGCAGCTGGTTTTAAAGATGGTGCGGTACGGACCAGCAAGGGGAGGCAATAGAGTTCTATCAGAATATAGTGATGTGATCATATTTCTTCAGGCCAAGGATGAGACATACTGCAGTGTCTAGGATGCCCCTAAGGGGTGTCAATATGGAGTGTGTGAGGCCATGCATCAGGGCATTACCACTATACAGATGCAATAGTAAAAGGGCTTGTATATCAGTTCGGAAGTTGCTTACTGGTAGAAACTGTTCTGCTTTCTTTAGAAGAGAGAACTGGTACCAGACTGTCTTTGTGTTTTCGGCCATTTGTTTCTTAAGGATGAAATTTGTGTTCAGGATGAATCAAACTAACTAGGCATTCAGTGACAGTTTGGGTACAAAGCAGTCAAGGTTCCTGTCATTGAGCCAGGTTTGTACTGAATCTTGCTTGTTGCTCTTGACAAATAACACAAATTCTGTCTTGGATTGGTTGAGCTTCACTTAGGTGCTGGACATTCAGGTTCAGATGATTTGTAAGCAGTGTTGAGACGTTGGATGTCTGAATCAGAGGAGACTTTTTATTAAAACTGTGTATCATCGGCATCTTAAAGAATCTTGATGAAGTTATATGTGAGTAGAGCGCCAAGTGACTCCATGTAAAGGTTGAAGATGACAGAAGACAGTATGGACGTTTGGGGTATACAACACATGACAGGGATTATGTGTGACTTGGAGGTTCCCATGTGAACAAACTGGTGTTGGCTGGAAAAGTAGGAGGAGAACCACTCAAGAACATTGCTGGTGAATACCATTCGCAACTCAAGCTTCTTATGAGTATAAGATAGTCAACAATCTAGAAGGCAACTGAGAGGTCCAGCAATATCAGGAGACAGGGGTCATATTTGGTCAAGAGGGCATTGTCTACGATGTGTAAAGTGGTGGTCTCCATGCTGCAGTGTGACCTGTGGCCAGGTTGGAAGTAAAGCAGGAGACAGTGAGCATTGAGGTGATCTTGGAGTTGAACATAGACTGCTTTTTTGATGATCTTGCTGATGAATAGGAGCTGTCTGATAGATGGGTAACTGGAGATGCCATCATGGCCTAGTATAGTCCTTTAAGAGTCGGAGGATATGGCCAGTTTTAAGAGCTTCTGGGACGAAGCCTTGAGTGAGGGAGACACTGAGTGATCTACAGCCCTCTGGTAAATAACAAAATGCTTAATGCTCTTCCTTGCTTGCTTAAAACAGGGATTGATGGACACCTTTTCATCAGCTAGGGTGCTACAGTTAGCGAACCATCTGCATCTGATGTAGTCTGAAATTCTGTCCATCTAGATCCTGAAAGGGAAGACGTGGCATGCTTATTGAGTCAAGAGAGTGCTCCTCACTTTTCACAGTGGAAAATCGAGGAAATCAGGCAATCCAACCAAGAATCAAAAAAATGTTTTGTTATCTCTGGGATGCCTTTCATACAATAATCCCAGGCAGTTTTGGCTGTATTTGAGATGTTTGAAGTTTCTTTGGCCATATTTAAATGGTGTTTAAGTTGCAGCTTGGCGGGATCTTCTTTCCTGGGGCTATCACAAGCCTTTGTAATTTTTTAGTTATTCATTTCAGGCACCTTTGCCACTACTGTACAAGCTTAAATTTTGGTGCCAGCATGGGTAAATGGGCTTTGAGTTCCTGCCTTGATCCAACTTTACTTGCTGTGACTTTTTTCGTGACATCCCTCCTACTGGGATCACTTCCCACCTCCACCACCAGACTTCCCTGCACTCAACAACACTTTAAGATAGATCTGCATTCATCACTAGAAAGACATAAGTGGCACAACACTTAAGATAATATGCACCTGAACATGGATCAAATCATATCAGATCAGTTCAAAGACTTTATTCGGTTATAATTATGAATAATCATAAAAGTACATCAGTAAACAATACATCATCATGACTAATAATGTTAAAAAGAAACAGTTTACACAATAACAACATATGCCAGAAATTTCATATAATCATTTTCTTACGTAAATAAAAAGTACTTTTTAAAAAACTGCAACAGAGGCCACTGAGAAAATGTCCTCCAAAAGTTGTATAGCAAGAAAAGCAGGGCGACACTGTCTCAAGTTCATATATTTTAAAATAGGCATGATCCATCTTTTCCTGGATATAACATAGAACTTACAAAAAAAGAGAATATGTATATCCGATTGTACAGAGATGTTGTCACATGGACATTTACACATTTCCCTGGACCAGTCATTTACAACAGGAAAGCTCATCAATCTGAACAAAATACCGAATCTAAATCTGATCAACAAAAACCTTTCTTGTTCTTTCATTTGTAGATTTAGGTAAGGCTGGATTATTCTTGATTTGACTATCATTAGATGGGCAGTTACAGTCTTTTTAGAAGATTCAGTTCTTTCTCTTTGATTCTCTAAAAAGTTTAAGCTTAGATGTTTCAATACTTTCCTAGAGGTATCTAACATTGAAAGCGGATCACTGAAAAATTCCGGGTGCTTAATATTATCACAAAACGTCTTAATGTAGCACAACCATTTTATCTTTTTCCACCCATCTAATTTCAGTACATCCCCCAAAATGACGCGATTTAGATGGCACTTCTCATTAGTCCAAACACGATGCCATAGAAGAATCGGTTGTACTTTAAGTAGATCCTCCAGATGAGGGATACCCAATTCTAAACGGCAGGTGTAACTAGATATACTCTTGGGGAGAGCTAAAAGATATCGTAGGAAAACATTTTCAGTGATTTGTAAGCTATTAACGTTTGAATCACCCCATATTCCTGCCCCATATAAAGCTACCGAGACACAACTTGCTCTATAAATATACAAGAGCTCTTTAACTGCCTTTTTGCCCATCTTCTTGCTAAAGGACCTAAGGGCCATTATGGATTTAGAAAATAATAAATTTCTGGCTTGGATCACTGTACTCCATTTACCCGTTTGATCAAACATAACCCCAAGGTAAACAAAGGTTGGGGTATGTTGTAAGGGGGTTGACTCTATGAACATAGTTTTTTTCTTGTAAGTAGTGTGAGCGCCACAGTTCATAGCAAAAGTCTTAGTACAGTTTATTTGTAAATCAAGTTTAGCCATGAATGAACTAAAAGAAGAAATCATAGTCTGCATGGCTATGGGAGTTCGTGCCATAAGAACGGCATCATCTGCGTAAATGAGAGCTGGTATGCGGCGGGCTGTGGCAATGGGCATATCATAACAGTCCTGTAGTAATGTGGCCTCCAAGTTATTTATATAAATAGAGAATAAAAATGGGGCAAGGACGTACCCTTGCCTCACACCCCTCGCGACACTAAACTTTCTTGTACACTCCCCATTTTTTCCGTATCTAACCATTGCACTGGCCCCATTATACAGCTCCCTCAAAAAATTAATAATGTTTACATCCACACTTAATTTGATTAAAATATCCCATAATTTCTCGTGATTTACAAAATCAAAGGCAGATGTCAGGTCTAAAAAAGTTTTTAAAAAGTCTTCCACCCTTTGCCCTGGTATATTTCTCAATCAAAATTGATAAATTTAGTGCCTGCTCGGTGGTGCCGACCCCTTCACGGAAACCATATTGAAGATCACTAATAATATGGTGTTCCTCTGCCCAAAAATGTAATCTGTCTAGTAGGACTCTGCCAATTATTTTTTATTGTAGAGTCGAGCAGAGATATGGGCCGATAGCAAGCACAGTTCGCTCTGTCTCCCTTTTTAAAGATCGGGACAATAATCGACGTGTACCAAGTTCCCAGCAAACCTGTGGAACATGCGGCATTAAAAGTTCTGGTGAGCAGAGGTGCCCAAAACAGGGTATTCCTCTTAAAAATATCCACAGGAACACCATCAGGGCCTGGTGCCTTGCCTCCTAGACTTGAATTAATACCCTTAGTTACTTCCTCCAAGGAGAAGTTGAGGTCCAACCCACCTGTACCCTTCCCCTTACACATCGGCTCGCATACTGGATCATTTACAGTTACAACTGGGGAATAAAGTGCTACAAAGTGCTTGACCCATTCATCCTCAGTGACGGCTATCTCCAGACGAGCCTTTGTGTTATCCTTAAAAAGGGAGCATTCACTGCCCTCCAAAAGGCCGTCATATCCTTGGTTTCTGAGGCATCCATAATGGCTGTCCAAGCTTCCTTTCTCAACAGCCATTTCTGATCTTTCTGTGCCTTTTTGTACTCCTTACGTAAAAACCTTATCAAGGGCGGATTTCTGGTTTGCATATGTAAGGCCAATTTTAATTGTTTATGTACTTTGCTACATGCTGAGGAGAACCAGCCTCTAGGTTTCCTTTGGGCGGTTTTATCCTTAGCATTTACCCAGAGACCTTGTTTAATACTGGAAATGATTTCACTGAAATTACTTATAATATCAGCATCAGCGGATTCGTGGTCCAAACAAACAGAAAAATTGGCACTACATGAGTTAATTAGATTACCAAGGAACACTTCGGGAACCACCCTAGTCCATTTCAAGGCATAACCATTTTGCCTAGTAATTTTTAGGTTTTTGGAGAAAGCCTCAACTCTTTTATGCACTATTAAATGTGGGTCCATTATCTCAATCCTTATGGGAAAATGATCACTTAAAGCAGATTTTAAAACATTGTAACTTAAGATGCTCTGCCCGTAGCTTGAGGAAACAAGAATGAAATCAATTATAGACAGTGAGCCTCTCCCATTAAAGGTTGGGGAAAAAGGGGTCGCAGTATGACATAGTTCATTTGAAAACCCTAGATCATTTTTAAACATGATCTCATTTAGAACGTTTCGTGTTGTTGAATGTTCAAAGTGTGTAGGGGTGGTGTCCCTATCAGTTGTTAACCTACAATTTCCGGATCCCGATCTTTTACACAGGGAACAATTAAAATCACCACCCCATATAACGATAAACCGTTTATGGGAACTGTTATAAATGCTGTAGAGAGTCTTATTAAGGGTTTTAAGCACCACTAATGTATCTGTTGGCGGAATATTATTGTAAAAATTGATTATTAGTGTACAAGCTGAATTGTCGAAGTGAATCCCAACAATATGATAAAAGCAATTATAGGAAAACAGCTCAATTTTTTTACAGATAAGGCAATTGGAAATATACATACTTAAACCCCCTTTAGCTCGGCCATGTACAGATGCTATGGCAGGAATAGATATAGTCTTAAAACCGCATATATGGTGTTCTTTTTCTGCCCAAGTTTCTTGTAGGCATATAACATCCCATTTATCAATAAAATGTTTCCAATTAGGGTTGTCTAATTTTGCTTTAAGGCCACGATGTTCCAAAAAGTAATAGACCATTGCTTACAAGACTTTTTATTTGACTGGGGATTTCTGCACACCCTACTGTCTGTCAGGATCTCAGTTTCTCCCCCCTCCACTTTATCATCATCAATGATAGTCTCATGTAAATTGTCTGATGGATCAGGGTCAATTGATATCCCGCCGGTAATTTCTCGGCCTAGATCGATACATTTTACACCCCTTTCCTCATTTAATATCACTTTCATTTCCAAAACGTCCCCCAGAGTAGTTTCATAAGGGATCCCAGGTACAGACTTACCCTTCTCTGCAAAAAAATGGAGGGTTTGCCGTGTATTCACGAACAAATCTCTCTTTAGGGGTAGTTGGGTTCAGTCATTCATTTGCGTCCATACCAGATAATGGATGAAACATGTTATGTAAGGGAATGTTCCAATATTCCTTTGGGTCTATAGGAAGATAGTTGTTATCAATTGGAATTGGGTACCTGTTTGCATAATTGGGCGGGAAGAAAGGGATAACATTTCTATTATGATGAGTAGGGATGACAAAGTTCGAGGTTTGTTTAGAGCGATAAGGGGCATCAAAACCGTGCCCCCTTGAAGGTTTATACGGGGGCAACATCATAGTTTCTGGGCAAAAGTAGGTCAAGTTTCGGGATGATACTCCTCCGTCACTTCTACCCGGAAACCAGTCAATAATATATGTGACCACTCTATGGTCCCTAAAATTTACTATAATCAAATCGCCTTCTATATCTTTTGGGTGTAAACCCACCCAATAGCACCTTCTCACTGAGACAATATCTCCATTCATGTGTAATGGTAACGGTCTGTTTGTGCGCAGCCAGTGGATAACTTTATTTTTCAAGCTAATATTGGATTCTACATTTCCCTCTGGTACGGCTGGGACTCCTGTTAAGATGATGACAAAATTAGACGAATCCGGGGGCAGGTCTACTATGTTTCTGAAGTTGGGTTTTTCTCTGGCCGTATAAGTTGCCTTAGTGGGAGGTAAACTGCTGGTGTGAACAGGTTTTTGTACCCCTGATATAATCTTTTCTCTGCTTGTAACTTTTATGGCTGTAGTGTCTATTATGGCTCCTGATTTGATGGAATTTATATCAGCAGGCATATTATTAGGTCTAAGAGTAGCTGTGTGTTGCCTACGTTGGTTATTGGCAAGTTGTTTAATTATAGGTCGGGTTTCAGTTGGAATAGTTGGATTGATTAAATTGGAGTTTTCTATCGGAGTAGGCTCCGACAGAAGACGATCTATTTTGTCACCCAGCCTTTTAAGCCTCTTAGTAAGTGGAATAATGAGAGCCTTTAAAAGACTTTCAATTGCCACCGAGAGCCCTTCATTAGAGAAAGATTTACAGTCTGAAGTAGATTGCCCTGTTTTATCCTCCTTCCCCACTACATTTGGTGATTTATGTTTAGGTTCCGCTACATGCGGAGCCTTCCAAAGATTTCCAGCCCCGTTTTTGCCCCTCCCTTCCTCCTTCTTTTCCTTACTGGGGAGCGTACTGCTTCTCTATTCCCCTTACTTGATGGATTGTCATGTACTCTGCTGATATCAACAGCAGGTTGAGAGTCAAGCAACATGACTGCCTCAGTTTGAGTCTTTGGCACTGGAGATGAAATGTTACTGATAGAGTGAAGGGCTGAGTCTAAAGATAAAGGGGTATTTAGGTCTATAAGGTTGTTGGATGCGACTGTGGACTCACTACTATCACGGTCCGTGGTTACTTCCATACCTTCTAATACTGGCGGAATATCTTGAAAAATTAATGGAATGTTTTCTGTGTTAAACAATTCTGCATCAGTATCGGGGTACATTGTGTTATGTGCTAATATACTCATAGTTGCCTTCTCAGGATTAAGGGGTACCTGTTTCTTGAGAAACTCAATAGAGAGACGGCGCTCAGCCCGCCTCTCTGCTAACGCTATCTCCCTATCAATATCTCTTGTGGCTCTAGCAAAGTATTTATCGAGTGGGCCGAGCATGGATACACTTACAATATTAGGAAGAGGATTTAAAACAGGAATAGACATCCCTAGTTAAAAAAAAAAAAATAATAATAATATAAATAGTTATAAGATAAAATCCAAACAATGAGGGAGTAATACAAGTAGGAACCAGGTTAAATGTACTAACAATCAGTTAATAATAATTTATCATGGCTTACTATCATATAAGTCACGGTAAAAAGGGCTACAGTCCGGGGCAAATACAGTGGTAGTCAGAGGGATGGCCCAGCCCAGCCACATTCGGCCACTGACGGCCACAGACGGTCCCGCCCTTGTCCCGGGCTTCTCCCGGTCGCTCCCGCGCAGCGGGACTAGATGGTTATATTTATATGATCAGTGTGAGAGGGGAGGAGCATGCAGGGAGAGCGGCCCAGGTGCTAGCAATTGGGTCTGGCGGGCGCTCCTGGGACTTGGAGTCCTGCGCCCGCAACTCGCTCGCAGCCCTGCACAATACAAACACCCACAGTCACAGCCTCAGGCGAGGGGCGGCAGACTCCACAAGCAGGCTTCGCTGATGTTAATGTTGATCCAAGCCCCCACACGAAGCGGGACCCGCGAAGCGGGTTCCGCGAGCAGCAGCAGCAAGAACAGGGAAAGTTTCAACAGCACTTAATCCCAGCGTGAGCATTAAGAAAAGCGTCCCAACAAAACATCCAGGGGCAAAGGTTTTTAAAATACGATGGTGGGGAGGAGCTTGCAGGGAGAGCGGCCCAGGTGCTAGCAATTGGGTCTGGCGGGCGCTCCTGGGACTTGGAGTCCTGCGCCCGCAACTCGCTCGCAGCCCTGCACAATACAAACACCCACAGTCACAGCCTCAGGCGAGGGGCGGCAGACTCCACAAGCAGGCTTCGCTGATGTTAATGTTGATCCAAGCCCCCACACGAAGCGGGACCCGCGAAGCGGGTTCCGCAAGCAGCAGCGGCAAGAACAGGGAAAGTTTCAGCAGCACTTAATCCCAGCGTGAGCACTAAGAAAGTAGGCAACAACATGAGTAGGCTGTCCAGTTTTAGGTTTAAACCTATAATAACTGATAAAACCCCACCGAAAGACAAATTGCCCTCACCAGTATAAACATATAAACACTGAAAAAACACCTGCAGAACCACAAACTAAATGTCATTCGAAAAAAGGAAGAGGAGAGTGAAAGAGTAATTTTTTTTCTTCCTGATGGGCCCAAAACAATGTAACTTTGTTATACAAGCTAGCAGAAAGAAAGGCTGGGCTAACATTATTCTGCTTGAGTTTTGTTTGTTTAGGGATGCCACTAAAATATTATTTCATGTTCCTTTTGCTTTTTTCAGTTTTGTGGACTTTGGTCTAAAGATGCTGGATTTAGAAGCATGTTTTAGCTCTTATTTAATGATTTTATAAACTGTAGAGAATCAGGAAATATCAGAACCATAATTGACATTTTGGCTGTGTTTGGTTCTTTCACTGATAGGCAAAATGGCTGGTTTCATAAGAATCTTTCCCAATATGTGCCATCACATTTACCTATAGAGAATGAGTATAAACCCTTGATACATCTGCACCCCTGTTTCTATTGAGTTAGTATTGATAGTAGGTGAATTGCCAACACCTCAGGCTTTATAAAATTCAATGCAAGGTATAGTGACAAATATATGTGAAAAGAGTGCTGCCACCAAACATCTGGGCTAGTGGTGAATACATGACACCAGACTTTTGGACAACATGGAACGCAAAGTCACTTGGAATGCTACTGCAAAAAGGTTATTTCCAAGTTCAACAAAGATTGGAGTGATATTGTTTGTATTTGCAGTGATTCAACTACGTATATGAAAAAGTTGTGTGATGACCTGTCAAAATCGATAACAGAGCAGAAGTCAGATCCTTGTTAGATGATATGCTGAAAGCATCTTTACAATCTTCAGAGTTAATGAAGAATGCTAATAACTTTTTAGTACATTCTGATGCACTGTTTTGTTATGCCCAGGAAGTAAAATGCAAATATTTCTCATTTTGTGCCTTGTGTGGCATCAGAGAAAGAGTCATCCCATCTGTGTCACTTAGCTGATGGTTCTCAGTCCAAGGGACTTTGAATGCTATATTATCCATTTGGCAACAATTAAAAGAATTGATGATGCCAAAGGCAAGAAATGTGAGGATATATGGTTACATATTGATAGTGATGTGAAAAAAAGTACACTCTACTGCATTCTTAGATTTTTACAGGAAAACATAACTGCTGTAGTGGACATAATAAAACAACTAGAGTCTGAAAACACCCTTGTCGGCAAAGTGTTCAGCATAACTGGAGTAGATGTGAAACATCTCCTTGAGAGTAGGCTGGGCGACACCATTAGTGACTTTGGCACTGCAACATGTTCCATGGTAGAGTGCTTGCCACTTGGTAAGCAATGCAGTGTTGACAAGCAATTCAGAAACTTTCATTTTGTAATGTACGAGTAATGGCTTGCAATGATGCATAGAAGTGTCCATTCACTAACCATGGCCTTTGAAGACAATGAAACCTCACTGTGGTACTCTGTACAAGTTCTAGATCCCATCAGTAAAGAGGAATTTTCTCCGTAGTTTCAAAGGTGTTGCTTCATTTTTGACTGCTTCCATAACTCTGAGGGCATAAGCGCTCAGTTCAACACAAATGTTCCTGTACCTTCCCGGAGAATCGCAATCTTTAAGTGCAGCACTATTGACATGGAAACCTATGTCAGTGGCCTCAGTTAGCAAATTGTGTACTGGCTGTTGTGGCGTTGCTCATCTCAAGTGCCAATGTTGAGAGGGCCTTGTCACAGAAAAAATGTTTACATGTGAAGGAAAAAGTGAGCGCACATGACCAAAGACTCACTGAAGAAATACTGCATGGTGTACTACAATAAGTTTTATTTGTAAAAATGTATTTGGATCTCATATACACTGTACGTACACTGACTATATACCAGGCAGAAAGCATGCAATAATAAAAGCAAAACATTCCATAAACACTGGAAAAACACTGTTTCTGTTGTTTTTAATGGAGGGAAAATGTCTAACCACTGATAACCACAGTTTTTTAAGGTATTGAAATCACTTGAAAACACTGAAAAAACCCCACCAGAATTTACCAAAAATAGAAACTGAAAACAGGAAAGCCTAAACATGAGCAACTATCTCTCAATCGCCTTCATTTCACTCCACCTATAAGCATATCAAAATGGCAAACATAAGTGCAGCATCACTAGTCCCGAATTCGCACATCTCGAAACTCTTCCCACTAGGCTACATCATGCCTCTCACTCATTGTGTTTTACTCCCTACCATTGGTATAGCAATTGTAAAGAGGATAAGAGCACACAACATTAAACTCTTTCCACAAGATCCAACATTTCTGCCCACAAGTACAGAGTAGAGTGCTACTATCTCTCGAATGTGCTTCGGTCACAGATAAGGAGAATGATATAAATGCATCTGCAATACAATTGGGTAGAATTTTTGAGGAATAATGCATAGCACAGGGATCGTCCCTGAAGTAGCAGAACACCTTCCATAGAACATATTTTTGTGGCAAATGTTAGCAATGAGACAGCATGTTGCCTATGACTCGAGTGAACCATAATTTGCAGGACCTTCACTCATACCACACCAGCGTCGGATTGGTAACGTGGGCACTCGGGCAATGCCCGAGAGGCCAGTGTCCAGTTCCAGCTTTGGGCTGCTTTTTTTTTAGCAGTCTGGGGGGCTATTTGGCGGTTTTTGCATTGTTGATGCAGCCAGTGGCCCAGTGGGTGCCTAAGTGGCCTTTCTGGAGGCAAATGGGCCTCCATTACCTCCCTTTTATCAAAGGGAAGAGGTGTCACTCCCTTTATCTTGCTGGGGGGCCCCATTAACATATGCATATTGAGCAGGGCAGGGGGCCGCAGCAAAAGTGTCCTCACTTGTATTCAAGGGTGTTTCACCAGTGTAAGCTAATCCGTGCATTTTTTTACCCCCCCCCCTTATATTTTTTTTTAAATAAAACTTCGCTGAAGCAGTGTTTTGCAAAGGCAATATGCAAATGTGGGCCACTTTTTTTTTAGCATGCCCAGGCCGATTTTTAATCTAAATCCAACCCTGTACGACACTAAAATACTTATTTTTATAGTTTAAGGTATCCTGGCACTGTTAAATGTGGTTGTGTTTAATGAGTATGTTATGTTATGAACTGTCATGCGAAAATTGGAATTCGATGATGCTTCACCTAGAATGGCCCCCTTTGTTTTCACCTGAAACAATGAACTACAGTCCGATGTCTCAGATCCCAGTCCGAAACCTCTTAATTCCTACAAAAACAGCTCGCGAATACCTGCGCCGCCATCTTAGACTGCACGTGTCAGGAGAGGACTAAGGGATGTTGAATGCGCGCGGAATGCGGTGTCAGCCCTGTTGACAGGCGTCATCGTGAAATAACAGAAAGTAACAGGGAGGATTTCTACTTGGCAAGTGTCGCTGCTCCTGCCAGAAGACAGTTGCAATTCATTTCTAGGCAAGCATGGACAGTGCGCGCAGATAAGATTAGCAAAATGCAAGGCAGCAGAAAGACCCAGGGCTCAAGGAGAGGTGCTGATAGGAAGGTGACAGTCCTGATAGCTTTTTAGTTAACTGTGCTCAATTAGCTTCGCCTGTCACGCGCCCTTTAACCTTTAGCAATCCACCAAATCCAGTCCTTGTCAGCTCCTAACATCACGGATATTTGTCTTTTGTGTCATTTATCCAGTTGGGTTAATCCTAAGAACACCTTAATCCTTTTTTGCCATCATAAGGGAAGCACAAACACATTATCGATATTAGCAAGGTGTCGATTTGATCTCATTCATCTGTGGCTTTGCACATTTTTGGGAAAAGAGACAGCCTTTTGAGTGGTGTACAAAAGAAAATAAATAGTCCCCTAACCTCGGATCCGGGGGTCCCCTTCATGCATATCCGAAGCTAGTAATTCAATGCCGCCGCGTGTTTTCCAGGTACACGCCAGAGAGCTAATGCAGAGCCGTGTCAGCAGCCCTCATAAAACCATCTACGGTTTGCGTTACAGTGAAAATACTTCACTACTTCTGCGCTTTAGAGTCAAATTAGATTCTCACGGCACTTCAGAAGTTGTATAATGAAGTGGAAATGTGGGTGGAAAACCGATTGAAAATAGAACGAATGCAAGAGAATCTGCATTTAAAATGAAACGCATGCGTATAGATTTATTCTGAAATTGGGAGAGGGCCCGACTGGAGATGAGTGAATGGAAAAAAATGGAAAGGAAAGACAGAGTTGTAGAGTTATTGAAAGTCAACTTGATATAGTACATAGGTTGTTTGTGGGCATATTTGGTCTTTGATGTTTTAATTGTTTGTGTTTTTGCTTCAATGGTTGAATGTTGCTGCGTGAAATGTTTGGATGCTCTATCAGAAAAAGAAATACATAGAAAGCCAAATACGTGCATATAATATTTGGATGCATTTGCGTAAAAACGCTAACACACAAACCTACACACACAAATGCAGACACTTGCAATCACATCTATGCACTTGAGGATTCACATGGATGTTGGTTGGGTGCATGAATGGATTTATGTGTGATTGTATTTCAAGACAACTGTATGACTGAATGGCTGTGGTGTAGAGGATGGTGGGTGGGTGGCAGTTGAATGGGGGTGCTTCAGCAATGATACTTCTAAAGCCACAGGTAATCCACATTGCATGTTATGCAGTCGACCATGTGTCTGCACATGTTTGGGAGGAGTGTGGTGTCAAATAGTGCACCTTGATTAGAAATGACAAACATGAAAGCCTTATATCTTTCCACCTTCACCACAGAGATGGCAAGACCGGGCTACAAACCACCAGCATTGCTACTAAAAGTAACCATTATTGTGTGCATGTCAGCTAGAGCTCAAACCTGAATGCCACAGACAGTTGGGTCGGCCTGGAAGCTAACCACACAAAGGTATGTTTACTATTATTGACTCGATATGCAATGCTTGGGAGCAGTGTTTGGAAACTGTGCTTGGAAGCAGTGCTTAAAAGCAATTGCTAGCTTTCATGTCTTTCCAGCCTTGCCCCTTGGTTCTGATAAAGAGATTAAACACTTTTAGTTTGGATTTGCAACACTAGTTGAATCAAGGTGAACATCACATCTACCGAGGAGGGTACTATCAAAGGACATTGAAAGCTAGGTGTAAAGTTTCCAAAAGGAAAAACAAATACCTTGAGACACAGAAAAGATTGCCTTCTATACATAAACTCTTGCCCTCATACACCTCCTATGAGGAGTCAGCTCAAAGGGCGGAGATGTTAGGATAGTGGTCAACCTGCTGTGACAGAGGAACATGGAATGCATTGCACTTTTCTCCAGGCCCCAGTGTGCAGAACAGCCACTTAAGCTTAGTGCATTGAGAATCACAACATGCATGTCTTCTAATGCTCAAAATTAATACGGTAGCCAAAGGGGGATGGATACAAGTTCAAATTGGTGCCCTGACAGAATGTATGAATTAATTAGAAACAGGTGAAATGTGACTTGGATTGATGGCAGCTTGGGATTCATGCAGAGAGTACCCCACGGGCAAGTCTATTATAAGACTTGTGGAGCTCTGCCCTTGATGGGATACAGCTCAATTATAGTTGGCCTTATGTTTTTGCACCTGGATTGTTTGGGTGCAGGAATACGGAAAAAAATTACCAGCTTGAAAAGAGGGCTGGTAAAATTGCTGAAGTTTTTGGCTTTAAGAGTAGCATCCACGTCCTCTCTTACTCCCCTTTGCCATGCCATCCACCCGACCACTGTACTCTGTCCCAAACCCGCACTGGTCCTGCTTACATTTAGACCTGCTTACAACCGGTGATACATTTGAGTGTTAATCCTGTGGAAAGAGGAATTCCTGGTGAAATTCCAGCAGGAAAATCCAGACAGTACAGTTGTTGCCTATGCTTTTGGCATTAACTCATAATTGCATGGTACCGTTGGTGTATTACAGCATAGTGCCATTGTTTATGTATGGGGAATGTCCACACTGCAGTACCACGCAGCTCCTAATAGAGACCTAGAAAAGAACAGAGAAAAATAAACACGACCAGAACACTTGTTTAATGCCTACTCAGCATGGAGAAATAACAAAAATTCTGCATATGCGTTGTAATCTGCCTGCACTGTTAATTTAGGCCCTATACGTATATGTATACATGTGGCAGCAGACCGGAACAACGAAATAAAAAAACAGCTTCTCATTATGTCGGCCATGGAGTAATGTATAATAGGTAGGGCTCCCAGTTCTCCATTTAAACAGATTTTTACATATAAAAACCATCAGATTTGTTCCCCTTGGTCTGTATTTGTATGTAAAAACGGCAAAATACTAGTAAATGTTGCCGGACTGCCTTGCTTCAGCCCAGAGTTGCCAAGCCCCTGTTCCTTTTGTTGCTGCCCCAGCCCTTCTTTTGAATTCAGCATCTGTTCGACAAGTGTATTTCTGTGGCCAAAGTTGCACAATAGGGTTTTTTGTACTGTCTTCTCTAGATCCATTTTGTTACCCTTTTCTACTGCTGCCGCCCGACACCTCTGCTACAATGTAAAACTTGGATACAATTTATGTCCGTGACACCTCCTAATTTATCTAAATTAAAAATAGTCATTTTTTATTGACTAGAGTGAGTTCTTGTGCAGTTTTGTAATTGGTATTACGTTTTCAGCTAATTCATTATAATATTTTCCTAAGCCCATCTGAAGCATTCATACTGTGTCGTTTTTAGGCAATATCCAAAACCGTACTTTTCACCAGACAGGTAGCCTTTGACATAACACTGCTGTTTTCAATTTGTGGGGATAGTGTTGAACCTTCTTCATATTTTTTGTAATGTAATGAGGTCCCACTTGCATACCTCTACTCTCTATTCGTGCTCTCGTTTCACATGGTGTAAACCAATGATGACTCTGTGTTGAGGTAACTCCATTCCACGCTACTTGTTCTGGAGAACCAAAGTGAGACGTTTAGGTGAGCTGTTTTGAAGTCCTTCCTTAAGCATTATTCATGGATGGCACACGTTGTGTGATCTGTGACGATCAGCTGCGCAGCATTACGCGAATGAGAACTGTGCAATGCCAATTTAGCATCTGTTCGGCAAGTGTATTTCTGTGGCCTCAGGGGACGGATTAATGGCGCGCAACGCCACAGGGCTCAAAGAGCTTCAGACCCGCGATCCCGCTCACCCCGTGTGTGTCAGCCTGGCTGAGACAGCTTCCCGGGCACACACAGCTGGAACACACACAGCCACACCTGATTACTTCACAGGTCTTTAAAATACCATTTATTGGCTAACGAGGATTTGTTGTGTTGTCTCACCCCTTCTTAACGTCCCTGCATCTCCATTCCTCATATTACTGGGAGAATCAGCAACCCCCCCCAAAATTTTTCAGTGCCCTCACCCCGAAATTTGGCTCTACATCCCAGCCCAGGTAGAAGGGAGCAGGGCGTTAGCAAAACAAAGCAGTTTTGACAGGGTACATGAGGTGTTACTCTTGCAGCGCCAAAGGAAGGCAACCTGTGTCATCAATCTCCATAAAAAGGAGAATAGAGCACTCGAAAATCAAACACGGACACCCACACAGAAGCCTATTTTATCTCATTGTTGAGGTTTGTGCTCACTATTTCCAGAGCACCAAACCAATTTGCGTAAACTCAATTGTAAAGTTTTAAAATGCCTTTCATATTTTCCTGGGTGCTATTACCTTGGACAGTGTAGTTAATGGCCGAGGGTGGTTCCATGAAGAACAAGCATTTACAATGCAACGGTCTCGCCTTTGCCAAAGTTAGAGCTATTGACATTGTAAATGACAACATTTTCATTTATGTGTTGGTTTTGAAAACAGAAAAATAAATGGCATTGTTATTTACATGCCACACACAAACACACAGACCCACACACACACAGAGCCCCCCACACAATCACAGAGCCCCCCACACAGAGTCCCCCACACACTCCGAGCCACACACACACACACAGCCACACACTCTCAGAGCTACACACACACTCAGAGCTACACACACACTCAGAGCTACACACAGAGCCACACACACACACAGAGCCACACAAACACACACAAACACACACACCACTTGCCCCCAACGTTGGAGTTGCCTGCACACTTGCAGGGCAACTCTGAAAATGGGCACCAGGGAAGGAAGACATGGGCCCCCCTGGGCCCTTTAACAATACTTAGGCCCTTCTCTGGGGCTCCTTACAAAACCTGCCCAAACGTTGGAGCGGCCCACTGACCGCCCCCCCCCCCCAGCTCCCTTGGATCTCACCGGCTGGGGTGGAGGACTCTGACATTCTCCCTTGCTTCTCCCACGGTGGGGCAGGCACCTGCAATGTGCCTCGCGCCCCCTCCGCCGTCGGGCTGCACCAGGGGCATCTGTGGTCTCTCCCTTAACCACGGGAGCCCCGCACCGGCAGCTTCTCTTCTTCTTCCGGCGGCGGGCACGGGACTTCCTCTTTGGAAACCGGTGATCCCCGGCCACGGCGGTGATTCCCTGCAGTCCCGGGCTGCGGCAGTGAAAACGGGGCAGATGAGGGGTAAGCTCCCTCCAAATTGAAAATAAACTGTGGGGTGGGCACCCGCTTAGGAATTAAAAATATAAATGCGGGCAAAGTCGCGGGGTGGGCACCCGCGCAATAAAAACAATCACATACGCGGGGTGGCACCCGTTACATAGAACCAATACATGGCCAGAATGCAGGGTGGGCACCTGCTTGCAACTATTTAAAATAAGTGGGGTGGCACCCGCGCCGATCATCTTCAGCTGAACCTCGGACCACGCCATATACACCACCATGTTTCTCCGAGGTTAAGTACAAAAGAGACTGAGGAACGCCCCGTCATTTTCAGACTGGGGGTGTGTTTTTCTTTCTCCCCTCTTCTCCATTGGCTGGAATGTAAACAACGGGCGTGTTTTTGACTGTTGTTGTTACATTTCTGCCAATAAAGAAGAATGAGAAAGAAACTAAAAAACACACCCCTCAATCCGAAAAAGACAGGGCTTAGATGAAAAAAATGACATCACTGAAACCTGTTCTCCAATCGCTGGCCGCCGTTTAGGAAGCCAGCCAATGGAGCAGAGGGGCGAGGTTTACCCTCGCTACTAAGAAACATAAAATCTCACCAGCGAGACTGCGCATGTGCGCAGCCTACGCTTGCCGAGACCTAATAAAGGTCCCTCTTTGCCAATGTTCTCCCTCACAGACACCGCTAAACCACCTAGTGCACATTGGAGTGGACGGATCTCGACTCTGCCACCACCAACAAAAGGCTCGCAAGCACACATTGCACCGAGAGCAACAGCAATACCTGCAAATCACGCAAGTGGCCACATCACAGTTCATGACGCCTGACATCATTGATGAGTCACAGAAATTCTGTCATGAAATGTGAGAGAATGTTACAAGTAGCGTTGTGCAAATTGTAAACTTTACTGAAATTAGAAACATTTTCAGAACCATTATCCTAATCCCTGCATCTTGCAGTCCCATGAACGAAGAGTCTGCCTGCCCAGAGTGCCAGTGGGCAAACACACTGGCTCATCGGCCACAAGATACATGCTTGACATTGTCTGAAGTCCTATCGCCATACAGGTGTTGTTAAATACAGTGTGAAAATAGCCTTATTAGATGCATGTAAGAAGCAATTCAGTCTGTTTGCCCAGTGACCGAATACGCGTGTTTAGTGTCCATGGCTATGTCTTGGATTTTTAATTCGTGGTTTTTGTGTCCCTCAGGCCTCTGAGTTTGTTCACTACCGCTGTAAATTACGCCCTCGGCCTACGCTCTATAAATGGGTAAATCAGATCTGTCTCATTAGGAAGCAAATTCATGTGACCTATAAGGGTTATTAGTTATGCATGTTGTGCATTTGGTTTTATGAGCTCATTTTCTTGTTCTTTGTTTACTGTGAATAATTCTGCTCTGCCCTCGGGCCTCCAATCATGTTACCGATTAGGATTGTAAGGCTGTGGCCATTTTAAATGTCACCTTAAGATATATGGTCATAAAACAGTTACAACGAACAGGTAACTGCATTGTAAAATATGGGCATAATCTATACAGTTACACATTTCCCTAGCAGTTGGACCTGGCTCTTGCTGGCAATTTCAATGTTCTGGGTCTGCAACAACTAGTCCTAGACCCAACTCTTGTATCTGAGCGCACACTTAACCCCATGTCTGTCTGCGGCCTGGTGGCTTGTGGTGTCCCTTTTGCATTGTGATCGGTGTGTGTTGAGTTCATTGCCATTTAGTTTGTTGTCCCCTCGGCTCATGTGTCCGTGTACAAGCAGTTTCACATGTGTTTTTGGGGACTGAAATATATGTGGAAAAATACACGCTATAGCGCCGTCTTTTGCTTGTGGCAGAAATAAATGTGGATAAATACAGAAAAAATGCCCCCCAAAAAAATATGGATAAATACAGACGGAAATGTCAACAAATAAGTATCCTTAAAACCGGGAGCCCTAATTATAGGTAACTAACCTCAAGAAACCGCAGCCATTCAAATATGGTTGCATCTTTCTGCTCACAGAAACTCTGTTGTTTATGGCGCTCTGACCATTCCATGGGTCATGGAAAGCAACTTGTAAAATCAGATTTCTGTAGTTAAAACGACACGATACACATATATGAAACATATATCTAAATAAGTATGTGAGATCACATTATAACAACTGTCAGGTCTTATTTTTGATTAGAAACATTAATTTAGTTTTTTTAATGTAATGTGCTTTTGCACACAAAAGATAATTTTCTTCCAACATACATCTATATTAAGGAGTCTGAATACTTCTACACGTCATACTGTAAATAAAAATTTGGCTAACATGCATGATAGGTTGTTTTTGTGTGAAACTGCTTCCTTCCAGATGGTTTCTGCATTCACCAAACAGTTGCTGCCATCTGATGAAAACAATGCACATCATGCATGCAATGTAAGCACCTGATGCAGTGCTTAATTGTGCCGCAGTTTGTTCAGCACCAGCACTTATTTATAAACATGGCACATATTTTCGAGAAACCTCACATGGTGGTGCAATGTGTGTATATTTTGAAATAACATTCATTAGTGAAGCATTAAGCTATTTGATATATGTTTAAAAAACGATAAACTTAAACTTTCAATTTAAAGTGAGTGGGTTGTGCCAGATGGAGTGGACCAGTAAGTAATCCATGAGCCCTCGTACTTAACTTTTTAAAATTAAGCACTGACCTAATGGAAGGTGGAATGATACACCAAACAGCCAATAGCATGAGGTGAGAGAGATAATCTGAGCTGATCAAATAAAATGTGGTAGAGAACATCTCAAGCCAAAGGATGTGGGGCTCAAGCCAATGGTTGAAAGGGTCCATCCCAAAGCCCATTTTATGTATATGGGAAACAGTGCATTTTGCAGATACCTGCACTGTCAAGAAATCCTAAAAAGACTACAGGATAGAAAATGCTAAGATACTTTGGATTGTCTTTCTACTTCAATATTTATATATTTTATTTGGATATATATAACAGGCAAAAGTCATCTGAGCATCTAGTTATTTAGACTGTCTAATTATAGACAGGAATAATAAACTAAGCATCTTTTACAAATCTAAAACCACATTTGATTGTATTCCAATAATATTATCCCTTTCTGTCTTTCTAAAGTAGAATACAGACAAGATGCTGCATGATGCAATACCCTCCTTGCATTACTTAAGGTTGGAAGTAGGCTGGGCACCCTTTGTAATCATTAGTTGCAAAAGTATTTAGAATACAAACTTACATTGCATTGCTCCTTGACTGAATTAATGCTTTATCTGACAAAGCAAAGACTTTAGGTCATTAAATGATTACACAAAAAAGAATGGCTGGAATGCTTGAATTCATCTCAGCCAGTCATAATTACTCTGAGCCCTATCCTGTTTACTCGCCAGAAAGAAGAAATCATAAGGAGAGTACTGGTTGTAGCAACAATATTGAAAAATCTGTTGTCAAAACTGATAGGGCCTTCACTATGCCCCCTTCTGAAGGTAGCACAGGCCAAGGTACTCCCCACAGTAACTTACAACAGCAAAGCAGCAAAGCAGCAAAGCAGCAAAGCAGCAAAGCATTGCGTGGAGGACACGGCAAGCAACTGAATAGCTCCGTGATCACGGCCTACAGAACAATGTTCAGCCTTCCAAAATACACTTTTCCAGCTCAAATAAGGTTGGAGTTCGGCTTGGTAAATGATTGCTGGCCCCTATATCATCTGCTGGAACAAGATTAGATTCTCTGCCTTAAATACTCTAAATCAGCTGCTATGGAAAGAACTCCAGAATACGGATACCTCACCGGGCAAACGTTACCTACAAGAATCTCTTGAGATCACAAGGCTCACCAGCCTATGGAACACTCAGCTACAATAACACATCCTTTAAAAAAAATTGGTCTGGAAGTCGGTAAAACAAATCTCACTGCTGGAGGGCAAGGCTCTGTTTTCGGCCAGATCTCCGGGCTGGATGACACTGAACTCTTACAAATCATCTGCACCGCAAAAATACTTCAATCAGTGTTACCCTTAAACTCTAAAAATAAAGTCTTTAAAGTACCGCCTGGGTTTTTGTTCCATGTGCCAATACCCTCCTACCATGGCAGAGGGCATGCCGACCAAGCACTTGCAGTCTGTGTGACACAAATCCAGGAGATATTTTGCACCTAATCTGCACATATATAGCGCTGCAGCAAGAGAGGATACAGCTGCTAAAGACTCCTCTCAAGCAGCTAGGAACCCGCACTAGGAGGCAAGCGGTGCTGGCATGCTTCGACTCAGGGGCCACACAAATGAATTGCAGAGAGGTCAAATTCCTTACACTGGCGGAACAAAAAATGATAACATCACAGGAGTGCAGAAACCACTCCAGCCCTAAGCAGACAATGAAGAACCCCACATGCCAACTGGAAGCAGCTTCCTTAAATTTAATTTCAACACCTCAAAAAAGAGCTCTAAAATGGGGAAACTCCTACCCACCGTTCATCCACTAGGAGCCTCTTTCTGATATGTACGCACTTTTTGCACTTTGCCATGTGGCTGTCTGGCTTTTTCTGTCATACACAATTGATGCACATCGCAGGGCACATTAACCATTTGTATTACAGTCATGTAGCACTGCATTGCATACTCTTCAGGACCCTTGGCTTTTACTGTCACATTTTAATGTTACCCATTGAATGGTTTTATCATTTTTTGTATATTTGATTGCAAGCACTGTACAGTATTTTTATCATATGTAACAATGATTTTATTGCTGAACCATAGCCTTTTTTATCCTGACAAGTTCACAACAGTGCAATGGTTTTCAGCAACTATGCATATTAAAAATCCATTTGAAACTATCCTGTTTAGGTGATGGAAACCTAAGTAATGGAAAAAGGAACTGATTATTTTATCTGATGGTTTCTGTTTTGATATCTTATGGACTGATTCGAGGATGGAGTAGAAGTCATCTTCTCTATTTTCTTCACAACCAATTTTTTTCTTGTGTGCAGGTAACTTTGGGTTGAAGTCTCCAGTTACAATTATGATTGCCCCTTTGTAGTATTAATTTGTTTCTTTAGATTATTCAAGAAGGAAAAAATCCTAGATTTCTCTTTCATTCTTTGGGGAAGTATGTTTTTATCCATAAATGCAAGCTGTCATTAGATTATTGTAGTACCATGAAGACATTTGTGGCATTTCCAACAGATGTTGTATTTTAAAGTGAGAAATGTAGTCATCCACAATTCTCTAAGTTTCCAGGAGGAAATAATTTGATGTGAGGCTAGAAAATTGATCAAGTCTCTTCCACTACATTTTAGCTGCAACTGAGGCCCGATAATGGTCCATGAATATATGTTGAAGTAACAATGTGGCAATTGAGTAGTTATGTAAGTCTTATCAGTAAGTCTGTTGTACACCTGGTAGTCTGTATTTGAAAGTTTGGTAGCTGACTTTATCTTAACATGTAGGTTTCGAGTCTACTGACATTTTGCTTTTCGGCAGCATGGTCGTTATTTACTTCTATTCTTAAGTTGTTGACTTCCTTTAATCATAGGTTGCCAGCTCTTTACTGAACTTTAAAGAGCATTATAGTAATAGACCACCAATGTTGATGCTTGTGTCATTTCCTTTAATATGTAAGGGTATTTTTCTTTTGTGCCGAACTTCAATTCAATTTCCCAGTTTGCCCAATCTTCTTTGCTAGCCCAGATATAAGTGGACAAGGTATCAGATGACCAACAAGTACAAGTGATCAGCTATGAACTTGACACTTAAAAGGTTGTGTTAATTTACGCTGTTGAAGTCCTCAGATGTTTACAGCAATCTTAAATATTTTGTTTGTTCAAAATGTCATGTTGTACCTGAAAGTGGTACATGGAAAAATACATTTATGCAAAGGACCGTCATGACACTGGTTATTTGTTTTTTGCATATTAAAATTTAATAGGTCTTCATAGAGCATCAAACTGATTTTCTCAGTCAAACTTTGATTACTTTACAAAAGAATTTCATGTGAGTTTGGGAACAGTCTGAGGTTAACAATTGGTGGTTCATCATTTTACTTAGGTGCTCCAGATGGAAATATTTTAAATCCATCTACATTCACTGGTGGTGACCGTTTGTGACCATACCTGTCTGAGAGATCTCTGCATGTAATTTTACTACTGAGGTGATTGCTTCAGTGATTGCTTTAAGAAATATATCATCATTTTCTTGTGTGGGACTGGTTGTTATTTTAGTTGGTTCAATATTTGTTGTCATAGATGGTTCACTACAGTTTTAGATAACGTTTGAATCTTTGCTGTTCATTCTCTTAATTGAGTTGATGCTGTTTAGTCCTTGATTAGTATTAAAATGTATAGATACATTGGCGCTCATTAGTATGGAGGGCATACCCCTGGGAAATGGGACCGCCCGCTAAGGGTGCGGGGGTCCTGCACATCCCATTAGGATGCGCCCACCACACTGGAGGGCGCATCCCGCATTTCTGACTTTGCGACGGGCGGTGCTGAAAGCACCGCCTGCCTCAATCCCAGAAATGCAAATTGTGCATTTGACAGTACAACGTGACAGGCAACGCGCGGTGGCTGCCACGTTGTACTGTCAAATGCAGCGGGTGCCATAGGTACCCCCCATGTGCACCACCCACCCATCAAAATCACTGGGGCCCCACTACGGGTCCCCAATGCTGAGAACCGCATGCCTTTCTGTGGCGGCTACGCTTGTCCCTGCATGCTAATATGGATGGCGGTGTCTACCAGACACCGCCACCATATCAACAGCTTTTCCGCCAGGTCGACTCTTCGACCAGGTGGAAAACCGGTAGACGGTCTTTCCGTCTGCCGGGGTCCCCCCACTATGGTAATTTGGTGGGGGAAATTTACATGCGGGTGGGGGAATGTGTCGGGCAGATCACCACCGCCATGCGGGTGGTGGCGATCCGCCCGACATACTAATGGGGCCCTAAGTGTGGTAAATTGGTAGTGGGGTGAGATATAACTTTCTCTTCAAAATTTGTAAATGTCGGGGAGGAGATTGTGGGATTTACCTAAACTCTGCCATCCCTAGGGAGCAGAAAGACCACTAGACACCAAGAATTATCTTTAAAAAAATGTGGGTGAGGATGGCCAACCCTGGCATCAGGCCTGACAACCACCCGACAGTCCTCAACCTTTTCTTTATTCCCCCAGGGTCATTAGGTGCCAACAGGGAGGTTTAGGCCCCTATTCGGCATCCCCCTAGTTGCAGACAACTGTCTGGTGCCTGGGAGTGGGAATGCAATAGTCTGCCAGGATAGGCAAAAACCACACATCCTTTTGCTGATCTAATTTTTCCTTGATGGACGTGTAGGCTTGCTGATGCCCCTGGGATGTGCAGACTGATGGTAAAACCCTCAATCTGCACACAAAGAGGACTGAATACCCTCTAGGCTACTAGGGAAAAAAATAAGAAAAGGAATGGTGAGGGGTGCTGGAACATCTTAACATTAGTCACCAAATCCTGACACCAGAAATTACTTGTGCTCCCGAAAGAGGTAGAATGGGGGTTTTACTGCCTGTATGCCAACCCATATGTCAAAACTATGACCAAAGAATTCCCAATACCCTCTCACTCACCATGGTGAATGGCTGCACTATTCGGTCTGTGGGTCAGCTTGTAACCAGGGATCCCTACCAAACCTAGGCATATCTGAAACCTAGAGATCCAGGTAAACCCAGGATGGTGAAACTTCCATATGTATGTAACAGAAAACTCAGCCACTTCCAGACAATGGTCAAAGTCTTCACACTCTTTTGCTGACTAAAACACTTTTGCCTATGTGGGGTTGGATCTAAAACACATCATTGGAATGAACCAAAACTGTAATCATTTGAAAACCCCATTGACATCACAATGACCTCACATGATCGAGGTTTTAAACATTTCCTGTGGCAGATGATAGAACGAGCCACAAAAACAGGATATTGTTTTTATCAGTTGTGGAAACTCTGAGTGGCTTTTTTGTGGATACCCACAAAGTCTGAAAACTTCCATAACAGAAGAGCGAGGAAGATACACAACTTTTGACAAGGTTTGAAGTTTGTACAGCTCTCTCGGTATGAAAACGTGGTGGGATACATGTAATTAACACCATCCTTGATTCTCCTCGGTTTCTATTTGTCAGAAATGCCTGGGTTTGGTAGATTTTCATTGTTGGTGGGAGAGCCCGGGGCCTAAATACCAAAGCTACCACAATGCTAGAATGGGTCAATTTCAAGACAAAATCTTGATGTCTATACATTCCCTTTTAGGGACTTTCCTGTTGAAGAGATAGCCCTGGGTTCACAAGCGGGTTACTATTTATACAAGGAGAAATTTGGGAATATTTAATAGTAGAACATTTGTTATTATCAATTTCTCTCCTTTTTGGCCTCTAAATGTGAGCTTGTGTGCAAAAGAGAACACATTTTGAAAAATGTCCTCTGAATCACATGATAGTATCAGTTACTATAGTTTGTACAAATAACCATTATTCCTCAACTCAGCATCTTAGGAACATTTAAAAAGGCGCAGTTTTCAGTTTATACACATTTAGTTTCGTAATACTTTATTCCCCTAGAAAAACAGCAATACAAGTGCCTATAGAATAACACAGTTAAAACAATTAAAATCATGTTAATATAATACACACAATGATAATTATTTTAAGTTAGTTTGCTGTGCTACTACATAATACTTTTCCTCACGTTGATGCATCTAAAAAACATAGGACAACATTATAGCATACAAAAGGTTCACTTAGAGTCACCAAATATTTCATTGCTACTTTACTTGAAGGAGGAGAGTACATAGGGAACAGGGAGCCTAGATTTCGGGTTCCTGTGAGTAACCGCTTTGAAACCTTGAACCTATTGGAAGATTTTGATTGACTCGCTCCAGGGAGTAACACCCAAATTAACTCCATACCTGGAAGCCCAGTTAAGTGTAAGTCCAGATCGACCTGGGTAGGAAATGTCTCTCAACCTAGCTCCATCAATGGCCACCATAGGGAAGAGGTCCAAGGCTCAAGAGTTTTAACTGCGGAAATATCTCCTAACTCGGTAGGCTGTCGAAATGTAACCCAGCCAAATGGCGAGGAACCTGAGGGTTTATCAGGGATAGTAACCCCTATTTCTACCTTAGAGAATGATCCAGCACTTTGTACTATTGCCTCATGGAACATTGCGGGCACTCGCTCCAAGTTATCTAACCAGCTGTGGTGGGACTTTGTATTGCAAATTGATATACTGTGCCTACAGGAAACATGGGCGAAAGAGGTAGTGCATATAAATGGGTATAAGACCTATCATATGCCAGCAATAGATGGTTTGAGTGGAAGGGCTAAGGGTGGTCTTTGCACCTATATATCAAGCGCCTTGAAGATTAACGAAATAACCATGTGTGCAAACAGCCCTTATTATCAAACAATCATACTGGATATAGATGCAAAACACTGTATTGCCCTAACTAATTTTTATAATAATATACCCCAAGCTGAAGTAGCATCTGTTATAAGGAGTATCACAAAATTGCTGAAATCTATTGGTGAGAATAAGACGAAAGTTATTATAACACTATTGGCAGGCGATTTTAACTGTCCGTTATGTCCCAATGCTCAGGATAACTTATGTGGGATTTTAGTTGAAGAGGGGGCATGTTCTTCTCACTTTCACCATTCTACTCTAGGTGAACTCCTTAACGAACATATTGTTTCCCTGGACCTGGGATTTGTTAATGATTTGTGCCCAGTCACTGTTCCTATGCCCTGGTAGGGGCTTGTGTTCCACTATAGATTATGTTTTAGCGTCAAGTAACCATGCGTATAGCATCCACTCATTTCATGTCTCAGATATTTCCCTTAGTGATCACTTCCCTTTGTTCTTGTCAATCACGTGGTCATCAAGTAAAATGGTCAAATCAAATATTAACGATCATCTGCTAGCCATTGGGAGCGTAAATGGCTTTTCGTTGCGCTGGAGTATGGTGGACAAGGTAGCTATCATTAAGACAGTGGTGGATAGATGTAAAATTGCCATTGAGACATGTCTGTCCCCAGATAACATCCTAAGTTCATGCCTAGCGATATCCAACTCTATAAAAGATTCCCTCCTCAGGCGTAAAAATAGTAATCGCAACAAGAGTGGATGGTTTCATTCTAGGTGCACTCAAGCTCATTCCCACCTAAAAAAGGGAGCTACATAAATCCCCAAGAAATTTGGCCGACCTGAGGATAGCTAGACGGGATTATAACCAAGCAATTAATGACAGGAAAAATACTCTGAAGAAGAAGGCCTGGGAGGCACTACACATGGCCTCATTGACAAATGACAGCCTGGCATTCTGGAAGGCTGTTAAAATGTCTTTTCTTCTATGCGAGGCTGGCCCAACCGTTGAAATAGCTATTAGCTAGACCCAATGGATCGAGCACTTTTCAAAAGTATAATGGAGAGGGAAACCCTGACATGCTGGACAGTAACATCCAGGAGGACTATAACTTGAATCCATCCCATCATCACCTTGACTTGATGTTTACTTTAGATGAAGTGGAACGGACTCTCTCTAAAAGTTGGGGAGGGAAGGCCCCAGGGCCTGATGGGGTCCCCATAGATCGTTTTAAATCAAATATTTCTCTCTGGGGGCCCATCTTAGTCCAGGTAATTAATTCCAGCTGTAGTACCTCATTTCCTTCTACCTGGGTAGAATCTACTATTGTGCCCATTTTCAAAAAAGGGGACAGACAGGATCCCGGATGTTATAGGCCTATTTCTTTACTTGATGGTGTAACAAAAGTAATAGGCAGAATAATTCTGGAACGCCTTCAGGATTGGGCAGAGGAGAACTCTGTTCTATCCGACCTGCAATACGGTTTTCGTGCAAGCCTTGGAACGTTAGAGCAGGGTATAAATCTGTCAATCCTAGTAGGGAAATACACGAGGGCTAAACAGGGGAACCTATTTTTAGCTTTCGTGGATCTCACAGCCGCATTTGACTGTGTGATTCACAGTAACCTCTGGTCTATTTTAGAAGGTATAGGGGTTGAGACCCAGATTATTTATTTTCTTAAGCGTTTTTATAGTGACGCCAAGGCACATGTGCGTTGTGGACTGAAGGGTGAATGCTCTGCTAATTTCCCGATTAAGAGCGGAGTTAGGCAAGGATGAGTCCTGGCTCCGTTTCTTTTTAATCTTTACCTTAATGGTCTGGGGGATGCCCTCCTTAAAGACAATAAAGATTTCCCACAAGTGACAGGACGTCCAATACCAGCGCTCCTATATGCGGATGACGCCGTGTTGATGTCCCGCACTCAGGTTGGCCTTCAGAGGGTGTTAGACAGCTTCTCTCAGTTTATGGAAAATCTTGGCCTGAGAGTAAACTCCTCTAAGACCTTTTTCATGCGCTGCAGCCGTGGTATTAAGAGACTTAAAGATATGTTTGTTGCAGGGTAGAAGATTGGGGCAACTAAAAAGTTCTCTTACCTGGGTATTCTTTTTGCCCACAATGACACTTGGGTACATGCAGTTACAGCCAAAAAGTTGGTACTCCTAAGGACAACATCTGCCCTTACCACCTTTGCCAGAAAACTGGAAAAAAGGCCACCAGAAGAGATTATCAAGATTTACAAGGCAAGGTGTGTTTCATCTGCTGTATACGGGGCACGAGTCTGGGGGTTTGCTGACTTGCTCCCAATCCAACGTGTAGAAAATTATTTTTTAAGATATATTTTATCAGTCCTGAATAGCACCTCATCCTGCATATGTCATGCAGAGCTGGGACTCCCCTTCATTTCTGATTTAATAAAGCTCGAGCTTGTACTTCTTTGGCATAGATTGTGGACCAAAGAAGAGGCCAAGTTAAACAGGGATATTTTATCAGATGCTTTAAATTGGAAGGGGTTTTGAAAATTCCATGGATAAAATATGTCAACATTTTTTCTAAAATACCTTGGTCACCCTGAGTTGTTTACTAACCCTTTTTCTATTCATCAAATATCAAGGAAGGAAGTGAGAAAGGAGGGTGTATTGTTGTTGGATTCTATTCGAATGTCATCAGAGATATTAAAACCTACTGTACTCCACAATCAATTGATTTTAACTACTTTTAATATCCAACCCTATTTAACTTTTGTACCTGGAGTTTATGATAGATTTTTACTGACTAGATTTAGGTTGGAGGTATTCCACAGACTAGTCACTTTGCCCAAAATGAATGACTGGTCCTCAAAACCTCCAACTGTGCCCCTGTGACAATAATTCTAACCAGTCTACTATCCATGTAATATTGTTCTGCACATTTTATACCTTTTTAAGGAGACTTTACCTGGTACCGGTTTTAAAAATGATTGGTCTTCGACATTGCCGACCTGCCTTAATCATATTACAACAGCTTGAAGATGTACACAGTACTTTTAAAATAGTGACTTACTTGAAGAAAGTTTTGAGACATAGGAATTGTATATCTGTTTAGAGCTTTATTCTATATAGCTATAGCTGAATTTAATAATGTTTTAAGTTTACAATGTTCTAGGCATTTTGTTTATATAAATATATCAAGATGATATATTTCATCTTCTTAGATTATGTATAGACATTTCTTATCATCCTAGATATGTATTGATGTATTTTTATTCTGATACGATATATTTTTCATTTTTTTAAATGTAAATCATGTATTGATGTGTTTCACTTTCTCTGTGCTTTTATGATTGTTTTATGAAGCAACCGAATAAAGCTTTCTTGATTGATTGATTGCTACTTTATGTGACCAAATATTCTGTGCAACAAGCATAGGTTTAAGATAAACCCCCTAAAATTCTGATATAATTTACAGAACAATAGAAAGTGCAGTGTGCTTTGTTTGCTTTGGTCATCACAAGGGCAAAGAACCGCATTGGGTGGACGGGACTTCATAGTTGGGACAGCAACTAGATGGTGCACAATGCCACATCTCATTATTACCAACACAAAGTGATGCTGCATATTTGTTACATATGATAAATAGCTATTTCTTCCCTCTTCCAAGTTCAAAACGTATAAAAAGCGACTGTTGATTAATTCCTATTGTCTATTGATCATTGATCCAGTCTACACTGGAGAAAGGTTTCTTTAATCCTCCTCTTAGTTAATGATAATACCTTTTTAGGATCCTACCAGATAGATATATTAAACAGCCTAGTGAGGGAGAAATTAATATACAGTAGCTAGTTGATACCGGTTTCTTCCTTGGCCCATAGTGAAGCCCACAATAACAACGGTCTGACTAATAGAAGGTCCTCTAAAAACTGAAGTCCGACCTCTTGGTGTAAAATAATATTTGAAGGTAGGCATAATAAACTTTTTAAAAAACTGTTTTCTTCTACTCGCAGGGCAGTGCTATTTGCATATCCCCAGAGACCTGCACCATATAGGGATGTAGTTGCTCTTTTTGCTTTATAGATAGCTATCATTTCGTAAATGGGTCGGTTCCCTAATTTTGAGTAGAATATGTTGTGAACATGAGCCATTGCCTGCTAATAAAATACCCAAAAAACAAAACGAGTTCACTGAAATAATTGGGGTATTATCAATAAAAACGATTTATAGGATTTTATGTTTCGGCCCACAGACTATGGTAAAGGTTTTAGATTTGTTAATTACCATTTTCTTAGTCATAAATTCTGCTAAAGCATTCATCAATCTCTGGCGGCCAACTGAAGTGATTATATGGCTGAAGTTTTTAATCATTATATTTTGTACAATTTCATCCTGAATCCAATAGGTTATTTCCATAAAATTAATCACTACTGATGGAGCGGGATTGTTTAAGAATGTCTTGCTCAATCAAATTCTGATCCTTGGGTGTGATACTAATACCAATTTATAAAACATGACTAACAGAGTGTCTCGTGAATACGTGAAAGTTTAAAACTGCATCGCAAAAGCATGCACAAGAGTCACAAACTGGTTTGATATTAAGTCATTCATGACAAAGAGAGAAACCTACTAATGTGACGTGATAATAATGTGAAAAGTAATAATGCAAATTGTAGTTTAGCAGAATATGATTATAAAAATGCACTAGTAAAATGATTCCTGCTTATAGTTCCTTTGACATTTACATCTAAGAGGAAGTGCTTGCTTATATTTTAATGAGTCATAATTGGACTCAGCTTATAAATTTAATGAAATGATGCTTCTTATATTAATTCTTATGCATCTTCATTTCTCTAAATGTTTTCAATATTAGCGTGTTTAATCATTAGGAAATGATAATTTAGTAGTTTTCCATGTAGTCCTGGAAATTAAAAATGTATTTAGTTTTATTATTTCCTTTTGGTAGACTAGAAATGCTGACCTAATTGCATTGTGGCTATGAGTATTATCGCTGAAGTTTTGTTTCTACAGTTTGAATAATGGGCATCTTCTCTGTAACTAAAAACTGTATTGACTTTGTTGCAAGCTCAGAGGAGAGCGTGTGGAGCAGACATGATAAGTTGCAAATGTAGTTTCGGAAGGGAAGTGATATTGTACATTCTTAGAAAACAGTGAACACTGAACAAAGTTATTACGTATGGGTTTAGGACTATTTGAGTTAGAAAACGATCACACCAGGGTTGCACCACCTATTCTGACCAATAGAAATCATCCAAATTGGGAAAAAGTTATTTTGTGAGAAGAAACTACCCAGTGTGAAAAGGATGGGCGTGGCTATTTTTTCTTGCATAGCCTGAGCCTGACATGCTGTCAGTTTGAACTTTGATTTCCCTGAACTGAACTCTCCTTTACCAGCTGGTTTAGTCGAGCAGGTCAAAATCTTTCAGCTGAAGAATTAATTACTTTGACTATTGTACGTCGTACTCTAGCATAATATTGGGCTCATCTCGTGTCCTGATTCTGAAAAATCGTCAACCTATTCTTGGTTTGTATGATTCCAAATTGCACTTTTTTATTTTGCAATGTATTATCTCTCTCTCTCTCTCTCTCTCTCTCCCCCCCTCACAAGATGTTATTTGATGATGTATATTTGCTCTAAGCTGTAATGTATTTTTGTGCTTTGACCATCTTGAAGTTTAGATAAAGGTATTTGATGACTATTCTATGTGTTTGTTTTTCTTATTGATGATATTATTAATATTGGGATAGTATTATTATTAGCTTGGCACTTCTTTATTCCAGGTCCTATTGAAGGAGTGGCTTTCCGTCTCTAATTATCTGAGTTCCTATTAGCTCATACAAAGATTTATCGGACAACCTTATGGTTGTAATTTTATTTGTAGAGTTTCAAGGGGCCAAACTCTGTGTTATTGTTAATAGTGTTGTTGAAGAATGAGTTTACGGTGTCGTAGGAAGCTCATGTCTGAGCGCAAAAAATATTTACACTGCTTCCGCTGGATCACTACTATTTTCTGCAGAATCCCACTTGGGTCGATACCCATCCACTTAATTCTTACACCATTTACCCTGGTGGAGTTAATACTATTTACTATATGAAAGGAGGCCTGCCTTTGGCCCCAAAAAAGAAGGATAATGTAAGTAAACTGTGGTCACTAAAGATTGAAGGGACAATACTGAGATTACCACACATATCATTAGGCGAGACATACACCAATACATGATCTATAATGGAAAGCAAGTTCCTCCCAGTAAATGTTGGGGCTAGCTCCCCATTTATATCACATCCACATCTAAGTAATTGAAGGTCATATTTAGGGATAATAGAATTCAGTGCTTCTCCATACTCATTGTGGCACAAGTGATCATTATCTAACCGGTCCTGATAAATATGACTAGATTCCTGGGTGGTGGATAATGTACATGCCTGAATATTAAAATCCCCTGCCCATACTAATACAAAATTCGTATAAATGGAGCCTAAGAAGGCTTCGAGGCTGTGGTAAAGAGCTGTAGCAACACTGCTACGTGAAGAATCAAATATATTGTCATGAAGATTTACAATTACTAGATGTCACCCTCCCTTTTTGTTCAGCCACATTAGTTGAGAATGGGGCCCACTGATGAACATTTACAGTAATTTTATTGGAGATAAGTATCTGTAGTCCCCCTTTCACCCACCTGGCTTGCAACGCTAGAGCTTCTAAAAAATATGAGGAAAACCCTTCTAAGTGTCAAGTCAAGTCAAGTCATAAATTTGTATAGCGCGCTATTCACCCAGAGGGTCCCAAGGCGCTTAAGGGAAGAGGGGTTCGCTACTGATCGAACAGCCAGGTCTTGAGTTGTTTTCTGAAGGAGAGGTGGTTCTGTGTAAGACGGAGGTGGGTGGGGAGGGAGTTCCAGGTCTTGGCTGCCAGGTAGGAGAAGGATCTTCCTCCCATGGTGGCTCTTCGGATGCGTGGAATCGTGGCGAGGGCTTGGTTGGACGATCGTAGTTGACGGGTGGGGGTGTAAAAGGTCAGGCGAGTGTTGAGGTATCTGGGTCCTAGGTCGTGAAGGGCCTCGTGTGCGTGGGTGAGGAGTCGGAACGTGATTCTCTTGTTGACGGGGAGCCAGTGCAGGTCTCTCAGGTGACCAGATATGTGGTTGTGGCGAGGTATGTCTAGGAGGAGTCTGGCGGAAGCGTTCTGAATGCATTCAAGTCTATTCTGTAATTTGGCTGTGGTTCCGGCGTAGAGGGTGTTTCCGTAGTCCAGACGGCTTGTGACAAGTGCTTGGGTGACTGTCTTCCGTGTTTCGGTGGGGATCCAACGGAAGATCTTTCGGAGCGTGCGTAGGACGTTGAAACATGATGATGAGACGGCGTTGACTTGTCTGGTCATCGAGAGGGAGGAGTCTAGGATGAATCCCAAGTTGCGAGCATGGTCCGTTGGTTTGGGTGCGCTGCCTAGGGCCGAGGGCCACCAAGAGTCGTCCCAGGCAGATGGGGATGATCCTAGGATAAGCACTTCCGTCTTGTCTGAGTTCAGTTTTAGGCAGCTGTTCTTCATCCACTCGGCTACGTCTTTCATCCCTTCGTGTAGGTTGGTTTTGGCGGTGGTTGGGTCGTTGGTGAGGGAGAGGATCAGCTGGGTGTCGTCTGCATAGGAGATGATGTTGAGATTGTGTTGGCGTGCGATGGAAGCGAGGGGACTCATGTAGACGTTGAAGAGGGTGGGGCTGAGTGAAGATCCTTGTGGTACACCGCATATGACTTCGGTGGCGTCTGATCTGAAAGGGGGGAGGCGGACTCTCTGGGTTCTTCCGGCTAGGAATGAGATGATCCAGTCCAAGGCCTTATCTTGTATTCCGACGTTCCTGAGGCGTTGTACAAGGGTGCGGTGGCAGACTGTGTTGAACGCTGCGGAGAGGTCCAGGAGGATGAGGGCCACTGTTTCCCCGTTGTCGAGCAGTGTCCGGATGTTGTCTGTGGCTGCAATGAGGGCGGTCTCGGTACTGTGGTTGGCTCGGAAACCGGATTGTGAGGGGTCTAGGGCATTGCTAGATTCAAGGAAGGCGGCGAACTGACTGTTGACGGTCTTCTCTATGACTTTGGCGGGGAATAGGAGGAGCGAGATGGGACGGTAGTTCTTAAGCTCGGTGGGGTCCGCTGTAGGTTTCTTCAGGAGGGCACTAAGTTCGGCATGTTTCCAGCTTTCCGGGAAGGTGGCGGTGTTGAAGGAGCAGTTGATGATGTCCCGGAGTTGGGGGGCGATGATGGAGTCGGCCTTGTTGAAGATGTGATGGGGGCATGGGTCGGTTGGCGATCCGGAGTGGATGGAGTTCATCGTGCAGATGGTGTCTTCGGTGCTGATCGGGGTCCAGGAGCGGAGGGTGGTGGTGGGGGGCTTCTGTTCTGTGGTTGGGGGAGTGGTCAGGTCGCCGAAGCTGTTATGTATGTCAACGATCTTGCTGTGGAAGAATGAGGCAAGAGAATCGCAGAGGTCTTGAGAGGGAGTGATGTCGTTGTTGCCGGGGTTGGGGTTGATGAGCTCTTTGACAATGCTGAAGAGTTCTTTGCTGTTGTGGGTGTTGTTGTCTAGTCGCTCCTTGAATGCTGATTTTTTGGTGGTGCGGATCAGCGGGTGGCGTTCTTGAGGGAGGTCATGTTGTTTGTGGTTGGGTTTCTTCGCCATGCTTTCTCGAGGGTGCAGCAGTTCTTTTTGGAGTTCTTGAGGTCGTCGTTGAACCAAGGGGCTTTTTTGCTTCCTGGCTTGTTGGGAGGGTTTTTAAAGGGTGCTAGTTCATCAGCGCAGTGGGTGATCCATTGTGTAAGATTGATGGCTGCTTGGTTTGGGTCCGTTGATCTGGCGGGAGGGTTTTGGTTTAGAGATGTGGTGAGCTGGTCGGTGGTAATTTTGTTCCAGTATCTTCGGGGAACTTGTTGCGGGTGGTGGTGAGTCGTGGTCTTTCTGAAGCTGAAGTGGACGCAGCTGTGGTCAGTCCAGTGGAGTCCCGTGGCGTGACTGAAGGAGATGTGCTTGCTGGAGGTGAAGATTGGGTTGAGTGTGTGTCCGGCATAGTGGGTGGGGGTGTTCACCAATTGTTTGAGTCCGAGATTGGTGAGGTTGTCCAGCAGGGTGGTGGTGTTGCTGTTGTTGTTATTCTCCAGATGGAAGTTGAGGTCTCCTAGGAGAATATAGTCCTCGGAGGGGAGGGCGTGCGGGCTGACGAAGTCAGCGATGTCTTCGCTGAATTGTGTGCGTGGTCCTGGGGGTCTGTAGATGAGGGTGCCTCTGAGTGTGGTTTTGGGGTTTGTTTGTATTTGGAAGTGTAGGTGTTCAGTGGCTGAGAAGGTGTCGTCGGTGCTGGTCGTGATGCGGATGGTGTTTTTGTGAACGATGGTGATACCTCCTCCAGTTTTGTTGATGCGGTCTTTTCGGATGATCTTGTATCCGTCCGGGATGGCTATGGCGATGTCGGGCGCTGATGAGGCGTTCATCCATGTTTCCGTGAGAAAGGCGACGTCCGGAGTTGTGGTATCGAGTAGGTTCCATAGTTCAATGGTGTGTCTGTGGACCGAGCGGGTTTTGAGCAGGATGCACTTCAGGTAGTTGTTGTTGGAGCTCTGCTTGGCGTTTGTGGATTCAGTGTGGGTTCTGATGCAGTAGAACTTGCAGGTTAGGCAGGTGAAGGGTCTGTGGGTGCGTCCAGGGGCGGCTTGGTGGCAGTCGGGGAGTCGGCCAGTGTTGAGTGCAGTGAGGGACGCGGCGTCGTACGTAAGGCGGGTGGAGTGGTTTTTGCGGGGGCCAGGGGGTATGGCTCTGGGCGTGGTCCAGGCGCGGACGGGAGTAGACGGGCTTACATTTGGCGCACCTTCGGCGCGCATGGGGCGCATCCGCTGCGCGTGAACGCTGCGCGTAAGTGCAGCTGTCATAAGTGGAGGGGGCGGAGCGAGGGAGGAGCAGCTGGGAGGCGGGAGCGGGTGGCGATGTCCAGGGAAGCTCGATGGAACGGGGGTGGGGCCGCGGGGGAGCAGCGGCAGGGAGCTAGGACCAAATGGCACAGTACAAAATGCAGTGGGGGGATCGGGGGCACAACCAGGCGCAAGCAAGGCACAACAGTTGAAAAGCAACAATAATACGATACCAGATACAGCAATGCGATCACAGGCGAGATCGGGGGCACAATCAGAGATCAAGCAGCAGAGCTGAGGGCAATATCAGTCTCCAGATGATACCAGGCGAGATCGGGGGCACAATCAGGCGCGAGTGGGTCCAGGGAGCGAGTGGAGCGGCCGTAGCTGACTGGGTCAGGACGGTCACAGCGCTTCCGCTCGCGGGACTACCTATTTGTTTCTTAGTGGGAGGGAGGAGCAGCTGGGAGGCAGGAGCGGGGTGGCGATGTCCAGGGAAGCTCGAGGGAACGGGGGTGGGGCCGCGGGGGAGCAGCGGCAGGGAGCTAGGTCCAAATGGCACAGTACAAAATGCAGTGGGGGGGATCAGGGGCACAACCAGGCGCAAGCATGGCACAACAGTTAAAAAGCAACAATAATACGATACCAGATACAGCAATACGATCACAGGCGAGATCGGGGGCACAATCAGAGATCAAGCAGCAGAGCTGAGGGCAATATCAGTCTCCAGATGATACCAGGCGAGATCGGAGGCACAATCAGGCGCAAGTGGGTCCAGGGAGCGAGTGGAGCGACCGTAGCTGACTGGGTCAGGACGGTCACAGCGCTTCCGCTCGCGGGACTACCTATTTCTTTGTTAGTGGGAGGGAGGAGCAGCTGGGAGGAGCAGCTGGGAGGCGGGAGCGGGGTGGCGATGTCCAGGGAAGCTCGAGGGAACAGGGGTGGGGCCGCGGGGGAGCAGCGGCAGGGAGCTAGGACCAAATGGCACAGTACAAAATGCAGTGGGGGGGATCGGGGGCACAACAAGGCGCAAGCAAGGCACAACAGTTGAAAAGCAACAATAATACGATACCAGATACAGCAATACGATCACAGGTGAGATCGGGGGCACAATCAGAGATCAAGCAGCAGAGCTGAGGGCAATATCAGTCTCCAGATGATACCAGGCGAGATCGGGGGCACAATCAGGCGCAAGTGGGTCCAGGGAGCGAGTGGAGCGACCGTAGCTGACTGGACTTATGCACAGGGTTTCTTGCATACATTTAATATCATATCCAGATATAGTACTAATCCAATCAACATTTCCTACATTATTCGTTAGCCCATTCACATTCCAAGTTGCAAGCCTAAACCCTCCCTCAAGGTACTGACTCACAGGATCCATATTTGAAGTACAGGTAGATGTGTTACAGGTGCTAGGATGTTCATTACAGCTTGCCTTTGTGGCCTTGGCTACAGCAACCCTACTGTCTGGAGCCGTGACAGAAATGAGTACATGATATTTAGGGGGCAGATGGCTTACATGGGCGGTAAAAACATGCCCTCTACAATAAATTCCTTGGCTCCCGGCATGGTATCCCCCACGGCTGAGTCATTTATTATCATCTAGGCTGCTCAATACCTGATATCTATTGGACACTTAAAAATCAGAGCAATATGGCAGGTGCAAACTCGGCATCATCCTTGGTGCCTGATAGTTCCATGCTCCGTCATAATATTGGCCTAAACTCCGTAGATGCCGATAAAAATCTCCCAATGGGAATATATTGATATCTTGAACAGTCGCTGGGGGTGGTCCCACCTTTATGTGAATGCTTCTGGCTACCCGAGGGTTCTGAAAATTAATAAGTATGCAATCACCCTCACAAGTTTTCTTTAGTGGTCTGATCCACCCCACTGTCCTTGTAAATAGAATTGCATGTGCTATAGAAAGTGAGAATGAGCATTTGGAGCTAAGCCAGTGGACAACCTTGTTCTTCAGGCATTCAGCAGTCTCCCTAACTCATGGTTTCAACGGGGGAACGTTAACCAAAACTGCCCCATATGGGCAGCAGGCAGGTGGCAGATTAATAGTAACTAGCTCCTATGAAGACATATTGATATTAGAAAGGTGTTTGTTAGTTTGTCTCCACTGGGATTGGCCCACAGTGTGTTTCATAGTAGCAGGCTCCCTATTAGCCTCTTGCTCATTACCATCCACATTACCCACTAGAGCTTGACTAGGATAAGCCGTATCTTAGGCTTGGGGGAGCAAACCGCTACTACAATATTGTGCCTCAGATCTGTTGTTCATGGCCCTCCGCAATTACTGAGCCCACATTCAGGAATATTTCACCAAAGGAAATGACGTTTTTCATTTCAACCTCCAACCTCCCCAGTCTCTCTTTGAGGGGCATTAGTAGGTCATTCAGAATGGTTGTTTGCTTCTCCCAGAATGGTACCCACGCTGGTTTGTCCATAGAATTGCAGTGGTTAGCTGACCCCTGCAAACATTATATGTCCTGGAAACTCAGATTAACAGTAGTATCATTCTGTGTCTTTCTTTTACGTTTAGCTGTCGGCGGGCAGGCGGGCTGTGGTTGAGGCTGTTAGCTGGAGCAGCCTGGCATGGGGATATTGGAAGTATTACCGTTTCTAACAGTAGGTACTTGACAGGCTGTAATGTTCTCTGGCCCCTTGATGCATCCAGTATTCTAACCTTCTTGGTCATTGCCCAGCCCAGACTGCTCCTTGGTAGATGTTAGGCACTCAGCCAGCCCATTTTGCCTAGTCGCACTCAGGGACATGCGTCATTTAGCTAGGTCTATTTCTTTAGATATAGCTCCCACAGAGCGAGCATGAAAAGTGTCTTTAGAGGATTGCTTAGTAGTGAAAGTTGGTTCAGCAGATAACTTTAAACCTCCCACCTTACGTTTGCCCATACTGCTGTTAAGAACTAGTTATCAAAAGCACCACAGAAAACAGGGAATCATACACAGGAACAACAACATACTTCTCACTGGTCTCCTTAAAGTCTTGTAGTTGGCATCTTCAGCTGACAATGATGTCCCGAGGATATTTATAAGGGCCCAAAAAGAAGAAAAACCAAGAGAATGTGCCCAGCCTGACCTCAGTCGGTTGCTGACAGGCGCAGATGGGCCCGTCCTTGGCCTGGGCTTTGCATACGCTCGGCCATGCACGCCCGCGCGACTCCCACGTTGTAGGAGTGCCCTACCACCTTGATGGCATGTCAGGGATTCAGGCCCGCCCCGCATGACGTGCAGGAAGAGCAGCAGGTCGGTGGGGCATCTGATGGTTCAAAGAAGTATACTCATTTTACATTTATTATTTGGAACACAAGGAAAAATCATTATAGGCTGCAGCTCAGTCGTTGGTTGTTGGCCTAACATGGTTTTGGATAGTCAATAAACAATATATATCCCTGTGACAGAAGGGTCTGATGGATGGAATGGTATATTACTTTTGAAAATAGGTCAATGTGGAAAAACACTATGGGCCTGATTCTGATGCGGGTTGGAAAGCTTTCCTACCTAGGGCCTGATTCTGATGCGGTTAGGAAGGCCTCCTAATGGCATTTGCTCCTTCCAAATCGGATCGGGAACGACCCAGGGCCCAATTATGATGCCATTAGGAACATATGCTCACATTGAAGTCAATGGGAGTCCAACCAAATCGTATCGGGAAGCATCCGGATGCATTGTACTCCGTCGGTCGGACTGTCCCGATCCAAGTGGGTTGGAAACCATTTCCAACCCGATTAAGTCAGGAAGCATTTCCAACCCGCATCAGAATCAGCCCCTCTATATGAATACATTGTCAACTATTTTTATTTTTTCTATGTATTTTCATTATTTTTTAATTCAACAGTTAGTTTTTGGGGAAAACAGTAAATGATCTACACAAATCACCCCTTGATGAGATTCAAATGTTGTCTTCTATTCAAAAATGTAAAGCTCTCAGGATTCACTCATGGGTTTCACATCTTTTTCCACCACAAACACCATGTAAGTTGAAATCACTAAAAAACACACCTAAGGCGAATTGGAGCTGATAGTATAACAAGAGGCATGTGTTGATGTTTGTGTCTAATTCTTTCAAAAAGTTTCCCTAAAAAGAAGTGCAAAATACATTGGGATTGTGCTTTCAACAGGGGACATTAAGAACATAGCACCTCATTACTATGGTGGTGGGACCACCACCGTCAGGCCATCAGTGGCGGTTCCACTGCCATCGGACCATGCAAGACCGCCCACCGCATTAGAATGGCAGGCGGATGGTCTGCAGGCGGAGAGACTATTGGACACTAATCCGTCAAGATCGGATTGAGTGTAATCCCTACAATGGTGGCAGTGCCTACTCAGGCACTGCATAGGGATTACAATATTGGTTTCTGCCAGCCGTTTCATGGCAGTTAACTTGCCATATAAAGGCAGGTGGAAAGTGACTTGGGGGCCCATAGTGGGACCCCCTGGACTTCCGATATAGGCCCTGGGGGGCACCTTTGGTGGCCCCCTACATATCTCTGTACCAAGTGGCAGGCACTGCATGGTGCCTGCCACATAGTGCAGGGATATGTCAAATGTGTTTTTTTGTATTGCGGCATGTTCTGGAGCCCGCAGCACATGCCGCAATTTAAAGAGTACACATTGCAACCACCTTGAAGGCGGTCACATCCTAATACTGATGACAGAACCTCTAACAACTAGTGGTTCACTTGGGTCAATTGTCAACTGAGTTCAAAGTGCCAGGAGACTACACCTATGCACCCAGAAACGCTATTTATAGTTGATAACATTTTCAAACTCATGTGAAAACAAAACCATAAAGTTCATATGAAACGGGAACGTGCTGCCAGCTTCTGCAAACGTAGAAAGAAGAAAAGTTTGCTAACAAATCTATGTGATATACAGCTGGAAGCAAATGCTACGTGGGCAGGGCCGAACTGGCCGTAGCAGGCACCGGGCGATCCCCCGGTGCGCCACATGGGTGGGGCCAGTTTTGGGGCCCTGGGGGCCGTTTTTCTTACAGGGCTGTGTTTGCAGCATAGCTGCAAAATCGTCCCTGTAACACAATCGGCAGAAAACCGGCCCTGGCAAAGAGCTCGGTGGCAACCCAAACTCCCGCGGGGGGAGAAGGGGTGACCGAGCACTTTTTCAGGGACGGTTTTGGTTCCCAGTCCGGCCCTGTACGTGGGAGTTCCTGAGAGCTCTTTGGCATTCTTGTGAGCAGTGCAGGTGACCTTCATATTTCTGCCTAGATCAGTGACCTGTCTTTGGCAAATGTAGTGACTTTCTCCAAAAAGACTTACTTTGGTTTTGCTAGTTCTGTACTTAGGTACATCCCTTATTATTATTAGAGTTTACACTGTCACTGGGTCACTCCTCTAAAAAATGGCTATCCCCAAAATAAGATTGATTTATCTGTGGTTGGGATCCTGTATGACAAGGCTTTACCAATAGAAACACTTAACCTAGATCAGAAAAATATCCTGCAAACAGTTCAGGCTTCACCAGTTCCACTCCATCAAGCACCTTACTGCCTCAATCGTCTAGCTATGCATTCCACACATCTCAAAGAGTTTAAAGCTCTTTGAAGTCTACTGAATAGGCAGTGGGAGAGTGTTAAGAGACACCTAGAAAAGGTATGACCATTCCATCGGACCTTGCTTGCTCCTCATCTCCACCCAAAGCTGCAAGTCCAGAAGAGCAGGATTATGAAGAAGAGGTGAAAGGTTTATGAAAAGAGAGAGTTGGAGAGAGAAATGAGCCATGGTGAAAAGGGAGGGGGTGCATGGCCACCACCTGGAGCCTAATTAGACCCTGGGGACCCCATTCCCTGAGGCCCAGTATTTTAAATGGAGGGGCATGAGGGCCCTCTACAGGAGCCTAATTAGGCATCAGGGTCCAAAGATTAGGGGAGAGGGCAATGAGTGCCCCTCCACAGGCATTAAAAAGGCTCCAGGGACCCCATCCCCCATGGCAGTGATTCTAATTAAAAGAGAGATGGCCATGCAGCCCCATCACTGAGCCTCTAAAGGCCCCGGGGATCCCGTCTCCGGGGACCAGCTCACTTACTGTGTAATGGGGAGCCCACCCCCAGGATACAGGAGTTTCCCTGCCCGCACTAATGTAACATAATGTAATGCAATGTAATGTAATGGTAACAAACCAAGCTCGGAGAAGACTTGTGTTCTGTTTTCCCTCCTGCACTCCTACAGGGAGGAAAACAGAACACAAATTTCTCACGCCCTGAGGAAGCATGCAGAAAACAGCAGCTCCCTCCGGCAGGAACAATACTGGCTCCCACACCATGCGGGGAGCCACCTGGGGCCACAGGGGCCTGGGGCTCCCTCTTGCTGTTCCAAACATGGTTCTTGGTGGGTGCCCCAGGGGGGTACCTGGGCACCCACCCATATTTAAGACAGGTCCAGAGGGATGGGGTTCCTGGGGTCATAATAAGCTCAGGAAAGGGGGCCACACAGACCCACTCCCTTTTATAATGAGATAGTCCCTTCGGCATTGTACATATGAAGACTCAGAGACGGGGCCACACTGCCTGACTCCTTTTTTAAATACTCTATGGCCCCGGGGATGGGGTTCCCGGGGCCTAATAAGGCTCTGGGAGGGGTCTGCACTGCCTCCTCCCCATTTTATTGCCTTTGGCCCTGGGGATAGGTCCCCAGGGACTGATAAGGCTAGACGATGATGGCTGCATGCCCCCCCTCTTCTTTTTTCTGCAATTAAGCCCCAGGGGATGGGGTGCCAGGGCCCAAAGTCCAACCCCACCTCGCATTGCCAAAGGCTGTTTGTGCCATGAGGTTGGAATACAATAGCAAACTACCCGCCTTAGGACGTGCGCAACAGGAGTTTGGATTTACTTATGGCAACAAAATATTAGTAAACTCGAACTTGTCATAACAACATACAGGAAGGACTGTTAGCAACTACCCCAACAACTCAAACGTTATGGCCTCCCTCAGTGCTATCCTTCTCCCATTCCTCAGTTTGCCCTAGACCTTCAACATTTCATTCAAGATCTCGTCCCCGGCAGGGGCATACCCCAAGGCAGTTTGCCATAGACCGAGATCCCAGACAGTTTACCCCTAATTGTGGTGGGTGGCAGGTCCTTATCAATGCAGAAAATTACAAAACCTAATGCTCTCCTTCTTATCTCTTCTGGATCTAAATTCAATCCCTGTGGTACATTCCCCTCAAAGGCCCAGAAATTGGTCCATGCCAGCCTATAGCTCTTCCTCGGGGATGCCACTAAAACACCCTCCACCAGGCTGATGACCCTCATTCGCCCAACTGCTAGACCTCGACCGGTAGCAACATCTTGACTGTGTCAGCTCCAGGTGCCAGTGATCGGAAGCATTGCCTCTGTGAATGAGATAAAGCATCCTCAATATCATTTTGGGCTCCCGGGACGTGACACGCCCCGAACACAATATTCAAAGGCAGATACGTCAGCATAAAACATCACAACAGTCTCAGCACCCGTAAAACCCTGGCTCTCTGTCTGTTAACAAGATCAAGCACAGGCATGCTATCCACATGTAAAAGTAGCAATCTGTTCGCCAACTCACCTCCCCACAGATGTAGCACTAAAAGCAAAGGAAAGAATCCTAAAAAGTTGATGCTGCGCCCTTGATGCACCCAGTGTTCTGGAAAATACTAGGCACACCAACGACCATCCCAGAAAAGATCAAAGCCATGTGGGCCTGCCGCATCAGAGAAAATGTGGATTTGCCAAACTGAATTGTCATCCAAAAACTTTGTGGCACCCCAGTGAACTCAGCCAAAAAGGTCCTCCATACACCCAAATCTGCCCTGACTGCCATAGAAATTCTGATCTTATTGTGCGACAACGTCGCCCTGTACATAGCCATGCCCAGTTGCTGACAAAAGCTTTTCCCTGCTCCCACCACCCTGCATGTGAAAATTAGGTATTGCAGTAGTTTCTGCACCTTTCGTAGCTCAATCCTTTTCTCACCCATCACGTCTAGCAAGAACACCTGAATCTCGTTCACCTTGGCTTGTAGTAACCTTGCCAACATCAAAACTGAGTCCAATTCAATGCCCAGGAAAGTTAACACCCCCTTTGGACCCTCCGTTTTCTCAGATGCCAACAGCACCCCAAAGCCTTACGCCTTCTATTCAAAATGTTGCAGAGCCTTCAGGCACTCACCTGACTTTTGTCTGCCCACAAATAAGAAATCATCTAGATAGTGCGACACAAACTTGTGGCCACTGGACCTTGTAAAAACCCACTGCAAGAAAGTACAAAAGCCTCAAACAGTGCACACGAGATAGTGCAGTCCATTGGCAAAACCTTATTCACATAGATGAAACCACCAAACGGCATGCTCAAAAACTGGAAAATGTTGGGGTGTATGGGGAGTAGTCAAAATGCTGACTTGAAGTAGCACTTTGCCAGCTCGACCCTCTGACAAAAAGTCCTTACTAGGGCCACCACATCATCCATTGATGCATACAACACCTTGGAGGCCTCCTCTGCAATTTAATCATTCATCGACTCCCCCTCTGGCCATTATAGATGATCAATGATCAGAAACTCCCCTTCCGACTTCTTCTGTATCACCCCCAGAGGTGAAATAATTCAATCTGCCATGGACCAAACTGTATAGGGACCTGCTATTCTCCCCTCTCTCACTTCTTTGTCCAATTAATGTGCTACCACTTCTGGTAATTGCTTCGCTGATCTCAAATTGTCAGGCCATCTTAGCCTCCTAGGACCCTGACACCCAATACAAAAACCCTCTCTAAAGCCCCATTCCAGCCACAAGGATTCCCCTCTTTGCTGATTTATCGCCAGCCAAGGCTTCAATGCTTCCAGCTTAATGGGAGTAGTTGCCTTTTGTCCCAGGGTGTCCTTGTTGCCCCCTACCCCGGGCGCCCTTCCATTTTTCCTCACGTTGCCACTTTGAAACATGCATGATGGGGTGCCTCCTCCCACATTTCGAGCACTCTTGCTTGAACTTGCATAGTTGCCAGGAACAGTAGCCTTTATTGTAATTCCAGCACGCCCCAACATTGGTTCCTGCTGGTTTCAGGAAGGACAGAAGGACCAGAGACAAGAGGGCCAAGACCACGGTTATCAGACCAAGCAGGATCAAGGGACATGAAGCAAAAGGACCGGGGCCTGGAAGACCACAACCAGAACTACCAGGGCTAGCAGGACATGGAGACCCTCAATTAGAATCCAGTGGGTCTATAAAGGATGAGGAAGTTAGGTTCAGGATAAGAAGTACCATGAGTGTCAGACACAGTGGGAATCCTAAACCAGGGTGACAAGAACTACATGAACCAGGGTGATCTACAAAATAGGAACTAGGAGGACCAGTGACAGAGGTATGAGAAAACCACACCCAATAGGACCATTAATAGGAGACCATGATGTCGATGCCCATGGTCAGATGGAAAGGAACAAGATAGAATCAGCAAACCAGGAGATGGGTCAGATTTGGGACTAGGCGATGCTAGGGAAACAAAGGCCTATGGAACTGGCACCAGAAGACCCAATACATGAGGGCCAGACAAAGGGGTACCAGAATTAAGACCAGGACTGCATGGACCAAGGTGATCAGGCACAGAGGGCCTGATTCACAAAGGTAAAATTAGACCAAAAGTCTAACTTAAACCAAAAGTCTAACTTTATTACTTTTCCATATTCACAAAGGTAAGTTAGACTTTTGGTCTAACTTTACCTTTGTGAATCAGACCCTAAATTGACCCTGTAGTCTAAAGGCCTGATTCACAAAGGTAAATTTAGACCCAAAGTCTAACTTAACCCAAATTCTAACTTACCTATGTGAATACTGAAAAATAGTAAAGTTAGACTTCTATCGAAGTTAGACTTTTGGTCTAACATTACTTTTGTGGATCAGGCCCAATAGGATTAGGTACAGGTAAATGAGAGGACTAGTTGAATCAGAGTTGAATCAGGGGGCAGGGCCAGGAGGACTGATGGATGAGAATTGGGGTGAAGACGAAAAGGTCCAGGACTAGAAGAACGTCAAACTGGAGACCCATGATCCAAACAATTGGGGGCAGGAGTATATGGGAATGACTATCAGTCAAATCAAGACCAGGAAGTTCTTAGACTAGCTGTTAGACTTGGCATCTTTTGGCGTGTTTCCCGTGAGTTTTTGCTCTCTGACCTCGCGGTTTTAACTCTGTTTGTTCTGGCTTAGTGTTTTTGCGCACTTTTCTCACTGCTGATCAGTGGTAAAGTGCAAGTGATCCTATAGTAAAATGTGTTGTGGATTAGTGTTTCCATGATTGGCCTGTATGATTTATGTGTCAGTCCCTAGTAAAGGCACTGAGTGTGCCAGGGCCTGTAAATCAAATGCTGTTAGTGGGCTGCAGCACTGGATGTGCCACCCACCCAAACAGCCCGTAAATATGACTCTGGCCTGCCATTGTGGAGCCTGTGTGCAGTCGTGTACTGCCATGTCGACTTGGCAAGTGCACCCACTTGCCAGACCATAACCTTCCCTTTTCTTACATGTCAGTCACCCCTAAGGTAGGCCCAAGGTACCCCTGTGGGCAGGGTGCCGTGTATGTGTAAGGTAGGGAAAGCCCTGGTGTGTGTGGCATGTCCTGATAGTGAATTAATGCCACTTTCATTTTTCACTATTGCAAGGCTTCCTGTTTCCCATAGGACGGATTTGGGAGTTTGTTTATAATATCTTATAACCATAAGTAGCCCTAATAATTAGGTAGGAAAATAAAGTTTGTATGCTTGAACTCAGAATCTAAAGATGCATCTTTTAGTGAAGGTGATTTTTACATTTTGTGTTTGAAAATACTACTTTTAGAAAGTAGGTATTTTCTTGCTCAGTCATCCAGTGTGCCTCTGCTAGAGTGCGGATTGACTGTCTGGGTTTTGGATGACAGAGGGCTGGGTAGCAGGAGTGGCTCCAGATAGTCTAGGTGGGTCTGGAAAGGGCTGAATAGACCTGGGCTGCATTTAGAGTAGGGGGTCGAAGATTTCCTTGCACCTGAATGGGCCGGTTTTGCATGTAACCAGGTGGGTCACATGAAGGGGGACCCCAAGTGCCCTAAGTGGGCATAGTCACCCACCAGTGGGCAGTCCAAGGTGTTGGATAGAGTATCGTTTGGGGAGGAGGAGTACCCACAGGAGGGTGGGGATCCAGCAGAAATGACCATATTCTCACTAGGGGACAGTGAGATGGTCGCAGGAAACCAGGTGCCCCCTAACACAAAGAAATGCAGCACCTGGGTGACCATCAATGGGAAAAGGGTAGAGGCTCTCAGAGATACTGGAGCCAGTGTGACCTCAGTCCAGTGTCACCTGGTCTCTGAGGAGCAGGTAGTCCCAGGGGCATTCCAACAAGTAATTGCTGTGGAAATTCACAGCACCAGTGTATGGTGGCGCAGGTTCCCTTTGAGTGTGGGGGGGTCTCAGGTCCCGTTGAGGGAAGCTGTGAGCCCTTCCATGCCTTTAGATTGTCTGCTGGATAATGACCTGGAGCAGTCTTTATGGAAGGATATTGAGCTCACCCTGAAACAGTGGCTCAAGTCCCTGCCAAGAGAAAGGGCAAGAGGTGCAGGAAACCGGCACCTGACGTTCCCATGGACCGGGAGGAGGAGGACCTCGAAGGGGATGCCCCCATGCATTACAGGGTAGCAGGTAGCTGAACTGGGGGACATCTTTGAGCTGACCCATTGGCAGCAAGAAGGGGGTCCCACCAGGGAGAAATTCTGCAAAGAGCAGAAAAAGTGCCCTTCTCTAGAGGGTCTGCAGCGGCATGCTGCAGACCAGACAGCTGAAGATCAATCCGGATCACATTGGATCTACTGGTAGAATGGTCTCCTGTATATTGAGCCTAAGGTCGCTGAGCCTGAGTCAGCCTGTGTGCTGGTGGTGCCCCAATGCTTCAGGACCTTCCTATTGGGTCTGCCTCATGACTTGCCTTTGGCAGGACTTTTGGGGCAGGACAAGACCTTTGACAGGCTTGTCACCCACTTCTTCTGGCCCCAAAAGCAAAGACAGTCAGATGGACATTGCAAGTCTTGCCAAACTTGCCAGGGGAGTGGTAAGAGTTGGGGGGAGGTCAAAGCTCCTCTCTAACCTTTTCCAGTTGTTGAAACACCCTTTGAAAGGGTAGGGATGGACATTGTGGGGCCACTGGATCCCAAGACAGCCATGGGCAACAGGTACATCCTGGTCTTCGTGGACCATGCCACCCGGTACCCAGAGGCAATCCCTCTCAGGAACTAGGGCGCCAGTGGTGGGCAGGGCGTTAATGGGGATCTTTTCCCACATGGGTTTCCCCAGAGAGGTGGTTTATAACAGGGGAACCAATTTCATATCCAAGTATATGACATCCCCGTGGAAGGAGTGTGGTGTGACCTACAAGTTCACCACTCCTTACCACCTACAAGGTAACGGTCTGGTGGAGAGATTCAACCAGACCTTGAAGGGCATGATTAGGCTGTGGAGTTTTAGGTTTAAACCTTTAATAACTGATAAAACCTGACTGAAAGAGAAATAGCCCTCATCAGTGAAAACATATAAACAATGAAAAAAACCCTACACAACCACAAACTAAATGCCATTCAAAAAAAGGGAAAAGAGAGTGAAAGAGTAATTTTTGCTTCCTAAAGGGAAGCTAGCAGTAAGAAATACTGGGCTAACATTCTGCTTGAGTTTTGTTGTTTAGGGATGCCACTAAAATATTGTTTCTTCTTCCTTTTGCTTTTTTCAGTTTTGTGGTCTTTGGTCTAAAGATGCAGGGTTTAGAAGCATGTTTTAGGTCTTGTTTAATTATTTTATAAACTGTAGAGATGCAGGAAATATCAACATCTTATTTGATATTTTCGCTGCATTTGATTCTTTCACTGATAGGTAAACTGGCTGGTTTCATAAGAATCTTTCCTACTATGTTTCATCACATTTACCTACAGAGAAGGGGTAAAACCCCATAATACATCAGCCCCTAGTTTCTAGTGGGTCAGTATTGATAGTAGGTGAATTGCCAATGCCTCAGGCTTTAAACATTCAATGCAAGGTATAGTGACAAGTATGTGTAAAAAGAGCGCTAACACCAAGCATCTGGGATAGTGGTGAAAACATGACACCAGACTTTTGGAAAACATGAAACGCAGTGTCACTTGGAATGCTCTGCAAAAAAAGGTTCTTTCCAAGTTCAACAAAGATTGGAGTGATATTGTTTGTATTTGCAATGATTCAGCTACGTATATGAAAAAGTTGTGTGATGACCTGTCAAAATTGATACCTGAGCTGAAGTGATTCCCTGTAAGAGATCCTTGCCACTTGTTAGATGGTATGCTGAAAGCATCTTTACAATCTTTAGAGTTAATGGGGGATATTATTGACTTTTTTGTCAAATCTGGTTCACTGTTTTCTTATGCAGAGGAACTAAAATGCTAATATTTATCATTTTGTGGTTTGTGTGGCATCAAAGAAAGAGTCATCCCAACTGTGTCCCTTGCCTGATGGGACACAGTCCAACTGGCTATGAATGCTATATTATCCATGTGGCAATGAATTACAGAATGTTTGCTGAGTGATGATGCCAAAAGCAAGAAAAGTGAGGATCTTTGGTCGCATATTGATGTGAAAAAAGTACCCTCTACTGCATTCTTAAATTTTTACAGGAATACATAACTGCTGTAGTGGACATAAGAAAAAAACTAGAGTCTGAAAAAACCCTTGTCTGCCAAGTGTTCAGCATAATTGGTGTAGCTGTGAAACATCTCCTTGAGAGTAGGCTTGGCAACACCTTTAGTGACTTTGGCACTGCAACATGTTCCATGTTAGAGTGCTTGCCACTTGGTAAGCAAAGCAATGTTGAAGAGCAATTCAGGAATGTTTATTTTACAATGTATGAGAAATGGCTTGCAATGAAGCATAGAAATGTCCCTTCACTACCAATGCCATTTGAAGTCAATGAAACCTCACTGTGGTACTCTGTACAAGTTCTAGATCCCTTCAGTGAAGGGGAATGTCCTCCGTAGTTTCGAAGGAGCTGCTTCACTTTTGACCCCCTCAATAACTGAGGGCATAATCACCCAGCTCAAAGCAAATGTTGCAGAACCTGCCCTGAGAATCACAATCTTCAAGAGCATCAGTATTGGCATGGAAAGCTATGTCAGTGGCCAGAATTAACAAACTGTGTACTGGCTGTTTTGGTGTTGCCCTTCCCAAGTGCCAATGTTGAGAGCTCCTTTTTACAGAAGTTTACATGGGAAAGACAGAGCGAGTGCACATGACCAAATACTCACTGAAGAAGAATTTTTATGGTGTACTACAAAAAGTTTAATTTGTAAAAATCTATTTGGACCTAAACGTACACTGTCTATAAACCATGTGCTATCAGTGCAGAAAGCAAGCAATAATAAAAGCAAAACGTTCTATAACCACCGGAAAAACACTTTTCGGTTGTTTTTAGTGGCGCAAAAATGTGTAACACTGATGACAACTGTTTTCTTAAGGTATTGAAATCACTTGAAAACACTGTAAAAACTCCACCAGAATTTACCAAAAATAGAAACTGAAAACAGGAAAGCTTAGACATGATTAACGTTGTAACAGAACTCATGAGGCGTAAGTGGGACGTCCTCTTGCCATCCTTTCTCTTTGCGTACAGGGAGGTACGACAGAAGTCTCTTGGCTTCTCTTGGGTTCAGTCCCTTTGAGCTTCTGTATGGTCATCCTGTGAGAGGACCTCTGAGTTTGGTAAAGAAAGGCTGGGAGGCAGATCCCAAGAAAACTCCCCAGGATGTGTTTAGTTACATGCTGGCCTTCAGAAACCAAACTGCCCGCCTCAGGAAACTTACTTAGGTGACTCTAGAAGTAAGCCAGGAAGAACTGAAGAAGTGGTATGACCAGAATTCCACCCTGGTCGAATTTCAACCTGGGCAAAAAGTGTTGGTCATGGCCCCAGTGGAACCTTGTGCCTTGCAGGACAAGTGGACTGGGCCATTTGATGTGGTGGAGTGCAAAAGTGATGTCACCTACCTGGTGGATTTGTGGATTCCAAGGAACCCTTTGAGGGTCCTCCATGTGAACCGCCTCAAGCCCCACTTCGAGAGGTCCGAAGTGAACGTGCTCTTGGCGACAGATGATGGGGTAGAAGAGGAGAGTGAACCTCTCCCTGACCTCCTGTCTAACAAGGAGCACGATGGGTCAGTGGAAGATGTGATCCTCTCCCCTACACTGACCCCAGAGCAGCAGAGTGACTGTCACTAGTTGTTGGGACAGTTTGCCCCACTGTTCTCCCTGACCCCAGGTGTTACTCACTGGTGTACCCATGATGTGGACATTGGTGACAGCCCTCCTGTGAAGCACAAGATTTAAAGGTTGAGTGGCCGAGTCAAGACCAGCATTAAAGAGGAGGTTTCTAAGATGTTGGCTTTAGGTGTGATCGAGCCTTCCAACAGTCCTTGGGCCAGCCCAGTGGTCTTGGCCCCAAAGGCTGCTGTACCCGGTGCCACTCCAGAACTGCGGTTTTGTGTAGTCTCCTGTGGGCTCAATGCCATCACCAGGACGGACGTGCACCCCATCCCCATCCCCAGAGCTGATGAGCTCATTGATCGGTTAGGAGCTGCCAATTTCCTCAGCTGGTTTGATTTAACATCTGGGCACTCTCTGCCTAAGAGATCAAAGGATTTGGGGATATACATATTGGGGCCCAGACCCCTAAACTTTAGGACTCTTTTGGAACAAAAAGACTGCCAAGAAGAAGAGCTGGAGAAGCTGTGTGGAGGAACTACCACTTTGCTGTGTGCTTTGCTGTGTTGGCCTGCAGTGGCAGCTTCTGTCTTGGGCAGTGAGAGGACTGGACTGAAATTTCTGAAATCTACTTTTGTGAGTTTCTCCAAGGGCTTGTGGTAGAGATTGCCCCCTGTTCAAGAATTCTCAAGAACAGCAAAGACTTCAAGTTCTGTGTTTTGTGCTGCAACAGAAGAAAAAGCTACCAAACTACATCCACGATGACCCTGCAGACTCCGGGTCCTGACGGCATCGCAGAGGGCACTGCCGCAAAGCTGCAACCCGACCCTGGTCTCACCAACGATGCCTGCTGATGCCACCACCGAGACGCTGCTCGTACCGCAACCTGTGGGCACCGCACTCCACACGGCGCCGCTTCACACCGAAATGTACGCCGCTGCTGTACCATGTTTCAAGGCGATACAAAAGGGGATGATGGATGGAACGTTTGAGCAAATCAAACACTAACCCCCAGTCAACTGATCTGGGTTTAATCCATCACCATTCTTTAGCTCACTCCGCCACCCCAGTTCGGAGATGGCATATGCAAATCAGTATGACCATGTGCATCATGGGAACAGTCCAGCCCGAACTACCACAGTCATGTCTTCCCTGGACCAGAAACAAACATCCTGGGACCAGTTTCTGGCATTTCAGCCGTCGTCAGCCAGGCTACCTTGAATCCAGTGGCAAAGTGAGCAAGGGACTCATGTCTGAGCATACCCTGCCAACTTCGGGTGAACAAAGCGATACAAAAGGGTATGATGGACGGAGCATTTGAGCAAATCAAACACTCACCCCCAGTCAACTGATCTGGGTTTAATTCATCACCATTCTTTAGCTCACTCCACCACCCCAGTTCAGACATGGCCATATGCAAATCAGTCTGACCCTGTGCCTCATGGGAACAGTCCAGCCTGAACTGCCAAAGCCATGTCTTTCATGGACCGGAAACAAGCATCCTGGGACCGGTTTCTGGCATTTCAGCCGTCATCAGCCAGGCTAGCTTGAATCCAGTGGCAAAGTGAGCAAGGGACTCACGTCTGAGCATACCCTGCCAACTTAGGGCAAACAAAGCGATACAAAAGGGGATGATGGACGGAGCGTTTGAGCAAATCAAACACTCACCCCAGTCAACTGATCTGGGTTTAATCCATCACCATTCTTTAGCTCACTCCGCCACCCCAGTTCAGACATGGCTGTATGCAAATCAGTTTGACCCTGTGCCTCAAGGGAACAGTCCAGCCCGAACTGCCAAAGTACCATGGTTCAAGGGCATCGTTCGTACAGTTACACAACGCACCACCCTCATCCCGCACTGCAGCCTTGGCCTACCGATGCTGACAACATCGACTCCAGTTCGTTAACCGACAGCGCTTCAGAAACGATTACGCCGCTGCTTGCACATCAACCTGCCAGCACCATGACGAGCACCGCATTTAATTCACACCGCAACCCTGGTCTCACCGACGATGCCATCTGATGCCGCCACCGAGCCGCTGCTCACACCTCGACCTAAGGGCACTGCATGCCTCACCGCTGTACTTTGCACCACAGCACCTGACGCCTGACGCCTACTGACGCCAGCGCACTTGACTTCAACAGAGTGGAGTTCGATCTGCAATGCGTGTGACTTTAAGGGCCCGACGAATCCTGCACCGACCTCCTGAACCAACATCAGCAGACGCCGTGCTTTCGGATGCTCAACCAGAGGTCGCCGATGCCCTACGTTTCTAAAAGGTACTGTTTGCAGGTCTTTCCGACACCGTAGCTGGCCTGTGACGCTGCGGTCAGCCAGAACTTTTTGGATTTGTTTGCTCACTACACCGTGATAGCCCCAGACAGAGCTATCGACATCAAGGAACTGTTTTTCTAGCCTATTTCGATAAGTGAAGATTTTTAAGTACAGTATTGTGGATGTTTATTGTTTTTGGTCTTGTCTTAAGTATATAAAAATATTGGCTATTTTTCTAACCCGGTGTTGTGTCCTTTTGTAGTGCTTACACTGTATTACTGTTGGTTATGTGCAAATGCTTTACACACTGTCTCTAGGATAAGCCTGACTGCTCGTGCCAACTCCCTTATCCTGACTAGGAAGAAGGGTTCCTATTTTGACAAAGGTACCTACCTCTGCCAACTAGAGACTCCCATTTCTAACACTAGCATAAACCGGAGGTCAAGGAACATCAGAATAAGGAAAGGCTATAATGATCTGTGACAGGACAAGTTTTTGCAGAGCCATGCAGACAAGGACTCGTTACTCCTTAGCACACGTTTGGTATTCTACGTAATTGTTAAATACAAGTGTTTCCACAATACAGTTCATACACCAGCAAAATAAATTTCTTAATCCTTTTGTTCAGGGTTTGTCGTTGTTTATTGAAGGAGACGTCACAGCCAACACGTGTTTCGTCGTACTGGGGAATGTAACCCCCGACTTTTTCAAGGCTGTTTAAAGAAAATGGTAATGTTGTAGCACATTACTTTAGATCATAACATTTGTTCAAGTTTTATAAACAACATTAGGTGATTCTTAAGATTTGGTGGTGGTGCAATATTCTATTTACATTTTTTGTAAGCATTGAATATAGATACTAAAGGTACTATATGTTTGATTCAACTTAGGGTTGAGCAACCACTCATGCATGCTTCTTCACAGAGCTGCCACTCCAGCGGCAGCAACGCTAGAGGGGAGCTCCCCCCCTAGGAACGGGGTGTTACAAGGGAGGGGGTGGGGTTGCCACAAGGGCAACGGTGGCAACGGGAGTCGGGGGTGGGGGGTGGTGACAAAAAGGAAAAATGTGTTTGCAAGTTTGGACGTTTTATTTTTGTTTAAGGAAAGTAGGAACGTAATGCTAATGAACGTTAAAACATGGAGGTATATGAGTATATGGTGTATAAGAACAATATTAAATAAATGCTTAAGATAAGAATTTATGTTGGAATGTAGATGGCCTAAATAACAAAAGTAAGAGAAATCTAGTAAAAGAAGAGATTAAAATGTATAACCCTAACATAGTGCTGTTGTCAGAAACTCATATAAAATATCAAGATAAGAAATTGCTAACACAACTAGGTTATGATCTGGTTATCTGTACCTCATTGAATGAGACCATAAGGGGGGTTGCTATTTTAAAACAAAGATCACTTCAATTGGATATAATGAAGACTGCCACAGATAATAGAGGCAGATGGGTAATCGCACAGATTCAAGGTGCTAGAGTTAAATTAGTATTCTGTGTGGTATACGGCCCAAATATTGATACGCCTAAAATCTATGAAGATTTAAGTTTAGAGCTATTAGAATGGGATGGGGAAATTATTATTGCTGGAGACTTTAATTGTGTGATGGATTATAAAAGGGATTCTACGGGGCCTATGAATTATAAGAGAATGTGCAAAGTTAGAACTGCGATTTTAGAATTAGCAAGATTAAATAATATTAGAGACATATGGCGGTCTAAACATCCAAAAGTGCCAGGTTTTACTTATTATTCTGCCCCGCATAGATCATGTTCTAGGATTGACATGATATGGGCCTCTGAACATATTTTAGAAAATTGTACGATCGAAATCTGCCCCAAAATAACATCAGATCATAATCCTCTTCTTATGGAAATTAACATTGTTAATCAGAATGTAAAACTAAGAAAATTTACTTTTCCCAGACACTTATTGGTTGATCCAGCTTTTATTACACTAATTAAAAATCACATACAGGAATTTATTATGTTAAATACTAATACAGCGAGTATTAATACTGTATGGGATACTTGTAAGTGTAGCATCAGGGGTTGTGTCCAACAGTATGTATATAGGCTTAATGCAGAAAATCGCATTAAGAATAATGATATGACAGTTAAACTACTAGATTTGGAATCGCAACTGGCTGAAGCAACATTACAATCACTATTTTGGTTATCACATCAACGAAGCTTGAATAATACCCACGATATCCACACCAGAACCCCCTTTGAGGGTTGGAAGTATCACCTCAACTAACGTAAGTAAAGCTACAAAATCTCTAAAAATATTGCTTATGTGGTACTAGATGTTCCAATCAGGACAACTTCAAGCTTACATCTTGCTTCCATATTCCCTCACACAGAACGAGAAACAGCATCGGAGAATAGGTACTAAAATGCATGGTTCCTAGATAAGCATGAACCCACGTTAAACTTCACAAAAATAATCACAACTAAAGGAATTTGCATGTCACCCCCAAGATAACGATAACGACACCCTCACCGGTCTCTCCATACCTTCCAATGGGCTCATACTTTCTATGATGTTAAGAAACAACATACTGTAAACGAATCTTTATCAATACCAATAAGCATGTACCAAATGTGGTAACTAAAAATGTCACAGTACTAGCATGCTTACAAAAAATGTAAATAGAATATTGCACCACCACCAAATCTTAAGAATCACCTAATGTTGTTTATAAAACTTGAACAAATGTTATGATCTAAAGTAATGTGCTACAACATTACCATTTTCTTTAAACAGCCTTGAAAAAGTCGGGGGTTACATTCCCCAGTACGACGAAACACGTGTTGGCTGTGACGTCTCCTTCAATAAACAACGACAAACCCTGAACAAAAGGATTAAGAAATTTATTTTGCTGGTGCATGAACTGTATTGTGGAAACACTTGTATTTAACAATTACGTAGAATACCAAACGTGTGCTAAGGAGTAACAAGCATTTTGTGGCATCGCCTAACTAGAAGAGGGAAAGTGGTTCTCTTCTCCTTGTAGCACCGTGAAAAAATCAGCATCCAATTACGTGTATACAAGAAAAGTGCACATCTCCCTGTGGCGCCGTTAACCTAGTATATATTACCACTATTCTAGTACCCATGCAGACAAGGAGCAGGAGGAGGAGTGCCCTGAGAATCAGGACCAGATTGAAGAGGACCATGAAGATGAGGACCTGATGGACAATGGCCAGCATCCCCATACTACAAGGATAAACAGGACAGGGATTAGCAAAACCGGGAACTACAGTACTAAGGGCAACCAGAAAACTAGAGCAAGAGGACTAGGTAAAGTAAAATGATCATGACCTGAAACAGGGCTAAGAGATTCATGAAGATCAGGAGCTAGGGGACCAATGATCGAATTACCAGTTGGGGCTGAACAATCATTACAGGTAGCAGGGCCAGAGTGAGGAGCATCTGAGGTAAGAAGGCCAACTAGCATCTGGAAGACCAAGTGGAATAGAAAGAGGTGGGCGGGAGGATCAGGATCAAAATTACCAGGCTCAGGAGGACCTGAACAAGGAGAACCTGATTCAAGAGGACTAAATAGACAAGAAACAGACAATCCAATCCATCAGGACAAAGACTAAGGGCCTGATTTAGATCTTGGTGGGGCTCCCATTGTCCCCTCATGACGGAGTATCCAAGTACCCAGCCCAGCAGACGGAATCCACCACCCTGTGCTTAGATGCGTGGTCATGGAATCTCCATCCGCTTCAACAAAATGCTTTCCATCGCGTATGCTCCTCACAACTGCCAACACGGCAGACTCCTCTGCTGGCTAACATTACTCCATCATGGTGGTGGGATGCGCCAAGCTTATTTAGGTTTCACAGTTATCCTGGTGTCGTTCTAGCAATGTATTACCAATTAAGTGATTCAGTCCCGAGACATGTTCAACATTGTACTATATCTGTGGCCTTTTGTATGTATTCTAGCATCACACACCTGATGTGTTTTGGCTAATTGTTTATACCTGCCTACCACACTATAAAACAGACTCCATTTTAGACCACCATCCTTTGCCATTCCAACGCAACACAACATTGTCAAGCAGAACGTTTGTCAGTGAAGACAAGTTTTTTTTTTGCTTTCTCTTTCTTGTCCCTTTTTCTTATTTTATAAATTTAGTTGTGAGTCATAAAATGTTTTTCGTTTCTTATTGGATAATGGCAGGGAGGAGAAATCCCCGTTTTACAGATAAAAAACTGTCATGGTGGATGAAATTATTAGAGTAGAGCCACAAATATTTGGATCTCGAATACAAAATACAACCAAAGCTCAGAAAAGGCAAATGTGGACCAGAATAGAGTGAATGCTGTAGCAAACACCTGCACACATAGTAGGAAAATGGAAAGAGGCGGAACAACCTGCAGGGGAGAGTGTGCTCCCTGGCCTCCAAGCGTCACCTGGAGTTCCAGAGGACTAGTGGTGGTTCTCCCAACCCCCCTTAAAACATATTCCTTGGGATGAGAAGGTCTTGCACATCCTGCGTCCTGAAGGCTTGACAGGAATCCCTGGTGGCGTGGAGAGTGGTAAGTTGGACTTCTGATTACATTGCAAAACCTAAATGTCATTGTTGTTTTCATTTAGCTGTTGATTATATGTTTTGCACCTTTTTTAAGCATAGAAACCTGTATATATTTGTATCATTTTTCTTTGTCTTGCTTGTTTGTTTGAGTGTATGTTCTTGTATTTAAGATTGCAGGATTCAATCTCCATTACATTTCACATGATGTAATGGCGCTTGTAAGTATTTTTATGCCAAATAACATATTTCTAATATGTGTTTGATATTGTAAATGCCTTTTCTATTTTACTGCATATTTACACTAGATATATTTAACTTACAATTTTTGCAAGCTTTGTTAATGTTTAATTTAAATGACTGCAACTACAATGATGCCTTGTTTTTGGTTTGTGAAAATGATATTACAATGTTATCTTGCCCATTTTCTATCATAATGTTCACACATGTTAATGATTTATGTATTTATCAATCTCTATATCATGCTATGTTTTGAAATGTTTAAGTGTTTAATTTTGTATGTTGTGTTGTCCTTGTTATTTCATTGAATTGATTTTATTTGCATCACAAATCAAAGTTTGTTGACTTTAAAATGTTACTGTCTGTAAATTTGTATGCTGAATGTGAATATTTTGTTTTAAAATTTACTCTACAATGTGTACGATGACTAATGCAATATATCCTTCTAGTTGTGTAATTGTCAGTTTTATTACATGCTAGGCCTTGGAATAGTTTCATTCACAAACCTCCTCTCTACTGTGTTGTGTTGAATCTTTGGTATAATTGATGCATACTTTCTAATGATTTTTTTACATTTCAGGACACCTTTTTACCTGTTTTTGTAAAGTAGTTTAATGTGTAATTTAAACTGTGTAATCTAGTATAATACCACTGAAATTTTCTTTTTTCCTTAGTTTGCTTCATTTCCAGCATCAAACTCATTTTATGTACAATTTATACTTTAACAATATTACTATTTTTTTAATTCAGAATAGGTCAAACATCCAGAGTACGTGGACAAAAATCTTCCACTGAGTATACCTCGACTCCAGACCAGGAACAAGACTTCTGTGAAAACTCCACTCCCGCCAGTCCATATGACGAGGAGCTGCCTGGTCTGTGGAGGCCATTTTCCTTCTGCTCCTTAATGCCAACAGACTGGCCAGCTCTCTATTACTCAATAACCACAGGAGGCCTGTAGAATGTGCACAGAGTAGAAATGACCTAGGGTGAACTGATCTACTTGTACTATAAGTAAGCTGCCATTGCAATGCAAGGCTTGCCCAAAGACATCATCCACACAGCACATGATGCTCGCTTAGCAACAGGAACTTGGCCAAACCATATTTAGAAGTGCCAAAGCTTATGTGTCCCTGATTGGAAAAATATTACAAATCTTTCAGACAGCAGTTACCGTTTCTAGCACATTGCACTAGCTTACAAAGTACCAACAGTCACACTAAAATAACATGTGGGTAACAAGAACCCCACCACCTTACAACATGCAGGTATCATGCAGTGCTGTCCTCTCCTGACTGGCTGGTTGTTCAAAAATTGTGTAACCTGGTGATGCCCCTGTCCGTAATTTCTGAAAAAGTGCCATATTCTTGTGAATCTACTAGACATGTATTGCATGTATTGCAATGCCATTTTGTTGTGCTTTCAGACAATAATAGATTGTGTGAGACTTCCTCTTGTTGGACACTAGGCTGCTGGCTTTCTGTCCCCATGCTGCATGTATTATAATAAATATTCTCTTTCATCATATGTGCTGACAGAGTTTGTATTCATTTCAGTAGGTTTCTACAGGTCCATCTGGTCTGCCTGGGCAGACTGCTTCAGTGAGTCTCACACCTACACCTCCCACCCAAGTTGTTACCACACTTCAGCCTATGGATACCTCTACTTCAACTGTCCAAACCAACATCATTCAAATCTTGCCCCCAGTCCTTGCTGCTGGTGCTCCAACACCACCACCACCACCACCACCTCCATTCAGCTAGGAACCAGTGGATGGGGCACACTGGGTCAAGGGCACAGGGTAGTGGGGGTAGGGGCTGTGGCAGGGAATCTGTGGGCCAGCAAAGGGAGGCCACTGGAATACTTCCATCAGTCCATGTTCGGCCAGGTCCTGACAGAACTCAATGAGATGAAGCAGTTGCAGAGGGAGCACAATGTACAGAGGGAGAAACTGAACTCCAATGTGGGCTCTCTCACTGGAATGCTGCATGATATTCTTACCCACATGTGCAGGGTTTTTTCAGCAACATCTTCCCCTTTATGTGGTCCAACACCACCTAGGCCAACAACAGCTGCTCAACCACAGAAAGGGAAGCCCTACACAAGAGGAAACAACTGCACCCACCTCAGTCACTGCAACTGTGGTTCTACCAATCTTCCTCAGGAGGGGATGTTCAGCCAAACTAGCAGGAAAGGATGGCAAGGCATTCACCACCACCAGCAACAGACGCAGAACCTAATGTTCTCCAGTGTGAGACTACCATTTAATCAGTGGACTATTTTTTGGATACATTTACCTTTTTTCATGCAAGTTGTATTCTGGACATTTTATTTCAGGACATTTAGGCTCTTCAATATTATCTTCATTCACCATGATTGAATTATTATGTTTGTTGTTTGCTTTTTTTTTACATCCTGTTTCAGTTCATTTGGCTTTATTGAATAAAAAGTAAAACAATGGAGAAAAAAACTGGTGTTGTATTTGTTTTCTCAATGTAATCACTTTTTGTAATTCCATGAAACATTTGAAAAAGTTAAATTAAAAAAGATTTTTTAATCATAAATAGATTCTATGTAGGTAATGTTTTTCACATTTTTGAAAAGATGAAAACAATTTTAAAAATCACAAATCACAAACTAGGATATGTTTTAATTGGAATAAAGAAATGTTACTCATATTCTCCCAATACATTGTAACCCATGCACATTACAAAATTATCATGCAATATTTTCCTTGACAGTTCCAGACCTTGCCACCAATGAAGAATGGGAGATACTCCCAAAAATATAGGCAAACTACTGTTAATGGATGTCATCAGCTGGAGCCAGATCTTCTGCCTCACAATATGAGACACACATCAATAGTGAATATAATGGCAGTACTCCCTTTGGTGGCCACAGGATCATTTCAATACACTGTTGCAGTATGTGTTAGAATGTCACAACCAACTTTAAGTGGTGTGCTACAAAAAGTTCTTCTTTCAATGATGAGACACATCAACAGCTACATACAGTTAACACAAAATGTGGATTTTGCCTTGTGAAGGGAGATTTGTATGTTTCGGGAGGGCTACCACATGTGGTCAGAGCAATTTAAGCAGCACATATTCCCTTGGTGGCAATAATCAACAGAAAACAAGCCTAATGCAATCTTTACAAATACAATTCAATCACTCTGCACATTTTCTTGGTACAAGAACTGAACTTATATATCTCAACAAAAAGAGGAGTGCCCCCTTGAGGTCAGTTACAACCTCAAAATATGTAAGGTGCTATTATTGTACCCCAATTTTGGGACAACCTTTGTCCTTAGAAGACCCTCACTCACCAACCTAGTTGGTGACATGCTTCATCATCGGGATCCCACCCAGACAGCCGAATGCCATCTGGGTGTGCTGCGACACCTGACTACAGTGGAGCTGGTTTTTGTAATTTTTTTATATGTGCAATTAACTTTAAATAGTGTGTTTAAAAGTTGACCAAAACTACTCACTTGTAGACTTTATTCTGGAGTGATTGGGCAACGATTAGAATATAGTGGGACACTTTTGCCTGATTAGGTAGGCTGTTGGTGTCAAATATAGAAGTGTACTATGATGAAAAAAGTGTTAAAATTGGTCTACATGTTTCGACCTATGTGTAATTGTAAGGTTTTCGTCAGTAACAGAGTGTGGGAGTCTGGGTGGTGTGCACACACTAAGGTGTACCCTGCCCTTGACCCCTTGAGTGTCAAAAATCACAAAAATGTGATTTTTTAAAAAGATGTTCTTCTCCTTGTTATTCTGGAAAAAACCTGTAAAGAAAAAGTGGGGAAAGGGGTTGGGGAAAGTCAAGTCTACACTGCACGTCTGGTATACTACTTGATTCTTCCTGCACCTTGTGTCAAACTTGCTCTTGACGTGTACTCGCTCCGGAGAAATTCACCCGGTATTACCTATGACTCATAACTGCTCACAGTCAAACGTGCTGTTTTTTAGTATGACTCATAGATATCACAGACAAAGGTACTGCATAAACAGATGTGGTCTGTGTTTGAGGTGATGGCATCTCCACATGTAAAAGTCGTTCTGCGCAATACGAGGTAGCGTGTGGGAAAAAAACGCGATATCAAATCTTTGAACATGCAACTAAAGTGAGTTAAAACATAGCGTGATTAAAACTAGAGACACACACATAGACAGTCAGACACATGCGTTACTCATACAGGGTTCCATGCTCACTGAAGTTAAACAATTGACTGGAAAAGCCTCTTATGTAAAGCTCTCGAATTACGGGCTTCATGGGCTTCCCTGGACTTGCCGTAGTGAGTTCCACGTTCTGAAAAGAGGGCGGGGGGGTTGCAAGATCGGAATCAATAAATAAGCGACTCTGGTGGGGCAGTTCTGAGACGCTGCGTGGATCGGCAATGATCCGTGTATGGACACTTACTTGTGGTTGAGGATACGAAAGCGGTGAGCCTGAACGGTCTCTCCGTAGGAAGCCCCGTGGGTGTGAGCTGCCGGTCCGTGTTCGGCAGATAAAGGGAGTGAGGGACTTCCGGATTTCCGCGGCCATGCGCCGCCACGTGGGGCGTAGTTACTATGGGAACCAACGCCGGAGTTCAGCGCATCATGGCGCATTCCAGCCAGATCTGAACTTCCAAGTGTGTGTGTCTTTCACAGGGTCAACCCATATTCCCTTTGTTCTATGCAACAGCTGCAGATAAATGTATATGTCACAACGTTGAACTGTCCAAATAAAGATGACATGGTGAAGGAACCTAACACAGATTAAAACTTCAAAATAATTCTGTATGACATTACAAAATAGACACATTACAATTGAGAAATTTTGACGACACATTTTCGAAAAACAATCAAAGATTGACAACATAAATAAACACAGTAGGCCATGTGTCAAAACTTAGATCAAGAAACAACTTTGCCCTGGATTTACCTTAACTTGGCCTTTCTATAAATCTAGCACACACTTGTATTCTCATTAGACATACAATTTTTGACCATTATACTTTAAATTAATTTAAAAATGTATTGTCATATTGTATTTACCAATAAGACAGGCTCTCTCAATCTATAATTGTGATATTTGCTGGGGCATCATGCTATTCAGTAGTATATAGGAATCATGTATTGATCCTGGAAAATGAGCACACACTCTTGTGATGTACAAATCTGGTAAGCACACAACTTGCACATTGAGTGAATGGAAGTTTTTCAGATTGTGGTAGACTTGTTCTCAGTCATGTGGTGGCATCAAGGCCGAATGAGTGCCAAAATAGCTCCAACAATACGAGGTTAGCGACCCAAAGCATAAAAATCTTCCTTCACATTGGCAAAATCATCTTTTCATGAAACTGTAGGAAGTGGTTGATGTGTCTCATTATTGTAAAAAGAAGTTCTTGTAGCACACCACTCAAAGTTTGTTGTGACATTTCACCAGATACTTCCACAGTGTAATTTTAACTATTGGTGTGATTGATGTGGGATGTCTACTGTGAGGCAGAAGATCTGGCTCCAGCTGATGACATAAATAAAGAATATTTGCCTATTTAATCAGATTTAAAAAATAATAATATTCTATACTTCCATGGTGCAAGGTCTGGAAAGGGTCTAAAACATCTCCTCACTCTCCCTGGATTCAGATGTCTGCATTTAAAAAAAAATGTGGCAAATCTTTTCAAACACATTTTGCAAACAAAATAAACATTTTATGTAGGTTTAAAAATAAATAATGTTTTTACATAATTGTACACAGCATTGAATGTTTTTAATTAAAAAAATCTAATTTCATTTTAAATGTATTACTTACAAAGTTTTTTTTTCATCGGAAGTAGAAATAAAACCACACAAATATTACAATTGACCACAGTAACACATTACATAATGCTTTTTTGTGAAAACATATGAATAACATTAGCAATTTGTATGTGTAAACAAAGCAGCCACCATTTTGTGTTTGACACACAATTTTTTATTTGGTTAGTATTTCTATACATATATGTATATTTAATAACTTCAAGTTAAATTGACAGAATTAACATTACGTTTTTAGCAATTATATTATTTTTCCTATATTGATTTTAACATATAATTTTTTTTACATACCAAATAAAAATGATTTGTGCTTTTTGTATTATCCCACACACCACTCATCCTAGTTCAGGTGTCTCAAATCAGTCAATTGGACACCTTTAAAGTAGCTCACATCCTTGAGTTAATGTTTAAATAAGCACAAGGTCATATTTTCCTTTTAAAGTAAAGAGAGGGCTGTGTTTATTTTTCATTATCATCTTCAGCCTGCAGATTCATTAATCCAGGCTGGGATTGGGTTACAAAGGTGAGCAACTGAAGCACTGAGGCATTTAACTCTTAAATAAAATCTGGCATCATGGATTCAATCGCACCTCTACAGCAAAGAAATTCCTCCTCCATAATCTCCAAACCCTGGTTCAATGACAACCTAAACTCTGAACACCGCAACCTAAGGGCTGCTGAACGTCTATGGAGATCTAAACCTTCTGTTTATCATCTAAAATTCCTGAGATCGATTAGGAGCTCTTACAATAAAAAAAATCAAGACAACTAAGGCCGATTACTTCAGAGCCCAACTTACTCAAGCCTCAAATCGCCCCCAAAAACCTTTTCAAATTGTCAAACAGCAATCAGCAATTGCACCCAATGACTTCGAATCAACAGATAATTCACCTTCATGCAACGATATGGCTATCTTCTTTATGGAAAAAACTAAACTCATCAGTCTTGATCTTGAATCTATGAGGGCCCTACTTACATCATCTGAGAGTGCCGCTGATCTTGCCCTCTCTGAGAGTCTAAAGCCACTTATTATTAGCACCAAGAACATGGCCACTTGGAGCTCCTTCTCTCCCCTCAGTGAAAACAACATCTACAAAACTCTTCTGAACATTAACCCCTCTAATCAATTCAGCGACCCATTGCCTCTGTCTGTTTTCAAATAACTCAAGGTTGTCCTTGAGGTTTGGACAAAGATTGTCAACAACTCCTTATCTCAAGGCAAGATCCCAGAATGTCTAAAAGCAGCTCAGGTTTCAACCATTCTCAAAAAACTTGATGCAGACAGAGCTGACCTCGATAACTTTCGTCCCATCTCCAACATCCCTACTCTGGCTAAGTTCCTTGAAAAATGTGTTCAATCGCAACTCTGCTCGCACATTGAGACTTTCAATCTCTTGGATCAACATCAATCTGGGTTTAGGAGTGGACATAGTACGAATCCGCGCTCCTACATATCATGGATGATATCCTAAAAATGTTAGACCATAACAAATCCTGCCTACTAATCCTCCTTGATCTTTCTTCTGCAATTAACATGGTTAATCACGATATCCTCTTAGCCATTCTGGAACACAGGATGGGCCCACCCGGTCGGGTACTGCAATGGTTTGATCCTAAAGGGTTAAGGGTTAAGGGTTAAGGGTTAAGGTGAACAATATATTATTCCAACTATCTAGAGTCTCCATTGGGGTCCTGCAAGGGTCTGCACTCTCTCCCATACTCTTTCATATTTTCCTGGAACCACTAGCGAACACTCTTAAATCCATGAACATTTTTTTTCATATGTATGCTGGTGACACACAACTTTACCTGAAAATCAATTCTTCTGAAGACTTCATCTCACTCAATTCCTTCTTGATGAGTACCCAAACTGGCTAACTGAGAACCATCTCCTGCTCAACACCACCAAAACAGAATTCCTTCTCATATCCCCTCCTAAGCACACCCCCAGGATTGACTTCTGGATGAAGTACCTCACTACCTCTGACTGCTCCCCTATTATCATCAACTCAGCTAAATCCCTTGGAATCATCCTAGACTCGCACTTGAACATGAAGAAAAACATTAGTAAGATGTGTAAGGGCGCAAACTAAGGAGGCTTCTTAGAAACCTAAAACCATTCCTCCCTCAAGAGGACTTCAAGCAGGTGGTTCAAGCACTGGTCCTGCCGAGACAAGACTATGGTAGTGCGACGCTGTGTGGCCACCCTAAACATACCTTGGCACCACTCATAGCTTCATTGAATGCAATTGCCAGATTTATAACTGATACAAAAAGATCTGATCACATCTCCCCAGCCCTAAGATCTCTAAAGTGGTTACCCTACGAAGCAAGAATACAACTAAAGATTGCCTGTCTGGCGCACCAAGCCCTCCGCTTCAAAACCCCTAGTTACCTGGCTCAAAAATTAGAACTATCAGGTGGAGCAGATCATCAAGAAGTGTAAATTCTCTTCTACTGAAACCTCAGACCTTTTGCAGAAAGAGAAAAAGGTTCTGAGTCTTCTCTAGTGCAGCACCGTAGATCTGGAACTTGCTCCCTCTGGAAATCCGCAGAATTCCCTACACGGCTGCTTTCAAATATGAAGTAAAACAATCCTAATGAACAGGTTCCTGCCTTAAATGATCATTGTTTGCCTGTTTTCTACATGTTTTTTTTCCTTTTTTGCTGGCCTAACAACTGTAATACCCATTATTGTCTACCTTACCGTACCAAGTAATGTTTGTGCGCATCCTTGTACATTTTTATTATCTCATTATGTTATCCTCTCTTATGTCCTCTACAATGTTCCCCTTTTACCTTGTCCTCCCCTCCCATAATTGTGAAGCGCTGTGATACCCTTCGGGGTCTTGTTCGCGTATATAAAACTTTTAAAATAAATACATTAAATAAAAACTGAATATTGGAGCTGTGAAGAATATGATGTTCTGACTTATTTTGAAATGGAAAGCTACCTTAATGATTCAGTTAACTCTTCATTTTAATTTTGTCTAATTTCAAAGTGTTGCATTTACAAACAACAGGCCCCATAATCCCAGTGACCAGTAGACACTGTGCCATTAGTAAAACAGAAATAAAACAGAAATATACAGCCATTTTTTTACATGAGAGAAAATTAATGTGCATACAAATGTTTCATATTATGAACATTTATTTAAAAAAAAGATTGTATGTTGTGTAATACATGTACCAGTGCCACATATAGCTAAATGTATATCCTGTGCTGCAAGTACATATGACACAGGCTCTCAGTCACCCATTTAAATATATCCCATTCATAAGCACACATGTTCATACATCTCAAAAGACTGCGCTCTCACTGACAGAGGTCAGCCCTTTAATAGTGCCCTTAGTCATAGTATTTATTTCAAAACATAGTATCTGGCTCTATGGGCATTAGGCTTAAAGTCAATGAAGCTGAGGGTAGGAGTGTCTGGTAACAAAGCACAAGTTGTTTAGCCTTCAGTACATCACAAAGATTCTCACTGATCAGAGGTTGCTCTCACTACAGGCAATGTTGGAGACCCCTGGCCTTGATGATGTCACTGGCCTGGATTAATTCAATAAGGACATAACAAGGGATAAGGGTAATCAACAAGTTACTATAATTTTTTTTTAATTAAAATAAAAAACAAAATACGTGATGCAACTTTTTTTCAAACTGCTTGTGATTGACTTCTCAATTGTGTTACATCACTGAAAAGAAAAAAATTCACAAAACATTTTTCTATTTTTTTTGTATCGATACATGTCAACACTCATTAAAAGAAGAGCATCTGGAAGGCCATCGTGAAACAGGTGCAGACCATAGGGGTCTACAAGCCATGTGCAGCATTTACCCCCGAAAAGTATGTGAGGACTCACGAAGCAGGACATAAAAACAGCTGAAGTTCAGCTCGTCTAGTCCTCCCAAAATGCAAAGCGTGTGTGCCACACCCTGACTCCTCTGATGGCTGCATACTTGCGGTGACCTATCCCCAGCTTGATGGGCAGTTGAGAGCCCAACAGCAGCATCCAGGAGACAGGTTTGTTTTAGAGTTTGTCATCTTAAATAGCAATTTTTGGTTACAGCAACAAATTATGGCATCAGCATAAAGGTCCCCCATAGGCTGCAGCCTGTATTATGCCACCGATGAGAGACCATTCCAACCATCTCTACATGCCTGCCAAAGCAGCCTGTATGAGCTGTTGATACCACCACTTACGAAAGATATAGGTTCCCCTATATCTAAGGTCCCTGCACTCAAAACCTATAAGTCACCCCTATAGCAGGCCTTTTTGACCCTGAAGGCAGGGAGCTTGGTTCTGAGTGTGAGGGTGCCTCTGCATAAGCAGGACACCCTTACCAGTCTTCTAGGCCTGCACAGCACAACATGGCTGATGCTGACCAGAGACACGATTCTGCCCTCCTGCTGCTGGGCCAAGATCGAGTAGGGGAAGGCAGAATAATAGGCATCCTGTCACATGGAGGTGTGAACACTTCCCAGACAGGATTTAATATATTGGGGCAGAGTGGGAGTGCTTGCCAGTGCCACATAGTCTGCGTGCAGAGCACATTTGGTGCAAGGTGTCAACTTAACTTACATAACTGTACATCATATTCTGAGCCAGCCTCTCACACCCATTGAGTTATAATTTTATGTTTTCGGCCCACAATAAACCTCATTGATTGCAGGCTATATTGGAAATAGCATGTGGCTGGCACTAGACTTATGTCCCTTAGGCAGTGGTGTGAAAGCAGCCACCGTTAGGTCAGTGCGGCTTGCTCCCAGTGGCGTAACAAACCTTGAGGGGTCCCCCCTGCAGGGTACGTGAAGGGGCCCCCTCCGGACTCAATCTAGAGTTCCCCAGCAGAAGTGCAGTGCTGACGGCCCCCCTGGAGGGTGAAGGCCCCCCCCGCACCACGGGGGCTGCAGGGGCCTGTGTTACGCCCCTGCTTGCTCCATGGGTCGGCGCACCCACGTATTTGCTCATGCCTCTGCCCTCCTTGCAAATCTGCAACCCTAAAACAGTTCTACCATCATTTTTCAGCAGTATCTAGCACTATGAGCAAACAACAATTTTTGGGGCACATACATCAAGCATTTTGCCGGTCGCAAACAGGCCGATTCACAGAATTGGCCCGTTTGAGACTGGTAAAAGGCCTTTTCCGATACATGTACCATCTTTGCATTAGCAAAATAGGTAATCTCAATTTTTTGCAATTACCTACATTGCAAATGCATTTAGGGAATCGTAATTTGTGATTCCCTATTTGGGATGGATGTAGCATTTCCTAAATGCAACTGTGCATTTAGGAAACGCTAATTACTATCAACTTCAAGTTCATGGTAATTTGTGCATGAATTGAAAAATGCACCAAAAATGAATGTTTTCAATGTGCTATGTGGTGCACATATGCATGTGTGTGCTACACATGTGCATACTTACCTTTTTGGTGGGTGCCGCAGGGGTCTCAGGCCCCCAGGCACCCTTGGATTTGAATTCCCAAATTGCGATTACCAATTTGGTGATTGCAAATTGCGAATGCATTCCCATTCAGGAATGAATGGGAATGCATTCCCAAATAGCGATTCACAATTTGTGAATTACTATTAGGGAATGTTAAGGATTCACCAGATTAATTGTGAATCCTTCATGCATAGGCATTTGCCATTAGCGAATCCTTAAAATGTGTTATTTTGTAATCGTAAATGATTACCTTGATGCAGGTGTCCCTTTATCTTTATGTTCCTCCTTGTATTGGCCACCTGGTGTGCTCTTGCACCCTGCTATGTGACCGGTGCCTCAAGGTGCATACAGGTAGGCAGTACCGGTGTGGCAAGATGCGGCTCAGGAAACTTTCTTCCGGAGAAATCATCAACTTATCTCTTAACATCTCAGACACTAGTCCAGACCCCTAAGTGCCTTACTAACATTTACCTCATTGGTGCAATTCCATCAATTGAGAGGACCAAGGGGTCAAAGAGCCATGGTGTGCAAAAGTCTGACTCAGGACTGTGCAACTTGCAGGTTGGACTGAGCTTTCTTAGACATTTTGTGTTCCGTCAGAGTGAGAAGAAGCAGTAAAGGCTTGCAACTGTTGTGTTTATTCTTTTTTTATTCTGTTCATTGTGTCCTTTTTGAAAGGCCCTAGGTGGGTCTGTGACAATTGTCATCTATTATCTGTGGCTCTTTCTCACCCTCAATGCACCCTGAAGTGTTACCAATAATGAATGCAAGGAATTAACTTCAGTTCGAAGGGCCCCAGTTTTAGGAATCGAAACAGGTTGGTGTGGCAGCAGTGTTAGCAACTGTTGCCTCAGTTTTGAGCTGATATGTAGTAGAGATGGATTGGCTAGGTCAAGGTGTAGTTTTCAAGCCCCTCGTATGCTCCCTCATTCCACCTATATATCATTTGGTTCACCATTATTTCTGAGAGTTCTGTGCCTACAAACCCTCCTTGATTATATACTATCTATTTCCTCATCCTTGCTATAGACTATGAGGTCCGGCCCCCCACACGAAGGACCTTACAGTCAGAAAAATGACTTAAGAACACTAAAAATGTCCAAGACGCTACATTAACTGCTAAAGAGGGAGATTTTCATGATCCGCAATCCCACTTAGTTGTAACCTCAAAGTTGGATTCCGGTGGGAGTGTTTCTTATCAGCCAACTAAAATTGTCAATAATACTTCGAACCAGACCTTCTAGTCCCATATTATTGATCTTTTAACAGACAGACAAAGCCCAATGTAAGGATGTTCTATCTCTACCTTTATCTGCCCCAGCAGTCCTAAGTTTATCGGTAGCAGTATGCAATGGCATGCTACCCCATGGTGCTGCGTTGGGGGTTTGTTTTATACAGTCCACTGATGATGATACATGCTTATCATGTCTGCTCCAACCAAGGGTGGGGAACTCAAGCAATGGTAGTTAAGGCTCAAATTCATGTGGATATTGAGTACTGTCACATTTTCATCCCCTTATAATGCATCTTTAGGTCTAACAGCGGAACCTGAACAACAGATTTTCCAAAGTAGTTTGTGCAGCACAGATTAGACTAAATCCACACACTAGTCCTAGTGATAGTGACAATTCTGTCATACGCCTGTACGATAACCAATCATACCAAGGGTTACCCAAGTCATCCAAGCCCATCAAGAAATCAAAATCTGATCCCAGTTCGAGTGAAAACAATAGCCCTGTCATATGTATGGATGATATTAATAGAATCCAAAAAGCATTTTCAAAGCAGATGTTGAAGATAACATCAGCAAAGTTTATAAATTATACCAAGTACCATCGAACTCCGAGCTCAGGCAAGCCCACCGACCACAGATAAAATGAAAAAAAATTATATAGATCCTTTTAGCCCTGTGCCTACAGAGATATGCAAATATTCTGACTTACAACCAACATTAACATCTCAAAAAATCAATTTTAATAATGTTATGGAGTCAGGCATAGCCCCTGATGGTTTAGCAAACGGATAACTCATTAAACCCTGCTGACCTTTCCTTCTTGGACAAATATGGAAAAAACTTGTTTGGGACAATGGATGCATAACAACAGCGCTAAACTTCCACTCCCATAAACTAGATATTCAGGTGATGCTACAAAATACTCTAACCTTGCGTGTTGCTGGGATAGACACCAAATTACATAACCTAACTAATCTGGTGGTTAGAGCTTAATCCGATGTAAACAATCAACTAATAAATTGTACATGTGCATGAATTGTAGACAATGTCTCGGAACTTCCAACTATAGTAAGATTCCTCATTGACAAAGTAAAGAAACTGGCTTCTTAACCGAGGGCCGAGCCTTCAGTACTTACCTATTTGGGTTTAAGCGTGGGTTGTGCTAATGAAAGTCCAATGATTCAAAATCTCAACCTGATGCTATTGTACATGTTTAAAATAACCAATTACCAGGTTGAACAGCCTGTTGTTGTCAAAGATCAACAGAAATACCAGACAGCAAGAAGCCAGAACAATCCTTGGGGTCAGAAAAAGACAAATGTACCACATTAATAGAAGATCTTGACAGTGAGGGATGTTAAGTTCTAAACACTTCAGATCCCATGAGGGTTCAAGTGGTCAGCCACCCCTAGCAAAAAGGGCTAGCAAGAGGTTAGGAAATGCCCAGCATAAAGCCAAGAAGGTTCCAGAAATACTCATTAAAGCTGTGAAGATGCCGATGGACTGTTTTCCCATTTTCAAACTGAGTTGCCAGTCCAAACAACAGCAGGAGTCAATATATTGAGTACAGTGGAGGCCATTTGTGACCATAATCAATCAACTCAGTTACATTTTTTGCTTGGTCCTCAGTTATTGGATTATTTATTTATTTATTTATATGCTTATTTCGCGCCTGAATCAGCCCCGAAGGGGTATCTCCGCGCGTAGCTTCTGAACAGGTATCATGGAACTACCAAGGACATAAGACTGCTGCGATTGCGGGGGAAAACATTAGTCTTGGGAAAAAAGGTATGTTTTTAACTTCCTTCTAAAGGACAAATGGTTGGAGGTGTGTCTCAGCAATGGGGGCAGAGAATTCCAAAGCATCGGGCCTTTAAGAGAGATGGCCCGCCCTCCCTGTCTTGCTCTCGTCACCCTAGGGACCTGAAGCAGCATAGTGCTACTGGAACGTAGAGCACGTCTTGGTAAGTAGGGGACAAATATGTCTCTTAGATATTGAGGGCCGGATCCGTAGATACATTTGTGCATTATACAACATACTTTGAAGTCAATGCGCTGTTTCACCGGTAGCCAGTGAAGAGAAGAGAGGAGAGGGCGTGAGGGAGTACGGGGCAAAGCATTCAAAATGAGTCTTGCCGCGGTATTCTGTACCACCTGCAGCCTACCCAGCTGTTCTTGGTTGGCAGAAATAAGCAGTCCATTGCAATAGTCCATCCGACCGATGACCAATGCTTGTACCAGCGTCTTCCTATGGATGTCAGGTAGGAAGGGGAATATGCGTCGAAGCAACCCTATCACTCGGAAACAAGTTCCCGTGACTTGATTGACGTGGTCTTTTAAGATCAATGCTTGATCTAGACGCACTCCCAGATTTTTTACGGTCTGCTTTGGTGCCGGAACAGGTCCTAGCTCAGATGGCCACCATTCGGGAGACCATAGCAGAGTGGCCCCTCCAAACAACATGACTTCAGTCTTGGTCACGTTGCATTGGAGGAAGTTGTGGGCCATCCAATCTGCCACGGCTCGCATACCATTTTGGAAAGATTTTATAACCGTTGGTGTAAGAGTTTGGAAGGGAAACAGCAGCTGGGTGTCATCAGCATAGGAGATTGGGGTGAACCCGTAGGATCTTATGATGTCTGCCAAGGGGGCCACGTATACGTTAAATAACGTGGGGCTCAAGCAAGAGCCCTGTGGCACACCCTTGGTCAGCTTCCTACAGATGGAATTGTAGGAGCCTAATTTGACACCTTGTTGGCGGTCCGCAAGAAAGCTTTCTAACCATGCCATGGCAGCCCCTTTTATTCCCACCTCCCTCAACCGGCCGAGAAGGATGTCATGCGACACCGTGTCGAAGGCAGCAGACAAATCCAATAGCACCAGAATCACTGAGCTCCCCCCATCAAGTGACATCCTGATAGTATCAGTCACTGACAGGAGAGCTGACTCTGTGCTATGGTTAGGCCTAAAACCAGATTGAGAGTGGTCTAGGCCGCCCGCTGCCTCGATGTAGATGGACAGGTGTGCGTTGACGTGTTTCTCTGCAAGCTTACCAAAATAGGGTAAGAGGGAGATGGGTCGGAGGTTGGAAAGTTCCGACCACGGGAGAACAGCATTCTTGCGGATGGGGTTCACCACCGCTCTCTTCCACACAGTGGGCACGTTTCCCTTCTTTAGGGACTGATTTATAACCTCTTGAATATAGGGGCCCAGCAAGGGACTCAGGGGGACTAAAATTTTGGCAGGAATCAGATCTTCTGGAGACCCAGATTTTACATGGGTCATTAGTGTTTCAAGTTCTTCACTTTTAATGGGAGGGAAGGTGGTCAGAGAGAAATTGGTGTTCTTATTGGGGAGAGGTGTATTCAAGGTACCTCTTTCTGTTTGGGACACCAAAATCTTGTCATAAATGGAGTCAATTTTATTTTCGAAATATAGAGAGACCTCCTCACACAGACTTTGAGAAAAATCATCTAAGCCTACACTAGCAGTTGGCTTGACGAATGTCTCAAGGATCCGATATAATTCTTTAGGAGAATTACCAGCTTGTGTGAGTTGTTGCGTTATGCAATTTTTGCGGGCGGCTTTAACATGTTTATAATAATTAGCTTGTGCTGCCCGGTGGGCCTTCTTATTATCTTCCGAATGACATTTTCTCCACCTCTTTTCTATCCTCCTACATTCTTGTTTCTCCGTTCTGAGAGCCTCTGTGTACCACTTCTCCTGTCTGGCTACGGGGAATTGTTTGAATGTTTTCAGGGGGGCAATTTTATCTATGGCAGTGGTAAGTGAATTTTGGAATGTTATTAAACTATGTTCCACATCATCTATATCCTTAATGTCAGGTTTTTCCCAGGCATTTTGAAGTGCCTCCAGTGTGAGCTTGTGCCATTGTCTACGTATAACAGGGGGTAGGGATTTCTTATGAGATCCTTTGTTGATTTGGAATATATTAAATTCCAATAAAAAGTGATCAGTCCACTCTAATTGTACCGGTGTTTTACATGATATGTTATCAAAATTAGTGTGTATCAAATCAATAAATCCCCCAAAAACTGATGTAATGGAGAAACTAAATGATAGTAAGGCCAGTCAACTGCAAATTTCCACTGTACTATCATCAAACACTGCCATAGTTTCTGTTCCACACATTAGTTCTAACGCTTCCAATCATTTTATTTCTGGGTTCATGTTGGCTCACGGAACTAAACCTGAAGTTAATCAGACAAACTTTTCTGTTAAAGGAAGTCAGGATAGTTTTCCAGTTGGTGAACTGTACTCGGGTACTTATTCAACCCTGTTTAGAGATCTCTGCTGGGCCTATGCTAAGAAATCAATCTTTTAATGACTTGAAAATTATATTTCATTCTCTGCATAAATCCAGAGGTATGCATGATATTCTGTAGTAGGGAACAATTTTAAAACTAATATCTTCGATTCCTGAACTATCACTTATTTCATCTGTGGATATTTTATCTGTTCAATTTAAGCAAGTTCTATTCAATTCTGCACATGAGTCTACCATCACAACTTGGTCTAACAAAGAAATAGCAAGTAACATTCTTGAATGCAGCCTTTACTTTACAGAGTGGGACATTGAGATTAAGAGATGCTCTCCCATAAAGTATCCCTCTATGTTAGAAGTAGAAATCCCAAAAAGCTGAGAATGTCTCTTTTACCACTAAAAATATGACAGCAAAAATATTATCTCCCCTACTTAGAGGTGCAATTTGTCATCTTAATAATGCAGTAAATATCGCAGGTCTCTCAGTCACAAATATGTTATCAGGTTTTCGCATCTGTGAATTACTAACCAAAAACACAATGACAACAGAAGATTTGGCATGGCTCCTGGCAACTTTAACTAACAGAACATCTGGCGGTGGGGACTAAAGTCTGAATGACATCAATGTAAAAAACAAGCAAATGAGAATCAGCTCTTGGAATGTTCACAGTCTTGCTCGGTTGTTGGTTTAACCAGATACAATTTCCTTATTATAATCTTTTGAAATCTTGATGTTTCAAGAAATGTGATGAGCACAAGATACTCCACTGCTTGGCTATAACAAATTTATTCTTCCAGCTACACGTTCAATCAATCAAGGACACGCTCAGGGCGGTCTTTCATTTTGTTATTCTAACAGAGCTGAGTGTCAATGTAGAAGTAAATGATATGCAGCTGACATTGATACAAGATGTACCTCTACAGTTTGACTCTCAACTGATTATATTGAATATTTATCTTACGAGAAAAATTAATAAAATGACTCAGTTGTTCACTCTATGAGACACTGCAAACCCGATGGCTGGCCTAATCATCTCTGGTGATTTCAATATACACCTAGGGCTCTATTATGATGTTGGTCCTGAAAGCCTCCGACCTACAGTTAGAGGCTTTCTGACCGACATCCTAGTTTCACTTTTGACTGCTGCATTACAATGCGGGTGGTCAGGAGTAAACCCGGACGATTAATCCGGCTGGATTCCAACAGGCTCAAGGAGCTCATCGACCAGTTGGAGGCCTCATAGAAAGCCTGTTGGAAACCGACTAACGGGGCCCCTAGCAGGGCCTCCATTCCTCCACGGACACCTTGAGGTGCCTGCCATACAGTGCAGGGATTAACAAAAACTCCCATATCTCTATGGGAGCTTGTGCTGCAGACCGTTTATGGCCGCACCACAGAGAAATGGGTGGTCGCATTGTAATAGAGGTGTCGGGACCGCCAACTGGAGGTATGTCGGTCCTGAGACCGTGATGGTGTCAGGCGGACGTGAGTTCGCCTGACATTGTAATCCGGCCCTTGGTGTCACTTAAATCTTTAAATTGGTCAAGCAAAGGTACCGCTAAATTATGCAGTGATAATTTGCAGCAGTTTTGCCTAATAATGCTAGATACATTATTTTCATGTAAATTAAGGGAAATACCAACATTTAAAAACTTGAAATATAGTTCTATCATCGATTACATTTTCATTTTAAATGACTTGGGCCCAAAAATGTATGATTACAAGATGATTTCAAGAGTAGAAAGTAACCATAACCCCTAGACACTAACTTTGGACCTTTCAATAAGTTGAAATCATAAAACCAATGTGATTCAACAATCAGTCCTTTCGACCGATAATTTGGTTTGGTATTCCGACAAACAGGCTAAAATAGTGGAACTTACTGATCTTCTAATCAACCATAGTGCCTTGGGGTTGCTTAGTGGAGGAAGTATGGTGGACCAGTGGAAGGTCAATTTTACCTCTTTGGTGGAGAAATTCACTGCAAGAAATTCAGCTAAGGTGAAACCCTTGAGGTCCACTGCCAATAAGTGGTATTCGTCAAAACTATTCAATCTGAAAAGGCTCGTAAGAGTGCTTCTAGTGTGGTTTTTAACCATCAACATTGGCCAACCTATCGCTCTTTTAAAGAAAATCTGAGGCTACTGAGAAGGCAATTCAGACAAGAAGTCTTCCAAGGCGAAGTCAAAATATCAACAGAGCTATGGCATAGGTTACTAAGTGCCACCAAGACCAACAATGCCAAAGCATTCTGGGGGGTCATTAATGAATTGGAAAAAGAAGGTAATAGGGCATATAGTGTCAATGTTATGGAGGATGTGTGGGTGAAGTTCATCATTAACTTGTATGGCCCTAGTGCAGCCAACTTAAATAGCCATCATTTCGCAAAGTGCAGTGAGACATCAGAAATTATAGGAAGTAGATCAGCATAGGTGCTACATTTAGAACCCCTGAGTAAAAAAGAAAAACCAACCCTTTTCATCGGATTAGATTAAATCAGGCCCCTAGCCCTAATGGGCTCCCAATGCTATAATTCAAGCCAAACCTGATATGTGGGCCAAGGTCCTGACTTCTTTGTTCGATGAGGTTCTAGCAATGAACACCATTCCAGAGTCCTTGCCAGGAAGTTTCCTGCAGCCAATTTACCAAAGAGGCCAACCAGATAACCCCTGAAGTTGAGGCAAAGGTCTTTGCCTCCTGATTATTGACTGATTTGGAAGAGTGGGCTACATCACAGTAAATAATCCCAAATAAGCAATCAGGATTTCGTAAGGGGCAATCTACAATTACCAACCTATTGACCCTCACCCTACTGGCACAGCACACTATTTAAAAAAAAAAATATATATACATCTTTTTTATAGACTTAAAAGCTGCATTCCACTCTGTTCCACTATCAATACTATGGAGAAAACTTGGTGGATGGGGTATTCCCCAAAAGCTTCTGGATGCTATTATACTTGTGTACACAAATACTTTGGTTCCGGTTAAGATAGATGATGGATTTAGCTTGTTTCAGAGAATTAAAATCTAAAATGATCTTAAACACAGCTGTGATTTGGCCCCATGGCTTTCTAACCTTTTTATGTCAGATCTGTTGCAGCACTTTGAAACCATTAATCCTCACTCTCCCAAACTTGCAAAAGTTCATCTTAAATATCTTCAGTCTGCTGATGATGCAATCTTACTTAGTCAAACCCCTATGCGACTAATCACTGCATTTGATGAATACATAGCAGCTAATTGCTTAGTGATGAATATCAAGAAAACTAAGATCATGAAAATTGGCCCATCGAACACTGAAACTCGACCCTGGCAAGCGAGAGGAGGGACAATTGAGGTTGTGATGACATTTAAGTGTCTGGGCATTTTATTTGATAGAAAAGTTTCATTTAATTAGTTATTTTCACATTTTAAGAGCAAAAACATCTTTAATATTTGTTTTCAAGTCATTATGAGATTCATTAAGATGCCAATCGTATGAAAATCTTCTCAAAGTTATGGCAGACAAATTATTAAATTACTAGTGACTATTGCCTGTGGCTCACCCGTCACCAAGGGAACGGATGCTAATCTATTGGATTTATTGTTATTTAAAGCTTACAAGTCCATCTTTGGAATTCCTAAATCAACTGGCCAAGCTGAAATCCACTTAGAGTTTGGTCTCTGAAAACAGTCTTTGGTGGCTCAAGGATCATTTTTGAAATGTATTCATTCATTGGTCCTATAAGAACTTGGCTCATTAACAAATAATTGCTGGTAGAAAATAAATCATTCTGAATATGCTGGAGCTTGGAGATCCTACATTTCAATGTATTTCCAAAGTTTTGATTTACAGCCGGAGTTCCCTAAAATGTATAAGCTTTGTCATTTGCTCCCTTAATGACTGAAATATCGATTAAGCCCTTCAGTCTTATTTACACTGTGCATGTTATTGATTTATCTCTTCTCCACCTGATTTTTTCTCTATTCTTTGATTGCAAACTAACTGTATTGAAAGTGCAGATAATGAATATTTGTGTTGGTACACAAATAATTGTGCAAATGTACATATGAAATGTTCAGATTTATGTCTTAGGTAATGTTGTTGTGATTAAGTACAGTCATTTTGAGCATGTCTTTCTTTTTTTGAATAAGTGTATGTATATGGTATGTCTTTTCGTAGAAACTATTTTCTAACAAAAAAACAAATGAACTAAAAGGGTATAAATAAACAATACCAAACAAATCTTTAATTAAAGTTGATTTGTTACTCTAAATAAGAAGATGTCATAAATTTCATGTATGGTCAGCACTATTTTTCTTCAAGAATTTACATATGGTCCAGCTGTCCTTACGTCCCAGGACCTATCTCCCTGTATACAAATGTTTCTGTAGCCTAAGCACTGCTTTTAAAATATTACCTAAAATAAGTGCTATATTCATTTATTTTTTTCTTCTATGATGTTTTTATGCACCTGGCACTTTCTTTGCTTTTGCCTCAATAAGTTATATGACTGGATAATTACGGTTACATTTTGTATAAAAGCATATGGCACTTTGAATTACTTAGTATATCTCATTGTGGGTTAGGCAAAAAGCAGGGCTATTCCTTAGTAAACATTTGGCACTTCGAAATATTGTATGTTTTTTTGCGGGCAGCCAAATTTTTAATATTGTTAATGTTTTGCATATAGATTTTTATTGAATGGCAGTATGTCCTCAGCTATAAGCACTTCGCACGTTTATGGAACCTGTATGACTCTCTTCAAGTTAGGATAAATGTATTCTTATGCTCAACTGAGGTATTTTTATGCACATAGGTTGTATTTGCATTGCTGACGTGCCCTTGAATTTACTGTAAGATGTCATGGCTCAGTGGATTAATGCGTCCATTGCAGGGGCCTGTGTTCGACCTCATGGTCACAGATTCAATTCCCGGTGGGTCAACTCAGCCTTTCATTCATCTGAGGTCGATAAAATGAGTACCATTGAGTTGGGTGATAATAAACATTTGTTATTCAGCGCCAAGACACATATGGGCAATCGTGCGCTTTACAAATACACCTGTTATGTTATTTTGTGATGTTTTTTATTGATCAGACAATACGTAGGCTGTCTGTTCATAAGCACTTGGCACTTTGAAGTATTGTATTGTTAATTTGCCTCCAGCTCTATTTTTAACATTGTTGAATGTTTTTGCATATAGATTTTTATTGAAATGCAGTATGTCCTCTGCTATAAGCACTTAGCACTTTTTTTGAACTTCTATGGGTCTTTTTCGAGTTAGATTAAATGTAATCTTATGCTCAAATTTGTTATTTTTATGCATATAGGTTTTATTCGCATTTGCAATATGTCCTCTTCTATGTATTGTAAAATGTCATTTTGTGATGATTTGTATTTCTCAGACAGTAAAATTTACTTACAATTGAGAGTCATAATTTTATTTTTAAAATAATAATGAACCATCTATGTTTGCCTTGTACACACAACGAACATACAGATTTTTGCTAAATATAAGTTCACTATTCAAACAACCAATCAGGACCATTCAGAGGTGTTAAACAGTTCCTGGAGAGATTTGAAAATGGTTCAGAGAAATTATCACAAATATGATAGGAGCAATAATGGGAACTTACAAAACTATGACCAAATGGTTTTTGAAGATGTACCCTACATGCATGAGATACTGATCCAATTTAAACCAATATTTGAAAGCCTTGAATCAAGTTCAATATAAAAATGTAAAGAAATTATTGAAACAAAACTTTATGTTCAGGTCTATTTACACAGATACATCACCCACTCCAGCTCCCTCAACCTCCCAAACCCAAACCTCTTCCACCCCTCCTACAAGTACTCCTCCCAAATTCACTTCTTACCTGTCCTTAATCCCTGTCCAGATCATTGAAGTGCCTGCCTGCTCCATGCCCACTAAAAGCCCCTTCCTGAGGAGGGTTCCCTGTGGCAGTCTGTTTAGGAAGCAGGTTCTGAGTAACAATCCCGCAGGCTGTTGCTGTGCTTCTTGTTTGTCTTCCCATTATAATTTTATTTTGAGTTCATATTTGAGAGAAGTATCTAATTTATTAAAGGACTATTTTTTTTTTCAAAAGTCTGTCCTGGCATTATTATTCATTTACAAGGCATTGTTTATTAACAATGTTCATGATGAAAATGCAAGATATATGCTTGCATTTATGACAGTAAAGAAATAAGATTTTTCAAATAACATATTTCTGCAGTGCAAACATTAGTGATATACATTTGTAATGTACATTGGAAGTTTGGTGTTTGCATTCATTATGAGGATAGACACTTACACCCAAAAAATTATTTATGTTTTTATTTTTAAGTTTTAAAAAAACATATGCATTGTATCTTAAAAGAATGCAAGAGTAAATTAAAAATGTATAATATGGAGAAAATGCACTAGACAAGGGGAAATGTGACATTAATAATTATATCAGCTGTTTTAAGTTTAGAACTAACATAGTTTTATATTTATTGAAAAACAAACATTTTGCCTTCTCTAGCTTAGCAACTTCTAAATATTATACATTTTACATTATTTCAATAATGCACAATGCATATGTATATAATTTTATCGGTTTTTAAAAAATGATTAAACATACCTGTATAGAGACATTTTGAATTTTGGATTAATGTCAATTTTTGTGTAGGTGTCCATTATTATGAAGACGGTTTGCACCAAATTTGGAAATGAAATAAAATTATACAAGTGTGCTTCTTTAAATTTCTTCAACTACATTACACACATATGCATTACACATTAGAAAAATATTGCTTGTAAGTGTGGTTTATAAATGCATGAGTCCTGAACTAATGTAAATAGACAATTCAAAAGGTAACAAGTAAAAAAGAAGCCTACCTTCGATTTCGGTGGTGACAGGGTTGATTTGCTTTGTGGTCAAGTAGCAGCAGCAGCAAAGGCAGGACTTAGATGATCAGGACCATGACAGAATAGGAAGTTGATAAAAGAAACAAGGTACGGTTCTGCAAAGTATCCCTTCGATACCGCCAACCCAGGTGCACAGGTTTATCAGCCAGTCACATTGGCAGGAAGGCACATCATAATTGGGCCAACGGAAATACTGGCTGCACTCCCTCTAATGGACGCTTTTGCCTATGGTGCCGTCAATGCATGTGGAACAATCTGGCAGAGTCGGCAGCACTCGGACAGAGTCTAGTCCATTGACCCACCATCATCTAAATAGAGCAGGAGAACCGCCTAGTAGGCGGACAGAGACCCCGATGGAAAAGTGACGGCGGAACCAGATCCACCAAGATGTAAATCAGGCCCTCTGTGTGCCAGGACACAAGAAGCAAAATGGTCCAGGGCCTGCTGTACCAGGGCCAAGAGTTTGACTGTGAGGAGAACCAAGACAAGATGACTAGGACCAAGAGGACAACAAAAGAAACAGGGCCAGATGAGCCAAGACTCTGGGAATACGGAAAGGCCATGATGTCAAAAAGCAAAGTTTATTATAACAAGCACAATAGGACAAAAGGGACCAGGACGACCAGGCCCAAGGAGATCAAGACAAATATAGCAGGTGGGTCAGGTCGAAAAGAACTAGGTCTAGAAGAACCCAACCTATAAGGAACAGAACCAAGAAGATCTGGGACAATGGGCAAAGAACTTTGAGAAGGACAAGTACTATAAAAAAAAAAGAAGAGCACACCTTGACCAGGACTGACAGGCAGCCAAGACCACAAACAGAGGCAGCCAAAGTCAGAAGGAAACATTCTAATAGGACCAGGAAACAAGCGACTAGGGAGACCAGGAAGATCAGGAAGATCAAGGGAAAGAGGATCAGGACCTTGAGTATCAGGACCAGGAGAAGCACAGTGTAGTGAGGTCGATGGAATGACAAGCAGGAAGGCAGAAGTGCAGTTCTTAAGAGTTTTATTGTAAACTCTAAGCTAGAGACCTCATCCTCCAAAGTCCAGCACACAACTGACTTTAGCTTGAGGCCAAACATTCCAAACAAACTAGATTCTACATTGGAACACTATGCACATGCATGAGCCACAGTATACAACAGATGAAGGAAGGCTCAGCTTAACTAAGAATACCACAACACCTCCCTCTTATCATCAACCAAACAAATCAAACCCAAAGAGGAGAGAAGGCATGGTTAAACAAAGTCTTTTAAATGAGAAGGAGTAGATTTCTCCCTAACAGATCTTCTAACCGCACAAGCAGGAGAAGAAGTGGAGGGAAGCGGGATGTCTTCTTGAACATCATTGGGGCAACATTTAGCAATCCTGTTGAGGTTCCAAACCTTATGGTCCTGTGTCCTAACAGCATTACCTAAGAGTTTGATAACTCTTAACGGTTGACTATATTTTGAAACACCAAACTTCTTCTCGAGTAGTTTTATCCTCACTAAATCTCCAACATGCACAGTTCTCTTTACAGCTTTCTTCTCATACGCACACTTTCTCTTCTCCATTTTTCCCAACTCTCTTGCTTTCCAACCAGCCGTGTTATCACTTGGACTTGCAGAATCAGACAGCTTTGTAGAGATCCAAGAAGGTTTGAGGGGAGTGCACGCCGACCTTCCCTTAAATAAGGTAAAAGGTGTTACACCAGTAGAGGAATGCACAGCTGGAGACAAGAGCCAACTGCATGGATTCTTTAAGAACTCTGATGAATCTCTCAACAACTCCATTGCTTTATGGATGATAAAGCGAAGCACGCTTATGGACAATACCTCTCTCACTCAGAAAACACTCAACAACACCTGAAGTGAATTGCACCGCATTATCAGTAAGTACTGAGCTTGGCAGACCTTCATTAGCAAACAACTCATCTAGAAAAGAGATCACTGAGGAAGAGTCCACTCGATTGACTATCTTAATAAATGGCCATCTGGAAAACATATCAACACACACCAGAACATACTTATCTTGACTCTTGACCCTGACAGGCCCCAGGATATCCATAGAAATATCCACCCAAGGTCCCGTAGACTGCTTCCTGACAACCATTGGTTGAGTTCTACATTTAAGTATTTTGTTGCTCACGGAGCACTGTGCACAATCTTGCACCAATCTCTCAATTTGTGTGTCCATAGCGGGCCACAAATATAGTTCTCTAACTCTCTCTTTCGTTTTGGCAATCCCCATATGACTAGAGTGGGCATTTTCAATAATTTTGGACCTTAACTTTGCAGGAGGAACAAGTCTACTTCCCCTCACTAACAACCCATTAAGCAGCGATAATTGATCCCTAACACACCAAAAACCTTTAATCTCCTCATCATAGTCTTTCTTTTCACACCAACCATCACGTACACCCTATGACTCGTTGAAGATTAGAATCAGAGCCTAACTCCATTGTCCATTCATTTTCTGTGATGACACCTTCCGTCACAATGCACAACTTAAAATCCTCTGATGAGTCCTCACTAAAAAGTGAAATATCCTCATCAAGCTCAGAGAGAGAGTCTCCAGAAAGCCTGGACAGACTGTCCGCTAATATATTACTAGATCCAGGTAAATAGGAAACACTAAATTTGAAGTCCTGTAAAGCAACAACCCACTTCCTTATCCTATGAGAGACGCAATCAATACCTTTCTTTTCAAACACCTCCTTAAGCGGTTTGTGGTCCGAAATGATAGAGAATTTGTTTCCCCATAAAAACGTTTTGAGTTTGCGAACAGCCCAGAAAACTGCGAGAGCCTCTCTTTCCACAACTGAGTAGCTACATTCAGCTCCTCTCAGTGGCCTTGAAATGAACAGAATGGTGTTGTCCACTTTATCTCCTTTCTGTAAAAGAACAGCCCCAATGCCCTTGCAACTTGCGTCCGTCATTATATATGAATCTCTAGTAGGATCAAAACTAGCAAGATCTTGAGCATGATTAAGAAAGCTCTTGATATGATCATATTCGCCACAACATTCTTTGTCCCAGACAAACTCTTGTCCTTTCTTTAGCAAAGTTCTCATTCTCTCAGTTTTCTGGACAAACCCTCCAAAAAACTTATTATACAACTCGGCCATGCCAAGAAACTTGACTAATTCATCCTTGCTGTCAGGATATTTGAGATTAGAGATTGCCTCCACCAAAGACGGCTTAGGTTTGATGCCAGACCCATAGACTAAATGTCCACGGTATTCTATGGTTTCTACATCAAATTTGCACTTGTCCAGCCTAAGAGTGAGGCCTGCGTCTTGTAGTCTACTCAAAACCTCACGCACTCTATCATCATGCTCTCTGCGCGTCACACCATGCACCAGAATATCATCTTGATAGACCTTAACCCCATGAATACCAACCATAATATTTTCCATCACTCTCTGGAAGACCGAAGCGGCTGAAATCAGATCGAACGGTGTCCTGAGAAACCTATAAGTTCCGAAGGGAGTGATGAAGGTCGTGAAATCTTGGCAAGAATGGTGTAACCTGACCTGGAGATAGGCCGAGTAAAGATCTAACGAGGAGAAGTGCATGGCCTCACCCAAGGAAGACAACATCTCAGTAATGTTAGGAAGCGGGTAATGGTCAACTATGACAGCTCTGTTGAGTTCTCTCATGTCGATGCATAATCTTGCCTCGCCGTTGGCCTTACGCGCCATCACAACCGGAGAAACCCACTTCGTACCCTCGACCTCTTCTATAACACCATTAGTTATCAATTTATCCAATTCAGCCTTCATTTTGTCCCGAACCAAGAGCGGAACATTCCAGACTTTAGCAACCTTGGGCACAGAGTTTTTCCTCAGTTTAATAAGGTGTAAATATTTTTTAAGACACCCAAGTTTTTTACTAAAAACACTCGGAAATCTCTTGGCCCAATCACTATGATCCGAGACCACGGCCACGCCAGAAAGATCTCTCAAACGCACCAAGGGAACTTCATTGGGGTCAAGATAGACACCAAGATCTTTCTGATGCGCCCAGCTAACGAGAGAATCCCCTTTCATTGATACATAGATTTTCCCAGCTGTAATCCTGCCTTTAAAATCAATAGTGCCTATAAAAAACAACCTAACAGGTCTATAATCTGGCCGCAGTAACCTCTGGGAATTATATCGGGTTTGAGTAATTTGACTTTGTTCCGTAGGTTCTTCTCAAAGAAGGTTCTGGGTATTAATGTAATCTTGGCACCAGAGTCAAACAACATGTCCACAGAGCAGTCATCAATCAGAACTTTTTCTATGGGACCATCCATTTTAACAATATTGACTTGAGATACTACTGATTCATCTTCACTCTGATCATACAGGTCTACCTCCCTCACCTTTTTCTGAGACTTGTTGGATGTACAACATTTTGAAAAATGCCCCTTTCTTTTACAAATGGAACAAGTTGTTCTCCACCCGGGACAATCTTTGGCATTGGCCAAATGACCAACGTTGCCACTACGAAAGCATTTAAAGTTAGAGGGTTTGGAAGTGGAGGTTGAACCTTTGTTATTACTAGAGTTCCCCGCTTCAGGAGTAGATACTTTTTGAGACAGGGATGAGGTGGATGCTTTGATCTCCTTAACATCTGTAGAACCTTTTTTTCATCAGAGTTGTTTTTACGAATAGTTTCAGAACATGTGTGGGAGTGCTCATGCAATTTAAGAGCAGTTATCACTTCTTGAAGCGTGGGATGGTCTTTCTGCCACAAACTGTCTTTAGCTTTTTCTAGAGAAGAATCAAGCATTAGCTGATCTCTAAGTCGCTCATCCAAGGTACCTGCAAAAGTACACGTAGCAGCTAGTTTGTGAAGAGCAGTGACATATTGCTCTACAGATTCATCTTGCCTCTGCATCCTCTTTCCAAAATGGAAGCGTTCCAAAACCATGCTCAATTTGGGAAGATAATGCAGATCCATTTTTTTAATGCAAATTTCTTATTCGTTGAGTGAACCCCCATCAGTATCAGACAATTCACGGAAGGTTCTCAAAGACGTCCTGTCGTTCTGAACCTAGATAGTGCATGAACAATGATGACTTTCTTTCTGCACTCAAAGAGGTGCCACATACCCTCGCATAGTGAGCAAAAACTTTCTTCCATTTAAGCCATGGTATAGGAGGATCACCCAGCTCAGAGAGAAAGAATGGCGGGGCTGTGACGTTCTGCATGGTATTGGACAGACAATTTACAAATAGAAATTTCTCAATTAAATCAAAGAAATATGTAGCACACCTGAATAACAATTTGAACGAAGGCAAAGAGTCCCAAGTCAAGGTATATGAAACCCCTGTAAAATACACATGCAATATTATACAGTTACCAGTTAAGGACAGAAGACCTTCCAATTACTGATCCGCAAAGCTTGTCATAAAATAGTGTACCTCTTTGTATGTAGATGTTAGTTGAAGGGCAGAATGAGTTGTATAATGCTGGAAGAAATAGTGCAAAATAACGTTGGGATGAGCTGTGCCAATCAGCGTTTGTATAACTTGGATGAGCGTTTACAAAGTATGCTGTGCCGATCAGCGAAGAGCAGAAGGGCCCTGGAGAAAGCTCTGCCAATTAGCGGTTGTGACAGCTGGATCGGCGTTAAGGAAATAAGCTGTGCCGATCAGCGAAGATATGGTGAGCAAGCTGTGCCGATCAGCAGAGATAAGGTGAGCAAGCTGTGCCGATCAGCGGAGTTACGCTGTAAGTATACAGTTGTAGGAACGGCATTTACAGCTGTGCCGATCAGCGTCTGAATGAAAATCCAAGATGGCGCCTGATGTGTTGACGTCACCACGCAGCTCGCTGTCGTCGGCACGCTGCGTGAAGGGGGCGTGAGTCAGTTCACAGGTCGGACGTGCTTGCGGTGAATCAGAGGCTGCGGTCGCTAGGCAGCCGTGTTGTGGTGAATCAGAGGATGACGTAGAGGCAAAAGGCTGAGGAGCGATAAGCGGTTGCTAATGTCCGTGGGTTGCTAGGCAGCTGTTTGAAGGTCAACAAGGCACGAGAGAGATGTCTGTAAGTGATAATTTCTTTTGAAGCCTGGGAAACTTACACGAAAAGAAGATGTCAATTTTCTTGACCAGCCAGTATAAAGGCGAACTTACACGAACAGAAGAAGTTGATTTTCTTGACCAGCCAGTATAAAGGTGAAAGGCAGTTCAAAAGAGCAGAGTCTCTTACATGCCAGAGTTGAAGTAGTGGAATGCCACAATGTAGTAAAAGAAACTTTTGAAGTCCTTTCAGCAAAAGTTGAGAGGATGTGCCTTGACCCTCTGCAGAAGACAAAACCTTGAAAAGTAGTCCGGATGAGGATGTCCAAGAGTAGGAGGGTGAAAAGTGAGAAAATCCCAAAGTAGACGAGTTGAGTTGAGGTCTCTGAGTGTGGGTGAAGTCCAATCATCGCCAAAATGTAGTGAGGTTGATGGAATGACGAGCAGGAAGGCAGAAGTGGAGTTATTAATAGTTTTATTGTAAACCCCCAAGCTAGAGACCTCATCCTCCAAAGTCCAGCATACAACTGACTTTAGCTTGAGGCCAAACATTCCAAACAAACTAGATTCTACATTGGAACACTATGCACATGCATGAGCCACAGTATACAACAGATGAAGGAAGGCTCAGCTTAACTAAGAATACCACACACGGTAAAGAGGAAAAGAAGAAAAAGGAGGACCAGGAGGATCAAGATCATGACATCAGGACCAGGATTATGACAGCCTGGAGATCTAGGCCCAGAGCTAGAAACAGGATGACCAGGAATATGAACAACAGATGGCCTGCCCAGGAGAACCAGATAAAGAAGGGCCATAATGAGTTTGTGTAGCAGCATAGGAACAAGCAGTAGGAAGACCAGGGCCAAGAGGATCTGGACTAGCTCAAGCAAGGCAAGATTCAGGCCAATGGGATCGGGGCAAAAATAAGCAAAGAGGACGAGGGGGTCAGCATAAAGAATACAAGAGCACCATAGCCAGGACAAGTGCATGGAGGATTAGAAGGATCAGCACCAATAGGAACAGGACTAGGAGTGCCAGGGAGATCATGACCATATGACCAGGGCCCAGAGTACCAAGAGGAACAGAAAGACTAGGACCTGAGGGTAGCAGGATCAGGGTGAGGAAGATCAGGAGGACCAGATCAGCCAGAGCCAGAAAGACTACGGAGATTGGTCCTCGATGTCCAGGAGTGCCAGGACGTACACAACGAGGCTCAGAAATACTCAAACAAAGAGAACCAGGATCAAGGGTCCCAGACCATTGAGTCAGTGCCAGAAGGACCATGAGGAAAAAGAACAGAGCCAGAAGGGTAAGGATGCTCCAAAGCAGGAAGACAAGAGCTAAGAGGGTAAGATCTAAGAGGGCCAGGACACAAGAGGCCAGGTAGACCGAGGGGACCAGCAGAATTAGGAACTGATGTGCAAGGAATCATAAGAGAAGGATCAAATGACAGGTTCAATAGATGAGGGTCATGAGGATCAAGAAAGTAAAGAAAGAGCTAAGAGAAGGGGCCCTGAAAGGACCAGAATGGCCAAAAAGAGCAGAACGAAGATGATTAGGCATACAAAGACCCACACAAGGAGGACCAGAAACAAAAGGAGCAAGTCTAGTGGGCACAAACCAAGAAGAGAACATGAACTGTAAGATCCGTTATTAGTAAGCCCATGGCTAGGCAAACCAGACTGAGAGTGAGGAAGACTGAGAGAACAGGACCCAAGAAATAAAGTGGAGATAACGTTGCAGAGACAGAATATAGATTCAAAAATGTCGAGTTGCATAAATATCGAGTTGCAAATATTGTGGGTCAGAAATAGACATACAATTTTAGGTAAGTAATATCAATGTTAAAAATATCTAAGGGGCACATGCATCAAGGTAGGATTTTGCGAGTCCTTAACACTATCAATGCTACAGCAATTCATCCTCTATGCTGATGATCTTTGAATCCCTTTATTCATGACGAGCTCAGCTCGTCATGAGCACACAAGCAGTGTACTGCATGACGAGCTGAGCTCGTCATGAGCATGGAAGGGGTTAATGGCGATTATTAAGGAATCGCAATTAAGGACTCAAAAAATCCTATGCATGTAGGAATCGCTATAAAAATAATGATTCCTAAACAATCCTTAATTGCGACTCGCAATTTGTGAGTCACAATTAAGGAATAGCCCCCCATTCATTCCTATGGGAATACAGGCCCATAGGAATGAATGGGAGATTGCATGAGCAATTTGCGAGTACCAATAGGCACTTGTAAATTTTGCATGCAATTTCAAGGGTGTCAAAAGGACACCCTGTTGCACCCCTGAAATCGTGATGTGAACCCATGTTGCGTACAGACAAGCCCCGAGGGCATGTATGTGCGCAACATGAAACTTTGAAAAATTAACTTTAGTCCATTTTTGCAAATTACCGACCAGTTCATTTACTCTGTAATTTGCGGCCCCAAATAGCGAAATCGCTATTTAAAAATGGTTTTGCATTGCATTTAAGGAATCGCAAATTGCGATTCCTTAAATGTTAATCGCAATTTAAGAAATCACAATTAATTGCGGTTTCTTAAATTGTGAGTGCCTCACACCTTGATGCTTCGCAAAAGTCCTTTTTATGGGCGCAAACAAACGATTTTTGCAAATCGCACCTTTTGCGCTTGCAAAAAAGGTTGATGCGTGTGCCTGCTAGTGTTTAATTTCGTTTGCAAAAATATAGTTGTTAAAAATATCATTTGTTAAGGGATGTCATGTATTTTAGTTCATATTTTATATGTATGTGTTATATTTTGGTTTGTATAAGAATTGTTTGTATTTTTAATATATGTGTAAAATTTTTATTAGTTATTTTTTATTTTTTATTCGAATTTTGCATTTTTAGGTCCGTGGCAGGATGTGGGTTTATAGGGGAAGAGGGTGGGAAGTAATTTTATTATATTACATTTATTGATTATTTTTATTTATTATTATTTGTTTAATTGAGATGTTATAGTGTCAAATGTGTAAAGTAATTTATTATTAATTAATTAATAATTGGTTGGTAATTAATTTAAATAACGAATTGATAATTATGGTAACTGTGCAATTAATTTTAGGTGTGTGTTGTGGTGTTTATAGATGTTAAGGGTGGGAAGTAATTTATTTTTAAATGATGAATTAATAATGGATTTTTAATTAATTTTAATTGATTCATTGGTAATTAGTTATGGTAATTGTGTAATCAACTTAGGTGTGTGTTTTGGTGTTCATAGGAGTATAGGCTGGTAAGTAATTTGTATTTAAATAATTAATATACAGTTGTTAATTAATGTTTATTATTTGATATGTATTTTGGATAATTGTTTAATTTTTGTCTGTTGTGTTTACTTTTGAAGGGGTATGGGTAGGTATTAAATACATTCGAATTGCTTTATTTATATTTGTTAATAGTAAACGTTTGTAATTTATAAATAGGTTTTAATTGTGTTTTATTATTTTAGAGTTTAATTTAGGTGTGTGTTGTGGATATCTTAGTTTTAAAGTGTGTGTAGTCAATTAATGTTTATTTCTTTTTATTATTAATAATATTTTTTAATTGATTATTAATTATGTTAATTTTGGAGGGAAATGTAATTAAAAATGTTGAAGTGTTTTGTTATTGGTGTGGTATTATAGGGTAGAAAATACAATAAATATATTTATGTATTAATTAATTTATTTGTTCGAAAATATTTAATAGTTTAAACGAATTCTATTTTATAAATGTATTTATTATTTTATATTATTTTTGTCTCTTCGCTATCCAACATTTTCCATACTGTTGCACTCACTGGAGTGGGAATAGTAATTTTGACCCCTCAGGTATCCAACACTTTCCCTACTGTTGCACTCACTGGAGTTGGAATAGTAATTTTACCCCTCTGCTATCCAACACTTTCCTTACTGTTACACTCATTGGAGTTGGTATAGTAATTTTTACAACTCCGCTATCCAATACTTTCCCTACACTACCTGGAGTGGGAGTAGTAATTTTTTCCCCTCCCCTATCCAACTCTTTCCCTACTGTTACACTCTTTGGTGTGGGGCTAGTCATTTTTTCCAGTCCGCTATCCAACACTTTCTCTACTGTTGCTCTCACTGGAGTGGGAAAGGTAATTTTTACCCCTCCGCTATCCAACACTTTCCTTTCAGTTGCACTGTTTGGAGTGGGAATAGTAATTTTTCCCCTCCGGTATCCAACTCTTTCCCTACTTTTGCTCTCACTGCAGTGGGAATAGTAATTATTACCCTTCTGCTATCCAACACTTTCCCTACTGTTGTACTGTTTGGAGTAAGAATAGTAATGTTTACCTCTCCGCTATCCAACACTTTCCCTACGGTTGGATTCACTGGAGTGGGAATTAAAAATGTTACACTCCGGTATCCAACACTTTCCCTACTGTTGCACTGATTGTATCCGGAAATGCAAGTTTAAATATTTGTTTTAATAGTTTAATGTTATAAATTATTTTAGATTTTTTAAAATATTTTAAATTATTGATATACTAGCTTACCCGACGCGCGTTGCTGCGATCTCCGAAGAAAGGAAATTCAAGGAAACTCGTTATGATAACATTCAATTTACATTGTGTCATTTTTATTGAAACGTATTCATTTTAATATGGAAAACATTTCAAAGTGTCGTTTTAATTCTATTTATTTATTTCAGTGCTTGTGGATACATGATTTTTTTGTTTTTCCGTCTGGTGCATGCATCAGTATTCAAAAGATTATGAGGGCCCTGGGTGGGCGATATTTTAAAAAAAATTATGCCAGAAACCTTTGCGGGAGTATACTGAACAACTTCCCAAAGTTTCCTGGCGATCGGATGAATGCTGTTTTAATTCTATTTATTTATTAGAGTGCTTGTGGATGCAGAATTTGTTGTTTTTCCATCTGGTGCGTACATCAGTATTCGATATATTATGAGGGCCCTGGGGGGGGAGCCCATATTTTAAAAACAATTATGCCAGAAACCTTCGCGGGAGTGTACTCAACAACTTCCCAAAGTTTCATGGCGATCGGATGAACGGTGTAGTAATGCATAAAGGACAAACAGACAGACAGACAGACATACATTTGTTTTTATATATATAGATATATTTGAATATAATTCTAAAGTGTTTTAATAAATTAAAGATAATAGTTATTAATTATTTTCAAGTAGATATATACATGTATAAATTATTGTGCGTGTTTCTTTTTTTGATTAGGTTTGTTATATTTTGTTAAAATGTATATTAAATGTAATATAATTTGTTAAAAGTAATATTAATATTTAATATATTTAATAAATATTATTTTATTTTATATATATTTAAATCGATATTTTTTACATCTATATTTTTTACAACAATATCTTTAATTCGCCATTTTTTTGCTTACCTTTGTAGGTATGGAAGTCAATATTTTTGTATTCTACTTTTTTGTTGATATTTTTAACATAAATGTTTTTGTCATTGACATTCTATCAGTGAACCAGAGATGACATGCAAACAAAGGTAACAGGACAAGAGCTAAGAATACCAGCTCAGTGAAGACCAGTGGGTCCACAACAAAAGGGGAAAGGAAGCACAATTCACAGAGGCCTAGAGTATCAAGATCTGGCATACCAGGACAAGTAGGACCAGAATGAAGGGGGAAAAGGAGGACCAGGATAGAGAAGGCCAGAATGACAGAAGCCATGATCACCAAGCCGGGCTAAGAAGAGGATGACCTGAACAAACTGGATTAAGTAGTTAAGTTAGTCCAGTATGTCAAGGAACAGGAGGATTGTAGACAATAGTATCATAAAATGTCAGGTCAGTAGTAGGTGGACTAAGGCCATTAAGGCCAGGGACTAGATGAGAAGGAGTAGGTGAACTAGAAGGATCAGAATAAGCAGGACAAGGAACAAGGCTAGGAGGACCAGAGAGGTCAGAACCAAGGCACCAGAACTTGAATTTCCATGTGGAGCAGGAGAACTTGGAACTGGGGTATTAGGACCAGGCTGCTGAGGATCAAGAAAACCAGGCTAACCAGAGGCACACAAACCAAAAGAACCAGACAAGGATTGAAATGACTAGGCCCAGAGGGCCTAATAAGGAGGACCAGTATAGGCAGTCCCAGGTGGACAAGGTCAAGGACCAGTACAAGGAGAATCAGGATGTCCAGACCCGGAAGACTAGGAGTGCTAGCCCTAGGAAAACTAGGACAACAGGGCTAGTTGGATAAGGACCCAGCAGAATCAGGATGAGGGTCAGTAGAATCTCCCTGACCTTGACCTCATAGCACTCAGGTTCACAGCTTAAAATAAAATTAATTAATGGATTGGACTTATACAGAGCATCCCTATGCAGAAGAGTGTCCCGGTGATAGTTAGAGTCAAGGGTAAGGAAAGCATGCTAGCTTACCATTGGAAGAAAAGTCACATTTTGTATTTCTTTTTAAACTGACACTCAGAATCAATTTGTCAAAGATCAGGAGGAAGTTTATGCTATGCCAAAGGGCCCAAGCGTGAAAAAGTACAGCCTCCAGCTTTTGAGAGGCGTACCCTAGGAATTGCAGGCAGGTATCTACTAGAGGAACGCTGGTTCTTATTAGGGCTATCGTGTTGTATCTGTAGCTGACAAATACCTTGGGCCTGTTTGATGCACCGCTCTGAACATTGAAAGCAAGATTTTAAATGAGATTTGATTGTTCATTGGGAGCTAATGCAGGCCATCCAAGTGAGAGGACATATGAGCCCGCCTCTGAAAATTGAGCATTAAGTGCGCTGCAGCATTTTGTATTATCTCCAATTTTCAAACTATGTGATGCGAGAGCCCTGAGTAGAGTGTATTTGCAAAGTCCAGCCTAGTCATAATCAAGGCCAGTACCACAGGGTCTCACGGATGGTCTTTGGAAACTTCCTTGCTAAGTTATCATAGGAATAGACTCACATTTTTTGCAGAACGTACACTTAGGGACTCCTGAAGTCCAACGGAGCGAGTACGATATGGCCGTATGCCGTCAAACTCCCATAGAAGTCAATGGGAGCCAGTTGTACGACGCCTACATCGGCTCCCATTGACTGAATGGGTACGTCACGGCCAATTGCGCCCCCTACAGTGGGTATGCGTCGGTGCCATTCGCACTGTACTTGCCTGTGTTGGGGAGACCCATGGGTCCCCCCCTGTGTCCGAGTCGTACGACTGCAGGTAACAGGGGGTCCGACGTGGACCCCTGAAATCCGACTCCGGGAGCTATTGTGAGCCGGACACTCCGACTTGATCCGGCAGTCCGAATCGAGCATTGTACTTGCTCGGTCGTGAAACGTCTCCATTGTGCACCACGGTTTGCGTTTACGAGTCATACAGAGCGGTTCGGACCCGGAAATGATTCGGACGGAGATTTTGCGTTGTTCGCATCATACTTTGAAGTCCGGACCCGTGTACGACTCGGACGGAAATCCAGCCTCCGAATCGGATCCGCTAATGCCGAACCCGATTCGGTGCCCTTCCGACCGAGGTCGGAATCGGCCCATTAGACTCTTCACTCAAGTACAAAGTTCAAAATAAACCTAGAACTGCCAAGGGCTTGGCTGCTTTAATTCATGACTTAGCATTAATCGATCCTTGGAGCGCATAACAACCCTAGTTATGGGAATATACATGCTTCTCTAAAAGATTTAATTCCACTTCTAGGATGAATTTCTTTTTAATTTCTCCTCAATGGGAATGGGGAAGGGCTCATATTCTTGCAAATCCTTTTTCTGACCACTCAGTCCCGGTAATTGAAATTAAAACGAATTGTACTAGGCAGGAATGTCATCGATAGATTCCAAATAAAACTTTATTAACTGAAGAAGAATGGGTCACAAAAAGATTAAGGAGTTTCTAGAAAGAAATAAGGGATCCGCTTTCTATTTTTCATATGGGAAGTCTCTAAGGCATACATTAGGGGTGAGATGATTTCATGCAAAGCAAACGTATCAAAAATAAAGAATACTGTTATGAACTTACAGCGCGATCTAGATCAAGCAGTTGATAGATACATAATTGACGATTCTCAAACATCTAAATCTAGATTATTTTGATTCTCAGATTCTTGTCAACCAGAATACATGCTTTCAAAGGCTTTATAAAGAAAGTGAGCATGCTAGAACATTTCTGGCCTGGTCTATTAAAAAGAGAAGCAACAATGCCATTATCAAATCCATCAATGATAATAGTGGAAATCAGTTAGTCGACCAAGGGGCTGATATCGATGCAGTCTTTCTCTCCCATTATAAGACACTATATTTGTGCTCATCACCGCCTTCCACAGTCTCTATAGAAGGATTTCTTAGTGTTATAGATATACCAAAACTCAGTAGGGAAGAGCAAGCTCATTTAGTAGCTCCTATCACAATTGATGAAATACAAGGGGCCATAAAAGGTTCTCTTAATGGGAAAGTATGTGGCTGAGATTGATTCCCAACTGAATTTTACAACGTATTTATGCCTGAATTAGAGAACATTTTAATACCGCTATTTAATGCGATTCTAGAAGTATGCCAAGTGCCTTCGACTTTTTCTGTAGCAGTTATAGTAAGCTTTATCAAAAAGGCAAACCACCCAATATCCCAGGTTCATACCATCCAATTAGTTAGCTCAACTGTGATTATAAGCTCTTCTCAAAAATGATGGCAGCTAGAATAACAATTTCCACGCAAGAAGTGGTACATAGGGATCAGTCAGGTTTTTTGCCAGGTAGAACAATGGCAACCAACCCCAACTTTCTAGTACAGGCAATTGACTACTACACAAATAAAAAGACAGAAGCTGCAATCATCATGATCGATGCTGAAATAGCCTTTGATTTTGTTCAAAGCAAAATTCTGTCCGCCATCCTCTTGAAATTAATTTTCCTTTGCAATTTGGAAATGTTTTGCAGAACTTATATAGCAAAGCGGAAGCTAAGATTATAATTAATTCTCACATGGCAGGGTTACTACAAATTAACAGAGGGACTAGGCAAGGGTGCCCAATGTCACCAGTGCTTTTTGCATTATATATAGAACCACTATCATCCCTGTTATGGCAAGATTCACAAATTAAGGCACTCCTATTTGGAGCTCCTAAACTCAATCTTTTCGCAGACAATATAATTTTGTACTTGCCTGCAGATAAGCAAAATATCTTGAATACTTTCAAGAAAATACAACTCTTTTCGGACCTTAGGGAATATAAGATGAATCATTCTAAGTCTGAGGATTTACTTTTTAATTGTTCAGACAAAATCCTACCTTTTGATATGAGTAATCAGATTTGTAAGACTGGCTCAATTAGATACTTGGGAATATACGTGTCACATGACTATTCACAGCTATATCAATTCAATTACGAACCAACACTTTTTAGAGCTAGGAACCTCATAAAGCAGTGGCAGGCCCTACCAATCTCCATAAGAGGGAGAGTTGCTGTGATAAAAATGATAGTTCTCCCTCCCTTTCTTTTTATTTTTTGAAATGTACTAATTAAAGTTACCCAAGAATTTTCTTTTGGGATCGATAAAATGCTGTGAAAATTTATCTGGTGAGGCAAGAAACCTAGCACAAAACTTGAGACTCTACGAGTATCTATTCAAGAAGGTGGTCTTGCACTCCCCCATTTCAAAAAGTATTACCAGGCAGCACTTATTGATTGATGCACAAGATCAATGTCAAGATTCTAGAGACAACTTTAATCTTAAACAAATGCTTCTAGAAAATGGCATCCAGCTTGCCCCATTTACTAAATTCCCCAAACTTCCCAAGCGCAACAGATATAAGATGAATCAGGCTATTTCGGTTAGATTTTACCAACCGAAGAAAGAGTACCAGTTTAGCTCCTGTGATCCCGAAATTATGATGACACATAGGACCAGATTCCGATCTCTACGGAGAACTCTCCATACGGCTCAGATCCGGAGGGCTTTCCGGACGAAACGTGGTCCGGGAGTACGATGCGGTGGTAAGCATACAGACTCGATTCGCTCGGACTTCCATTGAACTCTAAGGGAGCCTGGGTACAGACTGAGGTTCCGTGAATTCTGAACCCATGTTTTAAATGTCATGGTTCCGCTACGATTTTGGTAGCAGTGAACCGTAACTAATGAGTTCAGCGAGTACGAGTGTTTCCGCCATGTTGCACACAAGGATTCACTGTGTATTTGAGGATTCCATTGCGAACCATAGTTCTCATTCCGTGTAAGGCAGCCATTTTGTGGTTGCCCTCACATAGGCCGATGACTGAATGAGTTTTCTTAAGACCTATGCCCTTTAGCTGAGGTTCGTGCTGACTTTTGGATGAACCAAGTGAACTGACCTCGTTGCCTGAAGCTGACCTTGATGAACTAGTTTCCCTCGCCCGGTAGCTGATCAAGATTAAGGATCAGAGCACAGGACATCGTAAAGTTTTATTGCACCCAAATATGCCTTATCCTACTTCTACCTGTTTTCTTTTTCTCTCTTTATGGTCTATTTATGATATGGGTCGTGGCCTCCTTGTTATGGGTTCGTTTGGCCCGTCTAAAGAAGAATGTTGGGTTTGACCGATGATTGATCGTGGGCTGGGCAACTGAAAAGTGGGTTTTACTGTCATGCGATACCTTTGGTGTGAATACATGTGATTGGACAGTTTGTAAATATTAGGTATTTGTCTGGAATGTGATTTTTGGCATGAAATGGGATGACTTGCTTTGTAAAATTGAGCAGTCTCCTGAGAACTCATACCGTGATGATTTCTAGGACTTCTGTTACTAGCTGCAGTCAATAAATTCGATCTTTGACGTCACCACGAAGAGTCCCGTGTCTCTGTATTCTAAGACAGGTGAACCCGAAGACTTTGGGCGTGCCCCTGGCGCCGCCGGGTCCTAAATAACCCGGTTCTTCAGTTGGCGCCCAACACGGGGCGACATCAAGCGGTACCGGTCCAATCCTGAAGATCGTGAGGAGCTTCGTGAGGAAATTCCGGAAGAGGGCACCCACTCCATCGACCCCGGTATGTCGAACGTGGACTGAAGGTCTTTGCTGCGAGGTTTCCCGCTTTCTAGACGGCTACGAAGGACCGTTGCCCTGACTGTCGCCCTGTCTTGGACCCCCCTTTGTGCAGCGTTGTAAGGCGAGACGATAGACGGTGACGTGACTGATACCTTAGTTAAGTATACGTTAAGTATACGTGGGTCGCTCCCAGTTCTTTGTTGTTCTTTGTTTTTGGTTCTTTGTAAACTTAGTTTTAGTATCTTTTGATTTGGGTTTTGCAATTTCCAAAGCCGAGGGACTCGTATATTTGCGAGACTATCGTTGCAGATAATCCCTTGAAGTTTGAAGCTAGATTAGTGAGCGAAGATGCCTAGTTTTAGCAAAATTAGGAGGATATTTTGTTGTGATTGTGACAGGGATTCCCGATTGGAGGATTCATGTCCGATACCTCCAGTTGGAACACAGACTTATGAGCTCTATTCTTAACACGGCATGGGCCCCATTACGTTCAATAAAGTATGGATCCGTTATACTAGAAAAGATGGGGTTTTACGATGGCCCCAATATGGTAGTTTTGAAACTGAGACTTTAGATAATTTAGAAACAAAATTGTTTAGAAAGAAAGCCTGGCCGGCGATGTTTGACTCCTTTCGCCTTTGGCGTAAAAGAAGCCAGACAACGAGAAATCAAACAAGCTAAAAAGGATAAGAGAGAAAAGGGGTTATCGATAATGCAAGATGCCAGGCAGTTTAAAGAAGACGAAGAAGATAAAGCAATTGAGGTGTCAGATAGGCAACATAATATGGCTATTGATAAATGTTATCCAGCATTGCCACCTCTTCTTGAGAATGCGACAAAGTATCCTGAAAAGGACCCTTTAATGTCACATCTATTGAGATTACCACCCCCTTATGCACAGAGTTCTACGGCACCTCCTCCGCCTCTAGTTGTTCCACCTCCTGGTCCTGCTCCACAGCCAGCTCCTCCCCAGTTGGTTTCTCCTCCTACGGAGCAGCCTCCTCTGGGGCCGCCGTCTTCGCTAACAGTTCTGCCTCAAACTTCTCCATCTTACTCTCCTGTACCTTTGATTTCTCTCCCTACTACTGCTACGTTTCTATCACCTCAAAATACTTTGTCTCCTGTCCTTATGACAGCTTCTCCTTCTGCTCGACAAAGAATGACTGATACTGTTACTGGTCTTTTGTCTCCTTTCTTTGGGTCTTTGAGGATGACCCCAGTTTCTGCACGTAAACAATTACATAGCCAGCTTCCTGGTCCCGAAGAACGGCCGTATTAGACCTTTTGGCTCGCAGGTGGATTTCGAATGTTTCAAGGTATAATTTAGAGTCAGTTATGGATGTCTTCCTGCAGTGGGAAGCACCCAAGCAGAGTATTGTGTTTGATGTAATGTGTACTTTCCTCCGTGAGGAATGGGCAGATAGTGATTTGGGTTCAGTCCCGGTAGGATTACTAAATGTCCAGTCTGAGTTTGCGAAAGGGACGATAGTAGGTCCCGGAATTGAAGATGCGGTTGCGATAGTGCTTGCGTTCAGGAGTGATTTCCCTTCTCAGCGACTGTTTGAGTCTGATCCTTCCGTTAGGAGAAAAGTACGACAATATCCAATGAGAGAGGTTCCCCTAGTTTGGAGAGAAGGGAACGCGAACGCTAATCCGCCTGTTCTGCCTCATTTTCAGAGAGTATGGGTACATGTGCCATGGAAGAGAGTAGAAGTTTTGGCCCTTAAGCAGTCTTTACCTGATCCCCGTAAGAATCCAGCTGGCTATTACAAAGAATTGTCCCAGACAGTTGACGCATGCATCATGAACTTAGCCGACATAGATATGCTGTTGGGTAACGTAGTACCGTCCTCAACCTCTATGGGCAAAAATTTGTCATGAGGATCATGCGATTGAGTTAGGTGATACATGGGTGAATATCGCTGCCGCGGATGGTAGACAGGTTGGTGGAGCTAAGCCTGAGCCTTTAGTGGCAGATCTACCTGGCAGAATTATAGATCTTATGAAAACGATGATGCCAGCGTTACGAGTAAATTGGGACAAGTTAGCAGCATGCAAGCAGAAGAAGGACGAAAGTGTATCTGATTTCTTCACTAGGTTTGAAGAGACATTTATAGATCACAGTGGTCAGGATATGAGTACGGAAGGTGGGCAAAGATTGTTCATAGATAGGTTTGTCTTTAACTTACTTCCTGAACTATGTAACAAGTTGAAAGATTCTGAGAGTTCTTGGGCTGTTTCCTCGTCGGCCCAGATATTGGCGACTGCACAGTACTACGAGAATAGGGTTAAGGACGAGAAAGAAAGAGTAGAGAAAAAGACAAAAGACTTAAAGACAAAGGTTCTTTTGCAGCAGGCGTATCCGCCTCGCTCAAATCAGCAAGATTTACAGCAACGCCCACAGTTTCAGCAACCTCCATCGTTTCAGAGACCGCAACAGAAAGCTGGGTATTTTCCTCCAAGACCACCTTTGGGTTTCAATCAGTGTGCGTATTGTAGGGAGGAAGGTCATTATAAAAATGAGTGTCCTGTTCTACTTCAGCGCGCGAGTGGTATACCGGCCTCGAGGTGTCGTGGTGGTTTCCAGCAAGTGTCTAGGGGTAGAGGATGTGGTGCGTTTCCTCAGAACGAACGTTCCTTTCCCCCACAAAATTCTATGAATTGTTTTGATCAACAGAAAATTGCGTCTGGTCAGTCGACTCAGTACTATACTGATGACTATTATGTTGAGAGTGGGAATGCTGACTATAACGATTGCTAGGACAGCCATGGACAAAGAGAGGGAGTAGTGTCGGTTCCAGTAGATCAGATTGGGCCTTATGTTGCAGTAGCCACATCGGGTGTGGTAGAGCCTTTTCTTTTGGATACTGGTGCAGTGAAGAGTTCTATCATGCACTCTAAACTCCCTGGCGCACCTTTGTCTGGCTTAACGAATGTTTCGGTAGGATTCTCTGGTGCCCCAGTTCGTAACCCAGTTTCTAGCCCCTTGTCTCTTTCTATAGGGCCTTGTGAATTGGAAGCACCTCTCATTCTAACGACAGGTTGTGGTGAGAATTTGCTGAGTTTGGATTTGTTGAAAAGGTTGCACTCAACATTGCATTGTTCTAGTTCGGGAGTACAGCTTACATTGGGTAAGAAAGTGATCTCTCCGATGTATTTGTCTAAAGATCGGCTTCCACCAGAATTGCGTTCTCTCCCTGATACTCTTTGGGCTACTGGTCCTAATGATGTGGGTCTTTTGGAAATTCCACCTTATGTTGTAACGCTTAAAGCAAATGTCAAATTGCCACGTATTCCCAAATATAGGATTTCTAGCGATGGTGAAAGAACACTTTTAGCAATCATTTATGATTTAATTGAGAAAGGTGTGATTGAAAAAACGAGAGGTAATGTGTGTAACAGTCCCGTTTTGCCTGTCCTAAAGCACACTGACTCTTCTCAGCCACCTGTATACAGGTTTGTGATCGACCTTCGAGAGGTTAGTAAAATTGTCATGCCACAGTTTCCTGTTGTTCCGTACATTACTGCTTTACTGACTTTGATTCCTGCTTCAGCTGCCTGGTTTTCGGTTATAGATCTGAAGAATGCTTTCTTCAGTATTCCAATTGACGAAGAGAGTAGAGATATTTTTGGCTTCTCTTTAGGAGGCCGAAGCGTCCGGTTTAAACGCGCTCCTCAAGGCTATTGCAAAAGTCCTTCCATTTACAGCCAGGCTTTGAAAACTCAGCTTGATACTCTTGTGTTGCCTGCTGGTACTGCTCTTATTCAGTATGTTGACGATTTATTAGTGGCTGCTGATGATGAGGAAACTTGTAAAGAAGCTACTATTTCGTCGTTACGACATTTGTCTGACTTGCACCATAAAGTGTCACCTTCAAAGTTGCAGTATTGTTGCCAAGAGGTGACCTACTTAGGTCATCTCTTGTCATAGGAGGGAAGAACAAATTCAAGCGATTGCTCGAATGATTGTGCCAAATACGCAGAGAGAGGTACGTGCCTTTTTGGGTATCACGTCATATTGTAGACAGTGGATTCTGAACTTTTCCTTGTTGGCAAAACCCCTGTTGGTATTGACTTGTAAGGATATACCAAACCCTCTTCCTTAGTCTGACGATTGTCAGAAAAGTTTTTCTGAATTGCGTGATGCGTTGTGTTCTGCTCCAGTGTTGGGTACTCCTGACTACAGTAAGCCTTTTACACTCTATGTCCACGAGAGAGAGGGTTGTGCATTGTCAGTTTTGACTCAACAATTCGGTGATAAACAGCGTCCATGTGCGTATTTCTCGTCGACTTTAGATCTGGTAGCCAGAGCATTGCCAAGTTGCTTAAGAGCTACAGCGGCAGCGGCTGTTTCTATCCAACAATCTGCAGGGTTGGTGATGGATAATACGTTGGTTGTGATGGTTCCACATGCAGTGGACACTTTATTAAATCGAACAAAGACTCAGCACCTTACTAGAGCGAGATTGTCGGGCTATGAGTTGACGCTTTTGGCTAGTCATGTGCACATCAAGCGGTGTAATGTATTAAATCCAGCAACATTGTTGCCGATTTCGGTGGATACAGATGGTCAGGAACAGCATGATTGTTTTTTGAGGACGGAAGAGGAAACGAAGGGTAGAGTCGATCTGAAAGACACTCCTCTTTTGGATCCTGATGGTACGCTATGGGTTGATGGGTCATGCTACAAGCTCCCAAATGGCGATACGACTGCAGCATATGCCGTAACAACATTATGCACAATTGTTGAAACTGCACGAGTGAGCTATAATTCGGCACAAGCAGCGGAATTGACTGCCTTAACGAGAGCGTGTATTTTGTCTGAGGGAAAGAGAGTGAATGTGTATACCGATAGCCAGTAAGCGTTTGGTGTTGCACACAGTTTTGGATGCTTGTGGAAAGAAAGGGGATTTCTCACATCGCATGGGACTAAGATCCAACATGGGCAGTTGGTGAATGAGCTTCTTGAGTCACTTACGTTGCCGAAGCACGTTGCGATTGTGAAGTGTAGTGCTCATCGGAAGATTACGGATGATGTTGGTCGTGGTAATACGTTTGCGGATGAAGTTGCGAAAGAAACAGAGAAAAATGTGATGAATCGAATGTATGTTGCAGGCCCTGCGAGATGGATTGGTGCAGTTGGAATGTCTGAAGATACGATTGAAAGTGTGAAATCAATCCAGGCGAAGCTACTGAAAAAGAAAAAAACATGTGGAGAGAAAATACGGGTAGATTGGATTCGACTGGTTGTTGGGTTGAATTATCAGAACACCAAAGATGGATGTTGCCAGATGCATATGTGCTTGCTGTGGTTACGATGGCACATGGGTTGTCTCACATTAGCGCAAAAGGAATGTGTTAGTTGTTGGCTCCAGTGTGGGAGAATGGTGGGATTCCCAAATGTGCGGAGAATGTGGTCAAGAATTGCATGGTGTGTCTGATGTATAATCCTGGTAAGGGAACTCCAATCCAGCCGGTCACTTTGCGCCTCCGACGTATCAGTTCGAGGTTCCTCAATTGGATTTTATCCACACGGAAAGATGCAACAATTTGAAATACGTCCTTGTAGTTGTTAGTGCCTTTTCTAGATGGGTAGAGGCATACCCCCTAAAAGATAATACTGCCTCGTCCACAGCTAAAGTCTTGCTCAAACAATATTTCCCTAGGTTTGGATTGCCAAGGATGGTGTGGAGTGATAATGGAAGTGAGTTTGTGGGGAAGATTATGAAGAGAGTGTGTGAGGGTTTGGGCATAAGACAAAAATTTCATGCTGCAAATCATCCCCAATCAGCTGGATTAGTGGAATGTTACAATGGCACTTTGAAGCTAAAGTTAGCCAAAATTCAGGCGAGTTCTGGTCTCCAATGGCCCGATGCTCTGCCGTTGGCACTTTTGTCAACTAGAACTACAGTGCATTCCCGAATCGGACTTAGTCCGTATGAAATTGTCTTTGGTCGACCGGCAAATGAGTGGGGAGTGCCGAGACTGAAATTTAGTGATATTGACTATCCTGTGTTGGTGGACTATCTGTATGACCTAACGGCTAAATTGCGTGTCTTGCATCAACAGGTTCACGATAACCTACCACCAGCCTCTGTGGACCCAGGTCACACCATCAATCCCGGTGACTGGGTCCTCGTGAAAAATTTTCAACGAACCAAGAACAACCACCCCCGCTGGACGGGCCCTCATCAAGTGTTGCTGTCTACAAGAACCTCTGTAAAGGTCTTTGGGAAGAAAAATTGGATCCACGGCGTACACTGTAAGAGGGTACCTCTACCTCTGCCGTACGACCAGTGGATCCTCGAAGGTATTGCAGACACTGAGACTGAAAGCTTGCCGAAGTTCACACCGTTTAGCGACGCTGAGTTGGTATGGAGAGGGTCTGAGACGGAAGACGATGATGTCTTACAAGCAGCTGTGCCTTCATCTTTGAGATTGGACACCACCGAGCCTGAACTGTTATTTAAAAAACAGACAGAGCCTGGTAAAAACCGTTATAATCTACGACCTAGAAATAATGAATAAATAATTCCTTTTTTTGATTTTAGAACCGCACTCTCTCAGCCGAAAAACTGTTTTGATCTTTCTTTTTCCTTTTTGCAACCGCCATCCGGGTTCAGCTGTAGGGTCGCGGTGTAAAGACTTGGGAGTGCAGCCGTGTAGACACAAGGTCGACAGTTCTAGTTGGTCTTAGGGCGTTCCCAGGACTGACAGACGCACTCCTTAGCAGAAGAAAACCAACCGCCGCGAACAGCCCAGTTAGAGGATGGAGTTTTTTGAGCTCGAGAGAGTTGCTGAGAAAATGAACTTTAAGATGAAACTATGTAGAATAATGCATAGCAAATATTTTCTGATTACATGTATTCTGATGTTTTTTAGCATGACGTTGACTTTGGTGGGTTGGATTGTTTTTATTACTCAAGTGCCTTATGCACCCATTTCTCAAGCTACGACTTTTTCTACTACTACTTCTTTGCATTTCTTTCACATCTTACCTGAACACGAGCAGATTAAAAGGTCAGAATTTTTACATAACACATTCGTACAGCTACTGCATCAACATCAGTTGGTAGTGAACATTACTAATTGTTGGGTGTGTGGTCTTATGCCACATACTACAGATAGAGCTGTTCCCTACCTGATCTTACCGTTTAGTCACAATGGTTCGTTATGGGCTTTTCAGACGATGTTCATTTATGCCCTGGAATTCTATCCTCTGCATTCCATGAGAGATAACTTGAGTAATCAAGCCTTGGTAAAGGGAGTTATGATTATGAGCAGAGATATCAATACGTACAGGACCATTCCCAAGGAAGAGTTATCGGCTTATGTTGGATGGAACACGACCGGATACAGTGTTAGTCTGAGTGAAAAGCAGAAATGAAAGAGGTCACCTCCGATTTGGGTCGTACCCCACTGAGGTCAATTTTGTCTGCAAGGTAATGGCAAAAATCCGAAAGCTCAGCTGGGGAAGAGTGTTTGTACTCAGACGTATGTTCTTACGTCTCAATCTTCCCCGCCGTTTTTGGCAGCTAATGGCACGTATTTGGTTTGTTACAACAGAGCATATACATGGTTGCCCCCTGATTTTTCAGGAACGTGTTATGTTGGATACTTGTTGCCTCCTACGTATACTGCCGCTGCAGATTACCACAAGACAAGAGTTGTTAGAGGTGTCTTCAATCGGGAAGATACCGCTGGACAGGAAGTGGGAAACTTCTTTAAGGGTTTCTTACCGTTTTGGGGACCTATGGCTAACAGTAGAGGCCTACTGCAATTGACGAGAGTGGTTGAATCCACCATAAACGGAACTGCCGGTGCCCTTAGTAATCTGACAGATGAGCTTCAAGCGGATCGCCTTATGACGTTACAGAATCGTATGGTTTTAGACGTCATACTCGCAGATCGAGGTGGAGTATGTAAAGTGATCCAATCCAGTTGCTGCGTTTTTATCCCAGATAATGCTCCGACGGTATACGAGGCCATTTCCAAGTTACATAAGATCTCAGAGTCTATACACGTGGACGAAGGAGATTGGTCGTTAACTGGATGGTTTTGGGGACTGTTATCCGTTTGGGGATGGAAGCTTCTGATGATCATTGGTGCGGCTCTAGCGGTTCTTTTCTCATGTTGTCTTTGTGTACAGTGCGGTCCAGCCATATGTGGCCTTTGTGCTACTACGTGCTTCAGGGGACCGCCTGTCTCGAGAGATGCACAGAGAAACAAAATAATGCTTCAACAGCACCTTGGTGATCTGATGAGAATTGACATCGACTCCGATCTAGACTGAGTAATTGCCTATGTAAGGGCAAAAGGAGGGTCTGAGGTTCCGTGAATTCTGAACCCATGTTTTAAATGTCATGGTTCCGTTACGATTTTGGTAGCAGTGAACCGTAACTAATGAGTTCAGCGAGTACGAGTGTTTCCGCCATGTTGCACACAAGGATTCAGGTTGTATGACGTTACAAGGCATACTTTTACAACGCATACCTTTACAACGCATTTTTTACAACGCAACATCCATTACAACGCATTCCATTACAACGCATGCCATTACAACAAATTTTGTTAAACTACCTTTACAATGAATTCCATTACAACGCATACTACCTTTACAATGCATACCATTACAACGCATAACATTACATTGCATGTTTGGTAAGTATTGGATAGTGTAGGGGTAAAAATTACTATTCTAACACCAGGGGGTGCAACAGTAGGGTAAGTGTTGGATAGTGTAGGGGTAAAAATTACTATTCTAACACCAGGGGGTGCAACAGTAGGGTAAGTGTTGGATGGTAATGTCATGCGTTGTAATGGTATGCGGTGTAATGACTGCGTTGTAATGACATTCGTTGTAGTGGTATGCGTTGTAGTGTCATGCGTTGTAATGGTTGCGTTGTAAAGACATGCATTGTAATGGATGTTGCGTTGTAAAAGTTTCGTTGTAATGGTAGTGCGTTGTAAAAGTTGCGTTGTTAGGTTGTTTCCCAAGGATTCACTGTGTATTTGAGGATTCCATTGCGAACCATAGTTCTCATTCCGTGTAAGGCAGCCATTTTGTGGTTGCCATCACATAGGCCGATGACTGCGGCTGAATGAGTTTTCTTAAGATCTATGCCCTTTAGCTGAGGTTCGTGCTGACTTTTGGATGAACCAAGTGAACTGACCTCGTTGCCTGAAGCTGACCTTGATGAACTAGTTTCCCTCGCCCGGTAGCTGATCAAGATTAAGGATCAGAGCACAGGACATCGTAAAGTTTTATTGCACACAAATATGCCTTATCCTACTTCTACCTGTTTTCTTTTTCTCTCTTTATGGTCTATTTATGATATGGGTCGTGGCCTCCTTGTTATGGGTTCGTTTGGCCCGTCTAAAGAAGAATGTTGGGTTTGACCGATGATTGATCATGGGCTGGGCAACTGAAAAGGGGGTTTTACTGTCATGCGATACCTTTGGTGTGAATACATGTGATTGGACAGTTTGTAAATATTAGGTATTTGTCTGGAATGTGATTTTTGGCATAAAATGGCATGACTTGCTTTGTAAAATTGAGCAGTCTCCTGAGAACTCATACCGTGATGATTTCTAGGACTTCTGTTACTGGCTGCAGTCAATAAATTCGATCTTTGACGTCACCACGAAGAGTCCAGTGTCTCTGTATTCTAAGACAGGTGAACCCGAAGACTTTGGGCGTGCCCCTGGCGCCGCAGAGTCCTAAATAACCCGATTCTTCAAGACACATATACAGGCTTTCATAGTAAAAAAGGGGTGGGTGTGGAAAAGAGTATACCCTGTGGTGGACACCCCATGGTGAGTGCCACACTATGCATGCTTGGATAGGGGGACCTATGGGCACCACGTGACATATTCGGAGGGATCAGGGAGAAGTGGGCATGCTACGGCCTCCCAAAGTATGCTTCGGACAGCCGTTTCATCTGAGACTGAAGCGATGCGGCTGTCTGAATCGTGCATCGTACTCGCTCTGTCGGAAATTGGCTCCATGACACTACAGACGAGACGGACAGAGAGGTTCGCATCTGGAAACGATTTGGTCGGTGCTTATGTGATCTTTGCATTGTACTTGGTCGTTCGAACCTGTGTACGATTCGGTCGTGGACCAATGCTACAAATAAATCAGATCCGGTAAAGCCAAATCCGATTCGGAGGTCTTATGAACAACATCGGAATCTGGCCCATAGTAGTGAGATAGGTCTCCACATACACAAAAAAAGTATAACAACTTGGGAGAAAGCGGGACTACGCGGTTTTAGCGATTTTCTTGTTGAAGGGGTAAGGAAATCTTGGAGTCAGCTAAAATGTAATAAGCCGGGACTTTCATCCACATTACTTTTTTCTTTTTTTCAAATTCACAACTTTAAAAGGTAGACCGAATTTCCAAAGATGCTTTAGCAAATCTGATAATTCTTGGCTACTATGTGAAAGAGACTAGAGGGGTAGGGAATTGGTACCAGATCTTACAAGAGCAGTTACATACCAAAATTGTGCCACAAGCACTACAAAAGATGCAAATGTTACAGGTTGCAGGCCAGACTTGCAATCCTGGAGAGTGTATAATGTTTTGGCGTATAAAACTATAAGGGGAGCCAATTTCAAATGCAAGGCCTTTTCAAGTAAGTGGCAACTTTATTATACTCCATCTCGCCTTCATAAAATGTACTCTACTATTTCGGGGTCATGTTTTAGATGTAGATGTTCTAATGGGGATTGGCTCAATGTCTACTTTTCATGCTCAACCCTAACTGAATTTTGGAAGCAAATCTTTCATTGTCTTAGTGAAAAGCTTTGAATTGTTTTAACCCTAGAACCCAGAAGTGTCCTTTTTGGAACTGTTGATACACTGAACTTTACTATTAGACAGCAACCATATATTTTGAGAGCAACTCTAGTTGCAAAGTCGTTAATTCTCCAAAAACGAAAAGTGGCAGAGCTACCAATCTTTTGTCAATGGCGATTTAATTGAAGTAAAAGAAAAATTATACGCCCAAAGAACAGGGGCTATAGTTTAATTCTCTCAAATTTTGGGAGGACAGAAAGCTTAAGTCGATATCTATATTAATATTTGATCTACATATTTATATTGGATTCACATTTATCTTTTTAGGTTTCGCCTGGCGTCCGCTGCACAGCAGCGTTCGCGCAGGCGAAATCTTAAGTTACAACAGTATGTGGCTTTGTCCCGCCTCTCTCTTCCATTGCCTAGCTCCATAAATGGAGGCTAGTCATTGGAAGAGAGATCTGTCCGTCATTGCCGGAGCAGATTCGTGGGCGTTCCGGCGATTTTTACTCATCCCGCCCCCTTGCGATCGTCATTGCGGCGGTGGGCGGATGTTTTTTTTTTTTTCCCGTGATGTTTTGGCCATTTGGACGTGTGTTTTGCAGGGGTGGGTTGCGCAATTTCAGTCCTCTCCTTATCAGGTAAGCAGCATTTTGTTTATTTACGTCTTTGCGTGTCTCGTTGCCGTCGTCCTCTGTTCCCGGATTGCCCGCCTCCTGTCGATCGCTCCCAGTGCCATCCAGCCACATTGCCCAATGCCCACCCGTCCATTATCATCGCTTGTTTAATGTTCCTTTGGGTAATGTCTGTGCTATATAAAAATGCCCTAAATAAAAATAAATAAATAAATACTGGTGTGCTGGTCCTTTCGGATCTCCGGCCCTGCTGCCCCTCTCCTAGTACCTGCGGAAGTCGTTCCAGTCCGTTGTAAAGATATAAGCTGTCTTTGAGCTGGAGGGGCGCAGTGTGCTCTGGGCCAGTGGTTTTGTGTTACCTGTTTTCGTTACTTTTGGTAGATATGTGTGTGTGTTTGGTGCGTGTGTTTAGTTTGTATTTGGTGTTTTGCCATACGTGTCTTGTATGCTAAACTGCATTGGTGCGCCTTTGAAAGTTTGTGCTTGCTGCTGTCCTGCCCAACCCCTGTTCGTGCTTGCTGTCCTGCCTTCCCTTGCCCCCCCTCCTGCTGTCCGTGTCTCCGATCCCACCCCCCCTCCATTGCTTTTTTAATGTTCCTTTGGGTAATGTCCGTGCTATATAAAAATGCCCTAAATAAAAATAAATAAATACTGCTGTGCTGGTCCTTTCGGATCTCCGACCCTGCTGCCCCTCCCCTAGTACCTGCGGAAGTCGTTCCTGTCCGTTGCACAGCCATAAGCTGTCTTTGAGCTGGAGGGGCGCAGTGTGCTCTGGGCCAGTGGTTTTGTGTTACCTGTTTTCGTTACTTTTGGTAGATATGTGTGTGTGTTTGGTGCGTGTGTTTAGTTTGTATTTGGTGTTTTGCCATACGTGTCTTGTATGCTAAACTGCATTGGTGCGCCTTTGAAAGTTTGTGCTTGCTGCTGTCCTGCCTAGCCCCTGTTCGTGCTTGCTGTCCTGCCTTCCCCCGCCCTCCCTTCCACTGTCCGTGTCTATGATCCCACCCATGGGCATGGTCTGAAATAAGAATAGAACCAATTTCAATATTAGTCATATATTGAAAAATGTCTTGAGTGAGAAAAATATAATCAATCCGGGAATGTGAAGCATGGACAGGAGAAAAAAAGGAAAATTCCAGGGTATCCGGGTGGGACAGTCTCCAGGAGTCAATTAGACCTCTAGAGGAGATTGCTTTATAAAAGGACTTTTGCATTTTATTAGGAATATATCTGGTCTGAGATTTACGGTACAAAAAAGGGTCCATTAACTGATTACAATCACCTCCAACAATTAAATCAACACTGGTGTGAGAGGACAGAAACTTGGAGGTCATTCCAAAAAGAGAGATCAATACCATTGGGCCCATAAACATTGCAAAGGGATAAATTTGAGTTATTGACAGTAACATACAACCATCTACCATTCGAATCTGAAATCTCATTGTTTAACTGGAGTGATAGAGATTAATTAAACAGAATAATAACACCATTCTTATTGTTAACTGAGGGCGAACAAAATACATCACCCACCCATTGTTTACGTAAAGAGGAAAGGTCTTTTTGGGAAAGGTGGGTTTCTTGTAACAAAGCAACTTGGCATTTCAATCTTGCTAAATGAGATAAAACCCGTTGGTTTTTAACCGGGTTACGAAGACCTTTAACATTCCAAGATATTACACGAAGACCATTCATTTAAGAAGAAAATGGAAAGATATGCTTAAAGGTAGAAAAACATGAAGAGAGCCGAGATAGAAATAAGCAAAAGATATACAGTTTAGAAGAGGAAGGAAAGACTGTTGAAAGAAAAGAATTAAGCCAGGAAGTAGAATACATCATTACCATAATAAGAAAAGAAAGGAATAGGTGAATTATGAAAAAAATTGAAAGGATTGAAGAGAATCTGGGAAGGAATAACAAAAGGGGGTAGAAAAAGGAGAGCAGATTTAAGTGAAGAATGCCATGAGGGAAGAAATAGAGTAAGAGAACAAATAGAAACGGGAGACCAAAACTCCTCTGAGGTAAGGTGAAGGAAAAAAAATGACAAAAAGCCAAAGGCTTTAGCCATGCAGGTCAAAAGCACAAAGAACAATAAAGTGAGAGCGGAAACAGCAAAGGACAAACAGCCGCACAACAAAAGAGAAATTCAAATGTATGGCCTCAAAAACCTTGGATACAAGAAGGGAAGAAAAAAAAATTACAATTGGGTTAGGAGACCAAACAAGACAATGTAGAACAAATGAAGGAAACTTACCAAACAATTGGAGAAGGAAGGCAGCGTACTAGAATGCAAAAATAGACAACGGAACAGCACAATGAAGGGAAGATAAACCCAAAACATTGGAGAGGAGACCTAAAAGACAAGGTGAGAAGAACAAGAACATGTTACCATGAGGAACAAAATAACGAGAAGTCATAAAACAACAAGAAACATTAAGAACTGCTGTGTTCCATGGAGTCTTCTTTATGAGTGTTGATAAACTTCCAAAGGTCCGCTGGATCGTCAAAGCTGAAATTTCTTTCTTTATAAGACACTTTGAAAAAGCAGGGGTGAATGAGGCCGTACCTGGCATTTGGATCGTAGTGTAGGACGTAAGTCCAGAAACTCCTTGCGTCGCGCAGCAGTCAGCTTAGAAACATCCTGAGTAAGAAAAATGTTGTGACCAGACCATAGTAACTGCTTTTGCTGTTTGGCAGAATGAAGAATAGTCATAAGGTCAGAGTACAGAAGAAAATAAGCGATAATGCCTCTGGGTTTAGAACATAGCTTTCCAAACTTTTCATGTTGGTGACACACCCTTTTGTGAAAAAAATTTCAGGGACACGGTAACATGAGGAAGCGCAGCGAGCGTGCCTGAACCACCTATGGTGGGTTCGGGCCCCACACTTCACACACCCCACCCCACACACAACCCCACACACACCCCACCCCACAGACACACCACCCCACAGACACACCACCCCACACACACATCTCCCACACACACACATAACCCCCCCACACACTCAACCCCACACACCCCCCACACACATCCCACACGCACACATCCCACACGCACACACCCCACCCCCCCCACACTAATTCCACACACACACACACACACACACCCAGACACACACACACACCCCACACACCCAACACACTCCCCACACAGAGACATGAGGGGCACTGTTAAAAGGTACTAGTGAGGGAATCAGTGGCGGAGGTAGCCTTTCCCTCCATCTGTCTCCCTCCATCTGTCTCTCTCCGACTGTCACCGTCCCTCCCTCTCTGCCTCAACCCCTCTCTGTCTCACTCCTTCTCTGTCTCCCTCCCTCTCTGTCTCACTCCCTCTCTGTCTCACTCCCTCCAACTGTCTCACTCCCTCTGTCTCACTCCCTCCCTCCCTCTCTGTCTCACTCCCTCTCTGTCTCACTCCCTCTCTGTCTCACTCCTTCCCTCTCCCTCCGACTGTCTCCCTCCCTCTGTCTCCCGCCCTACCGCTCTGTCTCACTCCCTCTCTGTCTGGTATGAACAGCATATATATTTATTTACCGACATTGCAAGAGTGTTTATGTGGTCAAGCTGATAATTGCGGACAACATAAGTTACTTTCAGAAACTCAAGGACAAATATTTGGAAACAAACACATTAATTTACTAAAAATGAAAAGTTGTTATAGGGCGACAAAAAATGATGTATAATTAAGAAAAATTACAAGGTATTTTTTTAAGAATAATTTACTAAACATGGCAAACTGATATTTTGGAACAAAAGTTGTGTGCTTAAATATATTTCAAGATGATAGTCGATTAATAATTTGAGGACACAGTGATGATATTGAATAATCGGTCAATTGCAGAATGATTTGCCTTACTGCTGAGACGGTTGTTTCATCGATAAAGTAGAGCCATCTTATGTTCTATATTGGTAGATTTTACTAGCTTGTTAAGAACACACATAACAGCTGCCTGAGAACAGATTCTCTTCCAGCAGTGTTCTCTGACTCTGGTCTCTCAACCAGCAAGATTGAGCTAATCTGATAGACATCTCTGCTAACTGCTGAAAAGTGTGAAATCAGTAACGTTTCATGCTTTCATCAAATATAGCAGATAATCTAAAAAAGAGGAGCTAAAAACTAACACGAAGTTTTCCGGGTGTTGGCAGTTTCACACTGCACACATGCATTATTTCAACTACTGAAGAAAGCTGTTTTTGAATATTTGAAAATTGCACTGACAATTCTTCTTGTAAAGGGCACCATTTGGTCCATTTGTTTTCCTTTGTGGAGCGGGTGTGTGATGGGATGTAGACAGGCACGCAACACCCCTTGGCCTCAAAGGGCTTCAGCCCCCCTCTCTCCCCCTCCTCCCCCCTCGTGTGTGGCAGCCCGGGATGAGACACTTCCCAGGCCCGCTCACAGCCGCACCCGAGCACTTCACACGTCTTTAAAGACCTTGTGCATGTTAATAGATAGGGCTTTGTTGTTGCACGCCCCTTCTAAGAGCCCCTGCAGCTCCACTCTGCCGATGCGACACACCTACATGTGGGTCGCGACACAGTAATGTGTCGCGCCACATAGTTTGCAAAGCTGTAGTTTAGAAGATGCAGAAGAGTTTTTTGGTCCAAGACGATGCGCCCTTTGAATATTCACATCCAAATGCTAAGGAAGGCCAGTGATAGGTAAGACTTGAGATTTTAAAAATTGAATGATGGCTGACCCCTCCGAATTCTCCGGAAAACCATAAATGCGCAGATTATTACGCCTATTACGATTTTCCAAATCCTCAGAGGTTTTCTTGAGAATAGCAACTTCTTTTGTAAGGCTAGCAACCTTAGCAACAACATCTTGAGCATCACTGATCCGTTGTTCAACATCTGACACCCTCTTATCCAGGTTGGACCACTTTTCGTCCAGTCTCTGTAAGGTAGTGGTGGTGTCGGCCATAAAGGGGCGAATAAGATGTAGCTCCTCCATTATATCCTCTAGGGTGACAGGAAGTGGAGACTTAGCGGGAGAGGGAGGATCTTTTTTGAGGCGCTTACCAGAGGAAGCAGGGTCCTTGCGTGTAGAAGAAGCTTTATGGAAATTTTGGAGTTATGTGCGTGCTCCATTTTGACAAAAACTGAGAGGAGCAGCTTAGAAGTAGAGGGAAAATAAACCACCAGGGCACATAGGTGATAAACTGACCCAAAAGGCAACAATAGTCAAGTGGAAAGCACGCAAAGAGGAGTAAGCACTCAAAAATACAGCAAACTGCAAGAGACAGGTAGCGCTATTATATGGACCAAGGGATATATCCCCAGTACCAATGACGCACAATCAAGGAATAATGCAGAGATAAAAAAAATAGTACCAAAAAGCATCTGAAATCAGTCAATTTAAAGAAGTAGCCAACATTTGCAGCAAAAAAAAAGATGAAAAGAACTGGAGTGTCAGAGGCAAGAACAGAGGAAAAAAACGATCATTTTGGAGAAAAAAAACGAGTGAGAGAAAAAAACAAAAACAAAATGGCGGCCGTTATCGAGTGGGGAGCATTATCACAAGTATCTATGTGAAAAATTGCGTTTGGAGCCCCAAAAAGCATACCATGGTGAGGGGGAGCATTTCCGACGATGACATCCGCCGAATTGCACCAGAAACGCTTGCAGTGAGAGCGTCTTTCTTCTCAAAGCGCCGCCGAAATCGCGGAGCTCAGGTAGGAGCAGCCATTTTGTTTTGCCGTGTTGCGTGCTCTGTAAAGTACTTTTTAAGACACTGTCATTGAGGCCCCCATCTCGGAAGCAGCCCAGCACACACTGCTTAAGAATGTTATGTGACCTGGCAACTGCAGCTGCCCTGGTAAAACTGGACGGTGGTGCATAGAGGGACTGAAGCCATTACAGCTCAATGGCCTTTCCACACCTGGCAGGAAGCCAGTCCAGACACCTCTACTCTTAGGCAACTTACAGGGAGAATAGGAGAGCAAATAACAGAGGGAGACTATGGCTTCCATAATGCACACCCTGCCTGTCTGGAGAAAACCCCTTGCCCAGGCAAGTTCCCATGACCAAGAAAATCAAGCCTGGCGGTACGTGCCCAGCATCAGACATGAAGAATACAACAAACAAGCATTTACAATGCAATAGGCCTCGCATTATCGAGAGTTTAAGGTTTTGGCATTGTAAATGACAATGCCTTTTATTAATCTGTTTTGATATTTTACACATAAATAAAATTAATTGTCAATTACAATGCCAATTGCTCAAACTCTTGTAAATGCGAGACCTATTTCTTTCAAAGAAGCGGCCGCCATTGTCCCTGGCTGCTTCGAAAAGTGATAGCATGCATGGCCCTCTGAATGTTGCAGGAAAGCATGTTGTGCATGCAGTAGGAGAAACTCATTAAAGAAGATAGTGCTCACAAACTAAATTAGACATGTGGTGTAACAGCAGAAGTAAAAGGGCCAGTACTCATGGGAGGTTACAAATGAAGACATGGAGGCACTAAGGAGGGACTAGCAAACCTTTTAACAATCAGAAGCCAGAATTTACAAAGGACAAGGACACAAGCCAATGACAAATATGGGTGGAGAGTGGGTGCAGCTTCAAATACATACTTGAATACAGCATGCCTCGCAGAGCAGCGCATGCGCTGCCTATGCTCGACTTAAGAAAAGTGGTGGGCTTTCCGACTAGGACATAACACAGAGTTTGTCAAGATAGGCACGCTCAAAGACGGCAGGTTTGGCTTGTGGCACAAGCACGCACGGCAGTGTTGGAGTACCTAGATTTGGAAGGATTCATAAGAGCAGAAATCACCTTCTGCTTTGAATAATAATTTTCCAGGCTACCAGTGCAGTTCATCTTCTCCAGAATATCTACAAAATCTAATGGTTTAGTTTGCTTTCTTTAACCTCCCTCCGTTACCATGTCTCCCCATCCCTTTGGCTCTCAGATCCAGTTAGCAACCGACTAGATTCAAATGAGGAGATGAGGGGTATATGTATCACAGCTGTCACTGCAATAAGGTAGTCAGCCCGAAAGGGGAGAGGTTATGGACTTACGGCCACAGTTGCTGAATTTGGAGCTGGGGAACCAGTTTGAGCCTTGGCGTTGGCTCAGCTTCCTGTGATCCTGGACACATCACTCCCCGTGCCTCCCTGTGCCTACCAAAAAATGAATGTGTCCTTATGTAACGTAACTGGTGCTCATGTAAAGCTTACCTTCTGGTCTAGTTTGCGGTATATAAATCTGTAACAAAAAAAACAGACATGTGACCCCAAAAGGGCCATATACTAAAATCATCGATTCAAGATAAAGAGGAGAAAGAGTTTGACTCAGAGACTGTCAGTGGAAAGGGTCAGCCCTGAAAACAGCAGGAGTTGTGGTTGCGTGGGCTCTGCATATATAGTGCCTCATTTATGAAGTGACGCATCGCTGCGTGAAAACAGCGACGCGTCACTTTTCATTGTGCCCTACTTGCGACATGATGAATGCGTCATATTTACTGTATGATGCACCATTTCACAAGGAATGACAGATACGTCAGTTTTACTGACTTATATGTTGGTGCATAAATGACACATTGCTGGAGTTGTGCCGAAGCATGACCCAACTCGGGCAATGCATAGGGATGGCTATGGATATAGCACTACGTCACTCTTACGCTTGCAATGAGGCAGGCATTAGGTTTTGACACATTTGCATCCTAGAACCAGCGCAGTGAAATCTCATAGATATACCTGATGCAGGTATAATGTAGCACATGTGTTTGCAAAGTGACGCATCTGCTTTGACCACTAAAACTCCAACGATTCAGCGGCACCAAACCAATATCTTATAGCGCTAAGCAAGAAATTAAGCTTGCAAAAAAAAGGATCCAACAATTATTGAGACACCTTCGACACAAGCCCAGCATTGAACCACACTTACAAGAACTACGGAAACAGAGGGCAGTCCTCAAAAAATTAAAAAGGGATGCGAATAGAGTTATGGAGGAGGATTTATGGGCTAAACTGCATGACAATGTCAAGCATAACAACAGCACCAGATTCTGGGGCACCATAAACCAGTTCATTTACCATAATCATGACGGCGTCTCTACAAACATCACAGAGGAAGTCTGGGTAAAATATCTTGGGTCTCACTTTCAACAATGGCACTGAACGTAGCGAGAAGCCCCAAGCCTGTCAAATTGAACCTGACTTTCAAACGACACTCAAGGACAGGGTCAAAATCACTTGCGTCGACCCTTGGAAATCTGGGCCAGATCAACCAAATAACAGGCAACAAATGACTGAAATCGACGCTATCAAAAGGCAGATAGGAAAGGGGAGAAGAGAAGGTGCTCCTGGCCCAAATGGAATTCCACCAGTACTTTATAAACAGAAGGCAACCTTCTGGGCAGAAGCACTGGATCTACTTTTCAGAGAAATCAGGTTGCTGACCATCCTGCCCAGCTCATGGAAAGGATCAATCATTTCCCCTATCCATAAATCTGGAGACAAGCTGGAACCTCAAAATTATCGTTTAAAGCTCTACTAGACAACTAAGCAAAATACTTTGCTGGCTTGTTATTGGAGGACCTTCAGACATGGGTGAAGGAAAAATCCGTAATACCTCTTCAACAGACTGGCTTCACAAAATCAGTAAGGACAATAACCAACATATTAAGCATGGCAATGCTTATGGACAAGGCAGCAGCATCTCGATTGTCACTTTACCTCTGCTTTATTGACTACAAGGCCGCTTTTGATCATGTTAACCGCACCAGACTTTGGTCTAAATTAGAGCACTGGGGACTTCCTCAGCCCCTACTCAACCTGATCATAAACCTGCATACGGACACATGGCTACAGGTAAAGTTGGGTAATGGAACATTTCTATCAAAACGCATCTCCACGGACAAAGGCCTGAAACAAGGCTGTGTTTTGGCACCCATTTTCTTTAATCTGTATGCAGCCGATCTAGTTCCGCTGCTAACCGGCTGCAACTCACATGCCCCGAAACTAGGAGACATGGCACTTCCCTGTCTCCTCTATGCAGATGATATAGTCCTCATTATCAAAACAAAAGTAGGGTTACAACATCTCCTAAATACAATACGGGACTATTCACAAGCAAATGATTTGACGATCAACCCAGACAAAACAAGAACAATGGTCATCGGGAACAAAAGGTGACAAACCGCAGCCTGGTTTTGGGGAGAGACCAGATTAGAAGGCACAACAGAGTACAAATATCTCGGCGTGAAATTGGATTCCGGCGGCCACTACCTGGCGCAGAAGAACAGTATAAGGCAAAAAGTTTAATAATAACAACTTCCCTAAAAACCTTAAATTCAAAATTATCTGGACCATCTATTCTGCCACTCGCAGAGGTGGTTCATGCAAAACTCCTACCAACAATCACCTATGGTAGCGAGGTACAGAAAGGCAAGGACGCGGAAATACTTGACGCCACTGTTAAAACTGCATACAGGGTCATTTTTGGGCTGCCAAAATATACTTCACCTGCACAAATTAGACTCGAGTTCGGCGTTTTGAAACAAACAATCGCCAGACAAGGGGTCTTTGTCACTGCATGGGATAAAGTGCGAAAAAACCCTCGGGGAACGTTGAACGAACAACTGTGGAAAGAACTACAAACGCACACTTCACTCCCAGCAGCTAAATATCTTTACAGCAGCTTAGAAAAATTGGGGCTAAACCAAGTTTGGGAAACATCGGCAACCACCGTAATTTTAAAAAAAAACAGTGTGGAAGACGGTAAAACTACTGTCATGGCTGGAGGACAAGGCCGCACTTTCACCCATGGATGGATGACTTTGAATACATACACAAAGCTGGGTGCTCGAGCTTATTTTAATCTGGGTTATGATAAAAATATAAAAATTGCATTCATGAAATATAGACTCGGTCTGCTCCCCTACCCCCAGCATCTTCCACCTTGGCTAGGGAATAAAGCAGGCTCAGTGTGCCAATTATGTGGAACAGCTCAGGAAGATCTGCTGCATTTACTATGCTCCTGTAAAGAACTCCTCAAAGAACAAAAGAAACTGCTGAAACAATTGTTTAATCAACGAGAGATTCGAACAAGGAGGCAAGCTCTGTTGGCATGCTTCGCACTTAGCGATCCACAATTGAACTCCAGAGCAGTAAAGTTTCTGAGACTGTGCGGAAGTAAAATGCCAGAAATGGAAACATCAATAAGCCAGCCAGAAAAAGTACAAGCCAATGTGTGAGGCATCTTTAAAGACATTATTAACCTATAAACCAGGAGACAAAAAACTGACAAGGTATCATGCTGCAATAGTTGTTTAAAATTAGCAAGTTTACCAACATGGTTTTAAAGACATAAGCATTATGAAGGAACACATTTTATGTATGTACATGACATATTTTTTAATGAATATATATATTTTTTTGTTTGTATTGCAACAGTTTTAAATAACTATGCAAATAAAATGTACTTACTTACTTACTCATTAATGAAAATAGTGCTTACAAACTAAATTAGACATGCAGTGTAACAGCGGAAGTAAAAGGGCCAGTACTCATGAGAGGTTACAAATGAAGACATGGCGGTACTAAGGAGGGAGTAGCAAACCTTTCAACAATCAGAAGCCAGCTTTTACAAAGGATAAGGACACAAGCCAATGTAAAATATGGGTGGAGAGTGGGCGTAGCTTCAAATCCTTACTTGAATACAGCATGCCTCGCAGAGCAGCGCATGCGCTGCCTACGCTCGACTTAAGAAAAGTGGTGGGCTTTCCGACTAGGACATAACACAGAGTTTGTCAAGATAGGCACGCTCAAAGAGAGCAGGTTTGGCTTTTGGCACAAGCGTGCACGGCACAGTGCTGGGGTCCTAGATTTGGAAGGATTCATAAGAGCAGAAATCACCTTTCGCTTTGAATAATGTTTTTCCAGGCTACCAGTGCAGTTCATCTTCTCCAGAATGTCATCAAAATCTAATGGTTTAGTTTGCTTTCTTTAACCTCCCTCCATTACCATGTCTCCCCATCCCTTGGGCTCTCAGATCCAGTTAGCAACCGACTAGATTCAAATGAGGAGATGAGGGGTATATGTATCACAGCTGTCACTGCAATAAGGTTGGAAGCCAGAAAGGGGAGAGGTTGTGGACTTAAGGCCATAGCTGCCGACTTTGGAACTGGGGAAACCGGTTCGAGCCTTGGCGTCGGCTCAGCTTCCTGTGATTCTGGACACATCACGTAATCTCTCCGTGCCTACCAAAAAATGAATGTGTCCTTGTGTAACGTAACTGATGCTAATGTAAAGCTTACCTTCTGGTCGAGTTTGCAGTATATAAATCTGTAACAAAAAAAAAGGACATGTGAGCCCAAAAGAGCCATCCACTAAAGTCATCAATTCAAGATAAAGAGGAGAAAGACTTTAACTCCGATGCTGTCTGTGGAAAGGGTCAGCCGTGAAAACAGCAGGAGTTGTGGTTGCGTGGGCTGTGCATACATAGGGCCTCATTTATGAAGTAAGGCATCACTGCGTGAAAACAGCGATGCATCACTTTTCATTGTGCCCTACTTGTGACATGATGGATGTTAGACGGGGACCTGGAGGGTCGGCCGAGCACAAGGGGAGAGGCCTCCGGTGAGGGCCGTCTCCAGCGATCGTAAAGACAAGTAACTTCCCCCCCCACAGATGGACACCACACGAAGATCAGATTAACACCTTTTATAGGCAGTTCTGGAAGTACGGTAGTACGATACAAGGAGGTCAGGACACGATGATCCTCTCAATTCTAGTCTCTAGTAGGGAAAGGGGGTAGCGGGACAGTCTTGGTACTGACTGGTACTGAGGTGAAACGGCGGTAGCTCACAATCCTCGAGCTCGGTGTTCGGACGGGTCGGACCGCGGCAGCGCCAGCAGGTCCCGAAGAGGTCGTAGATGGCAACGGGCCGCGGCAGCGCCAGCAGGTCCCAACGAGGATGACGGTTACAACGGGCCGCGGCAGCGCCAGCAGGTCCCACGAGGATGAAGGTTGCAGAAGGCCGCGGCAGCGCCAGCAGGCAGGGCGATAGTTCACAAGGCAGGGCTGCGGCAGCACCAGCAGTCCGTCAAGGATGAGTTCTTCTCGGTGTCTCTCGACTCCAGGATACAACTGCCCTCCTGCTCTGGGGCTGCCTCAGTTATAGGTCTGGCGCCCTTTGATGTCCGGACCCTCGCACTGGGAGGTCGGGAGGTCCGGGATGAGGGAGTCCAGACACCCAGCAGGGGGGTGGAGCCAGCACCCAGGGAGGCTGGGGGCGATCGGCACCTGGCGGGGGGAGAGCCATCGACACTTCTTTCTCCCATTAGCCTGCCAAGTGGTCCGTTCACCTCCTGGGTGGATGGTGGTGCCGGGATGGCGGGGCCTGGCCAGGTCCAGAGTTGGGGTCGAGCTGAGGCCACGTGGCCGCGTGGTGCAGTGTCCAAGATGGCGGCTGGGCCGGGCAATGGGGCTGACGGGGGCCCGGGCCCGTGACACAGAGACATCCGGGAGCAGGCGTCCCGGAGGGGACGGGTTGCGGGTTGCTTCTGCGGGTAGCCCCCGGAGAGCCGGTATCTGGGCCCTGTCATGCGGGGAGGGAGCGAGCCCTTCGTGGGGCCTGTCCAACATGCGTCCCCCCCAGCTGAAGGCGGGGAGAGTCACCCATCCTCTTGGGGACTCTCCTCGTCGAGGCGGAAAAAGCGGGACAGGCCATCCGCGTTGGCGTGGTCTTGGCCAGGGCGATGCTCCACAGTGAAGTCCATCCCCTGCAGGGAGATGGACCATCGCAATAGTTTGGGGTTCTCCCCCCGCATTTGCATTAGCCATTGCAGGGGCCGATGATCTGTTTGTACCCGGAAGTGGGTTCCGAAGAGGTAAGGCCGGAGCTTCTTGAGGGCCCATACTACCGCGAAGGCCTCTCGCTCAATGGTGCTCCAGCGCTGTTCTCGGGGCAGTAGGCGTCTGCTGATGAAGGCCACTGGTTGGTCGACTCCCTCGGGGTTCAGTTGGGAGAGGACGGCCCGATGCCATGGTCTGATGCATCAGTCTGGACGATGAACTCACGGCTGTAGTCGGGGGCCTGGAGCACAGGAGCGGTGCACATGGCGGCCTTCAGCCTCTCGAAGGCCGCTTGACAGTCGGGAGTCCAGTTGACGGTTCTTGGGTTGGTCTTGGATGTGAGTTCCGTGAGGGGCCTCACAATGCTGCCATAGTCCTTTACGAACCGCCGATAGTACCCGGTGAGCCCCAGGAAGGCTCGGACCTCGGTTTGGGTTACGGGGGGGCGCCAGGATTGGATGGCAGCGATCTTGAGCTGGAGGGGGGCCACCAGACCGCTCCCCACTTGGTGTACGAGGTAGGTCACGGACCCCTGGCCGATTTGGCACTTGCTGGCCTTGATGGTGAGGCCGGCCCGTTGGAGGGCCTGCAGGACCCCTCGGAGGTGGCGGAGGTGGTCTGACCAGTGGCGGCTATACACCGCGATGTCGTCCAGGTATGCGGCGCTGAACTCTTCGAGGCCCGCCAATACCTGGTTCACAAGTCGTTGAAACGTGGCTGGAGCGTTTTTCATGCCGAATGGCATCACTCTGAAATGGTAGTGTCCATCCGGGGTGGAGAAAGCGGATCGTTCTTGTGCCCTGGGGGTGAGGCCGATTTGCCAGTAGCCCGCCGTCAGGTCGAAGATGCTTAGGTAGCGGGCCGCCCCCATGCGGTCAACTAGTTCGTCGGCTCGGGGGATGGGGTGAGCGTCGGTGCGGGTGACAGCGTTCAGACCCCGATAGTCGACGCAGAACCGGAGCTCGGGTGTGGTGCCCGGGGCCGCAGCTTTGGGGACCAGTACAACCGGGCTGGCCCAGGGGCTGTCCGAGGGTTCGATGACTCAGAGTGCGAGCATCTTGGAGACTTCTTCTTGGATGCAGGTGTGTACCCGATCTGGTACTCGGTACGGCCGGTGTCAGATAGGAGGACTGTCGCCAGTGTCCACGTCGTGCAGGCACCAGGGGGTGACCCCGGGTGTGAGGGAGAATATGTTTGCAAATGGCAGCAGGAGGGCCCGACAGTCTTGGCGCTGCTCCGGGGTCAGAGCCTCGGAGAGTTGGACCCCGTCCACCGAACCATCTTTTTCCCCGGTCCCCAGGTGGTCAGGGAGGGGCTCGGAGTCCTCTTCCGCCCCACTGTCTGTAGCCATCAGCAGGCTGAGCTCCGAGCGCACGAAGTGGGGTTTGAGTCTGTTGGCGTGGAGGACCCGGAGGGGGTTCCGGGGGGATTCCATGTCGATGAGGTAGGTGACGGGGCTCTTACGCTCGATCACCTTGAAGGGCCCCGTCCACTTGTCCTGTAAGGCACAAGGTTCGATGGGGGACATCACCCATACCTGCTGGCCAGGCTCGAATTCGATGGAGGAGGCATGTTGATCGTACCACGTCTTCATGTCCTCCTGACTGGCTTCAAGATTGGCTTTGGCGATCTCTCTGAATTGCCGGGTCTGATTACGGAGGGTCAGGAGGTACTTGTAGACGTCTGGAGGGGTCTTCAGGGGGGCCATTTCCCACTCCTCTTTAACTAGGCTGAGAGGCCCGCGAACAGGGTGTCCGTACAGGAGTTCGAACGGGCTGAAGCCGAGGGACTTCTGGGGGACTTCTCGGTAGGCGAAGAGGAGGCACGGTAGTAGCACGTCCCACTGGCGGCGTAGGGGTTCTTCCAGCCCCATGATCATCCCCTTGAGAGTGCGGTTGAATCGCTCGACCAGTCCGTTTCCTTGCGGGTGATAGGGGGTTGTGAATCGGTAGGTGACTCCACACTGTTGCCATAAGGATTTCATATATTTTGAAATAAAGTTCGTGCCCCTGTCGCTGACGACTTCCCTGGGGAAGCCCACCCGAGAGAAGATTCCCATTAAGGCTCGACCCACCACTGGTGCGGTTACAGTTCGAAGGGGAACCGCCTCAGGATAGCGGGTGGCGTGGTCCACCAGGACCAGGATGAATCGATGCCCTTGTGCTGTTCGGGGGTCCAGGGGCCCCACAATGTCTATTCCCACCCTTTCGAACGGGGTGGTCACAACGGGGAATGGTTGCAGGGGTGCCTTGAGTTTGCGGCCGCTCTTCCCGCTGGCCTGGCAGGTCGGGCAGGACCGGCAGTGGTTGGAGACGTCATTTCTCATTTTCGGCCAGTAAAAGTGAGTCAGCAGGCGGTTGTATGTTTTGTCTTGCCCCAAGTGTCCAGCCAGGGGGACATCATGGGCCAAGTTCAAAAGGAAGTCTCTGAAGCAGAGGGGCACCACCAGCACTCGACTGGCCCCCAGCTCCGCTATTCTTTGTTCGCTGTACAGTAAGTCATTGTCCCAATAGATCCAGTGGGCTCCTGCGGTGTCTCCTGCGCTCTGGGCGAGCGCTTGCTGTCGCAGTCCCTCGAGGGAGGGACATGTCTTTTGCTCTTGCCGGAATTGTTCTTGGGTGGGCCCCCCTTCCTGACGCCACTGAGCCAGGTCGGGAAGGTCTTGGGGCTGAGCGGCTTCTCCTTGGGTTTGTTCCGGGGGGTCGGTAGGGATGGAGCTTCCCTCTGGAGCGATCGGGGGAGGCGGTGCTGGCCATTCGGGTTCTTCAGATCCAGGGATGGTGTCGACGGCCATGGACCGGGTTGTTACACACGCCCAGCCCGGGAGGCCCAACATCCCCAGGTGCTCTCTTCTTTCAACGGCTGCCCACGGGGAACTCTCAAGATCGTTCCCCAGGAGGCAGTCCACGGGGGCATCGTCGCGGACAGTCACTCTTAGCATACCGGACACTCCTCCCCATTCGAAGGGGACGCAGGCCATCCGACACAGGCTCTCCGAATTGTCGGCCGATCGGACGGGGCAAAGAACGTTTGGCAGGATTTGTTCTGGGGTCACCAGGTGACAACGGACGGCCGTCACACTGGCCCCGGTGTCACGCAGGGCTTCGGCCTTACGCCCATTTATGTTCACCCACTGACTGTATTTCCTGGTGTTGGCTGGTAGGGGAGCCCGCGGGATCAGGTCTCTTCCCCCTAGGCAGGCCAGGGTCATGGCGGCGGGTTCCCACTCGGGCTGCTCCTGCTCGTCAGGCTCTTCGGAGACTTGCTCTTCCCCTAGGGCGGCGGCAGCCATCTGGCGGGGCCCGGGGGTCTGGTTCTTTGGGCAGGTCGGGTCACTGACATAGTGGCCGACTCGTTGGCATCGGTGACACGTAACGTTGGCTCGGAACCCCGGGCGCATCGGGGGGTTGCCCCGGCCGGCCGGGGGCGGGGCGTTGTTTGCGGGAGCGGCCGGGACGGCGTCTCTGCCCCGGCCCTGTCCTCCTCCTCCTCCTCGGGGACGATGATGACCTTGGTTGGTTCTGTTCTGCTCGTTTGGCCCACTCCGGGTCACTCGGGTGCTCTCCCATCGGTCAGCCTCGGCGGCGAGCTGCCGTGGGTCAGTCAATTTGCTGTCGAGGAGGTGCTGCCTGAGCTCGACGAAGCAGTTGTTGGAGAGGTGCTCCCACACAATGAGGTTGAAGAGCTGCTCGTAGGTTGTTACATTGCTACCCTTGATCCATCCCTCGAAGGCTCGGCTGAAATAGTTCACATATTCTATCCAGGTTGTACCCGGGATCCGGGTGCAGTTGCGGAACCTCTGGCGGTACATCTCGGGCGTTAGCCCATATCGACTGAGGAGGGCGGCCTTCATGTGGTCATAGGACGTCATTTGATGGTCCGGAGCTGCAGCAGGGCATCCCGGCCTTCATTGACGAATCTCCCCCATAGACCGACTCCCCAGTCACTTCGAGCGATCCGGTGGGCAGTCATGGCGATCTCGTAGGCCTTGAACCACTGCTGTATGTCGTCGTTCCGATAATATTCACGGACCACATCTTTGGGGATGTGGACCTTCTGTTCGGTAGTCCCTGGGGGGCGCGGTTGCTCGGGCACCCCTAGGTCTTTGTTCTGTTTGCGCATTTCTATCTCCGCCAGCTTGCACTCGTGTTCGTATGCCAGTCTTTTTTCTTCGAGTTCTCTCTGTCTCTGCTTTTCTTCTCGCTCTTCTTGGAGCCGTAAGTGTTCTAAGTTCATCTTTTGTTCTGCCAGTTTCAATTCTCCGTCTAATTTGAGCCGTGCCAACTCTAACTCGTGTAGTCTATTTTTCTCTCGTTCTCGGATCTCTTCCCGGGAGAGATCCGTTCTCCTTTCTTCCGTCAGAGTGGTGTTTGTCTCCGGGGCTTCGGGGTCCCGGGGTCCGGCGATATTTGTCTCTGCCCAGGATTCTAGGGTGTGTTTGAAGTCATCTTTCGTGCTCAGACCGGTGGTGGCAATGCCTAGTTCTATGCAAAATAGTTTTAGCTCTCGGTGGTTGTACTCTTCCAGTTTTTCCATCTGGAATTTCTCTGCAGAACCGCTCTCTCTGGTCGTCATTGTGGATTAGTCGTAGGGTGAGTTACTCTCTGTACGGTTACGCTTTGGTTCGGATCGCGCCGCTGGCCACCAATGTTAGACGGGGACCTGGAGGGTCGGCCGAGCACAAGGGGAGAGGCATCCGGTGAGGGCCGTCTCCAGCGATCGTACGGACAAGTAACTTCCCCCCCACAGATGGACACCACACGAAGATCAGATTAACACCTTTTATAGGCAGTTCTGGAAGTACGGTAGTACGATACAAGGAGGTCAGGACACGATGATCCTCTCAATTCTAGTCTCTAGTAGGGAAAGGGGGTAGCGGGACAGTCTTGGTACCGACTGGTACTGAGGTGAAACGGCGGTAGCTCACAATCCTCGAGCTCGGTGTTCGGACGGGTCGGACCGCGGCAGCGCCAGCAGGTCCCGAAGAGGTCGTAGATGGCAACGGGCTGCGGCAGCGCCAGCAGGTCCCAACGAGGATGACGGTTACAACGGGCCGCGGCAGCGCCAGCAGGTCCCACGAGGATGAAGGTTGCAGAAGGCCTCGGCAGCGCCAGCAGGCAGGGCGATAGTTCACAAGGCAGGGCTGCGGCAGCGCCAGCAGTCCGTCAAGGATGAGTTCTTCTCGGTGTCTCTCGACTCCAGTACACAACTGCCCTCCTGCTCTGGGGCTGCCTCAGTTATAGGTCTGGCGCCCTTTGATGTCCGGACCCTCGCACTGGGAGGTCGGGAGGTCCGGGATGAGGGAGTCCAGACACCCAGCAGGGGGGTGGAGCCAGCACCCGGGGAGGCTGGGGGCGATCGGCACCTGGCGGGGGGAGAGCCATCGACACTTCTTTCTCCCATTAGCCTGCCAAGTGGTCCGTTCACCTCCTGGGTGGATGGTGGTGCCGGGATGGCGGGGCCTGGCCAGGTCCAGGGTTGGGGTCGAGCTGAGGCCACGCGGCCGCGTGGTGCAGTGTCCAAGATGGCGGCTGGGCCGGGCAATGGGGCTGACGGGGGCCCGGGCCCGTGACACAGAGACATCCGGGAGCAGGCGTCCCGGAGGGGACGGGTTGCGGGTTGCTTCTGCGGGTAGCCCCCGGAGAGCCGGTGTCTGGGCCCTGTCATGCGGGGAGGGAGCGAGCCCTTCGTGGGGCCTGTCCAACAATGGATGCGTCATATTTACTGTATGACACATCATTTCACAAGGAATGACAGATACGTCAGTTTTACTGACTTATCTGTTGGCGCATAAATAACGCATTGCTGGAGGTGTGCTGAAGCATGACCCAACTCCAGCAATGCAGGGGAGGGCTATGAATATAGCACTACGTCAATCTTAGGCCTAAGGTTTTGACACATTTGCATCCTAGAAGCAGCGTAGTGAAATCTCACTGATTTTACTTTGTCACTTTTACAAGGCTTTCTTGCAAGGGAATGCCCCCCCCCCCGCATACATTATACTTGATGCAGGTATAATGTGGCACAGGTGTTTGCAAAGTGACGCATCTGTTTTGATGCATCACTTTGTAAATAGAGTGCAACAGGGGGCATGTTTTACGCCGCTGATGCGTCACAAAAAGAGGTGCACCAGGCCTCATAAATAAGGTCCATAGTGCCTGGAATGAGTGCGCAGAGCCTCTCACTGCGAGGACCCAGGTCGCTTGTTTTTTTAGGTCGAGCCTAGCAGCAGCACGAATGCACTGCTCGCTCTGTAAGACTGTTGCAGTAGAGTATGGGAGAAAAGCCACCGCCCACTCTCCACCCATATTTTTCATTGGCTTGTGTCATTGTCTTTTGTAAATGCTGCTGTTGGATTCATTAATAAGCTTGTTAGTCCCTCCACCACCAATGCCAATGCCACCAACACCAGCAATACCACCACCAAAACCTCCACCACCAATGCCACCACCACCAATACTACCACCAATACCAACACCACCACCAATACCACCACCACCAATACCATCACCACCAATACCATCACCACCAATACCACCACCGCCACCAATACCACCACCACAAACATTGATACCACCACTACCAAAAATACCACCACCACCACAAATACCAATTGCACCACCACCAATAATACCACCACCACCAATACCAATACCACCACCAATACCACCACCAATACCAATACCACCAATACCACCATTAATACCACCACCACCAATAATACCATCACCAATCGAATATAAATACCAATACCAGCACCACCAATACCAATACTGCCGCCAATACCACCATCACCAACACCACCACCACCACCAATACCACGACCACAAATACCACCACAACCACCACCAATATGACAACCACCAATACCAATACCACCACCAATACCATCACCAATCCCACCACCAATACCACAACCACAATTACCACCATCACCAATCCCACCAACGATACCACCAATACCACCACCACCACCAATACAAATTACCCCACCAATACCAATACCCCCACCAATACAAATACCACCACCACAAATACCACCACCACCAATACCCCATCATCAATTCCCCCACCACCAATGCCATGACTACCACCACCAATACCTCCTCCAATACCAATACCACCACCACAAAATAGCAATACCACCACCAATACCACCTCCAATATTGCCACCACAAAAACCAATACCACCACCACCAATATTACCACCACCTCCAATAATATCACTAACGCCAATACCACCACCACCCATACTAATACCACCATCAATACCACCACCACCAATACCACCACCACCACCAATATCACCACCACCAATATCACCACCAATACCACCACTATGACCACTACCAATACCACCACCACCAACAATATCACTACTGCCAATACAACCACCACCCATACTAATACCATCATCAATACCATCACCACCACCAATACCAATACTATCACCACCAATACCACCACCACCAATACCAATTCCACCACCACCAATACCGATATCAACATCACCAACATTAATACCAATACTGCCGCCAAAACCAATACCACCGCCAATACCAATACCATCGCCAATACCAATACCACTGCCACCACCAATGCCACCTCCACCATTACCCCCACCACCAATACCACCACCACCACCAATACCACCACTACGACCACTACCAATACCACCACCACCAACAATATCACTACGGCCAATAACACCACCACCCATACTAATACCATCATCAATACCACCACCACCAATACCACCACCAATACCACCACCAATACCAATTCCACCACCACCAATACCAATAACACCACCATGAATACCAATAACACCACGACTACCACTGTTCCTCCTGAGCCCCAAAGTGTCCTCACAGAGTGAAAGGTGTTGGAGTGCCTTGTGAGTGTTTATAGCTCAGACCATATGTAACTCTCGTTTCACAATTTGTGTCTGGGTAATTTTCAACACGTATACATCTTCTTCACTGGATTATGTATCACTACTTTGAATAGGTACCAGGCCGAGTCTCTTCCTCTGATATTTACAATCTAACAAGTAGACCAGAAGACCCTTTATTGCAATACAATAGGTCTCGCATTTGCGAGAGTTTAAGCTGTTAGTATTGTAAATGACAATACCTTTTATTTATGTTTTAAAAGCCAAACCATAAATAAAAGGCATTGTCATTTACAATGCCATTAGCTCAAACTCGCGTGAATGCGAGACCTATTGCATTGCAAATGCTTGTCTTTTAGATGGGCCGTTTGTGGGTTACCTATTTAGTAGATACACACGCCTCGCGTTAGCAAGGTACAAGAAAAGTGAGTGAGTGGGTGGGGATGAGGAGGCAAGTTCTGTATTTAATAAATATTGGTTACAAAAAAGTGAGATACAAACGGCCATTATTCGCAACACTTAAAATGTTCTCTGAAATCAGTGTCCCTTTTAATAATAGAACATAAAAGCACTCTGACTTGGGGAAGCGCTTCTAAAATGCTATTGCCGATCTAAATGGAAAACTTAAAACGTTTGTTGACCACATTAAGTCCATTGCCCTGGCTGCCGCTAGATGGCACCATTGCTTTACAGTCTTTCAATATGTCCGCTAGTCATCATTTGGGACTTCGTGCAACTTTATAGGTGGCATTCAGGAATTACTACAGTGACTTGAACATTCAAAGTTATACAGCATATTTCTCTTTTTTTTATACTTCTCGAACTTTAAAGGAACTGTGATGGCAGGAGAGGAGGCAAAAGTGAATATGGAAAGAGGAAAGGTAGGATGGATAACGTTACTTACAAATTCATATTTAGAGAAAAAGGGATTGTCTAAATACGGATTCTATATGTTAAAATGCGAAGCTTGCGTGCAGAACGGTTGTCATTGATAGCTGGGCTCAGTGTAGAGTGTTGAGGGCAGAAAGTATACTTTTCAATGCAAGACGTTGAAGGGAGCATATATATAAATATTAGTGGCACCATAGTGAAACTGTTAGGAGCCACGGGTGAATGGATTATTTTCTTTCTAAAATTAGCTTTATGGGGCCTGTTTTAGAGAGCGGCCCATATGTTGTAATAATAACACACACCGCATGCCGCATATTTCCTGGTTTAAACCCGTGCAGAAATTAAAAGTCTGGGAAATCGTTTAATGGGTCACGGACAGAGTAAACAGTTTGTGACAACCTGAGACAGGCAGTGTCAACAGAAGGGCAGTAAAGAACACACAAGTGTGCCCAGGGAAAGGAAGATCAAGCGGCGTGTATCACTGCCCTGAAGGGTCGGCCTGATTTACGCCCCGCGGACGGACGGGAGCCGATCGCTTCACATTGCTCTGATTTGCTACCGGCCTGCTGCACGCTTGATGTGGAAATGAGCAGATCCGCGGGAGGGGCCCCACACCGGCCGGCCAGGGGGTGTAATTGATTCTGGGGCCTGAGACAACAGAGCGCAATTTGTTTTGAGCCTGGGTGGCAAAGCGACGCCTTCTGCAGGGTGAGACGGGGAGGCGGGGCAGGGGTGGAGGGGTGACATTGGTACTTGATGCGGGTGATGTCAGTCGTTTAGTGCGTGTTACAAAGTGCGTGCTTGGATGTGTGACGAAATCATTCTGTAACTCTTTCTTTTGAATGAGACACAACATGCGTATGACAGAAGTACATGTTACTCTTCTGCGTAAGTCAGCTACACTGCATGTGAGAGAGTGTGTGACGCGTCACAGTACAACAAAGTGTACGTATTTGCATAGTATTAGGATGTGGTGTGTGAATGTGGGGAGATATGGCAAAGGACGAATTTGGGGAAATAGGCACAGTGATACATTGGTGTGCTTATTATGTTCTTTCTCGAGAAAGAGCCCTTCCGGACAACAAGCACATACGTACAAGTCCGGAGACAAGAAAGAGAGACGGAGCAAAAAGAAGGGAAGGAACGAAGATGGGGAGGAAAGGAGAAAGTGGACAGAAGGTGAGGTGGGGAGCGAGAAGGGGGAAGGAAGGGAGAGAATCGGGTGCTAGAAAAACTCGAGGAAGATTACTTCATATAATGTTTTACACATCGTTTTATTTTATTTTAATTGTAACGGATCTTTCTGTGAGGTATGTGGGTGCTCCTGTTTTGCAAGGAGTTGGTTGGTGTATACGAAGTCTTACACTTGCGTCAGTCTAAATATTATTTCCCCGTGGGCCGGAGACTTGGGGCGGCTTTGACACGCGGGAGCGCCGCTGAAGCCGCTCTCACTTTTACCGAGGTTAATTGCATCAGGCACAGGGAGGCTTCAATGGAGAGGGCGGGCGAGTGAAGGTGGAGAGAAAGCGCTCAGAAACGGAGAAGAGAAGAAGAGAGAGAGGGGATGGGTTGTTGGAAAGAGAGAGATTACGCGAAGAATCGAAGGGAGCGGGGCTGGTTGGACCGTTTTTGCCGGTTCCCATGTCCAGCCCTGATTTACACATGCTGCAGTGGTGTTGATGCAAAATGTACTTGTCTGTTACGTTCTTTTCTTTTAAGTCAAGGGTGGTGTTGGTTTGGCTGGACAAACACTGCTTTATTTCTAAAACTTTTTTAAAAAATCGGAAATCCAAGCACAAATTATATGTAAATTGTTGGTTCGAATTACTGCAAATTAGCTATCAACAAGAATACGAGTTAAAAAGTAACACCGTGAAAATATAAAAGCAATCCGTGGAGGACGTCAAAAGACCTGGACAGTCCCGCTTGACGGGTGCTCCTCTTTGAAGGTAGACAGCCCCGGCTGCAGGGCTGGTCAGCAAACCACGCTTGCAACCCGGAGGTCCCGGACTGGAATATTCGTGCATGTAATTTACCGTCACAAGTTAGGGCTACACTGGCCGTGTATTCACAAGCAATATAGAGTATTAATAATAATAATCGATATCATTAAATCAATATTGTTTATACTGCTATCGTCAAAATGTTTTCCCGTTGAATTCTACTTTTCCGCCCCCTGTACAGCGTCTTCAGGCTCCACGCTTTGCGAACCAAGAACTCGTAACACACAATTAAAAAGAAAGCCAAGCGGGTGCAATAGAAACCCGTTTCCCCTCAAAGATATGCACAAAAAAACGAAGCGCCTTGCAGGTCCAGTGAGGCTGTGTTTTGTTGGCGGGCCACAGATCCGTCCGTCGGCAGCCCCGCGCTTAGTTCCCACAGCTCTCTGTGCGTGGATCAGTCGTGACATAAATAATAGGGTAGAAGCGGGCGGGGAAATCAGGCGTCGTAAGTCTCAAACACATGCTCAGCTGCAGGCCGGTGCGGTGCCCTGCCCGTCCCGCCACACAAGCTGACTTCATCACTTCGTCGGGCGAAATATGAACGGAGAGATATCCAGCCCGCTGCCCCTTTCTGTTACTTGGGGCTTTAATTCGCTCCCCACCCCTCCATCCAACACCAGAGAGGTGCGTCTGCGGAATCTTCACCCTACTGTTTTACTGTAGGGTCAGACTACGACAATAAGTTTATTGTGCAAAATACTACGCGGAGGGTCGTTAACACCCTACTCTGCCGCGGTTGCAGCGGGGAAATGATTCTTTGAGGTGGAAGTGCCGTGAGCTGGGTGTGTGGCGCCCTCTCATCACCCAGTGCCTTCTCTGTTACGGGTGGAGCTCAGAAGTGCCATCCTCAGGGGCGCAGGGTGAGGGGATGTTGGGGTCACAGAATACCTTGACCAAGACAGGGACTCGTTTAGTTAATCTTTTCCTCACTACCGCATCCCCCCTCCAAGTACAGCCCGGTATTCACTCTCACAAACAATTCTTTCCCCTTAGACCAAAGGTCAAGGTAGAAGGACCCTCGGTGGGCAGAGACAGCCTGTCCAATAGGAGAGGGTCGCGGTGATGCTGCAGTGGAAGATTCTAGTAGTCACGGGTTACTCACTTCACCAGATCTTCTGATCACGGGCTGTGGCGCGTCAGGGGAGAGGCTGGTGGCCCAAGCGCAAGCAGCTACATGTAAACATTTTTTAATCTGGGATAAGAGAACACTATCGTTAGATTGCGCGAAAGACGTCCACCTAGAAAATATGAGAAGCAGAGGGTCCCTCGCCACAGTAGAAAAAAGTATGTGTTCATCAGTGGAGGCTGAGAGGAAAGTAGCCCTTCTGTGACATCTCTGGGGTAGAATACAAGAGTGCGTGAGTACTGCTGGGCTACTGCTTTGGCAATTAGACCGTATGTGGGGCGCTTCCAGGAGCTGTCCTTGGCAATCCGGTATCGTTTTATTATTATTAATTTATTATTTTTTGTAATGTCTCCAGTATGGATGCCGCTGCGCACTTCTTGTATGACAACGTGAATACGTATATTGTATTCAGCACACATATACTGTGCTCGTGTCATAGTTCTACGCGTCACCACTTCGTTTTAGGATTCACAGTACTGCCTCACAGTTGGGTAAGTTAAGCATAATGTTATGTTTCCCAAATGCGAGACTCGCCCTCTGTTCCCGAGTTCGAGCGCTATCGAGGTTTATTCTTCATATGTTGGGTTTTTTTCGTGCTTGGCTGACAGGACACACTGAAATGCCCTTGCAGGCCAACGCCAGGGAAAGCCTCGGCTCCTTTCATGCCTCAGACTTGATTCCCAAGCAGGACACGGGAGCCAGGTCCTCGTATCAACAACTCAAGCACTGCTTCAAGGACCACTCACCGGTGTTACACCACGACCACGCTCACGGTCACACCTAGCGCTTGCTTCTTCCTGAGACTCCACTCGAAAGTGCACGGGGCTCTCAGAGCATAAGAGCCGCCTGCGCCTCTCGCTTCACTCGTTTAGTGCTGATGAATTTCTGGGGTCTGCGAATCCGAACACTTTTGTCCCTGTCCACTTTCTCATAGGCTCTCTCTGCCTGTCTCACAGGACTGTCCTACCGGGGAATGGTGTGCAAAGTTTCTGAGCTGCGGGGTTTACCTGTCAGACCGAGCTGTGCCACTTAGTAGCGCTACAAGCGCGCAGCGCCTGACGGGGCACATCTTCCCCGCCCATCTCGCTTTGCTTTAGACACCAGACCCAGTGCTTCTCAGACATAATTTGTATGCAGCTCTCGTATACATCTGCGATTCTTTTATTTCAAGCGCGGGGCCCAGGGGTGCAAGTAAGCAGTGCGTGTCCTCAGCGGCTCTGGGGAACAAAAAACACTCTTCCAAACATCAAACAGGGATCACGCAACTACTCGAGGTCAGCTTTCTGATGACCTATACAATCTCGCAGACTGGCCTACTCACTTGTCCTCTTTCGTTCGTCTTACTTCGGTTACGTTCCTTCCTTTCCTTTATCACCCCGATCCCCTCTCCACGCCGCCCCCTCCCCCTCCACTCGTTGCCCTGCACGTATTTTCTCTAACCACCCTGCTCATTCCTCGCCATCATGTGTCTCTACCGGCCCCTTTCTCACACAGACTTCTGTCATACTCAGCTGTGTCTGATCCATGCTGCTTGCTCACCCGACAGACACCCTTGCCATATTTTGCCCTCACTCTACTCCATTATTTGTGGTCTTTAACATCTCTGTCCCACTTCTTTAACTCTGATGCACTTTATTGCCCCACGTATGTGTGGCAGCTCCTTCCTGCATGCTCTTTACCCTCCCTGCCAAGGCTCTCTTAACTTTTCCCTCAGTTTGCCTCAACCCACTCGCTGTTCCTCCCTTACACACTCCATCACTGCTGCCGCCATACTTCGGCTTTTATCGGTCACGGGGCGGGGCCACGGTGGTGGAGGTGCGTGCGGCAGCGGATTGGCTGGTTTCCCTTGTCCCGCGCCACCTGATTGGTGCGCGGAGTGGCAGCGCCTGTGGGTGCAGGGGAGAGGGCGGCTCTGCACTGATGCCTCTATTGACATCCAGCGTTTGGCGTTTCCCCTCCACAGATCCACAGAGGGACAGCAGCCGGCAAACACAGCCCAGCCTTAGGTAGACCCTGTGCCTCCTGGCTGACAAGGAGCCCCGCCTGCAGGGTCACCCAGAAGCCACCCCCAGGGAGCCACCACTGAGCAGGGCGACAGCCACCCCTCACCCGCAGCCTCTGCTCTGGAAACTTTCATTGAGACTGGCTCAGAGAAGCAGAGGTGACATCTTCTGGGACTTTCACGTGATACGAGCAGCGTTGCAGGGACGGGAGGGGCGCAGACTGTGAGGTAAGGCTCCCCTGGGGCCAGTCACTGATACTCTCTAGGACCACTCCTTTACTCCTGTCCTCTGCACTCTGCACCCATCCTTTACCTGTCTTCACATATCCTGCACTGTTCGCTAGAATCGCTACTATACTACCCTCTCGAACTCAGTCAACACGTCCCGTCCACTGTCTGTGCTCCTCCTGTGTCTGCGTCTACAGTCACTACTTGCTCCTTCTACCCAATTCTTCCTTTGAGGAGTTTTTCGTGTCTGCTGGGTTAGCTCTTCGTGGCCCGCGTGCTCCCTCCCTAGCTGCGCGTGCTGAGCTCTCCTTTCTTAGCTCCTCTGTGCGCACACAATGTGCTGTGCCTCGGTCCTACCTGCACTTTCCAACTGTGCTCTTTTTCTAGCTGCCCTCGCGCTGTGTGCTTATGTGACAACGATTTAACACAAGGAGCGCTCCCACGTCAACTGCTCTGTGCGTTCCTGTCCTACCTTCCATAAATGTTCATAAATCATGCTAAGTGGACTTCCGCTCCTGCTACTTGTGGTCTGTGTGCTTCCTACCACCGTAGGTGTTTTTCCTGTTGCTGCTCAGGCAATGTGTGGTTCCACATTAGTTGTTCATCTTGGCACCTATCCCAGTTGCTCATGCGCCTGTCTTAGCTGCCCAGTGTACGTGTGCCCCTACGTTGCCTGTTCTTGCGCAGTGCACCCCTTGAAGTTAGCTCCATGTGCCCCCCCCCTCCCAACTCTAGCTTCACTTGCTCTCCGCTCCCATCTCCCCTACAGCCCGTTGGAGACCTATCCCCCCCCCCCCTCCAGACCTGCGCCTCTTGTACCTGTGAGCTTCGTGAATAGTCAAAAGGTGCGAATTTCCCCGTGATCTCGGAGTGCTTTGTGTCTCTTGGGGAGGGACGGAACTCTTTCTCCAACTGCCTCCTGTGCGTTTCTGTCTCAATGGAGATGGTCGCTCGGGACCCCTGCCTGGAGGGTGGACTTCGCTGAGCTCACTAGCTTCTCCGTACCACCAGGGTCTTGGTAATATTAACCCCGCAGCAGGCACAGGTTTGAGGTACCCTATTATATAGCTCCCTCCCACTCTATTTGTTAGACGTTTTATTTTCTATAAAACTGCAGGTGCCTTAAAGTATTCCATTCCTGGTAGCAACGACTATTTTCTCTGTGAGTTCCTTTACTTTTTATGGACGTGGCTCATTAAATATGCAATACTTGCGTTGTCGAAGAATATGGGCTTCGATGTATCCCCTCCATGCTCAGATGTCATCGTTTTCTACCTCTTCTATCCTCGTCTGGGTCCTCTGTCGGTTGCAGGGCCCTGGTATCCACCCTAGCACCCCCCCCCCCACCTTTCCGTAGTATATTGGTCAAGACGCGTGTCCCACAGCTCTCTGCACTGAACCCATTTTAAACTTACGTCACCAACACACAAGCAGTTCCTGCACAGACCTGTGTTTGATCTGCTTTGATACAGCAGAGTGAAGGGCTCCCTCCTTGTTTGGGTGTTGGCAGCATGTTGGTCCCCATGTGTGCTTCGGCGCCAGCAGCTTGTTGGGCCCCCTGTGTGCTTGGCTATCAGCAATGTGCCAGTGGGCTCTCTGCTAGCTTGGGTGTCAGTAGTGTGTCCGCGGGCTATCGGCATGTTTGGGTATCAGCACTGTGTCCGTGGGCTCCCTGCTTGCTTGGGTGTCAGCAGTGTGTCCCTCGGCTCCCTGCTTGCTTGGGTGTCAGCAGTGTGTCCCTGGGCTCCCTGCTTGCTTGGGTGTCAGTAGTGTGTCCGTGGGCTCTCTGCTTGCTTGGGTGTCAGTAGTGTGTCCGCGGGCTCTCAGCATGTTTGGGTATCAGCAGTGTGTCCATGGGCTCCCTGCTTGCTTGGGTGTCAGCAGTGTGTCCCTGGGCTCTCTGCTTGCTTGAGTGTAAGTAGTGTGTCCATGGGCTCTCTGCTTGCTTGGGTGTCAGTAGTGGGTCTGCGGGCTCTCAGCATGTTTGGGTATCAGCAGTGTGTCCGTGGGCTCTCTGCTTGTGGGCTTCCTGCTTGCTTGGGTGTCACCAGTGTGTGTCTGGGCTCCCTGCTTGCTTGGGTGTCAGTAGTGTGACCTGAAGCTCCCTGCTTGCTTGGGTGTCAGCAGTGTGTTCGCGGGCTCCCTGCTGGCTTTGGTGTCAGCAGTGTGTCCGTGGGTTCCCTGCTTGTGTGCTTCCTGCTTGCTTGGGTGTCACCAGTGTGTGTCTGGGCTCCCTGCTTGCTTGGGTGTCAGTAGTGTGACCTGAAGCTCCCTGCTTGCTTGGGTGTCAGCAGTGTGTTCGCGGGCTCCCTGCTGGCTTGGGTGTCAGCAGTGTGTCCGTGGGCTCCCTGCTTGCTTGGGAGTCATTAGCGTGTCCATGGGCTCCCTGCTTGCTTGGGTGTCAGAAGTGTGTTTGCAGGTTCTCTGCTTGCTTGGGTGTCAGTAGTGTGTCTGCGGGGTTCCCTGCTTGCTTGGGTGTCAGTAGTGTGTCAGTCGGCTTTCTGCTTGCTTGGGTGTCAGCAGTGTGTCCGTGGGCTCCCTGCTTGTTAGTGTGTCAGCAGTGTTTCCGTGTACACCCTGTTTGCCAGGGTGTCAGCAGCGTGTTTGGCTCCCTGTGTCTAGGTGTCAGCAGTGTGTCAACGGGCTCTCTGCTTGCTTGGGTGTCAGCAGTGTGTCAATGGGCTCTCTGCTTCCTTGGGTGTCAGCAGTGTGTCCGTGGGCTCTCTGCTTGCTTGGGTGTCAGCAGTGTGTTTGTGGGCTCTCTACCTGCTTGGGTGTCACCAGTATGTCTGTGGGCTCCCTGCTTGTTAGTGTGTCAGCAGTGTTTCCGTGTACACCCTGTTTGCCAGGGTGTTAGCAGCGTGTTTGGCTCCATGTGTCTAGGTGTCAGCAGTGTGTCAACGGGCTTTCTGCTTGCTTGGGTGTCAGCACTGTGTCCGTGCAGCCGGAGTTTGCCTCTGCAGGGCCTCTTTAGGATTCTACGAGCTTGTAGATCTGGCCACTAGGCTGCTGGAAAAGCTTGTGTTAGGATTGCTTTACTGGCCCTGTTCGAGGCTCCGCGGTTCCGTGCAGTTGGTTGTTAGTGCTTCTGGGCGTGTCAGGCTCCTTAGTTGTATTTTAGTGTATCTGGTGGTAGTACTGCTGCAGACTGTGCAGTTAAGTCGGTGTATCTGGTTGTAGCAGTGTGGCAGACTGTTTAGTTTGTTCTTAGTATAACTTTTGTTAGTAGTGTTTCAGGCAGTACAGTTGATTGTGTATCGGATGACAGTGTATGCTGTGTAGCTAGTCGTTAGTGTACCTGGTGGCAGTGTTGTTCAGGCTGTGCAGTTGCTTTTTTAACTAATGTATCTGGTGGCAGCAGTGTACCAGGCTGTGCAGTCGGTTGTTAGTGTGTCTAGTGGCAGTAGAGTGTCAAGGCTGTGCACTTGACTGTTAGCATATCTGGTAGAAACAGTGTCAGAAGCAGGCGTGCTTGTTCTGTGCTTGTGTCAAAGGGGTTCCTTACTAATTGTTAGGTTCAGTGGATTTACTGTTCTGTTCTTGTTTATGTCTGCTGGGTAGGTGTGTCAGGCTCTGGGGTTTTTGTGCGGCGTTTGCTAAAATCTGATGAGAGCTCTGTTCCATAAATGTGCTTTTATGGTCTCCTGGCTGCACTGTGACAGACTCAGTGCCTGAGTGTGCTGTGCCAGTTTTATGAATGCATGTTTTGCTTCTACATGCTTTTCAGGCCTGAGGGGGCAGTGCCTCCGGCTGATATATTGATTGTTATGCATTCTAGGGGTTCACTGGCTGCAGTGAGTTGCACTCAGTTTGGAAGGGTTTGTTGGAAGCTTTTGGTGGTCGTGCCATGGCTTTTAGGGTCCGGAGGCTGCACTTTGATATCATAGCACAACAAAACACGACAGTGTCCTGAGGCAGCAATGTGTAAGACTCGGGGGTCGGTTGTGATGTGCTTGTCAGGGCCTCGTGGGACCAGTGCTCAGACTCAGGGGTTGGTTGTGATGTGCTTGTCAGGGCCTCGTGGGAGCAATGCTCCGACTCAGGGTTTGGTTGTGATGTGCTTGTCAGGACATCCTGGGATCAGTGCTCAGACTCAGGGGTTGGTTGTGATGTGCTTCTCAGGGCCTCCTGGGACCAATGCTCAGACTCAGGGGTTGGTTGTGATGTGCTTGTCAGGGCCTCGCGAGACCAATGATCAGACTCAGGGGTTGGTTGTGATGTGCTTGTCAGGGCCTCGACAAGGAAGCTTTTGGTGGTCGTGCCATGGCTTTTAGGGTCCGGAGGCTGCACTTTGATATCATAGCACAACAAAACACGACAGTGTCCTGAGGCAGCAATGTGTAAGACTCGGGGGTTGGTTGTGATGTGCTTGTCAGGGCCTCGAGGGACCAGTGCTCAGACTCAGGGTTTGGTTGTGATGTGCTCGCAGGGCCTCATTGGAGCAATGCTCGCACTCAGGGTTTGGTTGTGATGTGCTTTTCAGGGCCTCATGGCACCAGTGCTCGGACTCAGGGTTTGGTTGTGATGTGCTTTTCAGGGCCTCATGGCACCAGTGCTCGGACTCAGGGTTTGGTTGTGATGTGCTTGTCAGGGCCTCGTTGGAGCAATGCTCAGACTCTGGGTTTGGTTGTGATGTGCCTGTCAGGGCCTCCTGGGACCAGGGCTCAGACTCAGGATTTTGTTGTGATGTGCTTGTCAGGGCCTCATCGGACCAATGCTCAGACTCTGGTTTGGTTGTTGTAGGAAGGTGGCTACCTGACTATGGTTACCCCAGATTTTTTGCCTGTGTTTAGCTGGTTTTTTGACTTAGTTGACCTGGTTCCCTGCTAATCAGGGCCCCAGGCCATCTGCTCTCTCTGTAAAATGGATTCCATGTACCCTAGGTACATACCAATTGGAAATGGACTCCTTGTCAGCCCCTGTAGAATGCACTATAGGTGCACAGGGCACAGGAGCCACTAAGGCCTACCAGGGGCTGCAGCATATCTTTTGCCACCCCTGGCTGGTTCTTAAATTGACACAACTGGCTGATCACTCAGCTGGGGTAAGGTGGTGTACACACCCCTTGCTTAGATATAGTATACCTATGTCTAAACCTATATCTGGACACATGTAAACCTGTGAGCCACTCCTATAGACAGGCCTCACCAATCCTGGAGGCTGGGTGCTTGGTTTTTATGTGAGATGGAGCTCTAGCATGAGCTGAGCCTGTCTGCAGCCGTCGGGAACAAATCCCTAAGCTGTTTCAGGATAATGCCATACCATATACTATTAAGTGCCTTATAATCCTCGCGGTTATTTAGCAACTCTGGTTTGGCTTTATCAAAACATGTCGTGTAAGGTGTCATACGCTTTGGAATACCATCCCCTCGCCAGTTCTGGCGACGGGGATGGCATTCCACCCCTCTAGAGGGGTAAGACATGTTACTTCACTTTAATGCGGTTGATTTCTCCAAAGGCCTTAAGATCCACAAAATGGATGCCTCTGCCACAGACAAATGTCTGGACCCCTGGAGCTGACCGAAACCCAGTCAAGGGGGTCCTGGACAAAGGGTTTCCTGTCACAGGAGGGTGTCACCGCCCTCCAGACAGGAGATAGTGTATTGTAGCAGGGAGGTTTGAAAGAAACCAGACACTGCCTGGGGCGCACAAGGCTGCCCCTTGCATAATCCGGCCAAACCGGTTCTGGGGCACTCCAGCCCTCGTGCCAGGGCGGCCTGGATCAAAGGAAGGGGGTGTATCCACCCACTTCCTGGGTCCCACCCATAGGAGGGGACCTAGCAGGTAATCACGCCCACCAGATTCGAATAAGAGTGGGAGCAGTGCCAATGCACATCAGATTTCCTGGAAGAAACATTTGAAACGATATTCTGGACCCTTCGCCCTCCATCTCAACGTGGAAGCCCGAAGAATCTCCCTTGTGGTCAAGGAGTGACCACCCTGCAGCAGCAGGCACCATCCAGCCCTCGACGTCTACTTGGTTGCAGTTCCCGCCGGAACTCGAGCGACTGAGATCGACGAGATCAAGCCTGCCCAGCTTCTAACAGCCCGATCCACAGTCCCTGCAAAGCTGAGACCCGTGGAGGCGACCGGAAGCGTGGGGCACGCCATCTTGAAGTGACCACGAGACGCTGACCGTGCAGCCCACGAGTGACCCTCGAAGCTGTACACCGGGGTTTGAGAAGCCCCCACCCTGAGCTACTCCTGAGCCGAAGTTCAGCCCTCCACACTCGACGAGTGCTGCGTGGGGCCCTTTGGCACGATTTGGCTCAACGCGTTGGCCCGGTCACTTGCCAGCTGGCTTGTGGTCCCTGTGCCGACGAACTACAAAAGAAGACTCGTGATTCTGGTTGCTCCAGATCCACACCAGCTCCCCTGAAAGGGAGCCCCGACTCTGACCTTCCTGGTCCGAGTGAGACGCCATCTTCCAATCCCGCGTGGATTGCTCTTACCAAGGCTTGTTTGCTCCAAACCGGAAGCCGACTGCACCGACGGTGAGAGCCTGCGTGGGACAGATCGTGACCTGCTCCTGGACGTCGCAGATGCCCCAGAGCCCACGTGACAGCGAAGAGAAGCGCCTCGACGACCACCTGATTGCGCCCGACACTGCCTGGTTCCGTCCTGGTTCCACCCTGGTCACTGCTGAGTGACCCAGACTCTGTCCCCTCTGCTTTCAGGTACTCTACAACTTGAGTCCACCCTTGGACTCCACCGGACACTTCGTCTTCACCCTGCCTGCAGCCCTTTCAGCTTCAAGCACCAAGAGCCTGCGTATCAAAACCCGACGCCACTTCGACCCTGTGCACCCACTTCCTGTGGGTGAGGTAACTTTGCTCCGCCGGTGTTCCCACACTGGTGCACACCTCTAGGGTCTGTGTGTTAAGTTTTGTTCCTCTAGGTTCAGCGGAAGTGTCCTTAAACTTTAACTATTTGACTTTTACGCACCATTGGTTAACATTGGTGCATGCGTGCGCTTTCCGCACATCTCCCGAATCCCGAGGGCCATTCCCGACTTCAGCATTGCTTGTCCTGACTGCTCCCAGCGATTCCCTAGGCCCTAGGCCTAACCACTGTTCGAGTGGCCTCTCTTATACCACTTGTTTAGTATATGGTTTGAGTGGCCCTCGCCCTCATCCATAATTGTGCAACTTGTATGTTTAAACAGTGCTTTTGATTTAACGCTTGTGCCCCTTTATTCATAAAGAATACTGGGGATTGTTTTTAGTAATAAACACATATATTTTTATAATATATACTTGTGTGGTGTCCTTTCATTTGGTATTACAGGATTGTATGTGGTAAAACAGCTCGCTTAACACGACCTCTTAAGTTAAGCCTTTAGGCTGCTTAGTCCATGCTACCCCTAGGATAGCTTGTCTAATAAGGTTGACTTACAACCAGACACCATAAGGGGATTGTTTGGTCAGGTAGTAGGTGGTTCCAGAATTGGAAACATCCCCTACCAGGCCAACTTCTCACATTGGTGAGCAGCGGTGCGGATTTGAGCTTGCTGTTGTTTTACCATTGCAATCTTTATATCAAATTGAAAGATCACATCAAGTACCTCTAGGTACATATAAAATCAAAAGCTTAGCATATTAAGTTCTACTGAACTTAGTAGTTGTAGGTTGAAGGGAGTAGCACACCCCTGACTACGACTCACTAGCAAGGTCCAGTAGGAAAACACTTAGTGTAGGTAAGTGCACCACTTACACCTCACTAGTAACCATGTCTGACACAGGAAAGGCCTCAGGGTCTAGTCCTGTGACAGTTGACCCTACCCAGGCAACTTTTGGATATGACAAACTAACCCGCAGAGACTTGATTGCCTTGTGCAAAGCAAGAGGGTTAAAAAGGGGCAGAAGCCCCACCTGCCTAATCCTGGTAGAAATCCTAGAACAGGATGACTTAGAGAAGGCAAAAGCAGCTTCCCTAGACACAGGGAACCCCCCTGTAGTTGATCCCCCTGAAGAGGAGGATGATGATGACTTGGATGAGGACTCAGAGGTTGAGGACTTAGAAGTACAGGATCAGGGTAGCCAGGTTCCAGTTGGTAGGCTTAGCCAGGCCAACTTGGACCTACTGGGGAATGGAGAGGGCCAGCACCTCCCCAGAACCCAACATGTGATTCTCCCAGGCAACAGAAGAGTGAGATCTCCCTCAGGGGACTCTCATCTTTCTAGTGCCTCCAGAGAATCAGAGAGAGGCATGAGTGCTTCTCAGAAAGCTGAGCATAGGGCTAGAATGAGGGCTGTCAGACTCCAGATAGAGAGAGAGGAGGTAGCCCTGAGTCAAGCTAAGCTTACCTTAGCTCAAGCTAAACTTGCCTTGGCAAGAGAGCAGAAATTGTGTGGCTTAGATGCCACTGGTGGCAGCAATATTCCTAAAGAGAAACCCAGGTCCTATGATAGTAGAAACCTGACAAAGATTGTGCCCCCCTACAAGGAAGGGGATGATATCCACAAATGGATAACTGCTCTTGAGAGAGCCTGCATGGTACAGCAGGTTCCTGAGGAACAGTGGGCAGCAATCTTATGGTACTCCTTTTCAGAGAAAGGGAGAGATAAGCTCCTCACTGTTAGACATGAGGATGCAAACAATTACAAAGTCCTGAAGAGTGTTCTGATAGATGGGTTTGGCTTAACCACTGAACAGTACAGGTTGAAGTTCAGAGACACCCAGAAGACACAGACTCAGGACTGGACTGATTTTGTTGATTGTGCAACTAAGGCTCTGGAGGGTTGGCTACATGGCAGCAAAGTACATGACTTTACAGGATTGTATAATTTGATTATGAGGGAGCAGATCCTAAGTAATTGTCAGAACCAGCTCTTACACCAGCACCTGGTAGACTCTGATCTGACCTCTCCCCAAGAATTGGGAAAGAAGGCAGACAAATGGGTCAGAACCAGGATTAGGCCTAAGAATCAGGACAGTAACCAGAAGAAGGAGTCTACCAAGCCTCAAGATAAGGGTGGGGATAAAAGTAAAGAAAAGACTTCCCCAGGGCCCCAAAACTCCAAGGATGGGGGTGGGTCCCAAGACACTTCTTCAACTGAGAAAAAGCCTTATTGTTATGCCTGTAAACAGGTGGGGCATTACAAAACAGACAACTGTTGTCCCAAGAATAACAATAAAGAAAATATACCTCCAACGCCAGCTTCAACACCTCCTGTTACTGTCAGCAGTAATCCCCCAGGAAGTGGAAGCACACCCAGGAATCTGGGTGGGTTTACTTTTGGAAATCAGGTGGACCCTGGCCTATCCAGGTCCCCATCACCCAATGATCTTGTTTATGAGGTTGGCATGGGGTTTGCCAACTTCTCTGCTTGCCCAAATACTTTGAGCAAGTATAGACAAGAACCCATCATCAATGGTTTGAAAGTTGAGGCTTTTAGAGACACAGGGGCTAGCATCACCATGGTGGCTGATGGCCTAGTCCCCTCTAAGCAACTTTTACCTGGTGCCACATACCAAGTTACAAACATTGATGGAATCCAAACAAATCATCCCATGGCAGTAGTAAGTCTCAGCTGGGGAGGTGTCATTGGCCCAAAGAGAGTGGCAGTGTCACCAAACTTGCCTGTAGACTGCCTACTTGGTAATGATTTGGAGATCTCAGCCTGGGCTGAGGTTGAACAGGAAACCCATTCTAGAATGGTGAATTCCAATGGAAAGGTTAGTGGGGCTGTAATGGCTACAGCCCCAATTCAAGATGTCCTTCCTGAAAAGGTTGGTAGGGCTGAGAAACTCTCTGCCCCATCTTTAGCAAAAGCTCTTCCTGAACAGAATAGCAAAGCTGTTATGGTAACAGCAGAAACCCAAACTGAGTCTCCTCCTGAAAAGGTTGGTGGGGCTGTGATGGCCACAGCCCAAACTCAAACTGACACGTGTGTTGTGAAACCTGAAATGATGGATAACTCCACACAAACTGAGAGCATGGAGGAGGAAGAGAAATCTCCCCCTCACCAGACTTTAGGACAGGATCAGCCTCCTCAGGGAACTGATCTTACCCCTGATGAAGGAACTGCCCCAGAGGTGGTTGGGCCTAGCCTGACAGAACCTCTGATGTCAGTGGACCCTTCTCAGGTGGGACCCAGTCTGGAGCAGGTAACCTGCCCCTCTCTCCCTTGCCTTAGCCAGCCCAGGGCTGCAGAGGACAAGAAGGACAGTGAGACCCAGAGGGCCCCCTGTCAAATAAAGCACCCCCATCAAAAGATTAGGTGCACCAAAACTAGTAGCCCTAGTAAGGTGAAAACTTTAAAAACTCCTGAGGGAGCCCCCTTAAAAACAGTTAGGGACCTCCCCCAGATGGATTCTGTTGGGCACAGCCAAACCTGGGACCCAAAGGGCCCAAACCTGAACTGTCCCTCCAGCAAGCCAAACAGAGGGACCCAGCCTCCAGCTTTAGGTAGCCAGAGGTTGACCCTGAGAGCACAGTGCAACTCAGTTAAAGAAAGAAAGGCACACATGGTGGAAGATAATTGGAGGAAGCTAAGCCCTAAATTAGTAGAGCCTCACTTCAATACTCCATATCCAAACCAGCCTTTAACTTTGCATAAACACACCCAAGGTAGTGATTCCCTATGGTGGAGACCCTCTAATACCCAAAGGGTGAGGGACTGCTTAGTGGACCATGAGACAGGGGGTACCCATGCTAGTGCAGGTACTTCCTTATATGGCCACTCAGGCAATATAGGCTTACCTGGCCAAGGATAGCCTTATCTCCTTTCGTTTGGGGGGGGGTTATGTAGGAAGGTGGCTACCTGACTATGGTTACCCCAGATTTTTTGCCTGTGTTTAGCTGGTTTTTTGACTTAGTTGACCTGGTTCCCTGCTAATCAGGGCCCCAGGCCATCTGCTCTCTCTGTAAAATGGATTCCATGTACCCTAGGTACATACCAATTGGAAATGGACTCCTTGTCAGCCCCTGTAGAATGCACTATAGGTGCACAGGGCACAGGAGCCACTAAGGCCTACCAGGGGCTGCAGCATATCTTTTGCCACCCCTGGCTGGTTCTTAAATTGACACAACTGGCTGATCACTCAGCTGGGGTAAGGTGGTGTACACACCCCTTGCTTAGATATAGTATACCTATGTCTAAACCTATATCTGGACACATGTAAACCTGTGAGCCACTCCTATAGACAGGCCTCACCAATCCTGGAGGCTGGGTGCTTGGTTTTTATGTGAGATGGAGCTCTAGCATGAGCTGAGCCTGTCTGCAGCCGTCGGGAACAAATCCCTAAGCTGTTTCAGGATAATGCCATACCATATACTATTAAGTGCCTTATAATCCTCGCGGTTATTTAGCAACTCTGGTTTGGCTTTATCAAAACATGTCGTGTAAGGTGTCATACGCTTTGGAATACCATCCCCTCGCCAGTTCTGGCGACGGGGATGGCATTCCACCCCTCTAGAGGGGTAAGACATGTTACTTCACTTTAATGCGGTTGATTTCTCCAAAGGCCTTAAGATCCACAAAATGGATGCCTCTGCCACAGACAAATGTCTGGACCCCTGGAGCTGACCGAAACCCAGTCAAGGGGGTCCTGGACAAAGGGTTTCCTGTCACAGGAGGGTGTCACCGCCCTCCAGACAGGAGATAGTGTATTGTAGCAGGGAGGTTTGAAAGAAACCAGACACTGCCTGGGGCGCACAAGGCTGCCCCTTGCATAATCCGGCCAAACCGGTTCTGGGGCACTCCAGCCCTCGTGCCAGGGCGGCCTGGATCAAAGGAAGGGGGTGTATCCACCCACTTCCTGGGTCCCACCCATAGGAGGGGACCTAGCAGGTAATCACGCCCACCAGATTCGAATAAGAGTGGGAGCAGTGCCAATGCACATCAGATTTCCTGGAAGAAACATTTGAAACGATATTCTGGACCCTTCGCCCTCCATCTCAACGTGGAAGCCCGAAGAATCTCCCTTGTGGTCAAGGAGTGACCACCCTGCAGCAGCAGGCACCATCCAGCCCTCGACGTCTACTTGGTTGCAGTTCCCGCCGGAACTCGAGCGACTGAGATCGACGAGATCAAGCCTGCCCAGCTTCTAACAGCCCGATCCACAGTCCCTGCAAAGCTGAGACCCGTGGAGGCGACCGGAAGCGTGGGGCACGCCATCTTGAAGTGACCACGAGACGCTGACCGTGCAGCCCACGAGTGACCCTCGAAGCTGTACACCGGGGTTTGAGAAGCCCCCACCCTGAGCTACTCCTGAGCCGAAGTTCAGCCCTCCACACTCGACGAGTGCTGCGTGGGGCCCTTTGGCACGATTTGGCTCAACGCGTTGGCCCGGTCACTTGCCAGCTGGCTTGTGGTCCCTGTGCCGACGAACTACAAAAGAAGACTCGTGATTCTGGTTGCTCCAGATCCACACCAGCTCCCCTGAAAGGGAGCCCCGACTCTGACCTTCCTGGTCCGAGTGAGACGCCATCTTCCAATCCCGCGTGGATTGCTCTTACCAAGGCTTGTTTGCTCCAAACCGGAAGCCGACTGCACCGACGGTGAGAGCCTGCGTGGGACAGATCGTGACCTGCTCCTGGACGTCGCAGATGCCCCAGAGCCCACGTGACAGCGAAGAGAAGCGCCTCGACGACCACCTGATTGCGCCCGACACTGCCTGGTTCCGTCCTGGTTCCACCCTGGTCACTGCTGAGTGACCCAGACTCTGTCCCCTCTGCTTTCAGGTACTCTACAACTTGAGTCCACCCTTGGACTCCACCGGACACTTCGTCTTCACCCTGCCTGCAGCCCTTTCAGCTTCAAGCACCAAGAGCCTGCGTATCAAAACCCGACGCCACTTCGACCCTGTGCACCCACTTCCTGTGGGTGAGGTAACTTTGCTCCGCCGGTGTTCCCACACTGGTGCACACCTCTAGGGTCTGTGTGTTAAGTTTTGTTCCTCTAGGTTCAGCGGAAGTGTCCTTAAACTTTAACTATTTGACTTTTACGCACCATTGGTTAACATTGGTGCATGCGTGCGCTTTCCGCACATCTCCCGAATCCCGAGGGCCATTCCCGACTTCAGCATTGCTTGTCCTGACTGCTCCCAGCGATTCCCTAGGCCCTAGGCCTAACCACTGTTCGAGTGGCCTCTCTTATACCACTTGTTTAGTATATGGTTTGAGTGGCCCCCCGCCCTCATCCATAATTGTGCAACTTGTATGTTTAAACAGTGCTTTTGATTTAACGCTTGTGCCCCTTTATTCATAAAGAATACTGGGGATTGTTTTTAGTAATAAACACATATATTTTTATAATATATACTTGTGTGGTGTCCTTTCATTTGGTATTACAGGATTGTATGTGGTAAAACAGCTCGCTTAACACGACCTCTTAAGTTAAGCCTTTAGGCTGCTTAGTCCATGCTACCCCTAGGATAGCTTGTCTAATAAGGTTGACTTACAACCAGACACCATAAGGGGATTGTTTGGTCAGGTAGTAGGTGGTTCCAGAATTGGAAACATCCCCTACCAGGCCAACTTCTCACAGTTGTGATGTGCTAGTAAGGGCCTCCTGGGAGCAGTGCTCACAGGGTTTGGTTGTGATGTGCCTGTCAGGGCCTCGCGAGACCAATGCTCAGACTCAGGGGTTGGTTGTGATGTGCTTGTCAGGGCCTAGTGGGACCAGTGCTCAGACTCAGGGTTTGGTTGTGATGTGCTTGTCAGGGCCTCGTTGGAGCAATGCTCAGACTCTGGGTTTGGTTGTGATGTGCCTGTCAGGGCCTCCTGGGACCAGGGCTCAGACTCAGGATTTTGTTGTGATTTGCTTGTCAGGGCCTCATCGGACCAATGCTCAGACTCTGGTTTGGTTGTGATGTGCTAGTAAGGGCCTCCTGGGAGCAGTGCTCACAGGGTTTGGTTGTGATGTGCCTGTCAGGGCCTTGCGAGACCAATGCTCAGACTCAGGGGTTGGTTGTGATGTGCTTGTCAGGGCCTAGTGGGACCAGTGCTCAGACTCAGGGTTTGGTTGTGATGTGCTAGTCAGGGCCTCTTTGAAGCAATGCTCAGACTCAGGGGTTGGTTGTGATGTGCTTCTCAGGGCCTCCTGGGAGCAATGCACAGCCTCAGGGGTTGGTTGTGATGTGCTTCTCAGGGCCTCCTGGGAGCAATGCTCAGACTCTGGGGTTGGTTGTGATGTGCTCGTCAGGGTCTCGTTGGAGCAATGCTCAGACTCAGGGGTTGGTTGTGATGTGCTTCTCAGGGCCTCCTTTCAGGAATGCAGGGTTTGGTTGTGATGTGATTCTCAGTAACTCCTTGTAGGAATGCAGGGTTTGGTTGTGATGTGCTTGTCAGGGCCTCGTGAGACCAATGCTCAGACTCAGGGGTTTGGTTGTGATGTGCCTGTCAGGGTCTCGTGAGACCAATGCTCAGACTCAGGGTTTGGTTGTGATATGCTTGTCAGGGCCTCGTGCGACCAGTGCTCAGACTCAGGGTTTGGTTGTGATGTGCTTGTCAGGGCCTTGTGCGACCAGTGCTCAGACTCAGGGTTTGGTTGTGATGTGCTTGTCAAGGCCTCCTGGGACCAATGCTCAGACTCAGGGGTTGGTTGTGATGTGCTTGTCAGGGCTTCGCGAGACCAATGCTCAGACTCAGGGGTTGGTTGTGATGTGCTTGTCAGGGCCTAGTGGGACCAGTGCTCTGACTCAGGGTTTGGTTGTGATGTGCTAGTCGGGGCCTCCTGGGAGCAGTGCTCACACTCAGGGTATGGTTGTGATGTGCCTGTCAGGGCCTCGCGAGACCAATGCTCAGACTCAGGGGTTGGTTGTGATGTGCTTGTCAGGGCCTCGTGGGACCAGTGCTCAGACTCAGGGTTTGGTTGTGATGTGCTAGTTAGGGCCTGCAGGGACCAATGCTCAGACTCAGGGGTTTGGTTGTGAAGTGCCTGTCAGGGCCTCGTGAGACCAATGCTCAGACTCAGGGGTTTGGTTGTGATGTGCCTGTCAGGGCCTCCTGGGAGCAGTGCTCAGACTCAGGGTTTGGTTGTGATGTGCTTGTCAGGGCCTCCTGGGGCCAATGCTCAGACTCAGGGGTTTGGTTGTGATGTGCTTGTCAGGGCCTCGTGGGACCAGGGCTCAGACTCAGGGTTTGGTTTAGATGTACATGACTATTTTACTGTGGTGCACTGATGAATGCATTGTGACCTCCGTGTGTTACGCCTTGGGGTTTCCTGTTAGAGGCTGGTAGTCGCTAGCTTGCATGTTGCTTTTGAGTGCTGCACCAGGTCCCCAGCGTGTCTTTGTTTTATGTGCGGCGTTGATGCCTCGTACTCTTTCCGCTCGGTTCACCGGACCTCACTTGCTTTGAAGACACAGGACTGCAATCCTTCAAACTCCAGGATCATCACTGTAAAATAAACAGGAAATTGCCCTTGAAATAGCCTTTAATTTTCTGCGGTCTTCACCAGAAGCTGTCCTTAAACCGCTCTCGGTGGCATCTGTTGTTTATGTTCATTCTGTAGGAAGTGTTCTATACTTAACACGCCAGTCTTTGAACACTCGGAAACCATCTTGAAACGTTTCATTAAAGCGATCGCTTTCCATGAAGTGCCGTATAATTTACACCATCTTTCTTACTTTAATCTCATTTTACGGAGATTTGATACAATTATGACATTTTGAGATGACAGGTTGGGAAATCTCGGGCTACCTTGAGGGCAAACAGAGATCCGACTGTTGCTTTTTCTATAACGACAACTTGTGTCCTCGGGAGGAAACATTCGACACACACTGTGCAGTCTGGTGGTTCACCCTGTTCAAATATCTTGGATCTGGCGTCTAATGTCTGCAATGGAAATGTTTTATATGCTTCCCGAACACTTCTACTTGCAATGTGTGCACAGGTCACTGAAAGTTATATTTAAGAAAATGACGCTGTGAAGGAATGGTCATAGGGGGATGGACTGCTCTCTTGAGAATACGTTAACTCATATGTGTCTATAATTTGGGTTCGCATGATTGAAAACGCCCGGAGAGGGCAGCGCTCTGTCTGGTGGCGGCTGGCAGTGGGAGAGTGAGTGCGATACGAGCTGTGCCCTCTTCCCTTTGCAGAGTGCTGTCATAAATAAGCATTGGTACACTCACCTCTGTCACGCAGCTCACTGGGCCTGTTTTCTTCTCACTGTCTCGCCTCGAGCCCTGATCCGAGCCTGTGATACGGGCCGCGAGCCGTCCCTGCCGCCATGTTCAGTAGCATCTGTATCTGAGCGCACCATCCTTAAACGTTCAAACCATGCAGGGGATCCCCGAGGATTGAATTACGCACCAAGGGAGGCTTAGCCTGGGTCATCATTGTTGTAAAACATATTTTATTGAAGTGCAGATATGTTCCTTGCGAGGCATTTCTCTGCGTGAATCGGGCCGCCTCGCCCCTATCTTCCACAGTCATGCTCTATAGTGGCCCGTCCGGAAAGGTGAAGGCCCAGGCCCAGCATAGCCGAGGGAGCGGCGCTTCTATGAAGAACCTATGGTTCTGCCCTTCATGAGAGTGCTTTGTCTCTAATGGCCACAGTGAGGCGCTATGGGTCAGAGAGCGCCAATGCCTCTGGGAGGCTGTGCTATTTCCTGCCCGAAGGCGCTAGCAAAAGAAATAAACAATGCCACCCGCCTTTCTTCTTCATTGTCAAATATAAATGGAAATACATTTACAACATATTCTTACACATAAATATAAACTATCTGTGCCTGGTGTCGGGTCGACTAAATATACACATACTTGGCACTAAATGTCCCCTGCTATATGCTCTGAGGATATTCATTGCATTGCAAGTCACTGGAGTTCAGAGACCGCACCAAAGGCCTGGTTCCATTATAAAGTCACGAAAATTCGAGGTGACTTTGCTGTGTGTTTCAGCAGCTATGTCGTTGTAGAGGTTAGTTTATTCCTTATAACTCGTGGTCACGTCATCCTTCACCCCAGCTCACTCTCAAATATTTGGTATCTTGCCATTTAATTAAAGTAATATCACGACTGCAAATATGTGGACTCGTGACTTCTGTTCTATGGAAATTAACACTTGTTGTAGTATTGATCTCCTGCATCCCTTTCAAAAAGCCATTGTAATTCTACTCTATGACAGTGCCTTTTACACTACCTAGTGACTGACCGAAAAGCTGAGACTTCACAACTTGCCCCCAGGGGACCATCTATAAAGGAGTCAGCAGTGAACGGTTGGATCCAGAATGTAACTTAATACATCTCACTTGCTGCGCACATCAGAAACAGGTGACTTGTACATAGCTACATCACAACAAAAGCCTTAGCAGCAAAAAACACAATATGGCATCGACAAGAGCCCTTGGCTTTCATTAAACCACACTTTTCTTCCCTTTTCATTATTTTCTGTCTTCCTCTTTTCCTATCTAATTTCTTAACTCTGCTCAACCCACTTCTTGAAAGGAAAACAAATGGGTTTCTGATAAAAACCGTATTAAAAGAGATTGTTGGAAACACATTAGCCAAAGGGCGTTCCTGCAAAGGGTCCACATAAAGATAAACTCCGAAAATCCTCAAGCAGTAGACAGAAAGTTTCCTACCCTTTACATTTTCCTATACTTATACAGGGACATATTTTTATGCTAATGGCACTGAAAATTGTTTTGGCCTAATAGCACGTTATTTAGAGCAACTGCTTAAGCACACATTCACACATGTATTACTACAGTGCAAAGTTCAAATTTGAGATTATTACCATAGTGCAGCTGAAGTGACATGGAAAATACCAGTTTAGTGCCTCAGATATTGCATATAATAAGTTCTTACAGCTGTGCTAATAGAATATCTCTTTGGTGTGATTTTACTTTGCTTCAGAAATGTAAGATTTTTGTGAAATACCCTTTTGTTAAAAGAAATGCACAAGTAAAAATGCCATTGCATGAAGCAGATGTTCAGAGTATAATGTGAACATTAATAGCATTGTTGAGTGAGGGGTGGGCATTATGACTCACTCAGGACTTCACCTCTAGAGAGTCATGGCCACACACCACACTCATCAATGGTCATAAATAGAAAATGACACTCTGTGCATCTGCATATATTTATTACATGTTTAGGTATAGAGCCATGAAATATGAAAACGTGAAACATGGAAAATAAGGGATTCATCTTAATAATGACAACCTCCATACCATTGCTACTAGTATTATGCAGCAAGGAGGACCAGATTTTGTGGCAAGGTCACCTAAATTATGCAACAAACAGAAACATTGTGCAATAATACTCAGTGGCAGTATTATATTCATCCAAAAGAGCTAGAAATTACATTTTAATTGAGATCTCCAAATTATGTGGTAAAGAATGTCACAAATGTAGTATATCTTTAATTTGCAGTAAAGTGTAAATCCACTGAATCACATAAACTCACTTGCCTTCACCATTGTTTGTCAATAATTTATTCGTAAAAGGTAAAACAAAAAAGATTTTCAAGGTTACTACTCACAAATAAAACATTTAATATAAAAACACAAAGGGCCAGATGTAGGTGTCTAAATACCGGTCGGAAACGGCCGAAAATACCGATTTTCGGCCGTTTCCGACCGGTATTTGGACATTGGTATGTAGGGCTTTGAAAAACATACAGATTCGGTAATTTTACCGAATCGGTAATTTTACAGATTCGGTAAAATTACCGATCGGTAAAATTACCGAATTTGTATTTTCTTATGTAGGTAGCACTTTAAACAGTGCTACAGGGCCTTTAGAATTCGTTATTTACCATGGAATATTATTCCATGGTAAATAACGAATTCCAGTGTACATGCACATCTGTGCATGTACACCTGTGCCATGTGGCACACAGACATGCCCTAAGGGCATGTCTGTGTGTCACATGGCACACAAGCCAGGAACAGGGGTGCAACAGGGTGTCAAAGTGACACCCTGTCACCCTTGCAAATTCGGTAATTTTACCGATTCTGTAATTACAGAATCGGTATTTCCCATTGATTCCTATGGGCTTCAAAGCCCATAGGAATCAATGGGCAATACCGATTCGGTATTTACAGAATCGGTAAATACCGAATCTTAACGATTCGGTATTTACAGATTCTGAAATACCTACATCTCCCCCTTCATATTTACCACTTCTTAAATACCGAATCGGTAAAATTCGGTATTTAAGAAGTGGTAAATAAGAATTACCTACATCGGGCCCTATAGGTAACATGTCATAAGACCCTATAATACAATATGGGGTTCTAGTGGCATATACAAAGCACTTGGCCTTCTGCCTCAAGGGTTATGAAGTTCCCAGAACCAATCAGTGACAACATTGGACCACAGTACAAAGTACCATTATGTATCCCCCCCTCTCTTACCCCTGAAAAATAATATTGTGTATTTTTCACATGTTTACATTGCTGCATATTTAAGTATGGGTCCCTATCAAATATAGATTTTTATCATTTTAACAAAAGCCTGCAAACCACCCTGCAGAGCTTTACCGTTGTCAGGGCCACTAGGATAATGCAGAAAAAAATCAAATTAAAGAACAGGGTTGTCTAAACTGTGCAATAATAAAAAGCAAATTATCCAGGATAAGTATTGTTTTGCTCCTTTAACTGCAGACAATCGAACAGTCGGCCAACTATTCACATACTGTTCCAATAAACATTTTCCTGATTGAAAAAGACACTTTGTTTTAGGTAACTATCCTAAAATAAACATAATATAAAACTACATAATAGTTAAAATGTAATATGATCCTATATTTTTGAATTGAGGTTCATGCGATAAGTACTAACCAACCGATGTCACCAGAACCTCTTAATACCAATTGTACTATATTAACATAGTTATTCGTTATGGATTCCCCTCTCTCTTGCTTTCTTTTACGTTAGGTCTTTATCTTTATCTCTACCTGTTTTTCTCTCTCTCTCTTAAGTTAGAATGTTTAAAGTGTAATTTTGCTATAGTTACTAACTAATATGTGAACAAGAGGCACTGAAATGCCTACTTTATGGTTAGTTACACATTATGCCAAGTGCAGGGCTGACTTGTCCCATAAGCTAAATAAGTTTTCAACTGTTGTGCCCAACATAGATGATTCCATTGGCACAGTCATGTTTGGGGTCAGTACATTGGATACGGTGGTCATTAGGCTTAATTTGCAGATTTTAACAACACAGATTTGATTCAAACTCAAAGAGATCAAAAGATATAAAAATCGCTGCACAAGGAATGCATCACTTCACCAGACACTTTGGGAACGTTAACTGGTCAACTTCCAGCTGTTGGTCTCTGCTTCCTGGCAAATGAAATGTGACAATTTTCCAAGATAGTGTAAATATTGTCTTTCGATTGACTAGATCTTTCTATGCAGCTGATAACCAAGACCATAAATAAATGTAGGTATGCCGAACAAAATCCAGTGACTGTTTCCTTCTTTGTCATGCAAATGTTTTGTTTCTCTCCAAGCACAATTCCATATTTACATCACAACAATGTTCTCGTAGTAGCACTACAGATATTTCAAGATGGCGCTCAGACTTTAGAAGAATCCCAAACATTATGTTTCTCTTTTAACGCTCCAATGTTCTTCTGGCAAATAGGTGCATTCAAGGTCCTATAGTGTGATCACATGGTAGACCTGAAATTGAAGACTTGTTCTATAACATAATTAGGAAAGCACAGTACTAGGACTAAGCATATATCATAGTAATGTGCACATGAAAGCTTATTTTCTGTTGAGTAAGGATGTTGTATTTTTACATCATCTATTTTGCTCTGGGTGGTAGAACTGTTTGGTGGTGTGTTTCCATGCAAGACAATATTTTGAATATGATCTGCTAAATGTGTGTGATTTTCTTTCTTTAAATAAAAGTCTATTTGTGTGGCACTGGTATCCTTTTGCATCACTGTATTAAAAAGGTAGACATAGAATGAGAATTACCCCAGAGAGTTTGGGGCATAATTTCCCTTCAATCACATGCTTTGCTGATTTTTGGGGCTTTTCTTTCTGGCATCATTTTGCTTTTCCTTTCCGTATAATATTTTCAAGCCTGTAGCATATTTTGGTCGCCCGCTGCTCCTGTAGTGCTCCTGCACTACTTCACTTCTCCTTCAATTCTCTTTCAGCTAAAGATGAGCTACATAGTGTATGTATATGCAAACAGAGGGATGTCAAAGTGTTTACAGAGTCTGGGGCCACAGACTGAGAGATATATGACCATAAACACCTCTCGAGCGGTCCATTGATGTTCATTATGTAACTGAAGCTGATATCCATATTTCATTTACAAATCTCCTCAAAGTACATTGTATTACAACTGATCACTTTCTGTTTAATATTATGGACCCCTTTCTAGTAAACCAAGGGTAGCAGGAGAGGGTGGGTGGTGAATGGAGCAGTAAATACAGTTTACATTTTTGTGTTTAGTTGTGTACTGGTATTGTTGTGTTGTGGTTTGCATTGTTGCTATTTTGTTCTGTGGTAGTGGTATTCTCTTGTGATATTTTGTCTTCTTATAGTGCTGTGTTGCTATGTCCTGTTGGGATAATGTTATGTACTATTTTGTTGTGTTCTGGCGTTTGGGTTGCTTTGGTGCGTTGTGGTGTTGTTGAGTTGCTCTGTGTTGAGTTGTTAGTTTTTTTCACTTTGCTGTGCTGTTCTGTTGTTTCGTTGTTTAGTTTGTAGGTGTATGTTTGTGTGCGTGGATGGTTGACGCCTTTACTCCCAAATTCCAAACACTGGTCTATGCCCCCTAAGATATATTGCAGAACTGGTAACCACAAGTGGTCCAACCAGGGAACAGGAAAAAATGTGTGCATCATAAATATTCCCAACTATTAGTACTTATGCCCATTCATATGAGTTTTTGTGTGTGCGTACATCAATGTGCGCACAAATACAAAGATGATGGTTTTAAAGGCTAGCCATAAAATGTCGTAGTGACAGAGAACCCAAGTCAGCAGGAGCAGTGCTGTAAAGTGTGACCTGTCCATGCTCTGTGTTGGTAGTGGTAGGAGTACTTTATTCTGTATACTCTACAACCAAACCCTCTTCCAGTGTACTCACATTGCCCCTCAGTGTTTAATTGCCCTATTCGCACCAGATGTGTATCCTACTCTGTACCTTCACTGAAGGATGTATGACATTACAACGCATGCTTTTACCACGCATGCCTTTACATCGCAGTTTTTACAACGCATGCTGTTACAACGCATAGCGCTAAGGGGTGCTGGATAGTGAATAGTTTAATTTACTATTCCAACTCCAGTCCCCGTGGATAGTAGGGAAGGTGTTGGATAGTAAATTAAGTCTATTCCCTATCCTAGAGCGCTCCCCAGCGCAATGCATTGTAATGACATGCGTTGTAATAGTTGCGTCGTAAAGGCACTGCGTGGTAAAAGTTGCGTTGTAAAGGATGTTCCCCTTCACTGAATGATAGTATTTTTTTCAGTGCTAATCTATCCCACCTGTATCGCCAAAAGGAAACGCACTGTGCTAAGGGTCTGATTTAGAGTTTGGCGGATGGGTGCTCATCACAAACAGACAGATATCCCGTCCTCCTTATTACAAGTGCATCAGGTCCTTAGTAATGATTCTGCGTTTTTAGGCAATAAGGCAGTATCTGCTCTCAGTGGATCATTACATCAGTGCTTTTAACCAAGCTTAAAAATGAGGTCATATATGCTCTGTAATGTTCCAAGCACCTATGGGAGGCACCGTTTAAGGGTCACATACACCCTCCCAAGTGTGCTGATAAATTCCTTCAGACATTAGACATTTCCATAAGAATTAAGCACCCTCTTTGGAGGGAATATACACCAGTGTGGAATGTGTGAGCACACTCACCTTTTTAACTTCTATTTAGTTCAGCCTAGTGGTTGCATGTCATGAATTTGAACATATTAGCTGCTTACACCAATAATCTAGCTTTCATAGTGTAATTACAAATTAAAATGCGGAATATTCTAACCACAAATTGGCCAGAATATTTCACAAACTACAGCATACAAAGGGCTGAATATGAGTTTCAGGGCAAATGTTTCTAACCAAATAATCAACAGGTTTGGTCCCTGCTTTTTCCTCTGTCAACAGGCAATGCATCTAGGACTATACCTTTTCATGTGATATTGAATCACAACAATTACAATCTGAAAATTCTGTATTTTCAAGCACTTGTACATCTTCACATCTGTATAAGCCTTGCAAAAAAACACAAAACCACTCAATCCTCAACTTAATTTGTGAGAGGTGAGAATTCCATCGCTGAAGGCACTACAGTATGGCCTACTGATCAGCAATCCAAATCGCTTACAAAGGAGGTATCCCTTAATTCAGATCAAAACATCGAAAGAACACAGGGTCCCAGGAACCGAAACGGGAAAGAACCAAGAACTATCCAGAAGGACCACACTGAAAAACTAATCAAAAAGGGTCGCAAAGATGGGGTGCTAGGCCCAGGCGGAATTCCTCAGGCTGTGTTTAAGGAGGACGTTACTTTTTGGGCCTCGAAGTTAACCACCCTTATACAAACCATCCTACATAACAACATCATTCCGCCCTCTTGGCAGGGGTCAATTCTCGTGCCAATTTTCAAAGGCGGGGATAAAAAATCACCTGGGAATTACCGCCTCATAGCCCTCATAGACAATGAGGCAAAGTATTTTGCCGGATTGTTGTTGAATTCACTTAGGGCATGGGCAGAAGACCACTCAGTAATCCCTCCGAATCAAACCGGCTTTACAAGCAACACTGGCACCTCTGTCAATCTAATGACCCTCTCCTGTTTGATTGACCAGGCGGAGGCCAGTTCCAGCTCACTCTATATGGGATTCATAGACTATAAAGCCGCTTTTGATAATGTGAACAAGGGAATGCTTTGGCAGAAGCTCTCTAGGTTAAACATCCCAGAAGAACTTTTAAGAGCCATACAGCTTTTGCATCAGGATACATGGGTGAGGATCAAGATTGGGGACGGCTCTAGGTTATCACGCCCAATTCTGACGACAAAAGGCCTAAAACAAGGATGTGTCTTGGCCCCCACCCTTTTCAATTTGTTCCTATCAGACCTTCCTGAAGCCTTAAATAAGGTAAATTCCCACGCTCCCAAAGCAGCTGGCTTCGTGTTGTCAAACCTGCTATATGCCGACGATGTGGTCCTCCTTAGTAAAACAAAGATTGGCATGCAGAGACTATTGGACGCAACCTCCGAATACTCAACCAAAAATGAGCTTCAGATCAACAACAAGAAGACAAAAATTTTGGCGGTGCGTCCAGGAAGGGGAAAGAAGCTGGTTTGGGTCCTGAACTGGGAAAGCATAGCTGAATCTAGCTGCCACAGGTACCTTGGCGTCTTTTTTTAACAACAACGGAAGATATAAAATCCACCTTGAAGAACAAAAAAAGAAGGGAGCAGCACTAGCTTTCGCAATCAGCACCCTACACAAAAAGCTACTTGGCCCAACATTTGCACCAACAATACAGGTCGCGCAGGCCAAAATCATTCCAACATTAACCTATGGTAGTGAGGTGTTAAAAGGATTGGACAGTGGAAATTTGGATAAAATCATCGCAAAAACGTATAGAATAGTGTTCAAGCTACCAAACCAAACATCACCGGCACAAATCAGGCTGGAACTGGGTATCTGTAATCAATCCTTGGCCAGAGCCATGAGCTTTTTAATGTGCTGCCACAAATTGAGGTCATCGAAGGAAGGCAGCCTAGGCCAACACCTATGGGCCAGTCTTAATAAGAACCTATGGTGAGCAGGACATGACTATTGGGAAAAAGGGCTAAGAACCCTAGGCTTGAACGACCTTTGGAATCTGCAAGTAAGCCAAAATGAATTCAAACGACTAGTAAAAATAAGCGCTAAAAAACGTTCTTTAGTGGAAGACAAGGCTCGGCTAGCAAAAAGAAGTCACGGCTGGATGACCTTGCAATCCTATGTCCAGCTGATTCCACAGCCGTACCTAACCTTAACATTTACTGCACGTACAAAACTAAGCTTCTTAAAATTAAGAATGGGACTCATCAACTTGTCGTGTCACTTGCCAAAATGGAAAAGAGTCAACGGCCACGAACCCTGTCGACTTTGTGGGAAATACAAAGAAGATATCATACACATCCTATGCCTCTGCCCAAACCTGTTGCACGAAAGACGATCCCTCTTAAGGAAACTTTGGAACAAAAATATGGTTAGATCATGCAGGGCAGCAGTTCTGGCATGCTTTGATCCCCGGAACACCGACCTAAACTGTGCCCTGGTCAGGTTTTTGGATCAAGCAGAAAAAAGAGTTTGTGATGTGATCGATCCAAGTGACCTTCCATCAGCATAATATTGCTACTTTTATTTACACTGGACTGGAATTCGCACTCCATTTTTTACATATGTACACTTTTAAATATTTTTTATCTTTTGTAACTTGCAAAGGTTTTTTAAATCAAGCAATAAAGTTTTTTTTTTTTTTTTTTTTTTTTTTTTTTATTTGTGAGAGGTTCTTCCCTCTTTCAGACTTTTCTCTAATCCAAGGCTCGTGAAAACACAAATAATGGAGTTTATTATAAAGTTTAGGGTCTGAGGTTACCAGTTTCTGAATATTACTAATGTACAGTTCATGGCAACATTTGCTGTCTCATTGTCCCTGGGTGATGATCTTCCTATGCAATATGTGTTGCTATTAAATGTTTACTAGTCTAATATTATTGTTTATGTGCTTTTCATACTTGGAATGAAAATTAAGAAATGTGTTTGTGTCATTGGCAAAATCTATAAGGACGAACCAGGCAGAGCAGGAAATGCACTTACCCATCCAATGAGCAAATAGGCCACACCCGAAATACACAAGAACAGTATTTCTAAGAATTGTCTAGAGTAAAAATGCATGTTTAATTCATTTATTTTAAATAGATTTCTCATTATTTCCCCATGTTCTGTAAATGTGAGCATTGTGGTTGTGCAAGTTCAAGGCACAGCATGAGCTAGCTCCTGTTATGGTTGTACTGTGTGCCACTGTCTATTAGGGGAAGGTTTTGCAAAAGTATGAAAACTAGAGGCGTAAATAGAGTATAACAACCGAGTTACAGGCATATACCAGGCTTCCACTGACGTCAACGCTGACCTGCTATGATAATGTATCAGTAATTCGAATCTCACGAGTATAAGTGACTTCTGTTATTCAGAATGTGCAGTCAGAAGGGCGTTTGCCTTCATAACAGTCCAAACGTGAGAAACTGGAGCATGTAACTAACTACTTGGCAAGAATCATCATAGGCTCGGTACTGTCCCTTACAGCACATCACTCATGCAGTATTCCTCCCACCACCCGCATTAAAGGAATAGGGATATGGTGTACCTACCGCTGGTGCAGCAGGTGCAGTGGCTCCGGGGCCTGGAGCCTTGACGGGCCCATTGAACCTTGATAATTGCTATATTTCACTACGGTAGACAGCTCTCAAATGGATCCTTCTCCTAGCTTGTACTAGGGCCCATGGCATTCGTGTGCGCTACTGAATAGGGATATACTCCAAAAATAACGTTGTGTTGTTCGTGGGCAGCTACAACCTAACGGACCACAAATCAACCGAAGTTCATAACCGACTTCAAGCCAATTGTGCTCCAATGGGGGTTGGCCTAACGGTCAAGGCGCTCGACCTCGGACCTGGGGAACTTGGTTCGAGTCCCGGTAACGACGCCAAAATACCCCTGTGATTCTGGGCAAATCACTTAATCTCCCCGTGCCTAAAATGAAAATGTGTCCTCATGTAACGTAACTGGTGCTATGTAAAGCGTTCTGATAACTGATTCGGTTCGCGCTACATAAAACTCTGCAAAAAAAAATTTGAATGAATACAGAGCTGCACTGTGTATGCACATAGCCACTGCTCCTGGCATCCGACCACCTTGGTTAGGTGTTACCGAGCAAAGGGATGAAGTACAGGAAAATAAGTCCGGCGCTTTTTTGTTTTTTGCCTTTTCTCTTTCTTTGACTAAAATCAGTTGGTTTCATTTGTTCATTCTGCTTTGACTCGGCATGCAATCCTGTAAATGAAAACACACTCTCTCTCTCGATTTAAGTGCCTCTTTAATCCTTTCGTTTATTTTTTGCGATTGTAATCCTTACTAAAATGTTGCTATTGAGGAAACATTCTACCTAATTCCTCTTTTTTATGCCTGTAAAGCCATGAAGGCTCCTGGAAGGCAAAAAAACTATATGTGCATTCATCCAAAGTAAATCTTGCCTTTTCCTTTTTTTTAGTCGACCTGTCTTCCCACAACCCGGGTTTATCCTGTTTTAATATGTCAAATCCATGTTTTTCCTCCAAATATCCCAAGAGAACAATGATGCACTTCAATTGAATTTCTTGAAATATCTGCAGTGTAAACATTGAAGTGAAGGAGTCTCTGTAGTGCATAAATCGGTATGCAGGGAACACCCATACCACACATCTATTGGATGCCGAATTCAAAAGACAGGAAGTCTGCGTACAAAAATAGAAGTATTTCCACAAATTTCAAAAAAAATTTTGCTGAAGATATTTACACTTTCTCGGACTGGCAGAAAAGTGCCCAGCACCTCACACGGAGCGTGGGACTACACACTGGTTACAATGTCCACACTACGGCCGCAGACCAATGATGTGGGTGACAGTAGTAAATACATTTTTTTATGGCGCCTAAATCGAGGGGAGAAAAGAGATGGGATATTTTATGATCTTCCTATTAACTTTCGAAGATTAACACACGATAGTATGAAACTGTTAAGACAGCTACAGAACTATAATTATAGGTGTTTTAAGGAGGTCAAATGAGGTGCAAGTGAAACTTTTTTTTTCTGCCAAAATCTACACCCAACATTTTGCCCAAAAAGGAAAGTAAAAAAAAAAAACCAGCATGCTTTTTATTGGAACAATGATAGATTGAAGGCCTAACTGCGAAATAATTTTGGAGTTTTGTACGGTAGTACTCCTGTAGTGCTCTTACACATACTTTTTATATCCCTTTGTGAATTGTCCACAAAATATCTAAACTAGTAGTAAAATGGGAATATTTAGGGTGTATTTATGTAAGTTTAGTACAAAAAAGAAAGGACTTTGTCCTCTTTGCACTTTTACTAATAGCAAGTTGGCCGTTTTACAGCCGATTCACAAAGACACGTAAGAGTACTCTAAAGAGTACTGCTATGGTACTACCTCCAATACTCATAAATCTTTTTGCGAATTGTCCTCTAAAAGTAAATGTTCATGTATTTTGAAAAGGCCAGGGTTCGAGTCGGGGTACCACGCGGGTGGACGGCGTCCCCCCACTTATTTTAACGGGTGGACACCATCCCCCCTGCCAAACAGCTGGACTTCACTCTTTGGCCTCTCTGGGACGAGATCGGAGGTCACAGCACGCTGCACATGCGCTGGCTTCTTAGGTGCAATCGCATCTAAGGGGTGAGCGAGGGGAGGCAATGAGCCCGATGGGGCAATCCACCTTTCGTGACGTCACGTCCTGTCATGGCGTCACTTCCAGTGACAATGTCCCCCCACTTCTTTTTTTAGGACTTGTGCCCTAGAAAAGGCACATACTGAGCAAAGAGTATTTTTGCTTTAGGCTTCATCAAAGTAAATATCTGTTCTTTGGCCAGGGTTTACTAGGTTGCCTTTCAACTGTCTGCGTGACCTATTGCTTTCAATATATATGTAAATATCACTGCAGCAAAATCAAAGTACTGTACCATCAAGGAATCCACCAGCAGAAGCAGAACACTGTTCAAGACAATCAGGCAGTACATCAACCCCTTGTCGGACCCACCTGTTCCTCAGGCCACATAAAAGTGCCTTGCTTTCAACCTCTTCTTCAGATAAAAAATACAGAAGATTTAATTGCACATCAACTATACCAAGCCTGCTTTATCCCTCACACCCACCCCTTCCCATAGAATCCCACAATGTTCAGCCTTCAAAGACTGATCTCTCCCAGATTTGGCTGACACACTCAACTCCAGAAAGCCACTTATGAAGAGGATGCCTTACCATCGTGCATTATCAAAGCTCTCTTTGGAGATGCTCTTTTACAACTACTTACCATTGTCAATGCCTGCTTTATTAAAGGCATCTTCCCAAAAGCTCTCCAGACTGGCCAAATCTCCCACTCCTAAAGATGTGTACACTAGACCCTGATGACCGTGCCAAATACTGGCTTATCACTCACTTATGATTCATCAGCAAGATAATCACAAATGTAGTGTGTGTTCAACTACAAGATCACATCATTGCTAACCATCTCCTGCATGACTGCTAGTCTGGCTTGAGAACATGATGCAACTTGGACATCACCAACGTACACATCGTAGACAATGACTTCTTGATTACAAATGAAGATGACCCCTGTCCCCTGATATTGCTGGATCTCTCAGCTGCCTTCAACACAGTCAATCATCCCACCCTTATATGCACCCTCGAGTCTCGAATTTGATTAACTAGTAATGTTCTTCATTGGTTCTCCTCGTACCATTCCAACTGACACCAGTTTGTTCACATAGACACCTCCAGGCTACAGAAGACCCCTATAACATGGCTCCTGTCATCTCTAACCTTTACATGGAGCTGCTTGGTGCTCTACTCACAGATAACAGCATCAACGTTCACCAATATGCAGATAATGCACATCTCTCCTTGAAAGTCTCCTCTGCTTCAGACATCTAACGTCTCAGATACTGCTTGTACATCATCCAGACCAGGATGTCCAGTGCCTACTTGAAGCTCAACCCAACCAAGACAGAATTCCTGCTATTTGCCAAGAAGAACAAACAAGATACAGTAAACACATGGCTTAATGACTTGAACTGGAACAGCTTCCAACCCAACTGTCATCAAATGCCAGGTCTCTTGGATTTACCCTGGACATCAAACTCATTCCCAAGGAACATATTCCCAGAAAACAAAGATGCCCTGGTAGCAGTTATCTCTTTCAAAGATAGGCAAACTATTTCTTCGAGGAAGCGAGTTCAGAACTGCTGTTAAGGCCCTTATACTCCTGCATCTGGATTGTGGTAATGCCCTTTTCTGGGGCCTCCCAGGCTCCACAGTGGCATCCTTTAGGGGCATTCTACATGCTAAAACATGGCTCATGATGGGCCTGGAGAAATCTGATCACTTCACACCCATCTTAATGGAACTCCATTGGTTCCCCTTGCCGGCCTGCAGCATCTTCAAAATCAGCTGTATCTTATACAAAGTCATCACAACTAGCACCTTGCTTTATCTCCAATCAAACATAACTTTACATATTTTTGCCCTTTCTCTAGCACAAAGAAATAAAACTGCTTATTTACACAAGAAACGAGAGAGTTCTTTAGTTATACATGTGACAAGATGGTAGACTTTTTATGGGATCGCTCCACCCACCCTTCAGTCCTCTACTCCCAGTTTGGTGTGGCAGAAGGAGCCTAGAACCAGAACTGATTCATGTGTGTAAAGGCAAGCACAGTGCTCCCGTATTTATAGAGGAATATTGCAAAGCAGCACCATTTTTGGCTATGATATAGGCCCCAAACTTTGAAGGCTGAGCAGGAAAAGTAATGTACACTTTACCTGGTCAATTGTTCCTATGAGATTTACATTTAAAAAAAAAAAAACTTCAGTTATTTTAGCAATAGCACAGAATTTTGTGGAGATAAAGTGATTGATAGTTCATGGGAAACATTTGTGTGAAAGGGAAGATATTACTGCTGCTGGCCATGCAAGACCAGTGTGTTGGTGAAACTTGAGAAAACTCTTCCAGTTAACAAAAGGCAGAATTATTGGTTTTGGTAGTGGGTAGGCTTATGACCTATTCCTTGAACTAAGTTTATGTTTCACACAAGGAAGGACTATTGTGTTTTGCCAACTGTTGTTCTTATGGCACATTACTTTTGTCAGATATGTAGTCTTCGGTAATTGCAAGTGCCCTGAAAGGTATGGTGTGTAATAGTCTTGTGTTTTTTTAATGCAGCTAAGGAATGGAAATGGTAAACAACCTTTACAACGCAACTTTTACCACGCAGTGCCTTTACGACGCAACTTTTACAACGCAAACCATTACAACGCATTGCGCTTGGGGGCGCTCTAGGATAGGGAATATATTTAATTTACTATCCAACACCTTTCCTACTATCCACGGGGACTGGAGTTGGAATAGTAAATTAAATAATTCACTATCCAGCGCCGAAAAGCACTATGCGTTGTAAAGGTATCAGTTGTAAATACCGCGTTGTAAAGGCATGCGTGGTAAAAGTATGCATTGTAACATCATACATCCAATGGAAATACATGCTTTAAGCAATGACTTTCACAATGCCAACAGCCAGAAGGACAGCCAAGATAGGACTAGTGAGTCTTGATGACACGTGGAATCACGAGGGTAAAATTGTAGGTAAGAGAGAGATTTTACTTCTACGTAGAATACAGTTAGAGAAGCGAAGGTAGGGGACTCAACAAAAACATATTAGAGCATGAGTATGATCTGCACTCTGAGACAGGGAAGGTAAATCTGACAATCAATTTTAAATAGACAGAAGTGTGACAGAGCATCTCAAACCAGAACACGTAAAGTGTTATATTCCACAGACAGAAAATCAGTGGATATTCCACAGACAGGAAGTCAGTGGACATTTTCTCATTTGGTGTTGTGTGATGTTTTTTATGTTGGATCCAATATGACCAGGAGTCATGACTGAGGATGAGTATTTCAAAGAAAGGTTTGGGATGGTAGAGATGAGTTGAGTGAACTCGCGACACACACAGCCAAAGAAATGTTGACAGTGGAACTGGAAAGAGCTATTGGTCTTAATTTGTACACAAACACATTGGTGGGGCCAGTAAACCTAGGAACAATGTGATGGACTAAGCCAAGAGTAATGTGGACTATTTTAATGACAGATGGGAGAAGTAAGCTATCGAGCAATCCAATGGTGTCAGAACAATGTTCTGAATTATTTTAGACACCAAATGAATCACATATAAAGAAATGATAGAAATAACCCACCACGTGATCCCAATAATGGTGAGGGTATGGTAAGATCCAGACTTTGTGTAAAAACACAATACTACTTGAGAAACAGAGGACGTGAATGAGCAATTTACTCTGGAACCAGACTAAGGTAGATCCAGGTATTCATGAAGAAAGGGACATTGTTCAAAGAGTAAGATGAATTACAATGTTAAAAGGAGTCAAAGAGCATTGGGGTAGAAAGAGGCAATGTGTGGGTTACTTGGAGATTATGGTAAAGAATACTAAAAGTGATTGCAATACAGGGCCTTAAAAACCTAAGGTGGACGGCAGAATGAAAGATGGAAACGTGTCAAAGTAGGATATATTAGAGGGAAGGAGGGATAGAGAACTCAGATGAGATAGGATGGTATCGTAAAAGAGTAGGAATGAACAATCCAATCTTGTCTCCAGCCTGGCTCAAGCTGAATAGCAGGGCCAGGCTCAGCCTTTGTCTCATGAGAACTGGCGAGCCAAAAAAGAGAAGAGCCAGGCATTCCAGGCCCTGCCCTTTACCCACACCCACGTAGTTTTTAAAGAACAAAAACCTGCTAAACCTAGGACTGCTGAGCAGATAACGTTTAAAATGGGACTTTTGTGCTGTTTGTCTGTCTGCGGTGGAGCTATGATGGAAGTCGCCTGTATCTCAGTGTAACAGCTCTGCAGAAACATAAGATGTCCTTGTTGTCTTGGTTTTGTTAATTGATGCTTTGCCAGATAGTCAGATATGTACAAGACAGATGTAAACACATCCCACTGCAATATATTTACATAGTAGGTATCTTGTAACCTGTTGGATTGCCCTCACCTCCATCTCTTTAAAAGATGTGGTTAAATTCGTATATCTTTTAAATGATGGGATTTTGTAGTCAAGTAGCTCATGTTGCATCATATCGAGAAACTCATTGCCCAGCATTCCTCTGAGTCATGGTTTTTACCACAAGTTCATTGAAATACATAACATTACCTCACAAAATTGCATAGTACATGTATCCAGAGTGCCGCCTGTGGTTTTGCTTCCATTTCGATTTATAGCTTTGAAGAACAGGTTGTAACTCTCATCATCCATAAAATCCAAACATTGAACTTAACTCATTGTACTCTGAGCATTCCTTTAACAGTTGTATCTTCTGTAATTGCTTGCGTAAAAAGTATGCTGGTTACTTAGCAGACCTAAATCTGTCAACCTGTGATAGATGAATGCCTGATCTGGCCAAGCCAGGAATTTTATCAGCAACCTGAAGGTCTGAACAGAGGCTCTAATCCCTCTGAGCCATCTTACCAGCTGTGTCTTTTTAAGTTTCTTCGAAGAAGAAAGAGTGAAGCATGGGCTTGAACATAATCGAGGCTCTCTACGAAGGAGCTGCTGCATAGGCGTGAATTGTACCGAGGCTCTCTACAAGCGCGCTAATGTGGACAAGAAAGCTGCTATCTTGTCTGATGGTGAAAGTCTACAGCTGAATCAAATACTGAATTTGTATTACAGTATTATCTGCACATTCCACCGATATGCTGAAAATTAGAGATTGCCTATACTTCTTTATTTCGATCAGAACTAGGGCCTAAGTCGGCGCTGAGAGGTTTCACTGTTGGCCTTCTTATAGCTTACCATAATTAATTGCAGCTACATAACAATTGGAAATGCAAATTGAATTTTAAGAAGGTTTTTGCAATTGAAGTGGAATTGGGGGTGATGGTTTACTTGTTCAATATTGCTTTGTTGTATTTCCTTCATTAGACCCCATTTTTTAACACAGGAATAAAGGCCCAACTACATGTGTGTCCCACTGTCCTATAGACCCTTATGCAGGAAAGTATGTACCAGAATCCAAACATAAGCAGCAGGGAAGCTGATAAAATATTGATATATTGCTGAGGGGGCTTCAAGAAAAGCGCATACATATTTCTAAATTTAAGGTGTCATCATATAAATATACCATGGTCAGCCAAACGCAGATATCTATCAAAGTTGTTCAACAATTGCATGTGCGTTTCGTCATGTTTGAGAGTCATTACGGTGATGAAGGTATTATGCTTTGAGCATAGGGAAGACTGAAGGATAGTCTATCAAAACTTGCAATGTTAATGATCAGTGAAATCGTATTATATGAAACATGCCCTGCAAATGTACACAAATCACACATACTAAGCATGTGCTTGAAAAAACACATACAAGATTATGCATAGTAGGCCATTTACTTGGTTCTCAAGGAAATTGAATATTCGAGTGAGCGTGACCTTCCACCTTTGCAGGGCCTAACAAACCCAATGTTGAAATTGATTGAGTGCCAATTGTGCCGAGATTAAAGGAACATTGACATTTGCTTAGCCACGTCTGTGCTGTTGGTTATTTGAATAAATTGTTGTTGGCGCGTAGATTTTGGTGGTATTGTGGGGCTGAGACTTGATATCCAGCCTCTCCCCTGGTCTTGGTCTCCCTCTTAGAACAAATGGCATTAGAAGCTCACACGCCGCTATTGTCAGGGTTAAGAGTTAAGTGCTGCATGCTGCTTCAATAGAATGACTAATGGGGTGAAACTGAACTCCAGCCTGCCGCCCTGAGGGGCAGGGATCACATAGACGGCTCAGGAGTGAAGCTGCTTTGTTCTGAGTTTTTTTGCTTTGGGTGGTGGTCAAGTACAGTGCGCTCACAGTCTGTTGAATTCAACACACACCATTATTAAGTGGTATTAGGGCAAGGTACGGCGTAACACCAAGACAGGCGAGAGACTGGCTGTCAATTTCTTGCTTCCAAGACATTGGATCAGGAGTTACTACTGACTTTGGCATGGTTTGCCTTTTTATCTCCACCTATACGTACATATAGCTCTCTCTCTCTCTCTCTCTCTCTCTCTCTCTCTCTCTCTCTCTCTCTCTCTCTCTCTCTCTATATATATATATATATATATATATATATATATATATATATATATATATATATTCACTGAAAAAACCATAGGTTATAGACCATATATAGTTAGGAATTTGCATTTACAAAACCTTGAAAATTCACTGAAAAAACCATAGGTTAGAGACCATATATAGTTAGCTGGACATTTTATTGACATAAAACCAATGGAATTCCATATATAGTAAGTTGCACTAACTATATATCGCGCACCCGCAATCCACTGCTGATGATGTCACATATTACATCATTCATGACATGGTCAGTGACATCACTGATGACATCACTGATGACATCTCAAATGACATCACTGATGACATCATCTAGTGTCTGTGTGTTTTTGTAAAGTTTAAATATGTTTTACATATTGAAGAATGAGTGGATGTATGGAAGACTGAGTGTGTGTGTGGCTGGCTGGGAGGTGTGTGACTCTGTGCATATCAATGTGTACTTGTATCAGTGATTGTATAAGAGAGTAAGTATGTGTTAGTATATGTGTGAAAAGTATGGTGTTCTGTGTTTAACTGTATAGATGAGGAAATCGAAGTGTGATTGATTCTTCACAGGACTGACTAGGTGTATGAGTGCATATGATAGTGTTGTAATAATGAGTGACTGTATGTATGAGTGATTGTATGGGTGAATGAGTGAATGTGTGTGTAGACGTAGGAATCAGTGAGTGCGTATGTAGTAACTGGTACTGGTGTGTCATGATGTCATCAGTGATGTCATTTGAGATGTCATCAGTGATGTCATTTGAGATGTCATCAGTGATGTCATCAGTGATGTCACTGAAGTATGGTGTTCTGTGTTTAACTGTATAGATGAGGAAATGGAAGTGTGATTGATTCTTTACAGGACTGACTAGGTGTGTGAGTAACTCCATGGATGAGTGGCAGTGTGTGAGTGTCTGCATAGGTGTATGAGTGCATATGATAGTGTTGTAATAATGAGTGACTGTATGTATGAGTGATTGTATGGGTGAATGAGTGAATGTGTGTGTAGACGTAGGAATCAGTGAGTGCGTATGTAGTAACTGGTATTGGTGTGTCATGATGTCATCAGTGATGTCATTTGAGATGTCATCAGTGATGTCATCAGTGATGTCATTTGAGATGTCATCAGTGATGTCATCAGTGATGTCACTGACCATGTCATGAATGATGTAATATGTGACATCATCAGCAGTGGATTGCGGGTGCGCGATATATAGTTAGTGCAACTTACTATATATGGAATTTCATTGGTTTTATGTCAATAAAATGTCCAGCTAACTATATATGGTCTCTAACCTATGGTTTTTTCAGTGAATTTTCAAGGTTTTGTAAATGCAAATTCCTAACTATATATGGTCTATAACCTATGGTTTTTTCAGTGAATTTCATTGTTTTTTTAAAAGCTAATATCTATAGCTGTAAAATATATTCTTTATTACGTGACGTATCACGTAGCCACGTGAGACGCCTCATGACGCGTCGCATAACCGTGACGTATCGGCTCTGCAGCGCAAACAAAACCCGTAACGTAAGCGTGCCGGAGCACGCTTACAGATATAAATATTTTTTTTAACCTTAATTAGACAAAATCCACACGTGCACATATCTTGAGGCCTTGCAAAGGCACATCAAACAAACAGTCCCTACAATTTTGCCAAGTTTGCTGGAAATCTATTCCCTTAATTTTTTTTTTTACTGTTTCTCTTGGTTTTCCCCTTGTTACGCTTACCGGGACGCTACCCGGTACGCGAACCGGACGCTCCAAAAACACAAGATGGCGGACTCCCGTTACGCTGCCGGTTAGCTGCCCGGTTCGCGTACCAGGAAGCGCCTCTACCGCGAAAAATCGCGGGGGACTTTAATATCCCCCTCATCAATCCTAGGGGGTCAGGAGTGGTCTACCTTGCCCCCTTTCCTTCATTTCCCCCTTCGTTTTTCACCACATCTTGTCTCTCGATCGTACCGAGAGACAAGATGGCGGCCGCTCCGGACTGTTTAGAATGTTGACAGACACCGGAGAGCCAATCAGCTTCGCTTCGCGAAGTTCCGTTACGCGTCAGGTACGCGAACCGGGGCGCTAACCGGAGCGCTGTCACAGATATATATATTTTTGTAAACGTTAATTTCTCAAAATCCACTGGAGCACATATATTGAGACATAGCAAAGGCACGTCGGGCAAACCATATATACAATTTTGCCAAGTTTCATGTAAATCTATTCAGTCGTTCGAGCTAAAAGTGAGTCCAACCGCCCTATGGAAAAATGAATGGGAAAAACGCGTTTTGGGACCCCCCTTTTTTTTTGGCCCCCCCTTGACGAAACCCCCCCCACATTTTCAGGGGCTGCTCAGAAACAAAATGTGCCATTGTTCTGAAATTTTCAGCCAATTCCGTCCACAAACGCCAAAGTTATTAGACATAGAATTTTCAGAAATCCCATAGAGAAAAAATCCTAACTATATATACCCACTGGCTATCGCCAGTAGGTAATATACATATATAAACATATATAATCTGCATATCTATATAAATATAAATGCATGCATACATATACATATATGCATACATATGCATGTCATTTACATGAAAGTTTTAAAAACACTAATAAAAGCAAAGCTAAAAAGCCACCTCATTACAAACAGAATGGCTTTAACTTAAACGAGGGAGAGATCTATTGCATTTTCAATGCTTGTTTACTTTGGTTCTATCAAGAAGGCATTCAGATGTGTCACACATTTGCCATAAATTCTGAATGTTAGCACTCTAGTTGCTCATTAGATCACTGTAGTAAAGCTAGTGCTCACCAGGGAAGTCTGCTGCTAATCATGGTTTGCAGCCATTTTCCCGCATTTTTTATCCCGCAGACTTTCAGTCCGCATACCATTATCCCGCAAGGTTATTGACCTCGCATACCATTATCCCGCATTTTTTCAAAACGCATGTGCATTTATCGCGCATGCCTTTACAAAGAATTACGTTTTAAAGGCATGTATGGTAAATGCATTTGCGTTGTGAAAACCACGATGACGAGAGAGGTAAGTGGGTTTGTGTTAATTTTTTCGTGGGTTAGTGATTGTGTAGTGTAGTGTAGTGTTGTGTAGTGTAGTGTTGTGTTAGTGTAGTGTAGAGTTGTGGTGGTTGTTTAGTGTAGGGTCATGCTGGGGGTAGTGTTTTAGGGTTTAGGGTTGTGTTGTAGTGTTTGCGTAGTGTAGGGTCATGCTGGGGGTAGTGTTTTAGGGTTTAGGGTAGTGTTGTAGTGTTTGCGTAGTGTAGGGTCATGCTGGGGGTAGTGTTTTAGGGTTTAGGGTTGTGTTGTAGTGTTTGCGTAGTGTAGGGTCATGCTGGGGCTAGTGTTTTAGGGTTTAGGGTAGTGTTGTAGTGTTTGCGTAGTGTAGGGTCATGCTGGGCGTAGTGTTTTAGGGTTTAGGATAGTGTTGTAGTGTTTGCGTAGTGTAGGGTCATGCTGGGGGTAGTGTTTTAGGGTTTTGGGTAGTGCTGTAGTGTTTGCGTAGTGTAGGGTCATGCTGGGGTGTAGTGTTTTAGGGTTTAGGGTAGTGTTTGCGTAGTGTAGGGTCATGCTGGGGGTAGTGTTTTAGGGTTTTGGGTAGTGTTGTAGTGTTTGCGTAGTGTAGGGTCATGCTGGGGGTAGTGTTTTAGGGTTTTGGGTAGTGTTGTAGTGTTTGCGTAGTGTAGGGTCATGCTGGGGTGTAGTGTTTTAGGGTTTTGGGTAGTGTTGTAGTGTTTGCGTAGTGTAGGGTCATGCTGGGGTGTAGTGTTTTAGGGTTTTGGGTAGTGTTGTAGTGTTTGCGTAGTGTAGGGTCATGCTGGGGGTAGTGTTTTAGGGTTTTGGGTAGTGTTGTAGTGTTTGCGTAGTGTAGGGTCATACTGGGGGTAGTGTCCTAGGGTTTTGGGTAGTGTTGTAGTGTTTGCGTAGTGTAGGGTCATGCTGGGGGGTAGTGTCTTAGGGTTTTGGGTAGTGTTGTAGTGTTTGCGTAGTGTAGGGTCATGCTGGGGGTAGTGTTTTAGGGTTTTGGGTAGTGTTGTAGTGTTTGCGTAGTGTAGGGTCATGCTGGGGGTAGTGTTTTAGGGTTTAGGGTAGTGTTGTAGTGTTTGCGTAGTGTATGGTCATGCTGGGGGTAGTGTTTTAGGGTTTAGGGTAGTGTTGTAGTGTTTGCGTAGTGTGGGGTCATGCTGGGGGTAGTGTTTTAGGGTTTAGGGTAGTGTAGTGTTTGCGTAGTGTGGGGTCATGCTGGGGGTAGTGTTTTAGGGTTTAGGGTAGTGTTGTAGTGTTTGCGTAGTGTAGGGTCATGCTGGGGGTATTGTTTTAGGGTTTAGGGTAGTGTTGTAGTGTTTGCGTAGTGTAGGGTCATGCTGGGGGTAGTGTTTTAGGGTTTAGGGTAGTGTTGTAGTGTTTGCGTAGTGTAGGGTCATGCTGGGGTGTAGTGTTTTAGGGTTTTGGGTAGTGTTGTAGTGTTTGCGTAGTGTAGGGTCATGCTGGGGGTAGTGTTTTAGGGTTTAGGGTAGTGTTGTAGTGTTTGCGTAGTGTAGGGTCATGCTGGGGTGTAGTGTTTTAGGGTTTTGGGTAGTGTTGTAGTGTTTGCGTAGTGTAGGGTCATGCTGGGGGTAGTGTTTTAGGGTTTAGGGTAGTGTTGTAGTGTTTGCGTAGTGTAGAGTCATGCTGGGGGTGGTGTTTTAGGGTTTAGGGTTGTGTTGTAGTGTTTGCGTAGTGTAGGGTCATGCTGGGGGTAGTGTTTTAGGGTTTAGGGTTGTGTTGTAGTGTTTGTGTAGTGTAGGGTCATGCTGGGGGTAGTGTTTTAGGGTTTAGGGTAGTGTTGTAGTGTTTGCGTAGTGTAGGGTCATGCTGGGGTGTAGTGTTTTAGGGTTTTGGGTAGTGGTGTAGTGTTTGCGTAGTGTAGGGTCATGCTGGGGGTAGTGTTTTAGGGTTTAGGGTAGTGTTGTAGTGTTTGTGTAGTGTAGGGTCATGCTGGGGGTAGTGTTTTAGGGTTTAGGGTAGTGTTGTACTGTTTGTGTAGTGTAGGGTCATGCTGGGGGTAGTGTTTTAGGGTTTAGGGTAGTTTAGTTGTTTAGTGTATGCTAAAGGCATATTCGTTCTAAAAGTTTTAGTTATTTTAATTTGCGGCCTAATAGTACATGCGGGATTTTTTTTGTGGACTGATGGTATGCGGGATTTCGTCATATATTCGCTAATCATACTTTCTATGGCAAAATTAACCCCCTCATTTTGTTCCTTTTTAAATTAAATGTTTTAAGAGTTACCACTTAATTCCAATCAAGATGGCTTCAAGTGTGCCATACCTTTGTAATAAGTAGGACTGTTAGCACTCTAGTTGTTCTTTAGAACACTCTGGGACATTCTGTCATTGGGCTATAGTTGGGCTACATCTGGCTGATATTTGGGCTACATTTGTTTTTTTTGTCTCTGGTGGCCATCTTTGGGCTACATTGGGCTACATTGGGCTACATTTGGGCTCCAACATATATATAGCCCATTTTGTAGCCCAATATATATTTTTCAAAGTAAATTTTCGTAAAAACCACTGGAGCCTATATCTTGAGACATAGCAAAGGCACATCGGGCTACCAGTCCCTACAATTTTGCCAAGTTTGGTGTAGATCCATTCAGCCGTTCAGGCTAAAAGTGAGGCCAACCGCCCTATGGAAAATTGCATGGGAAAAACACGTTTTGGGACCCCCCTTTTTTCTCGGCCCCCCCTTGACGAAACCCCCCCAAATTTTCAGGGGCTGCTCAGAAACAAAATGTTCCATTTTCCTGAAAATTTCAGCCAATTCTGTCCTCAAACGCCAAAGTTATTCGACATAGAATTTTCAAAAATCCCATAGGAAAAAAATCCTAACTATATATACCTACTGGCTATCGCCAGTAGGTAATATATATATATATATATATATATATATATATACACACACACACACACACACACTATATATATATATTGTTCCTAGTATTTCAAATAATTGTTTAGGGAAGGTGTGCGACTATTATTGTGTTGGGCGACCATTGCCCCGTTACTAACCGATAGCAATCATCAAATAACGGTGGGGAATTTGTAATGTCGGTTGTAGCATGAACTAGATGTAGCACCACGCTCCTTGTTGGCTGCGCAAACATAGCCTTTTCATCTAGTTTCAGATGGTCTACCAAGATTTAGGCCCATATCTAAGCAGGTCGTTTGTATCTTCCACATGCAACAAAAATCACATTTTTTAAAGTGGATACTTTATCAAAATGCTCAGTTTGTGTATGTGTGTGCTTGAGCGCTACCACATATACCAAATGAAAATTATATGTGTGTGTGTGATGGGCCGGGGGTGGGGGGGGTATGATGGACACAGAGCTTTGACTAACCCTAATTCAAAGGGGCGTGAGCAAGGTTAATTCACCTTTTACTACTTAATGTCTAACCTGATGGAAAGGTGCATTGCAGATGATGGACTAATATGTAATCTGCCTATATTGCAAACCCCATCCCCCGCTACACAAAAGGTGTAACATGATAACTGCCTTTGACGGCCTGCCCATAGGCTACGTGAATGATGGGCAGTGGTGGTGCACAGCACCTGGCCCGCCCTCTCAGGCCTCCCTCATATATACAGTTTCCATCTGTGAAACAGAAGTTAAATGCAAGTAATGCGTGCACTCAACATTTGTGATGGGTTCAATGAGAATCGCAAAAGTGTGTGTCACCTTTTGTAAATCTGCCTCCATGTGTCCCCTGTGTGTGTATATTCCTTTTTACAGCCGCTGGGGAGTCAATGCTTTCCTACCGTGTCAGGATATGACGAGACAAGTCATTTTCTACAAGGACTGTCTCAGGTCCTACTCAATCTGATGAAAGGATTATCGCACTGATGATCACTATTGAATAACATGTGTCCTGCATATCAGTCATGGTCTGACATGGATTACTGAATCATTGAATTGCAATGTTTGAGTTCAGTGAGAATCTAGATCGTCTGCCTTTGTAAACTGTATTCACGCTCATATTATGTGTTCTTTATCTTTTATTCCGTTTAGTTTGGTTGCTGGTACTAATAGAATCTTCTAAATTGACAAAACCGATATAATCTTGCATTTGCAGGTCTGTTGCGAAGCTATTTCCTTGGATAGACATTTCCGCTCTACAGTTTGCTAAGTTGCTTTCTTCCTTGCTTTGTCTGCCACAGACCTAAACTATTATTTACTAAGAAGTTGGATGTTTTATGTTTCACTCCATCTTTTGATCAGGTCGATTCAATATCAACAATCAAATTATTTTTACTGACTGCACTGTTGCTCTTTTATTTGAATTACAATATTTACATTACTAGCCCACTGTACATGTTTATGTGTAACAAAACACTCTGTAGTAGCCATAAGGTGACACGTTTATCACTATAGAATAGACTGGATATAAATATATAATGAGATCTTTTGAAAAGGGACTCAAGTGTCAGTAGGTGAGCTGGTGCAGGTAATCTCAATTAAGCACAGACAATGAGAAAGATGATCTGAAGAGAAACATGAGACATTCAGACAGATAACAAAAGAGTGTTGTTTTGGGAGTATTTACATTTGTTGTTGATGTTGTCTCATTCTAGTAAGATGTTTTGTGTTGTCAGCGGAATTTGAATTGGTCAATGGAAGACGATGGTGCCACTTACTCAAACCTCTACCTTAATCAGCCCAAGACAATTAAAAAAAATAGGCTTCCCACTTTTTCGACTGGAAGAACTTCCTATAGTAGTAGATATGGGATGTTTGGAAATATGGGCAAACCATTTTTAGTGTGACTATTGGCAGATCCTAGAGTTTGTAGTCATTATGGAAAGGCGTTATACATTTTTAAATGAAAATATCTTTAAAAAAACATGTTAATTATATTGTTATAAATATTGACTGAGATCACAAAAATGTGAACCTGATGTAGCTTCAGAATCACGAATTCACATGTAATGAGCGGAAATCCTACAAGACGAAAATATGTCAAGTTGATTGCGCAAACAAAAATAGAGAAGCAAAAATGGATTTTGTCATGCTGTAAGACTTCAGCAGTGAATATTACAGGTAGGACAACATTGCAGTAGGCATTGTGTTATATAATTATAGTCACAAGTGTTATGTTTTGAACATATTAGCTTTATTTGCAATGAGAATTGAAGTGAGGTGTGGTAAAACATGCTTCACAAGCACCTTCCTGCTGCAGCACCACCGATCCATCCTGCACTTTGATTTAATGATGATGCTACACTTATGAGTACTGCTTCCAGGCGCTGATCTCCACAATCTAGGAGAGTGCATAGACCGAAGGAAACAGCCACGAGCAGACTGCTTACAGCTTCACCACAACAAATGGTGGCCAAGTATTGCATAGATTCTCAAAATGTTTGACAAAGGGATCCCAGGATTATAGAAATGTTACCAAGGCCCTAATGCAAAGAAGGAAGATGCCTCACACCCTTTTGAGAAAGGAATTACAGCTATAATTGGGATTAGTTGGAAAGAACCACCCGAGCCATTGGTTCAATCGCCCCCTCACACTACTGAGACCTTGGGGCTGAGGGCATATTTTAAGTAAATTAATTATCCCAAAATATGCCCTCGACCAACTTATCTTTCCCTTATTCCTAGGTCGCTAGAGTGCCATAAAATTGGATAGTAGCGACAACCAACTTCCAGCACTGGGGAACAGCAACTATGTGAAATCAACCAATACATAAAAAAACAAGTTGTTAAAAAAAAACTATTATTTGACATGGAGGGATACTTGGAAAGTTAAGTGTTCCAGACAAAGGAAAAGTATAAGAAGCTGAATGTTGCTGCTCTAAGAGGCAAACAAAACTGCTGGAATGTTAACAACATCACTTCCTGACAGTGCTGTTAGAATGTGGAGCGAGGGAAGTGTATCACATACAATTTCTTCAGTCACACTCTTATTAGCTACTTTAATAGGCAAGTGTAACATCCAGAACAACAATGGAGTACAGTCTAATGCAAAATATACGACTAAACAGTGTGTTGGGCCCTTTTGTTATGTCCTCGCTGGAAATGCACAGGCTATTTTATATCAATGTGCCAGACCCAATACATTGGAAATAATAACAATAACAGTGTGCAAGACCCAAAACATTGGAAATAATAAAACTAATGATAAGGGTCTTAAAGAACAAATTCAACTAAACGAATAAAGAATTACTAGGATAGCAATATGAAATATTTTTAACAAATAGTAAATTGTAACAAGAAGTACAAATACAGTATTAGTCTAAAATTCTACAGAATTGTGGTATATTCGTGATCTCATTGACTATTTTTTAACAATGTATCCAAATGGAGAAATGTGAATCCTAGTTATGCAGGGCTGGCACAAGAAGGCTGCAGTCACCATCCACCCTGTTTGAGGCCTAGACATAGGCATGGGTTATCATTTCAGTGCACAAAGTCCTGGAATATTAGAGGAACGTGGTCTTCCAGAGTTTAAAAGAGTAATTCAAAATGCAGTTGCGTGTCATGGAAGATGAACATGCAAGTATCATGATGCAGATGTGTGCATGCATAACATCTTTAAGTGGATTTTAATTAAAAAAAACACTGCAAGACTACTGATCGAGCGGTGCATGCATCATGGCGCATCTGTACTCCTTTGTTTGGCAACCAAAAAGGCATTGGCAAAACTAATACGTCAGCCTTGACTTTCTTGCTTTGCCAGACCTTGCTTCTATTTGTGCCTAGTACTATAGGTTTTTTCACTCTAACTTGACTGTGCAACTGTCGCCAGACAATTATGTGAGTACTACCAGAAGGGGGGCTTTGGCTCTGTCCACGTGTTGGGAGCCAGAAATAATTGTTTTAATCGACAAAAAAGTGATTGCCCTCCACACAGCTATAATCATTTTGTTTAGGCATCCAACTGCCTGAGCTTGAAATTTCAGCTGTGCACACGTCATTGTAATGCTAAGGTTTCTTAGATAACTAGATAATTTATGGTGTTTTTCTCTGGCTGCAGCATAGATGGGAGGAGGGCAGTCATTAACCTCCATACATTTTTATGTCTGACTTGACAGAACTTTCATGAGCCAGACCTATTGGCATTGCCAATGCCTGTTTCAGATGTCACAGCAGAGCATAATTACTCCAACAAAGTTGAGCTTTGTCATCATAAGTATTTATAAATACAATTCATACAACAACACTCAGCAGAGAGTTTAGTGGTGTAGGCACAGTGAATGCTGGGTTTCGTTTACGAATATAAATATATAGGGCTTAATCAAGTATAGCATGATCCAGGCTCTCAGAGCTCTGCCTTAAATATATAACAAGTATAGCATGATCCAAGCTCTCAGAGCTCTGCTTTAAATATATAATTGTTTTCCTTCCAGTGTACACACAGGGTGTGATGTACCGGGCTCACACTGAGCCAGAGGTATTACCCTGCTTTAAGCACGCTAGTCACTAATTCGTCCATGCTGTGGTCTACTTAGGTTCACAACAGTCTGAATTTCAAATCTCTGCTTGTGACGGCACTGCCCACCCTGTCGCCCAGGCCAAGACCTCGCAGGGCTCTGACGCTGTGCGCGTACATTCTTTTCCAAAACCACTCTGGCTTCAAAGAGTATTATTGCAACTCCCTGCTGCTGGCTAGAAAACAATGTGCTTCATATCATGAAACCAAGTATATTTTCTAAAGCGAAAACGAACCAAGTTGTGAAAAAATAAATATTTATTTTCAGTTGCCACCTACATAAACAGATGAAAATCTTTCCACCAAGGGGAGAAAAATAGCACACTACAATAGTGCACCACATTGATGGATGTTTTGGAAAGAGTGGTACATTTGTAAAATAAATCAATTAAATAAGTGCAGGAGCTCAAGAGTTTTCTTAAGAGTTCACCAACGGCACTGCTAAACATTGGGGTTGCTGAGTACCAAGACAGTCTAGTCCTGACTGCAGCTCTTGTCACTTTCTACCAACACTCAACACTTCCTTGTATCTTTATCTCACTCTTGCAGGATATTTTACACCCCTGCTTTTTAGTTTTCGGCTAGACAGCGCATGTGCTGTCTCAAAAGTGATGTGCTGTGTTCTATCTATGGGCTTACAGGCCATGCATCTCCTACCATTGGTAAACTTCAGCCTCACACTCATTTTCTTTGATACCATTCATCATGGTATGCGGGCGTCATGCCCTTTTCTTGTGTTTGGCCCTCCCATAGTGCATGGACGAGGTACATTTCTCCTTACGCTGCTCGCAGTTTGCGGAGCAATTGTTTTATTTGTTTTCAAGCACTCTGTATGAGTACTTGTGTTTTCAGCCCATCTCCCTTGTACACATGCACAAATGACCCATTCATGTAGAGCTGGATGGAAATAGGGACAAATGGAAAGATGCATGGATGCCTAATTTATTCTGAGGAGATGTAGACTAAATTTCATTTTTATGTTTTGCCCTCCTGCAGAGAGAACCTGAGGGAGTGAAACATGTTTCTTACAATAACATAAGTTGGTCTTTCATAGTGTGCTAGATCTTGATAGTTCATATGTTTCTCTTCAGAAGTGTTAAAAAAATCTAGGCTTTTAAGCAATATATTTGGAACACTGAAGTATAAAATGAGAGGAGGTGTCTATAGCTGTAAAGTAGTTCCTCATGCAGTTTTATGCAATCATTGGAGTAGGACCAGAATAATACACTCAAACAGACAGCAGCCTCTGGTGAATAATGGATATGTCACTGGGATGATACAAGCCATGATTGACAATGTCTCAAGTGTACGGAAGAAAGAGGCTGGTCAAAGAACACCAATGGCTGAAGGAGGCAGTCCTAAAGTCAGCTCTGTATATATTGTTAGCTCTGCATCTTTCAGCTGTCAAAAGCCCAGACGTAAGAATTGTTGGAAATGGCACAAACTCCCCTTCATGGTTTCCAGGTTTTCTTTTAGACCCTTGTCCACAGTTTAAATTACCAGAGTTTTGAAGGATGCTTCCTTACCTGATATATATGACAATAAAGATCATGGAAATATACATTTAGAAATGATGGCCTTTTAGGAGATAGGTCAATAAAAGAAAGGTAACTTTTATTCACTTCATAATCGGGTGCAGAAACACCACTATCCAACTAATATCTATCTTTATTCATAGCAACTAGTGTTTTAGCACCAAAATTATCAGTCGGAGCTAAACATTAAGAATATTCTGCATAATGTTATTTCTTCATTTTAAATGCTTTCCACGAGCTGTTACTACCACTGTGATGCATTATTGGACTGGTTTATAGGGCAATCTGGCAGTACCAGTAGGGCCTGTCTGACAGGACGGGGTGTGGGGTAGATTTTTTTACTGTTTGCCGGGCTGTTTTATTATTTGTTGGAGCGATTTTTACTATTGACTTCCCTGATATCACCACAAATGTTGCCGACAGCAAGGACACATTTATTCAATCTCCCATACCTTATGCAGCATGTTATCCCAAGTTCAAAAGTGCTCCGATTTTGCAAACGTCGGTACTCTTTTTTTTTTTTGCTGTCTGAGTCGCTAGTGGGTCTAATTTCCGTCTAGTCCGACCCTGCTATGAGGCAGGTATTAGAAGTGAGTCTAAACCATCAGCTAGTGCATCATGCAGTCAACTGGAATGTGCTCTAATACAAAATCAAGACGGCCACTGACTCTTTCAGTCTCCTATATTGTCCCATATGCCATTCCTCAATGGGTCCTTGTATTATACGTTTGTATTTTTATAACCACCTAATGATGTATTGCTCTTTTCTTTGACTGTTATGAATCTCTTCATGTACATTTTGTAAATGTAATCAATTAGCATGTAAAACTCTCGGATACTCTCGGGTCTAGCTAGAACTATATAAAACTAAAAAAACTGTTTGTGTTTGATTTCATGCTACCGCACAGGTCTAAGTGATATTTTCCATACTTCCACTAATCTACCAGCGTGAACCTTTTAAACTCTAAAACTAGAACTGTTCAATATTTTTCATTCCATATGCCATGCCAAGAGCTAGACAGATTATTTGCTGTTACAGTAAATCATGTTCTTTTCACTGAAACCCTAGAGAAGGAAGTGAACACTTTCCTAATTAGACAGCTCTGATCCTGAAGGCCCATGTATGTCTCTGACAACTTCTCTGAGCTTTGAGTGAGGCACTGGTCTATCCCCACATGTGTGTGCATGATCCCTTTGCTCGAAAGGACACCCCAGGCTCTTTCACAGATAGGGTTTCACTTGCAAATAATGAATATTTGCATTAGCTAGAAAAGTGACTCAGGCTGGTGTACATAGTTCACCAGCAAAACCAAATGTGCATCCGTTTTGCCACACTGCAGAGTGCAGTGCTGATGTAACTTAAAGGTGGGCAAGCCAACAAATCAAGATGGTGAGCCGAGCCAGAGCCGAGCCAAGGATCTCAGGTGTATTTCTCTAAAATTATTATTATTATTTTTAAACTTTTATTTTATTGGTAGGTCAAAAAGAAAAGGTATAGAATTTTACATATGAAGCATTCATAGACAGAGTAATTACCAAATGTGACAGTTGTATACAATCAAATAGTCCTGTATTAGCAGGGGTTCGTCACCCGAGTTGAACTGCACATACACACAATTATTAACAGTTACTTTAACCATGGATGATAACTGTATGGGTGTATACATATTGAAGCTATATAGCAGAAAGCATTGTGAGATCTTCAATTCCACCCCGGGGTCTGTAACATCTTGGTTTACTGCCCTCAGCCAGTTTACAAATGGGCCCCAAATATCCTTCGGCCTAGACGCAACAGGCATTAATTCCCAAAATGCAGCGAGGTTTTCCTGATAGAACCTAACATCTAGAACCCAGTCCTTTAGTTTAGGAGGAGACGGTCTGCCCCACTTCATGGCAATCCTTCATTTTGCTGGCAATAATAGCATAGCTAAAAGTCTACGGACCTCCACGGGGCCATACTTGACATACCCTTGCAAGCCCATCAGTGCCCCAGGCTCTATGCGTATCATAAGTATCTCACTTATTGTTGAGAAGATCACTGTCCAGTATTCCGCTATCTTGGGGCAGTCCCAGGCCAGGTGCAAGAAGGTGGCTTGATCTGTGTGACATCTCCAGCACTCCGCATTAGGCCGAATGCCCATGCGCAATAACTGGATGGGTGTTACCTGTAGTATTGGTTGAGAAATTTAAAGTGGATTAACCTGAGTTTATAATTTGGGGAGAGCTGTTCGAGTTGCGCACAGCAGAACCTCCATTCCTCCTCTCTCATTGGCGGGTGCAGTTCAGCCTTCCATTGCTCCATGCGATTTGGAGCGGCTATCGGATAGTGTGTCTCTAAAATTATTATTAATAAACCAAGTTATAGCAGTGCACTGAGAAGTAATTATTGATATTTGTCGACAACTGGTAGTCTGAACTCACATATTTAAAAGTGTTTTTGTACACCTTAATGAATAAAAAAAAGAGTTTTGGTGAAATGAACTATTTCCTTAAGATCACACAATCTAAGCAGGGAAACTGCACCGTTACCAGGTTTTCTGGTTTCACTTTGTACCAATCTGCCTGAAAATCGGTCTCTACTTGCCTTTTCTTATATTAAGGCTTTGTATATACTTCTTAGTTCATTTGCTTCACTTTTTAAATACACGGCAAACTCGACCCGAAGGCTGAGTGTTTTATATGAGGACCAGCTGTATTATACAAGCTCACATGCATTGCTTATAGGCACAGGCAAATGAAATGATGTGCCCAGAATCAGAGGATGCTGAGCCAATGCTGGGATTCGAACCTGATTCCCCAGGTCCACAGTTGGCAGCTCTGGAAGCAATGCCACATCCTGGGTAGAGGGAGGGAGGTAGGCTAGCAGGCAGAAGATACATAACATCTTGGCTCTTTTGGGCTCGAGGTTCCAACAGGACCTCGCGCTGAGCCAGAGCGAGGCTTCAGTTTTGAGTCTGGCTCGAGGATTCAGTGGCTCACCCACATTTAATGGCATATTCTGGGCACAGATATGTGCACTATTTCATCTATGGCTATACCCACAAAGGCCACATTACCAGGGACAATAGCTTAAATGTTGCCTTTCTTCTCTGGTTAGTTTAGAAGTCGTTTTTTGTAAACTTTGTACAGAAGTATGCGCCAAAGAAAGTATTTTGTAATTTAAGGGTGAGTACTCCTTCCCTCCATACATAAATCTCCACTCTTCTATGCAAGTAATGAGGCGCTCGCTGCATTTTTTGTTTGTAGAGAATGCAGGAACAGCAGAGCTCCTTCTACTCTTAATGATTTACATAGTGCTTCGAAGTCCATCATCTCCCTTCGTTTACTGGATTCATTGTTACACTTGTTTCATGAACCCCGAAATGTTCCTCGCCGTACACTTTGGCATTCAAACAGTAACATCACACAACTTCCTCCTAACTACGCTGGAATAAGTCAAAGTTATAAAGTCTCACATTAGAGGTTCTCAACTAAATGTTCATGGTTATCTAAGTGCCATGAAAATAGATTCAGTGATTCATATTTTTTAACTGCTTCATTGCTTCACACACAACTCTAAGTTTGGGAGAAGGTGATCCAGCGATAAAGAGCTTAAACTATGACTCTTCCTCAATGTGTGATATTGTGGGCATTATTGTGGGATAATTACTAGAGCTGGAGTGGGAACCAAATGCAAACCTGCCAACACATCTAATAAAAGCTGCAAAGAGTGGCTTTGTGTGACAAACCAGCTTTCAGCTTTCCAGGACAGCTGAGGGAAACAGGTTCTCCCCTAAGGAAGCTGCTAGTGCTAACCTACGTGAAGATTTGAACCCCAGCCCCCTCTCCCCCACCCCTATCACTCCATCCGCTAATTGGATCATCTTTTAAAATAAAAAAATAAAACGCCCTGTCTCCGTCTCTCTGAGTACCACCCCTGGTCCGCTGCAAGCCCCCGTATTGCCCTTTTCCTTAACCATGTGGGTCCATGCAAGTTCGTTCATCTAAGGAAGTAGTCATTAGAGGAAAGATCCTTTGCAACCACAGCAGCAGTATCCCATCCTTGAATTGTTCACATTTTACCGAACCGACGGGGTTTCAATAATTGAAGGGCATTCGCTGCTGGTCACTAACTCCTAGAGGCCTAAACCAGGCCCTCTGCCCATCTACTGCCAAGCTTATATGTGCCACTGGGTTGTTTGCAAGAGTAATTTCTGTTATGGGAACCCCAGCTCTCATTAGAGACATAACCTTAGCACCACTTACAAAGTTTCAGTGTTTTAAGGGTCGATTGCCACGGGGTGAAACTGACCCTAAAGGGGCATAAACCCGCATCCCGGGTCTTTGCCCTTCTTTTAAAATGGCTAATTTGGCCCTTATAATTGACCACTAACTCAGAGGTCCTCAGAAGAAGGTAGCACTGAAGCTAAAGGGGAATTGGTATCGAAATGATGCAAACGATAACTTCAACTTTAATGTATGCCATTAGATCCTGTAAACATTTAAAGGTAGAATGTTCGAATAAGGATTGTAAATAAGATGCTGCACAATACCAAAATACTCCATTTTGATTGAATTGAGGCCGTTCAATAGCTCCCAGGGAGATTCAAGCCAGACGTTTGACTAAGCCTGATTACACCTATCACTAGTGCTTGTTTAAAAAATAAACGTGGTGCCAGTGGCCACTGCAGCTTGCACCACACATTGCCCCTGTCATGCTGCCATTGATAGTACAAACACAGCTACTAACCTCCACACTCTTACAAGTGTGACAATTCAGACTATTCCAGGCTCCCAAAGCTATAAGAAAGGCCTGGGCGGCAGGTAATGGTCATTTGAATGTATATTGAATTAATAATTAACTGTGGTTGTGGTCTTCTTTAAATTAGCCACACTGTCACAAGTGCTGGTGTTGGCAATTAAGTGCAGAGCATCGGAAACCACCAACTCAAATTAAGCACTACCTTGTTTCCATAACATCGGCCCATGAAGATCCCAGACTTCTAATAACGAACTTGAGTGCTTTCTAAGAACAAATTGTGTACCAGTACTGGGAAAGGTATGGAAAAAGCCCCAGAAGTCTTCAGGTTTCTGTGCAGCACAATGAATATATAAAGAAAAAAAAGGTTCTTGTCGGCATATTTACAAGCTCTAGTGACAGAGGAGACCACAGAAAGAACTATTCATCCTTCCACCGATTAATTACTTATTTAAAGTGTTTTCTGTTTATGTAAATATTTAGAGGCGTGCAGTCCATCAGAGTTTTTATCATGTTACATAATAGCCTTTTTGTTGTCAGATAAGTCCACAACGGAATAGGTGCGGTTTTTTGAATTTTTTTTGTGATTGTTTCATAAACCAACATCTCCTGTTTTTGGACTGAACGTATCACAGCCTGGGGCACTGATTAGGGAAATAATGAATTGCACCTTAAAATCAGAAAAATAGTATTCACCGCCAAAGCACATATTTGACTGTTTATTGTTTATATTTATGCAGCAATACATGCACAATATAATAAGGTACAAATATATCTGTGCCAAGAGATGAAAGACCGTTTCGAGCGATGCATATTACACATATTACCTGTAATGTATTTTTTTGTATTGCATGTTAATGTTGAAGTAGTTAGCTTGAAAAAAGAAATGTCTTGGAAATAGCGAAATACTTACTGGTTTATAGAGATTCGTTGTCTGTAGTAAAACATAAGGGAACGTAATCCTCTCCACCACAAGACTATTATGTTTTTATTTCCATGGTGATAAATAGCTTACTTCCAAAATGTTCTTGAACACCAACAAATGTACTTATTTGTGGTAGATTTACTGTTTCTGGGAAGCCACATTCCCAGAAAGGTCATATTCCCTTCCCTTTCCTTCTCCTGCGTTTACAGTAATACATTCAACAAAATCGTCATTAGGGTTGAAATTTGCTAGTACAATTTACAGTACTAAATTTCAATTCTAAAGTAATACCAATTTGTTTCTATAACTAAGGATATAGAATTTATTTCTGAGAATTTGTTTTGCTTACCCATGATGTAGCTGCACCAAAATCTTTTAACAATCTGACTCAAGGTACTTAGGGCTAAATGTAGAAAGATTAGGAATAGCAATATCCTAACAACAATATATTGCAAATCGCAATTAGAAAATTTCTATCCCTAATGACTTATTTATGTATTTATTTATTTTAAGAGTTTTATATAGCGCTGGCTAGACCCGGAGTTATCAGAGCGCTTTTACATGAGGTTCCACAAACTTACAAGATTACATCAGTTCCAATTTACATCAGTTGCTAGATAAACATTACAAGAGCAATGAAAACGAGATAAGTTAAGTGTAGAGGGGAAGGGGTAAGGGTAAAGGGGTGGGATGAGATACAGCAGAAAGACGAAGGAAATGCTGCCCAGAGTCCTGCTGGGTAGGTGACGGTCGAGGGGGAGGTCAAAAAACCCATCTCCTCTATAGAGATCAGGTAGCTCCACCGGGCTTTGGCCAAATAGCTAGGTCTCAAAGGGAAACATTTAAGGAACATGGAGGGCAAAATAAATGGAGCGTAGAGGGGAGGGGACATGGAAGGTGAGAAAGGGAGGATAGGAGAAGAGACAACAAGGAGAGACGAAATAAAATCTGTCTAAAGGCCGACTGGGTAGGTGACGACCAAGGAGGGAGTCCACGGCCCAGCTCCCCTATAGCTAAACCAGGTTGCTCCATCGGGCATCAGACAAAATAGTTCAATCTCAATACATTGAGAGAGAAGGAGAGACATAAATAGAGGGAGGATGCGGGAAGAGATGACAGGAGAGACGAAAGGAAGTCTGGCTAAAGACTGGGTAGGTGAGGTCCAAGGAGGGAATCCAAGGAGGATTCAGTCTCTGTTCAAGTCCACAGTTATTAACCATTAATTCAATAATCAATTTAGGCTGCACTTCAGAGTTGTTGAGCATAGGTGGGGTACACGGAGACGTACGGCAAGAATCATATTCAAACCAGTTCACATTGTTTCCAATTTCACGCTTGTTCCTTTTTTAACAACTCCAGATAGACAAGTTGAACGCTCTAAAACTACATGATAAAATTATAAACAAATTGCTTTTTATTTAGCGATTTATAATGGGTCGCAAGTAGAACTACCTCATGAATATTAATGAGGTAGGTCACAATTTGTGAACCACTTCTATTCACTGTCATCACAGGGATAGTGGCCAGCTGGGGTCAGCAGACCACCATTTGTGAGATTGCTTTTAAATAAAGCAATCTTTTTGTTTAAATGCAGCCTGTTTTCCTTCAAGGAATTCGGGATATGTTTAAAAAGAAGAAAATGAAACATTTGTTGCTTTTTAGGTCTCGCCTGGCGTTAGCTGCACGCATGTGCTGCCGTCCCCATGCGAGGGCATCTTCAAATCAATACGGTTTCAGAAGCTTTCAGAAGACCCGCCCATCTTTTCCATTTGCTGGCGTCATCCTCCAGGATAAACGGTGGCTCACGATTGAAAAGGAGGCTTCTTAGTTCCTCCTGGTTACCGCCTTGTCCACTTTTGGCCCCGCCCACAGGGATTGGATCTTTTACTCCGCGGCATGACACAGTGTCTTCTAATTACTCGGTGAGGCCTTTCTTTTTCATTCACACAATGGCGTGGCATGGCATAGCAACAGCTTTTTTATATGGAACGTTCCAAGACCCGTGACTCGAGTGCTCCGGATGTGATAGGCGTGTTCCTGTTCTCTTCCATACCTGTGGAGGCTGACCGACATCATTAGTGCTGCTGGTAATGTGGGACAATAATCACTAATATTTATACTGCAATGTAATAAACAGGAATTTACAGTGCCGTTAGCGGCCCATGCTGCTTTCCAAAATGTAAGAGCATCATCACCAGTTCCTGTGCCTGCGGGCCCATGACTCAGGGGGCAATGGAAGTGGGTCATACAGCCTGGTCTCTGCCTGTATGTTTCGTTGTCTAATACAGTCTTTTTTCTCACCATGATTCCTCTCACTCTCCTTTGTGCCGCATATTTCTCTGCGCCCGCCTTTTACCACTATTATCCAACTTCTTCCTCTGCTTTCCACTCTCATTTTGTCTCATTATTTCCTCGATTTCACACTTTTAGCGTCTCTTGCTCCTATTTAATTGTTCAATATATCTCAATTGTACCTCTCCAGCAAACCCCAACATGCGTGCGCACACCCCTCCCCTTCCGCCCCCGCACCCATACACAGATACGTATAATCGTAGCCCATTCTTTTACCGCCTTGTATTGCCCACCTCCTTTATGGACTTACGTCTCATAACTTCTCGTCTTTCAGTCCATTTTTTTGCTTCTTTTATTAATCCCTGTCTCACTTCTCTCTGTTGTCCGGTTGCTGTAGAGAAGCTTCATTCTCCTTTTTTGATCTAACTCCTGTACTTTGTGCTGCCTCCCAACCGCCCAGCTGCTCTTTTATTAATCCCTGTCTCACTTCTCTCTGTTGTCTGGTCGCTGTAGAGATGCTTCATTCGCCTTTGATTAAGTTAAAACCATTTGCTTCGCTAATGGTATTGTATAGAAAAGCAAATGGCTTTAACTTAATGAAAGGCGAGACCTATTGCATAGTCAAAGCTTGTTTTAATAGTCCCTTACATCACTGCCTACTCTTAAAAAATATATTTTCAACCATTCTAAAGGCGCAAGGGGCCATTTGCGAATGGGTCATCACCAACTTTGAGTTCGCGGTAAAGTGCAAATGTTTGGCGACTGCATTTCGGTCACAAAACATTCGTACATACCAATATTAATTGGTATTTTCAAGGGACGCCTTTAACACCCCTTTCAAATACTAATTTGCAACCCCAAATTGAGATTCGGTAACAAATTACCGAACCGCAATTTGGGGTTTGTTCTTTTCGAAATGCCATTTTGTGTTTGCAAACAGCCTGCATAGCAGACCTCAAAAAGGCTCCATACATCTAGCCCTAAGTCCCTGTCTTCAGAATTTTGATATAGGTTTATTTTGGATCAAGTCACTATTACTACCGCAGACACTAGCATCTCAGAGAAAAGCATGCTTAAATTAAATAACCGAAATAAAGAAAATAAACTAATTGTACATTCTGCAGAAGTAATTTAACTATTCAATCGAGACTTTTGATGTCGTTTTGAAGATTAAGGCAGATTGACTTGCCTTAGTAGGACAGTGGTTCAATAAAGATACATTTCATTGGCAGTCCAAGGAAAGGCCTTAACATACACATGGCTAACGGAGATGTGCATGCATCCACATAAACCCCACCTGCACACGCATGTGCACGCACACTTACAAAATACTTTTAGATGTTTGTAATTTAGAAGGGATATACAGTGCCCCTAATTCAATGCAACATGAAAGTGTTGCTGTATTTGGCTGACAAAGCAGTGACGGGCTGCGCTGTTATTTATCCTTTGCCTTCTAGAACCAGCAATACGGGTAGTTTTTGAAACCAGGAAAGGTGAATTGAATTACAGAGTTGGGCAAGGATGCTGTCCACTTAGACAGAGACAGAAAGAACGGAATTTAATAGTCCAAGTTTCGGGTTCTGTTTATATCACTTTTGTGAATGAAACCCAATAACAATGTTCAAAGCTTCCCACTCAAAATGTCCACATACTCAGCTTGGCATTAGCTATACATTCCTGTTTTTTTAAATGAGAAACTCTGCAACACAAGTGAAAGTGTAAGAAACCTGAGAATTAGAGAGACTTTGTTTATAATGCAAAGATTATAAAGCAGAGTAGTTTTTCTTCACTAATTGAGTATATGAACATGAGTAAGTGGAGCTAACTCAATAAGTATCAAAAAGACAAAATGGAATACAATGGAAGGTTTTGCAGCAAAATTAAATTATTAACACACTACATGTCATGACATTGGTAAATATAGTGACTTCACTTTTCTATAGAAACAAATCCATGACCTCTTGTTTGCCTAAAACCTGTACCTATCTCCCGCATCATTTTATCATGGGTTTTCGCTTCAACACCAAACTCCAACCATGAGCTGCATGTTGGAAACTGCTATTGCCCGCACTCCTTTTCCTACTGTTTTACTGATTGGCAGTAAATAATCAGATGCCATTGTACATCTTCATCTAAGCTCTTTCTGCCTGGGATTTCTGAGGGATAGACCAGTAGCGTCAGTGGTGTGAGTGCTGCCGGGTGGTGATGTGGGGTAGTAAACTACAGAATACGGCCAAATACAGGTAAGTAAACATATAAATAAATAACGCCAATGTGATGCAGTGTTTGCAACGAAATTCGTTTTATTTATTTACATGTTTACTTACCTGTATTCGGCCATATTCTGTAGTTTAATACCCCCCACCCTGCCCCTCCCTTGCCCCAGATCACCGCCCGGCAGCACTCCCACCACCGACCGCTACTGGGTTAGACCTTTTCTGATTCACAAGTCTATCCCTCACTCGCTCTGGCAACACAGACATCTCTTGCAAGAGCAAACAGCCCTGTCACCACAACAGTTAATGTAATGTGGCTATTAGAAGGAACTCTTGGGAATTCATGTTCATGCTGGCCTCCTCCTCAGTTTAATGCACAGAATGAACTTCCTCCTTAGTTTCCCAGGCCCATTAAGAGATTTGCTGTAATAGCAGAGGGATTTTATTTGTGGTAACACATTTTCTTGGAGCTTCAATAACACAAGCAACTACAGTAGCTGTTTTTGCAAATGATGTTGTAATTCTGGTGCCCATAGCATTGGCACTGAAGCTGTTGTCAAGATAGTGGCCAAGACACCAACAATGCGGATAGTGGTGCAGCTGTCCGTTGCACCGGCCTCACAGCAGATAATGCTGGTTCTGTCCTGTAATTGAGTCCTAATGCTATGATGGTGGTGATGGAGCACCAGAGTCAGAAGGTCAGAGGAGGTGTCTGCTGATGCAAACTGCTCAAGACTAACCTGCTGCATTGTAGCTGATATTTTATCCTGCCACCCTTCGATTCACTCTACTCAGTTCTTCTTCCTCCCCTACAACAGGGAATCACTAGTGGAGCGATTCTTCTTCCAAGTAAAAGAACCAGCCCTCAAGGCGCATTGAGTACAAAAAAACCCTAAAAAAGCCCAAATGCCTTAAACATTTATTTGTATCACAAATTAATTGAATTGTTATTATACAATTTAAGGGAAAAAATTATCCGTAGTACTCAAAATGCAATCTTCACTGTAAAAGTGTAAGCCCACAAAAGACTCACATTTCAAATTCAAGAACAAGTTGCTCTCTCACATAATCAAACACAGGTCACTTGTAGCTCACAGTGTAGTTTCTGCATCACAGTCTGTCAATATTTTGAACAATGCAGAAGGAATGCTCGAAAAACGTGTTGTATTTGGAGTCCATTTTGTAAATAAACATTGGGGTTGCCCTACATGCAATATTTAAACTTGGTTGAAGGAGATCATGCTCATGGCCACCACCTTCCGGCCACTCTACCATCATCGGCCAACCAACTCTTTGATTAGGAGCAGTGACTGCCAAAAGCCATGGTAGGAGCATGCAGTGGTGGTGGCTAGTGTCTAATGTAGTAATAGGACTTTCTCAAAATAAACCTACATCAAAATTCTGAAGACACAGACTACCGGCTCGATGTATGGAGCCGTTTTTTGAGGTCTACGAATCAGGCTGTTTGCAAACACAAAAGGCATTTCCAAAAGTACCAACAACAAATTGCGATTCAATAACTGTTACCGAATCTCAATCCGGGGTTGCAAATCAGTATGTGGAAGGGAAGTGTTTAAGGCATCTCTTCCAAATACCAAATACCAGAAGAGCTGGTGCATCCACCCAAGTCTAAGTAAGAACCTTTCTGATAATGTCCCTTGTCATTTCATTTCTTATATACCTACATTTTCTAATATAGCTGCCCATTTTAGGATACGTCTGTTGTCATGTGTTGGACAGCACTTTTTTGTATCTATTGCTAATTAGAAATATTGTTTATATAACGCCATTGCCTGCATAATGTAAACATACTGCATAAGACTTTTTTGTAGAGTACTATTCTGTTAGTCACAGAGTTGTTGCTTCTTTGTATAAGAAACCAACACAGCAGAGGCACAAAGAAATGAGTAGTGATCGGGTGGAGGCGCTGTCAGTGAGAAGGTATAGCTGGAACAAGTTGGACAACATGATGGCACGTTGTCACCCACAAATTTGATGCTGGAAGGAAATATTCCATATTGTTAGAACGACAACAGTAGATCTTCTACCTGTCTTTGTTTTCTTAGTTCTGGGATTACGGAGAAGTTAAAGGGAACCTATGTTCAGGAGAGCCATAAAGGCTTCGGAACAGTTCCAAATGTATTTTTAAAGGTAATCCTGCACCTAATCACAAATATTTGTGGTTTCCTTATTAGAATCATGAGCAGTGCATAGTGGCCCCGTGAATGTAGAACAAAATAAGTATCTACCGTCCAATTGCCTGAATGCAGTAGCATCAGATTCACCCATAACTGTGGCATCAGAGTTTCGAGTTTTAAATGTTGTGCTAAAAAAATATGGTCATGAATAAATTGACCGCCAAAATAATAATAACCTAACATATGGGCAATGCATGTTGACATGTAGGTAGAAACAGTAATTCTATACTTTACAGAATGTTTTGGTGCCTGATAATTTTGATACAATATATTCTTATAGTAGAATACTTCTGAAGTTGACTTTCTAACATCCAACCTCAAACACAACTGACATGCCCATTTAGAAAATACATTTTTTACATGTATTTATCAGAGACATGACCATTGTGCCTAAAGTCCTATTTCTTAGAGACCATGGGGCAGATTTATGAAGGCCTTGCGATGCCGGTGCGTCACTTTTTCCCATGTTAAAAATGACGCACCGGCGGCGCAAGGCCTTCATAAATCTGCCCCCATGAACCTAATAATCTCGGGCCAATTCTTAGAGCAAATCACATATCTGCATTTAAAAGTCGAAGAGGTCAGGTGTGCAGATTTATGAATGTTGGGAATTCTCACTTATAGGTATGCCTGGAAATCTAAAACTATTTTTTGGTTACAGATATTCTCTTAGAAAACCTTTGTAAATGTTTTTTTTTTACATGTACACACATATATATATTTGATAGTTCAAACATCTGGGGAGCAATTGGTAATGCAATTGCTATCTTTTTTGCTGTCTTCTCCGTGATGTACATCCTAACCTGATTACTCAATCAGTTTTGAGTGTTTCTGCTGCACAGTGGCTAAAAATACAGATAATATGTTCTGCGTTTCAAGATCCAGCTTCTTAACAAAAATATGTGTCTGAAAGAACCTTTGCACTGAAAACACGGGGCAGATAATTGTGTGGCACATGGGGAATTTAAATAACAGGCAGTGTTTCAAAAATGATTAATTTTAAGTAAAAGCAGGCGTCTGACAAGAAAAGAAAAACATTCTCACCCGCTTTTTTTTTTAGTTCAGCCAGTCATGCTTTCGGCAAAGAAGTCAGATTATAACATTCAATGACCAGTAAATGTTCAGTGTTTGGACACACATGTCAAGCTGTAGTCCCGTTGGCAAGGGTGAATGCCATATTAGGCAAGGGTGAATGCCATATTAGATTGTTACAGTAGTAATGTCCCATATTTCATGCATGTCACTTACTTTCCTGAAAATCAATTTCTTCTGATTATGAAATAAATAGGAAAAAAACATCAATGTATAAACCCTCAAAAGAGAACACCGTGCAAATGTAGGCTTACATTTCCAGTTAGAAACTAACCCTGTCATTGACAAATGTACACAATAGTGACAACAAGTTCCATAGAATAATGGAAAGAAAACATTCTACCAGAGTCTCCTCTTAAGGTGAGAGACATGCAGTGATGTGTTGTTTGGCATATCTAAAACACCTCAGCTTCACAGTACCAAAGGCATATCAGCTCATTCCTCAGTGTGACACACACACAAAAATAAGTTTTAATGAGTTCGGACACAATTCACAAAGGTAAACCTGAAAGCAAATGTTTACAACTGTCAATATTATACAAAGAGCTTCCTGTCAGGCACAAATGCAGATACTAGTGGGAAGGTGTCCCACACAAGTGCAGAGAAATACACAGTAGTAAATCCCACTCAAGGGGTAGGAAGTGAGAGTAGCAGGGTGTGGTTTGTCCTGGGAGACTGGGGAAACCCACAAACATGTAATTTTGTCAGTTCTTGAATTCCAATTCAACCCATGTAAATGTTCAGAAATTCCGTACTTCATTTCCAAGATGGGAAAGGTTCACCAAATGATTTGATGGGGTATAGGGGAAAGGCTTTCCCTATTGGGAAAAATATTTTCCCCATGGAGAAAATAAATGCTTGTGTACTAAGCCTGGGTGGAGTTAGCGGAACTTCGCAAAGTGCCGAAAAAACTTTGCCACTCTACACGGAGCTCCGCAAGCAGCAGAGTGTGTTAGATAAATGCTGTTGGCGGTGATTTTCAGCGCCGGGTGTTTGTCTGCTCTGTGCGATCATTGAGAACGGCACCATGCACAGCATTAGTGGGCGCTACTTCCTTTCTGCCGCTCAAGTAGATTTTTTACTAGAACTGCAGCTTTCTCAATGTGAACGGAGGGTTTCTCAATGGGAGGAATCAAGAGCATACTGAACCACTCCCAATGAGAAATCTGACAACCCACGTTGAGAAATCTCTCTGGGAGGTTGATTTTCCATGCTTGCGCTCACCAACTTGACGTGACGAATGCAAGTGAGGAAACTCAGTGAGATCTGCTTAACGCGCAGTGTGGAAAACTCCGCTAATGGAGTGAAGGTCACCACCCAGGCTTAATGTGTATGTGAGATTCCATTCCTCATGTGCGGAGTGCTGCTCAATGGAAAACTTAGAAGATTGAGAATAGGGGCCTTTATGAAAAGTTTCATGATATTCTCTCAAGTTTGCTTGGCAAACATCTCCTTTTACAGCTTTCCAAGTGTAATTTTGGAAATGGTTGTGAATAGACAAAAGTCATGAAAGAATATTCAGGCAGACATGTAAATCTCCACCTGTACTTTTACATTTTTTTTGTGAATAGGTCCTAGTGTGTTTCGGATTTGTTACTGTGTTAATAATCCCTCAGTTTTAATATGCTGTTGAGAAGGGACTACCAATTGGTACCTGTTTAAGAAGATATTGCCATATTCTCTGGAGATATTCAAGAGTGTGTGCTACAGTGCTGCCTGCATGCTGCCTTTATTTATAGAAGTACGGTTACAAAGTTGTATGATTGCAATATACTTCCATAGCTTTCCGACTGACCACCTGGCATCATCAAGAATTCGTGGCAATAGATAACCAGCATTTGAAACATTCTGTAATGGTATGAGCACTAGTGGATTTTGTCAAATAAAGAGAAGTAGTGGCCTGGGATATCTGCCAAATTTAAACAAATTGCTTATTTTATATGCTTCTTGTAAGAACCTGCATTTAGGTCCACAAGCTAAGCTATCAAATGTCATTTTCCAATTTGTACTTGATGGTTTGTTGACAGTTTTTATGATTGAACTGTCAAATATGTCAACTTCATTTCTTGAAATCTTTCCCACGCATGTCTATCAGCTTTAAAGACTTCAAATGGGCAAATGGTGGTGTGCAAGTCTGTTTTCAATTAAGATTTAGAGTAAATGTCAAGGGAGAAATTGGTCAGGGACAAATTTCACCCCCTATGCTCAAACGCATATATTATTGACAGAGCGTGATCACAGAAAACCACAGCGTGTTGAATTCAAAGTTGTCAAATAAAGTTTGACGGTAGGAGGAGATGAAAGAGATGCAAAATGCGGCATGGGTGAACTAGAAAATGTTGAACTTGGAGAACATTTAATTACATATATGGCTTGGAAGCGAAACTATTAAGAGAAATATATTGAGCAGTTGCAGCTATGAATAAAGAAGAACATGTATGAGTGATGGATAAAACTTTATAACAGAGTTCATCTAGAATTTATTGGAGCTTGAAACGAATTATATTTTTTTATGAGTAGGAAATGAACCATGAAAGGGTTCATGATGAAGTAGAATTGAACTTTCCTATATAGATCTCACAGTTATAATATTACAGTGAACCTGATATGTACATTTAAATATTGGTGTGTTCTTAAACTGTGCTATTGAATTATGCAGAATTATGTGACTGGTGTAGCATACTCTAAGGCTGCCACAATTAAATAGATTAGAATACCTTCAATGAGTAGGAAAGAAAATATAATTATTTGGATTCAAATAAGATTGTATCTTGTTCACAAAACCGCAGGATCGCTTTATGCTGCATTATTGGCAATTGCAGTCAAAGAACATGCTCTGCATCGGTGGGGTGGATTTGTTAAACAATACTTATGCTTTTGATTAGAGAGACACTTGTATTCCAGTTGCAATAAAAATAGTGAACAACTTTCCCTACATTTTTCATGCATAAAATTTTCTTCACTAGCAATGATATTTTCAAGACTTAAAGTACCAGCCAGAGTTTGGCAGAGCAGTGGAACCATACTAAACTGGCAGCTCACTTGCCTTGCCAAACGTCTGGAACCCGAATGTAAAGGTAGGGGAACTGCAGGGCTTCTAAGGGCAGAGCCTCAGTGACTCTGTTGGTGTAGACTGTTAATCTGATGTCCCTCCACGACATGGCTGGGATTGGTCATCATCATGGTCGCCGTGCCGTAGTTAAGACAGGGTGACTCAGTAGATGTCTCTGCTACTCAATCAAGCCATGGCAGTCCAGGGCAAGGCAATCAATTAATGGACCTCGGACACAGGGAGAAAAGTCCCTGTGCTTCAAAGCAATTGAATGTTTGTGCTACACAAACACGCTCCTCTTTTGGGAGATTGGTTATGGTTAAGAAAGTCACCAAAACAACAGGCCGCCTCTTTGGTATTACACTAACCCTACAGTACAGTTGCCACGTTAGAGACACCAGCATAGGCACAGAAACCCACTCCAGGCAGTCAGGGAAATCAAAGTAGGGTGGGCAGTCCTCCAGTGGAGCAGAAGCCATATCTTCTGGTGACATGGCGGGTAGGCAGTCCACCCACGCATCTTTAAAGGACAACCCTCCCCAATTATGTACATTAGATTACCCATCTAAATATTGTGGGGAAAAACATTGTTTCGTATCCTTTGGCCATGGGACGGTAAAAGAAAAAGGGTTAATCTTTATTCTTACTGAGTTGAACAGAATTATACTGTAGCTAGTTTCTAATTAGTACATTGTATTTGTATTTGATAACATTCATATACAAGAACGAAATGTAAAGTTTCTATTATATCTATTTACATTTATTTCTAATACTGCAAAATTCTCAATTGGTTGTTAGAACAGTTTTGGTCAACTTAAAACAATAGGAAAATCACCTTCATTTATATTTAAAAAATAAAAATGTATGCTTTATGACGAACAATCAGATCTACAGATCATAAAGGAGTTAACATGACTGAGCAGCAACTTTCAGTCTCACTACAAGTAGTTTTAAGTCTCAAGACTTACACGCATATGACCTAAATAACGAGCATAATAATATGGAACATCTTCATTTTGCTCCAAATTTTTTATTTTATAAGAAAAATCGCAATATAACTTAAATGCACCAAGCTTCAAATAAACAGAATCTAAAATGGGGTGATCAGCATAAAGTCACCAGTATTACATGCATTATATAATGAGATTTTAGTCACTCAATATGGCCACAAGATTTCTTTACCCCTTCATTACCTCTCCAAGATTGCTGACATTGTTGCTAATTAGCACCGAATGCTGTGTTGCTTGGACATGTCACTTATCAACAAAGGGAACAATAGGTCATTTTCCAACACACATTTACTCTTGTATGTTGATTCACTGCACGCTTCTGAAGGTATGCTATGTCTCTTTACCCATTGATGTACATTTAAAAACTCGACCCAATAAAGAATGATTGATCCAAGCCTACAGTGCCCAGGTAATTTGAGGGCCATAATTGTCCTGTTTAAGGTAAATCTTTTTAAGTTTCATCTGCTTTTTTTCTCCAAGCGAAACTCTTTACTCCACAAAGAAATCCCCTAGGCCTACTCTCCAATGAATACGTGAATCTTCTTCTCACCCTGCTAGGGGAATTACTGCAGCCATTTGCTTGAGCATATCTCTGACCATATTTGGTATGAGAAAGGTAAAAATAGGAGTTTGCGAATGCACGCAAGCTCATGAGTATGTGGGAGCTCACAAATCCTCCTGTCAAACCTCTCCATGATCCTCCCACTTCCCAGTCCTTGCAATAATGGGCAAATAGCATAAAATGAGCCATAGATATACAGCCAAAAATTGCTTAGTTAATCATGCCCTCGCCATCCAATTTTCTCCCTCATCTCCAGTGGGTCAGTTACCTATTTATAATTTTAGAGTTCTCTTTATTTTTTTGAACCTGTATACTGCATTGCTCATCTCAGTGCTGTTAACGAATTAGTAACCAGCATCAACAAACGCTGCTGCCAAGTGTAGGTCATGTAGTAATCCTCTAAATCACAGTGTAGATGAGCTGCATAAGCCTTCTGTGTTCCATTTAGTGTACAGGTTATCAAGGTATTACTTTGTGTGTCATTTGTATAAATCCTGCATCTGTTCCCTAAAGTCAGACTGCAGTGCTTTATTCAGATAGCCACGACCTTCAAAGACCCTGACAAATAACACATCTTCTACTTCTTTGGAAATTGAATCAGTTGCTTTCTGACACTGAGATTTTTTTAGAATAGCAAGATTCCAAAATGTTACATTCCTGTAACCTATGATCTACAATATTATTTGAGACTTAAAAAAATGATCAATCTGTACCAAATGTGTACTGCCTCTCTGTACTTTGGCTGATTTCTTTTAAAATCGTTGGCTTCAAAATCGGGCTTCACAAATGTATAATTGGAAAGGGTCATTAATTACTGAAAGCACGTCATTTTACTGTGGATGTTTAGTGCTATTACAGCATCAAAATGGTACCCATCATCATATTATATATGACCCTGTCTTTTTGTGTGTGAATGGGAGGGCGAATGATGATCAAATAAACTATGATTGATGTCCATATCCAATTTTCACCTCTCATTGACAACTGTGAAATAAAGCATGTCTCTTTATAGTAAACACACTTGCATTATGGAGTTGCTGAATGAAGAAATATCTTTATTATCGTTTTTACTGTTTGTGAAAATAGGAAATGTCACCTGGTATTTGGAGAAGACAGAGATATTTGGAGGTCCAAAGGAAAAGATGGTTTTTGATTTAATTAAATGGATTTGTTGGCATTATGGTACACTTTTTATGTACCATCTTCTGTTTTTTTTTACTAGTTGGATGCAATGTCAAAGTGGAGATGGAGCACCCAAAAAAAATGTCGTAAAGGCCAGTAAATCAGGCCATTTGACCGGTTTACTCACTACTTTTGTGAAACCATCAAGTGTGACCACCCCCTCTATGCAAAGTTTTCCATGTTGCTGTGAGCGCTGGCAGGTCTTTGGCAGAACTGCCATGGCTGTCTGAAAGACACCCAGCAAAGGTGTGGTCATACTTTAGGTGAGTCTCATGTCCACCACCTGCATTGTGTTGAACAGTCTCACACTAGGGGTGGTGGACGAGGATGGACAGAATCCAAGCACATAGCGCCACCAACAGATGTCTACTACCAGTGGAGGACTGCACCGGGTACCGCCCGCTCTTGAGTAACTGGGGGTAGTTACTGCTTGGGTGTAATCACGGTTGACACTCTGTGCTACCCCACCACCCTTTCTCTAAAGAGCAATGTGTATTTTTTGTCACAATTAGCCCTCGGTGTTTACAAGGTGAAAAGAAAGTACCAAGGTCTACTCAGAGTGTGATCCTGGACGGATGTATTCATACTTATTGGTGCGTCGAGGCTTGGCTTATGTTGTAAACTTCTTAATAAACGGCTTACTTGGTGCTTTGAGTCGGTGGAAAAGCCTTCTAGCCGCCACTGACACTTTGCAGGTTTCACTCACAAACTACAGCAAAAGCAGGGCCACTGCAGAGGTCACCCAAGCTCACTCCGACAACATTAAGCAAATATTGGCTTTGGGGTAACACCATTAAAAGCCTTACAATAATATGTGCATTAGAAGAAAGAATAACAGGCTCACACATGATTTTACCTAAACAGAAAACATTCGTTTCCCGTTCCCAGACGGAGATGTTTGCAGCAGGCAGGTTTTACGTGCGGGGAATAATTTTCAGAAGGGAACCCTGAATCGAAGTAGTGTATGGAATTCTATTAATTACCATATGAGTGTCAGGGGTCGCAAAGTGATGGATAAGAAACCACAGCTAAGGGCTGAGATGAAAGCTTCATAGCATGTTGTCAGGAAGCAGCATGGCAGCCCTTACCAATGGACTGCTCTGAAATTGCTGGCATTCTATACTGCAGTGGGCACTGGAGCATTCCATCGCCAGCTTATACGGAGGGGTGTAGCAGCCTCTCTGGTGCAGGGCCGGCTTTAGGGCAGTGTGACTGGTGCACTAACCTGGGGAGGGGGCGCTGACCTTAGGGGGGCGCTGTGTTTAGCAATAACTTACGATTTAAAAACCCCTTCAGCAGAGTTCCTTAGGCGTCCAGTTTTCAGGCAGAATTAAAAATGTCAAGATAACTTTTGTGATTAAAATTCCTGCTAGAAAGATAGATCGGAGTTTTGTCTAGGGGCAGCTTTGACTCCCCATAAAGTAATGCAGAGGGTTAATATGCCTGCTGTAAATAACGTATACCGCGCAGATGACAGATCTGTATTTTATGTGGATAGCTGAGTGAATTACTGTTTTTGTCACAGAGATCCTTTTGTAACCACAGTTCATAAGATACAACCATAATATACAACAGTGACTCTTACGAACTGCCATCAAAGTGATGCATGAAAACTGCACAAAACCGATTAGGACCTTCAGTCGCCCCCCCACCCCCCCCCCCACCCTTTCTTTCATTATCTCTCCTAATGTTGCTCAAAAGTGTTTGTTTGGGTAGATGTACATACTTATTAGTAAAGTCAGCCCTTACCAGTGCTTTATAACACATGAAATGTATGTGAGAGAGGGCCTATGGAGAGATGAGGGACATTTTTGCCTGGTGGTCGTGAGGAATCCGAGGAGAGGGTCATGGGGGGTGCCAAAACTTATTGTTGCACCCGACGCTAACAGCTGTAAAGCCGGCCCTTCCCAGGTGGATCATTAATCGAAAAAACAAAAACCCTGGGGCTACACACCACTGATGCAACAGTGCACTCCTTCCATGCTGTCCAGTTGCCGCTGGGTACACATGCAGCAATACATGGATCAGTCTTGGTGCCGTCATAATAGCAGCTTCTTTTAAAGGGAGTTGTCTTGATTAGAAGATTTAGCGTAACAGCAAAACGTTGCCACTTTTCCGATTAATTGAGAACGCATTTCCTTCCCATCATCTTAGTAATGTACACAAAATCAATAAGCACTGTGCTGTATCATACTTAGTGGTATCCTCTGTGGTATCAAATGGACATATTTCTGCTGACGTGGGAGATTGGTGGGAGACGGCTTTCTGAGGAATGATCTGTTTTCTCCTGAGGGATTGATTATGTCGTATGTGCTTAGTACTATCCTCGGAGATAGAACAACATTATTTATAGACAATGACGCGTTATATAGCAAAGCACAATTATGATATATTACTTTTATCAATATAATTTTTACTGTTATTAACTTTAATTTTTTCTCTTCTGTTGCAGTTATTATTATTATTATAGGGCAATAATAATATTCATAATAATAACAATAAAATAATAAATAGGAGGATCAAAGAAAAGCAATAAGTTGTTTACCGTCATGATTATATTATCACTACTGTTATTATTTCGTTTAGATGAGCACGGACAGACCGGGAATGTCCAGAGAGCCACTTGGCAAATGCAATTGGGGCAAATTTATAAAACAGACTTTCTGGTGAACTGTCAGATGAAGATATACAAATTCCAATAGACAAACTTACAGTATATGCTTCTATACTGAAAAGCAGAATGTAAATGTACATCCAGACAGATTCCACATATCACAGATGGATACGTTGTCAAATAGATCATTGCACAAATTCTGAATTCAGTAAAATGAATAGAGTTGCATGCCACCTACATGGGTGGACAGACTAAGTGCCTGACTGATCTCTGCGGGTGGATTACTGCATAAGAACAGTGACTGATATCCCGTCCACTGAAATATTAATCCCTTAGGATATAATGGGATTTATATTTCGGGGACGGGATATCCGTCAACGTTGTGATGGAGTAACCCGTCCGCAAAGATCTAAATCGGACTGTAAGATAATGTAGAGGAGGAAAAGGAATGAGGCAATTAAATTGTTGGGCTTTTAACCAGTGGTTATTGGGGCCACTGAGAGTAGGGAAAAACGTCTCACTTTGCACAGCCCTGCATCTCTAACTATCAACAACAATAAATATTCTACGTTATATGTTTGTTGAATGATATATGCTGGGATTTTGAGATCTGTGGTGACATCATCCAATGGTTGGACCCTTTAATGCTTGCATAAGGATGCTGAATATTATGGCAAGCCTTTTTCGTGCGAGTTATTAGATTCCATGGTGCAATACACAAGCAACAACTAGTGCAACACAATTATACGGAAGAGCAGAGAATACAGAGAAGCAAAACTGATTGGCTGATTTGTACTCAATCGGCCGCATTAAGATGAAGAGAATTAAAGGATGAAGATTGTAGAGATGTGTTGTCACTGTGTGAAGTTTCTAAGATTTGCAATGGCCAAATTCTTTCACATTGACCAATTGATCTACACTTCTCTTTATTGTGTAGAACTAGTCATAGAATGGAGTGTAGGACAGAAAGGCACCTCATTGCACAGACCTGTCAAAGCAGGCATGGAGGCAACCGAACAACAGTAGACATCTGAACCTGCTTGGGCAATGCATGACAAGCCATTTCATTGAGAAACGTGCATTGTTAGGGCCTGCTTCTTCTGCTAATAGCAGCTGCACAAAGCACAATGGAAGCTGTCGTCCCTCGACTGCTTCCACTGTGCAAATGATTGCTGGTAGCACTAGTAGTAATCTTTCAATCTCCTAATACTATGAAGATCTTGGCTAAAGGGTGGTCAATAAATAATCAAATCAATGTTTCTGAGTACAACAGAAGCTGCAAATTTCATTGGAACATTCACCATTGTGTTGAAAATGGGGGATTGCAGTGTTGCATTCCCATTCTCTTAATTCTCGCAAGTTAGTCAGGTTTGTAGCATTTGAAAAGTGTGATGCACATGTTTTCTTTGTGAGTCGTTGACTAACCAGCTCAGTGGTGCCTTCGGTGAAAGCCAAGGAGGTGTAACATCAACAGCGTTTACTCATCTGGTCACAGAAATAGCTTTAAAGTACAGGGGTCTAGTGAAGAAGTACCAATGGAAAGCAGATTTTCATTTATTTCACAGCACTAAATGCAAACTCGAAGTTAGATACCTGAATGCGACCCAGAATCTAGGACGAGCTGTTTTGTCAAGAGTGTAAAATAAGGGGTTGCTTAAAATTTTCATGGAGTCTTTGCATCCTGTGTAATTGTGTCTTGTGCGAGGCAGTTCCACATGAGATTTTTTGTGGAGTTTCCCATTTGTCTCATCCCAGGAGGATATACTGTTCTCCATGGCCTAGCGGTTGTCATGGAGCATCTCATCGCCAACTATATACTTGTGGTGCTTTTTTCTACTTTGAAGATAGGACATGATATTCAGATCAGCATTTGCTGTGTGAGGGTCAGCTGTGTACCGAACAAGTTTTGCTCCTGGGACATGGCCAAGCCACTCAAATGGTTTTGGTGCTGTTTAGTGTGTTTGTAGGTGTGGATGGACTGTCTAATATGTTGCCTTGCAGTTGTGAATGTTGATGCCCATGAGGAGAGTCTTGTACTGTTCCAAAGAATAGCCTTCCAAATCTTTGGTACTGTGTTGTGTTCATGTTGGTGAGACATTATCAGATTAATGCATTCTGTTGTCCCTTTGAAGGATTGTTACATCATTGGTGTATTCACAATTGCGCAGGGGTGAATTGTATTATTGGAAGATCATTCTCTACCAGTGGAATGTCTTTGGTGCCATGTTGTACATGTGAGGGTGTGGTAAAGCCACTTTAACATATTCTGTTGGGGCTGCGAGTCATATGCAGATGTCCGGTTTGATAAAGCACAAAAGGTTTGTCAGGTGCATTACGACAAATAAATGCATGAAAAGTACTTGAAGAATTTACACGTGTGTACGGAGGTAGAGGGTTAGGAGGGAAGAGGGAAGCAAAGGAGAAGATGATGGGAAGCCGAACTGTTAATAGAAGTACCAGATCATCTAAGGTACTTCCGGCCTGGCAAAGTCCAGGAAGTAATACAAAGTAAAAGCATTTTTAAAATAAAGGGAGTGTGAAAACTACGCAGAAAACTCTATAATGCAACAACAGGCAGAGGCATTTGAGGATCCTACGGGCCACGGCCCCCTTCCCATTGCCCACCAATTCCTTTGGTCCATTGCTTACTTACTCCTACAATATTAATAACAGCAAAGATTATTTTCTAGGTCACAAGATACTGTCACCCCTAGAGGAGCGTAGTTTGGCGTAGGCATTAAGCAAAACTGCTAGAAGAAAATAGGTCACCCTTGCACCACTCGTCAGAGAAAGTAAGCTCTATATTAATTAAATTACACTACAATAAAATACAATACATGACAATAATCCTGAAAGAAATAGCTAACATATACTACGGTCACCCTTTTATGGGAATAAGGATATATAGAGAAAATGTAATATTCACTCGTTAATCAGAACAACATGAGCCAAGTCATTGTTTCCCGATGTGATCATGTTTCAGTGTTCAGCATTTTCTCGTGAATGACGGAATACTGCATCCTTGAGTGTATTTGTGTTGTGTGAACTTTGTGTGTTTGAGTATATTTGCTTGTATGTCTGACTTCCCGAGAAGACGGGTTATGTAAAATAGCACCCGTGTATTGATGCAGCCAAACCATTTCTTTTCAAATAAAACAAAACTATTCTTCTTGCTTTTCCTTCAGTTTATAGACGAAAAGAGTAAATAATTTCCCTTCAACCCAATAGCAGCAAAATCAACCAGTTTTTTTTAACTGTTTTCTTATATTCGTTGTAAAAATTCAGACTATATATTCACTTGGTGTATTTTCTCAGATTTTGTCTCCTTGAGCTCATTTCAGTAGTAGCTCAAAGAATAGTTCCTGAGAGTCCTACATTGAAAAGTAACTCTTTCCTTTGGGTCCCTCCTGTAGGATGCTTCTGCTTCAGTGTTCGGTGGTTTTGCTGCTGCTTCTGCCCTCGACCACCAGGACCCAAAAGTTGCCCACTAGGGATGAAGAGCGCTTCCAGATGCAGATCCAGGACAAAGCCTTGTTCCACGACTCATCTGTAATCCCAGATGGAGCCGAGATCAGTAGCTACCTCTTCCGAGATAATCCAAAAAGGTATTCGCGCCTTCTCTGGTGGCTCTGCTCTTGCAGTACTGTTTGTATAAATTCCAGACTAGCCAGGGCACAAGTCGTAAAAAAAGAAGTGGGGGGACGCTGTCACCAGAAGTGACATCACAACAGGAAGTGACGTCACTAAAGGTGCCGAGCTCTTTGTCCCAGAGAGGCCAAAGAGTGAAGTCCAGCTGTTTGGCAGGGGGGATGGTGTCCCCCAGGTAAAATAATTGGGGGGACGCCGTACCCCGACTCGAGCCCTGAGACTAGCGAAAAGCAAACACCTGCACGAGATTTTGTGGGTGTTTACTTCATTTTCATTTCCCATCCCCTCACAATTCTTTCGAAACAGCCACTTACGTATCCTTCCATTGTGAATCAGAAAATAGATTTAACTACAACACTAAATATACCTCAATTCACCAAAATATCAGGGGTAGTAGGCGCTATATCATGCACACTTTGTCCATCAAAGACACTACAGCATTACACACGTGTTAGATGCTTACCGCCCCCCCTACACACACATGGCTTCCATTTGCTTTTTGGTGGCGAGCAGAGTGATCCAGTTATAAATTCTGATCAATGTCTAAAGCTAGGGGGTGCTCAGGCACATAGTACAAGTTGCTAGCACGACAACCCCTAATTGATGGCATATATTTGACAGTTTTTCCACTTAGAAATTACATATACACGATAAAAATATTTTGTTATGAATCCATGATGGTGAAAAACCATAAACAGATTTTTGATCAGATAACGCACATTCTGGGATGGATTAATAGTAACCCTCTTGTTCACTAAGTGTGCCATGTTGAAAAACGCATTCAGGCACAGAATGACACATAAGAAAACAGTTCAGTCCTGGGCCTAGTTCAGGATGCCTTCTTTTTTAGAAAGATAAACAAAGATCAGAGACAGTCTAGAAGAAAGCTACGAAGATGAGGGAATGTCTGGACCACAAAAACTGCAGCTAAAAAACCAAAGCAAGGGAATTATTCTGGAATGGAGGGGTTATGTGACCGAGATATTTAATTATCCGAGAGAAGCATGTGCAACATCTTGCATCAAAATAAGTGTAGTCTAAATGACAGGATGCAGATTGGGTTCCAGCGCTGGTTAAGACCCTGCGCTCTCGTGATTCGCTGTATTGTAATGTTTGGCATACAAAAGAGAGAGTTTTCCTCCAAACTGTAACATGAATACTTTTCAAGCTTACTGCAATTTAAAAGTGGTTGTTTTTCTGAGCGACTTTTTAAGTTATTGTTGATTCTGAATTGAAACACTCTTCAAAGAATGAGGCATCTAAAGTGCGTTTCTTTTTCATTTATACCTATTTTTTTCTGCTTTTTACAATAATTCTTATGGTGTGAGCACGCAAATTTACTTTTCTTTTCACAAAGTAATTTTAATATTCGTATTTTTTTTATTTATGAAAGAAAAAAGTCTGAACATTTGAGGTTCAAGCAATAAAAATGTGCTGCTTCGCTTTTTTTTAGGTATTTCTTCGTGGTGGAAGAAGACAACACACCATTATCAATCACAGTAACACCATGTGACGCACCTCTGGAATGGAAGCTGCACCTGCAGGAGCTCCCCGAAGAAAGAAGCGGTGAAGGATCAGGTGATTAATTCCAACAAAAGCTGAATATAATTATGTAATGTTTACAGTCTAGAAGCTCCGCCTCATCATTATCCACGGCTCTCGCTACAGTTGAAGGAAGGGGCCTAGAAGGCTCCTGTGTCAAGTCAATGAATGAACATCACAAAGCCTTTAGAAGTTTTAAATGCCTCTATTGAGGAAAGATTATCTGGAAAACATTATTATTATTATTATTATAAACATTTGTAGAGCGCACTGCAACCCTACGGGCATCCTGGCGCTAGTTAACTACATAGTAGAGGGTCGATATGCTATCCAGAGAATCTCCTTCTACCCCACACAGAGAGGCATATTACATCCTGGGGAATAGCCAGGTCTTAATTTTCTTGTGGAACCTCAGTAATCCTTGCGTTCTCTTCAGGACAATATGTTGCACAATTGCATTTCTAAACTTGCTCCTGGTACAATGCACACTTTTGCCAGCTTGTTTATCCGTATTGAGGTGGGACCAATGCACAAGCTTTAAGTGTTGCTTGTAAACATGCTTTTTCCTGTTGCCAGATAGTGTGACCTCTGGGATGTCAACGTGTTTCACCCTGTCTCATTTAGACGAGTGAAGCGAATAGAAAGCTGGTGTTCATGCACAGCATACATTGATGTCAAAACGTTAAGCCTAATATTGCAAATCTTTAGTATATTTGCATTTTAGAGCTGAGATGCTGGTCTTGAGTCAGTTAATTTCAAAATATGTTCAACTGTTGTTGAGATCTCATTTATTAAAAGTTTGGCGTACAAATATCTCTGCATTTTTTACACATCTTTCACAAATGTGTGTCTTTTCGTTGTCCATTACTGTGACCTGTCAGGCTCTCTGTGGTAACTCCAGATTTTCCTAACTTATACCATAAATACTATGGTAACCATGTTATCTTCATTTCCCTTTGTTGGAACACCACCAGCTCCCTTCCTTATTTGGTTTCTCCACATATATAATCCCTGAGTCACACCCCTCCCTTCTCACTTGGACGTCCCCATCTCCACCTTATCTCATCCATCCAATCAATCAATCAATAAAAACTTTATTCGATCTATTAAAACCACAAAAGCATATCAGTAAACAACATACCACATAATAAAACCAGGATGTACGGCTTCTAAAAGAATCTACACACATCTTAAAAGCGACAATCCTCACATCCTTTAAAGGGAGGAAACATTAAAAACTAGAAGTTTGAAAATTTCTAAAACGCACACTTACAATATAAAATCCTAAAATATAAAATCTTTCTTACCACATGATTTTCATTCTTCTATATTTCATTCACCTCATACACTTAACCTAAACTTCTCGATAGTCATTACATTTTAGGAACTCTTTAACTTTTTTTATATATTTCCCCATGGCACAGGCTATGTCTAAATTGACCATTTCCACGAAGAGGTTTACTGCTTGCGACCTATTCTTAATTTCTTTGCATTCCTAACAACTTCCGGCAATCCAATAAAATATGTATGATATCACATGTTGTTCTCAAAGTGCAGGTGAATTTCCCTTCATTATTTAGCATGAAGCTTTTTACCCCTTTACTTGCATGCCACCGCACACTAATACAGCGCCTCAGCAACACCGGAATCCAAGGGAAGGCCCTGAAGTGGATCATCTCGTTCCTCGCCGGAAGAACACAGAGAGTCCGCCTCCCCCGTTCCGATCCGCGGCCACCGAAGTTATCTGCGGCGTACCCCAAGGATCCTCGCTCAGCCCCACCCTCTTCAACGTCTACATGAGCCCCCTCGCAGCCATCGCACGCCAACACAACCTTAACATCATCTCCTACACTGACGACACCCAGCTGATTCTCTCTCTCACCAACAACCCCGCCACCGCCAGAGCCAGCCTCCAGGAAGGAATGAAAGACGTCGCAGAGTGGATGAAGACCAGCCGCCTGAAACTGAACACAGACAAGACGGAAGTCCTCATCCTGGGATCATCCCCCTCCACCTGGGACGACTCCTGGTGGCCCCCTGCCCTGGGCACCGCCCCCAAACCAACGGACCACGCCCGCAACCTGGGCTTCATCCTGGACTCGTCCCTTACGATGACCAAACAAGTCAACACCGTCTCGTCATCCTGCTTCAACACCCTGCGCATGCTCCGAAAGATCTTCCGATGGATCCCCACCGAAACCAGGAAGACGGTCACCCAGGCCCTTGTCACCAGCCGACTGGACTACGGGAACACCCTCTACGCGGGAACCACAGCCAAAGTCCAGAGAAGACTCCAGTGCATACAGAACGCCTCCGCACGACTCATCCTGGACATCCCCCGACACAGCCACATCTCTGCCCACCTGAGAGACCTGGACTGGCTCCCCATCAGCAAGAGAATCACATTCAGACTCCTCACCCACGCACACAAGGCTCTCCACGACTTGGGCCCCAAGTACCTCAACAACCGCCTCACATTCTACACACCCAATCGCCAGCTCCGCTCGACCAGCCTCGCCCTCGTCACCGTCCCATGCATGCGTAGAGCCACCGCCGGAGGAAGATTCTTCTCCTACCTGGCGGCCAAGACATGGAACTCCCTCCCCATCCACCTACGACTGACCCAGGACCATCTCTCCTTCAGTAAACAACTCATGACCAGTAGCAACTATTCGAGCAGTAGTGGATCCCTCCCCTCCCAGCGCCTTGAGACCCTAGCGGGTGAGTAGCGTGCTTTACAAATTTGCCTGATTGATTGATTGAACATGGATTTACCCCAATTCTTAACCTTAACACTTCGTGCCAATATAGGGAAAATGTTGATCTTTTTGCCACATAGTGACCATATGGAGAATTGAGTTTTTCCTAGAGAGATAATCTTGATCCTGTGCTCGAGAGGCTTCAATTCCCAGCATCTTAAGCTCTCTCTTGTAGATCTCAAGTAGAGGGTCCTGGGGGCACGATTTAATCTTTAACAAATCACACGCTTTGCTAACAATGGCCCTAGTTTCTTTTGCCTAAGTTAAATTGCTGTTTACAATTTCCTTCTGACACCATTGTGAGATTTTAAGGTCATGACCCAAACCCACACGTTGCCAGAAGCGTATTAGGGCCATGCAGGCTATAATGCCCCATGAGGTGGTTCCCAGTTCAAGTCTTACTGCCAGTAACATTGATGATTTGGGCAGAAAAAAAAGATTTTTCAGACAATTACCCTCCTCATCGTCCCACCTATTTTTGCCACTCAAATATAGTATCTCTGCACCATACATAAATTGAGTTGACACCATGGCTGTAGGCTTTTAAAACTGGTCTGTCGGACATGTCCCCATACACACCATTAAATCTTTTTAATCCCTTCACCTCAGATTTAGTGCATCCAGGTGAGCACGCCATTGCAAATTGTTCTGAAACCACATCCCCAGGTATCTATATTCAGTTACTTTTTCTAGCTTTTCAGTACCCAGATACCAGGAGAACCCTATTTTCCTTCTGCCGAAACATAGGACCTTAGTCATCTCCATATTAACTAAAAGTTTTTTGACCTGGCAGTATTCTTTGAACCTGTCTAATTTTCTTTGTAGCCCAATCTAAGTCTGGTCCAGGTCGTCCGCATAGAGTAGACACACGATATGTTTTCAATCTTATTTCGGGCTTACCCCTCTTGTATTACCTAAAATCTTATCTCATCCATTGTCATTCAATTGCTCTTTCTGATCCACACCCTCCATAACTCACTGCTATTCTCGCCATCAACTAATAACCCTCTACAAACCAACTTGTATTCCTTACTCTTTCACTTTTGTAGTTTTCCTCTGACTAAAACCTGAATGTGAATCAGGCCATGTTTCATATCCCAGGCTTTATGCATTTTCTAATGGGTGTGATAGGAAACACAATATTATAACGACCGGAAAGGTTTGAAGTGTGAGTGTGAAAAGTGGATGCCAATTTCACTTCAAGGAAATGTCAATTAAGAATTATTGTTCCAATCAACTTTTCTCTACTAATGTATCTTCCATTAATGCTTGCCCTCAAATGCAGTTCCGCCTTCAGTCTCTTCTGTATTGTCCATACTCTGTTCGTCCCACTTTTAGTTTAATACTACAGTTTTACCAAGCCCATCTTACTGCTTGGCATTCCTTTGCTGCTCACCTTCTCATGCACCTAACTCTTTTTAGGATTGGTTTGAGGGCACTCTGCATAATATAGTGTTACCAATTATTTAAAATATGCATACATAGGGCTTTGACACCTCCCAAAGGAGTATTGTTGTCTTACCTCATTCTATTGGCTGTTTGATTATCAATCCACCTCCTTTGTAGAGCTTACATTGCAATGCACGAGGAACTATTTTACATCTCAAAAGAACTCAATATATTTTTTATAGTTTTTTTTTACACAAAGCAATTGATTTTTGTTTTTGCTTTTTTATTGCAGCAGAGCTTAATGTTTGAATCAGGGCTGAACATGCAAACCAGAGCTATTGGCTTTGCCAATTTTTGTTCTTGTTTATTACTAAACCAACATCTTTCAGAACAACTTTCTTTTAACAAGTGTATAATTCCCACTTCCTATCTCCCACCACCAACGTAACCTGATCCTTGTGGGCTACTTCCCTCAATCTCCCTAGTAATAACTGCACTGCTCCTGTGAAATCTCACACATGACTCAATTTACCCCTTTGTCCTGTAATGTGTAAAGACACATCTTTTCTTTTTTCTCTGCAATCGAAATTGGTTCAACTGCACACTCTTGACGTCACTCTTTTATTATGGTTTCCGTGAATTCACGTTTTTCAGTTTGATCACGGTTTTTATTTTATAAGAAACTGCCCTCATTTACATTGTGCTCTTACCATGTCTTCTTCCTGGACATTTACAAGTAAAATATACAATTCACTCTAACCTTTTTTCTACCTAACATTCTACTACTCACTTTATCACTCATGTCTGCCCCTAGTTGCTGCTACACACTCCCATTTTCCTTATCTTCAATTTACCCACACCCCCTTTACCGTTTCCACTCCCCCATCTTAATTTATTATGTTCTCCACCTCATCAGCACACAGTAAATCTGACTCTTTTTATCTATCTACAACCATGGTATATTTTAGCCTGAGAACTGTATTTTTATGTATGACTTTTTCCATACGATGGAATGTACATGCATTTTATTCACACATTGGCAATTTATCAAAAAAGGGACCTCCTTTATTTTGATAGCTAATGTTCCAGTTAAGTTCTGCAAACAACAGCACAAGTTGATCTTACACGAGTCCTCCTTTTAGCAAAAAAAAAACAAGGTGTTCCTGATGTTGTGTTTAACTGGAGGCCTCAGGGATAGCAGCAGCCAATATAACTTTTGTTGGAAAATAGTTTGGGGAAATCCTAGTAAAATTCTGCAGTACCAAATTGGGATATTGAGCATGCTGTCCCACTTCAGGTGCCTTATGATTTATGTGAATTTTCAGAACTATGACTTCCACTCCTACCTGGTGCCTTGATTGACATAACTTTTTTTCTTTTTTTAATGAAGACCCATTCCAATCAATTCATAAGAGTGCACTGTAATATTCGCAAGAACAAATCAAAGGCCTTCTTTAAAACCTGTTTTTTTTAATCCATTGCAGGTGAAGCAGAACCATTGGAAGAGCAGAAACCGCTGATCATTAACGAGGAAGGAACTGAACTGTTCTCTTACAAAGGCAACGATGTGGAGTATTTTGTCTCGTCTAGTTCCCCTTCCGGCCTTTATCAGTTGGAGCTTCTCTCCACAGAGAAGGACACCCACTTTAAGGTGTATGCGACCACAACCCCAGAGTCAGACCAGCCTTATCCGGAGTTACCCTATGACTCCAGAGTGGATGTGACCTCGCTTGGACGTACCACGGTCACCTTGGCATGGAAGCCTACTCCCACTTCTTCGCTATTGAAGCAGCCCGTCCAATATTGTGTGGTTATCAACAAAGAACATAATTTCAAGAGCCTGTGTGCTGTAGATGCTAAACGTGATGCTGATGATGCCTTCATGACCGTTCCCAAGCCAGGACTTGACTTCAGCCCTTTTGATTTCGCCCATTTTGGTTTTCATTCAGACAACCATGCTGGCAAAGAGCGCGGCTACATGCCAAAAGCACCATCTTCATCCAAGTTTTTCCGTCAAATAAATGGCAAATCCCGTGGAGACCTTCAGAAATTGTGCATTGGAAACAAAAACATCTTCACAGTGTCGGATCTGAAGCCTGACACCCAGTACTACTTTGATGTTTTTGCCGTAAACGTTCTCACCAATATGAGTACAGCTTATGTTGGAACATTTGCCAGAACAAAGGAAGAGGCAAAACAGAAAACTGTTGAGTTGAAAGATGGTAAAGTCACTGATGTCTTCATCAAGAGAAAGGGTGCCAAATTCCTACAGTTTGCACCTGTCTCTTCCCATCAGAAAGTCACCTTCTCAGTTCATTCTTGCCTGGATGCTATTCAGATACAAGTCAGGCGAGATGGAAAACTGCTGCTGTCTCAAAATGTGGAGGGCGTCCGTCAGTTTCAACTGAGAGGGAAACCCAAAGCCAAGTATCTCATTAGGCTTAAAGGAAATAAAAAAGGTGCGTCTATGTTGAAATTTCTGGCCACTACAAAAATCAACAAACAGCCATTTCCTTCTCTTCCAGAAGATACAAGAATCAAAGCCTTCGACAAGCTACGCACATGTTCTTCTGTCACAGTGGCATGGCTGGGCACGCAAGAGAGGAACAAATTCTGCGTCTACAAAAAAGAAGTTGATGACAATTACAGTGAAGAACAAAAGAAAAGAGAGCAGAACCAGTGCCTGGGACCAGATACAAGAAAGAAATCAGAAAAGATCCTCTGTAAATATTTTCACAGCCCAAACCTTCAGAAAGCAGTCACAACAGAGACCATAAAAGGACTTCAGTCTGGTAAATCCTATTTGCTAGATGTGTATGTGATTGGGCACTCAGGACACTCTGTGAGGTACCAAAGCAAACTGGTGAAAACAAGGAAGTTCTGTTAGTCTCAGACATTGATGCAATTCCAATCTGGACATTATCTGACCTAACGTATACAGATTGACTACTCACACAGCTGAAGAGCTGTGAACTGTACTTGTACTGTGTAGAAAGATATCAACTTGTATATTTATGTTTACATAATTCCGTGGTTGCTTGGAAGGACTGAGCTGACAGCATCAGGCATGTGTATTATCTTGTGTCCAGAGTTCTCAGTATGATGCTCAGTGGATGTCAAAGGAAACGGGAAATCTTGGAGGAGCCGCCATTTCTTTTGCTTTGCACACTGCATGAACTGTTTATAAATTATTTTATATTTTACTCAGTGCTGAGACACCCCATCTGACTGTCTTTTAACTCACCTCCAGAAGTGCACAGACTTTTTAGAGGATAGGATTTTCGTAAATAATTTATAATTTTTTGTTTAAAAAGTCTGTTTTTATAACTGTACACTCATGAAATGTTTATAAGCAGCTACATTCATTCCCATTAACTTTCTGACCACATCCAAGCATTAACTGGACTGCACTCTTGATACATTCATTGCTTTTGTAAATTCTTTCTTCGGTTAATTTTTATGTTTAAATATGTATTTCATGTACAAAGTTGTCATGCATATATTCCTGTATATAAAGTAACAAATATTCGAATATAATTTGCTTCCATTCTATTCTATCTATGAGGGCCATAATAACATTAATGATATATTTTTCTCTCCAAGTGTTTTCACAGTGTGTTATTGGGGGTGACTTCTCAAAACTATAACAGAATCATCACGGAGGGTGCTGCAACTCCAGAGAGCATTTCACTTTCATGGAAGTAGTAATTATTCCCTAAATCGGAAATTATTAGAATTTAAAAAAATCGATTACGATAAATTCCCAACCCACCTGCGCCTTGTGAAGAGGGCATGGTTACGACATTGCATGATTTGCTTTGCAAGAGTTTACACGCCTTCCAGTGAAAGTCCAGATTCAGTTATTGGGACTAGGGTTTCGGGATAACATCATTTGTATGTCAGCAGCTTCCTATTTAGCATAGGTCTAATAATGATTCCTACTTGAAGCAGTGCATTCTGGTTGGGCTGAGGCTCACCATTACTAACTATTAATTAAAGTCACATTTGAGATTAACTGTAACTCCAATACTAGGATCATACTTGCCCTCCTAATAAATGGAGATACAGTCAAACAAAGCTGCAGACCATCTGTCCGCGAGCTTATTATTATCAAACTACAATAATAATATATATATATCCTACTAGCGGTCGCCATGAGGTAGTTATAGTTAGCACCTAGTTTCCATAGGGGAAGAGTTTTGGGATTTGGTTACAACTTTGGCACCTTTCAGCGAATATTCAAGAAACTTTTCAAAAAAAGTTGCACAGCTTGTTTAGCGCTGAATGGAAAGTTTCAAATTGATCCATCAAGAGAGGGACGAGTAAGGTTCGGTGTAAAAAAAAGGGCGTTTCCCAAGCAATTTCCCTTAGTGATTTTAAACATGACTACAGTACGAACTGCTGGATGGAATTACATCAAATTTGGCTGAGAGGTAGCTCTTGGTTCAGAAAGAGCGCTTTTGGTGATTTGGATGGTATGAATGCATTTAGCAGTTGCAGAGTTATTAAAGGAAAAGAAAAATTTAATTTCTAGGGACGTGTAGCCTCTGCAGGGGATCAGCAAAATCACACGGCACCAGCAATGCCATGATTGGCTGACCACGAGGTAAAAAAAAATGTGGCCCACCCTAGGAGATGTGGTCCCTGGGGCTATTGACCTGGGGAGGGGGGCTGTGTGCCCCCTTCCCTTCATAATTTGGCCAGTCCCCAGGAGATGGGGTCCCTGGGGCTGAAAATGTCCCAGGGAGGGGGGTTATGTACCCCTGCCCCTAAGAAAATGTGGTCAGCCCCTGGGAATCGGGGTCCTGGACTTAAAATTGGCTCAAGAAGGGGGGCTGCATGACCCTCTCCTGGGTTGGCTGTATGTGGGGGGTTCACCACAGGGAGTGACTGGGCACGGCGTGTGGTTGACCGCATGTGGGGTTGCATGCAGGGACACTTATATCAAGAAACTGTAATTCATGCCCTAACGTAACTAAAACTCACAATCTCCCCATGCAATGCTGATTATCCCACATCAGTCATGACATCTTCTATGACATCACTGGTAATTTCACTGTAACATTTTCAATGAAATTATTGATGAGAAAACTACCCATGGCGGTGTTATAGTTATGTGAGGCCACGAATTATAGTTTCTTGAGATAAGTATAACTATAACTCCTGAATTCTATGGTTTTGTGTGTGTAAAATCTGGTTCTAACTATAACATTCCAAACATTTAAAGAATCCCCATTCAAGTAGCTGATATTCCTAATTGAGTATGATTTGCCCAAGCAAGCCCGTCTGTTCCCGTCCTTACCTGGACCGGACCCAGGGCCATGATCCCTGTCCGCAACCCCCCAAAAGTTGGCATAAGACTGACGTACTCTAATATCACTCTTATGAACCTCAGTAAAAAAATGCCCTACATCCCCCTGCCTAAGGCTCGATCTTTCCAATGAGCTTAAGACATGCCCCCACTGCAATGCAAAGTTTCTCTTTACTAAAACCAAGGCATGTTCCATAGAAAACCCAAACCTATATGGACAGTCACCAGCCCCCAAGGCAGTAACAGGCTTGCTCCTTAACACCAGCTCCCTCATAAAATACAACATAGAATTTGCAGAACTATGGACCTTGCACAAAGTCGACATGGCTTTTGTGACCGAAACCTGGGCAAACAGCACCTCTGACTGTGATCTGGCCTTAGCTATGCCGCAAGGATTCTCTATTATCAAAAATGATAGACAAGGTAGACGGAGAGGCGGACTAGCAATCATAGCCAATAATTCCCTGGAACTCAAAGGATCCCCGGCAGGAAGTAACCCTGACTGTGAACTACTCTCCTTTAGAATCACTCTGAGCGCCAATTACACTTTCAACGGCACACTACTGTACAGGCCTCCCAGCTCGAAAAGCAAAAGCAAATTTGAGGAAATTATTAGCCAAGTAGTAGAATCAAGTACCAACTCAGAGGACTAATGTATATTAGGCGATTTTAATTACCACCTTGAAAACTCAGACAACCATAATTCCGCATCACCAATAGAGATGATGTCCAGTGCTTCACTGGAACAGAAAGTATAGCACCCCACACATGAAGCTGGTCACACTCTGGATGGACTTTTCACTTCCAACCCACACGTTAAAATACAAGAAATCCTGCCAATTCCATGGTCAGACCATAGAGCCATCTTGTTCACGTTAACTACCACACATCACATCTCCAAGGTGCACATACCCCATAAGACAATTAGAGGTCATAACTGGAGGAACATTGGCCCCCAGCAGATGCAATACACTCTGGCATCCTCTAAACCTGACCTGAAACATGAAACAAATGACACAACAGGTAATTTCTCCAACTGGATTAAATCCGCAGTGAATTTACTGGCACCAGAAAAATGCATCACTAGCAAACGCATAAAGAAATCTGAGCCCTGGTTCTGTGATGTCCTGCGCAAACAGAAACAACTCTGCAGAAAGGCAGAGCGGTGCTGGAGAAGCAACTACTCAATAACTGATAATACTTTATATTCTCAATCTTTGAGCATCTTAAAAAAGTTGTTACTATAAAAGGAAATTAATTACTTTTCAAACAAAATCCAACAAGCAGTCAATTCCAGTAAAGCATTGTTCTCAACATTAAAAAAACTAGTTAAGCTTCCTGAACCGCAAAAAAAAGAACTTGACGCCGCTTTCTGCAACCAACTAGCCGTTTATTTCCAGAACAAGGTACAAATTATCTTCGAATGCCTCTCAGACTGGGAAGACAGCACGGTAGCAACTCCTGCCACAATCTCCCCGTGCCCTTCCATTGTCTCAGAGTTGTTTGAACAACCAGACGTAGAGCAGGTAGAGGAGGCAATTAAATCAATTAAATCTGGAGCACCATCTGACCCTTGCCCTCCCAACATATCTCACATGTCACCTAACATAATAAGTGAACAACTCAGCATTCTTTTTAAAGAGATAAATAGCTCAGGTGTCTTCCCGGATGCATGGAAGTCAATATCTATTCTTCCACTGTTAAAAAAACCCAATTTGGAACCCCATGACAACAGTAGTTACAGACCAATAGCAAGGATCACCTTCCCGTCCAAGTTCTTGGAGAAAATTTTAAACCTCCAACTAACGACCTTTATCTCATCGGCAGACCTACTGGACTCCTCTCAGTATGGTTTCCAACAAGGACACAGCACCGAAACTGCCCTGATCATGGCAGTAGAGGAGATCCAGGCCATACTGGACACGGGTGCCAAGGCCGCCTTGATCCTGTTGGATCTGTCGGCAGCCTTTTGACACCGTGAACCATGACATTCTAATTAGGAGGCTACAAGTGATTGGAGTCAAGAACTCTGCCCAAACACTGCTGAAATCCTTTCTGAACAACATATATCAATATGTTCAGATAGGGGACTTCTGCTCAGAACAGTTTACCTTGCCTTGCGGGGTGCCACAGGGCTCCTCCTTAAGCCCCACCCTGTTTAACCTTTATGTGACCCCTCTAGCCAAGGTCATCAGGCAATTCGGCTTTACACTCTTATCCTACGCTGATGACACCCAAATCGTGGTGTCCATTTCCAGCAATCCAGAGGAAACAGCCGAGTGTTTCAACCAGTGCATGTCCCACATTAACCACTGGATGGGGACACATTGTCTGAAGCTCAATGGAACAATGAGGTACTTTTATTAGGCTCTGACACATCCTTTTGGTCACAAAACTGGTGGCATCCTAGTATGGGCGCTGTCCCTACTCCAGTTCAGAAAGTGAGGAACCTGGGTGTCATCTTTGATGACAGACTGACCTTCCAACAACAGGGCAACAAAGTCGTTTCATCAGTGTTCCTCACTCTAAAATCAATCCGTAAACTACACACCTTTGTTCTCCCCCAAAGCGGTAAAAATGCTAGTGACAGTTCTAGCCTTGGCTAAACTGGACTACGGAAATGCACTATACTTAGGCCTTCAGAAAAAACATATGATTAAACATCAGCGAGCACAAAACGCTGCCGCTAGATTACAGCTAGACGTTCCCAAATTCCAATCCATCTCCGAAGGTTTGAAAAATTCCACTGGCTTCCTATCAAGAAAAGGATAGACTTTAAGGCTCTATGTCTAGCATACAAAGCTGTCCACGGAAATGGACCAACATTCTTGAAACAACACCTCATCTGGTACCACCCATCAAGGCACCTACACTCAGCACAGAGCAAACTCCTTCAAACACCAAAATTCAAGAAAGCAAACTGGGGAGGAAAAAGCTTCGTCCTGGGTACTGTGAGGCTGTGGAATTCACTTCCGCTAAATATCAAAAACTGCCCAACACTGCTCGGTTTCAGAAAACTACTAAAGACATGGCTCTTTTCAAATGAATGCACAACCTACGGCTATCTCTTCTGCAATGCACCTAGATGCGCCAGGGCAATTGTGTGCTATATAAATTCCAGAATCAAATCAAAATCAAATCAAGTTTATCATATGTGCATATATGTTAATGTCTATACAAATAGCCTGATTGAGCATTCCCCCATTTAGCCCATTTCTGTGCTATGACATCATAAAAAATTACCATCAGTTCTGTTTGCATTCTGATTGGTGTACATCATTTAAGTGAAGGGATATTTAGAATTTTAGCCCATTGTAGCTAGATATTTCTGTCATTCCAGACTACCTTGAACTTGACTTGCTTGAAGCAGTTGTGATCAAATTGACAGAGTAGCCATCCCCTTGTGTATATATAATTATAATGTCTTATAGAATAGAGCAGGCTAGAGTGTCTTGTACCAATAGGCATCCAATGGTAGAACCAAAAATCAGATAATGTCCACCCTCCTCCCCCCATGAGATTTTGAGAAATATGGGGACCCATCATACCTTTTTGTAACCTTGCATCCAACTTCTAAAAGAACATTAGTGGAATGTATTTTGGAACGACACTAAATAAATATAGAAAAGTTGGGGAGTATAGTTATTTTAATTAGGTTACATTTGCCAAATACAGATATGGGGAGCAGGTCCCTTCCTTTCATTAAAATGTTAGTATTTTTAAGAGGCAAATCACAATTTATATGGGAAATTTCATACATGTTAGTTGAGATAAATGCTCCAAAAGATTTTACAACTTTAAATGTTACATGTGGAGTTTGTACCAAGTTGTAATTTATTAGAACTTCTGTTTTGGAGCTAACTGCCATATTCAATAGTTATTTCTTCTATAGCTGGGAGAGCTGCTTTCACATTATTAGAGAGGATCACAATGACATCGCATAACGGGCTACCTTTAATTCACACTCATTCCAATTAGCTAGAGATTTGTGTAATTCTGCATTTACTCTTAAATAAGACTCTACATGTAAAGCAAAATGTATTGGAGATAGTGGGCATCCCTGTCATGTACCTATTTTAATTTCTATGGGCACAGATTCCTTCTTCATCACCACCATTCTGTCTATAGAGTTCTGATATGATTTCTGTACTAATTTTACAAACCTTGGGCCAACATTCATATGGAGTAGTGCATCCCATAAATATGCCCAATCAACTCTGCCAAAGGCCTTCCCGGCATCAAGGAGGATCATACCAGTCCTTAACCCCAAACAACTAGCTGTAGCACACATGGTTATAGCAATGCTTATGTTATGTTATGTTATGTTAATTAATTTGTAAAGCGCATCTGTTACCCGATGGTGTCCTGGCGCTAAGTTCAGTGGTATCTCTCCTGGTATGTAAAAAAATGTTGCTTATCAGAAACCAACTTTGGTATTATGGCAGAAAGCCATCTAGCCAACATTTGGCCATATATTTTAGCATAACCATTTATCAGTGATATACGCCTGTATGATCCTAGCTATTCAGCAGAGTTACCTTTTTTTAAAAATACAGGTTGGTGTATGCTGGCTACTATTATATTACTTCTAGAAATATTATATTGAATGATGAAGGTGTAGCATCCTCACCATCCCTTTCCCATCCCATTTGCTAGGCTTTGTATAGCAAATCTCACCTTGTCCTTGGTGAATGGTATATCTAAGGAAGTTTTGTGTATATAATGTCTGATAAAATTGGCTGAAAAGCTATAGAAATGCATCTGCTCAGTAGTCATTATGCCTTTATACCTTTATCTTCCTTAATCTGATTTATGATAGTCCTACTTTGTTGTTCTTTGGATTTATAAGCCAAATTATTAACTATTGAATCGCTATATTCATATGTTAAAGTAAGATGTGGCAGATAGGGATGTGCATTGTTCCTTGCAAGAATGTTTTAGCAATTTGTGCTTTGACTTCAAGTAATTAAAGATATATACCTCAGTAGATGGATGTTTTGGCTCCAATAGCTTTGGTATGTTTATACTCTAATTAAGTAATTTTTGTTTCTGCTATTTTAGGGTATTGTATAGCTAGTAATAGCCCCCATATGTACCATTTTCATAGTGTCCCAAACTACTATCGGTGTTGCAGATTTCTTTTACGTTGGTTAAATGCTATGATTTCTTGTATATAGTTTTAAAATTCTACATTCTGTTTTCTTCTATGGACGTTCCATCTTTTATGTACAATTGATAGATTAGTTGCCAAAAGTATTGTTAATGGACTGTGGTTTGACTCAATCCTTAGCATCTTCTTTATGCCACAGCCACTTTTATTTTCTCTAGATGCAAAAAATAACCTAATCTTGAATATTAGCTGTGGGGATAGGGTAATATGTGAAGCCATTGTCAAGTATGTTGGTATTTGTTTATGATTGACCGAAACATCTGAGAGATCCACAATTCTAATACGATACTTCAATACTGATTTGGTCTATTGTAACATTCTGTTCTTGTTGGATTGCTGATCTCTCTTTGACAATCTAGAATGCATATAATATATATCTTTCTACCCAAGTAGTCATTTCATGAGCTATAAACCTGAAAAGTGACGGATTTTCATTGTTTATATTCTGTGCATAAAGAAAATTGCAGATCCCCAATCTTTATCACTGAAATACCCCACAATCCATGCCATCAGTCAACGTTTTGGTCACAATGACCTGTTTTATGCTTTGTGTTAGGGGAGCAATTAATACACCTCTTTGTGTATCCCCCTGCAAAGAGCAAACTATTGTATATAAACCTGCTTGCTTATAAAGAGAGCGATTTGCAAAAGGAAGGTGTATTTCCAGCAAGTAAAATATTAAACTATTGAATTCGGTCAATTCCCTCCTGATCAAATCTCTTTTTGCATTAACATTACATCTATTAACATTTCAGCTAAGAATGAGCTCCTATTAGTTTCATTTCAACAAATGCACACCACATCTTTCTTAAGTGATTGCTTGTTTATTTGCACCCCTTATTATCTGGTTATAGCAGCAACCTCTATCTTTAATTGTCTTGCCTCCCTATTGTCCCTTTTTCACCCTCTTCTTTTCTTGTGCTCTGATTCCCTCTATCCCTTCCCCCTGATGTCTTCCCCCCAGCCACACCTTCATAATTCTCTCATTCCCTCGAGCATCCCCTTTGATGGTTACTGACTGTGGAAAATTGGGTAGTGTAGCATGCATCCAGTATGCAATAATGGTTGACAAAATAGGGTCCTTCGTCCAGGGCTTACATTATCCAAAGCTGTGTTACTGTTGCTTCAATATTTGTGATTTGTTTTTCCAGTTGATACAAATTCTACCGTGTCTTCTGTATCTTGAATCAATTTTAATTCTCCCTTCCATAGTATTCTTACATGAGCTTATTGATCTGTCTGCAGTTGACCACCCATGTCTTTTATATATGGGGTTAAGACTCTCGTCTAGCGGGCTCTCTGTGCTGTTTCATAAGCAATATCTGGATATGTGCTAGATGTGAACCATGGTTTAACTAAGAAAAGACTGTTTGCTTCTAGCCAAAAGAAACTTTTTTTCAACAAATAATAAGTAAAAGACCTAAATCAGTGGGGGGTTTAGTGTTCTTAGGGTTTATCTGAAAGGGTTCTGTATGTGTGCTTTAAGTTTTTGATAATTCTTATTAGTGTTTATTCTGCATTACCACTTAATTTAATAGTTCAGAGATTGTGTTCATTAAGATATTAGCACTTTCATTTCCTTCAGAAACCCCCACCACTCTCAGATTACAGAGGTAGGATCAGCTCTCCAAATCCTCATTTTTACATTTGAGCCTATTGATAGCCAGTAATGTTCCTTCATGCTGGTCATTGCATGTATTCATATTGTCTCTAATTGACTCTTCCAAACGTTCCAATCAATCAGAAACAGTTGTCAATGTATTATCCATATCCTCAGTTTTGGTATAGATGTAGCGGATCTACGTGCTTAATTTCAAATGTTTTTGTCATGCGTCTTGTGCAGTTCACAGGATTAAATGTAGTAGATTATTGGTCCTCTGTGTACAGGGAGCTTCATCACCCTCCATGCCCACTGTACCCTGTCTTTCATTTATTTTGTCTTCTTCCTCCATCTCTTCTTGTCCCAACTCATTATCAAATGTGCTAGCAAATGGTGGATTGTGACCAGTGGGTTACTAGGCAATTTTTGCTGGGTCGTGAAGCCCTGCCCCGCCTGAGAGTCACTGACAGATGTAGGAAAAAACATGATAATAACAATAGTTATTCTCATGCTATGTTTCCTTTTGTTCAGTGAGGCGACGCTCCTTTGCCTTAGTGGAGGAGACGCCACTAAGAGCTCCAGATCTTCTTTAGCTGAATGAAGGCAGCCCTTGCTTTGCTGATTCCTACCTTGATGTTGGCGTCTGTGCCACTTGCTTATCTAGGACTCTGCCCAGGCAGGTGAAGGCCTCCAGCTCTTCCATTGTATCACCTGAAAGAGTGACTGCAGTTGTGCTGGCCATGTTAGCCTTCAGGGACTTTTCCTTATGATCTTGCTTTTTCCCTAGTGGATGTTGAGGTCAAGTTGTGCTGATATGGCTGCCACATTACCAGTCTCCTCTTGCATCTGCAGATGGTTATTGGAGAGTAGGGCCGGGTCATCTGCAAAGTCCAGGATATCGAGCTGTGCCCCAAGTGTCCTATGGATCCCTGCTATGAATGTCTCCGTGATCCAGTCAATGGCCAGAAGGAAGAGAAAAAGCAAGAGTGTGCAACCCTGGCAGACTCAGGCCCTCACTTGGAAGCCTTTTGTGAGTTGTCAGCCATGGATTACTTTGCAGGTCTTTCCCTCGTAAGAGATTCTGATGATTCTTATGAGTTTATCTTGCACACCAGAGGGGTAGAGGAGTTTCCAAAGGGTCTCTCTGTACACGGTGTCAAATGCCTTCTCATAGTTGATGACGTTGACATTGAGGGGGGAGTTCCATTCCATTAACTGCTCAATAATAATGCACAGTTTTGCAATCTGGTCTGTGCAGAATTTCTTTTTGAGGAAGCCAGCCTGCTGGTCTCGCAACTGAGCATTGATTTGTTCCTTCATTCTGTTCAGGATGATTCTGCTGAACCCTTTGCCTGGGGTTGATAGAAGAGTTATCCCTGTGCAATTTGCACAGTTACCCAGGTCTCCATTCTTGGGGATCTTGATGAGATATAAAAAAAACATTCAGCAGTTAAAAAAATAAATAAAGCACACTTTTTTGTAGCTCTGATATTAGGTTGAAACAAAGATTTTCATAGGATCAAAACAAACTTAGACATGTTTACTTGGTGATTCACAAATGATAAATGTTCACTGAAGCCTGATTTCCAACCATCATTTGTGTACAATATAGTTTATTTCAGTAAAACTATATATCTGTGCAAATGTACTGACCATTTCAAAGGAAAATTTGCTTTATGTAAATGAGTGAGCTACCACAAGATGCTTGTGTTGTAAGCTTTTATTCGATAAACAAGTATCTTGAAAGCAAATTACATACAATAAAAAAATTCCAAGACATCCAGCTAGTCAATGCATATATCATAAAAAGTTAAGAACCGGGTATACTCCCGAATAAATTAGTTAAGAAAACAATTAAACAGAAATTGACAGCCTCTTGGAACGAATCAGCCAAAATTGTTTTAAAAATTTGGAGACACCACAAACAATAACAAGAGAGGTATCTGACATTAAAATACGAAGGGCAACCAGGTGACTACGTGTTCCCATGTTGGACAAAAGGGGCTTGAGCCAGTATTTCCTTGGTCTTAGGTAGTCCGGGCACTCAAACAAAATGTGAGCCACCGTTTCTGGTCTATTATGACAATGGGCACAAAACGGGGACAGAGGAGCACCAGATTTCCATTTCGATGTGAATGCACCAATTGGGAGAATACCCACTCTAAATTTAAAATACAGAGCCCTATCTGCTGGGAGGGTGATAAAATCAAAATAGGATTCGTATCTTGTCATATCCTTTAGGAGCAAAAAAGATCTCGTAGAATTACAGTGGGAAGAGTTCATGATTAGCTGACCTGCAGCCCAGTCCCAGTAGAGTTTCTTCAAAGCGACTTTTGGGGGTGACGTTCTTGCGCTCCAATGATCACCAAGGCTAAGGTTATACAGTAGTTTCTTGGTGTCCCTCGGCCATTTGATTTTGGCCCAGCCAGCCATATTCATAATCTCAATTAGTCCATTTGCATAGGATTTCAGTTCCTCCACCCTCCAGATCCGGGACCACAGTAAGAGCGGGCGTAGACGTGCTTGATTTTTAATGCTCTTACAGCCCGTATCTAATAGTACGGGAACTGTTGGTGTACTTGAGGGCAGACAAAGGAGGTCCTTCAGAAACCTATTCTCAGCTTTTTCCAAGGAGTCCAGGTTTTCATGTCCCCTTAGCTCCGCCCCATATAGGGCCGCCGAAACACCTTTTGCTTTATAGATTTCGAGGACTGGCGCTATTCTGTGTCTGGGTGACTCCCGGAATTCTCTCAACAAAGCGCCACCTTCTCTCTTGTGACTTAGAAGCATTTTTTCTATATGCATGGACCAACTCATGCTATCTGTTACTTGAAGGCCCAGATAATCAAATTGGGAAACTCTCTCCAGAGGTATGGAATTAAGAACAGGAGGGCTTCCGAGCTTCCTCGGGGGATGTAGATTTAAGTACTTTGTTTTATCTACATTTATGACAAGACCACGAGCGTCACAAAAGTTCTGGAAGCGGTTGAGTAGTTTCTGAAGGCCTTGGGGGTTTTTCGAAATTAATAGAGTGTCGTCCGCAAAGAGCAGGGTCGGCACTCGTACCCCCCCCAAGCAAGGGGCGTCAGCCGGTTCCTTCTGGAGATAATCAACCACCCCATTTACGTACAACGAAAACAGGGTGGGGGCCAACACACACCCTTGCCTCACACCCCTTAACACTGGGATCTTTTCTGTTGTCTCGCCATTACTCCCCCACCGTACCTGGGCAAAATTGCCTTCGTGCAACTTAATAAGCAAGGATAAGATATAGGGAGGTATCCCTATATTGTGTAGTGACTCCCACAACCGTCCCCGTGGTACTAGGTCAAAGGCAGTCTTCAAGTCAATAAAGGCTAAATAAAGACTGCCCTTGCCCAGCACCACCACCTTCCGGTTGATAAGGGCCAACCTAAACGCCTGTTCCACGGTTCCTGTTCCTGTGCGAAACCCCGCTTGGTAGTCGGAGAGTATTCTATTTTCATTAACCCAATGCAGAATACACCCCAGGAGCACCTTCCCCGCTACTTTCTGTGAGGAGTCAAGGAGACTAATAGGTCTATAGTTCCCAGGGCTATTCCTGCAGCCTTTTTTGAAAATGGGGACTACCACTGCCCCCTTCCAAGAATCGGGGACCGGCCCACCCTTCATAATATCGTTAAGAACTGCCGATATTATTTTCCCCCACTCCGATGGAAAAGCCTTCAGCAAGTCTCCAGGTAGACCATCTGGTCCTGCCGCCTTCCGGGGAGCCACCCACTGAATGACATTCTCAACCTCCTGCGGGGTAAACAGATCTAAACTAACTAGCTCCAGGGAGGGTGATAGGGGAACAGATTCAAGCAAAACCCTTTCTCCAAGTGCATAAAGTGCCCCAAAATGATTGGCCCAACTCTGGGAGGGAATATTACAAGTCCTTAAGATGTCATCGGGCTTGCTACGCTTCCCCACGAGTAGCCAGAACCCTCTTGGGTCTTTGTTTCTACTGGCCACTAGCAGGTACTCCCAAATTTTTTCCGCCCATTCCCTCTTTGCAACAGAGATTGACCTGGAGTACAATCTCCTTGCCTCTTTCACTCTGGATGGGGAATTCGATTTTACCGCTTTTACCAGCCTTGTTTTTAACACTCTGCATGTGTGGGTATACCATCCCTTTGCTTGGGTTTGCTTAGATTTTCCCTCCCAGCCACTTGATGGGACAGTAAATAAACTTGTTAGATTCTCTGTCAAGGTTCGAAACTCCCCACAGGCTGCACCCACTCCCCTCAGCGATGCATCTAACCTTTGTTGGGCTTTGGATAGGACAAGCATAACCTGTTCAACACTCTTCTTAGAGAGTGAAAGTTTTTCCCACTTTAGTCGCCTCCCACAGGGGGCAACTTGCGAATCGCCCAGTCCCGCCAGACGAGAGGTGGGTGTACCCTCCCTTCCTGGTGTCCACCAACACCCCAATGTAAGAGAGAGTAGGTTGTGGTCACTCTCTATGGTTGGAACCACGACCATATCTTTTAGCTCTCTCCATAGACCCACATCGAGCATGATATAATCAATACGCGATGTGTGGTTTGGTCTATTATATGTGTGAGCCCCCTCCTTGTCTGATTTGGTCCTACCATTCACCGCCCGTAACTCAAATTCGATGGAAAGTGAGTATACTTGGAGGGCCACCTGCGACCACCTTCTGATTGGTTGTATCTCTAGGCCTGGAATCCCCCTAGCACTATCGAGCTCTTCCTGGTGCAAGGAAACATCTGAGCCCAGCGGCTCATACGTACAGTTAATGTCACCTGCAACCATAGTGCAAGATTTATAGGGCGTTGTTTTTAGAAGACCCTCCAGTATTTTGATAGTTGGTGAATGAATACCCCCTTTGGTACTGCGTGCATAAATATTAAAAATATTCAGCACTGCTCGGTTCCGAGAGTCTTTTAAGATGATGTTTTGAATGTCAGGGCAGCCTGTTTGACACTCCACTAACCTACAGTTTAGGGACGCTGACACCCAAATTAAAAGACCACCCAAGGGTCGTCCTTTCTTAGAGGACGAGCATATGGCCGGGATAGAGCTGGTTGCATAACCTGCTCTGTGCACAGGAACCATGCTCCAGGTCTCCTGGAAGATGCATATAGCATATTCCTCTACCAAGGCATTCCAGTCTGGGAGTTGTAACTTCCTGGTAATTCCAGCCACATTCCAGCTGGCGACCCTAAGATCAGTGACCCCTACAGACGCAGCACCACTGCTCACAGGAGCAGGACAGGGGGGGCAAGCCCACCGGAGGACCGTCAGCTCCCAGATAATAACTAGAAGTTTGGGGCATACTGGCTCCCGCTATATCAGTTGGTAGTAGCGGAAATTCCTCCAGAGAAGAGGAAATGGGCATCTGCTTCAAATCAATAGTTACACTATACACTTCCTCCCCTAACAGCCCCTCGACTCCCTCAGGTCAACACCCCCCCAGATTCCAATTGGGAGTAATCCAACCGACCTTGGGGTGTGACAAAGGTTCCACTGTCCAGCAAACACCCATACTTTGGGAAAGAGGATTTACAGCCAAACCCAGTTTTTTTGAATTAGACACAGGCCTGGGGTAAAAATAGGACAAATCCACTGCTTGTACACCCTCGCTAGCTCGCTCTTGGCCCTGGGCACAAATTAAACCTGCCACCCTAGGATCCTGAAAGTTGATAATAATGCAGTCCCCCTCCAAATGCTTCTTACCTTGACCCACCCAGTTCACTCTACGGACGGCTAATATCAGCCCGTCCACACCGGGGGGTAATGTTTTTTTTTATATTAACCAATGAATACACTTGTTTTTTAACATCTGGTGTGTTTCTATCTGGTTTTCCTTCAATGGGGGAACTTTTACCAAGACAGCCACATAGGGAAGGCAGTCCGGGGGAAGGTTTGCCGAGTGCCTCCTCTGTGGCTGCCTCTGGGGACCAACTACAGGTGGCACAAGGGTTGTCTTGTTCTTGTTGGGGATAGGTGTAGGGCTAGGACTGCTGCCCCTTACTTTCTGAGCCCCCTCCACTGTTTGGTTGGCTTTAGGTGGATCCACTTTGTCTACTGCCTTAGGTTGGGAAAGCTTTTGGGGTTGGGATTTGGGAAGAAGGGGGGGGTTTTGCTTAGGTTTAGAGTAACACCCTGCTGGGGGTACAGACGGGACTGAGTTTAGGGAAGGAGCTGTTTCCCCCCCCCCACTGAGAGTACATTAGATGTAACCAGCGTCTGGCCCTGAACTACAGGGAGTGATTTCCCTACCTCCCCCACCATATTTTTCTCACTCACTCGAGTCTGTAATTTAATCATATTTTTAAGCGAGCAGAAGTTATCGAGTGTTGTTTGCTCTAGCTTATCCAATCTTGTGCCCAATCCTTCAACTATACTAAGCAGGGGGGCTAAAAGGCTAGTGAGCTTATTGGTAATAATATTGGTGTAGTCAGGGACAGCCGTGCTCAACACATCACTACTATAGATTGGCAAGCTACACCCCTCATCTAATAATTTGCTTGACAAATTCCCCTCAATTGGTACTTCCTCTGTGGTGGGGGTTGGAAGGGAATATGACCTTACCCCCAGTCTTCTGCATTCTTGCTTCTTAGAACGTTTGGAAAGGGTGACATACTTCCCCTTCCGACGGCGGCCACCCCTCTTCCCCTTATCATGTGTGGGCAACACCACGGATTTAGCGGGCTCAACTGCTTCATCCACAGTATCCTGGTTATTTGGTGAAGGTACCATGCTGGGCGTAGGAGCCTGTATTCCATTTGGGGGCAAAGCCCCGGGCTCCTCAAAAACCTCCACAACCTCATAGTCCTCCTGCCCCGGCAGTAACGCTGCCAGTTTCTCCAGCCTGTCAACTGTGTCCCCTATTATTGAGATGCGGGACTTCTGGGGATTGTCCGTTGTAGGGAGACATTGAGCCTTATTTGGGGACGGCGACATTGCCAAAGCCACAGCCCCTAGGGAAGAACGCCTAGCGGGAAGATATACATCAGAAAGGCGTCTTTCAGTCATCACTATTTCCTTTTCGATTACCGCCGCTACTCTGGTGATGAAACGGTCCATGGAGCCGATCATAGTCGGCGCAGTAGGAGCAGCACCACCTCCCTCGTTCCTCAGGGACTTCCCTGACCTCGTAGACATTGCAAGGTTGTTTACCTCCAGTAGAAGCTCAAAAGAGACGCACAGACAGTGTGCTGGAAGAAAGGGACGTTGTCCAGCCCAGCCTTGACAGCCACAGACTGCCCGCCCTTTGCTCGGGCTTCGCTCGGCGTCCCGCTAGCGTCCCGCTATGCGCCACGTATTCTGTTTAATTGGAGCAGTTGTGGGCGGGGGGCGTGTCTCCCAGAGGGCGCGGCCATGCGCACCTGGCCGGTTGCAGGGACTCCTGGTCTTTGGAGTCCTTGCGTTGTGGATTACGCCCTTCTCCTTTCCGCCTTTCCGCCTCCAATCCCAGCTGCCAATTAGGTCCTTGCCCCTTGCTGCAGCCCGCGAAGCGGCACCCGCGTAGCGGGTGCGGCGAGGAGTAACAGGAACAGCGGCAACAGCGGGAACAGCGGCACCCAAATGGACAGAAGATCACAGGTCAGTCCTTCTCCTCTCCCAGGCTCAACTGAAGATTTTAGCACGAGATGCTTAATTACATTAAAAAATATCATGTCCACTAAAGCTTGGTGTGTTGAAAAAGTTTGTTGTTCTAAAAAGAGTGTTGTGGTACGAAAAAGTTTGGGAAGCACTGCACTAGACAATTGTTGTGCCTCTAAAGCACCACCCTCCTCTGTAATATTTTTGGAATTGATTAAAGATGCGCTAATATCCTTAGCATATCTGCTCAATGAGTGCTGCAAACTTGGGATGCTGACAATGTTCCAATATTGCACATCTGTTCTGATGTATTGATATTGGCATGATGGTTTTTTTCTTGTGATAGCATTATGCTTTTCCAGAAAATGTGGCTTGTCTCCCATCATTGACCTCCTGATCCCTAGCCCCAACTATGTTGTGAATCAAAGAAAAGTCATTTCAAGTGTGCATCTAGCAGAAAAGACTGGCAAACTATAACCATTAACCACTTATAACTGAAATGAATTTCAGTATTGTCTTAAAAAAGGATGTAAAGCAGTGGAACCGCCCAAAAAAGAAAAATAGTGCAGGGCAAAGATTAATCAGCTACATTCTTGCAAGAGGAGGACGAATTGGAAGTCAGGATAAACCCAACTGGACCAACAAAGAAATCATCTTTGGGAGACGAACGGGTCGCCTATTCCTCACGTAAGCTACTATAGTAGGTGGTTTGCCGATTATGGATTAGCTAATATCATCTTACCCTTAAACTCTACCTGCACTCAGCTCTGAGACAAAGCCACTTCAAGGGGAGAGCACAAGCGACTACATCATACCTGGCCAGGGCTGTCTTACTCTTAACACCATTATAGGCCCACAAGTGAATGTATTTGTGAATTTCTTAAGCGCAGGCGAATCATCCCCAAGGGGATCTCTCGGCGCTATGGGAGAAAGCACAGAGCGGCAGGGTCATCTAGAACAACCAGGTTTTCAACAGTTTCTTAAAAGTAAGTAGGTCGCTGCACACCCTGATATTTACTGGCAGCTTATTCCAGTGTCTCGGGGCTAGATGGCAGAAAGCTCTGCCACCCTTTCTTACTCTGTGTATTCTCTGAGTACACAAAAGGTGGGCATTACTGGATCTTAGCTGTTGCGCTGGCAGATACCACCTGAGTTTGTTACTCAGAAACCCAGGTCCCTTCCCTTGGAGAGATTTGCACTAGCTCCTGCCTACACAACCACTCAAAGGAATAAACTAAAAATGTATGTTACATTCTGGCCTGCGTGGGGCCCCTATGCTTGTGGGGCCCCTGGACAACAGCCCAGCATGCCCATGCATTAAGACAGCACTGTACCTTGCACAAAGTCCAGACAGGGGATGGCCTAAGAACAGACACCTGTACTACCCCGGAAGAAACAGCATTCAAGTGCATAAGGCCTACGGCTGCATTTTCAGACAAGCAGACAGATTAGGCAGCTAAATCTAGTATCAGCTATAATATAGCGAGAGAGAATCATTAACCCACCAATAATTTGACTCCATGAGGTGCCTGGGGTGGAAGCTATAAAAATAAGCCAATTTCTTGCTGTGAACTTTTTGTGGGTGTTTGTCCTAAGTGTTCCTTCAACAGAGATGATGTTTGGATCAAGAAAAAACAGTTCTGTCGTAGTCAAAGTATTTGTGAATTTCTAAAAAGTAAGAATCTAGTGCTGCGACTTTGTCTCCCTGCCATATGACCAACACATCGTCAGTACACTCAGTATTCTTTTTATATATTTAATTAGATCAAGTATATATCTCCCAATGTGGAATAACTTTGTATAATTCTTAACAAATTCTCAAATATACCATCTCACATCTGGCCATGTTGTTTGTTTCCAATTAAGTTCTATGGAGATTAAACCAGGAAGTGGTTCCATTTTAGGGGCAATTTTAAAAGGTTAGCTCTCTAGCCCACATACCAATAGGGTTGTAGGAACCATGAAGTGGTTCCATTCACCAGCAGCCATGTTGGGCGTTTAGCGTCCCATTCTCACTGAAACATGAGGACGCCGATGCACTCCTCGTTTCAATATAGCTGACCCTAGCGCAAACCTGTCGGCAACTTCGGACGCACGGGCGGGCTATCCCTAAGTGAGTCGGCAAGGGAGTAGCCTTTGAATAGTAAGTACAGCATAGCTGTCCTTTTGACAAACGCGCCTCTCACAAGCTGTTTTTAACTTCTTTCCTAGTATGATCACCCATCTTTTTTTCATCTTGCATTCTCCACAGAGTGTGACTACAGGCATCCCTTCCCCCAGTTTGGACTCATGATGCTGAATTTAGGCATACTACATGTATATGTTTACCTTTATTTTACTTTTAATTTTATGTCCTGTACTATAACATTATTTTATATTCGCCGGTCTCCCACATCTATGTGTTCGTGTCTGTGCCTACATGTGATTAGTTTTAAGTTTGATATTTTGGTTGCGCTAGAAGTGTTCACTCTTATGAAGAAATATATTACAAATTTCACAAAGGTGATGTTCTCTAATGATCGCAATATACATGTATAATGTGTGTAACACGTCCAGGAACTCTGGCAGACTAACTTTCACTTCATATTATTACAAATCTTCGAGATATAACACCAAAATGGTGCTGTATGTATATTTAATTTTTTCAGTATGCAGTTGCTTCACAACTAGAGTGTTGACAGGAGTGGAATCAGGGAGTAGTAATCCTTGGTCCTAAGAAAAGCCTTGGGGTAGGGCTTGAAACATGTAGACTTCTGAAACTCAGGATCTTACAGCCTGATTCATGAAGCTAAATTGCACTCGCAAAGGGCAAGATTCTCAGAATCTTGCCTTTTGCGAGTGCAATTTTGGCATTTGGGATTCACAATCCCAAATGCAAAAATCGCTAATGAAGAATTCGCTAAATTGCGAGGATTAGCATTTAAGGAATCTCTATTAGAGATTCCTTAAATGCTATTCATGACACTTTCAAAAATTGCGAATTTGCTAATTTGGGCCGCTATTTACCGAGAGGTCAGACCTCTCGGTAAATAGCAAAAACTTAGAAAAATGCTTTTAAAAGCATTTTTCTAAGTTGCATGTTGCGCACACACATGTCCTTTGGACATGTGTGTGCGCAACACCTGTTCAAATGTGCATTTTAGGGGTGCTACAGGGTGTCCTTTGGACACCCCTGCACCCTTAAAATCGCTATCTTATTTGCGAGTAGTAAATTGCTACTCGCAAATAAGGGATACTCCCCATTCATTCCTATGGGCCTTTTGGCCCATAGGAATGAATGGGGAGTTATTCCTTTTTTTGCGAGTAGCAAATTTCTACTCGCAAATAGAGAACATGTAGGAATCGCTATTTATTTAGCAATTCCTACATGAATACCGTTTTGCGTGTCCTCAATAGCGAGTCGCTATGATTCGCTATTAGGGCCACGCAAAACGGCCCGTACATGAATCAGGCTGTTTATTCCTTTGCGTTTCACTTCCTCCCCATTTTTTTAACAATACCGGCTAGAGGTAAGAATAAAATAATTTTTTCTTACTAGGCAGGTATGTTTAGTCATCCACAACCCCCTCATTCCTATATCTTCACATCTTTTTCCATCTATTAAAACAAAACAAAAAAGTGTTCCCATGTAACTCGTAGGTCACAGCACACCCCGTTCTGCAGTGGAACGGGAAGGACTCAATTATGAAGCATGACACCAAGGGGAAACTTTGGTGGGTGGGGGTTTTCTAAAGAAAATATTCTGTTTTCCAAACCAGAAGTGGAAGTCAAGTTCAATGTTGAAAGTAACCATTACATTCGCGATTGAAAATATTTGAAGCCCACCACCATGAAATCATAAACTTGAACAACAATTCGAAAAAAAATACAAATAATGAAGAAATTAAATCATACATTTCAAAAGACCAGGGACTAAAGGAGGAACCAGAGACTTTAACTGGTCATCCACCAACCCTGATACTTTCTTCACATCACAGAGTTTGAATAAAGAATGTCTATACCCTGCTGAAAATGAGTAGGTAAAACAAAGGCAATGAGGATCTGAGAGGAATTGGATGATGAAACACTCTTTGGACCAAATGAGGATGAGGCAATTGCACCGGAACAAATCTTTCTTCCACTTGGTATGAATCATAGAACATATAGCTCAAGGCAAGCAGAAGTATAATGCACAAGAATATCTGCAGACGACTAGCAATATAGCCAGTTATATGTTAACAGTGTTTTGATAGCATGCTAATCACTCATGAGCACTCTTTAGAAGGTGTGTGAGGACAGCCCTGGAGGGCTTACTCAAAAAGCCAGGCCTTCAACTTCTTTGCAAAAGTCAAGAAAAGAGGAAGAGTTTTGCTGTGGGAGGTCGTTCCATGTCTTCAGGAGCCAGGTATGAGAAGGTGCTGCACCTGCTCTGCTTTTGTGTTTGCGTGGATGTGTGCTAATGAGACACTGAAAGAGACGAGGTATCAGGAAGTTTGGTGGACGTAAAAGCAGCTGTCCAGGGAGGCCAGGCCTGTGTTCTGTAGATATGGGTGAGAAGTTTCAATTTGGTGCATTTGTGTATCAGGAGCCAGTGGTGTTGTCTAGAGTGTGGTGAGATGTGGGTTCTGTGTGAGTGGTTAAGGACTAGTCTAAGCGAAAGGCTAAGAGAGGTAATGGTCCCAGTTTTTGTTTGTCCTGTTTAATAATGAGGATAGTTTAAGTACTTCTTGTCCATGGAAATGGGAAACCCCTTACCCATTAATTCTGTAAGAGAAAAAAGTACACAGGACAAGTGGTATTCTGTATAACTTCTTTGTTAGTTCAAATTCAGTATCCAGTTTAGTACTCGTTAAACAATGAAGTTGGAAACTCGTATCTTCTTTTTGTCACTTCCAATGTTTGTTCAAAGACTTGAATAGTGAATAGTGAAGCACATTTTGTGAGGCTCAGCCAACACTTGTTTCGCCCCCAGTGGTCTCTATGGTGGGGCTTTTTTAAGGCTGTATAGGGCAACCACATTATAGTGCCAAACAAGGTAAAAAGATAAAGAAAAATAAAGCAAAGAGATGCCATACCCGGGATTTCAATTGTGTAACATTGCCTCAAAAACTTGACCCCCAAAAATATATACAATATACACATCAATACAGAAAGGGAGATCAAGAGACAAACAGAATACGAAGTAGTCATTAAAAAATAAGAATATCGAGATGTTTCAATTAAGTATAATATGTTAATTGTTACCATAAACATCAAATCATCAAATAACAAAGTAATGAATTAGCACATTCATAGGTATTTTCCATTCAGAGCAGCAGAAAGTATAGATCACAAAATCAACATATGTGAAGTAAGACATGAGTTTCCAACATGAAAAAAGCCACCAGTGACCAACCATCAATTGGAATATCAGAACCATTGATGAGAGCATTATAATCATGATTAAAAGCATCAAAAGAAAAATTCATCAAAGAGAGAACAGCAAAATCAGATACATACATGTAGAGTTAACATTTCATCATCACGAGGCAATAACAGGAAGCAATATAGTAGAGGAGAACAGAAGGATTCAAATTTAGTAATTGCTAAGCAATTGTGTGGCTGCTAACCAACAGCACCTTTGTAGTGATGTGAGGGTGAATCCCAAAAAGACAGGCAGTAATGAGTCTGCCCGATTCTATCTACTCAGTAACAAGCATGTCTCAAAAACTGGCTAGGTTAGAGCATTTCATGATCAGAGATGAAATCTAATCTTACAAATTATCTGTGTAGTCTAATATTGCATACCTAGGCAAAAGGTATTAGCTGTGAAGTGGTTTAAAGGAAGTTTGTGAGAGATCATATTTAGGTACACGATAGAGGATAAGCAGAAGTATTACATCTCAATCCTAAAATAATGAAAATTAAATAAGAAACATCTAGGATGGTAGTCCAGTGTCTCTGGCAGCTAAAGCCATTGGTAAAGTGAGCCCGGCTCTTCCCGACAACCATTTATGATGTAAACCGGTATTACCATAAGATAAGGATATGAACAGTAAGCATTTTGCGATGCAGGATCTGTATCATATATAAGAGACACAAAATAAGTTAGCCCATTTGTTCCCGTTATATTGGGAGTCATAAAAACAGAAATAGACGGTCCGCTACCCGCGGTCAGCCCTCCCCTTATGGAACAATGAGGAGAGTTAAGCGTTACCATACCTAATATCCAAGGCTTTATAGAATGCTCAGGTCAGCGAAGTAACAAGCTGGGGTTGGAAGAAAAATCTGTTTTTGGGGACAATAGGAGAAGTATAAATCGTCTCATCCCGTATAGTAAGTAACACCGGAAACCCCCCCACCCCCCATTTCGAGCTATCTACCAGAAATAAAGATGTCACATCACCCATGTCAATCGGCATCTGCAACTATGCCGAGTGATCGAGGTTTTTCTTTTACAATGGAGAACCCGGAAGTCCCAGCTCTGTCTTCCGGCGGTAGGCTTATAGAGTAAAAGGTGCCCGTCCACATTCCAGGTAGAGGGCCACCTTGGAGTGGATAATTAGCCAATGTGTTATAACTGATATCATAAGGCTGAACGGGGGTCCTCTGCAAGAAAAGAGTCTAAGGCTTGTAGAGAATCTAATAAATACAGTTCCTTAACAATAGAGGCTGGCTTGAGGGGGATAGTGAATGAATGGAGAAACCGTACAGATTTGAAGGGGTGGGGAGATGGAATGGGCAGTAATAAAATAGGTAGGAGCTGGTCAAGACCCTTGGAGATCTCATACTGTACTAAGCAAGTTGGGATGTCTGCAATCGTGCAATGAGCAAAAAATCCTTCACATTTTCACTATTTCCAACGGTCTGATTTTGAAATTATATGTTTCAAGGACTAAATCTATTTTGTTCATACTAAGCATATAATACTACAGAATGTCAGTAAGCAAAACAACCTTCCTTTTTTCACTATTACCTATGATCTAAATATGAATTAATATGTTTCAAGGACTAAATCTATCTCGTTCGAACTAAGCATATCCTCTACAGAATATTGGGATCCCAAGGCCATTTATCAACCATTGAGGAAAGCATTGACAGTAAAACAAACGTCCCTGACATCTTTAGTTTACATCAGTTTACAGCCGTTACTAGTCACCACCTTGAGCCCTCGACCCAGGAATCCACCCAAGAGGAGGAGTCTGACATGATCATCTTTGCCCCCAATACAAGTTGCAAGGCCGTGCAGACATCTTAAACAGAGGAAACATGCTACGGCTTCTGCAAGCTATCTCAAAGTTAGCCAATATTCATACTTCCGATCTATTGTCTGTTGAGTTTTTACCAAACAACGGCCTGCCAAATTCCGAAGCCTCCAAAACCATATGGAAAACATCTGAGATAGCTAGTAGAATTATCCAAGAAAGCAAAAGGTTTCAAAGCTGGGGGATCACCCTAAAACCAGTGCCTAAACCACTATACCCAGCTCCATTTCTAATCACAGACAGTCAATCCAGTCCTAAGGGGAGCACGGGGCTGCTCCCCAACAGATGGCCAACCCCTTCCAAAGCAATCTTTGTCAACGAACGGAAGGCAGGGGCTACAACCAACAATTCTCTTAGCGCAATCAAATTGACATAGGATGCCACCTCCATCAAACCTTCGATTGGGCCCCAACAAAGTTAAAATATGCACCTGGAATATCAACGGCTTACACTCCAAACTAAGCGACTATGACTTTTTGAACTACATTAAAACTTTCAACATCATTTTACTCCAGGAGACCTGGGAAGATAAACCTTTCGACTTACAGGGCTACACTTCTAGCTTCATTCGGCCACTAAGGGATCCATTTTGGGATGCCGCTCGGGGGGTCTACTTCTCCTCTCTTCGATAACAATAATTGTAGAAATGCACCCCTCCAAGTTGTGTTCAGGCCTCAATAGTGAAGTTGACTCTTAACCAGACAGCACAGAAAGTAATACTGATAAACATCTACATACACCCTAAACACAAACTACAAACATCCAAGGAACTGATCAAAGAAGTCACAAGAGTAATGGAAGAAGAGGATACAGACAATGTTACCATGGCTGGAGATTTTAATATGCACCTTTTAGGGAATAGCCAGGAAGAAGACCTCACGCACGACCTGACTGGTGCATGGGGAATTCAGACTCAAGGCCGCTCAAAGGAAAACAGACCAGCGAAGAGTTCAAACTATCTCCTCTTAGAATTAGAGCACCTGAACTTGAGGGCAGTAAACAGCAGTTTTAAAGGGGACAATCCTCCGTTACCTACATACCACTCAGCCAAAACATCTTCCTACCTTGATTTTACATTAACTACATTAGCCATGTTTGACCGGATAGCCAAATTTCAAATAGGCAACAAGATACTTAGCGATCACATGCCACAAGAAATGAAACTTCAAGTGGCCTCAACGTTATCCTTGGAGGCCGACAAATCCATCATTTCGGTAGGAACAACAAACCTCAAAGGTATAAGGTGCAACTCAACAAATATAGAAACAGTAGCAGGTACAGCCAAAGAAGTCCTTAATCAAGTACAGTATAACCTAAGTCAACCGTTGGAAAGTTGGGAAAAATTCATCTGTTCCCTTGGCGCCAAATTTCTTACCAAAACAGGCCCAAAACAAAAGAACAGAAATGACCCTCTGATGACGATAGTAAAGAGCCCAGTCTCTAAGAAAATGAAACTAACAATAAACCAATTATTACGACAACTCCGGAGAACACCGGGAAATCAAAGCTTGCAGCGGTCTCTTTGTGATACAAAGGCCCTTTTTAAGCGAAGAAGATGGATCAGGAAAATGACCATGAATATTGAATTTTGGGCAAAACTTCTTTACGACGCAAAACAGAAAAACAGTGCCAAATTTTGGCAATCCGTAAATAAATTACATCGGTCAAGTCACCCAGGAATCAACTCTCAGATTACCGAAGAGGCCTGGGTAGATTTCCTTTTTAACCATTTTAATGACACAGAACAAATAGCTACACACCCCATACGTCCAGGATCTGAGAGCTCCAGCAGGATCGCAAAGGAGCTAATACAACATTACCCACCTTCATTTGTGGATAGAGAAAGAACAGTGCCATCCCAACAACAACAGGTAACAACTTCATCATAAAATGATACACAGAGATTAGTGGAGGGGCACTCCAGCCAGCCAGCCCAACAGATAAAGAAAGAAATAGCAAGGGGCAGACTGGCTGAAGCGCCTGGCCCCAATGGCATTCCGCCAATGCTGTTAAAAAATGACCCGGACTACTGGAGCATCGCACTTGAACCTGTCTTTAAGTACGCAGTCAGAAACTCCACAATTCCTGAGTCATGGAGAGGCTCAACTATAAGCCCAATTTATAAACAAGGTGTGAAGTCTGTGCCGAAAAACCACCGCCTGATAACCCTGATTGATATCGAGGCTAAATACTTTGCAGGGCTCCTCTTAAATTACCTAGCCACTTGGGCCAAAGAGAATCACATAATACCGCAAACGCAAACAGGATTTCGGAAAAGCCAAGGCACAATAACCAACATAATGGCCCTGACCTTTCTCATGGACGCAGCTAAACAGGGAAAATACCCACTTTTTCTTTGTTTCATAGAATTTGTTGCAGCATTCGATCACGCCGATCGAACAAAGCTTTGGCAAAAACTGGATGGCTGGGGGATCCCTCCAACTCTCTTATACCAACTAAGGAACCTCCACACTAATACATGGGTCAGGATAAAGCTTGGCGAAGGTCTACATATATTAAAAAAAATCTTATTACAAAAGGGCTTAAACAAGGCTGTGTTCTAGCCCCCCTGTTGTTCAATCTTTTACTAGCGGACCTTCCGGGGGAGCTGAACAGCTGTGCAGCCCACGCACCAAAACTAGGGAATTCTACTCTGTCAAACCTGTTATACGCGGACGACCTAGTCCTGATAAGTAGGACCCCAATTGGACTCCAGCACTTATTGAATGTAACCTATAGATTTTCGCAAGAAAACGTACTAAAAATAAACTTCAACAAAACAAAAATTATGGCAATCAATAATCGCAAGAAGAAGCACCTTAATTAGTTTCTCAGCGGACATAGTTTGGAACAAGCAGTTAGCTAAAACTACCTAGGGGTAATACTTGATCAAAATAACTAATCGAAACCGCAAATAGAATCCTTGCGGAGAAAGGGGGTAATGACCTACCTAACCATAAAGCCCCTAAAGAAGCTTTTACCGGATCTGACGTTTGACCCTTTGCTAAGGGTTCTGCAAGATAAACTCCAGCCAAGAATAACCTATGGGAGCGAAGCACTGAAAGAAAAAATGCAACAACCCTTGATAATATAAATCCAACTCATACCGTGCGATCTTTCTACTCCCCAGAATGGTCTCCCCGGCCCAAATACGATTGGAATTTGGGCTACAAAAACAGTCTTTGGAACACAAGGGAGCATACGTGAAATGTTGGCATAAGATCAAAAGCGACGAAAAAGGAACCCTGAATGACCAACTTTGGATGGAACTTTCTCACCCAGGGAAATCACCAGTAAGTCTATACCTCCAAAAATCTATAATACATTTAGGTCTAACAGACTTGTGTAACATCCCGACGAATCATTTTACATTTTAAAAAAAACGTAACAAAAGTAACCCGCTTACTATCCGCAATAGAGGATAAAAAAACATTAGCCAAACAATCGCATAGCGGGACGGTCCTAAACACATACAAAACACTCAAACCCCAGCTCTACTTCAAAATGGGAACAAAAATTAATATCAAGGAAAAATTCATAAAACTTTGGCTTGGGGTTGGGCCCTTTAATCAATTCATGCCACTTTGGGAGAGAAAGGGAGGAGTCCAGCCTTGTCGTTTATGTGGCAGTGGTGTTGAGGTCCTAATTCACGTCATATGCACCTGTAACATGCTAAAAGATATAAGGATCACCCTGTTAAAGCCAGCGATCAAACAGTATGGAGTTAGATCATGCAGACAAGTGGTAATGCTGTGTTTCAACCCTGAGCTGGTCCAGCTAAATTGCCGGCTGATTAAATACCTTGACATAACTGCAAAAAGATTGAAACACTGGACCGAGTCGCCTAATGACTACTTACTGCAAGAACTGACATAATCATTACAAGAACGAACACAGTCGAAACAATACTTAAAGTCAACACGATTAACGTGCAGAATGTTTTAATAATTTGTGCACTTTTTTAACATCTTGTAAAAAATGTATTAATTACTTTAATTACTGTTGCTGATGAAAAGTTGGAATTTTTTTTATAATTGTTTTATCAAAAATTGTAAGATATTTTATTTTTTGTATGCAATGGTTTTAATTAATCAAGCATAATAAATAAACTCATAAACTCCTCTTCATAATATCAGCAAGCAGCATGAAATAAGGTGGAAGTGTCCTATTTAGCTACAGCAAGTATAGAAGATATAGGCTAGAAAAGGATGTACCTTATCACCAAGAGAAGTGCCAGTGAATGCCCTATGTCAAGGAAGGAATGTGCCGGTGAGGTAGTGATAATGCAATTCTGACTAGCAGTATAAAGTACCCATGTGTTGTTACCCTGAGATGATAAGTATGGGACATAAAAAGCAACCGGCCATCAATGAATGATGGTGGCATAATCCTTAGAGATGTATTGACAAGAGACAGTGGATTGTCAAAGCATCTGTATTGCACACCAACCAAACCAGGGGGTTTTGTAACATGATTATTGGAGAACAAAATGAATACATTTAACTATTAAGCATCAACATAATTAAATGTCAACCTTATAACAGATCAAGATACTGAACAAGTCCATTTAGTGTCTCTTCCTGTAATTGGATGAGGGCCATGTGGGTATGATTCATCATGGAGAAAAATATCAGTCTTAATTAAGCCAATATTGTACTTCTGCATTTTCATTAAGTCCATGCTTTGTGGCCTTGTATCGCAGCATTAGTTTGCTTTCTCTCGTCCTTAGTATAAGTTTGCAATTCCCTTCCAGTCTGTGTTTATGTATTATTTCAATACTCAAAAAGGTAAAAGATTTGTTGTGTCAGTGTGTCAAGTGGAAGTGTTCAGTTAATTAATGTCCCAATGTGAATTTGTGAATGTTCCTGTAGTGCTCCTGGATTCGAATTTTGAGCAGGCGGATTGTGCTCCCGATGTAAGGGCAGTTGCAAGGGCAGAAGATTATATAGACAACAAATTTACTATTACAGTCAATAGATTCTTTTATCTTGATACGTGACCCAGAATCTATTGAGATCTCTGTTGTGTTATTTTTGCCCAGTTTGCATGCTTTGCAGTTGTGGCAGGTATAGAGGCCAGCTGGTCTTTCCAGAAAGGTGCTCGTGATTTTCCTTTTGTCAACAAACTCAGATTGACATAGCATTAGTTTCAAATTGGGTGCTTTGCGAAAACTCAGTTCAGTGTATTCTCTTAGATATTTGTTCATTCCTGGTGTATGGCGAAGTAGGTTCCAATAACATTTGAGTACCATTCCAAGATGGCGTTGCCGACTGTGGTATTCTGTGACAAAGCGAATACGATCTTCCTTCATATTATATAGTGGTTGTTTCTTGCACAGTGCCAAGGATCTTGTCATCTTTGAGATGCTATTCATGACTGCCCATAGATGATGTTTTTTGTATCCATGATTAGCTAAAGATGTTATGGTTTCTTGACTTTTATTTCGAAAATTGAGTCTTCACTGCAGTTGTGTTTGATACACAGAAACTTCCCTTTGGGTATATTGCCAATGTTGTGTTGTGGGTGGCAACTGTCCGCTCTTAGTATCGAGTAGACTGAAGTGTAGTTAATAATAATGGATATAGAACTTCCGGTCAAAGCTAAAAATGAAAACAGACAACTGTCAGATAACACCTGCTACCTACTACTGACTCAGGACCCCACCCCTGAAAGCCAGATGAAGATCAAACGAGAAGAATGGTATACCAAGGACCTAATAAGTGGTGAGGAAAAAACATATCTGTTTGTATCACATCCTACAAAGCAGACATTTTACCTACTGCCCAAAATACACAATCCACCCCCTGTAAGACTGATTATAACAGGAGATAATTCACCCTGCACAAGATTGGGAGAGTATATATCTGGGAAACTCCAACCTTTCGTGAAGGACATACCATCTTTTATTCTAGATTCTCTTTCCAAACTGGAAAATGTAACCCGGGAACCAAATGTAATTATTGTGACAATCGATATTGGAAGTTTGTACACCTCCCCAAATTGGTGAGCTGCAGGCCTGGTTACAGTGCACAAAGCACAGGTGACCGGTCCTATTGCGTCACACGCGTCTGCATGTGCAGCACTTGCAATGATGAGCTGCAGGCCTGGTTACAGTGCACACAACGCTTCGATGAATAGGTGACCGGTCCTATTGCGTCACACGTGTCTGCACTTGCCGCACTTGCATTGGTGAGCTGCTGGCCTGATTACAGTGCACACAACACTTCGACGCACAGGTATCAATCATTCATACATGGAGAGGGCGGAGCTGAGGATGGAGTCATGCTCTAAGTCCAGCTGTGTGTATGTGTGGTATGGTGGGTGGAGGGGGCTGCTTCAGTGTGCAGTACAAGAATTCGAGCAGGATTAACCTGTCAAGCCCTGTGTTAGTTGAAAGGTGGCAGAGGGTGTGGGCAGGCTGCAGGGAGCCCCGGGCTGCTCTCATTTCTCATTTAATGTAACTAGGTTACTGACGCTGTGCTCTATGGGTCATGAGGTCTGTTATCGGTATGCCTGTCTACCAGTCTGTCTACTTTTGTAAATATATCGAATCTGTATTTTTAGTGCCACCTTTTTATTGGCTGCAGTGTGCACACTGAATAGTGCTTGTGGCTTCCATGATTGCATCCCTCCACTTGAGTGTGTGGGCATGGGTGACGCAGAGGACTGTTCTCTTGAGCTTTGCCCCATGTCATTTTCCTATTCCCGTAGAGCTGGTCTGTCGGGTGGGGCCTGACAGCGGCGTTGAACTCTTCTGTGTAAGTTGGTTGTGCCTATTTTCAGCCTTAAGATGTGTGCCCGTGTTTGAGAGACGTCCCTGGCTCTGGTGCCCAGGAAGAGAGTGTCACTGGAGAACAAGAAGGGGTCCTGGGGGCCACCCACAGGTCATTGTCGTTTATGGCACAATGGCCTCTTGCCACTTGGATTCCGTGCAGTTAACTTGTGCCGGGGCTGTGCATCTAAAGCTCATACTCAGGGGTGGCAGCGGGTTTAGGGCTCAGTCAGCTGGGTGCTGCCTGCAGCAATGCCACGGGCTGATGACTATATCTTCCAGACACTTGGGCATGCTCACACTTTAATCCCTCAGGCCGATAGATGTGCCACCGAGTTGATGTGCCACAGAGTTGAGAGAAATGCAGTTTTTGCAGAGTTTATTATGCCAGCGTTAAGAAGCAGAACTTTATTGGTACGAGGCACCGTGTAAATAATGGTGCAACAGGAAGCCTACCAAGACCCCCAGCAGAGGGGATGACATGGTTTTGGAGGTTCAAACACCCCAAAATGTCACTAGGAATGACCCCTAAAACACCTCCCCCCTCGGGTTTGGAGGTCAGCGTGCAATGACCAGTGCTTAATTTGTAAAATAATAAGTGCCAGGGCCCTGACCAGGAGGCTACTGCAGCTTGAACCACCCATCGCACCGTCATCGCTGCCAAAACAACTTTGAACCATCTCTCTCGCCTGCAAGTGCCACAGTTTAGATTATTTCAGGCCCCCAAAGCGAAAGGAATGACTGGGGAGGCAGCTATTAGTAATTTTTAATCAGTATTGCATTCATAAGCAACCGTTGTTTTGCTCATCTGTAAATTAGATGAGCAGCGCCACATGTGGTGTTGTATAACATTTTAGGACCCTATTGTAATGTTCCCCGATTCATGCCCTTATATAGGTATAAATCACCATATCCTTATATAGGCATAAGAATCATAACCATATTTAGACATAGCTCATGCAGTCCAAATACGGCAGGGCTACTTCCACAAGTTACGAAAATCTACAACGATTTCTTGGAAAACTCGACTTCTACAGCTAGGGGCTTCCCCTTGCTCGAATACTGACTTGTCCAACAACTCATGGAGTTTTCAAAGAACTGAGATGCTTTGATGACGTTATTATGTCCACCTTTACGTCAAACTCTGTACCTTCAAGGTATAAATATGCCCACACTTGCCATAGCAAACACACGGTGGTTTGCAGCAGTTCGACTATCTACTTGCCCGACGCGCCCTGCTACTGCAAGTGCCGAAGGAAACCGACCCTCCAGCAGACGCACTGAGAGACACGCTGTCTTTTCTCCTGCCGAGAAATCCAGCTCCAGTGTTTCCAAGCTACCCTTGCGGGTTGTTGGGAAATCGAGTCCTGAGATTGACCTTCTTCATTCTAAACCAAGGTACGGAGCTGATTAGACCCCAAGAGATATCTTGGATAGATTCTTGGCAAAGAATACTACATTTATGCTACACCTCACTTACTTCTTCCCTCGTACTAAGCTTAGGTTAGGTACACCGGGGAAGGCGTATTTTAGAAACACCAGTTGAGTACTTTTTAACCTTTGTTATTTATGTATGTATTTATCTATGGTCTAAGAACCATACAATGCTCTTACAGTATTATTTATTCTACTCTTTTTACTGGATGCATTATATTTTGCAACCAGTTTTACGATTGTAGCAGTTAATTTCTTATGCTTTAGAAAGAAGACTGTTCAATAAATCCTTTTATTGAAAACGCCCGTCTATCTATTTCTCTGCACCTCTGGTGAAACGAAGCATGCAGGATTGACTGAGAAAAATATCTATCTATTGTTTCCACGACTCTGAAGATCAGTATTATCTTGGGGAAACAAAGTTGTCATGTTTATGCGGTTGTCAGAAACTAAATCCCTTCTTGTGAACTCGAGAAAGTTTCTAGTGACCTCTGAGCTAGCTGGCACTCACAATTAAGTCTAATATATTCAATAGCGACCTAGTAGACATAAGTCCTACTTCACATCTATAGGATATATTATTCCAATGCACAGAGCCTATTGGGAATATAGGAACTCCTCTACAGTGGAAGACTGTGGGAAGTGTGGTGAGGACAAGTGCCAGTGCCAAGCATCTGAAACCACCGGCTCAAATTAAGCACTGGCAATGACCCACCCCTACTTTCAGTGTGCATGGGCAGGAAAACACAGCGTCCATAACAAGAGCGCCCGCTCTATACTGGGCATGGTATATCCACGGACAGCCCACTGAAGATGCAAGGAAAAGCTCCAAGGGGTCCAGGTACAATATAGAGGTCTCATAGCATCACTTTTTATTATCTTCCGTGTCTGGAGGTCTACGCTCTACTGGCTTCTCAGCGCTTTTATTGACAGTTCTATCATGTTTCATCAGCAGGAATGCTCATGTGAGAGGGATACTGTGCCCACAACATTAACATACAGCAAGCTGTTAGTAGCACAGCCACAAGCCTTGAAAAACAAGCATTTGCAATGCAATAGGTCTTGCAGTTACACGAGTTTAAGCTATTGGCATTATAAATACCAATGCCCTTTACTTATGTTTTAAAAACAAAAATAAAGGGCATTGTCATTTGCAATGTTAATAGTCAACAGCAAATGCCTTTTATGTTTTATAGAAGAAAAAAAAATCAATGTCATTTACAATGTCAATAGCTCAAAATAATGTAATTGCGAGACCTATTGCATTGTAAATGCTTGTCAAATCTCTCTTACAAGCAATAGCATACCAATGTGCAATGCATATGTGTTTGTGTGTAATGTCGACATTTAAGAAAATTTATGAAACACACCAGTACATTTACATTGCATTTCAAAATTTGGTGGAAGATGCATGCAAAAATGGACACAAACAAAAAAGTACATTAATCCAAAGAAATCAAAAGTGACCATGCAGGTGTGTTTAAATAAATTACATGAATTGTCAAATTAAAGACATATGCATTAAACATCATTGGGATCAGTGAAATGTACGACAATGTAGAAATAGCACTAGACAATGTGTAATGTTTACTTTTTAAATACCTGTAAAATCAATGTCAGTCCCAAACATGAATCTGTTAACATATTAAGCCAGGTAATATTTCTCCTTGTCTAGTGTAATTCCTGCATTTTATAAAATGTCAATTGTCACCCAAGTTTATTTTCATCACTTTTTATCAAGTTGGAATAAACACACGTGAATTAACACTTAAAAAAATAAAACATCTATTTGCTAGTGCAAGTGTTCATTATCATTTTGAATCCTTGCACCTAAATTCAAATTCAAATGATCTTCACATACAATTTTAACACATGTATGCACTTAACAAAGTAGACATTAAAAACATCTGTTATATTTCCTGCCATAATCGTGAATACAAATATGTACTTCACATTTTAGTCTAGGATCAAACAATTTCAGATAAAAATTATTATCAGGACAAACTTGGTGAAATGAAAATATTGGTTTATTCTCCAAATGAGATACTTCTCTCTTGATGAAACTTTAATATAAAAACATGCAGATCAAAAAACTTCATGAGCTGCACAGCTGTGCTGCAGCATCTTAACTTGCCTCCTAGGAAACTGCCAAATGGAACTTCCCCAGGGCACAGAGCAGGCACCTCAATGATCGCCCTTAGGAGGGATGAGTCTGGGTTTTGAATGAGTGGAAGGTGTCGAGCGGATTTGGGAGGGCTTGATGGGATGGGTGTGGGAGGGCTTGGAGGGGTGGGTTTGGCATTTGGAAGGGGGGTATGTTTAGGAGGAGTGGCTTTTCATTTGGAAGGGGTGAAGGTCAGAGCAGAAATAAAAGCAAAACTAGAATAAACAGTAGGACGGGTGGGAGAGGTCTGGGTTTTGGAGGTAGCGGGTGATGCAATAGGTGATGTGTGTGTGTCAGTTGTGCAGTTGCATGTGGGTTTGGTGTAAGTTTTGTTCATTTGGGTGTGTGTTTCTTGCCAGGTTTATGTTTCTTGGCAGGCATATGTTGATCGGGTGCGTGTGTGCGTTTGTGTTTGGTGGGTGTTGTTTGCATGTAGGTGTGTGTTTGGTTGAGTGCGCTGTTGAGCTGGTTGGTATGGTTTTGTTGCTTGTGGATATGTTGGTTCTTGTGGGTGTGGTGGTGAGTGTGGTGATTGTAGGCGTGCTTGTGGGTGTGGCAATAGGTGTGGTGCTTGTGGGTTTGCTGGTTGTGGTGGGTGCGTGTGGCAGTAGGTGGGGTTGCGCTTGTGGGTTTGCTGGTTGTGGTGGTGGGAATGGTGGTCTGCATGTTGTTTGGGTGTGTTCTTGTGATTGTACTTGTGTTTCTTGCTGTGTTTGGGTTTATATGTGTGTGTGTGTGTGTGTGTGTGCATGAGTGTGTGTGCTGCTGGTGTATTTTGTAGTGGGTGCATGTAAAGGAGTGCATGTGGTTTGGACAGGGCTGGGAACAGGGAGTTGAAATGGGGAAGGGACCTGAGTCGGGCACAAGGTTGGGCTGTTTCAGGGACTGTGATCAATGAGGTTAGGCCTGTAAATAATCTCTGCAGGCCAGACTTAGCACTAGGAATGCCTTCCAGGTATGCACCATTTGTTACATATGGCAACTAAGGCCCTGTATGGCATTTGGGAGTGCAGTCTGGCCTACAGAGATGCTGCGTAAGAGGTCATTAACTTCCTCATTCAAACCAGCCAAGGAGACAGCGGCAGGGTGGGGTGTACATGAAGCGAAGGAGACCCCAGCCCTTTTAGGGTGGTGGATTTGGCCAACTGGGGAGAGGAGTGAGAGGGAGGGTGGAGATTGATCTCTGGGTGGTGGACAAGGATGCAGGTAGAACAGCTGCTGTAGGGTCTGCCACCACTATAAACTGGATGTTGTGGAGCTATTGGCCCCTGTTGCATTCCTCTCACTCTCTGTGCTACTTGGTCGCTTGGTGTCCATGGTCTCAGCACCGGAACCACAGTTGCCAGCGGCTTCCCCACCTATGTGGCCAATGTCCCTATTGAATTGCTATAAAGACATATACAATAGTTTTACTGTATCAGTGTAAATAGAACTGATCATGAAGTTTTTCTCCATATATTTGCAAAATTAGCAGATGTCTCCTGCTTTAAGACTTGCAAACTTTTGCTATTTTTTATCATGATCTCCTGCATGTTTGTTTTACCATTGTGAAATGGTTTAAAAAATATGATGACTTTCACTTTAGGCAAATATTTGTGCAACATCACAGTAAATATTACATACACTGATTCAAATATACTATTTACATCAAAGATTCAAATGCAATTCACAATATGTAACACATTGCACCTTGATTCATTTCTACATGTTCCTAACGAGTCATGATTTGGGCCTAATTTTGAGTTTCAGATGGGAAACTCCAACATATATTTGATGGAACATTCCATCTTCAAAAATCCCTTTAAGTATCCAATTTTTCTCCATCATTGCTATATCATCTGTACATAACAAAGGATATTGAAAAATGGTTTGGGGTATGTGGTACTTCGCCACCAATGTGTACACATTCCTGTTTGTGTTTTTCCAAAAGTTGTATGTCTATCACAATTATTTTCCAAAACACAGACTGGCTTACATGCACAGTGAAGGAGTAAGACATCATGGAAATCTGTCAATTTTAACATGAATGAAATAGTAATTTTGAATCAAGGCAACATTTGGGATATGTTTTGATTAAACAATTTAGCCTTTTAATCTGATGTTACTAGCCATTTTGACTTACATGCTCACTCTTGCTTATGCAGAAAACTGACTTACCAATATGATGCTTGGAACATCCATCGTTTCATAAGTGCATTTTATGCTATGCCACCTTTAATAAGGCTAAATGTACATCATTCACAATAGAGAAGGTGCTTCACACCTGACACAATAAAAACTAGTGGCTTGTTTGCTACAACTGTCACTTATAACATCAGTCTGTTCAAATGAGTCATTTGGTACTGAACAGACACCAGGAGGTATCTTTTTCCAAAATCTAATCTGTGAAATGCATCACCATAAACCTTGTGCAAAACCTACACCTTTAAGAATTCTTCTTGTACATTGGACATGTGTCGACCTTAATGTTGATGCCATATTTTGTTGCTGCAACATAAAATAGCTATTTAACATGTTAAACTCATACAAGAACTTACACCCTTGATGCTGCTGTTGGGCTCTCAACTGCCCATCAAGCTCCAGATAGACCATCGCAAGCATGGGGGACAAAAGGGGGGGGGTCAGGGTTCAACACATGTACTGCCCATGTTGAAAGGACTGCACAAACTGGACTTTAGATGACTTATTGGCCCAGCATTGTAGGTCCTCCCACCTCTTTTGGGAATGTAGGCTGCACCACTTGTAGACCTCCAGGGTCCAAATCTTCTTCGTGATGCCCTTCCATATCGTCTTCTTCTGATGGGCGTTGACCTGTATGGATACATTTCTTTTGTGACATTTTGTTTGTCTGTATTGACATAACACACTTTTTAGAAAACAATCACACACATTGGTCAAAAGTTAGAACACAAAATTTTGTTTTCCATTTTGAAAATATAAATCGAAGCACATTTGTAGTAACCAGTTGAGTACCCTTATCCCTTCTCATGTCATGACTTCACTAATCCAGCCCTGTCACATTATCTAGGCCAGGGGTCCTCAACATTTTCCGGAGTGAGAGATACTTCTAATCAGTCAAAATCATTGTGAACTACTGAAGGCTAAACTACTTGCACATTGTAAACAGACACCCCCATGCTCATCTACATTGACTTGGAGCCTAATGTCCATAGAGCCAGATACTATGATTTGAACTAAATACTATGACTAAGGACACTATGAAAGGGCTGCCATGTGTGTCAGTGAGAACGTGGTTTTTGGGGATGTATGATCATGTGTACGTATGAAGGGAATATATTTGTATACGGGTGACTGTGAGATTGTGTCCTATGTACTTGCAGCACAGGACATGCCTTTTGCCATATGTGGCACTGTTACATGAAAGACACAATCATACAATTGTATGTTCTTCCTAATTTTGAGAGATTAAAAGTGCAGATGAATATAGAAACCCAGGCAAGTCCAGGGAGGCCACGGGAAAAGCCCTAGAAGACTTTACAAGGGCAATGAGCTTAATAGACGTTTTGAGAACCCAAAACCTTTCTGCTCTCCAGTATCCTTTCCACTCCGGGGTCCATGGGAGTCTTTCCCTCATAGACAATACATTTGGAAGGGCAGAGCAGCTACCGATGTTCGCTGAGGTTGGGCATCTCCCAAGGTGCATCTCAGATCATTCGTCCCTATTCACACGCTACAGGGGAAGGCCGCCCTTACAAAATTCCTGTGGTATCTTAAAATATGGAGCATAAGGGAACATCTTATCGAGGCTACCGCTCTCTACTTCCAAGAGAATGAGGGGTCAGTGGACTTGGCCCAGACACTGTGGGAAGCGTACAAGACAGTTATCAAGGGGCAGGGTATCTCTACAATCAGTAGGCATAAGAAACAAAAAACAGCTTCTAGAGGTAGAGAGGGAAATCACCAAGCTAGAATGCAAACTGATAACACTGGACTTCCCAGACATAAATCATAGGCTGCAGATCAAACAAAGAGAATAAAGGGACGCTGACTCTGACCTATAAGGCCCTACAGTCTGGAGGTGCGAAGTACCTCCAAAGGAGAGTGTCCTTTTATCAACCGGCACGGGCACTTAGATCAGAGTCACAGTTTCTGGCAGTTGTACCGCGTATTCAAAAAGCCCGCATTGGGGGTCGCTCCTTTGGTCTGCGTGCCCCCCAGCTGTGGAATGCTCTGCCACTGACACTTCGTGGTGCCACGAGTTTACTGGCTTTCAGGAAAGGTCTTAAAACCTGGCTGTTTACTTTATAGGTTTCTTTTTCTGTTTATCACATTTTCGTTCTGCTTTGTTGTCGTGTTGTGTTACTCACTGTAGGTCTCGCTGTGAAAGCGCCAGGATACTCTTTTTGAGTCGCTGTGCGCTATAAAAATAAAATGTAACATAACATAACATAACATAACATATTGGGGAGGAGGTGGCCAGAGCCATTACTGTGCTACGCAGCATTGAGTATATGAGGTAGGAGATAAGGCAAGTAAACTGTTGGCATGGCTGGATAAGCAAGAAATGGCCACAAGATGGGTGTTTGAGATTAAGACACATGATGGAGCCTTGACTAGAGACGGACAGGAAATAGCTGAAGACTTTGCAAACTATTTCAAACAGGTATATGCACCATCCGGTACGTCTACCCTATTCGGTGCGTGTGAACTATTAGTTCAAATTCAAATTCGATTTGTCTTTATTCCATCATAAATAATCAAAAAAGACACATATAACAATACAAAATAGTTAAAATTCATGGTAGGTTTTTTTTTTGTTTAAAAATATTTTTTTATTAAACATATCGTAGTAGGATTCTGTTAAAATTCTAAACACATATCAACAATAAAATGATTGTGAATCCTTTCCTCCTAAAACCAATTCAAAATTCATAGTAAAAAATATTATGTCTAATTACACAAGTTTTGGCTAGACGCTTCATTCTTGTGAGCAGAATATATTAGAAAAGACTAAAACACAGTACACTCAACACAATCATGTTACGTAGAACCTTGCAAACTAATCCTTCTAACGGCCCACGTCCAGCTTCAAAATTTAACCATAGCAATATCTATGACTTCACTAGTATCAGTTTTTAAGATACGCAAAGCCGTTTGACAAGATCTTGTTCCTATTATAGCGCAAACCAGCTTAAGCCATTTATGACGAGGGCCTTTGTATGCAGGGCATACAAACAGAACATACGGTAAGGTCTCTTCCTCACATGGGCAAAGGTGACATTTTGTTTCTTGATTGATCCCCCACTTTTTAGTAAAAGATTTTAAGGGGAGAGAGCCCACTCTAAATTGGTGATAGAGTTTCCTGTCACCAGGGCTCGTGATGGTATCCCAATAAGCCTCCAGCCTATATTCAATTTTGTGATCCAGAAAGAGACCTGTTAGGGAAGCACCATTCACCAGAGACAGAGACTTTTGGCTGACCATGTCCCTGTATATGGCTTTAAAATGTATTTTGGAAGGGAGAGAATTCCCTTCAGGGTCCTCCCACAAATGGATGAGGCCCATAGCCAATAAAGTGGCCTTAATCTTTTGTAACCATGGGGGCGTGGCTTGCACGCCGAGCAGTGAAGACGCTCTTTCCGTGAGCTCCGTGGTGGACACCTTATCGAATGCCATGAGAGCGCTGTATTCTGCTGTTTTGGTGAGGGGGGCGTGGCTTGCGCGCCGAGCAGTGAAGACGCTCTTTCCGTGAGCTCCGTGGTGGACTCCTTATCGAATGCCGTGAGAGCGCTGTATTCTGCTGTTTTGGTCTTCGAAACAGGTCTACTGTCGGCGGAAGGCTCCGCGACAAGCATGTTACCGGCAGAACGGATTTCCAAGCGGCGAAGGCTCTAAATGCCAAGCGGTAACTTTCTCTTCAGACGCGACGCGGGCGGCCGCCATTTTGTGCGCTGAGCCCGTGTCGTCGGTCCGTTACCTGCTTTAATCATTTTCTATATGTTGGGCATTATTCCTCTACTTAGCCCATAATCTGCACCACTATGGCGTCATTTTGGTTGTTCTTGACCATTTTTATGCCCCTGTTTCATGCTTGCAAATGACTCTATGCTTTTTCTATGATAAAAACATGACGCCATTTTCCTACTGCTTCAATTGACTGGATTTTGTCTCTCCTATCCAATATACCTCGAGGATTGCTATTTTTACCACATCGCTCTACTTTTCGTATGCTCTACGCATTTGCAGTGGTATTTATGAGGAAGGTCACTTGTTTTTGTGTACTTTAACGCTGCGCCTGGTGTCATTTTTTTTTCCACATACCCCAGTCCTATCCTTTCTCAGCATTCTGCGATTTGTTTACACCTGGCTTACTGTCGGTGTTTCCTCTCAGTGATAGCTTCTCTGGTGCAATATCTGTCTGACGGATTATCTTTGGCAGCGTTTGTTGGCTCCGGCTCCCATTGACATCATGGCTAATGACTCCAAGTTGTCTCAGACTGGTACCAAACCTAAGCGGCTTAAAAATAACCCGCCTTCTCCCATCAAGTCTTCCTCTAATCCTGTTCTCGACTCGATTCTTGAGGAGGTTCGAGGCCTCCAACCCTTTATGAGTGCGACTGATGACAGGCTCAAACAGATTGCAGACCGTTGGGTACTTATGGAAGGCAAAGTTTTGAATTTGGAGCAAAGGGTTAGTGACATTCACGATGTTTCGACTAAAATTCCACTCCTGGAGCAAGAAATCCACAAACTTAAGCTGCATACGGAGGATTTGGAAAATCGCAATAGAAGGAACAATCTACGCGTTTATGGTGTGCCGGAAAATTTGGAAGGTTCCGACATGGTGTCTTTTTTACAAAAATTTCTACAAGAACTTCTGGACCTCCAACCTACGTCTTCTCCTCTGAACATTCAAAGAGCCCACCGACTTGGCCGTTTGAACTCTGCATCTAACAAACCACGTGGCATTATTATGCTTTTTTTGGAATTCACAGAGCTAATGACTGTGTTACGAGCTGCAAGACCAAAACGGCGTCTCCAGTGGTCTGGTCACAATATTTTCATATCCCAAGACCTCTCGACTGCAACTAATGCTAGACGTAAAGAATTCTTGAATCTTCGACCTCTGATGCGACAACTTCACATCCAATATGGCCTTCTTCACCCTTCTTTCTGCAAGATCACTCATAACGGCCGAACCCGCTCATTTGATGATCCTCAAAAGCTCCATGCTTAACTCCAAAGTGCTTCTTCGTCGACAATGGAAACTGTGCCATAATCCTTCTTCTTGTGTCTACTCTTGAAGTTCTAACATGTTGTTTCCTGTCTTTCTCCCACTGTTAATGCATTCTTACATACTGTTCCTTTGTATGTTTCTTCTTCTTCATCTGTACTTTTTTATTCCTCTACTTTCCGCTCTTACACTGTTTTCTTCACCTTATACTTATGTCCTCTTTCTCGGTTGCTCATGGGGACGTTTCAGCTGCCAGGCGTATCCCTGCCCCTAATGCTTCTGTTTCTCGCTTACTCTCCGATCAGGCGTCTGTGCCTTGATCTGTTTACTTTTCTATATCTTTTTTCTTGTCTCTTTTTTAGTTTTCCCTTTCTTTCTTTTTTCTCTTTTCCTCTTCCTACATTTCTTTTCATTTTCTTCATTGTTCCATTCCTTTCTTCTCCTTTGCAATCTCTTCTTCGAATATTTTCCTTCGCAATGTCGTTTGTCCTTTTGACCACATTTTTAATGTGCATTCTGAGTATTTTAAGAGTTTCCCTTATTCGTATTTTATGTCATTGTTATTTCCTTTTTTGTAGTGCTTCCCTTGCCAAGTGTCTTCTTCACGTGTCGTCCATCACCCCTCTCCTCAATGGTGTGTAATTTTGTCTCCTGGAATGTGCGAGGTCTTGGTCACCCTGTCAAGCGTCAAAAGGTATTGTCTCATCTATCCAAAATTGGTTCTCAAGTTGTTTTTCTTCAGGAAACGCATTGTTCCGGTGTTGAATCAATCAAATTGAAGAGACAGTGGGTGGGTCAGGTTGTATTTTCTCCAGCGTGTCTTAAAAAAGGAGGGGTTTCTATTCTATTTCACAAGGCTTTGAATGTACAGATTATATCCTCTCAACATGATGATGAAGGACGTTGGGCAATGGCTAAGGTTGTTATCCATAAGAAGACTATGGTTTTACTCAATAGTTATGGTCCAGTACGTCCTGACCCTAAGTTTTGGAGTGCTATTAAAACCCTGATTTCTTCCATAGACTGTCCTGATTTTATCATTGCAGGTGATTTTAACCAATGGTTGGACCCGTTTTCGGACAGATTATCCTCCACTAAATTTCAACCAGACAAATCCCATAAAAGTTTCCAATCTGCCATTGCCTCACGTCCATTATATGATTCTTGGAAATTATGTAACCCAGATGTGTTGGAATATACCTTTTTCTCCCCTGTTCACCACACCCGCTCTAGAATTGATTACATTATGATTAGTAAATCCTTACTCCCCTCCATTCACAAATCTACCATTGGCTCCATTTTTATTTCTGACCATGCTCCTGTCTCTACCTCACTTGATCTGTCCCTGATATCCTCTAAATTTAGTCGCTGGAAGTTTAACACCTTTCTTCTCTCTGATGAAATTTTTCTAAAGGAAAGTGCGGAATTTTTTACTGAATTTTTTACATTTAATGATCCCTCTGATACTTCCATTCCCAACAATTGGGATGCGTTTAAAGTCGCGTTTCGAGCATTTACCATATCACATGTTGCTAAAAAGAAGAAACTCAATAGAGAAAAGTACGACAACCGACTTCGTACGATTAAGAACCTCGAGCATTTATATTTCTCTTCTAAATCCTCCTCCTCTCTTCATGATTTGATCTTAGCTAAAACGGACCTTAACAAGATTATTACCAATGAGGCTTGTAATACCCTCCTCAAAATTAAATCCAAATTTCATGGTGGCCAAAATAAAGCCGGGAACATGTTAGCAAACTATTTAAAAATTAAGTCTGAACGTAAAAATATTGGTCCCATCTTTAATGATTCTCTAAACAAATTGGTTACAACTGATGAAGACATCGCTGATGTATTCCATTCCTACTATCACTCCCTATATACTGATGACACCCTTCCCTCTGATGTAAACTTATCCTCCTTTTTTGAGGGTCTTCCCCCTCCCCCATCCCTCCCCGATGAATTTGCGATCCTAGAAGAGGATATTTCACTTCAAGAGGTAACCCGAGCCATTCACTCCCTCAAGCGCTCGAAGGCTCCTGGTCCAGATGGCCTTCCTGTGGAATTTTATTCTTCGTTTCAAACCTTTTTTGTCCCTAAACTCCTTCAACTCTTTAACTCTTTTATTGGTAGTGCGAAAGCTTCTGGGTCCTTTTTGGAAGCATTAATTATCCTCATTCCGAAACCTGATAAAGATCACACCCAATGCAAAAATTATCGTCCTATATCCCTGATAAACTATGATTGCAAAGTTTTTGCTAAAATACTTGCTTCCCGTCTTGATTCCCTTATCCCCCGTCTTATAAAGACAGACCAGGTGGGTTTTGTAAAGGGTAGTCTTGCTGCGGACAATGCTCGTTTATTCTCTAATGTCATTGCTCACAGCAAACATCTTAAAGTCCCTTTAGCTGCTCTGTCCTTAGATGCTGAGAAAGCGTTTGATCGCATCAACTGGCAATATCTCATTCATACCCTACACTGGTTTGGTTTTGGCCCTTCTTTTATTTCTATGATTAAACTTCTTTATTCCTCCCCACGTGCTAGTCTTTTTGTCAATAACCACTTTTCCAAATCATTCTCCTTGTCTAGAGGCACTCGTCAGGGATGTCCTCTTTCTCCCCTGCTGTTTATTCTCTGTCTTGAGCCCTTCTTAGAAAGAATTCGTTCTAATCCTAACATCACTGGTTTTACATTGGCCTCTACTGAAACTAAATTGTCCGCTTATGCTGATGATGTACTAGTATATATGTCCAATCCTGAAACCTCCCTACCGCCATTCATGGATGAGGTACGTTTGTATTCCTCTATTTCAGGATGTAAATTTAACCTGTCCAAAACGGAAGTCCTTCCTCTTAATCCACTTTGCTACCAATACATGTTTAATAATACTGATTTTGCTTGGTGCCCCTCAAAAATTAAATACCTTGGTATTTGGTTTGCTCCCTCCCTGAAAGATACCCTTAAATTTACGGTTGACTCTCTTATAAAGAAAATTACCTCCCTTCTTCAAATATGGTCCCCATTATTTCTTTCCTGGTGGGGAAGACTGGACACAATTAAAATGATGATTACCCCTCATGTTCTTTATACAGTGTCTATGCTTCCCTTCAAAATTCCCCTTTCCTATTTCTCTCGCATAAACTCTATATGTACTAAATTTTTGTGGAATGACAAACATCCCCGAATAGCGCTACAGAAGCTGATTCGCCCTAAATCTGAAGGTGGAGTTCGATTTCCTAACTTTAAAATGTACCACTCTGCTTTCCTGATCAAACAAGCCTTTTCTTTAGCATATAATTTTGATGACACTCCTGTACCTACATGGGTTCTTCTGGAACGCTCTTTCTTGAAAGACTTTTCATTTCAACATGTTGTTTTTATGTCAAACTGTTCATTTGTGACTAAATACCCTATCTTGAAATACTCCCAAACTATATTACACAATGTTTTCTCCACAAATCTTTCAACTTTGCAATGTTTTTCATTATCTGTTGTATGGTATAACAAATTTCTTCGTTACAAAGGTAAATCATTTTACTTTAAGCATTGGAAAGAGAAGAATATTGTATTTGTTTATCAGTTTTTTGATAATGATTCTCTCATTCCTTTTCCAAATCTGCAACTGTATTTAATTTACCTTTGTCTTTTCTTTCTGAATATAACATTATTACATCTGCAATTCAGTCGCACTTAGCTTCCCTTTCCATTCCTGTTGTCTTCCCATCTTTTGTTCCTACCTCTTCCCTTTATCCCTTATTTTCCTCTCAACAACCTAAGGCTGCCCTTGTTTATTCTTTGTTAATGTCACCTTGTTCAGATCATTTTAAATCAGCTGTTGAGATTGCATGGGAAACGGGCCTTAATATGTCTCTCTTTGTCCTGTTGTGGGAACGTTTATGGTCCAAAATGTTTAAGATATCTCCTGCTGCCCGCATCACCCAATCGTTGTTGTTCATTTATCATAGAGTTATTATCACTCCTGTAACTATTCATAAGTTCTCCCCAACATCATCTCCAATATGCTGGTCCTGTGCTAGTGAAACTGGGTCACTTAAACATTTACTGTTTGAATGTTTTCATGTTTCATCATTTTGGAAAGAAGTTTGGAAAACCTGTATGTTAATCTTTAATTGTTCTTCCCAGTTATCTTTACAGACTATTTTTCTAGGATCATTATCATCTGATGTAGATATTATCTGTTCTTCTGAGAGATTGTTGGATTTGTTTATTTCTCTTGCATTTAAAGTTATCCTATTGTGTTGGAAAGATAATTCTAAAATTTCTATACACACCTGGTGGAATTTTGTTTGTGATGAACATAGAATCGCTATCGCTTCGTCCTATTCCATTCCCCTTAAAATTAAATCTGATCATCTTTGGCTCCCCTTTACCACTTATCTTTCCTCCAAATCTCAACCTTGACTGATGCTCAGTATTCCCACTTATTCTCCCCCTCTTTTCTCTCTCCCTTTTCTTCCCTTTTTCTGCACTTGCTTTCTTTTCATCCTTTCTTCTTTCCTCTTTTCCATGCTCTTGTTTTTCCCCTTTTTTCCTTTTCTCTTCTCTCTATGCTAATTTCTTTCTTCGTTCTTATTGCTCACACATATGTTTTCCTACCTCTCTTCCTTATTTCATTGTTCCAATTTTCTTGTATAACATATGTATTGTATTTACTCTAAAATGCTAATAAAAATCTCTTAAACATAAAAAAAATCTTTTGTAACCATGTGATTTTGTTGGATTTATCAGTTTCTCTAATATACTTAACTGCTCGTGCATAAGGAGCTAACTCCGGGGTAGTCCAGAGTCTTCGCCAATAGGCAAGAGATCTAAAACCTGCAGCCTCCTCAAAAGAAAAACAACCCAACTATTAGTTACCCTGGGCTTGCCCACCTTAGAAAGTACAGATAAAGACGAGTTAGACGCTGATCTCACTGAACAAGAAGTGGTACAAGCGATTGGGGCACTGCAGGCAGCGAAAGCAATGGGCCCAAGTGGGCTGCCTATTGAATTGTATAAGTTAAATGCAGCGAAAATTGCTCCTCACTTGGTGAATATGTATGACGAAAGCACAGGCAAAGGTTTTCTTCTGAGTAGTCAAAGACTAGCAGATATAGTAGTCAAACATAAAAGCGGTAAACCCGCCAATGATTTTGGTTCGTACCGTCCTTTTTCCCTGTTGAATCCTGAAGTAAGATCCTTGCCAAAATCCTAGCTTCCTGCTTGTCCCCCCTGCAGCATTAACTGGTCCACCCTGATTAGTCGGGTTCATGGCAGGCAGGAATACAGCGCTTAATCTGAGACTTCTCCATGGAGTTCTAGGTAGAGCAGACACTATTAAGGAAAATACCAAAGGGGATGATCCCCTTTGGTATCGCTTTGTTCACCCTAAGTTGGCAGGGTTTGCCCAGACGTGGGTCCCTTGCTCACTTTGCCACTTGATTCAAGCTAGCATTGCTTATTAGCCAGAAACCGGTCCCAGAATGCTTTCTTCCAGTCCAGGGAAGACATGGCTTGGCAGTTCGTGCTGGACTGTTCCCATGAGGCACAGGGTCAGACTGATTTGTATAAGGCCATTTCTGAACTGAGGTGGTGGAGTGAGATAAAGAATGATGATGGATTAAACCCAGATCAGTTGACTGGGGGTGAGTGTTTGATTTGCTCAAACGCTTCATCCATCATCCCCTTTGGTATCACTATTAAAGAAGAGGCAGTTATAATGTCATTAGATGCCAAAATGGCATTTGATATGATCGAATGGCCCTTTTTGTTTGCTGCCCTTGAAAGATATGGTTTTGGGGACAAGTTCCTCTCATGCAACTATTAAATGCTAAACCCCTGGCTCAAATTACTATCAATGGAGGAAGTACATCAGTACTCGACAGGGCTACCCACTCTCTCCACTGATATTTGCGCTAGTCTTGGAATCTCTTGCAATCTGGCTGAGGTGAGGTCCACTCATCAGAGGACTTAAGTGGACGGATGAATGGGAAGAAAGGATCTTTGCTGATTATGTCCTCCTCTATTTGGCTTAACCAAATTCTTCAAAACACAGAGTATTGCATAGATTCACCCTCTTACAGAAATATTCAGGACATACTATCAATTGGGATAAATCAATAATATACATTCTCAAGGGTACTGACATCAATTTCCCCAGGGGCGGTGCAGCTAAAATAGTTATGGAGGGGTTTCGATACTTGGGGATCTATGTCACCAAAGACCCCACAGTTTTCTATGAAAGAAACCTAGTTCCTCCGCTGCGATGACTAAAAGATGAAGTGCAACATTGGAAGTCCCTGCTGCCCCTTATGTTACTCGGAAAAGCCGCCCTCTACAAAATGATGGCACTCCCCCGGTTAGTTTATGCTGCAGAATACACCGTATCTAGTCCCCACCATGTATTTTCAGACAATACAATCAGAGGTACATACGCTTCTCTGGAATAGCGGCACCTCCACATTGCCCTCGCTAAACTCACGAAAAGCTGGTATGACTGGTGTGGACTGGTGTGGCTCACTGGTTAGAGGCGGCAGACCCGGGAGCAGAAGTCGGCCCGGGACCAGGGTTCAATTCCCGACGCGGCAGGGTTGTGGACCAGGTTCAGCGGACTCGACAATTCTCGCCTCGGTGCCTACTCTAACATGGGGTCCCACTCGGCAACTCTGGGCATTAGCTTGTCTAATCTCCACAACGGCCCCATCAACGCCGGGGATGCCTGGCTCCACCTTGGGGATTCCCAGTAGGGACCATCCCACAGGGAAAGCCAGGACGGGTTCCCCAGCGGTATACAGCGCTGGGACGCCCCTTTGCTGGGGCAGCTGTACGCTTTACAATTATACGACATTTAACATTTCACATTTAACATGATGGAGGCATAGCCCCCAGCCATCCAATATTATTATTGGGTGTCGCGGCTGATGGCGATAAGTCACCACAAATGGACCCAGTCTATAGAATGGATAGACTCAATGTTTCCCTGGGTAATTACTTGAGAGCACTCTATGGGGGTATGTAGAATGGATCACTGACTAAATATCGAGGGACAAAATATAGACTACCCAAAATATAGATTCCAAAATATCGACAGACAAAATATCGAATTCCTATCTACAAACAGGTAAGTACCAAAATATCGACCCCAAAATATAGTTTATATATATATACATTATAAAAATATCAAATTTCTTAGAATTAATGTAAAATTTAAAAAATATAAAAAATAAATAGCTAAAATATAGTTAAAAATACTTAAATTACCGTAAAATTGTTAAATAACTAATTTAACTTATATAAAAAAATTACAATCGAATCTGTTAAAACATATATATATATATATTAACATAGTATTAATAAAAAATACACAATATTATTACCGTAGGATAGCGGAGGTGTAAAAATTACTATTCCCACTCCTGGAAGTGCAACAGTAGGGAAAGTGTTGGATAGCGTAGGGGTAAAAATTACTATTCCCACTCCAAAGAGTGCAACAGTAGGGAAAGCGTTGGATAGCGTAGGGGTAAAAATTAATATTCCCACTCCAGAGAGTGCAACAGTAGGGAAAGCGTTGGATGGCGTAGGGGTAAAAATTACTATTCCCACTCCAGAGAGTGTAACAGTAGGGAAAGCGTTGGATAGCGTAGGGGTAAAAATTACTATTCCCACTCCAGAGAGTGCAACAGTAGGGAAAGCGTTGGATTGTGCAGGGGTAAAAATTACTATTCACACTCCAGAGAGTGCAACAGTAGGGAAAACGTTGGATAGCGTAGGGGTAAAAATTACTATTCCCACTCCAGAGAGTGCAACAGTAGGAAAAGCGTTGGATAGCGTAGGGGTAAAGATTACTATTCCCACTCCAGAGAGTGCAACAGTAGGGAAAGCGTTGGATAGCGCAGGGGTAAAAATGACTATTCCCACTCCAGAGAGTGCAACAGTAGGGAAAACGTTGGATAGCGTAGGGATAAAAATTACTATTCCTACTCCACAGTGCAACAGTGGGGAAAGCGTTAGATAGCGTAGGAGTAAAAATTACTATTCCCACTCCAGAGAGTGCAACAGTAGGGAAAGCTTGGGTAGCGTAGTGGTAAAAATTACTATTCCCACTCCAGAGAGTGCAACAGTAGGGAAAGCGTTGGATAGCATAGGGGTAAAAATTACTATTCCCACTCCAGAGAGTGCATCAGTAGGGAAAGCGTTGGATAGCGTAGGGGTAAAAATTACTATTCCTACTCAAGAAAGTGCAACAGTAGGGAAAACGTTGGATAGCGTAGGGGTAAAAATTACAATTCCCACTCCAGAGAGTGCAACAGTAGGGAAAGCGTTGGATAGCGTAGGGGTAAAAATTACTATTCCCACTCCAGAGAGCGCAACAGTAGGGAAAGCGTTGGATAGCGTAGGGGTAAAATTTACTATACCCACTCCAGAGAGTGCAACAGTAGGGAAAGCGTTGGCTAGCGTAGGGGTAAAAATTACTATTCCCACTCCAGAGAGTGCAACAGTAGGGAAAGCGTTGGATAGCATAGGGGTAAATTTTACTATTCCCACTCTAGTGAAAATAAATTAATATAATTCACATAATCATCAAGTAATCAATTAATAAAAATTATTTATCAATTTAGAATTCATTAATTACCAATTAAAAATTAATTAACAATTTATTCTAAATAAATACCAATTAAATAATTAACATATTTAATTAATTATAATTAAATTACTTCCCACCCTATTCCCCTATAAACCCACAACCCGCTACATAAAATAAATTAATTTAATTCACATAATTATCAATTAATCAATTAAAAAAATGTATTATGAATTAAGAATTAATTAATTCCCAATTAAAAATTAATAAAAAATGTATTCTAAATAAATACCAATTAATTAATTAACATATTAATTAATTATAATTAAATTACTTTCCACCTATTCCCCTATAAACTCACAACCCGCTACAGAAAATAAATTAATTTAATTCACAAAATTATCAATTAATCTATTAATAAAAAATAATTATCAATTAAGAATTATTTAATTACCAATTAAAAATTAATTAACAATTTATTCTAAATAAATACCAATTAATTAATTAACATATTTAATTAATTATAATTAAATTAATTCCCACCCTATTCCCCTATAAACCCACAACCCGCTACAGAAAATAAATTAATTTAATTCACATAATTATCAATTAATCAATTAATATAAAATAATTATCAATTATGAATTAATTAATTACCAATTAAAAATTAATTAACAATTTATTCTGAATAAATACCAATTAATTAATGAACATATTTAATTAATTATAATTAAATTACTTCCCATCCTATTCCCCTATAAACCCACAACCTGCTACAGAATTAAATTACACAATAATTAAATAACATACAATTAATTACTTAAAATAAATTACAAAAATATATACACTTGTCACACATATACTAACATAAAAAATACTTTAAAAATTGCGATATTATTAAAAATCCGATATTTTAATAAACTATATTATGTACTTCGATATTTTGACTGTCTATATTTTTAAAATCGATATTACATTACTTACCTTCAAAACGATATTTTTGATGTATATATTCTGTCCATTCGATATTTTGTCCATTCTATATTTTGGACTCGATATTTTGGTTTGTCTATATTTTGGAATCGATATTTTGACCATTTACCCCCTCGAATGCACCACTATACATGCCGACCTTAACCACAATTACTCTGTGGCACAATGCCACGGCGGTGGTGGGATGAATAAATAGGATAACATAAGCGACCCCACTTCGAGAATTGGAACACCTGTGACTTCTATCGATGTACCCAGGATTTGACAAATGGGATTTGTTTGGGTTGTCTAAGGTTGGTGATGTATGGGCAAAGGGAGGGGTTGTCCCCTTTAGTGACCTTCAAAGAGATTATGAGCTGGGTGGGGGGGGGAGACATTTCGTTATTTGCAGATGCGCAGAGTCTCACAAAAAATAGTCCTGATGGGTACCGATCTTCCAGTCTCCTCTCCCTTGGAAGACAGGCTCCTAGATGACAAGATGGTGAATGTCATACATTTATGTTTGTTGTTTATTTTTCAATAAAAAGATCTATTAAAAAAGTGCAGAAAAATATTCTACCAAACACGTCATATCATGGAACATTTTTCTGCACTTCAATTTTCTTTCAAGTTATGTATTTTTCATATATACTCATGGCACAGTGTATACTGCCCACTGTGAGTAAGGGGCCTGCTGTTTGTAAATGCAACTCTTTGAAATGGGAGAAAAATTGAGTGACCCCCCACAACTAAGGGCAAGATGGGAAGGGGGGCCCGCTACAGGCCCCCAAAGTCCCTTTCCGCCTGCATTTTCATGGCGGGTTACCCACCATGAATAGGTGGGCAAAAAGTGACATTATAATCCCTACGGCGGTGTCTGGCAGGCACTGCCACCATTGTAGGGATTGGATGTCCCTCTGATGCACCATTGGGCTCAAGGAGCCCGTCAGATGTGTGGTGGTCCGTCTTTCTGACTGCCAATCATTCTCCCGCCATGGTAATATGGTGGGCAGATTACATGGTTCCTATGGCGGTGGGACCACCACCGGTGGGCTGCCGGTGGTGGTCCCACCGAAATCGGCCCCTATTTTTCAATTCAATGTACTACAATTTAAAAAAAACATTAAATGAATTATCCAAAAATACTAATATAAGTCTAAAAAAATCATACTTATGAAATAATACTTTTTAAGAAATAGAAAAAAGCACTTTAAAAAAGTATTATTTTTTCATTAATAATTAATGTTTTATTATTATTAAAGACTGACCTTCGAATCACTCAATTGCTCCTCAACCTAATATAAAAAGTAGAATCTAATTTATAAATTAAAAGTAAGATATAAGCATTTTATATTTAACAAAAACATATACAAAACACATCATAATAGTCAATGCATTTTCCCCAAAAACACTACTCATCAATACCCCCATGGCAGGAAGCAGAGTCCAAGAGTGAATGGAAAGTAAGTACTTACATCCTAGTTCTCAGGTTTTCTGTGGAGAAGGGATCAGAGCCCTGATTTAGAGTTTGTTAGCCAGGACATGCTATTGCAAACACGCCAGAGTACTCTGCCCACCAAACATTCAGTCAGCCTGCCTCAATTAGAGGTGGGTGGACTATAAGTGTTCCTTACACAAAGCCCCCGTTGGCTCAGTCAACTGAATACTCCTTCTGACAATATAGGGGCCATTGGAGAATGGACATTGCACAGTTCACCCTATTTTGGGTGGATGGTGTAATACTGTTTTTCCAGTCCATCGCCACAAGGAAAAACTTGGTGGTGAGGGGCAGAAAAAAAATAATGACCCTCCTAAAACCAGGGTGAAATAGGAATTAGTAATTGGTATCAATCCAATTAGATGCACGTTACCCAATGTTTGGGGGACTGGGGTTTGAATATTATATATCCCCTCAAGTCCGCGCACGGTTCCCAAAAGATTGCAGGACTGGAGTTAGAATAGTAAATATGACTTCCCCTCTAAATATATGCCCTTTCCCCCGTTGATAGTTGGATTGGTGTTAGCATAGTATTTCTGACTCCCTTAAGTATATACATCTGCACTTACCTCAATATTTGTAGAACTGATTTACAAAGGTAAATATGCCCTTTGTTTGTAGGAATTGTAAATGGGTCCTCCCTCCAAATATATGTCCCTTAACCAATGTTAGAAGGACTGAAGTTGGAAAAGTAAATCTGACACCCACAAATATATGTACTTATTACATTGATTGTAGGATTGGCACTAGACTAGTAATTCTGAGCTCCCACGACATTATATGCACTTTCCCTTGTGTTTGAAGGACTAGATTTAAAATAGCAAATATGCCATTCCCACAATATATACCCTTTCACTAATGCTAGTGGGACATTAGTGAGAGTAGTAGATATTATACCCCATAATATACAAAATGTGTGCAATTTCCCAAATGTTTGTATAACTGGAGTTAGATAGACTATTACATATGGCCACTGCCAGTTTTATTCATTGTCTCCAAAATTTGTAGCACTGGAGTTTTCAAAATTAAATCTGACCTCCCCTCAAGTATTCACACCTTCTCCAACGTATGTGAGACTGGATTTCAAATAATAATTCTGACTCCTCCAAATATATGCATTTTGCCCAGTGTTTGTAGGACTGGAATTAGAATAGTACGTTTGACTCCCCCAACTATATCACTTATTAGATTATATTTTGATGTCTATGTTATTCATTAAAATGCCTTTCAAAAACTATATATTTGTAATTATTATTTTAATTATTTATATTGTTTGAATGAATATTGAGTTCGCGTTTCAATATATACGGATTTTTTTATATTGTCCGACTATAGTCAATAGTTCTTGTTGTGTCCTATCGCTTCAGCATTCACTTCTTTAAATAAAGAATGAATGACCACTCAGTACCACGAACTAAACAGAATCAGTGTTTTCCTTAAACCGGCAACAGAATTAAATGATATAGATGAAGTCAGTGGGCAAGGATTCAATCTTTCCTTCTGGTATTTTCACTGCAGAGAAGGAAACCACGACCAGCCATGCACCCTAAATGTATCAGCAAGGCTATCATTACAAAATAAGTCGGAGAGAATAATCACAGGCTTGGGTTTAAAGGGATTCCTGTACAAAAAAAGTGAAGTTTCCACAACACAAAGTGTTTTAATTCAAACCGATGCCCTGCTTCCATTTATAAAGACCTCTCTATGTGAATGATTTTGTGTACAGCTATATGTAAGCAAAATAACCTGCCACTTTTTTTATCCATGATAAACACTTTGCAATTGAGATTTCTCCATGCCTTGTTAATTCAAATCATTTTAGCACACGTGGCAAGCAGATTAATTCTGAACAACTTTCAGGTGCTTTTATATTCCTTTTTATTTTATTTAGGCAGTGAGAATGTTGAACTATAACGTGTGTGTGTCTATTTTTAAAAAGTTGTAGTTGCTCAGTTCCTTTTTAACTTTTTATATGGAATATAATAAATACAATTCACCTATTAAAAGTAGGTGGCTGTGATCCCCTTTTCTTCTTTTTTCGTTTACAAGATTAGTATAGAGAGACTGTGGTGCTTATCTTCATATAGAGATAGCATGAAAAGTGTAATAAATGTTAATAGTTAGTCACACAGATGCCTGGGAATCCGAACCTTCTCATTTCACAGAAAAAATATTTTTCATCGTGTAACATCTGCAAAAGAACGTAAGAGTTTGAAAGAAAGAGATTCATATTAACTATATACATTTTAAAGAAATGGCTTTGAAGTCGATCATTTGAATCCCAAACTGCCGTTTCTCCATGGTTTCGGAAGGCGGGCAGTGGCATCAATAGAGCGGTGTCAAAAGGAATAAGGCTTGAAAAGGAACATGTTGTGAGGTCAGAGCGTTCCCATCAGCGCCCTAATGTGAAAGGTATGCTTTCCACAATCACAGTAAGTGGTGGAAAGATGATTCCAGATTACCTGAGCAGTAATGGTTCACGTGCCCCCGTGCTTTCTATGTCAAAACAGAATGCTAGGGCCTCATTTATGAGGCCGCGCGTCACTTTTACGCCGCCGGTGCGTCACTTTTTGTGACGCACCAGCAGTGTAAAAAATGTGCCTTGTTGCACCATATTTACAAAGTGACGCATCTAGGTAGATGCTTCACTTTGTAAACCCCTGCGCTACATTATACCTACGCCAGGTATAATGTATGCAGGGGGGGCGTTCTGACGCAAGACAGGGTCATAGAAGTGACGCAGTGAAATCTATAAGATTTCACTGCGCCACTTCTAGGACACAAATGCGTCAATTTCTTACGCCTGCCTCACAGCAGGCGTAAGATTGACGCAGGCCCTTTCACATGGGGCTTGCCCCATGTGAAAGGACACATTGCCGGAGTTGCGTCACTTTTGTGACACACTCCAGCAATGCGTCACTTTTGCGCCATACAGATACGTCAGAAATACTGACGTATCTGTAATTCCTTGCACACTGATGCGTCATACTGTAAATATGACGCATCATTGGTGTCGCAAGGAGGGCGCAATGAAAAGTGACGCATCGCTGTTTTCACGCAGCGATGCGTCACTTTTCATAAATGAGGCCCTAAGTTATTGTCAGCTGTGCGTATGCTGAGAAGGCAGTTGGTGCAGTTTAGGCAGTGTGACTGCTTTGGATTTACAACAGTAGTGAATCTGTGATCTCATTTATGGGGTTTTGGCATACGGCACTGCAGCAACTCACCTTGCTGCGCTGCTCTACCCCAAAGTAAAAGGTCAGGAATGCACCGTATTAATGCAATATGGTGCATTCTTGTTCTTTCACCTTGCGCTGGCACCATTTTGGCTGCCTAGTGCCAATGTAGGCACCCTTGCAATGGTGCCTCCATTGCATGCAGTGTTGTTTTGGTGCAGGAGGTGTTTTCCTCTTCCTGTGTGTGCTGCACCATGCAGCACACATTGAAGAGGAAAAAACGATGAGAAATAAATGGATTTCTCCACGTTACGTCTCACCTCAGGAGGAGTAAGGATTTGGTGCTTCCCCGGGTTTACATGGTTTTGTAAATCTGGGGCAGCGTCAAAACCAATAGGTGTTGCATGGGAAAATCCACTGCAATGCCTCCCTGGTGGAGAGTAAGGATACGCAGTGGTTTGCTCTGCTTTGCCTTACTCAACATTTATGAGGCTACTCAAAGCCATGCGGTGGCTTTGCATGGCTTCATAAATCTGATTCTCACCCCTGCATCATGTACGTACCACTTCACGTGACTCAAGGCTCTCATAAATAAGCACCCCAGTTTTTAATCTATATGTGCGTTTGTTGACTAGTTGTTAGTTGTGCATTAGAGGTTGTTAGTATGTACTCTATCAGCATATTGCTGACACGCTGAGGGAAATGCACTATCTCTCGCTGCATGTATGCTTCCTATTCAAAGCCTACAGTTTTATTAGGAATGAAGACAACTCAAGGAGACCAGGCCTGCACTGCAATTAAAACTGACCCTGAGTTCAGAAATATTTCAGATAAATAACTGGAAAAAAGACACTCATTTTTGTATACAGCACACACTAGAACAAGCTCCCTATGACTCCAAGACCCACCCACTCAGCCTTTGATGGTTCATAAAGGCAAATAAAATCACACCTCATCTCCAAGATACCTATGCTACCAGGCACGGCCCGTGCTGGGCGTTATACTCGGGCGGTGACGTCAGGCAGGGGAGGGTCAGGGTGGGGGGTTGTAAAATGCGGGATATGGACCATTAAAGGTAAGTACCGATAAAAATAAATAAAACCAATTTCGTTGCCCACGCTGCATCGCCAAATGTGATGCAGCGTGGACAACGAAATTCGTTTTTTTTTTTTCGGTACTTACCTCTAATGGTCCATATCCCGCATTTTACAACCCCCACCCTGACCCTCCCCTGCCTGACATCACCACCCCAGTGCAACGCCCAGCACGGGCCGTGCCTGTATGCTACCCAAACAAATTCTACATCTTGTGAAACATATTCTGTCATAAATACTGTGCTGTGAACACAACACCCTGTACAAAGTAGATTTACCTTATGTCTAGAATTTAGGAGTGAACCTATGTAAATACCCCACTTCTAACCCTACGTAACTCACCAATTAAAACCATCGCTCAATGGTTCCCCTCAAATTATGCACAAAGCTTAATTACACCCAGGGATAAGGACATGCAGAAAAAACACCATCAAAACATAAATAAATACATGCTGGAAAAGTCGCCTTTGAACAAAAACTGGTAGAGACTAGTTGACATTTGTCACAATCAACCTACTAGAAGTCAGACAAAGTTTCAATTATGCTTCATTTGATCTCTGGCTCATTAAACCTCAGATAAGTGCCCTTTAATTGAAATCCAGAGTAACATCCATTCCGGTCATGGTCGTTCATCTTGTAAAAGCTGAAGTTGGCAAGCTTCAACAAAATAATTGTATGTCCGATCAGCCTCAGTGGAAATTCCTGGAGAAAGCCAAAGGGTTTCCTATAAAGCAAGATGGAGGGAATAAAGGAGTACTGCTTCAAAGTATTTCAGTTCCCAAGAAAGGCCTCTGCTGCCAAGAAAGGAGAATTGTCTGAAGAAAGCCTGAAGTTGGCCACTTATTTTACAGGAACAGCTTGGTCCATTAGAGTATGAGAAAGTGATTGCCCTTGTTATGTCAGAGACTGGTTTGACCCAAAGAGGCTGAAGATAAAATTGTGCAGAAATAAAAATATGCATATAAAAAGAATCAAAGATGCTAGAGTGAATTGATATGTAAATATTTTAGTAACTATTGTAATGAAAAGTTCATGGGCCCAAAACCCATGAAAGTATGTGCCTTTCTTATTTTCTGAAGTATACAAAAAAGTGATGGGTGGAATGATAGAATTAATCTGAGCCACTGGTAGTTACTCGGGCCACATCCCAGTCCATCATTATTTTGCACACCCCGACACCTCAGAATGGAACCAGCTATACGCAAATCAGTCTTGACCCTTCTCCAATGGGAACAGTCCTGCCCGAACTATGAAGCTAGGTCCTCGCTGAAAGCAACCTGGAAACGGTTTTGTCCTAGTTAAGACCCATCAGCCGGGCACAGCTTGGTTCCTTGACACAGCCTGCATGAGACCCGCTCCTGGGCATTCCTGTCCCACTTAGTTAACAAACTGAAGCATAGATGTATATATTCCCTAAAAAAAAAAAGGTTACATGAAACTTATAGTTATGAAATAGAATTTAAAAAACCATAGAGATTTGACAAAAAACAAGGGTTACAGGGACGTAACAGTAAGGTTCAGAATTTACACACACAAAACCATTGAAATTCAGCTGTTAGAGCTATCGCAAATAATCATAACTCATGCCCTGAGGTAATTATAACTCGCCATGCACAGTTTTATAATCTATTATTTTACAATAAATGTTGCACTGATATTATTAATGATATCATAGAAAATGTAATGAGTGATATAATATGTTGGGTAATTAGTAGTGAGTGTCGAGGGCACAAATTATAGTTACCTTAAGGCAGGCTCCATCACACAACTATAATGTCCCTGTAACCTTTGTTTTTTTCAGTGAATTTCTATGTTTTTTTTTACTCAGGGGGGTTGAACCACACCCGCATGCAGCCAACCCCATGCAGCTCACGGCCTTTGCCTGTGAGGTGTGGGTGGGTGGCGGCAGCACCTGCAGGCAATGTCCTTCATGGAGGCAACCCATGCTGCCTTTAGCCATGCACTGCTGGGGTTAGCAGCAGGCCAAGCTCTGTAACCTACCCTTGAATGCAATCAACTCCACGCCCCACACAGCCTTTGGGGTTGCGCTGCTGTGGTTGGACACCTGCCCTGTGGCCAACACCAAAGGCAGCCAACCTGGGTGGGTGGCCATGCAGCCCACCTCCCCAGTCTGATTTCAGCCTTGGGGACCTCATTCCTCTGGGCCTGCCACAATATTTTAGAGAGGCGGGCCCCTCTCCTCGGGCTGTATTTCTGCCCCATTGACTCAATCTCCTAGGGTCTGGCCTAATTCTAAATTCGGAGAGGGGCCTCCAGCCCCCTACCCTGGCTGATTTCTGGCCACGGGGACCTCATCTCTCAGGGCCCGGCCATATTTTGAAGAGAGAATTGGTAGGTGGTCCCCTTCCCCAAGCCGTATTTGTTCCCCAGGGATTCCATCTACTGCGGCTCGGCCTTACTGTAATTGGGGAGGAGGGTTTGCAGCCCCCCTCCCTGGGCCAAAGTCTAGCCCTAGGGAGCCCATCTTCCAAGGCCCAGCCATATTTAAAAGCAGGCGGGGGCATGTAGCTCCCCTCCCCAGGCTAATAGTGGCCCAGGGGACAGCATCCCCGGGGCCTAATATTCTTATTATAAGTGAGGTGGACTTTGTTGCACCTCTCCAGGGCTGAATTGACCCTGGGGATCCCATCTCCTGGGGCAAGCCCATTGTCTGAAGAAGGAGGGGGGCACACAGCCCGCTCTCCCCTGGCCATATTGGCCCCGGGGACCTCATCCCCCAAGGCCAGGTCATTAAATGATGGGTACCCTAGAACCCACACAGAGTACCCACTGTGTGTCTGTTAGGAGCCCGGGGGAACCCCCAATGCCCCCCTGGCCCCAGAAGGCTCCCCCAACTCCAGCGGGAGCAAGTATTGCTCTTATCTGTCGGGAGCAGCTAAAATAGATTCTCCCTGCTGGCAAGAGCAATTTTTTCATCTGTTTCCCTGCCCGCTTTAGAGCCAGCAGGGAAACAGCTGAAAAGCTGCTGTATTGGGAAAATGTGTTCTGGGACCCCCCCCCCTTTTTCAGTCGAATCACCCCGAAACTTTCCAAACAGCAGCTGAATTGGTATACTAGTTTTGAACATTTTTTGAAGATTCCTCAAGCAATGCCAAAGTTATTAGCAAAATAAAAAATGCTTCTTCTGACATACATAGCTTTAGGAGCAGCTAGGATATGAATGGTATAGAGAACATACATAAATGTGGCTCATGAATTTGTTGTGACAGTCGGAAGATCCTGCTCAAGTTCAGGTATTATGATCTATGCTGAGTGCTTGAAAATAGATCTATTTTAACAGATACTGTAGTTTCCTTTAATGTGCAAACACTGCCTTTCACATTTGTTGGCTGTTTTCTGGTTGGCTTAGGAATACAGGGCCCAGTTTTAAAAGAAAGTAGCACATCTGAGCTTGGAGATTTACAGCTATGCCCAAGAGTAGATTTATTACTTTCTGGATTCCGAATATTTTCTCAGAAACAGAGATTTAAGCTGTGCCAGGTGCAAGTTTCTTTGTGTATTTTTGGAAAGGTTGTGTGACATTCACGTAGGGTCCTATTCTTATTGTGCAGAGTTCTCCCTAGTGAAGAACTATGCACATGGGAAATAGTACCCTTGTACAATCCCACCCCTTTTTTCCTCCACAGGGAAAATATTTTTCCACATGAATAATGATATAATCGAGGATACATAGTCAAGGATGCAATAAAGTAGATTAAGAGGTTTAATGCAGATACAGAGTAGAAGCTGGTGTTCCCAGTAAAGGCTCAGGAGCAACTGGCAAACAGAGAATGCAAGGATAGCAAGTAGCATCATGACATCAGCAAAGATAGAATGTTCACAATTAAAGTGAAATGCAAGCAGGAATAAAATAAGAGAATACAACATATCCTGGGTCCTTCTAATCAAAAGGGAGTAAATAAAACAAAGAAGACAAAATAAAAAAAACAAAAAAAAACAACAAGAACATATGCCCATACTTTCCGTACACCAACTTAATAGCACACAAAATCTTGAACATAACTGGGTTGCTTTCTGATCCTTTGTGGAAGAACACTTGTATCACCAGAAATGGTAGTATCATTAACATTTTGTCTATCATGAAACGAATGAGACTGAAGATTATCACCTTTATCTCCATTCGCTTTCTTGTAGAGAGCAACCCTCCTGAAATTCCAGTGTTCACCATTGTAAAGAGTCACAAATTTGTCATGGACCGACTTTACTTTGAATGGGCCTCTAAACTTGGTTAAACCTGAACACACACAACCAGGTTTAACCTTTACCCAATCATTCACAGCCAGTCTTTTCGCATACAACCTATCACAGACCTTAAATCCATTGCCACTCAAATCTGTCTTAGACGCATCATCACCCAAATCTGCCAGTCCAATGCACTCTTTCAACCAAGCTGGAACAAGTTTGGTACCAGCCAAACGACCCCTCATTGACACAAACGGAACTTTGCTGGTGACACCATTCACAGTAGTCCTATATGCCCAAACTAAATCGTTAACCATGTTTCTCACACAACCACCAGAACTAAGGGCCATCTGAATGGCTCCCTTCACCATTCTATTAGCCCTCGCGACGATACCATTACCCTGTGGGTTGTACAACGAGGTCTTGGTGTGAACAATACCACAAGCATCCAAAAATTTGACCATGTCCTCTGAAACAAGCTGCGTTCCATTGTCAGTAACCAGTCTAACAGGGTAACCCTCTTCCCTGAAAACTTCAGACAATAAGTTGTTGGTCGATTTAGTCGTAATCTCTTTCATAAATTTCACCACCAACCACTTAGAAGTTACATCAACCACGACAAAACCAAATCTCATGTCCTGACTCAAAGAGTAAAAAGGACCAATAAAGTCAAGACACACAGTGTGCCAAGGCAGATTCAGATTATCAATTTTCCCAAAATCACTCTGACATCCAACTCTCAATCTCTTTTCACTCTCGAAGCACTCTACGCACTTCTCAACCCACTCCGAAACTTGCTGGTCCATTCCTGGCCACCAGAAGAACTTCCTAAGTCTCCTTTTCGTAAGAGATTGCCCTAGGTGTCCCTCGTGTGCCAACTTAAACAAGACAAACCTTAATTCCTGAGGCGGAATGAATTTATCATCCTTCATGATTACATTTCCCTCAACATCAAAAATTGACAAATCGGAGGAGGAGCCAAGATGGCGATCGGGACGGCCGCCTAGTCCCTCGGCTCCGAGGACTTTTTCCTCCCGAGCTCACATCCTGCCTGTAATCCTGTACAAAACGGCGCACTTGTGGTGACGAGCACCTCCGACTGCCTACGGCGCAATCCTGAAGCTTGCGCTTGCTTAATTTTGGGGATACGTCCAGCATTGGTTCGCGGCCCGCAGCAGCCCTGAGACCGGAGCCTCGAGTGGACAGGAAGGCTGGTCACCAAGTGAACGACAGCGGATGCTGGTGACCGAGAAGTGCCGGTCGGGTCATGTGTGTCGGGGAGCGGCCGATTTTCGAACAGCATATCCTGTTGGCTACGGGTGCGACTCCAAGGAGTGCCTGACACTGTGCTTGGTGTACATAGCGCGATCGTAGGAGCCCTGCTTGTTCCCCGCCGGGACACTGCTTGCGTGTTGTCCCGCTATCGGCGGGCGACTCCTGGGTTTTTTGCTCACTTCATACCGAGCAGGGCCAGCTTTCTATTTGATTGTTGCTTCATGCTTACACTGGTTTTGGCAACCACGAGAGCGATACGAAGATGCCTGAGGCCCCTCTGCCTGCAAATTGGCCCCGAATCTGGGTGGCCCTGCCTGTGAACACGACGGGCAAGATGGAATGCAGCTGCGAGGAGTCTGAGCCCCACAGTGATCGTGGATGTCTGGAGAAGGGAGATTCGGTTGAGATGGGGCTTGGAAGAGTCCTGCAATATTGCGATCTTATGGCTGCTATTGTTGCCCTGCGTCACGATTTGGTGCAATCTGCCCGACTCCTGGGTAGTAAGGTGGATGAGATTGTGTTTACACTGGGGCACTCGAGAACGGCTGGTCAGCGGGAATACGCCGATATGCCTCATTCGCTACCCGGATGCAACAAGATGGCAGCACTAAACGACTCTGGCGGGCTTGAAAATTCCATTCCCGAGGCATCTCTTGTTGAAGATCTTGAGCGCCTGGGACGAAGTGAGGGCATTGGTTTGAAATCGCGATGGGTGTTTCCGCCCCAGGCCATGCTTCCCATCACCCGGGGGCCGCTCCAGCTAGGGTTGGACATTGAGACTTTTTTCCCCGACCCTGCTCTGTTGACTATCGGGGGGAAGATGGGCTCTCGGGCCGGGCCGGGGTCCCTAGTACGACGTGAGAGGGACCTAGTGGATGTCCGGTTGCATCAAGTCGACACTCTTGTGCTGCTGCTCACTCCTGCCTGGACACTTCGACTCCCCATACGGATTGACCGTGGCGCTGATACTTTGGGGCGCTTTGGTAGACCGGATAAGACGGGACAAGGATGAACAGTGCCTACTATGGGCTGGTGGTCCCTAGCTGATGACCGACACGGATATGTACCGCGCGGATTTACCTGGTAGCGCAGTAAGCCGACTATGTGCCTTGAGAATCGTTTGATAGTAACGGATTTTGTTATTGGACTCTACACCCTGTGCTGTTTTAGAACTTGCGGGAGGGTGTCGCCGGGGGACGGATGGAGGGCTCCTCTTCGTTTCTCGCCACTTTTATTGTTGTTATAGAATCCGCCATCTTGAGTGTTTCTCTCCTCCTCCCTTCTTTCCCTTTTTCCCTTCCATAGGGTACTTTTCTGGGGCGACAGACACGCTGTTAGTGGGGTAGGCCATAGCCATTACGGTGATGTAGGGTGGTGGGTGTTGGGTGGGTTTTGTTATTTTAGTTTGTTTTGTTCTATGGTTCCCTTTTTCTCTTCCTTTCTTAGTGGCGTTGGCTGTATCTCCTTCTTTCTTTCCTTTCCCCTGTTGGGCATTTGCACTTGCCTCCTTTATTGTTTCGGAAGGGTGGGTTTTTCGGACGATGCTTTCACTAAATCACTGACCATTGTTTGATTTATACTCCTGGCCTGCCTTTGGCGGGCGTAGTGTGCCTTTGGCCGTATTGCTCATCACTGATTTTCGCTAGCATGGAGGGATGCGATCCTCCCATCTCTTCCTTTTGTCATGTAGTGTGATGCCTTCAATGATATAGCCTCTGCTGCTTTCTCAAACTATAAAAATGAAACCTTCTACATCCTAGCGTTTTGAGGCGCATGCATACCATGTACTATGATTGCACCGTGATTACTCTTAGAGCCGTAAACATGTGTAACGCTTCTGCTTATCTTTCCTGAGTTTGCGGACGGCCTCCATGGTTGTTGGCCTGCGCTTGTGCTACGTTACTTGAATCAATAAAGGTTTTTGAAAAAAAAATAAAAAAATGGACAAATCCTCCAGAATCTTCAAATAGGGACGTACAGCCAAAGGTAGGGTACTCTCTCTCCTAGGACTTTTCACAATTAAATCCCTCACATACCTTAACACCTCATCATCAGCCATACAAGAGTTCCACCTACTCTTGTTGATAGCACCAGTGCAGATATGCACCAGTTCATCGATAGCCGCTACAGAGCCTTCTGATTGCATAGCTTCAACACCCAATTTGTCAACGACTTCCCAAGGCAAAGGAAGCCTAGACAAGCCATCAGCTTGACCATTTTTCCACCCAGGAATGTACTCCACCCTGTACAAAAACTCCTGAAGTCTAGCGGCTAATCTTGCCAACCTCGCTGACCCTTTTCCTGCACCACCCGGAGGCAACAATTTGATCAATGGTTTATGATCTGTCACATTTTAAACTCAAATCCCCACAAGTACATTCTAAAGTACTCGCAGCCCCAAGCGGCCGACAACGCTTCGTGCTCAATGATGGAATAATTCCTTTCAGAACTGGTAAGTGTCCATGACGCAAAAGCAACTGTCTTCAACTCAGACTCATGCTCTTGCGCTAACACCGCGCCAATACCAACTGCACTGGCATCAACCGTCAATACTGACTTGCGCTTAGTATCAAATGGGGTTAGGATTTTTGCCTCACATATTTCCTTCTTGATGTTAACAAAACACTCATCCTGCTCAACACCCCAGACAAACTTGCACCCCTTCCTCAATAACAGTTTAATCATTTCAGTCTTTGCTGCAAAGTTCTCCACAAACTTCGCATAGTATTCAATAAGACCAAGGAATGATCTTAATTGATCCTTGTCACAGGGTGCCGGTGCCTTCCTTATTGACTCTAAAAGATCCCTCTTAGGTCTCACACCACTAGCAGAGAGCATGTAACCCAAATACTCAACTTCCTCTACTGCAAATTTACACTTCTCCTTCCTTAAAGTTAACCCTGACTGCTCCATTCTGCTCAAAACTTCCTTCAAAATTAGATTGTGTTGCTCAATTGTCTCTCCAAACAACAAGATATCATCCTGGAAATACACAACGTTACTTATCCCCTTCAAAACTGAGCCCATCATCCTCTGAAAAACACCCGCTGCCGACGCAAGACCAAAGGGCATACGAGTAAACTGGTAGACTCCTTCAGTGGTGATGAAAGCAGTCAACGCCTTAGAATCTCTGTGCAATTTTATTTGGTGGTACGCACTTCTTAAATCAAGTTTCGAAAAAAACTTACCACCTTTTAATGACAAAATCAATTCATTGATATTTGGTAGTGGAAAGTTGTCCACGACAATATTCTGATTGAGTGTGCGAAGATCCACACAGAATCTAAATTTGCCATCCGATTTGGTCGTGATCACAACTGGCGAAACCCAACGAGAAATTTCAATCTGCTCAATCACACCATGCTCAAGCATATCACCTAACAACTTCCTCACCTCCTGTCTGGCAATGAATGGGACTTTCCTCACTTTGTGCTGCATTGGAACTGCATCTTCTTTTAGCACAATTTTATGGACATACCCTTTTAACTCACCAATGCGTTCGGCAAATAAATCCGGCATACTTTCAACTATCATTTCAGCAGTCATCGCATCCACAACCATTACTTGTTGACTCGCTCTGGGATCAATGACAATATGAAGATCATATTGGTGACCCAGCCCAATATCGCAGGTCCAGAACTTGCAACGTAAACTTTCCCTTGAATAGATCGTCCATGAAACCTTATCACGGCTTTCATGTACCCCAACAAATTAATACACTCTCCTTGGTATCCACCGGGATTGATATCCTTAGGGAGCAAAGCGGTACCCTCCCAATTCTCTTTAAATAAGGATACTGGAACTATTGTCCAAAACGAACCAGGATCAACCATCAATTCGACCACTTTACCATTTATGTTGAAAGTAGCTTTAGGTCTATTCTTCCTTCCAGGTTCCATCCGTAGCACATTCACTTCACCGAAACATAATATTTTATCTGCACCTTCAACATTGTCTAGCACACTAACTCCACGCTTCACATCAACAATCGCGACTTTGTCACTATTTGACGTTTGGCACATCCTTGAGAAGTGACCTCGCTTCCCACACTTCCTACATTCCTTATCGATTGCAAAACATCGTTTATAATCTGCACCATGATAGGTGCTGCCACACCTGCTACACATCCTAACTTGATATCTCCCTTTCTCTCCACCATTGTATCGCCCTGAATTCCTCTTCCCTGTTTTTTCATTAGCTTCAAATCCTTTCTTGTTCATTACTGCGACTTCATTCTGAGCAACAGATGACACACTTAACGCACTCCCACGGTATACAACCTTTACAACAAAACTTTTACAACGAACTACCATTACAACGCAACTTTTACAACGCAAACTATTACAACGCATTGCTCTGGGGGGGCGCTCTAGGATAGGGAATAGGTTAATTTACTATCCAATAACCTTCCCTACTATCCACGGGGACTGGAGTTGGAATAGTAAATTAAACTATTCACTATCCAGCGCCCAAAAGCATTATGCGTTGTAATGGTATGCGTTGTAAAACTTACGATGTAAAGGTAGGCGTTGTAAAGGTAGGCGTTGTAACGTCATACATCCCACTCCCACCCTCTCTCACAGTCTCTTTCTTCTCCATTTCTTTCATACATGCAGTAGATTCCTGGACGACCTTTGCAATATCTATAGCGGCTTGCAGAGTGGGATTTTTCGCTGCCCAAAGTTTTTCCTGTATTTTCTTGTTTTTACATTGGACGATTATTTGATCCCTGATCATCTCGTCCCTCATCTCACCAAAATTGCACTTCAAGGAAAGTTCTCGTAATCTAGTCACAAATTGGTCAACAGATTCCTCAGCCCTCTGCGGCTGCATATAAAACTTGTGTCTTGCCATGACAATATTCACTTCTTTCGAATATTGTTTCTTCATTCTTGCTTTAGCTTCAGTGTAAACATTGTTAATTGGCCTACCGTCTTGGTTTAAACCCAAAGGAAGGTATTTGAAAGAATGTTGACCCTCTTTTCCAAGAACACTTAATAACAAAGCTTTTTTTCTTGTTGCACTAAAGTCTTTACCATCCAGTGCCTCTATATAATTTTCAAAAATATCGATCCACTCATCCCACTCTATGGGTGGTTCTCCGCTTGACTGTAAAAACATGGGGGGAGCAATGAGACTTGGGTTCTCCATGTTCTTAAAAAAAAACATATAGCTCCTGTTCGCTTTGTGTAATAAAGTACTTCCTCCTCTTATTCACCTCTTTCTCTCAAATCGCAAATGCAGTGGAACACAGAACACAAATGTTAGTATTTCAAAAATTACTCACTTTTTCTTCAAACGGATTCTGCTAAGTGTCAAGAATAGCGCCGTTTCGGAACCCAAACGCTGGTTTAAACACTAGTAAAACGCTGCTTTAAGCACTCGAGAAAAGAAGGAATTTTTCTTCGTTCGGTTGCTAGGATACTGATAGAAAGAGTCAAAATGGCCGCCATGTTATTTCACGCACTGCGCATGCGTACTGTATTCCCTACGTGGACGTGCTGCGTCGACTGGAAATCCAACGTAATAGAGAATGAAGAGGACGAGACGAGGCATCAATCCATGGCCGGCTCGCGAGTGAGTAATTTTAAAAGACGCTAAGCATATGCGCGACAGTTTAAACATGCACGATCGTGTTAAATCTAAATGGTTAACAAAGTTAACTTTCTCATTTAAAGCGTGCTCACCGTTGTAATGATCAAACACTCGTGCTCACCGCTGTTGTATTCTGGCAATTCAATGTAAGTTTTCAAAAATTAGAAGTGCAGCGCTGTGTTGATTGCTTAGCTGTTCAATGGTTTCTGCTCTTTTTCTATAAGGTGAGAACTCACCAAGCTATTTCTTGTCGATTCTTCACTTCTTTTCTCTTTGTCAATTCAGCTTGATGTATTGCAAATTCAATCACCATTCAATTCCACCGCATGGGTTCTTTTCCACCAGTCGAGTTTAAATCGATAAACTCACTCTGTACTGTACTTGCTCCAGAAGCCAATCGTCGCCATCTGATATAATCGAGGATACATAGTCAAGGATGCAATAAAGTAGATTAAGAGTTTTAATGCAGATACAGAGTAGAAGCTGGTGTTCCCAGTAAAGGCTCAGGAGCAACTGGCAAACAGAGAATGCAAGGATAGCAAGTAGCATCATGACATCAGCAAAGATAGAATGTTCACAATTAAAGTGAAATGCAAGCAGGAATAAAATAAGAGAATATAACAAATAACCTCTGAATGACCACCTAAATGGTGGTAATCAATTCCCTTTTTCGTTCTGAAAAGGGATTTACACAAGCCCTTTTGGAGGAAAATGCGATCTTTTCCAAGCTGGAAAGGGGAGGGAGTAGTTTTTGAATGCTGTTAAACTCCTGTGCAAATTGCCGTTCACATACTTCCAAGGCTACTCACACCTTGAAAAGCCCACATTTCCACCCGTTGAGTATAACTTATGTGTGCCAAGCTCTACAATGTTGGTAGAGCTCTCTGCACACATAAATAAATTGGAAACAACCTGCTAGGAACCACTTTCTGAATTTCTGGCTGGCTTAAGTATGGTAAATTACATCGTAAACATAGCTTTAGGAGTGATTTATGACTGAATTTGTCTTTGTGAATAGGCCCAGTAACGTTAACATTTCAACTTAGCAGTCGTGTAGGAAGGCACACGATACATCGAGACTTACATACTTTTACAACGGGATACATTGAGCAATACCAAAATATAAACATTTAAGTTTCTGATTGTTAATCTGAAATGTTTGCACGCATTACCGCTCCTATTTTGCATTATGCAAGTGATATAACATACCAATCGTTACACAGTTGTATTATTACTCCACTCAGCACCTGTGGCTTTTTCTTCCACTTCTTGCTTTCAAACTAAGGCTATTATGGGGATATTTCTCCACTCATTCCTATTTTCCTCTCCTTTTAACCCCTGTCCATTTGAGGCCTCTGTGTAGTACAGTAGAGCTCACACCAGCGATAGAAGCCATGACCCACCCTGCTGTACCTTGAATCCTTGCTTTAGTGGTGTGGGGCATTAATTCAGTCCTCATTCCTTTTTTTCCCACTCCTCCTGCACTCAGCAACCACCAAGAGTTTCCAGCTGTCTCTTGCAATGTAATAAATGTCTGCAACTATTTTGGATTGGATAGTTCCCAGGATCGCACCATTACATACAGCCATTCTTAGGTCTCGCCTACGCAGCACACATAGGCTGCACAGGAGGGAACCTCTAGTAATCGTTCAGCTTTTTTCCCCCAAAAACGTGCACGCTTTGCAATGCTTTCTATTGCAAGGCGTGCACGTTTGGCGATTCCCTTGCAGGAGCGAGCAGCACCATCTGTTAGCAATTATCGCGCTCGCTCCCGCAAGGGGAACGCTGCGCGTCCCTGATCTCGACCGCACTCCCCCCATCCCTCCCACTTGTTTACCGAGCATCCGCAGACTACGCTGAGAGTGAGACGCATGTTTTTTAACTTTTAGCGCGAGACACGCACGTTTGTTATATTATGTGATAGTATTTGCCGAATTGTAATAATTGTTATGCTTAAAGCTGAAAACGAATAAACAGAATTGAATGGAGATTAAATGTACAATGACATGTACGATCCAAAAGACATTGAAGCTATGTAATTTTAGCACCACTTTCAAATGCCTTAAATTATGCTTTTTTAACAAAATTTCTTTGGCACTTGCAGAGAAGCATCCCTGTTCTAAAAGGCTTTTCACACATGTATTGTATTTGCCTTTCTAGGTCTCGCTAAGAAATTGTTATTCGTTAAAATCGATAATCATTAATAAAGCGGTAATAACACAGCTGAGTATGTAGGATTACACTTTCTTCTAGGTCCGTTTACTTAACGTTAAATTACTTTTAAAAGATGTCCATGATACGAAGCACCTTACAGTAGTCTTTCTTTTATGCTTAAGTACCTGGATTACCACTCTCCTTCACCAGTAGTCTTTTCTCTATGCCCATGACTGAATGTCTCCCGGTCCTCCTACTTTTTAGTTTGACTAACTGAAAATAAAATGAACAAAATGGCATCCAATGTCTAAACTGCAAGAATCACCCCATTCCTGTTGACAGTGAAACAACCTCGAAAGGTAAACCTGCGTTTATCGTTTCTTTTAATGGGTGAATGGGTAAGTAGTGTTATTACAAGATTGCTTCTATACTTGAACCTACCTAATAAGACGCCATCTGTGATCAAGCACGGGATTTAATGGTCCTACTTTGAGATGAAAGTTGTAGTTCTTCTATGACTCGGTATTAGATGTGCCTTTCCAATATGGCGTTCGTACTGAAACCTAGCATTCTCCTCTGTTGGAGGTGACAGTTCAGTTGCTGCAGTTTGTCCCGCGGGCTTTAACTGACCAGCACTATTTTCGTGGCAGCTCTCCCAGGAGACTGCGGCATGGCCCTGCTTCTCCGGTTGGCAGTTCTGCACCCGAGGAGGCTTCTGCGGGGCCTGTACCCAGGACTCCACCGTTGCTGTCTCTTATCTACAGGCAGGACCAGAAATCAGGGGGCGGGGATCATAAAGGTAAATAAGGGGTATCCCTGAAAAGGGCGGGGGACCTAAGTTGTGACTTTTGTTTATAAATTTGTGGGAGATATAGACTGGAGAACTCACCTTTATTGAAGTTCTGAAGAACCTATTTGGATTATCGTGTTCAGTTTTCTGCACCACATCTTATGTAAGGTGTGCCTTTTGGGAGACTACCCCTGAGGAGTTTTTGACCTACACTGGGACAATGTGCCAAGTTTTGAAGATGATTAACTGTGAGCACTTGTGTATTGATTTATTTATGTATTATTTAATACAATTTTATATAGCTCAAACTTTACCCTAAGGTGGCTGAGCACTTTACTAAAGGACCATTTACATTACATAAGGACTTCAGAGTACATGAGTTACATAAAAGATACAAGCAGAACAAGCATTGGCATAGCCAATAGGTCTGCGTTAAGTGATTGGCATTGTATATGACAATGCCTTTTATTTATGTGTTTTAAACCCAACATCTATAAAAAATGCATTGTTATTTTTAATGCCAATAGCTCAAACTCTTGCAAATGCGCCGTATTCAGGTTACAGTGCGCAGTATCTAAACAAAGCGGCATGGACAATATTAAAGTGAAAGTTCATATAGTCTGCTTTCAAACAAAGCAAAAACAAAATAATTAATTTAGAAACGTTCTGCAGTACGGCTGCGAAAGTGAAAGTAGAGAGCACTATTAACTAATAAAATAAATAAGCGCGGCCACTAATAATAAGCATGGCTGCTATACTGAAAGCGGACCACGCGGTAAATTAAATAATTGAATAAGCACGGCCGCTACAGTTAAAGCGGACTAGGTAGTAATATAAATAAATATCTAACATGGCTTCGATTGGAATTCATAGAGCATATTATCAAGGCCATTATCGCCGCTTTATTGGCAGTTTCCTGCCGATAAAAGTGGCGATAATGTATCGCCTGTCCTTGATGATATGCCCCTCTGTTTTATGTAGATAGCTCAGTGGGTTACTGCTTTTGCCGCAGAGATCCTTTTATTACTTGCAGTTCTTCAGTTAAACACCTAATATAATACAGTGAATGAACTGTCTTCAAAGAACTGCATGCAAACTGCGTGTTTTAGGATAAAACATTATGTTTTTTTCCAGAGGGTAGGAATACATTTCTATTAGTAAAGCCAACCCCAACAATAGTTGTACGTTTTAACTCGTGAATTTGTGATTCTCCAGACCAAACACTCTTAAAATATACTGCTTATTAGCATAGATGACGTGTTTCCTAAACCTTGTTTTATGTAATTTTCCTACACACTGGTTTACACGTGTAAAATTCATCATATCTGTATGATGTGTGTGTGATGTAAAAGTGCTCTGACACCCTACACTGGTATGAGTAGCGCTATAAAACAAATGAAATGCATGTGAGCGAGGGCTATGGAGCGATAAGGTGCACTGTTCGAGGCTGGTAGTGAGGGATTCCGTAGCAAACGAGGTAACTGGTGGGGCCCGAAAAAAGATTAATGCACTGGCCGCCACTAGTGCTAAAGCCGGCCCAGCATTACAGCACTTGAATGGGGTGCCGTAATTTAACCCAATATAAGTAACTCACAATATGCCTTCCTTTTCGAACTTGAATAGGAGGCCCTTCCACTTATTAGTAACTCATCTCTATATTTGTTTCGCTGTAATAATAATTCCTTAGAATGATATTCGTGAGTAGTATTATTCCATTTTTATTTACTTTAAGATATTTCTCAGTATCCATTTTATGGACAAATATTTAAAGAGGCCATAGGCAAAACTGCATATTTATTTGTTTCCATTAAAATCTCAAGAAATACCCGAGTACCTCAAGTATTCCTATTACAAGGTTGTTTAATATTTATAACACCCTCTACACAGTATAAATTAGATAAAGTACATTCTCTAAAAAATGGACTACATCGGCTGGAACTGTTAGATCGTGAAAAAACGTAATACAGTTAGGCACAACCATTAGCGACATAATTTTGTATAATTCATAAATCTTACACAGCTCGATGCCTTAAACCTACTAATCAGCGACATAACACAGATATCCCGAAAACCTCCAATATGTTGATATATTCCATAACGCAAGAATTAAACTGGATCCAAACGTCTTCGTTTGAAGTTGAACAAAACATTTGCTGTACTTAAACCGCCTGTAATTGAAGGCAAACACTGGTTGCAGATGTGTGGGTGTCTGTACTTTGTCTCTTTGTGTTTATTTGGAAGGAATTCTTCAGAGAGACGTTTAACCCGATTGTGAGGTGTTTCATATTCAAGTCTGTAAGAAAAATAATAACGTAAAGACTTGAAATACATTTATTTGAAATAACTTTGAGAGAAAATTACATACACAACATTAACGAGGCACGTGCTGTGTAAGTAGCAGGACATCTTGGTATACAACCTTTAATGACTGCTGTACTTTAAAGCAATAAATCAACCAAAAGTCAAGCAGAATGTCACTGGGCCATTTAATTATACCCTGTCATTGCAAAGAGCAGCAATGCACTAATTACAGAAGACAATGACAAATCATACCTGTTTATGTACACAACCATCGGACTTCAGCTGCACAATCACAAAGCAAAAGTAACAGACAGTTGCAAAAGAAGCACCCCATCAATGAGGATATGTGTTCAGAATCAGGGTGGCAGGCAGGACACGCAATGTAATTCCTCCAGATTCAAACAGTCTGCTAATGAGATCTTAAAGTCTGCAGTAAGCCATCAAGCACACTGTTTGCTTTCCTAACTAGAGCTCAGTTGCATCTTGCTGTGATCCACCGTAATCCCTCCAATACAATGTGACAAAGACTGCAGTATGCACTCTTTTTCTCTCACACGGCGCTGCCTGCAAGCCACAGCACATGCTGTTGATGGATGATTAGTTTTAAGTATCTAAAACGAAGGTTATTTTTATGCAGCACATCTGGGGATTTGTCTAGTTACAGCATGCAGACTGGAAGCAGTGTTAGGCAAGGGTCCTCACAGTGGCTTTTACCCTTTCCTTGATAGTAACGTCAGGCTGCTGTGAAGTTTCTAGGTCTCTCCTACCAGAAATCTTGTCTGGTTGTGAAAGACGTATTGTGAACTTACAGTGGCTTACAACCTGGTGATTACTTGCCAATGGTTGACGTTATTGTCACTTTAACGTGCTTCCTATTTGATGGCTTGCCTACCTTTTCTTGCTCACATTTAGGGAGGTACTTTTTTATTTCCCCCCCTTCAAATACATATACCCATGCTGTGTTGCTCACCACACCTCCCAGATTTTCTATAAAAGGACAGCAATGGATATCTTTTTCTGGGGTATAGCTGAATAGCAGACATTAAAGGTTGTTTTTGTTTGATATGCTCCATTCCACATATTTCTTGAAAGCACACACTTTGGCATACAAATTATTTTATGTCACTGAGGGAAGGGCCATCTGCTGCACTCATTCTGCTGGTGTCTGAGGCAGAATTAGAACTTAGCATGACAGTTCACCTAGAGTCCCATACATTCACTCCCTGGCTACTCAAGAAAACCAAATGACTGAATCTTATGGTAAGTACATTAGGTTTTGGCATTCCCCTTTAATTCCATATCACTTTTAAATTCTATTCAGTTTCATGAGTGAAAAGCATTTGTAAAATGAACCATAACATTTATAAAGTTTGAAAACATTGAATTCAAGTTACAATATTGCTGCATCATAAAATATTTGTTAGGGTTTTCCTTCTATTCATTTTTTTGCGTTTTTTGTGTTTCAAATAATACAGTCACACATTAGCAAAGTCAAAAGCTGAGCACTTGAATTAGAAAGGTGAGAGCTATTGGCTTTACCAATGCCTGTTACTCCTTCTTTGGATGCATATAGGCATTTGTTGCAACTGCTTTTCTATGCTGGTAGTCAGAAGGGTGGAGCTCTGAGGCCAATGTATAAAGTCTTCCATGCCTTTGTGAATTGGCCTCAGAGCTCCACCCTTCTAGAAAACTGGGCAAAAGTATACTTCTGCAGTGAATTAGGCCTAGACCTTTTGGAGGATAAAGGCAGACGAGACAATACCCAGAGCCAAAGCTTGAAGCCATTTTGTTTCATGATTTGAAATGCTCTCAAATCTACATGTGTTTCTAAATCTTACTGCCACACATACAAGACAATTGGACTAAATAATGCAACATACAAATGCTGGCAACCTCACTGGTATCATATCATGAAATAACATTGCTCAGCTACTACTATTTGAATGAAATGCCATGCTTAGGTGAAAAATTATCACATCAATTATTGCCATGTAGATGGTGTGCCCTTTTTATTATGACCACACAGTAGGGAAAAATCAAAACGTTTTGTTCTAAAGGTAGTAAGTGAAGGAAAACTTCCGACTTCACTAAACTATTTGAGATATATCAAAGCAAGCACAAGCAAAGTCATTTCATCTCATCTTCGAAGGGTGAGCTATTGGCTTTGCCATTGATTTTTACCACTAGCATGCAAACGCACATGTCAGATTTGCAATGGGGTTATTGTCAATGAAAACCCTTTTCAAATGGCTGCTTATGCATATGAGTATAACATGTCGCATGGCCCCCTGTGCGTTGTGATGTATGAGTCAGCCTGCATTTTGATGTATGCACGTTGCAGAATCCAGGCCCTCATAAAAAAATGAATAACCAGAAAAAAATATATGAAGTGAGGAATGAGATGACAGCGGTTATAGAAAGAGGAGGGGAATGATAACAAATGGCTCAGTTGCCTGGTATATCTTTGTCAGTATTCAACTCATCATATAAGAAATGAAATGCTCCTCGGTAGGACAAACATAGGAAGAATGAGGAAAACAAAAGCAGACAACAAAAGATGGACAACATAGCCATCTAACCAGCAGCAAGGGACTGGGCCAAAGCCCTCTCTATCTAAATAATATTGCGCACTCTATGTATATGTGTGTAGGTGAAACTTAAAACTCCATCCCCACCTCACCATGATTGTGTCCTGTTCAAATGTTGGGATATACTAAAGCAAAACATTGTGGCAGGAGCACGTTCAATGCTAGGTGATAGAGAGGGTGGGAGGTGAGAACAGTGAATGAGCAGAGTCTTGCACTGTGCAGGGTGGGGGCATATGGGATGCAGCTGGCTAAGGTGGAAGGCAAGGCAAGGCAGGGCAAATCCAAACTTTCCTCTAGATAGGTTGTTGGGCTCAAAGCACAAAATCCAGAGTGGCAGCCAATTGGTCCCACTCCCTCCATTGCTTTGAGTAGGCTCTTGTGACAGCGGGAAGAATGGCGGGATGACACTGCAAATCATAGCTCTTGTAGATAACAAAAATAAGTAAACATGGGTGGAAATTGTCAGTTTACCCCTAATGTGCAGCTCACATCATGGTTGCCTCTGAATGGCTCTGCATAGTATGAATGATTGACTTATATCATACATATAAGCCTATCACACCGTGCTATCTCATGATATTCAATAATGAAAGATCTCTTCAACGGGTGTGAATTTCACATATACATAAACTTACAGTTCTGAAATCTAAGGTTATTCATTGAGAGCAGATGGCCTAATCCTGGTGATAGAGTATTTTACTTCGTCTCCATGCTGGAGTAAATGAACTCCAAATTTAGAGATGTCCACTGCCCCAATGGATATCTCCCACAATGGCAGAAACTGCCTTCACAGCGGTACCTGTCAATGCCTTGAGAGTGTGCCACACTGCTTGGTTATTATGATGCAGCTGTTCGGCACACTTTCAATAATTTTTTTTTTCATTTTCAAAAAGAAAATCCCTTAGTGGGATTTTCATTTTGTAAATAAAAAAGCAATGACCCCTTTGCCATGGAAGTTTTCTCCCATGAAGTGGGGGTCATTGAAATGTTTTTACTTTCACTTAGTGCTACGTTTTGGGGGTTGGTAAGTGTAAGGAAAAGCTTGCCATTTGTTCCCCCACTTTAAATAGGGTGAACAGACAAATGGCAAAACGTCTGATGGCCCTTACTTCAATGAGTCGACAAAGATGCATGTCAGTGGCAGAGGCTGTCATACTGAAGGTCCACCCGACTCTTAATGAGGTGAGCGTATCTTCAGTACGGCGGGAAGGGTACTCTCTCACCACACTCTGAATCAGTGCCAGAGACTTTAGAAATGGCAGAACCCCCTTACTCCAACTTCTCATGTTGGTAAATGAAACACTTGCTGTACTCCTATTTAAAAGGGTAATTTTTGTATGTGCACAAAAACCAACATGGTTTTATGTATAATTTCACAGGAAGTGCTCCAGCCATCTGAATTTCCAATCAATTTGAGGGTTAGCAAGTGCTATAAAAATGCTATTTCAGTTTAAATTTAATACATACATATCGCAGATACCAATTTTTCGTTTTTAGAAAGACATCAAATGCCCCAATGTCCATACCCTCTTACCAGTTAGTGTTCTCCAATCTATGCTATCAATTAGACAAAATAAACTAATGTTTATTACCTATTGCTAAATCTTCTTTTTAATGGGTACATTTGGAAGAACTCTAGTGTCCCTGCACCCAGATACTCATGTGAAAGCAATTGTGTTCTTTAGTTTGTTATGTACTCATTCTAATATGTCACTATACTGTACCTCCATTATTTTTCTTGTGAGGCTTAAGTGGGCCTAGTTCGTGCTATACAAAACTGTAAAATAAATAAATAATTATGTATACCCTCTCTTCTATATTCACTCTAAGCAGTTCAATAATAAAGAGAGGTATGTTGCTCAAACCACCTAAGAGAGGTTATATTTTTGCACACATGCGACTACAAGCTTGATCCTCATTCTTGAGTCAGGGCATGTTAGGATAATCCATTGAGATGTGGCTTGTGATCTACTAGCTCATGACAATTTATCAGAAGTACAACTGACAGGATCAAAAATGAAAGAAATTCTCCAACGCAGATCACTGCCACTGTAAGGAATCTTTCAATACATATTGCAATAATAGCCACTTTTGCTCTCGCACAATTTAAAATGAATGCTTGAAAACCTGTATTGCCCTAATAAAGTGCAGTAGAGCTATTCATGGAGTCACATTTTCTTTCTAAAATGACCCTTGAAAATCTCCTGCAGAGTATGCACAGTGTCTAGAAATGTAAAGCAGATTGTGCATTTAAACAATTACCACATTAGTGTCCGTGAGAACTTTGCACAGAAAGAATATGCAAGAATAAAGAAGTGCAAAAGCTATTTCATAAATATGCCTTTAAAATACCACATTATTCGCTGATGCCTTCCTAAAACAATCTTTCTTGGATTTCTTTGATTGTCTAGACAGAACCGTTTTCCGTGTCTGTTTTATATTCCAAGAAAGAAACCAAAACTGTCATCCTTCCTAAAACTTAAAAATATACAACAGGCTACAGCATATACTTGGAAGGGCAGTCCTTTCACATCCCACCTCCTCATACTTGCACCTTCAATATGCTTAGTTGGTACCTCACTGATAACGGGAATTTCTTTATGTGTACAATTACACAAGAACATTAGATGTGAATTTTTGCACTCATTTATTTTGGCTTGATTTAGAATAAAATTGATTGCATTACATGAATGCCAAATACAACATATGCGAACAGGGAATGTATAAGTATGTTAACAAACTAAAAGGGACTAAACGGTTTACAATTTTAAGATTTCTTTGGGAAACAAGGATGGCAAGAGAGGGAAAAAGCAAGGGGAAAAGGGTGGACATATAAACCCACAATTGAAGATCACATAGCAGTATGAAGCAATTAATTCATACATTTTTAGTAATAGAAATGCATGGTTAATAATATGAAATAAATGAAAGAAACCAAACAAAGTTACACTTTAGGGAGGTTTACAATTTTCAAGGCTTGTATAATTAACATGTTGATTAGCAGCAAAATCTAAGAAATTTGTTAATTTAAATCACTGTAAACCTCTAGCACCATGTGGTCTGTACAAAGAGGTAAAGGCTATGTCTAATCTATGATAATGACAATCATTATACCACCAAGCTTTGAAAGAAATATTAGTGGAACACTTCAAGTTGATTGTGATTTGTTGAAAGGCCAAGGCTAACATGAGGGCAAATAATCCCTTTTTATGTAAGTTTAGTGTGACAACATATGATAAACTTCCTAAAAAAATAAAGACGTCAACATAGGGCAATATGATATTAAAACTTATTGTGATTTGGGACCAGACTTTCCTCCAAAAAGAGGCAGTGAGAGGGCATAAAAAGAGAAGGTGTATCAGATCTCTGAGTGACTGTCCACATGACATAAGCTTTATTATTCATATTAAACAAAATTGGCTGTAGATGCAGGTGCATGATATGATCTATGATATACAAAAAGCATAGATTGAGTAGTAGAGGCTGTTTTGGAAATGTCAATGTTCTAGACCAAATTTTGCTCTAGAAGAAGATGTTCCAAGCACACCCCAAATCTGTTTCCCTACTAAGCTCTATATGTTGGTTTTAGTTCGAGAAGAGTTTAGGGTGAAACAATATTTATAAATAGGGACTGTCTTGGGAGTGAGTGTAAGTATTTTTAAAAGCGAGTTGTCAGAAGAAGGGAACGTAAATTTTGATGGAAGCGAATAAAGAATGTCTAAAATGACTTCTATAAGAAAAGAAAACTTATGCCAAAACAATTGTGGGCACTTGAAAGTTTTTAGAAATTGAGGAAAAGAGTGTATATTAATACCATCAAATAAGTCTTGAACCCATATTATACTCCTTTGTCTCCATGACTTTCAATATTAAGGTCTATTATTGATAGTGATATGATGATTGCACCAAAGAGTAGAGAGTAAATAAGAACCTCAAGATAAAGTCTGTGATTGATAATAAGGCTTTAATAGAAGACAGGTATGTTTAAATAATGATGAAGATGCAATGATGTTCTTTGAAGAAAAAGACAGGACTTCTTAGGAGAGAATGGTTCTAGTGAAGAATGCTCGATATCAAGCCACAGAGGCGCGAATGGGGAAGAGACTGGGAGGGGCCATTTAGAGGCCTGTCGCAAACAGAAACCTTTATGATAAGTGTGAATGCCCGGAAAACTGACACCCCCTTCCGTTTTGGGTTTCTTAAGATGTGATAGGGAGAGCCTAGATTTTGTCTTGTTCCAGAGAAAATCAGAAAGAAGACAATCCATTTTTTTAAGTAAGTGGTATGTGTATTGGGATCATTGACAAAATATATTACAGAATAGGAGTAATCATCATTTTTATGGAATCAACATGACCCCACCAAGACAGGAATAACGGATTCCAAGAAGAAAGAAGTTTATCAATTCTATTTAAACCTTCTTTCATATTCATTGTAACTGAATTTGTAATACACTCTATCAAATGCCTTTTCTGCATCTATAGCAAAGGCAGTTAAGGAATAGGGAAGAGAAGAAGCTTTACTTAGTACATTAAAAAACAGCCTAGAAATGTATGAGGTCAGTCGACCCTTAATAAAGCCAATCTGTTTCTTACTTTGGGGAATATTTTATAATCTACATTTACAAGGGAGATAGGTCAAGAGTTTTTACACTGCGAAGGACAGCCGCCGCCCGTGTAGGGAGTTCTGTGGGGCAGGCAGGTGGGGCGGGGGAGGGACAGGGTGGGGGGTGGTAAACACTGGAATATGAATGATTGCAGGTAAGTAAACAATTAGGGCACGCAACGAAATTCACTTTTTAAATTTAATTGTTTATTCAAAGGAAGATGGGGAGGTGGCTTGAATGAGTGTGGGGATGGTTTTAAAAATAAAAATCAGGAGGATACCAACTCCTCAACTTTTGCAATTGTTAATGTGGCAAGGTTTCTATGCTTATTTTCAAGAGTAGTTGAATCTTTGTAATTGCCCCAGATTTCATGATGGCACAGATATTGGGTGGGAGTTGTGAGAATGAAAATAGCCAGTGGTATGGATATTGCATGAAAGTTGGAGTCCACACAGCCAAAGTAACCAATATCTCATTAGAGGGGAAAATGCAATGGTTTGGTGGAGTGTCTCAGTGGATAAATTAGATTTCTATTGCTGGGCTAAAAGAAGGCATTTTTGTTGTGACTGGTCATAGCCTTGCTGAGTGTTAGTGAAGTGGAATGGCAATGTGGTTAAGTGGATAGTGTGGTAGACCATATATATCTTGCGGTTTCCGAAGTATAGGGCATAGAAGTGGGAAAGATAGGATTATGATCAGTGGCATGGTGGATAGGGATGAGGTTTTGAAAATGAATTAAAAGCATAAGGCATTAAACTTCCCAAGAAGAGGAACACTGTAAAGATGCTTCACTCAAAAATTAAATATTAACAAAAATATCAAAGGAATTCATAAGGTGCCAAAAAATAAAAATCTTCTTTCTATTGTATATGATTAAATACTTGAACATGAGGTCTAGTCAAATCAGCAAAAACAAAAAGATTAACTGGACTCATGATGTTCAGATATGAAAATGTATATGGTACTATGAACATGTTTTGTCTTAGCTGTGAGTAATGACAAAGAGCTATATGGTTCTTCAAGGTCTGTAAAGACACGGCCATTTCCCTGCTTATGAAGTAGGTCGGGGCACAGCTGTTGAAAATAAACATTATTCAGATACCTGCAGATTATTCTCCTTCTCAATGCAAATGCTCAGATTCAAAGTGATTCTACAAATTGAGACATGGAGAGGTTTACTTGAAAGGAAAGAACACAAGATTAGAGGTAAGGGGCTGGATGGTTAAGTGTTTTGAAAGAAGGACCATCCCAAACTAGTTCTGTTGAATTAGACAGAGGATGCCCTTGCGGTGAAGAGAGTTTATTCTGCAGTAAAAATTCTACACCACAACAATGACATGTTTTTCAGTCATCCAAAATGCCAAAGTAAATTTGGGTTTGATTGTCAAAATAATTTAATTCAGGTCGGGAGGGGGGGGGCAATGAATGAGTTAGAATTTTATATAGTAACTTATTTCTAAAGGCAATAACACATTTAAAAGGACAAGGCCAGGATTGATATGTGGCTTTTCGTAGTATGAGAAAGGTTGCCCTTCGTTGTGTATCCTAAAAATGAATTGCGATTCCCTTATCAATATATAAATGGCATCACAGAATTGTGCTACATGAGGGGTAAAAAAAGGGAAAAGCACACAACCTGACACAGATCCTCTTCCCTTGGTGGACTTAATCAGTAGCATCTCTGCCACCCTTCCCTGCATCCAATATGCTACGGTCACCAAGTGCATGAGCTGTAGTCTCTGCACAAAGTAAAATGTGTTGTTTTACAGGCAGAGTTGAAAACAAATATTTATGTACACTTATACAGATGTATTTTTTGGGTGAAATGGCCAGGACATGTTGAGCACATAACCCTTTACAGAGTGGGTGCAGTGAACGAAATGCACACAGCAGCGTTTACCTGTGTCTCTCTTCTTTAATGCGTGCTGTGAGATGTCATGGTATTTCCTAACACCATAATATTACCAGATGGTCACTGTACTCTGCTGGACAGAAGTGCATGCTCTCTAAGACCTCAAGCCGCTTAGAGCCCAGAGTTTGGAGGAGTGGGAAGGGTGGTGATAACTTTCTGCTCCGAAATGGACGAAGGGCCAGATGTTTTGCAATTGTGCAAAAATCATTGGCTTGACTACAGCCTATAATCATAAAGGGCCTACATTAATAAACACTACTTAAACACTCTAGCCCAGTGTGACTGTCCCCATTGGTGTTACATAAGGCAATAGGCCCTGTACATATAAAGCAATGCTTCATATAATATCTTCCTGGCTGAAAGTTGGAGGTTTCCAGATGCACTTACTTGTTCTTGTGACCTGACTGCTGGTACAGCAAATGTGAAGGGCCATGAATAGCAGCAATGTGGGAGTTAGTTAACTAATCTTACAACCTGCTTACACCAGATGTACACCTTGCATACCCAGCGTACTGTCCTATCTGGTGTATAATGTTTACACATGACATGACTGACCCAACCCAAGGTTTATTGGTCTTTCTGAGTCACTAGGCATACATATGGCCTGCTCTATTCCAGTCCTCCACTCCTACTAGCCTATGCAATGCATTAAGTTTACATTTGACTGTATCCTCTTGGACCCACAAGTTGGAAGCCATCTTGTTGATAAAGGAGACAAACTTGTTGTTGATGTCTTTAATCTGCTTCTTCCCCATGGAGCAGATCTGGTGCAGCCGGGGGTCGATGGGCAGGGAGGGGAGCAGGATGCCAAAGGTGATCCAGGTAACCCTGCCCATTATTATTCAGGGTCAAGGCACTCGTGTACCTCTACAACCCACGCTGGTATCCCACGCCCTGCTGCTGGACCAAGGGAGGCTGGACAGGGACCTCTGCTGCTGAACCTCCGTCTATCCCCATACAGAATCCTATACAGAATCATGTCTGGGTCACCATTAACACCCGTTCTCGCACTCATTGTTCCGCTCCCACAGAGCCTTCACCCTCTCATTCTGTAAAGATTCAGCAACTTTATGGCTATCTAATCAAACAACATAGTTTTCTGTACAGTCTCTATCATGTACTTAAGTATTTTAAGATGTTCTCATATGTGATAATGGAAAAGGATGCTCGGTAAAATAACGTATTGCCAAGGATCACACATTTTGGTCAAGCTGGAAAGCTGGGATTGAACCTAGATTTCGCAGTTGCACTATGCGCAATTCAGTCGAATGCTTGGTATCTCTCTCTGCCATCAAATGTAACACATTGGGCTTAGTTCTTGGAGGATGAAATTAGCGTTTGGGTGAGAGACAGAATCCAAATTGTATTTCGGGTAGTTTTTCAGATCGCAAACCTTGCCCAAGTACATAACAGCCCTTAAGAACTAACATAGTCTATGTTACATGTTTTTTTTTTAAAACATTGTTAGGATAAAAATAAAAAAATAAAGAGACAGAGCAGACCTTTAAATGTGCAAAGAAACCTGAAATTAGTGTAACATACTGTGGTAACCTAGGGGAGCAGCATTAATGCATCATGGCCCGGAAGCTACTGCTGCACCCCATGAAGGCCCCCACCTCTAACACTAACTGAGCAAGCGGCATGTGTAGCAGCCACCTGCTCTGTGATCTGCATCAAAGCACAAAACCCATGGCAAATTAAAAGAAACCTGCTACAAGTCCTTGCACAGTGTTCTGCTTGTTGCCCGACCTCATACAAATTGCCAACACTGCTCCTTGCACTTCAACGGCAAGAAAGAGACCTTTATGACAATAAGAGGGAAGGCTTTAACCAACTAAAAAATAAAACTATACATTGGCTCGGCCAGCATAGACCGCTCCCATGTGCTATTAACAATGAGATTGTTCACGTACGGCGACTCCCCTGGCTGGGGAGCAGAGTAAAGGATATAGAGGGGGATTTAATAATCATAAATTTTAGAGACCCAGGGGCGGTTACACACATTCTTAATTGGATGCCAAGGATCACTGGTTCACTTATTGTTCCTTGTGATCTAACTTATTTCTATCCCAGACCTCAGGTGCCTGCTATAACATCTGTTGGGGTACCTTTTGGCCCGTTGAACAACCCTCTCGGTATGCTAAACAACCAATATATGTGTCAGCATCCAAATTCCAAAATGACAAAAAATGTGCTTGGATGGAATATTGTACCACATAGGGAGAATAGGAATAATTATAGAGGCCTGGACCATCCGCAAAGCGCTAGGGGAATGAATCATTTGTTGCCATTCACCCCTTTTGAGACATCGAATAGGTTCGAAGCATTCTCTGGTCTAGATGACTGTGAATGACGGTCGGGGTCCTCCCTTAATAGGTCTGATTTGAGGCAAGTCTCCAGTACCCCCTCTATTACTTCAAATGCCCTCATAACAGGGCCTATGCAGGAGGAGGATATAGCCCCATGTAAATTCCTTAGTTGGAACATAGCAGGCCTAAGAGCTAAAAGGGAAGATCCGTTATGGATCAACTTCATTGCTTCCTTTGATGTAATAGCTATTCAAGAATCCTGGGAAACCTCAGTAAATGTTTGGCTGGATGGTTTTGCTACTTTCTTTGTACCAGCGACACGCAGCTTAGTAGGGAGAGCTAAGAGGGGTCTAATTTTCCTTTTTTCCCTTAATCTTGCGGGGTCTTTTAAGCAGTTAGATACAGGCTCCCCTAATCTTTTGATTGTGGAATGTACTGTTTCCTTGATCTATTCCATTTTATTAATTAATTTTTATAATTCCTGGGAGAGGGCAATGGCACTGATCACATTGCACACCTAGAGAAATTTTTATACAATTTCAGTCTTAACAAGCACACTGCATTTGAGCTTATCATGTTAGGTGATTTTAACACCCATTTATGCAACTTTCCCCGTTATTCGGGTGAACAAGTGGGATTTTCAGGGGTGTCTACACCTCACTTTGAACATACAAAACCAGGTGAAGCGCTAGAAGTTTTATTGGCTAGCTTTAATCTCTATGAATCCCTAAATACAGATGGGAGGGAAAGAGTTCCCACCTATAAAGAAACGCCGCAAGGGTCTATAATCGACTATATATTCACCACCCCGGTGTTACAAACAAAGGTATTAACCTATAGAACAATTCAGTCACCCTATAGCGATCATAACCCTGTGTTATTGGAGATGCGTTGGGGAGACCTTAAACGCGAGGGCCTGGGCCGCCCACAGGCGCAGGTGGTACTTGTGCCTTCTGATCAGGGCAGAAGGCTCAAGTGGGGTAAGGTGATCCCAGATGATTTTATGGCAACTTTATTGCCTAAAATCGAGGGAGACATAGAGTTATGTTTAGAGCAAGAGGCCTCCAATAGCACAATTGTTCGGGCTTTTGAATCTATATGTGTCCAAATAACGAAGGACCTGACAGTCATGCCCACTAAGAGACTTCCTAGTACATTGAAGTGGTTTGATGCTGATTGCTCACGAATACACACCCGTTTAATGCACGCATTAAAAGCAACATCAAGGGATAGGCTGCTCATTGCCAATTTGAGGAGGGAATACAAAAGGACCTTAAAGGGGAGAAAAAATGAAATTAAAAGTGAAGCGTGGGACAGACTTCTCTCCGTCGATGTCTTGCGTGATAGCAAGAAATTTTGGGAGATTATAAATCACCCTTTTTTTGCAGGAGAACAAAATGTAGCCACTGATTGTGTCATCCCGGATGAGAAGTGGGTCCTTCACTTTAAAGATGTCTACGGCGACAAGAATAGTACACCCTCGTGCCGCCAAACGATAGCGCGGGTCTCCCCCCCGATAGTTTTTTTAGAGGAGGAGGTGCTTAAGGCTATTTTGGAGACCTCAAAAAATAAGGCCCCGGGGGCGGATGGCGTACCGGCGGACCTATATAGACATTCTCCGAAAATCTGGTCCCAGGTACTAACTAAAGTCTTCAGGGCAGCGAATGATAAGGTGCTCCCCAATACCTGGGCAACCTCCATTATAGTGCCAATTTTAAAAAAAGGACAACGTGAGTATCCGGGGTGTTATAGACCCATTTCCCTCCTTGACTCGGCCATTAAAATCTTAGGCAGGGTAATATTGGCTAAACTCAGTGAAAATTTGGAGGATTGTGGAGGGCTTTCAAACATACAATATGGGTTCAGAGAGAGACGAGGCACCCTGGACCAATGTTTGAATTTGCATCTTTTAATTGCCAAATATGTGGTGGCCGTGGAAGGGACTCTTTATTTGGCCTTCATGGACCTCTCCTCGGCCTTCGATTTGGTAAACAGGTCCAAACTGTGGTCAATCCTTCTAGAGATGGGGATAGACCCTCCCCTTGTTACTTTTATAGCCTCCTTACACCAGGACTTATTTGCCAAAGTAAGGGTTACAAATGAGGGGAGGTGCACAGGCACTTTTAGGTCAGAGAAAGGGGTTCGCCAAGGGTGTATCCTGGACCCCCTCCTTTTCACCATTTATATAAATGGGCTGGAAAAACATCTAAAGGGGGGGGGGCAGATGTGCCGCGTGTGGGAGGGCAACAGGTCCCGGCCCTCCTATACGCGGACGATGCGGTACTGATTGCCCGTACGGGCATCGGTCTACAGACACTATTGGGTCATTTTGGCTCCTTCATGGAAAAACTTGACCTAAAGGTAAATGCGAAAAAATCTCATTCTATGATAGTGGGTAAGCAGAGAGGAAAATTGAGATCCAAAACCTTCAAATGCAAGGGTGAGGTGGTTTCCAGGGTTCCGGTTTTCCCCTATCTGGGGGTCCTTTTCGATGAAAGGGGGTCTTGGGCCCCCCAGATACATGTGAAAAGTTTAGCCTTGGCCCGTTCAACAACTGCCCTGTTGGGTTTCACAAAAAGGTTGGGGGCCAGGCCAATGGAAGCACTTTTGAAGGTTTATAACACCAAGTGTATTCCCATTGCCACCTATGGGGCCGCCTTGTGGGGATATGTTAATCAAGACAAAATTCAAAGGGTAGAAAATAGGTTAATTAGACTATTGCTCTCAGTTCCAAAATCGACCCCTACGTTTAGCATCCATGAGGAAGTAGGTCTGTGTTACATTACAGATAAGCTGAATCTGGCACCTCTCTTACTTTGGGCAAAGACATGGCTGAATCCAGAATTAACCTTGAATCATCTTATTCTGGAGGACGTCATGTCTTTGGACCATGCCATGAAAATACCTTGGTTGAAGTATCTAAAAAACACATTTTCTGTCTTAGGTAGACCGGAACTTTTTTTATCTCCTCGTAATATTAAGAGAGAGGACGTAAAGTGGATTAAAGTCCATTTTACAGATATGATCTGCCTTAATAGAGAGGGGAAGGAAATAATGAAACCATCTGTAAGAGCACACTCTATGTTAATCACTACCCCAACCCTGGAACCATACCTGAATTTTGTTACAAGACCCCTTCATAGATTTTTATTAGCGAGATTCAGGTTTAATTTGATTCAATTTTCTTTGGGTTGCTATTTATCTTGGAATCATTGGAAAGATGCCCCCCCTTGTGAATGTGATAATTTCTCTGAGCAAGATACCATGCATTTTACGATGTTTTGTGGGTTTTATACTGCTTCTAGGAAAAAACATCTGTTACCTGTGCTGAGGGAGGCGGGCTTCATTCAAGTTAGACCCGCATTAATCTACCTCCAGATGTTGGGCAATATTTACATTACTTTTAGCGTCGCCAGTTTCCTAGCAGAAGCTTTTCGCACTAGAAATAAACGTGTACCACTGAACATTTTACTGTAAATAAGGTATCTTTTAAAGAATGTGTCAGACACGATGTAGTTTAGTAAAATATTGGCTTGCCCTGCTTTTGTATAAAATATGAAATGTGATTTTAATGTATTTGTATTGTATGTGCTTTTATGGGTTTTTTAAAATCGAATAAAGTGTGCTTTGACTGACTAACCTTTATGTTTTGCCTGCTCATGTGTTAAAGCCGGTGGCTGATAAACGGTTTTACGTGAAGCAGTGATGTGTGCGCTTTATGAGCGTGCGTGCACGCTAGGAGAAGCCAATGTGCGGGTGCATGCAAGCACGTATGCTTGCAGGGAACATTGTTCAGGAGTATACACATTTTTACTAAATTTCGTAAATTCCTCTATAAATATCTTGGTCTTTGAATAGAGTTTTCTATTCAGATGATTGAATAGGGTTGATAGAGGTGTGTTGCTTCCTAACCTTCAACTAATTAGCCAGGAGTTTCCTTACTTTATTAGGTCTACTATAATAATGGGCACTTTCTACATAGTAATATGGAAGAGGCATTATCAGTAGTTATTTTATTAAAGTTTAGGTTAGCTTGAACAAGTTCTTGTACAATAGAATCAGAGACTGAAGTATAGAGTTGATGTTCTAGGTGTTTTATAGGAGATAATACGAATTTATGTTGTTTAGCAAAGTGCTTCTTCTTTTTAAACAAAGTCAATGATAAAACCACGGGCTATGGCTTTAAACGTATCCCATAATAATTTGGGAGTAGTATCTAAACCTGAATTAAGTGCAAACAATTCGTCAGGAAAAGTAGTGAATGAAGTAGTGAAAGGAGGGTCAAGTAAAAGAGAACTGTTAAACCTCCCTTTATTCAAATTGAGATGTGCCGGGAGTAGATCCAGTTCTGCAACAACTAGGACATTGCCATAGATAACAATAGGTTCAATAGTAGACGCAATGTGCTTTTGTGCTAGTAGTTTGCTAAGAAAAACTTAATCCAAATGAGAGAGGGAACCATGTGAAGGATAATAAAAAGATAAGTCTTTTGCAGAGGGGTTTACACAATCTCCATGCATCTAGCAGGTGATTCTAGGAAATAGCGGAATGAAATTATTTATGTGTTTTTTGGGGAATAAAATGAACTTGAGATTTTTGGTTTATAAATCGGTCAATAATCTGATTACAATCACCACCTAAAATAAAAAATTAATCTTTAAACTGAAGACATTTCTTAGTTATATGAGGCCAGAAGGAGTATTCCGGTTGGGTTTGGCCTTTTACATTGAAAACATTTAGCGGAATATTATTAATCAGCAATTTAACAATCACCCATCTGCCTTCCAAGTCCATTTCTTGAGTAATAACAATGCATTTGAATTTTCTATGACATAAAATAATTACTAAATTTTTTTTATTAAATGTAGGGAAGACAAAAAACAAACTCACCCAATTACAAGTAAGCTTTAAAGCCTCCACCTCTGTGAGGAGTGTTTCTTGGAGGAAGACTATATCAGGATTGTAGGAAGCTAAGTGAGATAATATTCTCTGCCATTTATTAGCGTTAACAAAATCCTGTACACTCCAGGATATAGCTCTGAATGTAAGACTGGCAAATAAATAGAAAACTAAACGATAAACAATATTGAGAGTAAAGGAAATAGAAAGAAGGCAGATTGCAGGAAGGAAATAGGAATACAAGTTGATGACCAAAGGGGGAGACAGGGGTATGAGCAGGAAAAGGGGAAGAACAAGGAAAAATAACAAATTGAACAATAGAAGACAGTGCATGTCAAAATTGATGACTGAGGTACACACCTTTTAAGGAACAGGAAGAAAAATGGGATGGTGACACACTTGTAAAGACTGTAAAAAACACAGTTGATGGACAGAATGTAGAACAATGTCATACATTCACCCCAGTACAGGGATCTGGGCCTAAATCCATCGTTTTTTTGCACTCCACACCACCCTGGGTTAGACACTGGCTATATGCAAATCAGCTCTGACCCTGTGCCTCATGGGAACAGTCCAGTCCGAACTACCAAGCCATGCCTTTCCCAGACCGGAATCAAGCATCCAAGGACCGGTTTCTGGCTATCAGCCTTCATCAGCCTGGATAGCTTGACTCCAGTGGTGTGGAGAGCCTGGGACTCACGTCTGAGCATACCCAGCACACTCGGGGTGAAAATTGCAAAGAACACAGTTGATGGACAGAATGGGGTGAATGTATGACATTGTTCTACATTCTGTCCATCAACTGTGTTTTTTGCAATTTTCACCCCGAGTGGGCTGGGTATGCTCAGACGAGAGTCCCAGGCTCTCCACACCACTGGAGTCAAGCTATCCAGGCTGAATGAAGGCTGATAGCCAGAAACCGGTCCTTGGATGCTTGATTCCGGTCTGGGAAAGACATGGCTTGGTAGTTCGGACTGGACTGTTCCCATGAGGCACAGGGTCAGAGCTGATTTGCATATAGCCAGTGTCTAACCCAGGGTGGTGTGGAGTGCAAAAAAACGATGGATTTAGGCCCAGATCCTTGTACTGGGGTGAATGTATGACATTGTTCTACATTCTGTCCATCAACTGTGTTTTTTGCAATTTTCACCCCGAGTGGGCTGGGTATGCTCAGACGTGAGTCCCAGGCTCTCCACACCACTGGAGTCAAGCTATCCAGGCTGAATGAAGGCTGATAGCCAGAAACCGGTCCTTGGATGCTTGATTCCGGTCTGGGAAAGACATGGCTTGGTAGTTCGGACTGAACTGTTCCCATGAGGCACAGGGTCAGAGCTGATTTGCATATAGCCAGTGTCTAACCCAGGGTGGTGTGGAGTGCAAAAAAACGATGGATTTAGGCCCAGATCCTTGTACTGGGGTGAATGTATGACATTGTTCTACATTCTGTCCATCAACTGTGTTTTTTGCAATTTTCACCCCGAGTGGGCTGGGTATGCTCAGACGTGAGTCCCAGGCTCTCCACACCACTGGAGTCAAGCTATCCAGGCTGAATGAAGGCTGATAGCCAGAAACCGGTCCTTGGATGCTTGATTCCGGTCTGGGAAAGACATGGCTTAGTAGTTCGGACTGGACTGTTCCCATGAGGCACAGGGTCAGAGCTGATTTGCATATAGCCAGTGTCTAACCCAGGGTGGTGTGGAGTGCAAAAAAACGATGGATTTAGGCCCAGATCCTTGTACTGGGGTGAATGTATGACATTGTTCTACATTCTGTCCATCAACTGTGTTTTTTGCAATTTTCACCCCGAGTGGGCTGGGTATGCTCAGACGTGAGTCCCAGGCTCTCCACACCACTGGAGTCAAGCTATCCAGGCTGAATGAAGGCTGATAGCCAGAAACCGGTCCTTGGATGCTTGATTCCGGTCTGGGAAAGACATGGCGTGGTAGTTCGGACTGGACTGTTCCCATGAGGCACAGGGTCAGAGCTGATTTGCATATAGCCGGTGTCTAACCCAGGGTGGTGTGGAGTGCAAAAAAACGATGGATTTAGGCCCAGATCCTTGTACTGGGGTGAATGTATGACATTGTTCTCCATTCTGTCCATCAACTGTGTTTTTTGCAATTTTCACCCCGAGTGGGCTGGGTATGCTCAGACGTGAGTCCCAGGCTCTCCACACCACTGGAGTCAAGCTATCCAGGCTGAATGAAGGCTGATAGCCAGAAACCGGTCCTTGGATGCTTGATTCCGGTCTGGGAAAGACATGGCTTAGTAGTTCGGACTGGACTGTTCCCAGGAGGCACAGGGTCAGAGCTGATTTGCATATAGCCAGTGTCTAACCCAGGGTGGTGTGGAGTGCAAAAAAACGATGGATTTAGGCCCAGATCCTTGTACTGGGGTGAATGTATGACATTGTTCTACATTCTGTCCATCAACTGTGTTTTTTGCAATTTTCACCCCGAGTGGGCTGGGTATGCTCAGACGTGAGTCCCAGGCTCTCCACACCACTGGAGTCAAGCTATCCAGGCTGAATGAAGGCTGATAGCCAGAAACTGGTCCTTGGATGCTTGATTCCGGTCTGGGAAAGACATGGCGTGGTAGTTCGGACTGGACTGTTCCCATGAGGCACAGGGTCAGAGCTGATTTGCATATAGCCAGTGTCTAACCCAGGGTGGTGTGGAGTGCAAAAAAACGATGGATTTATGCCCAGATCCTTGTACTGGGGTGAATGTATGACATTGTTCTACATTCTGTCCATCAACTGTGTTTTTTACACTTGTAAAGACGTCACAACAAACAAGGGGCAACATATCACACCAGAACGTGGAATAGAATGAGTAGGAAACAGGCATTGTAAGAATCTTGATGACCTTCAGGGGAAGTAAAAAAGAAGTGAATTGAACAAACAACAAACAGCCAGCATTGCATAGCCTATGCAGGAGTGAATTAAAACTGAAAACACAATACGTTTTTGTATTAAAATCAGCGTAAGGAGAGAGGGACCAGCGGTGCCCTACAAAATTGTCTAGTGACAGTTAAGAAAATTCCTGAGAACAGCTGGATTATCAAAAGTGGTAATGTTGTTCCGAAATGTGACTTTGAATGTGCACAGATAAAATAAGCCATAGCGTGCACCTAAAACTCTCCGCGCAGGATAAAGTTAGAGGCAGTGTTTTCTTCATTTAACCATAGCGGTGGAGACATCTTGTGACAGAATTATTTTTGTGCCAGGCCATGTAACTTGATTTTTTGATTTGGCTGCATTCATAACTTTCAGAAGATCCATGAATTCGAAAAATAAAATAATCACACCACATGGTTTGGTCGTGACAGCTGGAGAGGACACGTGAGGGTCCATTCTGTGAGCACACTGGATATTTAAATCAACACAATACGGTAAGTCTAGAAGTTTCAGCAGAAATTAGGTGAAGAAGGAAACAGGCCTTCAATCCCTTCAGAAAGACCATATAAATGAAGGTTATTATGTTTGTTTCTAATTTCTAGGTCTTCCGCATGTTTCTTCAGCAATATAACTTCCTTTTTCAAAGCTGTGATTTTAGTAGAGACATCCTGTATGCCACTTACATGCTCTACCAATGTAATTCTAGACTCCATAGTTAACCATCTGTTATCAAGGGTTTAAATGTGACAATTGGTTTCTTCAAGAAAAGATATTAAGACATGAATTTCCTCGAATATACTTTCAACAACATACAGGAGATGTTGACTTTGGTGGAGAAGGAGGATCCTGTCTGAGACTTTTAGTAGAGGAGGGCTAGTGCAATTCAATTGTGTAAGCACTGAAACTGTTGCTCGAGAAGTGGCAGACTGAGCCATGTTAAAAGAGGCACATGCACTATCCATTGAGGTCACTGTAGAAAAAGGGCTAGAGGCTGGTCAGCAAATAGAATGACCTTTACTTAAAAATAAAGGTTTCTTAATTCTGCCTATATTTAACTTGGTCACACCCAAAAATGAAACAAAGCCTAACAAAATAACTCAGTCAAAAAGCTCTGCGAATCCCTCCAAGATAATATTTGGAATGCCAGTATCTTAGAAACCTTGTAAGTATGACGCAATGACTACCCAGGATATTGCCATGAAAAGACTGTAGACAGCTTGGGAGGTAGAGAAGAGCTATGTTAAAGCACCATGTGTGGTGTTAAAAATAAAGAAAATTTAACATGCAGGTACCTCAGGACCAATTGTAGTGCTGAGGAGAATGTGTTAATTGTGATAAATTTAAAATGGCAGCTGTAATGCTCCAAATGATGTGACCACTTCTAAAAACTCCAAACTGCCATAAGGAGGAGCATTAAAATGTGGAGAATGTAGGTCAGAAGTTGTTCCACTGCTTAAAGAATGCAGTTGCACTAACTCAACATGCCTGAAATTGCATTTATTTTATTGGTGGTTCCAGCGCAGTGCAGAAATCTGAGATTAGTCGCCCATCTTGAGTGGCGTCTTAGCCACGCTCTTACACTCACATTTTAAATTGTTCAACTCTTCCTAGAAAAAGCAGCATGCTCAGGTTGTCTCATCTGGATTATAACCTCAACTGAGTACACCATTGTAGTCCAGAGTCCTCCCCTATAATTATAGCATTTAGCATTCCACCTGAGGAATACCATGTTTGGGATTCTGTGCAATCCCAAAGATTACTTATTGGGTTTCTAATATATTGGAAGTGGACCAGCACCCGAAGGACTTAGTTTAGTCCATATCAAAACCTGAATATGCCACTTGGGGGTAATCCACACCCTTGTTTCTAATATGTCCATATGAGGAATCTGTCTAGTGGATGAAAATGTTAAGGGAACATTTGATGACCTTTGATAGTTATGGGAGTTTGAGTTACACAAAAAAATGTTTATCGAATTGGCTCAATTCAACTGACTTGATAAAGAGCAGGTCAAACTACCTCTTAAAAAATGTTGTTGGTATTGGGCGTTCTGAGACAAGAAAATCAGAAACTTATTGTCATATTGAGATCTGGAGATCAAAATGAGGTGGTAACAGCCTATGTGCCAAGGGTGCATATACTAACCATTGACATCAAAGGCAGAGAGGTCAAGCTGGACTCCATTCTCAGTTCGTTCTACTCAGACAGCATGCTTGAGCAAGATCTGACAAGACTGAGATATAAAACACCACCATACATGTTGCACACTAATATTTATATAAACCTTAGCAAAGCCAAACTTGTCTGAGTCTGGGATCCTAGATCTGCAGGATGAAGCCTTTCACTTGCCCAGTAATGTCTTGCAACAAATGACACATGCCTGATTGCATGGTGTTCAGATGCAGTTTCTTGAGGTGACCTGCCAGAACAAATATGCCCCAAAACAATCTTGTGAATGTGTCACATTATGAGCAATGATGACAGATCCTTTTTGGAGTCCAGCTAATTTACATATATCTTACATCTGCCATAAACAGGCTTCAGGGTTTCTGAATCCGTAAGCGATTAAGTGTGAAAAGCTTTCAGTTTTTTCTTTCCCTTTTCACTTTAATGTATAAGGCCCAAACATACTAACACTATGCACCATTGCAAAGGTATGCAAATTGGTGCAACACATTGGTAATTTGGTTTCTGGAGCAAAAGTTATTTGGCACAGGAAGATATCATTTGTCAGCACAAAAAGCACTTTGCACTGCATGGTGTCACTTTGAGTCCAGAGGGTGTTACTGGAGATTTACAGTGCAAACACCCATAGTTTTAGATGCAAAGCACAATTTGCTAAGATGGCCAGACTGAGCTCTGCCTCAAAAACTAAAACCTCCTTGCAGCAAGTGCTAACAATTAGAAACATTTTCATTTCCCACAAAAATCCATGCATTTCATGTGTGCTGAAGATCACGGCACTAATCTAATGTGTGGGATCATTCTATGTCTGTCTAGATATAGGAATGTGTACTGGAAGGGCATGATTCTGCTTTAAATCCTATGCTAGACAGCACACAATCACCTCTGTAAGGCAATCTGTCACGCAAGGTTGACTTAAAGTGCACCAGCACAGGGGAAGACAGCAGAAGCAGACTAATCTTAGTTGATAAAGTGCTGCACTGAGTTTTCCCCCTTCCACAAAGCGGTACAGAAAATGTGGTTGCTGCACTGTGTTGTTTTACAAAGTAGAAATATGTCCCAAAGGATGCTAGGCCTTTAGAGGTTAGTCACAGTTTTTATCCAATAGTTCCCTGTAAGGTAGCTCATGAAGGTTCCAGCAGGTAAGAGGGGTATTTGCTTGACAGACAGTCTTTAAGAAACTTAACACAATAGATCCTAAGACATTTGTTTGAATAACTACCATATTGCAAACTGTGACCCAACAAGCTGTTGGACATGTAATGATATGCTCTCAATTATTTATACTTCCATGTTTAACCTGCATCAAATACTTTTCAATGTGACTTTTAAGAGTATATTTTGTATTTACCACCCAGGCCCTATTTAGAGTATCTAACTTTCCGATTACCTGACTATTCCCATACTTAGAGGAAGGTTGTACTTCAATGCCTGAGTGACAGCAAGCTGAATATTTCCTTGTCTATCCAAACAGCAGATAACCACGTTGTTAGGTGTGCAGTGGATTACTAGATTATCTTTCAATGTTCACTGCTTGCACTGGAATTGCTGGTGTGCATTGGAAACCACCCTGTTGTTGCCTGGCATTGCAGTCTATGATGTCAGAATATCTGCTGTGTTACTGATTGAAAGGTTGCAGTAGAGACTCCTAATGCACATAGTTCCATGTTGTACCACACCACATGCATTGTGTGCATTGCCACTATTTGCTTGCTGCCATGTAGAGTTGCAAATGAATGTACGCCTCCTTCTCTAAAGAGCATCTATAGTGCTCTGGTGTAGCAGACATGAGAGTGACAGTACCCGTAGTCCATTAACCTAAGCAAGTGAGCAGTCCAAGGTTGACAGTGCACTCTAATAACTATCATATTAACAGAAACCACATCCTCACATGGGTAGGCATAAGACTATATACTACATATCAAATATTTGTTATCTCAATTAAAGAAAATGTGATTCATACACTTCCAAGAAACTACATATAGACACATTACTATAGCCTCAAATCTCTCTGGGTCCTATTTGAACAATTGGATGCATTTAGAAGGAGGTGAAATATGCTATGTAATTTATGAATGTATTTTTTAAAACAAACAATACGCATGAGAAGATTCTCTAACTTGCTTAGCCATCCTATTGCTCAGAAACCTTTATAGAGTTGGGGATGCTTGAGCCTGCCTGACATATATGACACTATGCGGAAATCTGGACGGAGGATTCCAAACACATTCATAATTAGCCTTCTCCTGGCTTATCAGAAAAGTCATATTCAACATACAAACTGAACTCTTAACTAGGAAACTGATCAATATAAGAGTTTGTGAAGGACACTCGTACTTCACGTCTTTCTTCTGGTAAACATGCCTCTGCAGCCACCCGATGCTTGTAGCTATCAGAAGTCAGGCAATGATGAAACATAAATTAATAAATGAGGAGACTTTGTTGTATTGTATTTGTAATTATATAGCACTTTCTATATCCCTTGACTGGCCTAAAATGCTTTCTGGAAGATTCTATTGCATTATTTAAATAGAGCTTCATTCAATTTGTGAGGTCATAAGACACTCTTGCTTGTATTGGGTCCTTGGGAGCCCCTTCGGATGCACAGCTGAAAGGGTGTTGTTTGAAGTTTGGCCTAGGTGAGACATTTTGGGTGAGATGCGTTAGGTTTAAATGGAGTGGTGGAAGCATAGTGCCTCTTGTGTAGATGCGCATAAAAATGGAGTGTCGTAGATAGTGTGAGAATAGATGCTTTCACAAATGCAGATGTTCCCTCTCTCATCAGGCAGGCAGGCCTCAAGGTGTTAGCCATATCCACAGTTTCTCCAGTAAGTTTTTCAGACTTTGGTTGATGTTCCCTTCCCTCTGGACGACTAGCTGTCATGAAGAAAACAGCAGTGGTTGCACAGTAGATCTTCTGATACTCTGCAGAACATTCTCTTCCTTGGTCAAGCAGAATTTGGAACACGAACAAAGTGGAGTGGAGTGACTGTCTTTTATTCTCATTTTCCAGACAGGGGATGTCAATCACCTGTCTGCGGACCAGGGACTGATTTGGTTACCATTCAAATGCCCTTTTCTGACTGTAGTACTGATGCAATCTTTGTGCAAGGTGATGCCTCTCACAGCAGGTTGTGATGATGCTGTGTCTATGCTCTCTGCTTCAATATCTGGAACTCAACCCACTGACCATATGAAAGCAGGCAATACACTTCCACTGTCTCAGGAAGCTGTATCAAGGTTGCATCCTATGCCATGCAAAACAAAGGGCAAACAAAAATGGATCCAATTGCTGCCAGCAACTCACATCTCACCTCTCACAGTGACTCTAGCAACAATATGTGTTCCACACATCCACCATGTGTCCACTCATAAAACACATACAAAATGTCATATCAAGGGTCTTGGTCTTACATGGAGACAGAACTTTGCATGAGTTGGGAAAGCAAGCCAGACTCCTCTCTGAGACAGTAAGAAGGTCTGCTCTTGACTAGTAATTCACACAAATCAGTATACAGCCACCAACTCTTCATGTCTACAACCCAGGACACGTAGAGAGTCCCATGTAGACTAAAGAGGCTATGCTTGGTATGCCACTCAAGTTAGGTTTTGAACCTGTGTGTTATCGTGAACAGGCCTAGGCCACAGTTCACAAGCCGAATTAGTGCACTAGCAGGACCAATGAAAAGTCAGCTTCTCAGTTTCACATGCAGTTTGTCTTTCATTGCAGTGCAGATGTACACACCTGCATACCAGGGAGCACACATTGCAGCCCCAACAATATCATTCATGGCAGTGCAGATGTACACACCTGCATACCAGGCAGCAAACATTGCAGCCCCAACAGTATCACATGTAAAACCTACTTTTGACAGGCATCAGTTAGGCCCACTAGGATGGAGGGTGTCTACTTGTAGCATTAGAGACCAAAATAAATAGTGTCACTGTTAAATTGACTTAGGATTAGAATTTAGAGTCCACTCAGTTTCATCTAAGTGCCCACCCATTGGAGGCTCTGTTAAATCACCAAAGGTATACTATATGGAAATCATCCAAGAGCGGCTAAGGGCTCATCTACTAGAAGGGCTGTCAAACCATCAAAGGAAAACTATAAGGAAGCCACTCTGAAGATACCTTTACAAACAAAAAAACATTTACTAACACTTCAGTGTTTTCTTTCATAGAGTTATGCTCATTTGCAGGATATACATTTGTATGATTTGACCAAGACTGGTGTTGTTTAACCGTACATATTATGTCATGAGGGATATAGTGAACACAATTACAAGCACCCAAAATAAGAATATACATTGGTCAGGGAAACAGGAAGCATATCGTTATCTGGTCGCATGCTGAAAAACTACTAAGGCATCAAGTGCCACAAATGCGAAGAAACCCAGACTAGTATATCCCACTCAAGCGTAGAAAAGGGCCATTCCAAAGCATGTTTTGCCTTGGAAGTCTGTGAAAGTCCCAAATATGTACACTTGTTAAGATTCCCAGATTCCTCTCCAACCATTTTTGCACCTTAGAAAATAGTTATGTATTTGCTCCTATTCCACAATGAGAAGGGTAACAGATCACCCAAGATTTGCTTGCGTTGTTGTGGAAGAAATTTCTCCATGGGAAAACTGTTTTCACTCAGTCAAAAAAAAAGAAAAAAAGTGTGCAATTAAATGCCGGTTCCAGTACATGTTTGATGAGTTCTACTTTATATAAAACCCCAAAGGGCAGGAATAAGAGCCAGATGGAATAGTTACAAGACCTTACCTGTGTAATGATGTCGATGTAAAGTGAAAGTGCCCAGTGACCGAAATGGTCAGGCACTAGGACCGGCCCGAGTGAGGGACGAGGGCGGGCGGAAAGGGAGGAGCTGGGGAGACCATGTGGGCAGGAAGGGCAGTGAGCTGTTGGGATTTGAAGAAGGAGGACATGCAATAAAGAAGGTGCCTGATAATAACACACGGTGTCTGCCTGAGTTCTTGGGGGCTAGACACTACAACTGGCGACGAGGGTACAGGAAACCCTGAGCGTGTGGACAGCCACAGCAGCAACCGGTGACCGACTGGTCCGGAGCTCGCCCAGCGTCTGGAGGCTCGAGCGCGCTGCAGGAAAACGCCCACCGAGTGCCCACCTCGGCGGCGATAGTGTGCAGCGGAAGAAAACGCCCACCGAGTGCCCACCTCGGCGGCGATAGTGTGCAGCAGAAGAAAATGCCCACCGAGTGCCCACCTCGGCGGCGATAGTGTGCAGCGGAAGAAAACGCCCACCGAGTGCCCACCTCGGCGGCGATAGTGTGCAGCGGAAGAAAACGCCTACCAAGTACCCACCGCGGCGGCAGAAGCGTAAGAAAATTGCCCTACCTTGATCGTGACTCAAGCGGTGGACCACGGCTGCGGTGAGTGAATTTGCCGATCAACTGCCCCCCCCCCTCCGTGAAGAAACGAGGAGAAACGGCCGAAATCTCGCTAGAAACGAGATTCCCGGGCGGCCATTTTGAAGTCAGGCAGCATTGACCAATCCCCTGCGAGGGATTGTCGGCAGCCATTTTGAAGTCAGGCATAGAGCCTGAAACAGCAAAAAAGCACTGACAAGCAACAAACAAGCATTGGCAAGTAACAAACAAGCACTGGCGAGTGCAACAAAATAACAAACAAGCACTGGCGAGTGCAATAAAAGCAATAATAAAGCACTGGTAAATGCAATATAGACACAAAAAGAACAAACAAGCACTGGCAAGTGCAATAAAGACAATAAACAAACACTAGCAAGCACAACAAAGCAACAAACAAGCACTGGTGAGTGCAACGGACATAACAAACAAGCACTAGCTAGTGCAACAAAATCAATAAACAGACACTGGTGAGTGCAACGAAGACAACAAACAAGCACTGGCGAGTGCAAAGAAAACAACAAACAAGCAAATACAATAGAAAAATGAAGGCAACGGTAAATAACGACAAGCAAGCAATAAGGAAAACCAGAGAAGCATAAGTAGACAGATATCATGGAAGCCGTCTATCATCAACTAAGTCATAGGATAACACGGGAAGCAAAGGAAACAGTCCTGTGACCGTAGCAGATCAAAATCTTCCTCCCTCATGGCGGTGGGAAAAGCAACACAACGATCCAATCCCTGCATTGAAGTGCCACCCTCAGTGACACAGACTGACATTCAGAATTTGGGCCCTAAATGGAACCGGTGGCTGGAATCACTGGATGAATTTCTTGACCCCACTGGTGAGCGAAGAGATGGAAAATGTCTGACACTACTACTCCAGTTAGTGGGTCATGAGGGCCGACGCTTAATCAGAACATTCTCTGAAAAGGACAAAGAGACTTATGAAAGACTACAAGAGACATTACGCGCCCATTTTAACGCAAAGGACAACATGGATCATGAACGCATCGCCTTCAACACGGCACGGCAGGAGCCAGGAGAATCATTGCCAAACTTCATCACCCGGTTGCAAAGTCTGGTACAATGCTGTCACTTCAACACATTTACAAATGAGGACGCAGTTCGACTCCGGGTAATCGAAGGCTGTTCAAGGTCTAGTACAAAGCACAAGATTCTTCGAGGGCATTGGTCGCTAAAGGAAATGATAAGGAAGGCCGAAGGTGGAGAGCGGGTCAAAGCAAGAGAACTATCAAAAGAACTGCACCTATGTGCAAGACACCAAGACACCAGGAAAGAGACATCTCTAAGGTCGGTGAATAAAGCACAAGAAATAAACAAAGCCAGAAACGGGGAGGGTGAAGACAGATCAGAGATAAGACAACGGGAGAGACCAAGTAACATGAAGTACTCTGAGTCAACAACACAAAAGACCGGGATGATCCAGGAGTGCGACAGCTTCACTAATTCAACCTCAAGGAGTCATTAAACATATGGTGCAAGCGATTATGAAACAGATGAAGTGTCAAGTGGGACAGATGACAGCCTGCCCAACAAATGTGCAAGAAAGGCAAACCATAGAAGGCTGGACCAGTCACGTCAACACTGAAAATCGGTACATGATCACACCCGTAACACAGATGTCATTGCACAAAACAAGCAGGAAGAAGAAGCAAACCGGATAAGACGGACTGATCCACTCAGACACCGGGAAGAGGAAGACGAACGCATCCACGACATCCGAGACAATGAAGAAACTGAGAGGAGGCCATTATCATCACAAGAGAGAGGCAGAGATACAATACCAAGTGGTCAAACACAAGAATTAAATATGTGGTTGTCAAACAACCTCTCCAATCAGATGACACCGAAGTCACTTCAAGAAAGGTACCCGGAGAAACATCCCACAGAGAACTCCGACTCTAGGAGCAGCTCGTCACTGCCTACCTGTTTCAGAAATCCTCTATTAAAGACACACTCAAAGGAACGGTATCAAAGGAAATCGACAGAAGACTCCTCTGATTCAGAAAGCACGTCTGTTCGATCCCTTGAGTCGACCGAGTCATGGTCCCGACGACGGCCATGGCGTCAACCACCTGAGCACACCCCAGAATCAAAGGACATTAGTCACGTCAAGAGTCACTCATCCCACACCAATGTCCCTGAGTACTTAATCACTCCACAAGACAACCTGTCATTTCAGTCGCAGGTACATCAAGATATAAACAATATGCCTTCACCCCTGATATGGTCAGCGAGGCTGACCCAAAGGGCCTACAGGAAGAAAACAGAGATAGTGGACATTGCCCACCGGATGGGAAAGGACCATCCAGTCACTCTGCAAGGAAAACCAGACGTGTTAACAGAGACAGATCATCATCAGATGAGAGAGAAACATGCACAGGCCCAGACAGTCAAAGGGTTCACCAGTCCCAAACATGAGTGGAAGTGGGTGAGACAACCAGAGGCAGCGAAAGAGTCCCCGAACCAAAACCAGATGGTCTTTTCAGATAGCGCCTCACCGTCTGGTATGCATGACTTTGAACAGGAGGGCAGTGTTGCCCTCGACCAGACAAGACAAAAAGAAGTGAAGTCATATGCGGGTGCTCTGAAGAGAGCCCGAACAACATCCCCTCATGAAGGAAATCGAGCGTCAATCAAACAAGTACCGCATAGGAAGTCTGACTGCCGACATCCAGCTGAACTTTTCACAGTCACCTCAGAAACTGAAGATGAGTGGATCACCCAGAAGCTGATTGGAAACCACCATGAACCTGAGCATAAGAAGATCACGCGAGACGCCTCGCAATTCCAAAGATGCACTCCGATAACAAAAGATGTTCTCGTCAAAGCAAAGAAAGCCACACAAAAGAAATGGAGATGCATCTCCATAGCTTAAATAGGCGGCCTGCAGACCCATGTAGCTGACTGAGGAATTATAAACATGTTGGACGCTAAGTTTATTTTGTCAACAAAGGGGAGATGAAACCGTTTCACTCCATCAACGAATTCTAAAGAAAAGACAGTTGCTGTTTTGCCGTGGTATATATTATTTTGTTTTCTTTTATTGACAGAGGGGGAGATGTAATGATGTCGATGTAAAGTGAAAGTGCCCAGTGACCCAAATGGTCAGGCACTAGGACTGGCCCGAGTGAGGGACGAGGGCGGGCGGAAAGGGAGGAGCTGGGGAGACCATGTGGGCAGGAAGGGCAGTGAGCTGTTGGGATTTAAAGAAGGAGGACATGCAATAAAGAAGGTCCCTGATAATAACACACGGTGTCTGCCTGAGTTCTTGGGGGCTAAACACTACAACCTGTAATGTCTCTGAAACCTGACCAAAGCTCAGGATTACAGCTGTATTAGTAATGAATGTTAATGGATACCCTAAAACAAAATTACACTCTGAGTTAGATCGCCGTCCGCAACTTTATGTTTTGTAATGAATAGGGACTAATTTGTTTAAAGAAAACTCGAACTCATTTTTTATTCGAAATAGCTGCAGGACAATAATAGTGATTTGTTGTAATTTCCGAAGAATCTGTAAAAAACAGAGGTGTCAGGATTTTTACACCAGTACAAAATCGGTGGAATCTTACTTGGGAGAGTGTAGACTCACAGAAATCACACCTGTTGCAGGACAGTTTCCAACGTACTTGCTGACCAATCAACACTATGGTGCTGGGCCGCGTATTGGACCCTTCAGATGCAGTATTGATAGGGAATTGCAACCTGTTTACCAGCCTGGTCACGTGGAAAATGTATATATATTCTGATTCCACATTTGCATGTAAAGAGGGGTGGTTAATAGATAATATGTACCTCAAGTTTCTTTATTTTGTCGTTTCAAGCTTATTTTATTGGAAGTTTAATTTTTCTGGAGTGGATCGTGGTAGATGAAATCAGTGATGTTGGTGGTCAATACTGACAGATATCCCTCCTCTGCTCTTTGACAACAACCTGCTGTGGGTTTTCTAATAAGAAAATGAATTCAATAGAGCATAAAAAATTGATTATGTAACTTAAATGTTAAGGTTTGTTATTGTGTACAGGAAAAAAATGACAAATTCGGATACACAGTCTATAAGGTTTATTGCCAGAGGTAAGCTGATGGGTGAGCATCGTGGGTGTCCACCTCAATCAGATTTTATAGATTCTGATTTGGTGTTTGTCTAGCGTAGGATATTTTTTAATTCTGTTCACCAAATATCAGTTTGTTAGAGTAGAAGGAAATGCAGATTTGCTTTATTTTGTATTTAAATTAACGTCAATCCTCCAATAATCCGATGAAGATATACATCAAAATCAGGTACAGTCTTGTTCTTTATTTCGAAAACTAGAAAATATGGCATATCAACAAGAGTTAATCACATCATCGAGTGATATAAAAATAACTATACACTATCTTTCTCTTGTGACCAAATGTCACATCAACAAGAGTTAATCACATCATCGAGTGATATAAAATTAACTATACACTATCTTTCTCTTGTGACCAAATGTCGTTTAGTTTGTTTTTAATAAGAAATTGATTTGTGAATATGTATGAAAAAGGCTTTTTGTAATGTTATTTGTTATGGATAATGTGGAGTGTTGCACTGTTGATTTTTTGTGATACATTTGACCATGTTTAGCCTTTGCTAACTGTTTTTGTATTGTTATATTTGTCTTAAATGTAGATTCTTTTTCGCCTATGACAACTAAAAAAAAGGATATAAATAACAATATGAATGATTGGTATAAATAAAACTACCTGACCAGGTCCAAGTAATTCGTATTTGGTCGATTGTTAATTTTTTCATTAAAATATAAGGTTTGGGCACCCCCCCCTTCTTTGTGTCTCAACTTACTAAAAGTGGCATTTTCAGACCTGCCATTTAAAGCGCAACTTTACTGAAGTATGTGCTTTAAATTGTGAGTCCAGAGACACAAAACTCCACTTTGCCATCTGCTCCCCACCTGAATTTACACTTAAAATATGTTTTAAGGCTATCCCATGTTAACCCTTGCGAAAGAGAGGCCCTGCAGTAGTGAACAATGACTTTAGCAGTTTTTCACTATCAGGACATGCAAAATCCAAAAGTACATGTCCTGCCTTTTAAGTACACTACATCCTGCACTTGGGTCTACATTATGGGTGACTTATATGTAATAAAATGGAAGGTTTGGGCCCAGCATGTAGTTAAACTTGCCAGATTGAAATGACAGTTTAAAACTGCACACACAGGCTCTGTGATGACAGGCCTGAGTCATGTTTAAAGGGCTACTGAGTGGGTGGCACAATCAGTGCTGTGGACCCACTAGTACTATTTAATTGACAGGGCCTGGGCACACATAGTGCACTTTACTAGGGACTTAACAGGTAAATTAAATATGCCATTTGTGGATAACCTTATGTTACCATGTTTAGAGTACAGATCATATGCACTTTAGCACTGTTTAGTAGTGGTAAAGTTCCCCTAATCCTAAAACCAGCAAAAAGAGAGTCAGAAAAATAGGTCAGGAAGCAAAAAGTGGGTGGGAAACCATACCAAGGATACCAGGTCTAACACTCCTAGATTGGGCAGATTCATTATATCCCGCTGTACTGCATGGTTGAATAAAAGGAGACACTCGGGCAACTACACCTGGTGCAACGGTATGCAAATGTTGGTTAATGTTAATTTACCCTTGTTGCAAAATCTAATTTCGATAATTCATTGTTTGTAACTATAAAACCCGATTGCTCTAGTATGATTTGATTCTAAGCTGTATGCTCCTAATGTCTCACAGTTTATTAAATACTTAAATGAAATCCAGGAAGCTGTTTGTAGCTGAGCGAACACCACAATGTATAGAAATTATTAGTTTCTTGCTTGGCGGCAGTGCTAATTCTATTTGAAAAACGACTTTCATTATTTATCCTCCAGTTGTTTCTATAAATTGGCAACCTCTGGATTGTGTATCACTTTGCAGTGAAGTTTTAATAAGAATGTTATAACTAGATGACTGCAAAGCGCAAAATATACCACTAGTGTAACGTACGGTTGTAATACTGTCTTTTTGTCCGGTGGGCTGCTCGCTTTTCACACACAGAATCCTGACATAAGAAATTCTGGTCAGGGTTTACCAAATTGGGGCTGCCTTGGGGCAGGTAAGGCAGTGGATATTGGGAATGTTGGCAATCCAGCCCACATGCATAACTTTGTGGACATTCAGAAACATTGCCAATGGTTTTCAATCTTGATTTGCCCACATGCAAACACCTCTGCATTTTGGGTGATGGGAGGGAAATCATTTCTCCACTTGAAAATATGTTCCCCTCATAATAAACATGAGGCTTTTTCGCCATCACAAAATGCCTTGGTTCATTCATTGTCAGTTGAGTTATCAGATATCTGGTTTTAAACTTGTTATTTTGGATTATGGACTTTGATCATGAATTCATTCAAAATGAAGTTTGTTTAATTATGCAGCCTCTAGGATGATAATCAGACATTTGAAATTATATAATGGCGGGTAGATTATGTAGCATACGCTTCCACCACGACATAGAAGTAGCCTTTTTTCCTTTATATTGGTTGGAAAAACAGATATCCTCTCCTTTTTCCTTGGTTTGATTTTTGACCTTCAAGAGGAAAGAGAAGCAAATTGTCTGCATCTGCAACCTGAAGTGCTAGCATTTGTCAAACCAAGACACCTACGCTGTTGTCCCCTCGAGGCTGTCTGTCATATCAGATACTTGATTGGCACCATAATTGTGAGGTACACTTGTGACTTTTACAACCTTCTGTTGAGAAAAAGAAAGCATAGCATAGCATGTGCCACATAGATTTGGAGACCGACGGTGTCTATTGCAAATCTTGCATTATTAATATTTATGATAGAAACAATTCCTCTTGTGATGGGTTGAAAATGGCCTTCAAATTTTTAATTTGGGTTTCTCTAGGAACACTTGCAAGTGGATATGTTTATGGCAGGAGCAAATTCGATGAGTATGTGTTTGCCTTCATTGGGGATGGCAGCGGAAGTGCTTCCAATGTCACCCCGACCTCTCCTTGGTGACCATATGATTTCAGTGCATGCAGGGCACACTGATGTAATTTGATAGTGACAGGGACATGCTGGAAGGCATTTGCTTCCAATGCATCCAGGAGAGTGGACTCGTTTTTGGGAAGTCCTGCTCTGGGGGGAGATGGAGGGGTGGTAGCCAGACAGACATTGGCGAACGGAAAGAGTTTTTCCTCTCACCTGTGTTTTGTCTGTAGTGGATTCCTGATCCACAATCACAGGTGGGGCTGCGATTGTGGAGCAGCAATCTATCTCACAAGACCACCAGGACTGTGTTTTATATTGGGGAGCAGCCCCTTGGGCAAGGGTCCCTTTCCTTGGTGGGCAGATAATTTGTGCATGCTGCTCTCACCTTGAGGGCTGATTGTTTGGGTTTTTGTGCTTTTTTGAGTGGATTGGGCTTCAAGGTGGGTGGTAGCGATTGAGTCACCTGGGAATAAGGTTATGCATGTGATGAGAGATCTGCTTCTGAGGTAAGATGTGCTTCCATTTGGTGGTGTCTTTTTTTGCCTTTGTCACACCTCCTTTCAGGGGAATATCATTGTCTTTTGATTGATATTTTGTTATCATTTTAATATGTGCTTTAATTTTTTTCTATTTTCTGTTGTAGAGCCAATTGTTTCCTTTATCTTGGTGGTGAATCCTGTTTGCAGGTGCAGCTTTGGTAGATCTGTAGTTTGTGGGGTTGTGTTTAGAAAGCAACTGTTTTTGTAATCTTTTCATCTAATGTGTGTCCTTAGCCTGTTTGCATAATTATTTTTGATTGCTGTACTAATTTTTGAATCTTTACCTTTTTGTGTGATTGTCTTTCACATTAATGTTTTGATTTGTGCACATTCTGTATTGCCATGTGATATATGTAATGTGTTTTTTTGTTCTTTCCTTTACAGCAGTACTTCTTCGGTGCTTGCTGTGTCTGTGCACAGTAGGTGCAGTTGATCCTCAGTCTTGTTATCTCTAGCAAGTGAGTAGTATTGTGTTTGCGCATATAGGTCTTTGTGTGCTCTGTAATGATTGGCTTTTCCTTCCAGATTACTATATGCTAATAGTTTTACTTTCTTGTTTAGTACTTATCTTACACAGTGTTGGTCATTGTTGACTTATTTGTTGTATTACTCTTATTAGTAAGGATTATGGCTTACCACATGTTTACCACTCAGCAGAAAGAGGGTGGGAGCACACTTTCTCACATGCCAGCACTCAGTTCGCCCCAATACATCATGGTAATGCAGTGCATAATAACACTTGCTTCAGTGACAACCTTTAGATTTTCACTCTTGTTGATGCAGTCAATGCTGTTTATCTGAAGACACTTGTTCAGGATAGTTGTTCTTCAGTAGAGCGCAACACATTATTTTTGGCGTTCTGTAAATGCTGCCCAAAGTCTTCTCAGGTCGCTGTACCACTCACTGGGTGCAGGTGCATCAGACAGGGCTTATCGGCTCATTAGCTCAAGGGAGCCTTTTCAAATAAAAAGAGGGTGATAGCTCACTGCCCCACTTCCCAGCCCTCAGTAGGCCCCAATGCATCATAGTAACTCCAGTGCATTATAAAACTTACTTGAGTGGCATTCTTTAGTTTTTCACCCTTGTTGGTACAGTCATTGCAAGGATGCAGTTGGAGCAAATTGAGTGCTGGAGTGTGAGACAGTGTGTTCCAACTTCTGACCACTCAGCAAGTTGTTTGTTTGCTTTTCAAATCTTCCTATGTACATGGTTTGTTGACTGACCCAGCATCTGATGCAGAGGAAGAAGTCTAAGATTCTTGCGGCTGAGAATGTTCTGTCTGAGAAGATTCATCTGATGATAAAGCCACTATCAGTGCAGAGGAAATGAGTCTTTTAGAGGAGGACACTGATACGCCAATAGTGTGGCAAGAGGAATCTGGATTGCAACCTGGGCTGAAAGGCTTCCCATTGGAAGTGATGAATTCTGGGTTGCCCCAAACATGGTGCAGTCAGTGTTGCCGACCTCAACTGGTATTGCAGGGTGTAGAGTCAATAGTGAAAACATTTTGCCTATGAATTTCCTTCAGTTGTTTATGTACATTGTATTTTTGGATGAGATTGCTGACCAAACTAATTTGTATGCTGAACAGTATTTGAGGGGCTACGGTTCCAGACTTAAGTCCCACCCTAGAGTCAGCTGGTGCACTCCCGAACATGAGTTGAAGAAGTTCTGGGGTTTAACTTTTTGATAATATTGATATGGAAGACACAGCTGTCTTCATATTGATCTACTAGTCTCTTGATTGCAACTGCTTTATTTCTTGCAACCATGAGTCATGATCAGTATGTACTTCTGTTTCAGATGCCAAGGAAGGAAAACAGGGGAACCCTACTCACTATGGAACCAGGGTAATAGTTATATAAGGAAAAACAACGGTTCCTGTGGATTGATATGATACCTTTGTAATAAAGGAGGCAAAATTGTAATATTTTAGAGGATACTTCAATGACAGAGGGCGAAAGAAACACTAACACAGGAAAATCCATGTAACATTTTAATACATTTTTAGACTAAAAGCAATATAAACATAATTAGAAAATCAAAAAACATTAGTGCATTGTGTCCCAAGTGAGAACGGGAACCCAAAGTTAAGTGGCAGTGTGAATTTCTATATACAGCAACAATATGCAATGACATGCGCTGTGTAATGGTTCGCTTCTTCTGTGTTTCAACAGCGTTTCAACCCTACACAAGTGAGGTACCATGTTTCTCGGAAGACTTGGAGGAATGCTGGGTAGTAGTAAATTTGTGGCTGCCTGCAGATCCCAGGATTTTTCTTGACAGAAATTCAATAAAACATGTATTTTTAGGCACAATTTGAGCTTTGCACAAGATTCTGGCTGAAAAAAACATGTTGAGAGACATGTGATTCACCCCACTCTGGACTCCCCTGGGTGTCTAGTATTTAAAAATGTGCTGGCTTAGTAAGTTTCCATAGGTGCTGGCTGGGATATGCCCCACAATCCACAGCTCCCTACATTAAAAAAAGCATTATTTTTCACTAGAAAAATGTGATGTGCCTATATTGCGTTTGCTCCCTTTCCTGGTGCGGGCACTTTGCCTACCAACACAAATGAGGTACTGTTTTTCTCTGGAGACATTGGGTATCACTGGGTGGAAGGAAATTTGTGGGGCCCTATAGATTCTGAGAGTTTTTCTCTCATAAATGCAAGGAAAATGTGTTTTTTAGGCAAAGTTATAGATTTGCAAAGGGCTCTGAGTAATAAAAACCTGGTGAGAGTATTATGTCACCCCACGTGGACATTCACAGGTGTCTAGTTTTAAAATATGTGCGGTTTTCATAAGATTCGTTTGGTGCTGTCAGAGTTGTGGTCCATAATCCACAACTAGCCACTTAGTAAAAAAAACATGTACTCTGCTGGGTGAAATATGATGTCTCCTAGGTCATGTTTCAGGGTGTTTTGTGTCACATGAGCAAGTCTCAGCTTCTCAAGTGGGGTACCATTTTGTATCAGGAGACATGTGTAAATACAGTATAGTAGAACATTTGTTAATAAATGTAAGTGAGTGTGTAACAAAAAAGAAATGTTATAAAAGGCCCTCTGAAACACATGCCAGTATTGCTACCCATAAATTCAGAGATGTGCAAACAACCACTGCTCCTAAACGCGATATCTAGTTTACATTTCAGAAATATAAAGATTTCCTTCATACCCTTTTTTTAATTCTTTATGATTTACCAAATTAATTGATCTAGGTGCAGCTCGGTATTTGGCTCTGGGTACCTCGGATTCTTGGAGAACCTACAAACCCTATACATCTTCCCAACTAGAAGGGTCTAGCGAAAGTAACAGTATATTGTGTTTGAAAATGTGTGAAAGTAGCAAGAAGTTACAGATGAAAACGTGGTCATAAATGGCTGGGATTTTTTCACCTCAATTTCAATTTTCTTTTTTTATTTGAACTGTTACTTTCTATGGGAAATTTTTAAAGGATCTACACAAATCATCCCTTGCTAAATTCAAAATGTTGTCTAGTTTTCAGAAATGTACAGCCTTCTAGGAGAATCCGCCATGGGTTTGAGACCCGTTTCCACCAAAAACTGGAAGGAGGTTGAAAGCACAACAAATATGAAAAATGGGCTCTCCCAGTAAAATGCAAAAACTGTGGTAAAAATGTTTTTTTCTGCATTAAGTCTCTCTGTTCATGAAAGCTGTGGAGATGGTAATTTTAGCACTGCCAGTCTTCTGTTGATGCCATTTGCAGGACACAAATAGACAATTTCATCTGCAGCACTTTTGTTTTGTCGATTTTCTTGGTCCCCTCCATGGGCATCCACAAACACTGGGTGCCGTTGTAATCGCCAGAAGATTGAAAAATCAGTGATACCTTATGTGGAAAAAAAGTTATGGAGGCCTAAGAGCAAACTATGCCAAATAGCCAAATAAAGGCTTAGCACTTGTTATTGAGGCCTAGCAGAAAAAGTTCAAATATTTCAGTTTGTTTCGAAAAATTGGATCTGTGCTTACTGGTTGTGAGTTCACCTAGAATCCATGTGCTCCGATCCCAACAAGAATTAGCCAAGCCAATAGGTCTCACCTTTGTACCTATAGGCTTTGCCACTGCCTGTTAGTGATGTTTTAAGTGCCTCGCTTTATTGAAATGCTGTAAAGCATCGTAAAAAAAACTGCATAAAAAAAGCAGGTGATGCGGCTGCTGCTCGTGGTCACGTCTTTCCACTGGCGCCAGCCAGCATGATGATGTATGAGCAGGGATGCATCCAAACTCATGTAGGTGCAAGCAGAATGATGCAGACACCTTTTGCTTTCACTTGTTATTTACCTCTCCCAGATGACAGACATCACTATGTTAATAGCAATAAAGATTTTTTGTGTCAATGAGCACATAAAAGTGAGAGCAGCACAGGAAGCGGGAATAAGCACATAAGGGCAAGAACACCACAGAATGCAAGTGGGATAAGGGGAAGTACATGAGAGAGAAACATAGAGGACAGAGTGGGCATTTGAGGGGAGCCAATGGAGAGAGAAGAAGAGAGCTGGAAAACACATGCACTCTCATGGAGTGATTCACCACACACAAAAAAGAAGTTCCTTAAAAGGTATCAGCGGAAGGACAGAAGCTAGCCAGTCAGAGAGATGGTAAAAAGAATATGCTCCAGGGGATGAACAAACACAAGATGGACATTCTGGGACAAGGAAAGTCATTGAATAAGAAGCAAACAATGAGAGTGACAATAAAGCAAACTAACAGTAGGCAATGAGCGGGTTTGAACCCTTATAGGTTTGTGGTAATCCCACAATTAGTCATTGGAACCAAATTTGAAGCTTATAATGTCTAGTAGGCTTAACCTACAACAGCACTAGGGGTAATTTCAGACAAGCAGGAGAATGCAATAAGCCTAGCAATGGCTGCCAGCCCTTTGACTTACCAATGCTTTTTTTGTAATTTTTTTAATCATACCTTTTTGCTGAAGGAGCTTCTGGGTCCTCACCAGTTTAAAAAAATAGCTGAAAGCAAAACTATTTTTGCTTTCAAAAGGCACCCATTTAAAACGGTAGTCCTTGCACTGAATGAATCTACTAGTGTGCAGATGTGCCCCTTGTGAAAGAGCAGAATGTTGTCCCAGTAAATGACTGAAGTGGTCTGGCCATTTCTTCATGATGTATGCTGTTGTGCATGGAAGAAAAATGTGTATGTCACAACAACAACAACCCACTGGATGAAGAGGACTGCTTGAAAGTCCATATAAATATGTAATTGACATACTTTTATAAAAAGATCATACCTAACACCAAATGTTAGTGCATAATGTGGTACAACTGCAGTACATTTTCATGTACTCATTTATTCATGACCTGACCCCACAGGTTTGAATATTAAAGAGTATGAACAGTGTTTTCAGGTGTACTAAAGAGAGATGTTAGTAAAAATGGAATCCACCAAAACTTAAACATTAATTTGATGTTAGCTTTAAGAATATAGGAACAATTTACAAAGGCATTTGTGAGTATGTGAAGTGGGTCGACAGGGGTGTCACAAGAATACTGCTTCATAATTTCATCAATACCTTTATGAATTAACCCCTTTGTCTCCACCTCATGGGGCTGTCAATGTTGCTCTTGCTGCGCTGTCAGTGCCTGTACTGGACACCTCAGCCTTAATTGTAAAGGAGTTCCTTAGCCCCCGACAATAGTAGGTGGCACGTGGGAGACACCCTCTGTTTCTGGGACACACTTTGCTCCTTTTTAATGGTCCCCTCATGGAGTGTTTTTTAGAATGACAATGTTTCGTTAAGAGCATGCACAGCACAGGGAGATTTCTTAATTTGCATCAGTTCATACCACTATGCTAATGAGAGAATCCTACTGAGTGCATATGCCAAGCGATCACAATGACAGAGATGGCCAGGAAAATGGCAGCATCATTTTTATAAACGGATCGTACTTTAGCAGTGCAGTAAAGGACAGAAACATCTAGGAATATTACATTTTTTGCACTTGTGAAAAGAAGCAGTGTAAATCCATTTACTCCATTTCAGCTGCATTTACAAAAGGCAACTTAGCAAACCTTTTTCACAGTTTTTGCCTATTTGGATTTTAATGTTTTGGGAAATTAAATGAAGAGACTAGCTTTGAGGCAAATCAGTTTATTACAATATTTATAACATAGGAAGCATAAAAAGTAAAAAATTAGTTTACTAATTTTTCTAAAGATAATGATTTATTGTAAAAAATCGACACGACGCAAGTACATTGATGATAAGCAAAACAAGTGTGTCATATTGGGTTATCAATGGCTACAAAATATACGTTCTCATTTGGCTCCAGTGCTAAAGCTTATGGGGCAGATTTATGAAGGCCTTGCGCCACCGGTGCGTCACTTTTAACATGGGAAAAAGTGACGCACCGGCGGTGCAGGGCCTTCATAAATCTGCCCCTATTATTTTAAGACAGTGAGAAAATATGATGAAGCAGTTCTGTATTTTAGAAGCACCACAAGAGTGGCACATGGTTTTGCACTGATATTTGAAAAATAGAAGAAAAAACACTTTTTGCAAGATATCCCCTGTTATGCTCCAAAGCCATTTTCGGTAATATGGCCTCTGTTTTGGACAATAACAATGTACATGAGCTTTTAAAAGTCTATGGCAATAGCCACTATAGCTGGAATTACTGAGGTTATCAGTTAGAGGTAGGTGGACCCACTCACTTCTGTAGGTGGGAACATTGCACGTAAACAATTTTATTTATTATGTTTTGGCTCTCAGAAGAGGGCCACATAAAAATTTACAAAATTCAACACAAAACCAATACATTACAAAAAAGAAAACAAAACAGATACCATTTAAGAAACCTCGGTTAAATACAATACTGACATGTAAAACAAAACTACAAAAAGTCGGAACGTCAAAACATCTCCAGGAACATATTAATAAATAGCTAGGAAACCTTTAAAAAAGTTAAAAATATGAAAGCAGAACATTCCATTAGGAGGGCAATAAAGTGCAGAAAGAAAGCCATTCAGGGTGACAATGCCAAGGCGAAGACAGATAGCTTTTATCCATCTAGAGCGCAATTTACGAAGCGCAGGGCAAATCAGTAACACATGCATACAGTCCTGGATATTCACTTTACATAAATTGCACAAAGGAGAGGAGCCATACCATTTAGATAACAATCGATTAAGAGGTATTAAATCGTAGCGTAGAAGAAACCAAAATCTACGTATACCATGCGGTAGGGTCCATAAAACATAGGGTTGTGGTAGTTTCATCTGATAAGAATCAAGGAGAAGATCTACATTCCTTTTTTCACAGATAATTTTTTTATCAGATTGGAAACTTAGGTCCCATGAAGCTGCTTTCAAAACCAATTTTAACTGTAAAGGAGAGTACAGAAAAAGATCAGTTTCATCTAATTTTAATAGGGTTACAGCTTTTCTAAAATTACAAACAAGTTGAGAAAACTCATTAAAATTACCCAACAATTCATTTCTGAGGAGAGCTCTCATTGCCCCTACTTCTGCTCTCGCAAGGCAAGCCACCCATCTTACAAGGGCACATAATCCCTGGACCCAACTACTCCTAAGACCAAAGTCGAGCCTACAGGCTGCCAGAGAGCACGCAGTATTTAGGGAAGTAAGGGATCTTAAGAGTTTCCCCTCAATCTTATGGCAAAAGTCCCAGTTTTTCACCTCGATAAGTTCGATACCATACAGCATTGTTGCGGGGATTTTAGATCTATACACTTCCAATAAACTCGGAAAATGCCGTTTCCCCGTTGCATGGTATAGGGAATTTAGACCTTTGCCATGGGCAATAGCTTTGCATGAGCAATGCTCTATATGGAGCTTCTCACTCAGGTTAGCCGTAACGATTTTCCCTAAAAAAGTATAGGACTTTACCACCTCTAGTTTTTGATCCCCAATAGACCAACCATAATCTACGGATCGGCACCTCTTCTTGCCGGCTATACACATGACTTTACTTTTAGTAATATTGATCTTCATGCAATGAGCTACCGCAAAAGTGTGAAGAGCATGTAGCCGATTTGCTAGTCCTTTAGGAGTTAAGTCAAGGATGAGAACATCATCGGCATACATCAGGCAGGAAATCGGGGACCTCCCCACCACCGGGGCAATGCCCTCTCTGGCAGCCAGGGCGGCGGGTAGGTCTGCCGTGTATAGGGAGAACAAAAGGGGAGCCAATAAGCAGCCTTGTTTAAGGCCATTCGAAGTTGAAATTATATCAGATAGCCCCCTTTCGCCCCCCAACAGGACCCTACACCAGGTGTCTGTATGTAAAGCCCTCACCAGCTCCAACAGATAGAGAGGGAGCCCAAGCGCCGCCAATTTTCTCCACAGCGTTCCACGATCAACTTTGTCGAACGCTGTGGAGAAATCAATAAAGGCGGCATACACAGCCCCCCCTCTCACCTGGACATACTTATCTGTGACCACATGAAGAGCGGTGAGGTTATCTAACGTACCGTGGTTCCTACGGAAACCAGTCTGTTCTAATGGCAAGATATTATTCTCCTCAACCCAAACGGAGAGGGATTTTAGAAGACATTTCGCAAAGACCTTTCCGATGGAGTCGAGGAGAGCAATCAGACGATAGTTACTAGGACTATCCCTAGTTCCCTTCTTAAAAATAGGGACCAAGATACTTCCCCTCCAAGAGGCAGGTACCGTTTTAGACAAGAAACAGGCTTTGTACAGAGGATACAGGATTTTACTCCACCTTGCAGGATCCGATTTCAGGACCGTCATGGGGAGTTCATCAGGGCCCATTGCCCCTGAGACACGCATGTTTTTTATAGCCATCTCAATTTCTTTTTCTGCGGGGTAATTAATAAGACCCACAGGAGTGGCGCCGATGTCAGTATCATTACTAATAATAGCACCGATGGCAATATCATTATTTAAACTCCCGTTCCCTGCATAAAGATCCCGAATATAGGTAATCCATACCTCTTCCGCTATAGGGATAGGAGATGGGCTTACTCTAGAACCGCACCCCTTACCGATTATTGCCCAAAATTCTCTGGTCCTGCCATGAACAACAGATTCCCTCAAACTAATCCATACATTATCCTCCCGTTCCTTTTTTATTTTTAGCTGGAGTCTACTTCTCTTTCTTTTTAGCCTGGAAATTTCTTTTCCGCGTTCCATGACTCTGTCTAGATATTGTTCACGGACTAATTTGTTTATTTCCTTGTTCAGGCTACGCAATATGCTAGGGACCACTACTCCATTTCTGAGTCTGGGAGTTTTTTTAGCATAAGAAGTGATCTTTCGCACAAATTCTGTAAAGTAGACTATTTCATTCCCACGCCACTCATTTAAAACTAATAGGGTGTCGGATAGAAAATCCTGCACCCCATTAATGGCTGAAGGATTCCAAAAGCACCTTCCAGAAGAAGCGTGGAAGGCAGCATCACTGCCGTGTATAGACCAAGGTGCGATTGTCAAAGGATTTAAAGAAATAGTTACAAACAATATGCTATGGTCACTCAGAGGAGTAGCTATGACCTTAAGGTCCTGAATAGAAGGAAACAGACCATAGTCAGCGATTACATAATCTAGGATAGAAGACCCAAAGGGAGACTTGTGAGTAAATTTTGCAGGCACGTCAGACGGAAATCTCCCATTTAATATAAGTCCGTCGACGGCCGCTAGTTCTTTTAGCAAAATCTTCCCTCGTTCATTTGTCACTAATTTATCAGGGAAGAGTGATTGAGGAATGAAATATGCCTCTTCCTTAGGTTTATTCCTAAAAAGTTCCAAACTAACATTGGAGATTTTGCAATTCAGGTCTCCCACAAGCATAATTTCCGGAGGGGATGGGACATTTTTGATTAGCTCAATATATTGAAATACCTGCTTTAATATCACATTAAAACACTCCTCCGGAGGAATATAAACATTCAAAATTACAATCGGGGACTTTATGCCGTTATTAAACAGGTTATCAATGGTTATAGCATGGAAGAGTTTGCTAGGATCAATATAATGGGAGAATCTCCATTGCAATGTATTTGATAATAAACAAGCGATACCCCCCCCTGGCGTGACCTTTCTTAGAAGGGACAGCAGGCACTTCCAGGGCATAATAATCCTTCAAAACCCTCAACGTACTGATACACCACGTTTCCTGTAAACAGATCACGTTAGCTCCTAGAGAAAATAAAAAATCTAATTTCTCTGGGCTACTGTGAATCCCTGCCGCGTTCCAGGAAATAATATTTAATGAGGTGTTAAAGATGTTGAAACAATCTGGGATTATCTTTTGTTTTTGTGGATAAGGCACTATGCAGCCAGTTCCACCGATTATTATCCTCTGAAAAAGAGGAATTCTGAGTCAGCGGAAGTGGCTTCACTTGGGAGACCGAGCGTTTTCCCTTAGATACCCAAATCCTCAGGTCTCTAAGAGGTGAGGCTACCCCATTTTGCTCCTCCCCTTTGAATACCTCCCTAGAAGACAGGTTCATGTTACCAAGGTTGAAAATCGGGAGAATATCAATACCTGTACGTTGAAAATTCTCAGCTTGCTGCAGTATCAAGTTTACAATAATGGGTGAATAAAATTTAACCCTTATACTCGTTACCTTGACTTCGCCAAACAGGGAAACTAACTCAATGTCCCTAGTTTGAATATGACGGAGACTTTCTATCTCACTAAAACGCTTAAGGAGCCAGGCTCTGTTTAAGGGCAAGTCAACATCAAATAGGGGTAAGAAGTCTAACACAAGAGTTTCCACTGGAGCTTTTAAAGATGTTAGAGGGCGATCCGGGGGATGGCGATCACCCCTCTCTGAAACTACAAAGAAAGGAGAGGCCAAAGGATTAAGAGACCCCGATTGATATTGAATTGAACCTCCAGTCGCTGTCGGTAGAAAGATACTTGGAGGGGGACCCCCCATTTGTGGAATAGCTTCCAAGGATGTTGGCGGACACAGTTCGCTTTCCACCTTAAAAAAGGTAGAAATGGGTGGGTTCACTTCAATATCAATATCCGCCTTTGCGATATAGAAGAAGGATCCAAGACGATCACTTCATTCTCCAGTGTGGTCAAAGAATTTTGAAAAATTATCCGACGCTGCCTTTTCTTCTTGTATTTTCTAATTGGTTTCTTTTTATTCCCCTTATTGTTTCTAAGTTAACCATTTTTTACCTTCGCCTCCTGTTTATCATCAATAGGTTCTTTGTTATTTTCAGACATGAAGATGGGAAAAAGGTCTTGAGCCACTTTAAGGCCAGATATGGATTTATCTTCCTCCACAATCTCAAGAACTGAGTTATTAATACAGTTGGGCACTGCAGTTAGGGGGGTAGCTACAGTGTGTGATATCAAAACCGATGTCCCAGCTTTTTTGTTAGATTCCACTGGAGCCACATTTATTTCCCTCAGTGACAGGCTATGTTCGATCTTGGGGGAGGGAACACTTCTCATATCGGGTGACTTTTGTAACAAGGACTTCAGTATTTGGGTGACAGAATCCAAAATACAATCCGAGTTACCAACAAATTTCCCTAAGAGAGACAGAATAGAGGCTAGTAATTGTTCCAAAGCAATCATAGATTCAGAAATTGGTTTTTCACATGCTTCCACTGGCCGGCAGATACCAGATAGATCAAGACCCGGGGGCCCAGAAACGTCTAACAAATCGGACATGTCCTGACCATTCAACGAGGGGGTACTACTATACAACAATAGTCCAGATGGGGTAGCACCCCCCGAAGATTTGATAGGGGCCAGAGACTCCACTTTCGCTGTATTTACATAACGGCCGCAAAGTTCAAGGTCAATGGATAATGTTGACAAATCACCACCCAACCTATCCTTCGGCGGGGTTTGAGACACAGATGGTTGATTAGTGAGTTCCCTCTCAGGTACTGAGAAGGCGAACTTACTCTCATCCTTCCCCTCCGAAAGGACACGGGGAGGGGACACCACTGGCACAGACTGTTGTAATACAGGCCGCACAAGAGGGGGCGGCGGGGATGTAATAGCTTGAATATGGACCCCTAAGGCCATGGCACAGGAGCCTTTTTTAGTAGATAAATTAGCGTTCTTAGGGGAGGGCAAATCCCAAAGCTCGAAAAGTTGGCATTGGCCCTTCAACGGGGGGTTATTTACAGATTTATTTCTTGTGCGAGTAATATCTTTGTTTGCACCAGGTATACCACCCACTTCCCTTCCTGAACGCAATTTCTTAAACATCTTCTAGGAAAATTTATCCACAAAATTATATTATAAACGTGAATTTCCTCCGGATGAGTAAGAGCAAACAATGATACGGTACTCCTAAAATAAAAAATATAGTCTGGAGATGCAACGATGACTGCCCGACAATAAAGACCGAGGAAGCTACAGAACAGTCTCAATGGATGGTTACTTCCTCAAACAGTCAGGCGTATTTCCCATAGGCCAAAAAAGACAAAATTTAAAAACACTGTCGATGAAAATAACCGGGCCCAGCCCAGCCTACCTCGGCCACTGTCCCGTGGAATAAAGGCAAAGGATTGTTTTCCTGACCGCGTGTGAGGCTGTTCAAGCAGGGGCAGGGACTGCGAGACTCAGGGTTCAGCGCAGGATCTCCGGAGCGCACCTGGTGTCTCTTCCCGCCCCCTGCTCCTCCTACTTAAGACACACCATCGACGCTAAGCGGGACGCGTGCGGGACGCCGGGCTAAGCCCGGGCACGCGTCCCGCTTAGCGTCGATGGTGTGTCTTAAGTAGGAGGAGCAGGGGGCGAGAAGAGACACCAGGTGCGCTCCGGAGATCCTGCGCTGAACCCTGGGTCTCGCAGTCCCTGCCCCTGCTTGAACAGCCTCACACGCGGTCAGGAAAACAATCCTTCGCCTTTATTCCACGGGACAGGAGGCAAAGGGAAGACTGCCAAAGTCACGAAGTACACACAGGAGCTGCGAGCGGCTCCCGCGCAGCGGGGGCCGCGAGCTGTTATCAGAGCCGGCAGCCAATCAATCAAGGCGGAGCAGGGGCGGGAAGAGACACCAGGTGCGCTCCGGAGATCCTGCGCTGAACCCTGAGTCTCGCAGTCCCTGCCCCTGCTTGAACAGCCTCACACGCGGTCAGGAAAACAATCCTTCGCCTTTATTCCACGGGACAGGAGGCAAAGGGAAGACTGCCAAAGTCACGAAGTACACACAGGAGCTGCGAGCGGCTCCCGCGCAGCGGGGGCCGCGAGCTGTTATCAGAGCCGGCAGCCAATCAATCAAGGCGGAGCAGGGGTGGGAAGAGACACCAGGTGCGCTCCAGAGATCCTGCGCTGAACCCTGGGTCTCGCAGTCCCTGCCCCTGCTTGAACAGCCTCACACGCGGTCAGGAAAACAATCCTTCGCCTTTATTCCACGGGACAGGAGGCAAAGGGAAGACTGCCAAAGTCACGAAGTACACACAGGAGCCACGAGCGGCACCCGCGCAGCGGGGGCCGGGAACTGTTATCAGAGCCGGCAGCCAATCAATCAAGGCGGAGCAGGGGCGGGAAGAGACACCAGGTGCGCTCCGGAGATCCTGCGCTGAACCCTGGGTCTCGCAGTCCCTGCCCCTGCTTGAACAGCCTCACACGCGGTCAGGAAAACAATCCTTCGCCTTTATTCCACGGGACAGGAGGCAAAGGGAAGACTGCCAAAGTCACGAAGTACACACAGGAGCTGCGAGCAGCCCCCGCGCAGCGGGGGCCGCGAGCTGTTATCAGAGCCGGCAGCCAATCAATCAAGGCGGAGCAGGGGCGGGAAGAGACACCAGGTGCGCTCCGGAGATCCTGCGCTGAACCCTGGGTCTCGCAGTCCCTGCCCCTGCTTGAACAGCCTCACACGCGGTCAGGAAAACAATCCTTCGCCTTTATTCCACGGGACAGGAGGCAAAGGGAAGACTGCCAAAGTCACGAAGTACACACAGGAGCTGCGAGCGGCTCCCGCGCAGCGGGGGCCGCGAGCTGTTATCAGAGCCGGCAGCCAATCAATCAAGGCGGAGCAGGGGCGGGAAGAGACACCAGGTGCGCTCCAGAGATCCTGCGCTGAACCCTGGGTCTCGCAGTCCCTGCCCCTGCTTGAACAGCCTCACACGCGGTCAGGAAAACAATCCTTCGCCTTTATTCCACGGGACAGGAGGCAAAGGGAAGACTGCCAAAGTCACGAAGTACACACAGGAGCCGCGAGCGGCACCCGCGCAGCGGGGGCCGCGAACTGTTATCAGAGCCGGCAGCCAATCAATCAAGGCGGAGCAGGGGTGGGAAGAGACACCAGGTGCGCTCCGGAGATCCTGCGCTGAACCCTGGGTCTCGCAGTCCCTGCCCCTGCTTGAACAGCCTCACACGCGGTCAGGAAAACAATCCTTCGCCTTTATTCCACGGGACAGGAGGCAAAGGGAAGACTGCCAAAGTCACGAAGTACACACAGGAGCTGCGAGCAGCCCCCGCGCAGCGGGAGCCGCGAGCTGTTATCAGAGTCGGCAGCCAATCAATCAAGGCGGAGCAGGGGCGGGAAGAGACACCAGGTGCGCTCCGGAGATCCTGCGCTGAACCCTGGGTCTCGCAGTCCCTGCCCCTGCTTGAACAGCATCACACGCGGTCAGGAAAACAATCCTTCGCCTTTATTCCACGGGACAGAAGGCAAAGGGAAGACTGCCAAAGTCACGAAGTACACACAGGAGCTGCGAGCGGTGGGAACATGCCAGAGTAAAGCTCTGACTTTGTGGCCCAGCCCTTATTATATGGCCAGGTCAGTGTGATGATTGCCGTGTCGACTGCGGCTAGATTTCCATGGAGCCAACATACCAGGAGGGGAAATCAAACAATGAACCCAACTTTCAGGGAGATATCTCATTGAGCCTCAGTTATATTGTTGTTTTGTTTTCAATAAACAAAATCTGAATTTCGTCATTCTTAAAAACAAAATCATCTTTGCTGAGCGGATGCAACAAACATGGCACTTGCTCAGCAACGTTTATTGGTTTCCAGTCTAGCCATCACACCAGCGGCTCCATTGTAGCCATAGAGAGTCCCGCCTCCCTGAGGGGAATCTCAAATTTGACCTGGCAGGGAAGTGGAAGCCACATCCTCCACCGTGGTCAAAAGACCATGCAGTTTCCTACCTTACTAACTTTCCTTAGACATCCCACTTGTCTGATAATTTACTGTTTTAATTGGTGTGGGATAGTTTACATTTTTCATATTTCAGTTATATAATATTATTAGCTTCTGATATTGACATTAGAAGATTAAACTTTAGATTATTAATCAAATTAATAAATGGAAGAATGATTGAGTGAATGAACATAGTGCTGCATTAAAATTAAAATGTGTGCATATCCCATTTGTATATCACTTTACTTTGCTCCACTTAACATTGTAAATCTAAAACAGATCTGCAGGTTGACTGTCTTACAGGTGGGTTCAAATTCATACAGGCTGGTTCAGTCGTTCATCCCTTTCAGGTCAATGAAAGAGTACAATAGGACATCAAGTTTTAATTGTAATGCTCATGGTGGGGGGAAACCAGAACGACTGTGTAACAACTTTCTTGAAAGGATATATATGTTGTTTAAATCCATGCAAAACATCATTAAATAAATTTCGACATTTAACATGTTTAAATGTGAGTTGATTTAAAGATGGTGTGCATAATCCAACGAGTTAAATTCTAACATTTGCTGTATTGTCTTAGTTGTGTCTCTTTTTTGACTGGTCTTCAATTAAATACTCAAATGAGAATAAATTTGAGGCATACCCAGTAAATATTCAGATGAAAAGTAGCTAAATGTTGCATGATCAGCATATCCTTCCTTCAAGTTCAAATTGATTTTAAACTCACATCCTGGAAGCATGCCACATATGTTGTCTGCCACTATAGTCACAGATATAAGAACATTTCCTAATGTGATAGAGCTTTCATATACTTTGATCAACCCCAAGCAGGGAACAATGAATCAGATTCTCTACTCCATGACCCATACATTTAAGAAAAGATTAAATACCTCTAGCCTTATTTAGAAAAGCAAAATATAATTAGAACTGTTGGTAGCCTAGGTTCACAGCATGGCATACCACATAAGCAATCAATGAATAATTGCACCTTCCAGTGAATCCATCCAGGTCAAAACGTCTCTTCTGGCCAAAATCCATCAAAAAACCTGTCCAAACAGTGGTTTTAACACTGTAGCTACCAGAAAAAAAAAACGTATGATATTGAATATATTTGGAATTGTAATTAACTTAACGTAAACAGAGATCGCAAAGCAACCAATGGCAAAGAAATTGCTAACTTGGGTCCAGTAAAACCGGGACTTTTACCTATAAGGATTGATAACTGCAGATAACAACAAACTCACTTTATATAGAGATAACAAATGATGAATTGCTGAGACACAAACTTTTCAATTGGACTTGAAAAGTATCATTAGAAAATGTATCATTAGAAAAGTACTAATTGATTACTAATTGTGATACAAGGTTATAAGTATTAATGTAAGGGAAAGATGAGTCTAAATATCTCTGTTTAACTCTTTAAGTTGTTTTTATTGTCTTCACTTTCCACACTGGTCATGAGGAATTAAGATAATGGTTCAATGTTTACCAAATGGCGGTGTAGGAAGGTGGCTACCTGACTATGGTTACCCCAGATTTTTTGCCTTGTATTTAGCTGGTTTTTTGACTTAGTTGGCCTGGTTCCCTGCTAATCAGGGCCCCTGGCCATCTGCTCTCTCTGTAAAATGGATTCCATGTACCCTAGGTACATACCACAATTGGAAATGGAATCCTTGTCAGCCCCTGTACCATGCACTATAGGTGCCCAGGGCATTGGTGCCACCAAGGCCTACCAGGGGCTGCAGCATATCTTTTGCCACCCCTGGCTGGTCCTTAAATTGACACAACTGGCTGATCACTCAGCTGGGGCAAGGTGGTGTAATCACCCCTTGCTTAGATATAGTATACCTATATCTAAATCTATATCTGGACACATAAAAACCTGTGAGCCACTCCTATGGAAGGCCTTATCAATCCTGGAGGCAGAGTGCGTGGTTTAATGTGAGATGGAGCTCTAGCATGAGCTGAGCCTGTCTGCAGCTGTCGGGAACAACTCCCTAGGCTGTTCCGGGATAATGCCATACCATATACTCTTAAGTGCATTTTAATCCTCGCGGTTATATAGCAACTTTGGTTTGGCTTTATCAAAACATGTCGTGTAAGGTGTCATACGATTTGGAATACTATCCCCTCGCCAGTCCTGGCGACGGGGATAGCATTCCACCCCTCTAGAGGGAGAAGACATGTTACTTTACTGAAATGCGGTTAATTTCTAATAGGACCTCAGATCCACAAAATGGATGCTTCTGCCACAGACACAAGTCTGACCCCCTGAAGCTGACCGAAACTCAGCCAAGGGGGCCTGGACAAAGGGTTTCCTGTCGCAGGGAGGTGTCACACCCCCCCAGACAGGAGATAGTGGATTGTAGCAGGGAGGTTTGAAAGGAACCAGACACTGCTTGGGGCGCACACGGCTGCCCCTTGCATAATCCGGCCAAACCGGTTCTGGGGCACCCCAGCCCCCGACCCAGCGCGGCCTGGATCAAAGGAAAGGGGTGTACCACCCCCTTCCTGGGTCCCACCCATAGGAGGGGACCTAGCAGGTAATACAGCCCCCTAGATTAGTATAAGATGGGAGCAGTGCCAAAGCACTTCAGATTATCCTGATGAAACATAAGAAATGAAACTCTGGACCCTTCGACATCCTACTCAACGTAGAAGACTGAAGAATCTCCCTTGTGGTCAAGGAGTGACCACCCTGTGCAAACAGGCACCATCCAGCCCTCGACGTCTGCTTTGTTGCAGTTCCCGCCGGAACTCGAGCAACAGAGATTGACGAGATCAAGCTTGCTTGCCTTCCTACAGCCCGATTCACAGTCCCTGCAGAGCTGAGACCCGTGGAGTCGACTGGAAGCGTGGGGCACGCCATCTTGAAAAGACCACGAGACGCTGACCGTGCAGCCCACGAGTGACCCTCGAAGCTGTACACCGGGGTTTGAGAAACCCCAACCCTGAGCCACTCTTGCACCGAAGTTCACCCCTCTACACTCGACGAGTGCTGCGTGGGGCCCTTCTGCTTCTTTTGGCTCAACGCATTGGCCTGGTCACTTGCCAGCCGGCTTGTGGCCCCTGTGCCGACGAAATTTGAAATACGACTTGTGATTCTGGGTGCTCCAGATTTGCACCAGCTCCCCTGAAATGGAGCCCCCACTCTGACCCTCCGGGTCCGAGTGAGAAGCAATCTTCCAGTTCCGCGTGGATTGCTTTTTCCAAGTGTTGTTTGCTCCAATCTTGAAGCCGACAGCGCCGACGGCGAGAGCTTGCGTGGGACAGATTGTGACCTGCTCCTGGACATCACAGATGTCCCAGAGCCCACGTGACAGCGGAGAGAAGCTCCTCGACAACCACCTGATTGCGCCTACATTGCCTGGTTCCGTCCTGGTTCCACCCTGGTCACTGCTGAGTGACCCAGACTCTGTCCCCTCTGCTTTCAGGTACTTTTCGTCTTCGATCCACCCTTGGATCCCACCGGACACTTCTCCTTCACAGCGCCTGCAGCCTCTTCAGCTTCAAGCGCCAAGAACCAGCGTGACGAAACCCGACACTACTTCGACCCTGTGCACCCGCTTCCTGTGGGTGAGGTAACATTGCAACGCCGGTGTTCCCACACTGGTACACACCTCTAGGGTCTGTGTCTTAAGTTTTGTCTTTCTAGGTTCAACGGAAGTGTCCTAAAACTCTCTTTGTGTAACTTTTACGCACCTTTGACTAACATTGGTGCATGCGTGCACTTTCAGCGCTGCACCCGAATCCCGCGGGCTTTTCCCGACTTCAGCATTCCTTGTCCCGACTGCTCTCAGCGATTCCCTAGGCCCTAGGCCTAACCACTGCTCGATTGGTATCTCTTATACCACTTGTTTAGTATATGGTCTGAGTGGCCCCTCGCCCTCATCCATAATTGTGCAACTTTGTATGTTATACTGTGCTTTTGATTTAACGCTTGTACCCCTTTATTCATAAAGAGTACTGGGGATTATTCTTAGAAATAAATACATATATTTTTATAATATATACTTGTGTGGTGTCCTTTCATTTGATATTACAGGCCTGTGATTGGTAAAACAGCTCGCTTAACACGACCTCTTGAGTTAAGCCTTTAAGGCTGCTTAGTCTATGCTACCATTAAGATAGCTTGTCTACAAGGTTGACTTACAACCAGACACCATAAGGGGTTATTTGGACTGATACAAGGTGGTTCCAGAATTGGAAACATCATATATCAGGCCAACTTCTCACAGGCGGCCACTAGGAGAAAGACTTGCTTGACAAGTTGAAATGTCTCTGATCCATTGTTGCTAATAAACTGACACTTGCACTCCAAGCCTGACAGTGAGTATTTCATTGTTGTGGAGTTTTGACAGTTTAATACATATATAGACATGTATTACTCTGGTGGCAATAGCGCCAGAGTAGTTATAGATTGGTCAGACCCTACATAGGAAAGACATTTTTTGTTTTCTCAATAAGTTTGGTGCTGTTCTACAAATCTGCACGAAATTTTCTAAACAAATTAACATTCAACCACTTTGTGTCCTTTATGAAAAGCTTCATACTGATCCATCAAGCAGGGGCTAAGAAAAATGGGAGTTCCTAAAACATGGATTGCCTATTTGAATTCCCATAGAAATGTTTGGTCTCTGATACAGAAAAAACAGCTGAATAGAATTACAACTCATTTTTCAGAAAGTTAGAACTTTACTCAGAAAGCATGCTTTTTATAATTTGGTATAAGTAACGTAATTTAGCATTTAAAGAGGTGCTCTGGGTGGGTATGAATGGTTAACCATCAGAAAAGGTTTGTAATACCTGGACCATTTGTGTCCAAGTTTGATTTGATTGACCAATATAAAGGAATTGGTCAATCCTGATTGGCTAGCCACAACCTGAAGAATATGTTGTAGCAGCCTTTACAGGACTCAGGGACATGGTCCTTGCATCCTGCCAATGAATTTAAAGAAACATAGAAGGCTGCAGGGTGAGCCCACCCTGAAACTCAGGGCCATTGGATGGGCTCGCCCTTGGCTGGCTGGCCTCAACATAGGCAACATGTTGTGGAAGCCATTACAAGACTTTGTGACCTGATCTGCGTTGAAATGCATTGTAGTGAAAGGCTGTTTTTGAGGGCCCTAAACATGAACATATATGACGAGTGATAATAGGCTTTAGTCACAATATAAATCATTTGTCAGTGTTACAATACAAATTTTAGGAATTGTGGTGTATTAGAAGATGATTTTACCTTGTGAAAAAAATGCCAATCCTCTGCCGCGGATTGATGAATCATGTTTGGAAGAAAACAGTTTTCTCCCATTATTTTCTATTACAGGTTATGGAACGTGCTCCAGTAACTAAAATGCAAACACATTTTTTCTTACTTCACTCTGTATTCCTCAGCTTTGTGATAACAAAATTTGATATACTGAGTACTTTCAACAGTAGCAGCAGCTTGTCAACTGATTCCCCAGAGTTCTACTGCAGCTTCACCACAGTGTTCTAATGAACAACTACAATACTAAAATTTTGAATTTATCACAAACATATGGCATGCCTGAACGCCATCTTGATGAAATAAAAGCTGTAACATTGAAAGCATTTGCTACAGAGTATACTGTAGTACAATGAAGAAATTAGGGATTTCTTTTTGATAAAGAAATTGGGTTTAGTGCTCTGCAAAGCTAAAATCAAGGCAAATTTTCTATAAATTCTGAAATATCTTCCTCATCCATTTCAATAAAACAATCTGACATGCAGAGTGAAAAAATTACTCCTAATATAAGCAGCTGTCTATCAATTAATGTCTTATTGCTCCACTGCAGCTTCACCAAAGAGTATTAATTAAGCTAGAGTGCTAACATTTTGTATTCAATACAAAAGAGGGCACTCATTTATGCTGTTTTGTTGGAATATGAGCTGTTGAATTTGAAACTTTTCCTCAGGAGCAGACTAAAGTAGATGAGCCTTAATATGTTAATGCAAGTATGAAGCCAGTGGGTTAAACATTTGAGGAGAGGTATGGGATTACTGTAGTGTAAGACATAGTGTATTTATAAAGGGGCCAAAAACCACTAATATGGAAGGTCTCTGCATAAGTACAGCATCCCCTTTCTACACATGCTTTCTCATCCTACCCATCTTCTCAACAGCTCCCAAATTTTAAAATAGCAAACAGTTTGTTAGAGACAATTTGTGTGGAAATACCACCTTGTTGCACTGCATTGCGTGAAAGGAAAAGGGCAGGAATGCACTGTATTTAACATTATACAGCACATTTTTTTATTTTCCTTGCACTGGTGCACTATGTGCAGCCTAGCACCAATACAGGCACCGTTGTGCCTGCAATGCAGACAGGATAGTTTTTTTGCAGGAAGGATCACCTTCTGGCCCAAATCTATTTTCGGAGGTATTTTCCTCTTTCTATGTGTGCTGCAGGATGCGTCCAACCTTCACTGCACATAGCCCAAGGACTTGTGTAGCAGCGGTTGGACATTCATGATCAGTTTGGCGCTAGGACAATTTAGAGTGTTATGTTAAAGTTAGGTTTTGAAATGAGACAAGAACTAATGTTTAAAAAAAAAACACTGTAATATTTGTTATGGTTTAGTCAATTAATTAAACTTGCATCCCACCATGCACTGCTTAGGACCTCATATATAACCTTAGGGGCTATGGTACTCATTAGTTCATGATTTCTTTGGAAGTGTGTTGCAGTATAAGCAGTTGGCCATGTGATGTGCTTGAGTTACTCTAAGGCTGGGTGGAGAACATTTACACCTGCTTGATATCAGTAGGGCTTTAGCAATTTAAGAAGTATATTTTGTGAAGTATAATTGTCTTATTCTCCCAAACTCCACCTTAAATTTCTCTAAACTTCTCCCATTTAGTGGTACGTGTGATCCCATTTTCCAGCCACTCTCCATTATCTTTACCATATTTACTGCAAAAACGTATACTTACATGTGTGGAAATCTCTGCACACAGGGCAAAGACCAAAATATAGAAACGATGGACACAGTGGAGGTCTCTGGCCAAAGGTTTGTGAATTTAATGTAATAGTATGTGAATAGTACTAATTTGTACAACTTTATGAACCAATAAAAGTAGTTTGTGAATCAGGCCCCTTGTGTCCATCCCAGCAAAAATTTGTTTAGGTGCAACTTGGATGGATTTGAGTGAGTACACTAGAGAAACTCCATAGAGTTCAGATTATCCTTCATTCTGACTTCTGAAATTCAGAAACAGATGTTGCTGGTGTCATCCCCTGTGCTAGTTCACAAACAGGCTGCCTTGCACCACTCACAGGCTCACACCGTGGTACAGAGATGAGTGTGTACTGTCTAGCCTAAGATTTGTACTGGAGGCATATCGTTTCAGTGCAAATTCTCATGTGCACTCTGAAGGTTCCAACTCATTCGATATTGGTTGTGCAGACATAAAATGTGTAATTTCTTTTTTGAGAAATTGACATCCCCTTTTGATACTTCTGCTTCATGTAGACATTAGGATTTGACACAAAGACTAGGCTGGTTATCTAAGTAGATGAGGCTTTGCATCAAGACCTATGTGTTGGTGCTAGTCCACCCAGTTCCACTCCTTGGCGCAGAGTAACGTAAAGCAAAGTGTTTTTTGTACTGAGAAAAGGGCACCTTCTCTGCAGAAAACAACTTTTGCTCTGGGTAGTTAACGCCCTCTGCACTTTGAATTAGTTTGTGTTGATTTGTGCTGGTAAATGTGGGCCAAGGTGTATTATCAATACTTCCTCCAGCAGGATTACCTCACGGCCTTTCTACCAAATAGTTCCATATGTTCATGTACCTAATACTTGTCACTTTAGCTCATGAAACTAATGACCCTCTTCCATCTCCGATGAGACATTTGAAAACAAATGGTGTTATTCAAGTTCCAAAAATAGCCAAATTGTCCAGCTCTCTAATTATCCTTTAGAAATGATTGAGAAAAGGTGAGTTAAATTTTGAGAATGATTCTCTACAAAATAGCAAAGCTGATAAGCAGACCTCGTGTATATTTTGGACAGTACTGAAGTCTACAGCTCCACCCACGTGCTGATTTCAACTGACAAAAATCATACCCAAAGATTAATGGTAAAAAACCTGAGATTATGGATAAGTAGGCTCAGTTTGTGAAGAAGTGAAATAAAGAACAAACACCAATTCTTCCCTCATCTGTTTTCTTTCGCTTTATACATTTTACCCCATTTCCAATGAAGTTTCTTCTGTCTATCTTTGCTCTCGGGTTATTTTCAGATTTATGAGTAGATTTCTTTCAATACCATTCTTAATGCACGGCATCTTAAAACATGCTGTGCCATGCGCTTTACTTACCATAATTAGAGGAATGTGCGCACTAAACTCACATAACCCATCCAAGTTCCTGGTTTAGAGTTTAAAATTATATGAAGTAAAATTCAAAATGAGCTTGCAAATGATGATTCTTATTGGTGAATATTTACATATTCATATTTGATTTCGCAAGCTCACTTCCTGCCTAAAAACATTGCTCACCACAAACTCTTTAAATTGAAATTAGCTGTAGTCTGGAAGGAGCCACGCCACTGTGGTAATTATAGTTAAGCATGAGAAACTGTATTTTAAAGCTTCGAATTTCACTGCGCACATAAGAGTTGAGCTTTCTGCCCAATCCATCAAAAAATGCACTTGGCTCCGTGTAGCAATCCAAGACCATCCAGATACATTGCCTATTGCCCGTGAATGAGACATTTTGCAAATGAGTTGGTTGGGTCGCATTGCTGCGTGGGAGCCATTTTGGTCCCGTAGAAACTTTGCTTTAAAACCTTATTGCAAGCATGGAATAGGTTGTGCTCCTTAAAATGATGCATTGAATGATAATTATATGTTCACAGACTTGGATCGCAACATCAAAACGTTGCTGAGAGGCTCATCTGTTAAGTATTCCGCATGTGTCCCACAAACTCGCACAGCTGATTTACCTGTTTACTTTTTGTATTGTAATTAATTAAAAAAGTTACGACTTAATTGTATTGTATTATCTGAAGTAAATAGACACGTTTCATAACACAATTGTAACTGATGACTGTCATTGAGGAGGAATCGTTTATTTACTTAATTCTATAAGAATAATGGCATTGGTGATTAGATTGCCTACAATGAAGAGTACACTTCACTTGAATGAAACCTTACTCGAGCCCAGGACAAAAAGAAGTCATCCAGGAAATTTTCTTTCGTAGATGGATTCGCTAAGCCCCTGATTAAAACGTTAGGAATGTCCTTCTATGTAATTTCTCATGTGTTTGAGCTAGAATTCTGACTTTTTAAAATTCACAGAAAATCCATGGGTAGTTCTTGAAAAGTATAGGAGTCATAGCTTCCAGCATTACTCAAATGTGCTAAAATATACAGCTACGGAAACAAGCTTTGGCATTGCCAATAGGTCTCACCATTGGGACAGTCTAAGTGTTTAGCTATGCACCTTTAAAGTAATTTCTGTTTAAGTACTGATTTACAACTCGTCTTTCCAACAGCATACGGGAGGAAAGGCATAGAGAAGCCTTTAGCAAAAACAACACAATTTTAAAATATCCAATTGCATGGAATATTATTAAGAAATGAAAGCTTTGGCTATGAATATAAACATGTTATAATTATGAATTTGATGTTTGTCCTCGTGGGCTGTTGGACACTCATTACGTATAAAAAGTGAAGGGATTGCTATGTCTTTTTTACATTGTTAATTACCATGGAGAGGGTAGAGTTCATTGTGGGCCGAAACAGCAGGCCTTAGGCATCAGATTAATGTAGGGGTGGGAGGAGGATGAGGAGCAACAAATTCGTAACCCTTGAAATGGAAGAAGGAAGTTTGTTACGCAACATCGGAACATGGGATGGTAATGGAGAGAGAGGGGCATTTAAATAAAGAACTCTGAAAGGATGCACACAAAGCCAATGTTTGCCCCCCAAAAAAGTTCAACTAAGAAAATGATCAATTCCATAAACGCATGTGTTGTCATTGCTTACACGAAGTTGAGAGCATGTGTGACTAACACAATAATGAATGTTCTGCCTTTCCCAAGATACAACAGAAGTTTCTTTTCCAAGGTCTGTTGTTGGCACAGCAAAGTCATTTGTGGCATAGCACTGATTAACAACTCACCTTTACAATGCAACGCAGGAAAGAAGACATAACCAGAGGTAAAATGCACAGCGTACCTCCACTCCTGTTGAGCCAGTGGTGTTTTTATGCACTCCCAGGCCAAGTGCACAGAGAGGGTGCATGCAGCACTAGGGGGACGATTAGGATGGCGGACGGATGCGTGACCGCTGGGCTGGAGGTGGCGGAATAATGCACCTTATCGTCCACCAGCAGCGGGCCTTCCGTCCGCCATATTAGGAAGGGGAACTGGGCACATTTACCGTCTGCCGCGTAAAAACGTGAACCGCCGCGGGAACACACCAGACACCACGGCAGACGGAGCCAATCCAGGCTCACAACCGTGCGGAGTGACGTCCCGACCGTCCGCAATATTACGATGTTGCAAACAAACCAGAACACCACAGCGGAAACACCGACGGTAAAGCATAAAACATTAACGGTGGAAGCACCACAACGGAGAGGGAAAGCATTGCCACGAGACCCACCGCACGGACCCGAGCACCATGGCCCCAGCCCTACATGCCTTCCTGGCCCTGTTCCTACTTCACTACCAGCAAGTCATGCACCGTCGTGGACGCCGCCACAGGTACGCAAGCATGCAATAAACACATATGACGCCACAGCATGCATGAACACTGGTACCTGTCCACGCCAGACACCCTGGTGGGGACGGGAACACACACAAGTGCACACACACCAGTCCCACCTCAGCACATTCACCACCCGCATCAGGCACCCGCCGCCCACGCAACACCACAGCCAGTCCACGGACGGACTCCGCTGCACTGTCGGCGGTTGGGCCTGTTACCGTGGCCACTCCATCCGCGGCGGACGGGTTTTCTATGGTTCCGTCCGCGGTCGGCAGTCTTTGGAGACATCCGTCCACCGCGGTGGGGTTTTGCTGGAGGGGAATCCTAAAAGCCCTGCCGGTTTCCCCACGGTGCGGTCGGACGGTCATTTCCCGCAAGACTGGTGGTCCGGACGCTTTCCGCCCGCCATCCTAATCAGCCCCTATGTTTTTTTTGTTATAAGCTGCAAGCATTTGTGACTCTGTACTGCAGTGAACATGCTATCAGTCTGCTGCGCAGAATGCCTATTTCACCCATTGAGGCGCAGGCTCCATGCTTAATTAATATTAATAAAGGCAGGAATGGTCTGTGCACCTAGGTGCACACAGCAGCAAAGGACAGCAGCGCTCCAACACTGCAGTTAAGTTTCTCTGTTTAATATGGTAGGCGAGGAACAACTGATTAAGTAAGATTAGGGGAATTTGTGCCATGCACCCTCCCCGTGTCTAAAAATTAAACTGCTGTCTGTACTGCAACCAGTTCTCATGGCACGCTAGGCAAATCGCTCACTTTCACCGTTCCTAAAAATGAATGCGTCATCTGGACTGCAACCAGTGCTCATGGAAAGCTAGGCAAATCGCTCACTCTCCCCTCGCCTAAAAATGAATGCTTCTGTCTGTAATGCAACTAGTGCTCCTGGAAGCTAGGCAAATGGCTCACTCTCCCTGTGCCTAAAAAGGAATGCACATGTCTGTACTGCAACCAGTGCTCAATAGAAAGCTAGGCAAATCGATCACTCTTCCCAAGCCTAAAAATAAATGCCTCCATCTGTAATGCAACCAGTGCTCACTGAAAGCTAAGCAAGTTGATCACTCTTCCCGAGCCTAAAAATGAATGCGTCCATCTGTAATGCACCGCTTATGTAAAGTGCTCCGATAACTTCGGGTTGGGTTCATGCTATTTACAACAGCAAAAAAAAACAAGCATGAAGGGCACCTACTATGGCTCTCTCTGTCCACCATGCTACAGAGCGGTGTGGACGACGGTGGATCAGCTGCTACAGGGGAGAAGGGGAGGTGGGCAGGTCTGAGGCCGGCAGCAGCTGTAGAGGTGATTCTATGAATACCAAAAGTAGTAAGTGCATTCTGTGAATACCAAAAGTAGTAAGTTTAGGATTTTGTCTTAAGTTAATTCTGTGAATCAGGCGCAATGATCTGTAAACCAATTGGGGTTTTGAGACCAGGAGAGTGCTGTCAGCGAACAAAATGCATCGCCATGTTGGTCCTGCCCAGTGTTTGAGCATCACATACACAGGATTTGACGTAAACATCCACTCCATTGATGCAAAGTGGAAATAATATAGGCGCTAGGGAGCAATCCTGTCGGACTCACTTTGGATTCAAAATGATCTAGTGAGCTCACCAGTAGTGTTCCAACAGATCTTTGCTACATTTCTTTCATGCAGACTAATTAGTAAAGGTAAGGTTCCATATTTAATACAATAGTCCACAATAAATGTCGAGGAACAACGTAGGTAAACAAACATCACATTTTGTTTTTTCAGGAACACAAACTTGGTCAGTAGGAGACAGAACCTGAATGCTTGGTCTGTTGGGACCATTTTCTTCCTGAAGCCAGTCTGTCAGATGTAAAATTATCTTGTTCTCTTCGGCCCAGCTCTTGATTCTTGAGAGCAGAAGGCTTGAGAATACTTTTTAAATTTTATCAAGACCTAATGGGGCTAAAGTTTGCGGAGTCTTAGCTACTGCCTTCCTGAAAAATGGGCAGAATCTCAGCTCCCACCCATGAAGCGGCACGGAGACTCCCTGTAGAATTGTATTGCTGATGAGGGTATTATAGCAACCCCATAAGGTGGGGTCCGATTTATTAGCAGGGATCCCAATAAGACCTGTGGCCTTGCCAGAATGTTGCTTGTTTATGGCTTCCATAGCCTCTTTTAATGAAAAAGGGATTAGATCATGAGGTCCACCATGATTACATCTGGATGTAAATATCATTAATCCTCCATTATACAAGGTTCTGTAGAAGTGGTAATTTTGTTGTGTCCAGAAGTTCTAATTTTCCAGAATTTTCATTGGCCCTTTTTCCTGACACCAGCAAGGAATTTGTTCCAATTCGCTTTTTCCCATTCAGATTTTTTGGCAAAGATTTGTAATGATGGCTTGCGCTGTTGACCTCTGCACATGATCCCATCTTGATGGAGATATCTTTGCCAGTCTGCAAGCTTTGTTGTGCATTACCTACATTTAATGGGGGGTCTCTGCTGGCTCTGGATAGGCCTAGATAGTAGTGGCACTATAGATGCTATGAGGCTGTGGAAAAGAAGGAGAGCTCTCATCTTGGACTAAAGTGTATTTTAAGGCAGTTGATATTAATGATAAGGCAGAGACAAAAAGGAGTCCAAGAGGAATCCCTAAAGATAGTAAGACTACCATTTTAGAACTGTGAGCTTGTGAAAAATATGTGAATATGTAATTAATTTGGAAACAGGCTTGTCATGTCTCTGAGTAAGGTGGGCCTCATATGCATTGGAGACTACCTTAACCCTAAAAGCTGTAATGATATTGACAAGAGAGCATGAATAGATGTTAAAAACCATAGGCTCCACATGTGATGACCAATGAGTCTCAGAGATTGGATGGGAGAGCCGAAGATTGATTCCATCAGAACAAAAGAGGTAAAAAGGCTCCGCCAGTCCCCTGAAGACCCACTTCCATAATACGCTGGACAAGATTAGAATAGTCAAGGATATCATATACAGTGGAAATGCCAAGCTAGATGAGGGAAATGGGAATACACTCATCTGAGCCTAGTCTGAGATCATCCAAGGGAGAAAACTAATGCTGTCATGATAGCAATCGTGAGGAGAAACATATACGTCTATAATTGGCTTCCCCAGAGAGATTGTCTGTGCTTTATCAAAAGGGGTTTGATGATCCTAATTAAAATTGTACTACGGTGACAAATGGCACTAAGGTCCGACGTCAATGCAGGTATTACTTAGGGGGTTAAAGGCTTAAGATTCATAGCTGGACAAATAACATCCAAGAATCATGCTTTAAACATAAAAGCAATGCAGTGCATGAGTCAATGGCTACTGAACATCTGGGAGATATTATTATGGATCAATTGAATTTTGTCCTGGAAAAAAAGTAGCTTATGTGTCACATAGGATCAGAGAGGCAGGACTAGTCGTTTTTAGAGCTGTCAGGGAATGTAAGCTGTACTACTACTTGAAACAAAGCTCTAGAGAAGTTAGAATTTTGTGTAATAGAATCACCAATAAAGATAGCTTTAGCAGAAAAGAGACGCTGAGCTTCAAATGATGGTAATAGACTGCACAAGTAATTTCTGATTAAGTACAATGCCACAACCATTCTGAAAACAACACCTTTTGTCTTATGTTCTTCAGTTTAGAAGACAACCCAGGGCTCTAAGTTCTGTTGAGTCTTACATTGTTCCTCCTCTTAGGAAGAAGTTGATCAAAGGCTTGAGAAAGGCACTGATTAAATTTGATGCAGAATTCATCGAGGTCAGAGAGGTCACCAAAAGTCTACACGGTTGGCTGAAAGAGAATTTTCCATTCAGATAATAAAATCCCCCAGGAAAATGTTTTGGGAGCTTTATTATTACACCTACAAGGTAAAGGAGGCTATATGGGAAAGCCTTAGAAACAATGTAATTTATTAGAATGAAATTAAGGCTAAACCTCCACACTTTGAAGAACTTCTATGACAGTGAAGCGTTGAATATCATTGGAGTACAGCAGTCATGATGTGAGGACCACAGACCTTTTGAAGTGTAATTTTGGTGCAAAAAATCTAATCCCAGAAGTTCCCTGAAATTAGGGAGTGGGTTTTTCATTGCTATTTGCTAACAGACTGAATGTTATTTAAATCAGCAGACACAAAGGCACTGGAAGGATCATGGCAGCACAGACAAAGGTGAATCAAAATTGGAATTGTGAAGTGAAGCACCATGGAAAGCATGGCCAAGCGTGGATGTCATTTAGGGGTCGCCAAGGGTTCACCCTGGCTACCCCTGGCACTGCTTTTGCTACCCCTGGCCTAAGAGATGGTCAAATCTGTGCATGGAACACAGGGGCAGCTCTTTCTAAAGGATTCTGTTCAGAGCTCCACTTGCATGGTTTCTGTCAACTTTTGAATTATACAAATAGTGAATAATATTTTTTACTACTAGCAGTGACGGCTCGCACAGATAAACGAGGTGAAGTGGGACAGGGGCATGGCAGGGTGGGGGTTGTGGAATTCAACATATATCAGTCTAGTGAGAAGTAAATAAATAAATAAATAAATATAACCATGTACCTTGCGCTCGCCGCATGATGCGGCGAGCGCAAGGTACTGTGGTTTTATTTATTTATTTATTTACTTTGACTATCCTGTCATATGTCGAATTCCACTACCACCCACCCCTCCCCGCCCCCGCCCCACCTCACCGCCTCACCGGGCTTACCTGTGTGAGCCGCACCTGACTACTAGCGTAATATAAAATGAAGTACATTAGCTGGTATATGACCCTATCTGGAAGTTAAGGTAAGTAAAAATTGCTGTTAAATGTATGTTGTATGCATGCTTGAGGGGGCGAGTGTGTTTATGTGTGCATGAGTATGTGAATGTGTTAGTATGTGTAAGCATGTGTGTGTAGGTCAAAGTATGGCGTGTGATGTCACATTTGCTACCCCAGGCATTTTGGTGAGTCGACGTCCTTGTGACCAAGGTGAAGTGCTCCACAGATACGATAGGAGAGTGAGCATGAATTTGTTTTTGTGTTTATTAAGGTGATGTAGTAAACCAGGAAGGGAAAAGTAAACCTAAATTTGAGCAAGGTAACACATTCATAGTGGAGAGAGCAGCATCTCCTGCTATTTCATGCAGTCTTTTTGTGAAAGAGTTCCCATTTGCTTTCCGCCAGGTTACCTACTGCATGAATGCACAGAAGTTAAGAGCCTTTCCCCAGCACTTGACTGAGAAGGCTAGAGTGCTGTTATCGATTGTTCGAAGAAACCGAAGATGGTGGGGGTGGAGAAGAGGAAAGACAAGAGAGCCTATGTGAAAAGAGACTAAAAGTAAGTGCGATATCTGTTCCTGTCAGAGAACAAAAATTCTCTGATTATGCAAGGTTCATGAGGTCCTGTGACATACAAATACACAAAAATAATATAACTTAAACAAAACAAAACATTATGATAACGACATTTAGCACATGCATCAAAGAGAGGAGGTAAAAGTCTCCTCTTTAAGTCATGCTGTATCAGCTGTGTGTTAATTCAAACAAAATGACGCGGTGGGTACTCAATGGCCACTGCAAACTGATGGACAACCAAGCTGTGTTTTCAAACCACACACTTTCTTACCCTTGCCATAGGTCAAGAAGACTACATGTAGAAATTAACTGGGGGGACCTCACGTAAATTATGAGTCAGGATAAGTGAGGATGTGAGCAACATTAAGTGGCTTTGCGTGGCCAGAACGGATTTTGCGACAGTGCTGCGCCATTAAAGTTATGCAACCCAGACACAAAATCATGGTAAATTTGGGCTTAGATTCACTACATCTTACCACCATAGTGAAAGTAAGGAATGCTTTCAGCTTTGAAAAAGAGGTGAAAAATGAATATCCCCACCCATAGGCCATTACACCATCACCAAGAGGACTGCAAAGTTGCAGATCAGCACACACTGAACTGCGAAATTTTCTCCGCGGACAGGAAGGCAAATGAAAATACAAATGATTTGTTTGAACAACAATGGTTACAATTCCTCCGAGTAAGGGTAAATCACCATGCATTCAATTTAGATTGCATGATATGGTTAAATGTAGCCTAGTGCCAAAGAAAACATAAAGCCAGTTCTCCTTCAGCCCAATATAGGGCCATCATTTATTGTCAGTTGCCTAGCCCGATTCAGGTACAAACAGCAGCGTGCCCCTAAACATGGATTATAGCTTTGGGAATAGTCTCAAACCGTGCAGATGTTTGCCCATGTCATGAGGTAAAAGCTGGACAAAATTGTTGAAGCACATAATGCAAACAGCAAATTGGAGCTCTCCACAATGAGAAAAATGAAAGGATTTACTGCTTTATGACCAGGGCTACTGCAATTATGTGACTTGTGGCAGTGACTTTCTTGTCGTAATTATGGATTTGTTACAATTACCACATAATCTATCACCTGCTGCATAGGCTGCCGATTTTAACAAACTGATCAAAAGTTACTAAAAAGCAGTAGTTCGTATTTCAGAGCAGTGGAAGGCCCTTTGCAAAGGTTCACTGGTCCTCTTTCTGTTGTTTTTGTGCTGTATTTGGATGTTAAACTGGTACTAATTGTGTTTCATGGTGCCATTGGAATGGAATTATGTGTTAAGGAATGTTGATGTAGAATGTTGCTTTTTGATTGGGAATCATGGGAGGCTGCCTGGGGAGCTTACAAATAAAGATACCTTCTAATCCACGTAGACATGTCATTGTCATTTCTACCTGAGTAGCCACTACATTGTGAGGAAGATTTGGGTCCCCAGCTGCAGATCCATGCTGTACAGAGAGCACTGTATTAAGGAAATGTCTCTTTTTGCATGTTCAGCCCCACACTTTTGGACTGACGCTGCTGGTTTTTTGACTCTGAGAGTGTACTGAGGCCTGCTGACCAGACCTTAGTGCCAGTGTTCTAACACATTACAAAGTGTATATCGAATTAGCTGCACTCAGCTGGCAGAAACTGACTTACTTATAAGTCTTTAGTGTATTGTACCCAGGGCATGAAAGGCAGAGTGTCCACCCATGGCTGCAGCACTGATTGTGCCACCCAGTGTGTGACAGAGTACAACATATCTCCCAGCCTGCCACTGCAGGCTGGAAGGGCAGCTTAAAACTGCTCGTTCAACTTTGCCATTCAAACCAATGTGAATGCCCCCATGTTCCTTAATAATATATGTCTTCCCTAAGGAAGGCCTTCTGAGCCCTATTTCAGGGAGCTGTATATTATTAAGTGGGACATGATTTTGTTCTAAAAATGTTCTAACAGCAAAGCTTCCAAGCTGTCGTTTGTGCTGTGAAAGAGTTAGTAGTCCCATTGGCAAACACAGAGTTACGGGCTGACCACTCAGCCTGGCTAACTCGTGAACGGGACTACTGAAATGGGTACTTCAAGGTATCAAATTAATCATGGCATTAAACCAGACTTGATGCCCAAGTCGAATTTAATGTCACTTTTATGGCAATGCAACTTTTATAAAGTTACCACTCTGTGACCCGGTTTGTCCAGGGGCCTCACACGATCACTGGCCACTAGACAGCTTTATGCCTCCCGGGGAGTCATGTGAATGACTCCCAGGGTTAGGAACAACAGCAGCCTGCTACAGGGAGAGGTGTAGCCTCTCTGGGCTTTGGCCCAAAAGGCGAGCTTCGAAGGTGAAGCTGCCTTTGGTGGGCAAATGTTATTCACACTCCTAAAGGATTACCCCTTTGTTCAGGTAGACAGGATGGTGGCAGGAATAGAAAGGGGAGACCAGTGCCCAGACCGGTTTTCCCGTGGACGTGTAGCCCCCAGGTAGCAACACCTCTAGGGTGGACTAACAAGCTCCTAAAATCTGAGGAATGGTTCAGGCATACTGAGAGTGGTTAGAATAGTGCACTCTGGGATTGCTAGGTACCACACATATCCAATGTCATCACAGGGTGGGAGGGATCCTGGTAGCCTACTGGCTACAAACTACATCATCCCCTTTCTGGGCATAACTATGGCAACCCTGGCACCCTGAACCTCAGATCAAGCCGTAACTGGAAAAGGAATGAAGAAGGGCTGCCCTGCTGACCCTTGGGCCAGGTAGAGAGAGTGTCACTGTTTAGCGGACTGCACCTGCCGCACCTTGGCCTAGGGAAGAGAGGACTGTGCTTGAGGAGAAGTTGCTCCCAAGCCACACAATAAAGAAGTGATTCAAAGGGTCACTCGGTTGACCTCCTGGAACCAGCACCAGGGCCGTCAAAGCTGAAGTAGCTCAACTTGGTAAGTTAGTAGCCACTTCTGGAGACTTGCTGCTGACCATCGCCGGGCACTCAAAGAGACCGATCCTATCGGACCCAGGAGTGTCATCTGATCCCAGATTGCTCACCTAAGAGGGGTCCCAGCTTCTACCAAAGGATACCTTTGGAACTGCTGTAGACGGAGACCAGTAGGCCATCAGCAGCTGGCTGTCTATTGGCTCTAAGAAGACTTCGAGGGACCTCAATCTCTGTGGCCAACGTTGCTCCACCTGACTGAGAGTCGAGAAGTAACTGCAAGGACACCCCTGTTGGCGGCACAGCACCCAGAGCAGCCTTGATCATCCTCCATCTCATGCAGCATCAAGACCACTCCTTTGAAGTCTACTGCGGTTGTGCTGTAAAGGTCAGAACTGGACTGGGGAGGGTTTGGTTGCCAGGTAAGTGTCCAAATACTCCTTAATGTTTCCCCTGACCTTCTCCCTGTCAGATTTGGTAGCCCCAGTCAGGCCGGAGTAGCCCAACTCAGCTCTTACAAACTTTATGGTTACCAGTGCTTGTTTCCACTTGAACTGAGATTTAAGTTTCTTTAAAAATCTATATCTTCAGAACCCTCCAATAGATCTTGTTAATCATGGAATCTAAAAATTCATAAAAATATCATCTATTTTTATAAATTGGTGTTGGATGTCTTTCATGTTGTGTGACTTTCTCATTTCGTTGTTTGGTGCTGTTAAAGCCACAGGTACCCAGGGTTGAGCTAGAGGTTTTGGAGATGAGCCTGACTGGACCCAAGACAGTTTACACTCAGGACTCAGAGTAGATATCGGCGTCGGCAACCTAGTCCATTGAGCAATTTACTGTGGGGGGCCAACAGCTCTGTTTGGGTGATTTTTTACTGTTTATGGCACCAACTGAGGACGTTCGATGTAGCGCGATCACATATGCGTTTTGGATGCACAGAGTCTCTGTATCAGTGACACCATCTTGGATTAGAGAGTTATCACATCGGTGATACACAAATCATGGTTGTAAAGTTAATTTGGTCCCATCTTTGCATGGAATGGAGTGTATTACATTGGTGATATGCACTACGTGTTATTTGGTTATAATAATAATAATGACAGTATAAAGATGCCATTGAGGTGCATTACACCGGTGCATTGCATAACTGATATGCACACCAATACCAGCATAGACTGCAGGAAAGGTCAGTGGGTGGGCTGGTCAACTGAATAATGAAATTGGGATATCATCGAAAGTTGGCCCACACTGGTCTCTCACTTATGCTCCTTATTATTAGGAAACAGCCGACACAAAATCAGCAAGCCTGGAAGCTATACCCACAAACTAAGGAGAGCTATACGGGCAAGTAATATATTAGGAACAACTATTACCTGGCAGAAGCCAGCAACAGCCATAAAAAAACATAAACACCTTGTATGGGCCCACAAGAGAAAACACCAATAGCCTAAATGGGTTAAACGTTTTGACCTAGTAACAGGGAACAAACAGCAGCAATTCTGGCACTATGTAAACAATTTATGCCACTGCAAGAGTGAAAGGGGAAACTGGGTACACATGAACAAATTAATTGCCCATGTAAAGACCCTTTACACTGAAAAACCTGATAACTCAACCGGGCCAAAATCTATTTTCATCATCCCTGTACACGGCAATGGATGCAAACAAGGTCACGCAAATCACAAAGGCGAATTATGCATCGACACAGGGCCGGCTTTAGTACTGGTGGCGCCCTGTGCTACAATATTTGTTGGCTCCCCTCCCACCATGACCACCTCGCCACGGATTCCCTCACTACCATAATTTGACAATGCCCCCCAAGTGTCCGTACCACTGTCTCTTAGATTCATTTAGTTTTATTGTGCTACTCATACCAGTTTAAGGTGTCAGAACACTTTACATCAGACATACATTATATGGAGACAATCATACGTGTGCAAAGAGGTGTATAGGAAATGTTACAAAAGGCAGAGGGCTACATGTAATCCATACTGGTAGGCAGTATAGTTTAAGAGTCCTTGGTCTGGAAAAGCACAAATACAGAATTTAAAATGTAACACCATTGTTAGGGGTTTTCTTTAATAATAAGAATTGATTTCTACCTAAATGAACCCTGCTTGCAATATTAGGATAAGGAAAGACTGGGCAGAAAATATATGTAGCTCTAATATATTCCTTGCAGTTTGCATGCAGCTCTTGGAGGACAGTTAAAAGCTCACAGCTCTAAATTAGGATTTTACCTTTTAAACGGCGAGTAACAAAAGGATCTCTCTTACTAAACAATAACCCATTGACCTTTTTATAGTGTCTGAATGGGATACGTCACTCCATCTCTCCCCACCTTATCAAACTTCACTGGCTCCCAATAAAACTACGTATCCAATTTAAAGCCTTGACCTTGGCTTTCAGAGCCCTTAATGACCGAGGTCCGACATATCTCCAATGCAGAATGAGGTTCTCACAGTCGAAACGTAACCTCAGATCCAATCATCTACGCCTTATGATATCCCCTCGGTTTCGTCTTGCACGTACAGGAGGAAGGGCTCTCGCAGTGGTCACCTCTAAACTCTGGAACGACCTACCCACAGAGTTGAGATTCATGACTTCAGAACCCCTCTTCAGAAAAAAACTAAAGACCTGGCTTTTCTCCCAGATCTAGACCTAATCCACCCTCTCTTCCCCCCCACCCCTTCTGAGATTAATGTCTTCAGCGCCGGGACACCTCCGTCGGAGGTAGCTGCGCGCTTTATAAATTACTAAATAAATAAATAAATACTAGACATCGAGGGGAGAGCCTATGCAGGCACCCTATTAGAAGATTTTCGTCTGTGATTACTGGAGCTGGGGCTTCAGAGCTGCTGGTAAGTTTGCAGGCTCGGCAGTTGCGAACTACTGCGTCTACACTCTCCTCCAGATTAGGGAACCACACCTTTTCCCTCATTCTTGATTTCATTCTCCCGGTGCCTTGGTGACCTTCATGTGCGAGGACTGTGGCTTGCTCTTGTAGGTCTTTTGGTATTACAACTCAAGACCCTCTCAGGATGATACCGTTGTCTGCAGAACTTAGTTCATTATGAACCCTCCAGAATTGTCCCAGTCGATTTCTGTCGGCTTGAGACCATCCTTGGACATTTTTGAGGAATTTGTCCCACAAACCTTTCTTCAGAGCTTCAGCTACTCGTGTGAGGACTACATCACCATCCATGTGTGACTTGATCATGTCATCCGACATTGCACGAGGGCACGACCATTGGGAGATCATGTTGACAAACTCCTCGGTCAGCAGTTCTTGGACTACATCTGTCTCGGTGGTTAGCGCAGGATGACGAGACAGGAAATCCACAGGATTCTTTGCCCCGGGCCGATATGTGAGCTCCATTTGGTAATGTTGCAATTGTATCGCCTATCTCTCAATCCTAGGAGGTGGGTGAGGTGCTGTGCCTTTGATCAGCGGCAGGAGTGGTTGGTGATCTGTGACCACTCGGAAAGGGTTCCCGCTTACATACAAATGAAAATGGTTACAGGCCCATTTAACAGCCAACACTTCTCGCTCTATTTGGGAGTAACAAGCTTCTGTTGCAGTGAGTGCTTTGCTCGTGAAAGCTAGCGGGACCCAGGTGCCTGGGTCTGTCTCCTGGGTAAGTAGTGCGCCCAAACCAACAGGGCTGGCATCGACTAGCACTTCCGTGGGTCACATAGTGTCAAAATAGGCCATTGTGGTACTGTCTAGCAGAGCCGATTTCACTTGGTTGAATGCCTTGTCTTCATTGGGTGTCCACTGCCACGGGGTTTCCTTCTTTGTGAGGTTTCGTAGAGGCTCCGCAATCGTGGCTAGGTTCGGGATGAATCTCGCACAGTAAGTGGCCATGCCCAGAAAACTTCTTACTTCAGAAGCATTGACTGGAGGAGGGCCAAGTTGAATAGCCCGATACTTTTTGGGATCTACCTTGACACCTTCCGAATTAAATACATATCCAAAGAAATCAATTGTCTCACGAAAAAATTGACATTTTTCTTTATGCAGGGTCACTCCGTGTTCTGCCAGCCGCTGCAGAGTAGTTCTAAGCCGTCGGTGGTGTTCCTCAATTGTCTTGGAGTGGATTAAAATGTCGTCGCTTACGTTAAGGACCCCTTGGAGCCCAGATAGAAGTTCTCTCACTGCGTTTTGAAAGATTTCAGCTGCAGACGATATTCCAAAGTTTAAACTTTTGTACCGGCGTAGTCCTAGATGGGTTGATAATGTCGTAATGTATCTGCTTTCTTCAGCTAATCTCAGCTGGTGGTAGCCAGCATTCAGATCTAACTTTGAAAACCATTACGAACCATTGAGGTCGGCCAAGATGTCGTCGACCGTTGGCGTGAGGTGTCTTTCTCGTTTTATCACCTGGTTGGGCATCCTCATGTCTATGCAGATTCGAATTTTCCTCGGTTGTTTCAGTTTTTCGGCTATCACCATGGGTGACACCAACGGGGTAGGCCCCGTTACCTTTTCAATCACCCCTTGTTGTTCTAGCTTTTGAAGTTCTTGTTCGACCAATGGCCGGAGATGAAATGGGACACGTCGATGTCGTAATGCCACTGGCTGCACTGCTTTGTCAATGTGTAACCGCACGGGTGGTCTCTTAATGGTTCCTAGTCCTTCAAACAGTTGTGGGAACAACTCTAGGATGTCATCAGCTTGGAGTATCTTTACTGAATTGGCGAATGCAATTAGGTTGAGGTCTTCCGCGGTGTGGCTTCCGACGAGTAAATCCGCTTCTCTGTCAACAACGTGAAACGTGGTTGTTCTTTCGCGGTCTTCAGACTTCACTTGGACTACCATTTTCCCTCTTAGGGGAAGAGGCTTCTGACTTCTGTATGTTAGGATTTTAATTTTGGAAGGGGTGAGCTGCGGCCTGGGATTTAGGCTCTTGTAGTGTTCTAGGCCCATCACATTGACAGTTGCTCCCGTGTCTATCAGGCCAGTTACCGATGACCCATCAATTTCAATGTTGCATTTCGGTTGTGGCCTTCGTCTTTTCTTCAGGTCACTTGCAAATGACACGAAGTAGCACTCTTCTTAGTCTTCTGTTGATGAGTCATCTAAGTGTAGGTGCTGGCGAGGGGGAGTCTTTGCTGATTTTGACATCGACGGCTCTTCCAGTGCTAGATGTCTCACGGCACCTGTTAGTGTTCTCCGTCCTGCGCTGCCTTTTCCTTTGGCGCTCCCTCGACACACGCTTGCAAAATGGTTGGGGATTCCGCATTTGGTGCATATCTTACCCTTTCGCCGGGCATCCATCCAGGTTATATTCCTCTCACCCACAGGATCCGCACGGCGTGCGTCGTGTTGTTCTGGTGGGCCACCGTCCTCGCCCACCCCGAGTCGGTGTGTGAACAGCGTCAACCCGCTCTGTTTTTACGCTGATGGTTGTTTCTGTGTGTTGATTGAGCACTGCCTCCATTGCTGTCGCTCCAACATCGGATAGCTTGTGCGACCTAGCGAGGACCAGGATTTCTTCCCGGGTGATACGTGGCTGCCGAAGTATGAGCGTCCGCAGGGTTTTGTTGCGGCAGCCTTGGATTAGCTGTGCCGTCACTTCCTTTGTCTGGTCGTCCTCGGTACACGTACTCACCAACTCTCTTAGGCGCACGTGGAAGGTGTCCATCGACTCCCCTTCTCTTTGTCTGGCTTGTCTGAACTTGAACGGCTCGTAGTGAGGGTTGAGTTGAGGGTCAAAGTGCGCATTCAAGGCTCGGACCGTGGAGTCATAGTCGGTGGGCACACCAGTGTTCGGGAGATGCGCAAATAATTTGTATATCTCATCCCCTGCGAAATGTAGGAGTAGTGACCTTTTAACAGCTCCGTCCATTTCTCGGGTCGCCACAAAGTAGTTATTGAGGCAACCAACCCACACCGTCCACCTTGGTGCTGCCGTGGATAGATCGATGAGTTCACTAAAAGGGGGCAGTGCGTGGATCTGGGAGTGATCTGACACTTGCAGTGGCAATACGGGTGGTGCGGCCTGTTGCTGACCGGCTGCCTGCTGCTTGGCCGCTGGGGCTGGCTGATTTGACATGGTGCACTATCTTGTGTCTCTGTCCAGACTTTGTGTTGCTTCTGTTTTTGTTTTAGCCAATGCTTGTTGACTATTCTGGTACTGTGCGTGTTGGGCTGCTGACGTGCGTTCTAATGGATGTGTGCCCAGGTTCGGCCTTGTTGCCTTTGTCACTGCTCACTGGGCATTGATGTGTGGATTTTTATATTTCAGTTCTCCTTTTTGTTTTCTTTTTTTTTGCACTGCCCAATGCTTGTTTCTGTCCTCAGCGCTCCGGTGCTGCCTCTGGCTGCTCAGTGCGGGCTGCACACTTCGGGGGCAGCCTGCCGATCCAATTTACTGGGCCTCGCGTTGCATGAGACGCGGTGGGTCTCAGGAGCTTCTGCGCCTGGGTGCACTCCAGTCGGGCGCGGCAGGCCTTTTCAGGACGAGTCACCGCTCTTCGCACCTCTTGCACGCAGGCCCACTGGAATTGCTCACAGGCGCTAGCGGGGCACTTTCGCAGCTTGCAGGGCCACAGACGACCACCTCCAGCCACCGCAGGTCAGTCTGCTGTGCTCGCGCTGCTCCCCCAACCTCATTCGCTGATTCCCTGGCAGTCTTTGTAGACGTGGCGCTTCTTCTTCCCTCAGAGTGCACTGCGGGACGTTTCTCCAGACGTGGGCTGTTCTTCTATCCCACCCTCATCGCCAGTGTTGTGGGCAATCAGCAATGAAATAATAAACACTCACACACAGCTAGGTAGTCTGGACTGGAAGTCCCGAGCGACCCCGGTCCCTTTACTTAAGCTCTCTGGCCACGCCTGGCCAGAGAGTGATACATAGTTGAGGTGTATTTCCGGGGCTTGAGCGACCCCGGTCAGGAACACTAGACCGTTACACATGGGATATAAGCATGTCTTTCAACTACCCTCATACATGTGGAACACACTGATCAGACTGAAGTTTGGTCTCATAATGCAAAAATGTGAATGTATAGCCACGCATGCAAAATTAATTTTTCCGGATAATATCAGCGACTGAAAAAACAAGAAGGAACTTCACCACCAGGAATAACCCATGGCAGAATCACTGAGCATAGCAGCAGAAAACATACAAGCAACCATAGTAAACTGGGCCCAAATTACAATCCCTTACTCTGCATTCAGAGCTGCTATAAAAAAGCAACTGAACCAGTTGTCAAGAGAAACTGAAAACAAGGCCCTATAGGAGAAGGGCACACATGCTCCATTAATAACGTTTTACACAATCCGGACAAGACAACTGTACCTGTTGTAGTGTAGTTCCTATTATCCCAATAGGCTCTGCGCATTGGAATAATACCTTCAATAGTATAGGCCTACACCAGACGTTAACTAGGTCTTCTATTGTCGATATTAGACTTAAAGTTTTGGGTTTGCCAGCTAGCTCAGAGTTCACTAGAAACTTTCTCGAATAGGCAAGGAGGAGTTGAACCTCCCTGGATAGACAAGAAGGGATTTAGTTTCTGACAACCATAGAACATGACAACTTTGCTCTCCCCTAATCAAGAGTGTATCTCTAGAGTCGTGTGAAAACAAAAGACAACTTATTTTACTCAGTCAGTACGTGCATTCTTAGTCTCACCAGATTGTAGAGAAAAGGAAGAGACGGGCGTGTTCAATAAAAGATGTTATTTATTGATCAGTCTCTTTTCTCATACAAGAGAAATGGATCGATATTATCGCAATACTTATGGTTAAGTAAAGTGCATACAATAAAAGCAGAAGTATAAAATAATACTGTAAAACATTTATATGGTTTCTAAGCCATATGGTGGTTTAAAATGGATAAAATAGATACATACATATAAACATTTGACTAATCGTACTCAACTGGTGCTTCTAACCACGCCTACCCCAGTGTACCTGACCTCAGCCTAATACGTGGGCGGGAATAGAAAGTAGCAGTTTAAGTTAAGTTTGTTTTGCCAAGTGACTGACTCAAGAATTCTCTACAAGGGGTTATTCAGTTCCGTACCTTGAATCTAGGATGAATGAGGGATGGTATCTCTCGTCTCTGGTCTCGATATTCCAGGCTGCCTGCGAGGGCTACCCGGAAGCGCCGGAGCTGGATTTCTCGGCAGGAGAAAGCAGCGTCTCGTTCTCAGCGCGTCAGGAAGGCGGGGCTGCGCCGGCGGGGTCTGCTTTGCTCTGGGCTTCGGCAAGTCTGGCTGCTCCGATCTCGTCACCACCGCGTGTGTTTGCTTAAGGCAATACCAGTAATATTTATACCTGTAAGGTGCCGAGATTGACGTAAGGATGGACATAGATACGTCAATAAGGATGTCATACGACTTGGTCGTTAGCACATTCTTTTGCTGAAGTTCTCGATGAAATCAAAACAATGGCCGCAGGGTTTTTCCCAGGTTGTCATAGGTTTGATTTGTTTTGAGAACTCCGTATGCCTTATCAGGGGCTGGAGGAATATCGCTTGTCTAATTAGATGGCAAGCGTTATGACCTAATCAGATAACACGTTCCTGTGCCGTAGTGTGGCTTAATCAGATAACGGTTTCTGCATCATGGGATGGCTGCTAGTTAACTTGTTAACCAGAACAGGGTCAGGAATAGGGGGATCGATACAGAACCTATAAGAATACATCACACCGACTCCACGCTAACTATGGCCATGTTTACGAATCTAGGCATAGTAAAACTTACTGTAGAGTATCGTGTATACCTTACCACCCCAAAATACATATAATGCATTTCGAATAATGTAATATACGGAAATAATATTCACATGTACTATATGCACTCAAGCTGTAGAATAATGCTAAAGTAATCACGCATATGTATACAGTATTTCTAAATGGTATATGAGAATTTACACATGAAATGGCTCTTACTACAGAAGAAAAAAGGTTCGAGACCATTTCATCACAGAATAAAAATAATTATGAACATACCAGAGGGCAGCTAATGTCTATAAAGTTTCTAAAAATTGGGAAATTTTAGTTCTCTAAGAATAGTTTTTACTTTAAGCAGAAGATAAGTGTCCCGAAAAATTCGTAAAAATATTTTGGGGCTGCTGAAAAAATCGCTGTCCGTGAACTGGAGGGAAAATAGTTCATGTAATTTTATCATTAAAGTTGAAGGCCAAATTCAGGGTGTTTGGAACGCCGTGTGCTAGCTTGCTCAAAAGTCTCTATTTCTGCTCTGGTGAGAACATCATATCATTTAGACTGTCGAAAAAGCTGTCAACAGCTTCCTGGGAGAGTTCCACTAACTCGGAAAAAGATGTAACCATGCATTCGTGCGCATGATTGTCTCCATTGACCTTTTGATTAGTATTGCTGACAGAAGGTCGTACCTGATCGATGCTGCTTTCATCTTGAACTCCACTACCCCTTAATCGTAGTGGTGAAGTTTCCACGAATGCCGTCATCAGGATTGGCAGCCGTTGAGGGCAGCACAAAGCATGAGCCGTTATTGGACTCAACAATGTTTCTGCATCCATTGGCGCATCTGATTGTAGCGTCAGACAGGTGTCCAACACGCATTCTTCTCCGCACAGCAAGCACCTTAATACAGGTAAAACACATCGATGCCACATTGGTCGAAATGAAAGAAACCAAGTCATGTTCAGGTCTCTAAGCCGGGATAGTCCCAGGATTTTTGATATCCGGTCCCGGTATCCAATGGCTCGGATTGTTTCTTCCCTTGTCGCAGGTGTTTTGTCTGTGACATGGTCTGCCATAATGAAATATTAGGACCAAGAATAGGATTCCTGCAATTAGTCCCAAAATGAGGGGAAGTCCGCCAAAAATCGAATGGACGAAGTCTGGACAAATACCCAGTATGGCTTTGAATGGTGTTAATGCCATTGAAAATACTGTCTTAAATACTTTTGAGACTCCACTGGTATCAGAAATATTTAAGATTTCATTCAGGATTTCCGCGAAATGTATGGGGGAATTAGTTGATAACAATGAGTGAATCTCTGCAGTCGTCCTTGCGACTAGGAGATCATACGTTTCTTTTGATGACGTGAGTCTGGTCGGCGTCTGAAGAAGCACTGTTTTCATTCTGCTTAAAGTATCTATTCGAATAGAAGTAATTTTTAAGTTAGGCCATGCCCTTGCCTCCCTGTCTGGAAAGGAGCTGGGGAACAATGAGTGTCCACAGCACATGACCTTCGCAGTCGTAGTTACGAGATAAGGAGTCCCGGGCATAAGACTACAACATCTGCGATCCACAATTAGAATGTAACTCCCGTTATAGAGTCTTTTAAGGAATGGTTCTATCTCCGTTGCAGGTGTGCCTAGCTGGTGACATGAAAGGTTATTTGAGTTCCCTTCACCGGCTCCATGCAAACTAATTCCATTACACAGAAGTGTACCGCTTAGTGACATCGCACAATTATTGCCACTAAGAAACACTTTCTGTCCTTTATTACTGACACATGCATGTGAATAGGGCAAGTTCCATGTTGTCTTAATGTACCCTTTTCCCAATTTTTCGTACATGCCAGCCTGTATATATTTTTGGCAGTATTGAAACCTGAAGGTTGATATTGGAATATTAATTATCCCATGTATTATCCATTCACTGACAGGTCGTTCTGACATTGTCACTGGTAATCTCTCGAGTTTCTCAATGCTCAGGATTGTATAATCAGCACCCTTTTGTGCCATACTGATTTGTTTATCAGTAAGGTTAAAGATATTGAATAGTCACGTTGTGTTGATTAAACGCCAAGGCACATAGCCTGAACGCAGATTTTGTAACGTCCAGCCAAGCTGTACAATAGACCGCAATTGAGACTGACCGTGTTGTAACAACAGTAAGTCTTGCGATATTATGTCGATTGCTGAAGACACAATGCTGTCCAAAGAAAAAATTCTGGAGGACAGAGTCATTAACCCATTGTCCACTAAGGAAAGTGATTTTTCCAAATTAATACGGTCAATTTCCCGTATACTTTCTGCTGTCTCAATTTGAGTTACCTTCCAGGCCTCGTTGTAAGCTGCATATACAGAGGCTGCTATGAAGCGTTTTTGACGCTGTTTGCGTGGTCCCATAATGAAATCACGCAAGTCAGCACCATCAGTAAGTAAAGTTAGGTGTTGCTTAATTTCTGTCAGTGTGGAATTTTGTAGCCATTGAAGGCATAATTTGCCCACACTGTAGGTGGTTATTATCCCTGGGTGTTGTCTTTGGGAATATCTAGGGTCTGGCCTGGTCAATTTGAACCCCTGTTTTTTGTTCAGGAATCTGTCTTGACAGTTATTAGTATCTGTGGGCCAGATCAACCACTGTTTCCAATCAGGATGTGTTCTGTTTTGGTTTAATATATAGTTTACGTCTATCTCTTCATCTGTAGAGCTATTGCTGTCCATTGTTGGCTTTGGAATAGACGGTTTATTTAAGTCTTTGATTTTGGCTAAGCCAAGACAGGTGGTTTGTTGAACAGTGTCATTTAAAAATATAATTTGTTCTGGGATCATGCAGGCTCTAAACAATGATTCTATACCTTGTACTTGCCATTCTTTTGTACCCCAAACACTTTTAACTTCAACATTTTTGTCCCAATAATCAAAACCAAAAGTATTCATTTGTTCAAAAAATGAGTCTGAATATATCAATTTCGTGTTTGTTAGCATGGTCTTTGTCCCTGTCTTATTTGACAATTTGAAATAAAATGTTTCAGCATTACTTGTGTTAAACCCTGAAAAGTATGAATATTTGTCGTAAAAGGTTCTTGAGCTTCCTTTTGGAGGGGTTGCACAATGTTCCCATTGATTATAATTTAAAACATTTCTAGGTTGTGCAGATTTATGTAGAAAATGGTTACCATAGTGGTTGTAACAGTACATACTATCATAATCAGTCGAACCCTGCAAATAATCATGTTTGGTAAATTTAGCAGACATCACCAAGTCAGACATCATATTATTTATACTTTCAAAGTCCCAATCATCAGCAAATGAGCTTGTTTTTACAAAGTCACTCACCGAGATCTTAATTTGGTGTGGATATTTCAGGATCTCAACCGGACCATAAATTTCGTAGTCAGTATTGTCCCATGCTACCCCACCTGGTATAGGATTGGCTGTGAAGTTGACTGAAGAAAGTTCTCTTTTCTCGACGTGTGAAGATGTGTGTGGCTTGAGGATCAAGTTGATTTTCTGACTTGCTGTGTCCATTGTAGCATATTTTCCCTCAATGAAGCGTCCCAAAGTTAGTACCATGATGAGCCAAAGTATGAGGATAAATGCACCAAAGCCCACCCAAAATTCAATCCATGGAGAAATCAGATATGTTTCTTTCAGCTGTTTCAAAAGTTCTTTAGCTTTATCTTTAAAGGTTTTTGTTGATGGCTGTGTTTTTGATTCACTTAGGTCTTCAGAGGAATCATCGAAGTTTATGAAGTAGCCGGATGCAGTTCTGTCAATTGTTCCAATTGCTTCAGGATTACTGTTTCTTGCATATTCGTTTGTTACTTCATTGTAGGTTGGTGTGTCTCTACTAAATGTTTTTATTTGGGTTTTCAGAGGTTTAAGTTCCATTGCATTGTTGCACAGTCCTTGTTGTTCTTCTGTAGGCGTTTCGAATGTGATTAGCCTCTTAGTTTGGACCTCTGTATTGGTAGCAAATCTTGGTGTTCTACTACTTATCGGGAGTCCACTTGGCCTACTGTTTGTTATCGGCCACATGATTGTGGTTTTACCAGGTCGATGGATACAACTCGGTTCTCCTTTTTACCAGCAAGCGGCGGTAGTACAACTGATCTTGTCCCGTTAATAGACAAGACAGGAACTGCTTTTCTGTAAGAAGGCCCAAATTCCTTCTTTACCGCGATCTTTTCTCTGACTAGATCCCCGACTTTTGGAATCCAGACAGGTCTTGCTGGGACAGGTGGTGGTTCTTCAGTGGTTGTTGGCTGCTGTTTCAACTTTATGTTGCTCAGGTCTTTTCTTGTTTTGTTTAAGTCCTGCAAAATAGCCAAACGATCTTTGATATCAAAGCTTTTTTCCTTTACCACTGAAGTCTGACTGTCAAGATCTAAGACTAACATCCTAGTTCCAAACAATAATTCGTACGGACTGAATCCCTTCAGAGAATTTCTTGGCAGGTTATTTAGACTACGTTGGACACTTATTAGATGTTTGACCCACCCAGCTCCCGAACCTAATATCCTTTCTGTTATAGATAGCTTTATGCCTTGGTTTTTTCTTTACACCATCCCGTATCCCTCAGGAAGGAAGTGAGAAGAATCCCGCATCACTATGCTCATTTGGCCGTGCTTCCCCACAAGCTTGAGTGCTAAAGTGAAAACATTGGTCAAACGTAGCATGCTCCTAGCGTATATGCCATTTAGACTCGCAAATCTTTGTATAACAGTCCAGACGTCAGCCGAGTGCTGGGGATCTACATTATAAGTGGAAACTAGCCTGTATATGTTAATCGGACGCTCTGCTTTTTACTGCTGATCCTTTCTGGAGTAAAACGCCACGGTAGTATACCGTTTCTCTCGCCACTGCGATCTCTGTTGCAGTCCGGGCATTTTTTTACAAAAATGTGATGCTGCAGGCTCATGCCTGGCCACCAGTACACTGATTGTAATTCTTCCAGAGAATCTTTTAGTTTGAGGTGTCTGAGACCCTCGCCCATATGTGCGTCTGCAATTAACAAAGTTCTCCTGTCCATGTTTGGAATTACTCTATCCCCCACTCCAGGGATTCGAGCAAAAGGGACTGAGTTTGCATCGATTATGTATGTATAATTGAGTGGATAGTTGATCGGTAGCGCTGAGCAGTCGCCTTTTGATGACGTTTTTACCGCCAGCATAGTTTCACCGTCAATGTATTTCATTGTACGCTTTTTTCTAGCTACGGAAGCCGATTTAGTTGCTACCGCTGTGGCTGTCTCAGCCAATGAATTCCCTGCAACGTGAACGCCATCACGTTGATGACTCAGTGAGTGTATCACGTGAGTCTTTGGTAGTTCTTTTTGTAACAGAACTATTTGTTCCCAAAGCAGTTTTTGCTTTATTGTTGCACCTGTGTCATCTTTGTAACCGTTTTGAATCCATTTCTGCAAATCGCTGTTATATGATTTGACGCAGTAATACGAATCGGACACTATAAGTGTCGGGAATTCGCGATCTGCATTATCTAGCGCCATTTTCAATGCTATTATTTCAGTCTGTTGTTCTGAATTAGTTTCTACTGAGTGTGTTTTTGTTAATAGCGGTCTTAGTTTACCTCCGCGCCACACTTCTTTTGTAATCTCACATGTGGGGTTGTATGCTTGTTCTCCCCAAACTGAGGGTTGAGCATGTCCGTCTGTATAGATTACACAAGCGTACTGTCGTAAGGGCAGAATGTCGATTGGCAGAGGGAATGTTCTTTCATATTCTAGATTTTTCAATTCTTTTAATTCTGGATCAAAGTAGTATTTTACTTTGTCCGTTGTAATTGAATTCACCCATTGTATCCATTCCGGATTCAATGCAGTTGTTGGTAAATTACACGGTGTTGTTAATGCCTCAAAGGCTGATTCTGCTGTTCTGACTGTGGTGTGTGTACCGTCAGCTTTATCTTTTTCTCTAGCTATTGCGGTTTGAACTGCATGAACAATGTTTTCTTTATTGCTTAATTTCTTTTCAGCTTCTGTGTACAAGTGTGATTTGAATGCAATTGGTACCTTTAAAATCTGGTTTTATTAGATCATAAAGGGGTTTGACCCTTTCTGCGTAATTTGCAATGTATGTTCTTCCGAAATTTAGGAAGCCTAGAATTGACTGTAGGTTTTTTAGTGTTCTAGGTGCTTGGAGTACGGCACATTTCTCTAGGAAATTGTCAGCCAGGCTTTTGCCGTCACTTGATAATTCATATCCTAAGAACAGGACTGTTAGATGGGCAATCCTAGATTTTTTAAAGTTGAATTTGTAACCCTCTGCTGCGAACCCAAGTATTATGGTGTTCACTCTCTTCAAGTGAGTATCCAAGTCATCATCTGTTAGGTATATGTCGTCGACATAAGATAATGCTTCGTCATCATATGTTTGTAGTAACTCTGTTACTCTCACTGAGAATAATCCTGGGCTGTTCTTAAACCCTTGAGGTAACCGACAGAATTGTTTTTGAGCGCCATTTATTGAGAACGCAGACAAATATCTGCTCTCTGGTGCTATATTTTGACAAAAGAATCCATTAGAGATGTCTAATGTTGTTTTGTATTTTTTGCGCACTATGTTATTCATTAGCACTGCACTATGCGAGTTTTGCACTGCAAAAGTTTTGCAACATGAGTTAAGGTGTCTGTAATCCAAAACTAGACAATATGAATTGTCTGGCTTGGAAACAGGAAACAAAGGGTTGTTCATTTGTGAGGTGCAAGTTTCAATCACCCCCTGGTATTCTAGTTGATCTAGGATTTCTTTTACCTGTTTTTTAGCTTCTTGCTTAATTGGGTACTGTCTTTGTGCAGTAGGTTGTGATTTTAACTGGATTTTGTGAGGAGGAGAGTCCTCATCCCATACTACGTGATTTTTATATAAAGCAGGAGCTTGAGCTACTGCCCACTTTCTAGCAAGTGTGTATTTTTTATGAATTGGGATATGATTTGAGAAGGCAGGCATAATTATTTCTTCGCCATGAGGGCAGTCCCTGACAAACTCTGGTGGCCAGTCTTTTTCAGCTAGAAGGATGTCATAGCCCTTGGAGAGATTATCCCAAAATAGTCCCCTTATTTTTCTAGTCTTATCCCCTTCCATACGTAAAGTTATTTCATATATTTTATGAGGTTTGCTAACTCTGGTGTCTGCAGTTTCCACTTGAAGGTATTCATTCGTGTCCACTGTCTCCAGATGATTCATAAGGACTTTGCGAGCTATGCTCACTTCTGCTGCGCTGTCTAGCATTGTCTGAGCCCATTCTTCGTTTTTCAGTTGTGTCCTCAGTATTCTCGGCATTGTTAACTACTTTAATACTGGCTACCTTCTTTTTTGGAAATTGTAATTTCTTATTTGGATGAGCAGGTTCCTTGTCTTTGGACTTGACGTGCCCTTCCCTGGGTTCCGATCGTCCTCTTCTTTCCGATTTCTGCGAGGAAGTCTGAAAAGATTGAGAGGGACGTGTATCAAAATCTTGATATCTATCCGGTATCTTTATATTATCCCTATTTCTAAGGTTGTATTTTTTCACAGAGGGCTCACTTTGGGGAGACCTAGGTCCTTGGTCCGGAGATTTTTCTCTCCGCCGAGGAGACCTTCCTCTGGACTGGAATTTCTTTTCTTTTGGATAGGATTGTTTGTTTCCATCCCAGTTCTTCTTTTGACTGTTTAGATTATTTTTAATAAATATTTTTTCAGGACTTTCAATCAGTTGGGGTTTTACTGGTATTCCACCTAAACTATCTCTACCTAGTTCCTCATAGGATTTTTCTATAATTCTGGCAATTTCAGCTGGTTGGTCTGCTATATCTGTTTCTTTTAACCTTTGGCGGATCGCCACGTTTGCTGCTTCTCCCTTTATATTGGCTAGTAATATAGCCGAGACCTGCTTGAAGTCTTTCACTAATTTCATACCAAGAGTTAAAGCGGGTTCTGGACCGTATTCGTCTTGAATTTGTTTTAGCACATCTGGTATTACCGAGATGGATGGTACACCATGCGTTTTTGTGTAAATGGAAGCAAAGACTGTACCCCAAGTGTCACAGTCCTCCACGTGTGGTGCGATTCCCATTGGAAGACAGATAGTCAGAATCCTGTGTTTATCCACAGGAGTGGTGTCTGGAAACACCGCCTCTATTTGGGTGATTTTTTGTGCTAACCAGAATGGTATTTGTTCCCGTTTAGCTGGTACTTTACCTAGGCAGGACTGTATGTTCTGTGGTGTAATTTTATTTGTGTTCCCCTGATGAGGGGTCAGCTGTGGAATTTTAATTGCTGGTTGAATTGTTGAAGTCCGCATTACATATTGGACTAATTGTCTATGTACTTTTATTAATTGTTTTATTTGTATTAAAAGATCTGCTGCAGACATTCTTTCGATGTCTGGATGTGGTGTGTATCCGGCTAGGACCGGCCACGTTGCTCCTGGTCTACCTAATGGACCGAGCCTGGTGATGTGATTGTTGTGTTTTAGGGCGCCATTAAACAAGAGCAGGTGCTCTTGAAATTTAAGTCCTCGAAAGGAGTGTATTCTTCAGGAGGTTCCTCTGTTTTGTAATGGTGGAAGTACTTTGTTACAGCGTTTGCTGCTGGAAAGTTTATCCATGAATAGAATACCTCTGTCTGCCGATATTCGTGTGCCTCTATTACGAATATGACTGTGCCACCTCTAGGTGTCAGTCCATTTTCTATAAGTTTTAAAGTTATAGATTTTCTTATGTTGACCGGGATGAGTATTAAATCCGGGTCTGCTTCTTGCATAGTATTATCAGCTGCTACGAGTTTAGCTGCTACTCTAGCTATCTCTCTTTCTTCTTCAGTGTCTGACATTCTACTGTCAGGAAGGTTATTTTGCTTGTTTGCAGATCAGGTTTCTTTGGAAACAAAGATTAGATGCACAATATTTTGGAACAGTGTATCCTTCAACGTTGACTAAACCAAGAACCATACATAGGAGTTTCTTCCTGCGAGGTTTGGCAGATATGACCTTTCACCCACTCCAGACGTCTTTGGAGTATTATGGGAAAAAAGGGGTCTGAGTGAAAAAGCACGACTGAGTTACTCTAATGTCTTGCGTTAGTTTTATCGCCTTTCCAAACGTTTGGGCGCCATGTAGTGTAGTTCCTATTATCCCAATAGGCTCTGCGCATTGGAATAATACCTTCAATAGTATAGGCCTAGACCAGACGTTAACTAGGTCTTCTATTGTCGATATTAGACTTAAAGTTTTGGGTTTGCCAGCTAGCTCAGAGTTCACTAGAAACTTTCTCGAATAGGCAAGGAGGAGTTGAACCTCCCTGGATAGACAAGAAGGGATTTCGTTTCTGACAACCATAGAACATGACAACTTTGCTCTCCCCTAATCAAGAGTGTATCTCTAGAGTCGTGTGAAAACAAAAGACAACTTATTTTACTCAGTCAGGACGTGCATTCTTAGTCTCACCAGATTGTAGAGAAAAGGAAGAGACGGGCGTGTTCAATAAAAGATGTTATTTATTGATCAGTCTCTTTTCTCATACAAGAGAAATGGATCGATATTATCGCAATACTTATGGTTAAGTAAAGTGCATACAATAAAAGCAGAAGTATAAAATAATACTGTAAAAACATTTATATGGTTTCTAAGCCATATGGTGGTTTAAAATGGATAAAATAGATACATACATATAAACATTTGACTAATCGTACTCAACTGGTGCTTCTAACCACGCCTACCCCAGTGTACCTGACCTAAGCCTAATACGTGGGCGGGAATAGAAAGTAGCAGTTTAAGTTAAGTTTGTTTTGCCAAGTGACTGACTCAAGAATTCTCTGCAAGGGGTTATTCAGTTCCGTACCTTGAATCTAGGATGAATGAGGGATGGTATCTCTCGTCTCTGGTCTCGATATTCCAGGCTGCCTGCGAGGGCTACCCGGAAGCGCCGCAGCGGGATTTCTCGGCAGGAGAAAGCAGCGTCTCGTTCTCAGCGCGTCAGGAAGGCGGGGCTGCGCTAGCGGGGTCTGCTCTGCTCTGGGCTTCGGCAAGTCTGGCTGCTCCGATCTCGTCACCACCGCGTGTGTTTGCTTAAGGCAATACCGGTAATATTTATACCTGTAAGGTGCCGAGATTAACGTAAGGATGGACATAGATACGTCAATAAGGATGTCATACGACTTGGTCGTTAGCACATTCTTTTGCTGAAGTTCTCGATGAAACCAAAACAATGGCCGCAGGGTTTTTCCCAGGTTGTCATAGGTTTGATTCGTTTTGAGAACTCCGTATGCCTTATCAGGGGCTGGAGGAATATCGCTTGTCTAATTAGATGGCAAGCGTTATGACCTAATCACATAACACGTTCCTGTGCCGTAGTGTGGCTTATTCAGATAACGGTTTCTGCATCATGGGATGGCTGCTAGTTAACTTGTTAACCAGAACAGGGTCAGGAATAGGGGGATCGATACAGAACCTATAAGAATACATCACACTGTATCAAGCATTGGGCAAACGGTGTCTAAAACTAAAACTTTGGGCCAGTTGATGCCACTCCCAATAAAAGAGTTCAACATCAGTTAGAAATCTCTTACTAACATTGTACGATGCAGATTGTGCGATTACAATAGGAGTTTCTGGTTAATCTGTTATGGTGTTGCCCTGCTTTTGTACATTGCCTGCTGCAGGTCAATCTTTTTATACTACGGCACCTGTACTGTCATAGAGGTGGAAAACCTTCTATTCTCTTTGAAAACCACATCACAACTGGCAAAATTTAGTAACTTCATCCAACTGGTGCAGACAATATTAAAGAACAGACTTCCGGAAACAGCAGACACAGTCTCCCCATCCACTAGGGTGTAGCTAACTGAGTAACAAGCAATGTAATTTAATACCAGTCTTGCACGAGCAGGGAGCCCAAATGTTGTGTCCATTCAGCAAACAGCTGTCCAATCCCCTTTTTGACTTTAGATCTATTATGGGTAGCCGGACAATTTTATGCATATTTTTTAATCTAATGGTTTTTATGAACTGAAGCAGAACTGCAGAGGAATACATTTGTATATTTCTTTTTCACTTTGTGTACCTTAGACTATTGTTTTGTATTCATGTAATGTTTTAAGTAATCCTACAAAAAAGTCTTACTTACAAATGTATAACTTGTAACGCACGCTTGATAGTAAATATTGTCTACAAGGGACTTTATTTATAATCTGATTCACGTTATTTATTGTTTAATTTCGTAGAGGTTTGTAATCTATGATCTAACTCACTATGTGCCCATAGGGCAACTGCATTAAAGTAAAGGAGGAAGAAGCACACGGAAAATCCTATTTCTTGTGTAAATATTTTGTATTTTATATTTCAAAAATTAATTAAAGGGGATATAGTAAGTGAAATATCTTAAGCAAAAAGGTCATGAAAAGATGTATAAACAAATTAAAGAAATCAGTCTCTGTCTGTCGGTCATTTTTGATCTTTCAAATCTTTGACAACTTAGCAGCTCTGCTAGGATAGGATTTTCCGTTTGCTAGGGGTGGACGAGCAATACCCCACCCACTCAGTGGAATTTGGCATAGTTTTTCGGTAAAAGCGGAAATATTGAATGGGATGAACCTTGTCAACTAGAGTTTACCAATATTAAACAGGAAATCTCTGAAGCACCTCGTGTAGGAAGTTCTAAGTTGTCATGGAAAACCATGATTACTACAGATGCCAGTGCTTATGGTCAGGGAGCGGTACTGACACAAATACTAGATAGTGAAGATGTGGTAGTTGCGTATGTCTTGTGCACCTTGTCAGAAGTGAACAGAGTTATGGTGTAATCGAAAGAGAGTTGCTAGCAGTTTTCTGTGCCACTAGACTTTTTAGAACTTATGTATGAGGCATATCATTTATTGTCTGCACAGATCACAAAACTTTAATCCATGTTTTATCTACAAAGGGATCTGGTGTAGTTTTGCTGAGAATTGCTGGGTGGTTGGTGAATCTTGGAGAATTATACTTTTGAATGCAATACATAATAGGTTATAATATATTTGCAGATGCATTACCTAGAATCAAGGTTTCTCATGAACTGTGTGGTAATTCTGGTAAAGAGAGGAGTTTGGAAGGGTTGCCACTGTAGAATGGATTGATATTGAGACTTTACCTGCCAAAGATTGGAGGGATGCTGTGGCAGATGATGCTGAATTAGAAGTCATTGTGCAAGTGGATTAAGGAAGGTTGGCCATCCTGTATTGGTGGGATGGAAGGGTATGCATATGTCAGGAATGAACTCAGCATGAAGAGTGGGGTGTGATAAGAGGTGGGAAACTGATTCCAAATGTGGTATTGAGGAACAAAGAAGTGGATTTTGGTCACCAAGGCCGTCTCAGTAGAAGCATAACCTGAAGCAGAATCTGAGAGTTAATTTGGGGGGCAGGCATGGTGAAGGATGTTGGCAAATATGTTAAGGAGTTTTTGTTATGTAGCAGTAGTGATAACATTCATAAGCCACTCAGCCACTTCAGCCAGTACATTTCCCCACTGATCCTTGGATTAAATTGGCACTCGATATTATAGGACCATTGGAAATAGTAGGCTCTCTTAATAGGTTTGTTCTTGTGATGGATTATAATTCAAGTGGTTTAAATTTGAGGGGTGAAGTGACAAGTAAAATGACCACACAGTTTATGGTGAAAGTGTATTTCAGTGAGGGGTATCCAGAAGAAATTGCTATGGTTAGTGGTCGGCAATTCTGTTCTGAGGAAATGAAGACATATTTATTTCGGAGAAATTGACATAATTGAAAAACTGCAGTGTATAATCCCAGGGCCAATGGCCTTGTAGAAAGGGTAATCAGAATTGTTAAGGTGAACATTCGGATGGCTGGGGCTAATGACAGAAGTTTCCATATTAGACAGATGGTGTGGGTATATAGAACCAGTGTACATTAGATGATAAAAATGTGGAAATTGATTAAACTAAATTGAGGTGGAGGGTGATGTTGAAGCAAAATGGTGCAACACAGATTTTGACATGTGATTTAGAGTTAAGGAGTTCCAGGTATCAACTGGTCAGACTGTAAAAGTTAAGCTACGATGGTGTGTTTGCAAAGGTAAGTCAGCATTTTCTGAACTTAGGGTTGACTAGATGGGAGTAGGTGACAATACTGACTGCTACAAGAGATAACTATCTCATACAGCGAGCGCCTGCTCTTACCTAACAGGCTATATCTTTTACTGAAAGAGGGTTGGATATATATTTTTAGGTGACTGACCATCTACGCTTTTTCTTGAATCTAATTTACTAATCATACTTGGACTAGGTCACAGGTGGGTAATCTATTGATACCCAGTACCTGAGTTTCCCTCTCTTGAATCTGGGCAGGGTTAGGTTTTTGTTTTTACTTCTATTACACTATACTTGGTCCTGATCTGATGAAATGCCATAGATCCCTTCTGGACCAATAGGGTGTGAAACATGTCGTCCCAATCCACTTCACCTACACCTATGACTAAATTGCGTTCCCTCATTAGTGGGAAGTAACAGTTTGGCATCTGTTTTTAACCTTACCAGGTGGACCCAGGACTAAAATTCTCTTTTTTGGGGGACCAATGTGGTATTTTAACCCACCAATTCACCAGTTCCACACACTTGCACTCACCTTCATGGTGTTTTTTTACTTTAAAAGATCTCCGCAGAAGAGCCCTTTTGTGGGGCCCATGCGGTATTGCAGTGCCCACCCCATGAGGCAAAAACACCAAATGATGAAGCATGACACCTTCCTGGGTGTGTGAGGGCAATATTTCCAAATAAAGGAATCCCCCCCTCACTCTAACATCCTTCCTAGATAATGCCACCATATAGCTCTATTCCTTTAGGAACAGCTAGCCTCTAATGTTTTACATACTTGTTCTTGGGACGTAGGGTACTGGACCTCTTTTTCTGCTCCCCGTCCCCATCTCTTGTGATTTGTGTAGAAAATATGTTGAATATGTTCAATGAGGCAGATAAGTAAAGACAATTGAGTCATGTGGGATGTCTAGCATCCAGGCTCATCCTGTTATCAATAAGTACCTTTATGAGACCTATCTCAGTAACCATACCTGGGTGGAACCAAACAATCCAAAAACATATGTTTTTCTAAGTGATTAGAACCATTGAACCAGATCTTCCTCTCCCAGTTTAGCAATGATTGGAGTAGATGGAATGGTCTATAGTTAATCTCAATCCTGGGGTCAAGCATATCATTTGTCAATAAAGGTTTTACAACAATGCTTTTCCAAATAATATGGACAGCACCTGGGGAACTTTTTGCCCCCCTCCTCCCTTTTCTCTTATCTAGTGTTCGCTGGCATTAAGACTCTGCACACTACCACTCCTAACCAGTGCTAAAGCGCTTGTGCTTTCTCCTCTGAACATGCTAATATTGGCTTATCCTCAATTGGCATATTTAATTTGCTTATAAGTCCCTAGTAAAGTGATACTACATGTATGCAAGGCCTGTAAGTTAAATGCTATTAGTGAGACTTCAGCACTGGTTGTGACTACCACTTTAGTAACCCTTTAATTATGTCCCAATCCTGCCATTGCAGGGCCTTTGTGTGCAGTTTTAAACTGCATGTTGACCTGAGAAAATAAACCTTCTGCCAGGCCCAAATCTTGCTTTTTAATACATATAAGTCACCTCTAGGGTAGGCACGAACAGCCCAGAGGGCAGGGTGCTATGTATTTGCAAATCAGGACATGTATTTTTACTTTTTACATGCCCTGGTAGTGAAAAACTATTACATTTATTTCATTTTCAGATGGGAAAATATAACCAGTTCACATTTACTGTTGTTGGAATCCTAATTTAAAATCCTAACTTTTGGTGAAGTCGGATTTTAAATTGCAATTTTGAAAATGCTACTTTTAGAAAGTTAAAGCCAAATGAATATGAGATGGACTCCTTCCCTTTTATTGTGATAGTTTTATCCGAGACAGTTTTACTTGTGATGCGTGCGAACAGGTGCTGAGTACTGTCCCAGATCTCAGCCTTTGTCAAAGTTACACAACACGGGCACTTCACTCGCGCAACCTGCTGTTGCACTGCTGTTTGGGAGTATTCCTTCCGAATAATCCACATTCTCTTAGAAAATCAATTTTCCAAACTGTGTACCAAAAGTTCTTCCAAAAGTCATTTCAATCTTCCTGCATATTTCATCACCACGGAGACGGAATGGCACAACCATTCTGTCTCTGTGGTGATGAAATATGCAGGAAGATTGGAAGAACTTTTGGTACACAGTGTTGAAAATTGATTACTTAAGAGAATGTGGATTATTCGGAAGGAATACTCCCAAACAGCAGTGTGACAGCAGGGTGTGCTAGTGAAGTGCCCGTGTTGTGTACTTTTAGAACGTCTGCACTTTCTTGCCTTAGCCATATAGTGCCTATAGCCTGTCTCTGGTCACATGACTGGGCGTGGCTGACAGTTGAGCTTTGTGTATTCCTCCTACACAGCCACACACAATAGGGATCTCAGGTCTGCCTGGGTGGGCCATCACTTGCAGGATGGGAGGGGTTAGAAAGGCACAGCCCCACTTACACCTGAATACTCAGTATCCTGCCTCCACACAAAGGGCTGCATACCACCTGTAGTTAGTCTGTAGCCAGGACACGGAAAGCGGGATGCCTGGGGACTTCAAAGGGAAACCTAGAAGCTTCTACCCCACTTCAAAGACACAACTGGGTACAAATACTTGACCATAGACACCAACTTGAGTACACTTCTGAACCTGTGGATACTCTGCCAGGAAGGACTGATGTGCTGCTGAAGGGTTGTGACTCTGCTGGACTCCTACTTTGCTGTGCTGATCTGCTGCCCTCTTGCCTGGGTGAGAAGGACAGGACCTGCATCTCTTGAACCCTAAGGCTTTTGTTTTAGGAGTTAATCTTAGGGAGGAGAGGATACATTTGAACAAGTGGTGCTGATAATGGGAGATGCTGTTCTTTCCCACTGGAGAAGGCGTGGGAATCAAGTTCATCAAGCCAGCACTGGGGAGCATCGCAACTGCCTGGAAAGTTACCTACGAGGAGGTGTCTAGCTGGATGGGAATATCATGTGATGTGATGATGGGTGTGTCTTACGATTTTGGTGTTGGAGTTAGGGACAGTGTCCGAAAAACTTCTGGGGAGATCTGCAGAGAGGAAGGAGCATCTTAGAATGAGCTCCGTAGCTTTATGCTACTTGATCCATTCAACGTGAGGGTGCTTCTTAGGAAGTCTTCATGAGCTGATGCCTTTTCCTGAACTTGCCTGGGAAATGTTAAGTATGGATGTCACGTTAGTAGTAGTGTAGGGCCAGACTAATGCTTTTACTTACAAACCTCCAATGAAGAAGACTCTCGATGTTGGCGCACTTATATTCTGCGTCCTGATTCTAGAACTGGTCATCCTTTGTTTGCTTCATAGACTTAATTTCACCCATTGGTTTGGCTTTGTATTAGTTGCAATGTATTTCTACACCCTCATCTTAAGGTGTCTGTATGTCCAAGTGTTCTTGGCTTTGTAATAAACTAATGAAACTTTATTCAGGAGTCGGTGATTCTTCAGAGTTATGGTACATTAGAATTGTCATATATGATTGGCGAATGGTTCTTCTCCCCTCCACACTTTCAAGCAGGCACCAACGGTCCATCGGCCAAGGGTTCCAGAGTAAATCTAGAATGTGGAACCCGGCTCCTTCACTTCTATGGGTAGTTGGCTGGCCTATTAATCTGAAGCCCCAGGGTCATAACAGGCTTCCAACAACCTTGCATCTGCTCCTGGACTATGTTATCTGTGAGTCTACCTTACCAAGTGGTACCACCCCTGTTTTGGACCCTTGGAAGTGGACTAAAGGTGCTTTTCCAGCCTCTGTGGATCCAGCAGAGCTGACACCTCTCCTCTGCTGCATGGTGCATCGGGGAGCAGAACCAACATATCTCCACTACTGCATGGGTTGGATCTGTCACACACACCCGCATCGCCGTCACAGCCTGCATCTCCTTCGGAACCACCGCTGCACTATCCATCCTCAGCGCAGGCCCTTGCATCTCTCTACGGCAGCCTTGGCAATAACACCAGAATCCACATCGCAGCCTCGCAGCTTCTCAGAACCAACACATCACCCTAATTGCACAACGCATCCTCAACTCCGGCTTTCACATATAAAGCCCTAATTGATAGGATCCTCTCCGTCAATACAACAGGACCTTGCACTGCATCAAATCAATGCATCGCTCCAGCTGTGTGACCATCTTAGACGTGGATCCAAGCAACAGTCTGCAAACCAGGATTGAAGGTACTTTTGTTCATCTGGCCTAACTGGGTCCCTGTAAGTGGCCCGCACTTCATTGCAGTTGGCTGAACTTGTGAATTTGTCCCAGTCGGGCTCGACCAGATAGACACAGTTGTTGCCTTATACCCTTTGGTGCTATTTCCCCTAAAAACTTTACAATTCAATATCTCTGGTTTTACTAATTGGATGTTTGGCATTTTGGTCTTGTTTTGTTTATTAAAAATCCCTCTATTTATCTAATCCTTATGTGGGATCCGTTTGTGGCGTGTTTTCACTGTTTTCCAGTTAGTGTTGCTCAAATACTTTACATGTATCCTCGTATTTAAGCTTGACTGCTCTGTGCCAAGCAACCTGAGGGTTCAGCACAGGTTAATTTAGGGGTTGCTTGTGACTTTACCCTGAGAAGAATTCTGGTTGCTGATTGAGAAGTGCTTCAAACCCCCCAAACAGAAACCCCATTTCTTACTGATAGGGTTTTACAGATATCATCAAGGGATGCAGATGTGAGAGACTACAGAAGATGGTGAGTTTTATATTCTATAATAGAGCCTCTTTGTGGACAGTAGAGGAGTTTTCCACTACCTAATTTGAATGGCATTCGTTGCCTGTAGTACCAACATGTAAAAGGTGAATCCTCTCAGTAAAGAAATCATCCTCTTGTGAGGGATAGACAGTGAAGAGCTCACTGGCAGGGTTGGCAAGCCTTCTAACTCCCTTGATCATTGAGTAGGTTGTATGTGTAATACCTTTGACCAGCTGTCTGAAATAAATGGCTTTTTCCTGATACTGCTGATTATTATAGTGAGCTTGAAGTGCATCCTGAGAGTAGGTCAAATGCCAATTCCTCTCAACCTGCTATGTCTCAAGTCTTTCTGGCCTCTGGACAGTGGTTTACCACCAATTGTCCGATCCGATTGAAAGCATACAGTTATTGAAACGAGGCAGTGTATGTTCAAATACTAAGTTGAGGCAGTTGTTGAGTGCCAGTGAGAGCTCTTCTAGATTGTAGGTATGCGGAATCAAGAGCCTAGATTTAAAATAGTTTCCTCAAAGTTTATTTTGGAGCAGTGACATGATTGAGGGGAGCTAATCTATGGTGTAAAGATGGCAGTATAGAAGCCACATATGATGGAAAACTGGATCAGACGATGAGCTGTCTAGGGAGGTAACTTCAATAAAATTGGATAAGCCAAGGTGAGATCTGCAATATGCCCCTTTTGGTGTGTGGTCTTCTTAACCTTCTGCTTAAGCCTCAGGCCTGAGATGAAGTTAAGGAAGGTCTGGGTGCTGTAGCTCACATGGTCATCATACCACAAAATAAATTCCTCAAGTCAAATCACATTTACAGAATTAATGGCTATATACCTGACTACTTCTGTTTGTTTTTGCAGATATAAGGCAGGATCAGGAGATAAAAAAAGCAGCAGATTACAAACGAAGCAAGTTGTACATGATGATTGCCGGCATGTCTGTATCTCCTCCAACCCAGAGCTGAGTCCTGAAGCAGTAGCCATATTTAAGTTTGATATAAGCACTATTGTGACTTCACCTCCCATGCTCCTGTTTCTATCAAGCTGTAACACCTAAGGCATGTGCAATGTTTAGTCCTGATACTTGTTGTGGCCAAGTCTCAGTCATACAAAGCATACATAGATTGGTGTCTTCTGGTATGAGATACATTTCATCATTAGGTTTAGAGACTAACTTGTAATCAGGGCCATTTCTACCATTAGGCAAGACTAGGCGGCTGCCTAGGGTGGCAAAAAGGGGAGGGTGGCATAAACATGAGTGTAGGAATCCCCTTGAACTGGGTAGCGCCTTCTACAATTCGACGTGACGGGCACCACGGTCGGGGGCCGTGCGCGCCACTAGCTTTCCCCACGCACCTACAGTACACTGGTTGTTGTACTCCAGGCAGTCTGCCCTCTCCGCTTGTTGGAATGAACATTCTGCTGGAGTTGCTGCTGGTCACCCTGAAGGTGCCCTGGGCCTTCACGCAGGTGGCAGGTCGCAGACTGGTGCGGCCCTGGGAGAAAAGCGTGGTGGGCAAGTTGTGTCTGGTGACGGGTGCCTGCGGCAGCCTGGGCCAGATCTTCACCCTGGAGCTGGATCAGCGCCGGGCTGTGCCGGTGCTGTGGGACATCTACAGCCAGAGAGAGTAACGAGGAGACAGCCGAGCTGGTGCGGGCCATGTACCGATACATCCAGGCCAGCAACGCTGAGTCAGCGGCAGGGTAAGGAAGGAGTTGTGCACTGGCCTGTGTATTCCACAAACCACACTTCTTGTGAAAGGGCACACTTGCAACAGCCAGCCATATGGGACTCTGACCAATGGCACACCGCATGGACTGGCATAGAGCAAGTGTCAGGAGCCACCTGGCAAAAGTAACTCTGAGAGCCACTTGGGACTCTTCGCCTAAGACACTCTCCACCATGAACTGACAATCAAAGTGTCCTGCAGGACACACAGCCTGCCACAGGGAGCATGAGTAATTCTGCCAGTCTTATCAGATGGCACACCCTAAAATAATATATGCACAAACCACACCGATGTGTACAAAGAGGTCGCTTCGCACTAAATGAGATGTTCTGCCTTGCACATTCCGACAATGTCACTAAGCACACGTATTGACACACGCAGGCCAACCTTCACTCACACAACATTGTTCCCGCACACTAACACACCACCTGCTGCAGCAATGCTGACTGCTATGCTTAGGTATATGTTTCATTTTCCTAGACATAGCAGGTACACAGGGCACTTCTCAATGGGCTGTCGCACTACCTACAAGAAACCACAGCATCTGGCAAGGATCACACGAGTAACTACAACCGCTGGAAACTCTGCACCCAAACTGCACTCTTGTAGTCACTTACTTGAGCATTGCATAGCGCAACAAAACCGTGATTGTAACAGACCACACAAAGACACCGATGCCTTCATGCCACACTGCAGCACTGCCAGGCCTGTACTGAAAGAACACTGGCCTGCAACAATAAATTGCATGCTGCATTGCACAATGCCGGTGCATGGTGCAGAAATCGCTTGCTAGTTACCCATCACTGACCGGGCTCTTTGCCTTGCACTGGCACACCAGCTGCATGAAATCACACCGGAAGCAGGAGAGCGTGTTACATGGCAGTCTGCGCTCACCGTAAAATGTGCCAGGCGTTGTGTGCGATATTTACCACAACTTGCTGTAACATAATCAACGTAAGCTGTGAAGAAGTTACGTTGATTGACTTTTGGCACAGACTGACCACTTGTAGTTTTGAGTAATCTATCCAGAACAGAGCACTTCGGAACCAAGTTTCTGTGTTCCATTTAGTAGCATCATGGTCATTCGGTACTGGTCATCACCACAATTTGGTGCAACCATGTCCTTTTGTCCAAATCAGGTGCCGCACTGTATTCACTTACCACACTGAACCATGCAGTGCATATTATACACTGAGTCTAGTAACACTTTCAGACATGGCCGGCTGCATCCAGTAGTAACAATGGCCTATGCTGACTCACGTTACATGTCATGCTGCACAAAGCACCCTTTACTCTGTACTACAATTATCAGAGTATGATCAGGGTGACCTGAAATGTACTCACTTCTGTGCCAGAGCGGGTAATGTTTGATTGTGCCATCAAACGCAATTTTTGGTTCTACAGTGGCTGCTGCTCAGAGGACACACATGTCTGAAATCATCTATTCAATCACTTAGTTATGTTCAAAGAACTCTTTAGCTTTACGTCACTTCATGCGGCATTACACCAAATTACCTAGATTTGCAGAGAGACGAACGCGCACATTTGAATTGCCGTGGTAATAGGCAATGGGGAACAAGTGAACGTTTGCAGGATTTGTGAAATTACTTTCACGACATGCTAGAAACTCCTTTAAATTGTCTTTAACAGGAGCTTCTTTTAACTGCTCTGATTACATCCACAGCTCTGTTGTAAAGAGCTCTTCGATCCACAAGGCACCTTGGCCTGTTTAGATGCACAGGGCTTCTTGCCGCTTCCATCTGCAAGGCAAAGGGCACATAAAATCAACTCAGCACTGCCTTCATCACGTTACCTTCCCTTGCACTGGCACATGAACCATCTTTGCTCTCCGCTGTCTTCCACCAGCTGTGGTGCTGTGCATAGTGTCCCATCCCTGAGCGGCATAGGGCGTGGTGCCACTTTCAAGTGCTTTGCCTTACAAATCCACTCGATACAAAAGGGGATGATGGACGGAGCGTTTGAGCAAATCAAACACTCACCCCCAGTCAACTGATCTGGGTTTAATCCATCACCATTCTTTAGCTCACTCAGCCACCCCAGTTCTGACATGGCCATATGCAAATCAGTCTGACCCTGTGCCTCATGGGAACAGTCCAGCCCGAACTGCCAAGCCATGTCTTCCCTGGACCGACAACAAGCCTCCTGGGACTGGTTTCGGATTCATAATCCTCATCAGCCAGGCTATCTTGAATCCAGTGGCCAAGTGAGCAAGGGACTCACGTCTGGGCATACCCTGCCAACTTAAGGCGAACAAAGCGATACACAAGGGGATGATGGACGGAGCGTTTGAGCAAATCAAACACTCACCCCCAGTCAACTGATCTGGGTTTAATCCATCACCATTCTTTAGCTCACTCAGCCACCTCAGTTCAGACATGGCCATATGCAAATCAGTCTGACCCTGTGCCTCATGGGAACAGTCAAATCCGAACTGCCAAGCCATGTCTTCCCTGGACCGGAAATCCACTCAGCATGTATGCTGGCCCTGCTTACATTGCTGCCCACAAACCACAATACTGCAAGGAGAGTGTTATACCACCACCCACAAGCCTGCATTCTGCCACACAATGTCTGCCCATGAAACAATTACCACTACGCTGTCCAGCCTATTGCATAAAAGGGCATCACATGCATACCCGAAGATTGTCATTGGAAAAGGGACACTTCTGGCTTTGATGGGTCATCCATCTTACAAGTTATATCTAATGCATTAATTCTTCTAGCCTGGATGACAGGTGGAGGGAACGATGGTAGTAAAAGGGAGGGGTGGCAATTTTAAATTTTCGCCTAGGGCGGCAAAAGACCTAGAAACGGCCCTGTACAGACCACAGCGAGTTCGGTAGTTTTTACGTGCGGTTTATTGCCATAAAGTCAGCAATCTTTCAAAGTGGCGAGTGCCACTTGGGGATCTTCTCTTGCTACTCTGGTTGGGGTCCGAAAAGGAAATCACTTTGGTAAAAGCACTAGAGAGAATCCCTGCCAAAGCCTGAATACTTGACTGTTGAAGATGTACTAAATGTTATATGCATGGCTCATTGGAAATGATAGGCGCGTATGTTTTCCATGTTCACTATACCACGTCACTGATTGCATCTTGGAATGTTGTTAGAGTATTTGTGACATCACATGATGTGTCCGGCAGATGCCCCCTGCGCTCTGACCAGAATGCTCTGTTCCTTTGGCTTCCCGTGAGCCTTTCATTCAGAACTAATAAATAATATTCGGCCTCATCTCCCGTGTACGTCTCGCTTTACAACAATTGGCGACGAGGGAAACAAAAGAGAGAGGCTCACGGACTTCAAATAAAGAAAACTAACACACGTGCAGGAAAAGACGAAAACCACCGATAGAGATGGTAATACACGGAAAAAGCTTCAAAGAAATGTAAGTGAATATCAATTTTACATACTGCTGCAGCGGTGTAATTGACATCATAGACGCGCACAGGAATTCTGTCAGATTACACGTGAAGCATGTTGGGATCGACGTAGGCTCACGCTCTGAATGCCTATTGGTGTAGAGCCGGAAACGTCACACCGACGTGCTGAGCGTGTGCCTATTTTGATTTACAAAAATGATGCCTGACAGAAATAAATAGCGCGCAGAAAGACAAGGATTAATGATAGCGTAAAGGAAAAAAAGCAAAAGCGTACGCTTAAAATCACAAAGGTGAGCACACGCGCTAAAAGCTACGCATAGAAGCCAGTAGAGGAGCACTAAGAGCACAGAATAAAGGAGAAATTAAAGGGCACCGATGAGGAAAACTAATAAACTGTGCTAGCCTGTGAGGATAAACATCGCTTAGAGAAGGATTAGTCCATCACTTGAGTGAAAAAAAGAAAAGAAACTAGTGACAATAAGGAAATAAACAGAGGATAAAAAGTGTATAAACAGGAAAGTAAACACAACATATTCAACACAAGCCTGCAAGGAATAATACAATAAAAAGTGTGAAGGAGTACTAAGTGAACATGGCACAAAGTAATAACATTTGTGTGCCACCACTTTTCCTTGAGGAACCTGTGAAACCAATAATGAAATGGAAAGGTTGTCTGAGAGCATTTGAAAACTACATAGTTGGCCACTCTGGTTGTAAATAACTCCTCGTTACTCCTGCTCGGTGATTTCAATTTTTGGCCGGGTGATCCGAGGGAGGATTCCCTCTCCAAAGACTTCTCTGCCACTCTTCGTTGTCTCAATTTCCTACCTCACGTCTCGGCCCCCACCCACACCTATGGTCACATCCTTGACCAGATCTGGTCCTTACGGTGCAATCCCTCGGTCATCTCTATTTCCCCTTGTGTTTGGTCAGATCATTTCTTGATCTCCTTTTCTATCTACTTAGGTCAACCCGAGAAAGCCCTCCTGCCCAAAAACATCTGGGCTCGGAGTTGGAACAGGACCAATCTTAATGATCTTTCTTCCTCTCTGTCCTCATCGGCTCCTACCCTGACCGACCTCTCTGTGGAGAATCAGGCGGATGCCATTAACATCTGGCTTTCCTCGGCTTGCGACCGGGCCGCTCCCCTCAAAAAGATCAGATCAGCCCGCCTTCATGATGCTCACAAGTGGTTCTCCAACGACCTCAGATCCCTGAAATTAGAGCTTAGGCGCTCTGAGCGTCGCTGGCGCCGCAACTATTGCCCCATTCTCCGCCTTAATTACAAGGCTGTTCTTAACAACTACAAATTGGCCATCTTAGCGGCCAAATCCAAATATTTCACGGAGCGCGTAGCCCTCTCGGCCAATAAATCTCGTGAGATTTTCTCACTGGTGCGTAGTCTTGCCACCTCTGACCGTGCTGGCCTTTCCCCTGCTCCTTCTCAATCTTTCTGTCATTCTTTGAATGATTATTTTATCAATAAAATAATCACCATCAAGGCCAACATCCCGATCGTGCCCCAACCTGACTTGCCGGTTCATTCCTCCTTTTCTTCCTCTGTTTTGGATCATTTTAAACCCATCTCACCTGAGCTCTTCCTCGACCTTCTTGTTAAGGTCAAGTCCGGCTCTCCGGCGGATTGTGCACCTGCACGGATCCTCAGAACCCTATACACTAGTTGTCCTACCCCTCCCCTAACTCTTCTCAATTCTTGCTTGGCTCTGGGTTCTGTCCCCTCTTCCTTCAAAACTGCCATTGTGCTTCCTATCCTGAAGAAAGCTGGCCTGGACCCCTCCCTTCCATCGAACTTTAGGCCGATCTCCCTTCTTCCCTATCTAGGGAAGATTCTTGAGAGCCATGTGACATCCTGCCTCTCCAATTACATCGAGGAGAACAACATCCTGGCCTCTCACCAGGCTGGCTTTCGACCTGGCCACTCTACTGAGAGTGTCGTCCTTGCGGTCCTGGATGAACTGAAAGGGAAGGCCGATAGTAATCTCCCCCAGGCCTTAGTCCTCTTGGATCTGTCCGCTGCGTTTGATACGGTCGACCATGCCATTCTTCTCGACCGTGTCAGCGCAGCGGGCATCCAGGGCACTGCCCTCTCCTGGATCGCGTCCTTTCTTCGGGGCCGATCACAGGCAGTTCACCTTTCTGATTTCTCTGCACCCCCCCTCCCGGTCACTTGTGGGGTACCCCAAGGCTCTTCCCTTTCCCCTCTTCTTTTCAATCTTTATATCCGCCCCCTTATTTCTTCCCTTCTTGAGCTGGGGGTCTCGGTGTACAACTACGCAGACGACCTCCAGCTCGTCTTTGATCTATCTTCCCCTACTCACTCTCTCCCTAAGCTCAGCTCTACTCTTGTCTTCATTTCCCAGTGGATGAGCTTCAATCCTTTGAAGCTCAACCCCGACAAGACAGAGCTTGTTCTCACAGGTGGCCCCTCTAACCCCTGGTCCTCTGTTCACTGGCCCCTCTCTTTTGGTCCTCCCCCCTCCCTAGTTCCCTCTGTCCGGACCTTGGGCATCAAGATCAGTAATGATCTTTCTATGCATGCGCATATCAGTTCCGTTGTCTCCTCCTGTTTCCTTTCCCTCCGCCTCATTCGCAAAATCTCCCGATTGTTTTCTGTTGATGCCCTCAAAGTTATCATCACCGCCCTCATTACATCCCGCCTGGATTATGGAAATGGCCTGTACGTAGGCATTCCGGCCTACGAAACTCGCCGGCTCCAGGCCATCCAGAACCAGGCGGCCCGTCTTGTTCTCCGTCTTCCCAAGTTTTCCCATATCACTCCTGCCCTCAAAACCCTTCACTGGCTCCCCGTTCATTTCAGGTCCCAGTTTAAACTTGCCTGCTTGGCCTTTCGGGCGCATGCCCGCTCCGCTCCTCTCTTTATCAACTCCTTAATTTCTTCTCACGCCCCCAGCCGCTCTCTTCGTTCGTCTTCTCTATCTCTTCTTCACGTCCCCCGCTTCCGTAAATCCCGCACCGGAGGCACCCGTTTCTCGGTGCGGGCCCCCCAGATCTGGAACACTCTCCCCCTCTCTATTCGCTCCATTCCTATCTTCTCACACTTTCGTAAAGCTCTCAAAACTTTCTTCTTTCTTCAGGCTTTCCCTGGCTAATTCCACCGGGCCCTTTGGCAGATGTTGATGTGTTCCTTAGTGCCAGGAAGCCGCTTGGCCGCAGTGCGCTTTAGAAGTTTCTTTTTCATTTCATTTCATTTCATTTCATTTCATAGTGTCAATTAATGGCAAGGGATACAATGCAGAGAGGAAAAAAGCACTTTTATTTGGTCTTCTAGGAAAAGCAGGACAAGAAGTATTTGACAGCCTCCCAGAGTACGAAAGCCCACCAGGGGTGTTCATACCACTTAACGAGTATCAAGAGGCCATGAAAAAACTTGAGAAACAATACTTTGAGGTAAGCCACATTATCGTAGGAAGGCACACATTCGCATTGAGGAAGCAGGAAGAAGGAGAAACAGTTGAAGAATACATAGCATGTTTACGAGTCTTAGCAACAGATTGCGAATTTAATGAAATGACTGACATATATATAAGAGATCAAGTGGTGTTCTACTGTTATTCTAAAAAAGTGCAGGAAAGATTATTAGCGTGTAGAAATCCCACACTACAGGAAGTAGTAGACATTGCTAAAGGAATAGAAAGGTCACTGATATCAACGAAGGAGCTATCTAACACTAGTAGTAATTCTAACGTGTTTTATTTACAGGATAAAAAGAAAGGAGAGCATAAAGCAAATGAAAGTGCTGGAACGACAAAAAGGTAGGAGGAAGGAATTTAAGTTGTTTCAGATGCGGATCACAGGAGCATTTAGCCGACTGTAAGACATGCCCAGCCCTTGGTAAAAGAGGCATGAAATGCAAAAAGTTGGGTCATTACTCTACCTTGTGCAAAACAAAGAAAAATACCGGAAGTGTAAAAGTAAATGCTATAAATGAGTTTGATGAAGAAATGTGTACCAATATCGTACTGTCAGTTGAAGTTGTTGATGCAAGATAAAAGGACTCATAGGTACAGTAAGGATTGGAAATGTTGAGTTACAATTTACAGCTGATTCTGGGTAGCCAATAACGATAATTTCTGGCAAAATGTTTGAGGAGAAGTGGCGAAATGTAGAATTAAATGAAACAGATGGAAACCCAAAGGCATTTGGGGAACAGGATATAGATATGGTTGGTTATTTTTATGACACACTTATGTTCAAAGGAAGGGTAATTAACACCAATATTTACGTTGCAGAGAGAGGTAGAATTTTGGTGGGATGGAAAGACCTAGCAAAGTTAGGAGTTATTTTGCAACCAGGGGCAAAAGATCCAATTATATTAAAAGAAGAATTTGTAAGCAATGTATATTTAGAAGACAATCAAGAAGGATTCGAAGAGGTATTGGAAATGCATAGAGAGGTTTTCAGAAATGAAATAGGATGTGTAAAAGGATTTATACATGAGATAAAATTGAAGGAAGGCTCAGAACCTGTTAAGCATAAAGTAAGAACCGTACCATTACCAGTTAAAAATGAGTTAAAAAAAAGTGCTGGAAAAATTAAGCAAGGAAGGGATGATCGAGGAAACTGATGCACTCGAATGGGTATCAGCGATAGTGATTTCTAAAAAAAGAGATCAGGAGACATAAGACTGTGTGTTGACCTCAGATCGCTGAACAAAAGCATACTCGTAAACTGTCATCCACTTCCAAGAATACAAGAAATATTAACATCTACAGCGGGGTAATATTAAGTATGAGCGCAAAATCCGTTACGCTCGCGGATTTTGCGAATTTTCGGTAAATTCGCGATCCGCGAACTCCCGCGAATTTACCGCGAATTCGCAAATCCGCGAGCGGCGGATTCCGGGGGCAAAAGTTCAAGCCTTGCTGGCCTGTTGTAACTAATTTACGATGGCGCCGGCAAGCTGCCAGCGCCATCCTAAAATAGTTACTAAATTAGCTTCAACAGGAAGCTCTAATAGATAAGATAAAGCAGGTGCTCGAGCGCCTGCTTTATTTTATCTATTAGAGCTTCCTGTTTAAGCTAATTTAGTAACTATTTTAGGATGGCGCTGGCAGCTTGCCGGCACCATCGTAAATTAGTTACAACAGGCACAAAACGGTGGCGTCTTCTTGAATAAATATGAAGGGCAGGGTTCATTCTGGCACGACGGTCCTGGCACAAAAATTAAACCTCAACCGCAAGCACTTACAGATATCAATTAAGCATGTGCCCTAGTTGAAGCTTAAATTCAGTGACTCATTCATCGGCCCAAAAAACAATCGTGAGCGTTGTCAAGGCTGGGCAGATGTGCCTTCTTCCCAAATATACCATCGAAAATCAGCTGTGATGTTAGACAGAGGCCTTTGCATCCTTGACTTTCACGAGCGCAATCCTCGTGCTGTTCCTGTGGCCAGGAGCTTCTGTATTTTCATCTGCTGCTCTGATCGGTCTCTGACCTTTTATACACACAAGAGGCATGTGCACTCGCATGGAAGCCCCGTCCGTTTGGCCCCGCCCACACACTCGTGGTGTGCACCGTCTTCCCGCCATTTACCCACTATGATAGCTCACTCAAGGGACCCCTGCGCCCTTCGGCGCGATTGCATAGTAACACACACATGGTCGCTGTAGACAACTCTCTGGCACTTTAGGTAGCTGTAGTGTAGTAAAAGCACTATACATTTACCCAACGAGGTAGCACTTACTGATTATCCAGTAGAAAGTACTCCAGTTGAGTAGAGGTATGGCACAAAACGGTGGCGTCTTCTTGAATAAATATGAAGGGCAGGGTTCAATCTGGCACGATGGTCCTGGCATGGAAGCCCCGCCCCAAATCCGCCGATCCGCAAAATCCGTGGATTTTGCAGATCCACGATCCGTGAATACGCAAATCCGTGAATCGTGGATCCGCAAAATCCGCCCATGCTTAGTCAATATATTTTACCTTAATAGACTTAAAGGCAGCCTAACATCAGGTATGTTTAAGTGAGGAGTCCAAAAAATTAACCACATTTATAACACCATTTGGTGCGTACAGTTATATAACACTACCATTTGGACTTGCCTCTTCATCCGGAGTATTCGAAAAATTAATGGACATCCTGTTTGGAGAGATAAAAGGTGTTGTGGCATTCCAGGATGACATCCTGATACACTCAAAAACCAGGAAAGAACATCTCAAAATTCTCAGTAAGGTGTGGGAAATATTAGGGAGCAAGGGAATGACAGTCTCAAAAGAAAAATGTAAGTTCCTGAAAAGCAAAATTGAATACGTAGGTCATGTCTTAACCTCAGAAGGGATAACACCTAAAGATGATCTAGTAGAAGCAATAAGAGATGCTCCACAACCACATGACAAGGAAACATTAAAGTCATTCCTGGGCCTGAGTGAGTATTACTCTAAATTTTTACAAGCGTATGCAAGCAAAGTCGAGCCTCTGAGGAAACTACTGCGTACAAATGTGAACTACAAATGGTCTGATGAACAAAGCCAGGCTTTTGAGACAATAAAAAAGGATATTACAGTGGCACCAGCTCTAAAACCTTATGATCCTGAGTTGAAGAATGTAATCACTGTAGATGCTAGCGCGAAAGGCATAGGAGCAGTATTCTGTCAAATTCAAGGAACAAACGAGAATACTGTTGCATTCATATCCAGAAAATTAAGTGAAACGGAAGAAAACTATAGCTCCATAGAACGCGAGACACTCGCATGTGTATGGGCAGTGCAGAAACTAAAAAACTATCTATGGGGCAAAGAGTTCGAGATAGTCACGGACCATAAACCATTAGTGTACATGATGGATGGGAAAGGTCGTGGAAATGGTAAGGCAAGTTCAAGGCTGATAAGACTGTTGTCCAAATTGCAAGAGTATACCTTCAATATACGACACATTAAAGGAGGCCAAAACAGCAGAGCTGACTGTGGGTCACGCCTGCCTGTAAGTGGAAAAGTGGAAGATTCCCTAGATGACACGGAGTGTGTAGTAGCTTTAGTAGATGCCACCATAATAAGTGATGGATCAGTAACAGAGGAAGAATGGTTGAACTGTCACCAGCAGGATGTTACAATGCAAAAAGTGATGAATCACATGAGAACGAAATGGCCTCCCATCAGGAATTTGGAAAAAGAGTTGAGAAGTTACCAACAAATAAACGAGGAACTAACCATGGAAAGCGGATTCCTAAAAAGATGTGACTTTTTTATACCACCCGCAAAAATGAGACCAAAACTAATAAAACTAGCTCACAAAGGTCACCCTGGCAGCAGCGCCACTAAAAGCATTTTGAGAATGCATTACTGGTGGCCAGGAATGGACAGCGAAGTAAGCAGCTACATCGACAAGTGCGAGCAATGCCTGAAGGTGACAAGCATTGGAAAGTTAGCAAAGGGGAGTTACAAATGGTTGATATACCGAATGGACCGTGGTCAAAAGTTGCGATAGATTTTGCTGGACCTTTTAATGTGTTAAATGATGATTGTAAATATATAATTGTACTAACTGATTATTATTCCAAGTGGGTACATTATAAATGTGTGCGTACTCTGACCACAGAACAGGTGATACAATTCCTCAAGAACACATTTGCTATAGAGGGACAACCCAAAATCATTGTCTCAGACAATGGAACGCAACTTGTGTCCAGATGACTGAATTCTTAGAGAAAGTAGGCATTAAGCAAGAAAAGACGCCATTATATAGCCCCAAAAGTAATGGACAGGTGGAGAGAATGAATACGTTTATAAAAGAAGGTATTCAACTAGTGGTTGCATCTAACTTGAATGTAAAAGAGTTCATACGTGAGAAAATAAACACATATAATAACATACCAAATGATGTGACTAAGTACACACCATTTTACTTGATGAGGGGGAGGAGGTGCAATGATGAGCTAACCCCAAAATTCAATAATTGGCACAAAGAGGGTGTTGAAACTGAAGAAATAAAGGATGAGGTAGTCAGAGTCAAGGAGAACATTGTTTCCAAGCAAGAGAAAACCAAACGATATTTAGACATGATAAACAAAGCTAAAGAGAAAGACATAGAACGTGGTGATTGTCAAAAAACCATTCATGGTAGCGAAGGGAGAATCAGTCTTTAGTGACCCGGCCCGAGTACGTGAAGCATCCAGGGGTGCTGTCTGTATAGAAGAGAAGGGTTGGCGAAGCAAGGATGACGTGGTCAAATTGAAGAAGGGACAAGAGAAAATCATAATGAGAGGGAAGGTCGTATGTGATACAAGCCCTGACGATAGCATACTAGAATGGGAACAATTGTCAGATAACCGAAGCTCTCTGGGTTTGGCTGGAAGCTTAGACAGATCCATTGATGAGGGTGACAGAGATACTAGAAGAACTGGTTAAGATAGTGTTGCGGAGGAAGCTCACAATGCCAGCATCCGCACAAAAAACCCTTGCGGGGAAGTGTACAGGGGTGATCCAAACACTTGCAGCAACAGGTTTGATAATGTGATCACAAACCAGATTTGGAAGAGAGATTAGGATGTCAAAGAATTTTGAGGATTATGTACAGGAGTGATTTTGTTTCAAAGGTTATTTTCTATTGTGAAAAGTGCGATGTTGAAGATGTACTAAATGTTATATGCATGGCTCATTGTAAATGATAGGAGCGTATGTTTTCCATGTTCATTATACCACGTCACTGATTCCATCTTGGAATGTTGTTAGAGTATTTATGTGACGTCACGTCACATGATGCATCCGGCAGATGCCCCCTGCACTCTGACCGGAACGCTCTGTTCCTTTGGCTTCCCGTGAGCCTTTCATTCAGAACTAATAAATGATATTCGGCCTCAACTCCTGTGTCAGTCTCTCTTTAGAACAGTGACGTTCACGTTATGCACTACTGACCTCAGAAGGCCCCTCAGAAAGTCTAGGTCTAGGTTCCACTGCACGTGCTATACTATTGATAGCTACGCCCCTACCTACCTTTGTGATTCAGGCCGTTTTTTCAAACACTGATGAAGGGAGAGTGTTTTCCAAAATAAATGAAGCTCTATGGTGTGTGTGGAACACTGTAACTGCTCGAGCCTGAACTGCGATTCTTTATAAGGAATAATCAAACTGCATGGCAAAACGGACCTCGACCGACTGTTTAACCGGTGCATATTTAGCTTCACGCCTTTCAAGAACCCTGGGTGTCTCTCCAATGACTCGGCTGGCTGTAAATATGAGCTCTGTAGAGGTGCCTCAGAGGAGCACGTTTTTGTTATCAAGGCTAATATGGAATGTGAGCCGTACAAGGAAGGGGTCACAAGTAGCCGTAGAGCGGTCCCATAGCCTTTTAAGAAGCCTGGCCCGTCTTGCAGTATCCCAGTTGACCTAATGGTCAGCCCGCCCTGGGTGACACCACCATAGGGAACACAAAATTCCGCGGACCCTGATTCGAATATCAAATGACATGCAAGACGGCCATTAGTCACCTCTTTCCACGGGGCATATTGTATGAAATCGGAAGCTACGTGGGGACCAAACTTCCAGGGTCTCGATTACATGTGCTTTGGAGAAAAATGTGTTGATAATTAAACAACTCATTGCAGATGTTAGAAAGCATAATTAGTCATAACAAATAAATAGATCCATTTTTTTCTGTTTTACTTGTTCGCATTTGTCAAAGTAAACATGAAACACAGCATTGGGTACATCTCGCCATTGTTTCGGAATGCCTTCCTTATAACATGTTCTGTCGAAAAACGTTTCTTAAGAACTGCAATGCAGATTTCAAACAGTAATCTTCAAACGGGACATTACCAGTGCCACTGAACATGCCCTTCAGCACTGTTGACGTCATGGAAGCTGGAATTAAGCAGTATTAACGTTACTAATCCAATAACCAGACATTCCTAAAATAGGAAAGAGCAATGCTGAGATTTCTTTTGCTTGCCAGAAAGGCATACATTCCTTAAATAAAACAGGCGAAGAAGCAGCAGTGGCAACGGCAATGTGATGATACCGCCCAAAAAATAAACCACACTAGTAATAGTTGTAATTGATATAAGCTATTAGTAGCAAACCACTCCATTCAACAAAAATCAAGCAAAACGTTAACTGCAGACAATAAACAACAGTTCAATTTTGAAATATCGTCTACTACATGACACAAATGAATACTTGTGTATTTTATTGAAATCAAAACAGAGATTAGCGTTCAAGTGTCACATAAAGCACGTTTTCAAGACTATCAATAAATAAAAACTTCTATTTAGCATGTTAGTGTATCCTTGTGACAGAGTATATGTGGGCGTTTTTTTAACCATTGACACAAAGTCAAAGGTTGAGAAACACTAACAAAGCAGATTCTGAGTCACAAATTACTGGCACACAAACCTCAGAAAAACTCACTCAGCTCTATTTGAACTACCAGTGGTGGGGACTGGGGAGAGGTAAGCTTAGCTGAACTCCCCTTGCAGCTACAATCGGTTGCTGCTGGACTCCCATTTGGCCTCAGTGGATTATTACCTTTTGCTCTGGTTTGTAGAACTAGCAACAGTTCTGTGACTGCCAATTTCCCAAAGTGAAGCCAATGTAAATAGGTCGAGGAAAATGCTGAGCACACCTACATTGTGACCTAGCAGAGTCCAATCGACCTAATTTTAAATGAATCTTGGTCATGCACTGTAAGTTTCACATTAAATATTTGTGCGGTGCCCTGAAGAAATTGCAGATTCCAGCTGGACGTTAATTGAAATGAAAAGTGGACGCCTAAGTAAGGTAAAGGCTGTGTGAGTTCATTTTAAACCATGGAAGCTTTTGTAATACTAGACTAATCTACAGGAGAACATTTTAATATATATAACAATAAATAATAAGTACAAAATAATACCGCACATCTGCAAATCCTGGAAGAAACGGAATCTATTCCTTTATTACCCAAAATATCTTGCAATGGTTTAGTATCTAAAAAGGATTTTGGAAAGGGGGTGGTGATGGACAGAGCTTCTGAATGATGCAGAATGCTCTTACCAAGTCAAGAGATCATGGTTTTAATCCATCACCGTTTTTTAGCTCACTGCACCATCCCAGCTCAGAACCTGGCTATATGCAAATTAGTCTGTTCCTGTCCCAGTGCATGATGGGAACAGGGCAAACCAAACTACCAAGCCAATTCTTATACTGGGAAGGAAACAAGCTTCCGGGGACCGGTTTCTGGCATCACAGCCTTCTTCGGCCCGGCTTGCTTGAATCCTGATGGTGCAATGAGCAAGGGACTCACGTCTGAGTATACCCTCCCACACATAGTGTGGATAAAACCGATTTTGGAAAGGGGGTGGTGATGGACAGAGCTTCTGAATGATGCAGAATGCTCTTACCAAGTCAAGAGATCATGGTTTTAATCCATCACCGTTTTTTAGCTCACTGCACCATCCCAGCTCAGAACCTGGCTATATGCAAATTAGTCTGTTCCTGTCCCAGTGCATGATGGGAACAGGGCAAACCAAACTACCAAGCCAATTCTTATACTGGGAAGGAAACAAGCTTCCGGGGACCGGTTTCTGGCATCACAGCCTTCTTCGGCCCGGCTTGCTTGAATCCTGATGGTGCAATGAGCAAGGGACTCACGTCTGAGTATACCCTCCCACACATAGTGCGGATAAAACCGATTTTGGAAAGGGGGTGGTGATGGACAGAGCTTCTGAATGATGCAGAATGCTCTTACCAAGTCAAGAGATCATGGTTTTAATCCATCACCGTTTTTTAGCTCACTGCACCATCCCAGCTCAGAACCTGGCTATATGCAAATTAGTCTGTTCCTGTCCCAGTGCATGATGGGAACAGGGCAAACCAAACTACCAAGCCAATTCTTATACTGGGAAGAAAACAAGCTTCCGGGGACCGGTTTCTGGCATCACAGCCTTCTTCGGCCCGGCTTGCTTGAATCCTGATGGTGCAATGAGCAAGGGACTCACGTCTGAGTATACCCTCCCACACATAGTGTGGATAAAACCGATTTTGGAAAGGGGGTGGTGATGGACAGAGCTTCTGAATGATGCAGAATGCTCTTACCAAGTCAAGAGATCATGGTTTTAATCCATCACCGTTTTTTAGCTCACTGCACCATCCCAGCTCAGAACCTGGCTATATGCAAATTAGTCTGTTCCTGTCCCAGTGCATGATGGGAACAGGGCAAACCAAACTACCAAGCCAATTCTTATACTGGGAAGGAAACAAGCTTCCGGGGACCGGTTTCTGGCATCACAGCCTTCTTCGGCCCGGCTTGCTTGAATCCTGATGGTGCAATGAGCAAGGGACTCACGTCTGAGTATAAGAATTGGCTTGGTAGTATCTAAAAAGACCTTGGGGTAAATATACAAGCCCCTATCGCCACCAGAACGCCACTTTTTTTGATGTTATGGTGGCGATACAGGCTTTGCCTTATTACAAGGCAGCACTAAGCCACTAAAAGTGGCTTAACGCTACCTTGTAAATAAGGCACCCTTTCACTCTATACTTAGCGTGAAAGGACTGGGCAATGGGTGTTGCATTGGGCGTTCCACCACAACACCCATTGGTTTTGACGCTGCTCCATATTTACAAGAGTGGCGTAAATATGGGGCAGCGCCAACATTAAGATCAGGGAAAACCTGGTCTTAACGGGGAGCAAAGAGGAAAAATGCTTTATTTTTTCTAATTATTACTGATTTTATGTGTGGTGCAGCATGCACTAAAACAGCAAAACACCATGCATGATTGTTTATGTGCAGGAAGGTGTCCCTTCCTGCACATAAAAAAATCATTTTAAAAATGACGAGTTTCAACTTCTATGTGTGCTGCACCAAGCAATGGTTATCCCTTATAGTACAAGTCAACACAATTCCTTAAATTAGTATAATACCACTATCCAATGATTTATATTGTGACCACAATCTGTCTCTCTTTCTATTTGGTCCTTTTTGTGCCCTCAAATAGAGGCATTCAGTACAATCACATTTCAATGGGCAAGAATGATAGAGCCTTAGCATAAAAAGAAAAAAAATCAACAAAATATGCTTCCTGTAACCTTCCACAGAAATAGTCACATGAAAAAGACACTATCAATCATAAATGATGTGAAGGTCATGCCACATTTTAAGAGTCTGATTTACAAAATAATAATTTCATTAAATAAGGAGGGCCCTTCCACTCAATTATTGACCAGGGTTGAGTAGGGCCCTTGGCCTTGCCTCTGGCCCTCTGACTCCAGCCTCATTAATGGTCTAATAACTTTGACTGGGGGTGAGTGTCTGAAAAGTTACAGCGCTCCGTCCATCATCTCAAGACATGGCTTGGCAGTTCGGGCTGGACTGTTCCCACGAGGCACCGGGTGAAGACTGATTTGCATATAGCTCTGTGTCTGAACTGGGGTGGCGAAAGGAGCAAAAGAACGATGATGGATTCAACCCAGATATGTGACTGGGGTGAGTGTCTGACAAGTTTGAGCGCTCCGTCCATCATCTCCTTGTGTTTGCTTTGTTTGCCCTAAGTTGGCAGGGTATGCCCGGACGTGGGTCCCTTGCTCACTTTTTCACTGGATTCAAGCTAGCCTGGCTGATGAAGGTTGTTAGACCGAAACTGGTCTCAGAATGCTTGTTTCAGGTCCAGGGAAGACATGGCTTGGCAGTTCGGGCTTGACTGTTCACATAAAGCACAGGGTCAAGACTGATTTGCATATAGCTGTGTCTGAACTGGGGTGATGAAGTGAGCTAAAGAACGATGATGGATTCAACCCAGATCTGTGACTGGGGTGAGTGTCTGAAAAGTTTCAGCGCTCCGTCCATCATTTCCTTGCGTTTGCTTTGTTTGCCCTAAGTTGGCACGGTATGCCCAGATGAGGGTCCCTGCTCACTCACAATGGGATTTTTGGTCGGCTAGGCCATGTGCCAAAGTCGGGCAGAAACCACCACTCTAGTCAGGATAAGGGAGTTACACTCCTAAAATAACCCCTGCTCATCCCGTGGTAGCTTGGCACGAGCAGTCAGGCTTATCTTAGAGGCAGTGTGTAAAGCATTTGCACATAACCAACAGTAATACAGTGTTAGCACTACAAAAAGATCCACTTGAACGGGGCGTTTACTCGCGCCGTGCCGGGTGCACTGCATTAAATTGCTTTGCATCGCAATAATACCAACAACTTAAATTTTTCTCTTTACTGAATCCTTTTATTTTTCAAAATATTCCACAAGTTCATAATTTCATCCTGTTTTTTCACAAGTCACAAGAGAGGCGCTTATATCTTCAATTTTGTCTTAAACAGTGCAGGAATGCTAATCCAAGCCTCTACCTCCTGCCAGGAAGTCACACCAGAGGAGGCAGAACTGCTTCTGGCTGGGCACAGACACTCTCTGCCTTGGAGAGCAAAGGATTTTGGGATATAAATATAGGGGCCCAGACCCCTGAACTTTAAAACTCTTCTGGACCAAGAAGACTGCCAAGAAGAAGAGCCAGAGAAGCCGAGAAGAGAAACTACCACTTTGCTGTGTGCTTTGCTGTGTTGGCCTGCAGAGGCTGCTTCTGTCTTAGGCAGTGAAACGACTGGACTGAACTTTCTGCAATGTAATTGTGAGTTCCTCTAAGGGCTTGAGGTAGAGCTTGCCCCCTGTTAAAGAAGTCTCAGGAACAGCAAAGACTTCAAGTTCTTCTGCCCTCAGCACTGGAGACTGTGTGTTTTGTGCGACAACAGAAGAAAAGCAACCCGACATCGTCTACGACGCCGCTGCAGACTCCGTGTCCTGAAGCACCGCAGAAGGCACGGCGGCACCGCGACCCTGGTCTCACTGACGCCGCCTGCTGATGCCGCCACTGAGCAGCTGCTCGCACTGTGGCCTGTGGGCACTGCACTCCGCACCGCCTCTCTGTACGGCGACGCCTTGGTATCCCCTTCGTCACCCCTCCATGCCGAAATCTACGCTGCTGCTTGCACAGTGCTTTGAGGGCACCGTTCGTAAAGTTACACGACGCACTGCCCTCCTCCTGCATCGCAGCCTTGGCCTATCGACACTGGCGCCATCTACTCCAGTTCATCAGCCAACGACATCGCTTCTACAACAACGACAACTTTGCTTGCACCGTGACCTGCCAGCACCGTGACGAGCACCGCATTCACTTCGCACCGCGACCGGGGTCTCACTGATGATGCCATCTGACGCCACCACCGATTCGCTGCTTTCACCGCAAACTGAGGGGACAGCACGCTGCACCGCTGTACTTCGCACCACAGCACCCGACGCCTGCTGACGCTAGCGCTCCTTACTTCAATAGAGAGGAGATCGATCTGCAGCATGTGTGTCTTTGAGGGCCCCGATGACTCCTGCACCGACCTCCGGAACCGACGCCTGCAGACGCTGTGCTTTCAGAAGCTCAATGAGATGTCGCTGACGCCCTTCATTTCTAAAAGTTACTGTTTGCGGGTCTTCCCGACAGCGTAGCTGGCCCGTGATGCCGCGGTCAGCCAGAACAGTTTGGATTTGTTTGCTCTCGACGCAGTGAGAGCCCCGGATGGAGCTTTTGACATCATGGAACTATTTTTCAAGCATATTTTGATAGCCGAAGATTTTTAAGTACTGTATTGTGAATTTTTATTGTTTTTGCTCTTGTCTTAAGTATATAAAAATAATTCTAAACTGGTATGGTGTCTTTTAGTAGTGCATTTCACTGAAAGAATGTCAGAGTGCACACCTTTCTTTTAATGGTTGTGTTCTTTCTTTTTCCCATTTTCTGCGTGATACACGGAAAACGTAGTCAGCCCCTACTACGTAAATTTGAAACATCCACTTGAACGGGGCAGTTACTCGCGCCGTGCCGGGTGCACTGCATTAAATTGCTTTGCATCGCAATAATACCAACAACTTTAATTTTTCTCTTTGCTGAATCCTTTTATTTTTCAAAATATTCCACAAGTTCATAATTTCATCCTGTTTTTTCACAAGTCACAAGAGAGGTGCTTATATCTTCACTTTTGTCTTAAACGGTTCAGGAATGCTAATCCAAGCCTTAGCCTTCATTGTGACAGTGTACATAAGATTTATCCACAAACACGTGTCTTTTACCCAATGCATTTCGGGGCTAATTTCCGGCCCTTCATCAGGGGTTGTGTTTATCTATTAATGCAAAACATAACAGTTAGAGTATGGCTTCCCAGTCCCAAGCAAACATTGGTGTGCATAACGTTCATGACGTTTTTGTAAAATCGACATTTTTCCCGCTAAAAGGACATAGCTGAACGCTACCCCTCTCAATGGATACCTCCATTTTCTGTCCTTGACCCAAAACAACCCGTTATCCTTTTCCTCATGTGGTACAACCTCCATATTCAAACCTACACCCTCCCTCCATGATTTATCGCTTATTCTGTTTCATTTCAAATAAAACCTCTAGACTTTTTAAACTGCCCCACTTTACATTCAATTAACATGATGCTCAACTGTTAGCCTTTTTCATCATAGATTGTGACCCATACCTTTAAGATCTTCCAGCGCCATCGTTCTCTCACCCTTTCTATCACCCGACTGTTGTCAACATCAGATTCCTCACTCTAAGCTGCCTTCTTATAAAGCTGGTCTTTCTCTGCCTCTTTACCACTCCTCCCACACATCACCCCTCCTCTTCCTTACCGAACCTCATCCTGCCTACAGTACCCACAATGCACTACATGAGTAAACCATTTCATTTCATTTCCCCAACATCAAAACAAATATCCACTGTTAATGCTTCTGTTTGAAAAATGGTTCCTTGATGTCAAAAGCTCCATCCGGGGCTCTCACTGCGTCGAGAGCAAACAAATCCAAACTGTTCTGGCTGACCGCGGCATCACGGGCCAGCTATGCTGTCGGGAAGACCCGCAAACAGTACCTTTTAGAAATGAAGGGCGTCAGCGACATCTCATTGAGCTTCTGAAAGCACAGCGTCTCTAGGCGTCGGTTCCAGAGATCGGTGCAGGAGTCATCGGGGCCCTCAAAGACACACGTGTTGCAGATCGATCTCCTCTCTGTTGAAGTAAGGAGCGCTGGTGTCAGCAGGCGTCGGGTGCTGTGGTGTGAAGTACAGCGGTGCAGCGTGCAGTGCCCTTAGTTTGCGGTGCAAGCAGCGAATCGGTGGTGGCGTCAGATGGCATCATCAGTGAGACCCCGGTCGCGGTGCGAAGTGAATGCGGTGCTCGTCGCGGTGCTGGCAGGTCACGGTGCAAGCAAAGTTGTCGTTGTTGTAGAAGCGATGTCGTCGGCTGATGAACTGGAGTAGATGGCGCCGGTGTTGATAGCCCAAGGCTGCGATGCGGGATGAGGGCAGTGCGTCGTGTAACTTTACGAGCGGTGCCTTCAAAGCACTGTGCAAGGAGCAGCGTAGATTTCGGCATGGAGGCGTGTCGAAGGGGATACCAAGGCATCGCCGTAAAGAGCGGCGGTGCGGAGTGTAGTGCCCACAGGCCACAGTGCGAGCAGCTGCTCAGTGGAGGCATCAGAAGGCGGCGTCAGTGAGACCAGGGTCGCGTTGCGGCGGTGCCCTCTGCGGTGCCTTCAGGACACGGAGCCTGCAGCGGCTTCGTAGATGATGTCGGGTCACCACAGGCAACCAGTGGAGATTCTGTATCTCTTCTGTAATCAATTGATACTTGGGGATTTTTAGAAGAAGCCTGGCTGCAGCGTTCTGCACCATCTGGAGCTTCTTTAGATGTTGTTTCTGTAACCCAAGATATAGACCGTTACAGTAATCCAACTTAGGCAACACCAAGGTGGTCACCACTGTTTTTCTAAGATCCTGAGGAATAAATGGTAGGATCTTTTTAAGTTTCTTCAGCAGATAAAAAGAGGCTGAAACTATAGCGTTAATTTGATGTGCATAAGTGAGACCTTTATCTATCAGAACTCCGAGATTTTTAGCCTTCATCACTGGTTCAAGAGTCTGTCCCAGTTCAGCCGGCCACCATAGCCCATCCCATTGTGGCTGTAAATTGCCGAAGGTAACTAATTCGGTTTTATCCGAATTAAGTTTTAGACAGTGTCTTCCCATCCATAGGCTGATTTCCCTCATGCAGCGTTGAAACTGTACTGCTGGTGATAAAGTGTTTTTATAAACCGCAACGACGATCTGGGTGTCGTCGGCATAAGATGTCAATTTGAAGCCAAACTGCTGTATTAAAGGTGCAAGTTCAGAGACATAAACATTGAACAACGTGGGGCTCAGTGACGAGCCCTGGGGGACCCCGCAAGGAAGTACATAGGGGGTTGCCTGATAGTGGTCAAGGGAAACTCTCTGCCTTCTATTCTTCAGAAAGGATGAAAATAATGAGAGGGCAAGGTCCCTAATCCCCAGAAGTTCGAGGCGTGCAAGTAGGATGTCGTGGTGCACGGTATCAAAGGTCACTGATAAATTGAGGAGAATCAGAACACCGGCACCACCCTTGTCCATCACTGCCCTGATCTCCTCAGTGGCTTTGATGAGAGCTTTCTCCGTGCTATACCCAGAACGGAAACCTAACTGGGAAGGGTCGAGTAATTCATTCTCCTGGATGAATTGCGTGAGTTGGCTATTCACTCTGCCTTGCCCATAAAACCTTGAATGGGGCAGGACAGGTACCTTTGAAACATCTTTTCTCATGGTACCACCCAGGCAGGCAGTTAAGATTGACAAATGCCAGATTAATGCTGGATCCCAAGATTCGTACTGCTAGCTGGGGAGGTCGGAGCACGGCCTATTGTGCAGCAAAACGTTGGAATGCTCTCCCTGCATCTTTGCGAGGGCTGAACTCCCTCTCCTCCTTTAGAAAACAATTAAAAACCTGGCTATTCTTAAACTAGTCGCATTTTTGTCTTCGTTGTCTTTAGGTACTACTCTGGTCCAGCGCCAAGACACCTCAGGGTATTCACGCGCTTTAGAAGTTTCACTAAAATTAACATTAACATTAACATAACGTTTGGTTGTAGAATTCTTTCACATTTCCATGGGTTGCTGCTTCCTAGGCTTCTGTAGCTAGAAGATCGATGAATCTTCGCTTGTCTGATCTTACATTTCTCTTTGCTTCCTTGTTGCTTTTGGTGTATTCACCTAGAGCTTTTCCTTTTTCTGCTCTTGTTCGTCTGTTGATGACTGCAGCTTTTTTTCCTTTCTCTCTTGGATTTTATAGAGAGTCTCTGTGGAGATCCATTCTGTATGCTGGTGTTTCTTGAGACCCAGTACCTCCTGGCAGGTTGCCGTCAATGTTTCTTTGATCTTCTCCCAATGACATTTTACTGGCTGTCTGTCATCATCTACCTCTTGCAGGACTTGAAACTTGTTACTGAGAGGGACTGAATATTCACACTGTTTCTGTGCATTTTTAGGGATGGTAGTGTAATGTTGCTGGCGTTCATTTGTCGGTTCCATCCATGCTTTCTTCAGCTGTAGCTTTAGCCTGGGCATGACATGGCGATGGTCTAATGCCACACCTGCTCCACTCATCACTCTTACATCCTGCAGGGACCTCTGAACTGAAACTTCTTGGCAATGCAGACATGGTCAATCTGATTCTCTGTTGAATAGTCTTGTGACACTCATGCTGCCTTGTGTATTCTTTTGTATGGGACTAGACTACAGCCTATCACCAGACTTTCAGGGGACAAAGATCTGCAAGTCTTTCAACATTCGTGTTCATATCGCCAAGGCCATTCTTGCCCATGACTTCTTCGTGCCCAGTCTTGTCGATTCCAATCTTGTCATTGAGGTCCCCCATCATTTTGGAGATGTCTCTCTAATAACATTTCTCTAGGATGGACTGGAGTCTGTTGTAAAAAAATTCCTTTTCCTCTTCTTTGCTGTCATTTGTAGGTGTATAGCACTGGATAACATTCCTGTTGATTCATTTTTTCTTTGTGTGGAAGGTCGCTGTGATGATTTTGAGACCATGGATTTTCTTTTCAATCAGAGCTCTTTTGGCTGCTGGTGTTAGCATCATTGCTACTCCCTGAGTATGTGGGGCATTCTCTTACTTGTGTCCAGAATACAGCAGCATTCCTCCTGGAGCCAGTCTGTTCTGTCTGTATTATATCCATCTGGGCTTGCTTATGCCAAGCAGGGCAAGGTTGTATTTTTTCATGTCCGCTGCCACTTGGACTGTCTTGCCTGTCTCGTACATGGCCCTCACATTCCATGTCTTGATGGTGATGGTCTTGGTCAAAAGCAGGTGGATCAACTTTGTTTCTTCCAGAGCTCTCCGGCTTTCACCAAAGGATGTCATAGCCGTCCGTGAAGGAGGTTATTCTCTCCCCAAGGCCAGGATGACTTTTGATTGACGTAACTGTAGCTAGGATTTTTTTATATGATGGAGTAGGTAGCTCCACACATAACACTCCTTCTTTTGCAGCTAAGTTTGAGACTGGCCTTGGCGGAAGGCATTTAACAACCAATATTGCACTTGACAGAAAACTACAGTGCTTAAATGAATAAGCCTAATTCAAAAGATGCAAGTCAAAGTCATTGTGTCTGCGGGCCATTTTGCATTTCTTTGAAAGTATACATATATGTATATGAACATAAATTGCATATTTATAAAGAAAATGTACTTAAGAGATAAATTATAAACAGAAGATACACAATAATAATGTAGCACTGATCATTCAGTGTAAAAATAACAATTCATCAGCAAAAATATCTTTAAAGTTTAAAATGAATTCAATTTCAAGTAATGAAGTTTTAAGTGAACTCTGTGTGCTTGGGGAAAGCATCCCTCTATTGGCGTTTTCTCATTCTCACCTTCAAACTTCATCCTTGGTGATTGTGCTACTTGACAGGGAGAGCTGAACCCACCCGAGTAACATAAGGTTACAAGTCATTGAGAGGCCCTTTGTTTTTATAATGACAGGATGATAAATTGAGGCAAGCAACTCATCCTTATTACAGTGTAAATTGCCAAGATAATGGAGCTACTGCCATTGGAAATTATATTAACTCGCTGTATATCAAACAAATCAATGAATTGTATTGCAATTAGTAGGCCTCATAATGAGATAAGCAATGGAGTTGTAACATGAACCTGCTATCTTCATTACTAGGCACTTAAGAATGTATCCTTGTCTGCACATGGGAATGCTGCTTTATGGATTATAAATGGACATACAGATGTCCAAGCCTTTTCTTTTTAGAGCCATCTGATATTTTGTGCATCTCCACCTCCATTTATGCTATGATGTTGTCAGTTTGCCAATGTTTAGCAGAGGACCCTTGGCACAGAAGCGTCTCATGTGCTGCTGGTGGAAATAATTAGGATTAGATCTTTCTATCATTTACAGAGAAGTTATTGTCCGAGAGCTGGACTCCCCACTCAGAACACACAGTCAATAACTACCTGAGAGTATTCTGACAGTTGCTTATTTATGTGATGTTGTGGGTACAATTCACAATATTCTTTCTAAAATGTTGGGATTTCATGATGCTGTTTAAGTAGCTATATGGTTTTATGGTAGTATTTCGGCTTTTTTCAATGAGGCAAGTGCGCAGCATTGGCTTTCGTGATTAGATAGCCGCAGTGTATTTGTCTTGCCTACCGAAGCAAACATTGACAATGAGAAACAAGAACTATTACATTGCGCCCTTTTAAAGTTATTGTTTATACTGTCTTGTCTTTGCTTCACTGATGTAATTTTGGGTGCAAAAAAGATGCCATTTTGGATATTTGGTAGTACAACTACTTATCGATTAAAACGAACCAATAAACAATTAAATTATTTTAGAACTATGTATATCATTTTCCGTTTTTTCATCATAAACTTGTGCTGTAAAACATCAATGCAAGTTAAAGTAAAATGTATTTGACATTTTAAAGCTATCCTTAGAGATATCTCTTTTGAAACGAGATTAATAGCTAAGTAGTTCTAGCAGTTACATAAAGTAGTCAACATGCATTCCACTAAATCATTGTAAGATGCAAATAATAAGATACCAACACATTGAACGTCTAAAGAACATAAATACCTGCCTGTATCTTCTTGGTGGGAGTTACACTTACCTTGTGTACCTTGGGCGCTAAGTTACATTTATTATTTTGTTGCATCATGCACAACGGGTTCTGGTTTCGATTTGAGGCCAGAAGAACTCTGCTTATCCATTCCGTGCAGCTCAGCAGAGAAATAAAATGGTGTTCTGGCATGTCGCCCTGTTCTGCATTCAAATGGAAGCCAGAAGAAGCACACCCAAACCAAATATTGAACATCCCTTAATTGGATTGCACTTTTTTGCTTTATGATCAATCAGGTTGGCCAAAGTATCCTGTTTCTAGACATGCACAACATTGCATGCTGGGATAAATGGCCCATACTGCTGTGTAGATTTTCCGGGATTTGATTGTGCATGCTCTGTCCATGATGACCTCAATGATGTCACAAGTAATATTACTGGCAATGTCGTCTGTGATGATTGGTTATGTCATTGAGTGAGGTTTCTTGGGGTCACTACAGACAAGAACCAATGTCCATAACCTTGGGGTTGCTATGTTCTTATGTAAACCGTCAAAGAGAGAGTGTGCATACTGGCTGAGGTCATTTGTCACATGAGTGTGAAGGGAATTCACTTTAAAGGTAGTTAAGCATGAGTTTGCTTCTGACTTATGTGATGTCGTAAAGTGCTTTGATTTCTGGTATTTGTGTGTGTGTGCGCTCACCATACGCCATATCAGTCACTTATCTTAGTTTTGTGTATGTCATGTGTAAATCTCTATTAGGATATCATTTTGGGATTCTTTAAAAAAAAAGGCCCCATATACATTAAAAATCTTTACATCCCAGCCTTGAACGTATCATAATCAATTGCACAACTGCCTGTCTGCTTTTATGCATATAACTGTCTAAAATGCATACATTTAACATATTGCTTAAATAATGTATGATTTGTGAGTGTGGCCAGGGTGGCCATGATGGCTGTCAGGATTTAGCATTTCTCGCAAACTTCTCAGATATCAGCCGACATCCATACCAAATTGCCATTGTCTGAACCCTCACTCAGACATGGCTACCTCCAGGGACACATTGATGTGTTTTGGAACGGAACTGCCATTGGGCGGTGCCAATTGAAATGGGGTAGTGGACTGCCGGACTGCTTTCCAATATGGCAGCACATGCTTGTGAACTTGAAGAAGTGGCGGAGTGGATGGTGTGGTGGCCCTGGTACCTGGGCTGGCTTGCTGGCCCCCTCCCCGCAGAGTGTCTTATTTCAGGTGCAATGACCTGCAGTGACTTGACCAGGGCTTCAGTGGGTGCAGAGCTGCACCATTAACAGTGATTGGAAATCTACACTTCCGAACATGTCTGAGAGAGGCCAGGGCAGGTACCTGGGTGTGAGCCACGCTGGTGATCTCTCCCCTGCCATGTTGGAAGAGAGAGGACACCTGGGCTCCTTGCTGGGGGCTGTGATGGACAGTGGGACAGGGCATGCGCATGCTGGCTCGACTTGGGTGCTCTAACTTGAGGAGCGATGGCCCAGGAACTGCAGGCCTAGTGACCTCTGCAGCGGTGAGGTGTTCTCCCACTAGGCCAGGTGGTGATGTGTGCAGGTGGCCTACCTGGTGGTTCCTCAGTGGGGCCCCACTGATCTTTATTTGCACACTTGTACTGAATATTGGTGCTCCTGACAGTGGGCCACAGAAGGTGTCCCAGCCGGGTGACTTAGTTCTGGCTGGTCACGCTGCCCTCCGGGCAAGCGGGCCAGGTCTCATCTTTACTTCTTGACCACTAGAGCTGGGGCCAGGAGTGTGCAGGAGAGCGCCCGGGACATCCAGAATGAGTCCTAGGAGACGTGATGGGATTGAGTCCCTGAACCTGATGGGAGACACCTGTTGTGGAACCTCATGGACTGGAGGAGTCCCAGTGTAATCCCTACTGGTATCCCCTTGCCATCTCACTGCACCAGATAAGAGATTTATGCAGATGCATGGGGGGCACGCCTGCTAGCTGTCCTGGCCCTGTCTTCTCGTGCTGCCTTCAGGGCAAGGAGGCCATGGTCTCCGCATGCATTGACTGCTAAATGTTGTCCTGGTGCCGACTGCCATTGGAAGAGCCCAACCTCCACCAAGCCTGGTCCAAAACAAAATGGGCCAATATACTTTGCTAGACACGGGCAACTTGGGGACTGTGGACAAATATGCAGTACAACAACCGACCCCAATGCAACCTGACTTGGCCAATGACAAGTAATCATTTGTTCCAAAGAAATATTAATAAATTATGTTTAAGGCCTTGAACCTGAGGGGTAAGGGCGTCTTAGAAAACACGCAGGAAGATTAGGTGGGTCAGTCAGTGGGCTTATTGCTAAATTATTTACACATTAATTTGAAAGTTTTTCATACTACAGTTTAAGCCAAATACAAATCGAGGCTGTGTCAGAATCAAGATTTAAATTAAGCCACAAATTCATGAACATTTCTTTATTACCAGTATAATACTATATTTGATTTTTCTTTATGCCCCTTGTAGATCTAATTGGGGGGCTCTACCTTTTTTACGGTTACATCAATAAATACTGCCTCCAGAAAGACATACATACATTAATAGAAGCAATGACCTTGGCTAGGAACAAGATGTTAGGTCTAAATGGGAATCATTGACTTGAACTGTGTTCCAAGAAGGAGTAGGTCCGAAGTGGTGCCACACTTTGATTGGTTACTCAGTGTGTGGCATTGTAGTTGCCTCAGAAGTCATTGTCTAAATCAAAATGTGAAGAGAGAATTGCTACAAATAATTGCAACACGAGTAGTTACCCAAGGCTGCATTCCAGATCAACATTTGTGTCCCAAATATGCCACAGTAGACAGTGATCAGCCATAATCAAAACAATTTTGGTCTTGCTTCGTCAGTGAGGTCCAGCCTGAGTACAATGCCAGAGTGAGCATGGGACTGTTACATCTGTGCAGAGAATTTGCTTTAGAGCTTGCCACAGGCCATGTGCAGGCCAAAGGGAAAGAATCACTGATCACTTGTTCGGTGACACATACTCAGAAGCAGTTTTTAGCATGTGGCTAAGCTCCTGTGCTGTCAGAACTGTCCTTGTGTCTCCGTGCTTGAGGCTACATGGAAGGGGTTCCGTGAACTGTTTGGAGTACAGAACACATTTGGAGGCAGCAAGATTGTGGAATGCAGATCTAGGTGAAAGATGTCAAACTTGAGCTTCTTCTCACTTCCCAAGCAAACACCATGATTTCAATAGTTAGGAAAGTGGGGGAGCCCCAGATCACGCCCTTTCCAAGCTGCAGGTCAGTCCACATGATGTTGTTTGAGGATCTAATGCAAAATGAAGCACATTATTTTCAAGTTTTTGCAAGCAAGTAAGACCATTAATAAGAAAGCTGTTTGAAGTGAAGATGCATCATAAGCTATTACCTTGTTTTTCATCACATTTTTCGTCCCATTGCTTCCATTGTTGTTCCTGATTTTTGATCCTGGCATTCTGGAATTTCAACTGGATTACACTTCTGGAGTTTGTCCTGACTTTTTTCTTCTTTCTGTTATTTCAGAAGAAGTTTAGTGCTAGGTAGTCTGAGTATTTCTAATCTTTGACTTCAATCAAGATTCAGAAGATTGGTAAGGGCTTTATTTCTCCTTTGTGGGTTCTACTCATGTAGGGAACCTTCTAATGAGACTTTTTGACATTTCTTATATTTATTATTGTATGCAGGATGTCACCTTAGTAACTGGGAGAAGTCAGATTTACTTCGGGCAATCTAGAAGGGGCAGACCAATCAAACATTCACTCACTTGGAGGGACCCACATCTGGGAATACCTACAACACTTAAGGTGACTCTCTTAGAAAACTAAAAAGTGCTAGGAGGAATACTTGAATTAATATCACCCATTGGTAATTGCTTGAAATATTCTGACTATTTTCCAACCCATGATGTTTGTCTATTATGCCACACTAGAGACATGCCTGCTATATGAAAATCAATTTGATGAGCAGAAATGATGGCTTGGCAAGGGGCCATGAATCATTACTAGTGGCTAAGATTAATTCAAGCATTTGACTCATCACTTTTTGCTTTTCTAAGTCAGCTCCCACTATATTCAACAGGTATACCCAGATGTGGGTTTTATGCTTGTTGTACCATAGGACTCATGCTGCACCTCAATGATTAGGGTAAAAAGGCCCAAACCTACTTGGGATTGTTTGTTTTCCAAACTGAAGGAAATCTTTAATGAAAGCAGGATCAACACTGACCAGCTTATTTTGGTCTTTGTCTAGGATGGCATGTTGGGCAAATAAAACCATAGCCTGGATTGTGGTGTGCGTCATTGGCAGTGGCTGAGATGAATGCATTCCATCCATCACTATTTCGTATTTCTCAAATGTCACTGTGTGCCATTGCAGTCACTTAGGATGTCATTATATTTCAACTGAATTCATATACAACTCTTGTGTAGAGAGCTGCAATCATAAATTTGTGAGGTTTAGCCAATCCCTGATGACACAAAATTGTTTCTTTTCTTAAAAAAATCTGGTATTTGGACAAAATATTGAGAAAAATATTGTGATACAAAAATATTGTGTCAAGAATATCTGGATGTCAAAAATATTGTCAACAGTAATATCAAAGGTAGAAATATCATTTTTAATATTGTTGCAAAAAATAGCGATTTAGAAAATACCGTTGTGAGTAATATCTTTTTTAATAGTTAATTTGTATGTAGTTTATTGTAGTGGGCTTGATTCTATATGTTTAATATTTTTATATTTGTGTTTTTAGCAAGATAATTTGTTAGTTATGAAATTGTTGAAATTCATGTTTTTTTGTTGTATTAATGTTTATTAAGCCTGGATTAATAATTCGTTTTTTTTTTGGAATAGGGATGGGGAAATTGTAAAAGAAAGTATATTTTAAAGTAAGCTTGATATTCAATATTTTAAAGATATTTTACAATGTTTACATTTATTTTATAGCATTAACATGTTTTAAAAAAAGAGTTCAACTATAAAACAGAAAAAAGAGTTAAACCATAACATATTTTAATACATTTTCATTTCTAGTTAATGGAGATATATATTAATCATATTAAAGTATATCAAATTGAAGCATACCAATTAATTCACTTTTTAAAAAACATTAATAATATATAATCATATATATTAATACATTAAAATAATAAGAACTTTTTTATAAATGTTGTAAATCTTATATTTACATATTTTTGAAATAGTACAAATATTTTATTTTTTATTATAATTTTATAGCACAAATATATTTTTTTATTATTTTATTGTAACAACATTCTTTTTGATTGATAATTTTGGCTTTTTCATTTTATGGTTTAAAATGTAGGAATGCTCATAAAACAAAAAAAATAGATTACTTATTGATGGGAAAATATATATGCTTTATATGTTAATGTTGAAATGTGCCTATATAGATTTGTAATTTTGAATAATGTGTTTTTAGATTACATTTTACTTTATTTCATAGTTAAAATTTTGTGCTTGAGTTTGGAGTATTGATTTTGATATATAAAATGTTCAATTTGCATTACCTATTATAAAATGTTTTAGATTGCAGTGGAAAAGTTAATTTCACCTCTTTAGCATCCAACAGCTTCTTCAAATATGCTTAGATTGGAGTGGGAATAGTAACTGCCACCCCTTTAGTGTCCAACACCTTCCCCCAATATGGTTATAATGTAATGGTAATAGTAAATGTCACCCCTATAGTATCCCAGAACCTCATGCAATATGGTTAGATTGGGGTGGGGATAGTAAATGTCACTCCTTTAGTGTCCAACACCCCCTCTAAATTGATATTGGCAATAGTGGGAATAGTACATTTTGTAATCTGTTTGTGCTATTTTTTCTCTATTTTCATGGAACCAGGTCGAGGTAAGTTGCTGCTGTTGGTCGGAGCAGGTAAGTCCCTTTTAAGGGATTTTAAGGGTTTTGAGGGTAGCGGGGCTGAGGGGGTGGCCTAAAAGTTATAGTGGTGTTTGTGTTTTGATATTTAGATGGTGTAATAAAATATTATTTTTATTATTTAAAACTCATCATATTTTGTGATAGTTTTTTATAATATGTTTTTGGCTATTATTTCTAAATAATCTACTCTTTTGTTATGTATGAAGAGTTTGACTTGAAATTGCAGCTTCTCAACCATTCTTTTGGTTTGTTTGCTAAGTTTAGGAGTAATTTGGCTAACAGATTGCAACATTTGTAGTTGTTGGTAGCTTTGCGCATTTTGTAATATTTTCTTACATTGATAGAGTGTAGGTTCAGTTCTGTCTAGTGTGGATTAAAAGGAATTGTGCCATCCTTCCACTGTATTGTTTGTTCTGGCTTCCAGCACGAAGGTGCTGTCATAGATATTCCACCATGGTGTTTGGAATTTGGGTTTTCATCTGTGTACAGAGCAATGCAGTCTGCCAACCCAAGTGTCCTCGAAATAGTCCATTAGGGTGCTTAGTTTCTCTTAATTTTGTTGGTAGAAAGGGCTTTCTATTAGTAAATAGCAGTGGTGAGCTCCCTCTGCGACAGAGACATATGCTAGTGCTATAATTTCTTTCATTTCAATGCCAAATTGGCTGTTTGTAGAATATTTTACACTTAGGCCCTCATTGCGATGGCAGTTGGACTGGTGTCCAACCGCCATTGTATCATGATGGAGGCCACCGGACATCATGGTACAATGGTGGTTGGTAAGTGACTCAACCCACGAAATTATGATCTAACCGCCGTGTAAGCCCTACTAGGGGCCCCCGAAGTCACTTTTAGACAGCCTTTTCATAGTGGTCGACCACCATGGAAAGGCTGTCGGAAACTGACATCCTAATCCCTACGGCAGTGCCTCCCCAGGCACCACCTCCATTGTAGAAATTAGGCTCCGACCGCCACTCCAACCGACTCTTGGAGCCAGTGGGAGGCAGTGGACTTTTCCCCTGTCTGATGCGCTCCAACCGCTGGTATCCTAATTTGGTGGTCAGAACGCTGCCTAAGATGTCAGAGGGAATGCCGTGGATGACCTGTCAGTGGCAAACTGCCTGACATCATAATTAGGCCCTACGAGAAGATTGTTGAAGGTGTCTTCATATGCTTTGATTGAAATGATAGTAACAGCTTTGTATGGCTGTGTGGGGGCACATTTTTTAAATGCTCAAAGTCTATGGTTATTTTTTGAGGTAATTATAATTATTTCATTTGTAACGTGGCTTACAAGGTCGTAGTAAGTGCTGCTTTGTTTATTTGGTAGTAGGGCATATATAAAAGTGTATTTGTGTTTTGATATTCACAATGAGAGTGAATGGATTGGGACACATTTTGAAGGTCCCATCCTTCTCCCAGGTTTGACAATGGCTTAGTTTTAGTAAGCCATTTGCTGTAGAGAATATCAGGATTTGTTTCTCACTGTTTAGATTATCGTTTAAAATAAAAGGCTCTGTATTCTGTGTCATTGTTAAATGTTCAGGTATGTCTATGTATTTGTACCTTCTAGGGCAAGAGGAGTAATATTGGTGTTTTTTTTTTATTCAAGCAGTTACACTTTTTATAGTGGGTATAGGTGTCAGTTGGCCTGTGATATGCTCAGGGCCTTTATGTTTATTTAAAGGTGAAAATATTTTTGTTTCCGATATTTGTGTTTTCAATATAAGTATAAAATGATATTTTTAACAACAATATTTGTGTTCTTGATATTTGTTGTGTTAATAGTTAAGTATAGGAAATCATTATTTTTGTTAGCAATATTTATTTTCTGATATTTCTGTGTATTGTTAATGTATGCATCAATATTCCTAAAGTCTATCACTTTCCCCAGGGCTGGTACCACACATGTATTATTACCGAGGCCTATCATATTTCCCCATAAAACTGCATGGAGTCTTGCATGTTTAATACCATGACTTACCTTTGGCACTCCTCCGTGTCATACACTTCATTCTAACATCTAATTGTCATGTTTCCTGATGGTAAAGAATCTAGCAGATCATTGACTGAAACTCATCACACTGTTACAGATTGCATTGACTGTATGTGCAATGTAATATGGGATAACTAACATTGAGTGCATGAAAGACAGACCTTGAGTTGAACTGGACATCAAAGTGGATAGAAAACGCCTATTGGTATTCTAAATCGATTGGCAAATGATTTTTTGTAGGACAGTACATATGATTTACAATTACTCCTGACGAAGGGTTGACTTCAAGTGTTGAATTTAAAACAGTGAACTGAATATTAGTTGAAATAAAAAACTGCTTAGAAATTTGAAATATATAACATATATAAAATAAATACAAAATAGTAATTTGGAAAACACTTCTGTTAGAGTTAATTGGTTTTTGGTTCAGGTCATATTATTTGCATATTCCTGCATCTAAATGAATATAAATTTTGCAATCAAAACAAAATATCACCGCACAGTAAAAGGTGGATGGCGAACATAGTGCAAATATTATTAAAATCATAATGTTATGTCCCTTGTGTTTTTGTTTACTATTTTGAAAGACAATTAGTCCCTGAATGTATACTTTATCAAAATCAAGGACCAGACATTTTGTGACTGAATTGTACTACTCCTTGGTTACAGAAGGACAGGTAGCCTGTGGAAGAGGTGCGGCCCATGGAAGAGATGCGGCGCAGTGGCCAGGGCGCCTCACTCCGGACTACGGGGTTCATGGTTCGATCCCTGGTCCTGGGAGCAGGTTAGCCCAGCACCATGTGACTCTGGGCAATAGCTTGCTTAATCTTCCCTAGGGCCCCCAGCTCTGGGACACCACTTCGGAGGTAGCTGTGCGCTTTACAAATACTGGTGTTTCATAGCCTGTTATAATAACTATAGTGTACGGGTTGTTGATGTGTATTGTTCTTTTCATTTATGTCTTTATCAAGATTACTGTTTGCTTTTTGATGTGTGTAAAAATGTAAAAGGTTGCACATAGTTTCAACATTTGCACATGCTAGGTACATCTGTTTGTAGTCAGATACAGCCCAAAAACCGAATCAGGAAATGGCACATGAATTGGCCAAGCAGTACATCTTTATGATCAATGAGATTATATTTCTTTAGGTTTCCATTTCATTGAGAACCTTTCTAAGAATGATTACATTAAGTCAATAATATTCAATTTCAAAAAGGGACGTCCGAATCAGCAACTGGGTTATTTAACATTATTGTTATGTTTAAATAGCAATCATAGATTGCTTCCCACAATTAATGTTTTTTCGTGTGTTGCTGAAGGTAAATTTAGAATTGAAAACACTGATTTTCACCAGGACTATCTGTAATATGTGTAAATCGGTTGTGCACCATCCGGCCAGCCCATAGTTTAATTCTGTGTTTTTATAAAATGCATTGAACCAGCTAAAGATGTACAAAGATAGTCTAGTGCACGAACTTTGTGAAGACCACACATGCCCCTCAGATGCAGGCTTTGTAATTGTACAAAGCAGTAGCTGTTTTCTCCTGCAAACTAAATTACTGCTATCCGGGAAGAAATCTTTAGAAACAAATCCAGTACTAATTTGTCTGAGAAGTTACCCGAGGTAAACGCATTATATCACGCCATCTTCCTCCTGAGCCCCCCAAGTGTGTAAATCAAGCCTATAGCAAAGCAGTGGTGACTGAGACAGAGCATCTTGGCCTTGTACTCATGATTGTGATGTTTATTGACGTTCTGAATTAAAAGGTTGATTAAAGCCAAGATCATTTGGATAAAATACATCAAACAGAGCACGCTTTACCGGTCGTCCTGCTCATATTTGTAAGGCATTGGCGTTCAAACAAATCAAAGTGCATTTCAGACAGAAAAACACATGTTCTTCAATTGCCAAAAATGTAGAGAAAGCAAACAACAGCGAATTTCTGAAAAGTTGAAGTAGTTCCCCTTAGGGAAGAAAGACCTGCTTTTGGTACTGACAAAAGGCCGGTTTAATTGTTTAGGAAAGTAGATTATGTCTTTGATTTCTTCCAAGGCACTCAGAGTTCAGAATCAGTAGTGCAACATGTGGTTTGCGTTGGGTTCACGTCAACGTGATTTGTTCCGGGTCTCGTGGGTTACAACTGTCCTATCCCCTATCAACACCAGACCTCCATAAAGGGGAGTGGGGAAGAGCCCGGGCCCTAGGGTGACCTAATATGTGGTCTGGCAATACTAAAGCCCCGAGTTTTGACCCTCATGGACTGTGCCCTGTGGAGATTCAATACCCTTACTGTAGGCCTTGTGAATGTGCAGCCCTCATCACATACAATTAGAAAGACACCAAGAACTGTCAGTACCAATTACTCTGAAATGGCCGCATTGCCTCCCAGCCCCATGGCTTGAACTCACAGCTGAAACTCAAACATACAATCAAAGAGTCACCTGCTTTGACCGAGTTGTTCTCTCTGCCCTTTTGACCTCTCCAGAAGCTGTGGCACTCGCGCTCCTCCTTGAAACCCGTCCTTTACCTCTGATAGTGCCATGGATGGAACAGTTAACAAACCCAAGCTAACACAACTTTAATACAAGCGTTCACATCTGGTCAGGATTTCAGTTTCCCACAGTAAAGCAGCAAATTACACGTTTCATCAGAGCCCAAAGTTTCATTGAATTATTTCAAACTCAGTTTGCTAGTAATATGTTAAAGCAAAACGTTAGAACATTTTAAGCATAGACTAATGCCCGCTACCATGGAAGTTGTTTCTGCCCAATCGTTTGCTGAAATAATTGCTTAGATGAACAGTCTTTGACATAATTCCAAAGAGCCAAATATCTTGTGATGGGAGATGTCTCGGTGAGTTAAACATGTGCCCCACACTTCTGTATGTTACAAGTGAATCCAGGAATGTTCAACTCTGAGTTACCCACACCCCCAGGTCTGCAACCTGAATACCATTCAATTGGATAATAGTAAACATGATATTTTCAGAGCTTGGAAGTAGCAGAACTGTGGTAAAAAGTACCACATAAAAAGCAAGTTATGTGTATTGCACAGTTTCACCAGATAAAACGTTCACGAAACTATGCACACTCCCACAACTTATTAGCTATGTAAAAAACTCGGATTTCAAGCAGACAGAGAGGGTTAAGACTCAAGGTTCAATCACCAGCCGGGTAAAACCTCCAGCCCAATTCGAATTCAAGTTGATGGATGGATTGTTTAAATTAATCGCAGCCATTGGTAATTGCTCTGGGCTGCATCCCACTCCAATGTTATTTTGCAATCCATGCCACCTCAGTTTGGATCCAGCCAAATATGCCATCAGTCTCGACCCTGCTCCAATGGGAACAGTCCAGCGAATACTGTCAGGCCAGGTCCTCCCTGAACCGAAACACAAGCAAGGCACGGACAGTTTCACCATTATAAGAGTTCATCAGCCAGTTTCATGGCAAATGCGGGGCAATGGACGTGGTGTTCTGCACAAACTCTTTGGTGCCCCAGTGCTGTTGGGGGCGTGTGACCTGCTGACTCTGGCCCTTCTACAAACTTAGAGGGCCTGGAACAGCAGCCTGGTGTCCAAATGGAGGCCCATGCTGCCTGGATGCCAGCCTTCTTGCGTATTGCTTGATCCAGCTGACCCCCAGGAAGTAATCATCAATGGACATATCAAATATAGTGGGCCACATTCTATTACAAGCTATGATGTAATGGACTGGCTGACTAGTCCTAGACTTATATTCACTAATACACAGTGCGGATCATATCGCCCCCCCCCCCCCCGTCACTGAACAATACTGCTTTGGTGGGCTGGTGGCCCGGGGATGCTGTTTAGTCGCCGTCCTCCATTCGCACAGCCTGGTGCAGGCCATATTCCTGCTGTGACTATGAGCTGAAAAAACCCAAACAAGATGATGGACGGAATCTTGCACAATGGCAAAATATTCACCCCCAGTCACAGATCTGAGTTTAATCCATCGTTATTTTGCTCACCAAGCCACCCCAGTTCAGACATGGCCATATGCAAATCAGTCTTGGCCCTGTGCCTCATGGGAACAGTCCAGCCCGAGCTGAGACACAGTTTGAAGTAAACACTGGGCCACTGCTCTCTCAGATGGTTTGGATGGCGGACTAATCCACAACTCAGGCTTTGGGGTTATCATGTCACCGCTGCTTGTGGTTACTGGGGTATGGGCATGGGAGACCAAAAGCAGGCTCAACCCCCATTCGAGACAAAACAGACCAGTAGGATATCCTCTCAGGACAGATCAGGGGCAAGGCAGAGAACCTTCTGTGGAGCTGTTGATGTGGAAATTAAGTTGCTCCTGCTCAACATGCAGAGACGCCTCAACTCTATCGATGGTAAGCTGGATTTGCTCACAGCTAGGGTGGACAAAATGACCACAAGACTTGACTAGTATGAGAAGAGGTTTACAGCTGCAGACAGTCAAATTTCCACCCTTGAGGATGACGCAGTTGGACACAGAAAAAAACTATCACACATGGCCAAAGTACTGGATGTAACAAAAGCAAAGAACAAAGACCTGGAAGCCAGAGCCAGGCACACCAGCATGTGCCTGGTGGGAATTCTCAAATCTGCCAACATAGGTGCCTAACAAAAATGAATGTGTCCTCATGTAACGCAACTAGTGCTCATGTAAAGCACTCTGATACCCGATACCGTTGGGTCAAGTTCACGCTTTATAAAACTCTGTAAAAACAAAAAAACATTGGTAACATTGCAGACTATGTAGAAGTCTTGCTCAAGCCCTTGCTTGGGGTTGACAGCTTCTCAACTCTGTACAAGTTGGAACATGCTCATATGTCACTCATATGTCAGTAGGGCCCTCAAGGGCCCTACTGAGCCCAGTCATTGCTACACACTTTAACTATAGAGACCGTGATACCGAACTCAGGATGTCACGTGAGGGACAAACATTAACACAAGAGGGTAATGCGCCCTCTGCACAGATTTTACTCTAGTTGTCCAGTAGGTCCACCAAGAGTACATGCCTTTCAAGCATCAGCTGTGGCAGGCGGGAATCCAGTATGCAATAATGTACCCCGCATAATTGAATATTACACAACGCAGTAAGTCCACATTTTCTGAACACCACAGAGCTCCACCTCAATTGTGAAAAATCTTGTCTCTGTGTCCTGATCTGATCCTGTAAGAGAACTTACATGTTCCAGATGACAGTCTGGGCGAAGCTGAATAGCTACTGAGGGGCTGCTATTGGAGAGGGACGCAGTAAACCCCCGTTCAAATAGCAATTCTTTAGGATTTCTTAAACCCATTTATTTATTCAGTAGCATGTTACGAAATAACTAACTGTGTTTAGTACATGTGTGCAAGCCATTTAGCGATCATAATAGTGAATCACAGGCTTTGCAACCGCTGAATAGCTTTGTAATTCGGGCGCCAAATCATCTCCTTTAAATACTCTACCTAATTCTGTCAGAACCACATAGATATATCATGATAGCAACAGATGCTTGGTTAATGTCAGTAATGTTGGGTGTCGGTTACCTATCAATGATTTCCGTTCGTAATTGCCGCCGTAAACCATTGGTACATACCATGAGATGTCATAAATTGGAAGGGACGCCCTATACATGTCCCTTTCAATTTGCAATTTGGTAATATTCGCAAACCTGTTTCACAATTTGGGTTTTGAACATACCCCAAAAAATGTTTGTGGTTGCAGGGGCTCTGATTTTATGAATCGGAGCCTTTGTGGCTGCAAAATATCTTTGACCATAAGGCTCTTTGAGTAGTTCTTTGATTGAGGATTTAGCATCCCAAATGCACTGGAAGCAGTTACATGTTTCAGCTTTTAAATTGTTGCCTTGTCCAGTATATGTTTTATATGTACCATTTATTTGTTCTTTCTACACAGTCATTATAAAAATCTGAATTTCATTTTTTTAAATGTTATATTTAAAATGAGTCAACCTACCTTCGTGTGTGGTTGCCTGAGACTTAAGGCTTTACGAGGACCCACTTGGTCAAAAACACTGTTTAACTAGTTGTAGAAGTGGTTGATGGAGATCAAAGGGTTCAATAGCGGCATCTTCTCGAATTCTGTCTGGAATCTGTCAGTGTTGAAAGTCTGACATGGTCTGTTAAAGGAGCATTTGTTGGTACTGGTAGTGCTGATGGGAAGTTTAAATTTAAGTAAGTGATATGTTGACCACTCAAGATGAGGGTCTGCATTCTCCTGACTGAGAAACATCTCCTGACTCCTGACGGTTGACTGAGTATCAACATCAATTCCCTCCATAAATCCATCACCCCTGACCATAAAAGCTTAATCTCAATTAAATCTCTATATATATTAAAGCCAACTCTCTGAGCTAAACCAAACAGTTTTCACCTCAATGCGCAGTCAAGACATCAGGGCAATCCCTACCTTTAAGTAAATCTTCCAATTTTGGTAACAGCTGCCCCCAAATCAAACCAAGCTGGCAACCACATCTCCGTATCTCTGCATGTCTTGATACCCATTTAAGGAATGGCCACTGATCCACAATGGTATTGCCTCCACACAGTGCCCAGCAATTCAATCTATATGGGAACAATAACATGTTAGATGATTTTACTGAAACATTAAATCAAAAGCCAATCTGGCAACACATACCTCTGATAGCAGTTACATTCCACCTCCCCAAATGACTGATAATGCCTCCTGAACAGCCCCTAATACTTGCATCTGTTGCTGCTCTGCAACAACAAAAATGTGTCTCAAACTCACTGTCCTGAAACCATAACTTGAACAAAGCTGTTGACAATACTTTTCATAACTGAACCTGGACAGCAATTCTTACCTTTCCAATTCAGCCGTTGATATCAAGCCACAAACCTTTTCTATTGTGAACAAGACAATGTATCCACAACTTAATTGTTCAACTTTGGACATGGCTTGCTTTGAAGGCAGTCATATGTTAGAAGCAGCCCAAAACAATGGCTCTTGGCAAGTTTAATATGCTCCCATCCCCTGCAGATGTGAACTACCACAATGTTGTCCACATTGGACAAATCTTTCCTGTCCCAGAAGTACCAGCCTCATAAAATCTTTGGAACCACCAAAGGAAAAAAGTACAAAAGCCAATGCTATCCTTCTTTCTTCTAATGTGCAGACTTCTGTTCACACTCCAATGGCCAGATGTACAAACATTAGGAATAACGATTTCCTCATTGCAAGTCTCTCAGAATCGCAAGTAGGAAATCAGTAGTCTCCTTCCCTTGTGGGTCACAAATCGACCTACCTCATTAATATTACGTTACGTTACGTTAAAAGCATGTTTTACCGCGCACGTTCACCAAGCGGTTTCATGGCGCTCCTGACAAAACGGAAACTTGGGCGGAAGGTTTACTCAAATGCAGAGTGGAACAGAAGGGTTTTTAGCAGTCTGCGAAAGCAGTCGTAACTGGGACAGAGACGAAGCGCTGAAGGGAGGGAGTTCCAAGTGGAGGGGGCCATGGCAGAGAAACTCAGACCTCCATGCTTTTTCCGTCTAGTTTTGGGAACAACAAGTAAATTAAGAGATGCTGAGCGGAGATCTCTGTGGGGAACATAATGTGTCAAGCAAGAGGAGATAAAAGCAGGGGCTAGATCTGATAAGGCTTTAAAGATGGTACATGCAAGCTTGAAAGTGCAGCGTTTGGTAACAGGGAGCCAATGGAGGCTACGCAGAAGGGGGGTAACGTGCTGATGTTTCGGCTGGTGGAAAATCAGGCGGGCTGCCTGGTTCTGCACCAGTTGTAGCCTGTGGAGGTGGAATGCTGGAATCCCGACATATAGAGTGTTAGCATAGTCGAGTCTGGAGGTAATAAGAGCTAGGATGACTAGAATCAGGGCATCTCTGGTGAGGAACCTGCTGATTTTACGGATCCTCCTTAGATAGAAAAAGCAGGATGAAGTGACTGCGTTGATTTGTGGCCTCATAGAGAGGTCGTCAGAGATGACCACCCCCAGACTCTTCACAGTGCTAACAGGAGTAGGTGGCGCCCCTAGTGATGAAGGCCAGAAGGTGGAATTCCACGGATTAGTGGGACCTCCCACCAATACGAGCTCTGTTTTAGTGGGGTTCAGTTTCAATTGGCTATGAAACATCCACTCTGCAATGTCATGCATGGTAGACTGAAAAATAGAACGGGAGGAGGGAAGAGAATCAATGGGAAAGATTAACTGAAGATCGTCCGCATAGTTGAAAATAGTGACCGGGGTATTACGGAGGGAAGCTAAGAGGGGCTGTAAGTACAAGTTGAACAGTAAGGGTGATAGCGCAGAGCCCTGAGGGACCCCGCAGGTTAAACACGAATAGGGTGCAGAAAAAGTAGACAAATGCACCGCCTGAGTCCGGTGGTCCAGGAAGGATCTAAGCCAATCGAGGGCCACCCCCTGGATGCCGGCATTGTTGACACGGTCGATCAATATTAATGAGGTAGATTGCAGTTTCTGACCCATTAAGAATCACAGCCATCACAGGGATGGTGACCGGCTGAGGTCAGCAGACCACCATGTCTGTGGTTGCTTTTTAATAAAGCAACTTTTTTTTTATTCAACCTGTTTTCCTGAAAGACAAATGGGATGCATTTAAAAAGAAAAAAATTGAACATTGAAGTATCATATTTTTCAGAGTAGGCATTGGTCCTTGGGAGCACTACCTGTTCCTAAACATATTTGTATTTACATTTTCAGAGGGGGACCCCTACTCTGTTGCGAATGGGTTACCACCAGTTTTAAAGTGGTGGTAAAATATTACTGTTTTGTGGCCGGAATTTAGTTGCAGAACAGTAATACATACCATACTGATTCGTTATTTGTAAGGGACGCCCTAAACACGCCCCTTCTAAATACTGAATCACAAATGCAAAATGCAATTCGATTATAAATTACCAAATTGCATTTTGTATATTTGAAAAAGCATTTTCCCCGGTCAAGATGGCCTATACATCTGGCCCTAGCTTCTTTGCAAATACAAATCAATTCCACTCCAGACGAATGCATCAGAAAAAATCAGTATACTCTTTTGTGCCTCATTCTCCAAACTCCCCACGTGCACACCATTAAAATGTCTCAAGAGGGTCAACCACAGTCCCAACTCTGCCTCCAATCTGGCGTTTAAATGAACTCTGTGATGAAGCAGCAACTGCTCGGCATAAGGAAAGATCTACCTTTCCTCACTGCTTAGCAAACAAAGTTAAAATGTTTGAACAGCATCTGACCAGACTGCATCTGCATTTTTTTATAGCATCTGCTCCCTCAAAGCAATCATCCCCACCTTCTTGTCCAATGGAAACCTGATCGCCATGCCACTTAATCAATATCAATACCCAGAAATGTCAGAATAGTCATCAGAGACCTCATATCTTTTCTGGTGCTAGCAGCATCCCAAACTCTGCCATAAAAATTTTAAAAGTGTCCAAATCCTCATGACAAAACCCACTGATATCCCACAATGAAAAATCATCCAGATAATATATCACTTACTCAGAACTTGACACTTCCACAAAACACCATTGAAGAAACAAACTAAACTTTTCAAACAAGGTGCAAGAATCTGAGCAGCACAAAACCTTAGTTCTCAAGATGACCCAACAAACACTCATAAAATTGATGTAATGTCATATTTTGACTTATAGGCTCCAACCCTTGTTTTCACAATGAGATGAGACACAGGCACACACTCCTGAAAGTAAGTAAACTATCAGCACTTATTGAAACATTTTATGCACACCCATTTAGACGGTTGTTTCTGTTGCATGTCTATTTCAGCACACAACAACACCGGGCCTTAGGATTCCGCGTCGGCGGACTTTAACTGCATGCTGATACCTTTATGCACATTTGAGACACAGTGACAACATTAGATTTTCATCTCTTTGCGTTACGATGTAGCCCACACTCTTTTACATTTACCCATGATTACACCTCGTGATTCACATCATTGGGCAGATTATTAGAGACTAATCTTCACTCTTCAACGGAGAATACTCACTTGCTAATATACTAATTGATGGATTAGTCGATTTCACTGCCACTTAAACATTTTACGCAATCTTTTTTTTTTTATTCACACCTTCACTTTACGCAGAATGCGTTCCGAAGTCATTCGCGTTCATTGGATTCATTTGCGTCTCAAAACAGTTCACATTTACTAATACGGTGATGGTTTCAACCATTTTGGAGGAGTATCCTCATGTTATCCATTCCCTGTTTATTTTTGCAGACATTTTCTCGTGACGAAGGGCGATATGTATGCCCGAAATGCATCGGGAGATATGTTTAAAATTGCGACAGTTCCTATGAATTCCCGTTTGACTATTTTGTGCTGGATACGAAAGTTGAAATATCAGCACAAGATTAAAACATTGACTTTGATGTACACTAAAAGAAGACTTGTCATAGCTAATCGCATCAAAGAGATTAAAGGTTTAAAACCCCTCACTCAGCTGACTGAGGGTTTCTAGCGGTGCTCAGGGGGATGCCCCCTAAGTGTAGGGGACTCTACCTACACACATGACAAATGTTTATCAACCAGAACTGTCCTTCCTCCTCTTTGGCCACAACGCCTATGGGTGACACAATCGATCTGTCCAATGGTTAATCCTCAAATGACACTGCCATCCGACTGCTAGAAATGGGGGTCTCTAATTGGCAGAAGTAGGTACCTTTGTCCAAATAGGGACCCTTGCTTCTAGTCAGGGTAAGGGGATACACACTTTAGATAACCCCTGCTCACCCCCTTGGTAGCTTGGCACGAGCAGACAAGCTTATCCCAAAGGCAATGTGTAGAGTATTTGTACCAACACTGACAGTACCACAGTGATTACACCACAAATGGCACCACACCACTGGTTTAGAAAAATAAAGTATCTTTATCTAAACTTCAAAAGACGAAAATGACACAAATCCAACATACATAGTTAAAAATATTCTTTTCAAAAGGGTTCAAGAACTTGTACCATAGGAATCTATGGATGCATGACTTTTCACCAAAGTACCTGTAGATGCGTCAAAAGTTCCCAAGCCAAACAGCTGCAGAGTCAAAAACAAAGAGATGTAACACTCCTGAGACCCTGAGGAGGCGATGCGACAGTCCCACTGCACGCAGAGGAAGGGTTTTGTCAATTCCCGTCTGTAGGGGGAGTGATGTGTCGATTCTTCGTGCCAGTGTTGGTCGCAGGTGATGCGTCGGGAAAGCGTGCCGATCAGGTACGAGGCGTGGATCTTCGGGATGCATTGGCGATCGATGCATGGGGCGTTGCATGGTCCCTCGATGCGTCGATTCTTGCAGCTACGACAGGCACTGCAACGGTTTTCGCAGTGGCGCGGCGATGCGTGGAAATTCTTCCAGCGCTGTGAAGATGCGTCAGAAAAACAGCCGCAAGAATAGCAATGCATCCTTCTCCTTTCCTTGGCAGAAACAGCAACTGCAGGCCAACCCCAGACACACAGCAATGGCAGTACTTCGCCCCAGTTTTTCAGTTCTTCTCCTGAACAAAGGTTCCTCTTGAACTCCAGGAATTATGTCAAGTTAAGGGGTTTTAGGTCTAATACCTATACCCCAAAATGTCCTTGTTCTCTTTGTGCAAGGGGCTTTGAGCCTGGTTCACTTCTGGGGGCACTCTGCCAGTGACCAACAACATCCTTTGTTTGTGTGGACCTTTGTCCCAGACACTCCACAGGGGGGGGCGGAGCCAGCATTGTGGAAGGCAGGCACCGCCCTATTCAGGTAGATGTGCTACTACTCCCACCACTACAAATGCAGATCAGACCTATTAAGCCTAGTGCTGACTCATCCAGACTCCAAGAGCCACTGCAACTCCCCAGCCCCTGTCATTCCAAAGCCAGGCAGTCAATCTACAAACATACAGAGGCATGCAGGAAGGTTGAACAAGAAAATAGGCACTTTCTAAAAGTGGTATTTTCAAACACACAATTTAAACACCTTCTTTACTAAAATATATGTTATCAAACTCTGAGTGCATGGGTACTAAACTCCAGTTTTCTATCTTATCCCTATGGGAAGATATGCTTGTAAAATATTACAAAGCATTCCCTATTCTGTCCTATGGGCAAGATAGCCTTTCAATAATGAAAAACGAAATTGGCAGTGTTACACTATCAGGACATGTCACACACATCAGTACATGTCCTACCTTTCATATACACTGCACCCTGCCCAGGGGGGTACCTTAGGGCTATCATAGGGGTGTCCTATGTGTAAGAAAAGGGAAGGGTAAGGCCCGGCAAGTGGGTGCACTTGCCAAGTCTACATGGCAGTTAACAAACGGTGCACAAGCACTGCGGTGGCAGAACTGAGACCTCTTTTCAGGGCTACTCATGTGAGTGGCACAATCAGTCCTGCAAGCTCACTAGTAGCATTTGATTTACCCCCCCCCCCGGCACACTTAGTGCACTTTAATAGGGACCTACTAGTAAAACAAATATACCAATCAGGGATAACCAATCACAATAACACTTTACACATTGAGCACTTGCACTTTGACGCTGATCAACAGTGGCAAAGTGCCCAATGCATCTAAGCCAGCAAAAACGAAATCCAGCACAGAATCAAAAACACATAAGGTGGAGGCAAAAATTCAGGGAAACAAACACCAAGGATGCCAGGTCTAACACCGATTCTTAGATACTTCTTTCTGCAGCTTATCCAAAATGAAGTGTTGTTGTTTACTGATAGATTTTAGATTTCCATCTCCTTCCCCAGAAGACTGTCATAACCTAATCAAAAACCTTTTACAAACCCTTCAAACAATAGCTTTGCTGGAGTGGGTAACACTACAGCCAACAACTTGGTACTACAATATTAACCGGAGTATGAGCATTTTCCCATAGTAACCTGTTCACCACTGCCACAAACTGCCTGTGGCTTTCCTTAACCCCACTTGTGCTCCCTGCAATGTAACCACTCTCTAGCCAAAGCAATACATAATGTCATGTTTTCCCTGGACCTTGGGAATTCATGCTCAAATTTGCAATATTACCTGTTGCAAATGTCTTTGTTAAAGGCAGTAAAAGATCCAGCCTGGGCAGAAAGCCTCTTCCAGAATCTTCAACCCCTCCTTGGGTAGGTTACCTCCGAAAAGGTTGATACACAACAGAGAAACTCTTCCTGGATGTGTTGTTGTTGCTGGTTGTGTAGGCGCCATTCACTTGAGCCACAGATCGGTGTCTGGCTCACCACACTTATCTTCAGCAACATCAGAAAATTGCTCTCTAACCACTTCATCATAACAAACCCAGGCCAGCCCTTTAAACATTATTTGTGCTTTATGTACAACATCCATGGGGCTTATTTACAAGAAACTGATGCATCGCTGTGTTAAATCAGCGATGTGCTAGTTTCCTTTCACCTGCAAGAGAAACCCTTGCGCCACCATGGATGCGCCGTATTTACAATACAGCACACCATGGCACAAGGATTGACAGATGTGTCTGAAATTCTGACGTATCTGTCGGCGCAAAAGCCACTCATTGCTGGAGTTGTATCGTAAGCCTGACGCAACTCCAGCAATTCATGGGGAGCCTATCTTATCATACTGCGTCACTCCTTACGCCTGCTCCAAGCAGGCGTAAGTTTTTAACGCAATGGCATCCCAGAAGTGGTGCAGTGAAGTCTTGTAGATTTCACTTTTTCACTTCTACAAGGCTTTCTGGCGTAGGAATGTCCATTTGTGGGCTCAGCCCGCCCATAGGCTTCTCATTTGCTGGCTCTATCATCTCTCTCCAAATCTTTCTCCCCATTTATCTATGCGTCATGACTCTTCCTGTGTTTAGCCCTCCCTGAGAGCATGAACCAATTAGTACTATCCATCCACTCCTCCCATTTCTTTATTTAGGAACCCACCTCAGGAGCTGTCGTGTTTTCATCTTGCTTCAAGCACCGCTTCTGTAAACAGGCCTGCAAATCATGTTCTTTTCTTGTCTCATCCCCCAATCACCCTCCTCCCGATGTCGCTTTCTCCATCCCTCGCCCCTGTTTCTGCTTGCCCTCTGCTTCTCCGACCTCCAGAAAATTGCTCTCTCCACTCTGCATTTTTTCTTATCCTGTCCCCCAATCACCCTCCTCCCACTGTCACTTGCTCCCTCCCGCGCCCCGGTGGTTGCTTACCCAGTGCTTCCCCAACCATGATGGAACTGGTCAATAAATCATGTTCTTATCTTGCTTTTCAAGCCACTTCATGTTTTTCAATATCCAGGAGAGTATTCATTGGAGAGAGCTAGTGTTAGACCTGGCACCATTGGCGTGGGTCTCCCTTCCATTTTTCGCTGTTGTCTCCTCTGTTTTTGCTGGTATTAGATGCTCTGCGCCATTTCTTTCATCGCAACAAGATCACACACGCCACAGGATCAGCACATCATCCTCCCTTGCGGCAAGGATTCAACGCATCGCTGGCCTAGCGTGGGGAAAATCATCGCTACTGCTCCTTTGCGACATTTTGTTTGTTTTGCTACGAAATCCAGGTACTTTGTAGGTAAAAGGGTTGCAGAGACTACTGCTTTGAACTGAACCCCTATTTGAACACTTTGAACTCTTTTTCCAGCTTTTCAAGAGTACCCTCATTTTTCAGTACTGTGGCTTTTTACCGTTATTGGTCTTTTGTTAAGTCTATATATAAAGATACTTATTTTTTTTCTAACTACTTGTGTGGTGTCCCTTTGTAGTGTCCTTCACTGTGTTACTGTGTATGATCTTAAATGCTTTACACACTGCCTCTGAGATAAGCCTAACTGCTCGTGCTACGTTACCACAGGGTTGAGCAGGGGTTATCAAAGGGTGCAGCCCCCTTACTTTGACTTAGGAAGAAGGGTCCCTACTTGGACTGTGGCCAGCCACTGCCAACTAGAGACCCCCATTTCTAACATTGGTGGCAGCGGTGGGAACTGGACTTGCATTTGTGATCGCATACAGTAATTATAGTGTACACTACTAGTGAGTGCAGACCATAACGCAACCGCATACATTTTTGAGATTTTTGATTCTATTTTTGATTGATATCGCTAGTTATTTCTACAATTGGCAAGCCCAGATCCAATGCCTCAGAGGATCTCTCCTGGGAAGAAGAGAGAATAGATACCTACAACGCCAAGCAGCTCAAGTTCTTTTGCATAAAGTTCACATTCCCTGTCACAGGCCTCACTAAGAGAGAGGAGTTTTACAAAGCCCTGAAGGCCTGGCTAGAAGCCAGGGATGCTCCTAAAAATGTGGAAGGGCCTGGGGAGGAGGGAGAGAATGTGGGAGAGCAGCAGGTGGAAGTTGTAGATTTGGTTGGTGAAAAAGCGCTGTCTAGCTCGGGCACAAGTGTGTACTCAAGGGGTCTGTCTCCAGAGGCGATGGAGGACAGGTAGAGAGATAGGAGGCATAATATGGAGATGGCTAGGCTCAAGATGGAAGGGTAGAGGGACCTAGAGAACAAGAAGTTAGAATTTGAAATGATGAAGATGAAGTTTGAACATGAGAGAGTGTTGAGGGAATTGGAGATCAAGGTCAAGAGTGTAGCGATCTCCCCCTCTGGTGGCAGCATACCGATAGTACATAATGAGAGTAGAGTGTACATCTCCAAAGAAGTTATTAAGGATTTCCACAAAAGTGAAAATATTGGACAATGGTTTGCAGCATATGAGTTAGCTATGGTGTCCCACCGGGTCCCTGAGAAGGATTGGGGAGCTGAGTTGTGGGGACGCCTTGTTAGTGAGGGGAGGGATACCTTGTTGGACCTACCCCAAGAAAGCAGAATGGTTTATGCCCATATGAAGGAGGCTATGATGACCCGCCTATAGTTTAACCCCTGAAATGTATAGGCAGAGATTTAGGATCTGCAAGAAGTTAGAGGGTACCACGTGGGTTGAATATGTGTCTTTTTTTTGCAGAGCAATGGAGCGCTGGTTAAAAGGTAGCAAGGTAGAAACTTTTGAGCAACTGTATGATTTAATTGCATGGGAGCATTTATCTAGTAACTGTTTTCCTGAGCTACGCCAGCACCTGATTGATTGCAAGCTAACTAACCCTAGGAAGCTTGCTGAGGAGGCGGACCGCTGGGTGAGCACCAGGGTTCGCAAGGGTCTGATGGGAGACTTCGCCAAGGGTGGGCAGGGTCCCCAGCAGAGAAGTGGGGGGGACAGTGGTAAACCAAGGGAGTTTCCAAGAGGCCCCAAAGTAATTCCCAGGGGAACCAAGCAGTGGTATCCCAGCCTCCCCAAGAGCAGAGGTCAGTGCCCCCGACAGATAGGCCTGTTCAGAGGGGGCCCTTTTCTTGTTTCAAGTGTGGTCAAGCGGGCCACCGGTATTTTGATCCCCAGTGTCCCCTGAGGGACCAACCTGCACCAACCCATGCACCCCCCGCCAGCTTACTAGTGTAGCCCTGGGAGAAGAAGAGATGGGTGCCCCAGAAGGGTGGGATCCCGTAGAATTGACCCTTGTTTCATTAGGAGACTTTGAGATGGTCCCTAAACCCGCACTGCCTGAGAATACTAAGAAGTACGGGCAGTGGGTGACCATCAATGGACAGAGAGTGGAGGCTCTAAGGGACACAGGAGCCACTGTAACTGCTGTCCGCTTCCAGTTGGTGTCCAAGGAGCAGGTTGTCCCTCATGCATTCTACCCTGTAGTGTCAGCAGACAACTCGGGGAGTCAATGTGAGGTGGCTCAGGTTCCCTTTGAGTGGGGAGGGGTCTCAGGAACTCTTCAGGTGGCTGTGAGGGCTGCCATGCCTGTAGACTGTCTGTTGGGCAATGATTTGGAGAGCTCCCCGTGGGCCACGGTGGAGAGGAGAGCTCATTTGCAAATGTTGGGTCTGAGTGTGTGTGTGCTACTACCAGGTCCATGGCAGCTAAGGAGGGTGTTGAGAAGGATTTGGAGCCTGAGAGTATGGCCCAGGTCCCTGCCTCAGAGAGAAGGGGCAGGGGGCATGGGGAGCCGTCCCCCTTGGTTCCCACGGCCCAGGAGGGAGCAGACCTCGAGGGGGATGCACTGGAGCCTACCGGGGAGCAGAGCACCCGCCTGGGGGACCTGCCTGAGCTGTCCCACTGGCAGCAGGAAGGAGGGCCCACCAGAGAAGAATTTTGTGAGCAGGAAAGAGTTTTCCCTTCTCTTGAGGGTATGCAGCAACAGGCTGCAGCCCAGGCAGCAGGTGACCAGTCTGGTTCACATCTGATCTATTGGGAGAACGGTCTCCTGTATAGCGAGCCTAAGGCTGCTGAGCTGGGGTCAGCCCGTGTGCTGGTGGTGCCTGCATGCTTCAGAGCCTTCCTACTGGGGTTGGCTCATGACATTCCATTGGTAGGACATCTGAGGCAGACTAAGACCTTTGAAAGGCTGTTCACCCACTTTTATTGGCCCCAGATGTGCAAGAGTTCAGACACTCTTTGCAGGACATGTGAGACTTTCCAGGCAAGTGGGAAGAGTGGGGGAAGATCAAGGCCCCACTCCAGCCCTTTCCAGTTGTTACTACCCCGTTCGAGCGAGTGGGCATTGACATTGTGGGGCCTCTGGACCCCAGGACAGCAATGGGCAACAGGTTTATCCTGGTCCTGGTGGACCATGCCACCCGGTACCCTGAAGCCATCCCACTCAAGATGGTGACGGCCCCTGTGGTGGGGCGTGCCCTGATGGGGATTTTCTCCCACATGGGTTCCCCAGAGAGGTGGTGTCTGACAGGGGGACCAATTTCATCTCCCAGTACATGAAGTCCCTGTGGAAGGAGTGTGGGGTAACTTATAAGTTCACCACTCCCTACCACCCCCAAGGAAATGGTCTGGTTGAAAGGTTCAACCGGACCTTGAAGGGCATGATTATGGGCCGAGAGGAGCCCCTGAGGCGTAAGTGGGACGTCCTCTTGCCATGCTTGCTGTTTGCCTACCGGGAGGTGCCACAGAAGTCCTTAGGGTTCAGTCCCTTTGAACTTCTCTATGGCCATCCGGTAAGAGGGCCTCTGAGTCTGGTCAAGGAAGGCTGGGAGCAATCTCCCAGGAAACCTCCCCAAGATGTATTCAACTACATCTTGGCCTTCAGTAATCAGACTCGGCGTTTCAGAAAAATTGCTGAGGCAAATCTGGAAGCCAGCCAGGAGGAAATGAAACGCTGGCACGACCAGAACACCACTCTGGTTGAGTTTCAATCTGGTCAGAAGGTTTCGGTACTGGCCCCAGTGGAGCCTGGTGCGTTCCAAGATAAGTGGACCGGTCCCTATGAGGTGGTGGAGCACAAAAGTCCAGTTACCTACTTGGTGGATTTTCAGTCTCCCAGGAACCCCTTGCGGGTCCTGCATGTGAACCGCCTGAAGCCCCACTTTTCGAGGTCTGAAGTGGGCATGCTTCTTGCCACAGATGCTGGAATGGAGGAGGAGAGTGAGCCTCTTCCTGACCTCCTGTGTGTAGGAGAGAAGGATGGGTCAGTGGAGGGTGTGGCCCTCTCCACCACACTGACCCCTGAGCAGCAGAGAGATTGTCACCAGCTGTTGGGGCAATTTTCTGATTTTTTTCCCTGGTGCCTGATGTCACTGAGTGGTGTGTCCATGACGTGGACACCGGGGACAGTCCTCCTGTCAAGCACAAGGCTTACTGAGTGACTGACCGGGTCAGGGTCTACATTAAGGAGGAGGTCTCCAAAATGTTTGCTTTAGGGGTGATTGAGTCCTCTAGCAGCCCGTGGTCCAGCCCTGTGGTCTTGGTGCCAAAAGCTGCCGCGCCTGGTGCTACCCCTGAATTCAGATTCTGTGTGGACTACCAAGGTCTCAATTCAGTCACGAAGACTGACGCGCACCCCATCCCCAGAGATGATGAGCTCATAGATCGGTTGGGGGCTGCCCGGTACCTCAGCACGTTTGATCTAACGTCTGGGTATTGGCAGATCGCCATAACTGATGGGGCCAAGGAGAGGTCAGCATTCTCCACACCAGATGGGCACTACCAGTTCCGTGTGATGCCCTTTGGAATGAAGAATGCCCCTGCCACCTTTCAGAGGTTGTTCAACCAGGTGTTGGCTGGGCTGGAGGATTTCAGTGCCGCCTACCTGGATGACATTGCAGTGTTTAGTTCCTCCTGGGAGGACCACTTGCGCCACCTCTGGGAAGTGTTGATGGCGCTGCGCAGAGCAGGCCTCACAATCAAGGCAAGTAAGTGCCAGATTGGGCAAGGTTCTGTGGTGTATTTGGGACACCAGGTGGGGAGTGGCCAGGTGGCACCCCTACAGCCTAAGATTGAAACCATCCTGGCATGGGAGCCCCCCAGGACCCTGACCCAGGTGAGAGCCTTCCTAGGTCTCACAGGTTATTACAGGAGGTTTGTCAAGGGGTATGGCAACATAGTTGTCCCCTTGACTGAGCTGACTTCCAAGAAGCAGCCAAAGGTTGTGATTTGGACTGACACCTGTCAGAAAGCTTTTGATGCCCTCAAGACTGCCATGTGTACAGCACCCGTCCTCCAGGCACCCAATTTTGCTAAAGAATTTCTTGTCCAGACAGACACTTCAGAGCATGGGGTGGGGGCTGTTCTGTCACAGATCAATGAGGAGGGATGGGACCAACCTGTAGCCTTCATCAGTAGGAGGTTACTTTCCCGGTAACAGAGGTGGAGTGAAATTGAGCGTGAGGCATTTGCTGTGGTCTGGGCGCTGAAGAAGCTGAGACCATACCTGTTTGGGACTCACTTCCGGGTTCAGACAGACCACAGGCCCCTCAGATGGTTGATGCAGATGAGGGGTGAGAATCCCAAGTTGTTGAGGTGGTCCATTTCCCTCCAGGGTATAGATTTCATGGTGGAACACCACCCTGGTACAGAACACGCCAATGCTGATGGTCTGTCCAGATTGTTCAGCCTTAGTGAAGAGAACCCCGAAGGAGATGGGTAATTCTCCCCACATTTCAGCTGGGGGGGACACGTGTTAGACCTGGCTCCATTGGCGTGGGTCTCCCTTCCATTTTTCGCTGTTGTCTCCTCTGTTTTTGTTGATATTAGATGCTCTGGGCGCTGTGCCACTGCCATTCAGTGCCACAGCGCAAATGCTCCCTGTGTAAATATGTTTGTGAATTGGTATATCCCTGATTGGCTTATTTGGTTTACCTGTTAGTCCCTAGTAATGTGGCCTGTGTGTGCCCAGGGCTGGTAACCCAAATGCTGCTGGTGGGCCTGCAGCGCTGGTTTGCGCAACCCACAGAAGTAGCTTGTAAAGTGTACCTCAGACCTGCCACTGCAGTGTCTGAGCGCAGTCCAGATCTGCCATCTTGGCTGTGAGGTGCCTACACTTCCCAGCCCCTGACCCTGCCCTTAGCCTCATGTCATTCACCCCTATGGTAGGTGCATTGTGTGTGTAAGGTAGGACATGGCTTGATATTTATAGCATGTCCTGGTAGTGAATCATAAATGCTTTACACACTGCCTCCGAGATAACCCTAACTGCTCGTGCTACGTTACCACAGGGTTGAGCAGGGGTTATCAAAGAGTGTAGCCCCCTTACTCTGACTTAGGAAGAAGGGTCCCTACTTGGACTGTGGCCAGCCACTGCCAACTAGAGACCCCCCTTTTCTAACAGCTAGAAACTCAGCAAACCCCTGCATGGTCTCCTTTGCTCTGCAAAGTCACGTGACTGCTTTGTTTCAGCTGCCCTTCACTCACTCCTTCTCACCTCCTCCACACCCCAGAGATAGTTACAAAAAACAAGAACATGTCATTACAGGCTCACCGATTACTAATAAAACAAGCTGCGGGAAGGGCTTGTTTCCTTTCACTGGATGGTAATAGTATAGCGCAACATGCCATCAAATGCACTCCTAGGAGCTAAAATGCATCTGTATAGTAAGCATTTTGTGGTCTAGAATATAGCGCACAGTACAAAAGCAAGCACATGGTTTATGTTGCAGAGTTACAGGTTAAATGCAAATGATCAGTAAAAGCCTTATTGAAAGATAAAATTAACAAAGGTATCTTCAACAGACAGTAACCTGCCTTTGAGATGTAGGTTTGGTAAATGTTGATGTCAGCACCCAAGTAAATTCACATTACTCAAATTTTGAAACTGCGAACTACCAGGGACAACAAAAAGGCACTTTGCATGTGCACGGTCTCTAAGTCCCATGCGAACCATAACACTTTGAGGCTGACATATATAAGTACTCTTACACAAATTAACGGTATTAAATTTATCAACCTAAGAATGTCCAAAGGCCATGTTAGCCCTACCAGGATCTGGCCATGTGACCAGATAATAACAGTACAGTGGCCTAATGAACTATATTACCACTTTCTTGCAATGGCCTTGATATCTAGGTGGTCGTTGTAATACCAATTCAGTGACTGGAAGAGAGGTATGGTCAGACTATACCATGTTTATGTCAAACCAGATAGACACAACAGTGACCCATAAAACGCTGTTGTAGTAAGAAGAGGAAATATAATTAATAAAGGATTCCTGAATTTGAATCTGCGTATTCAATGATCTTTGCATTTTGATGATTGCTGGCTGAAAACCTTCCAGCCCATCAGTTAGGTCAGAGGGTTTAATGCCTGCAGCAGGCATGTGTGTGTCACATGCAAGTCACAAGTATAAATTGAACTAAGGCAGACGGTACCTTCTGTTCTTGAGAGGTGAACAAAATAAGTATTGTGACTTTGCTAGGTTGTTTTGGCAGCAATCGTTAAAGGGAATTGACACATTTCATATTGCGTTTTCTGCTCTATCGAATGGTAAATTTAATTTGGGATGCCTTGTTTATGTATGCCCATGGTTACACAAAGGAGTAACGGTGCATTAGCTGTGGGTGCATGGTTGCTTCATCTGCCTGGAGAACACTTACCATCTGGTCATACAAAGCTGAAAGACATTGACTCCAACAAAACCAATAGCTTTTACATTGCTGAGACCGATTGGCTTTGCCAAAGCTTGTGAATTTAAGATAGCTGCACTTCCTAACAAAGATGTTCCTATTGCATCTCTCATCCAGAGGCCCCAGATCCTCTATACCCTCCTGTCTCAACCTCCCTCCTTGCTTTTCCCTTTTCAGAATGGGGAGGCAAGCAGGCCAAAATGGCCACATCCACCCCTCCGCTGCCCCCCCTATTACCCTGCCCCTCTTTGGCACGTATGCCTGATACAAGACCTGTGGTACAGGAAGTTCTACACGCCCACCTTCTCCTGATACTAATAATGCATAGACCACTGCTTCTGTTTTCACCTCCAAAGGGTGACTGCACACCAATAATCACATCCATCCTCCATAGTACCAAACAGCATGTCTTTCTAGAACTCTCGCTAACATGCCATATTGATTAGGCTCTTATTGGTCGACTTAAATATTGCCAAATTGTGGTGTCTTTCACATTAGTAAATAACACTTGTACATGAAGATGGGGTCTGGTCCGGTTTATTCACCTCAGCCATCAACAGCTGCTAATTAACTGACAACATCAAATGACAACATCAGAAAACATTTCATAAAGGGATTCCACATAGAACTCATAGTGAGGTTCCAGACAGAACCAGGTATGATGTCACACATCGTCCTGCTTTACAGCAAAAGATAGCTTCATACAGCCTAAGAGAAGGAAAGGATGTGACTGGAGAATTACAGACAATGTAAATAAAATCACCATCAGAGGAAATAGACAGTGAAGATAGAAAAACTTAACAAACATAGTCCTTCATATACAAAGGTAGTCTATGCACCCTCTGACTCCTCTCTCTGACATTAACAGGCAAGGAATGTGACCTAGCCGGAGAGGAGTCAGTATCATTAGTTGAGGAATGAGAGCAAGTGTGACCCCTTAGACTGGCAGCTGAATTAGGATGAGAATTGACCAACACAAATCTGCTCTTATTCCAAAAGCTTCCATCGTCAGTTTTCCTAACTTTAGTATACTTTGACTAGGGTTGACAACCAACAGGCACCTTAATTTTCACATGGTCACCCACATTGACATCATTAGTTTGACAACACTTCTTACCATCAAAGTAGTTTCCTTGCCAACAGTTTATCAAGCTCTCTACGTCTTCAATCACCAATCTGGTTGTCTTTCAACCCCTTGTTCAAACTCATCCAACCTGGACACAACTTAGAGTTTGAGGCCCTACCCTTGAACAACTCTAAGGAGTTCATGCAGAGGCCATGTGTGGGACATGTGATAAGCAGTGATCCTGTCTTGTAGGACAGCTTTCCCGTTTAAATTATTCACCCTGGCCAATTGAATGCTTTCTGTGAGTCTTGTTTACCCTTTCCACAGCTCCATCAGTTTCTGGATGGTAAACAGAACTTCTTTTATGACTAATGCCACAATTTTTCAAGAAGAACTGAACCTCGGAAGAACAGAATTGAGACTCATTATCAAAGAGAATACAATTTGGAAAGCTTTCCCTCTTGAAAATTTCACCTAAGAACTTGATGACACTAGCAGACGACATATCCCTGACCGAACTTACTTCAATCCATCTTGAATACAGATCCAGGATTACAATCGAAGAGGGAGTATCACTCACACCATGCAAGGGTCCAACAATGTCGATAGCAATCTCTTCCCAGGAATGTTCAGGTAACTTCCTACAGACCATGGGTAACTGCTTGGTTTTCAATATTTTATCACTAGAACAAAACTCCAGGCAATCGCGAACCATTCTTTCAACCTCCTTATCCATCCCCGGCCACCAGAATTGCATTCTCAAGAACTCCTTAGTTGACTGAGAAGCTTACTCCGTACACCCAACGGTGGTACAAGCTTGGTACCACGAACGAGTAAACCACCCACAACTGACAACTCTTCACAAATTAAAGATAAGGGCTTCCCAAAATGCCTGTTTTTTCCCAACGAAAGGGACTCCATTACTTTTGAAATTTCATGATCATTCCCAATTTCGGTTTTCCACTCAGACTCATCAACCACACCCAACGTTACTTCACAGACATTTATCACATCATCCTCCAGACTCTCCTCATCCATATCAATCTCCTTGACATCGAGCAACCAAGATAGACAATCAGCAGATTTGTCGATAACACATGGAATATAATCCACATCAAATTTAAATTCTTGAAGTGAAATGATCCACTTCTTAATCCTTGAAGAAATAGCATCTAGTCCTTTTTATGAAAACACCACTTTCAGGGGTTTATGGTCCGAGAGAGCTTTCACCTTAGTACCCCAAAACAAATTTCGGAACTTCCTCAACACCCAAAAGATGGCCAATGCCTCTTTCTCGATTACCGAATAATTAAGTTCTGAGCCCCTCAAACACCTCGACGCAGAGGCAATCAAGCGTTCTACTACACGGTTATTTTGAAGCAACACTGCTCCTAATCCCTTGGCACTAGAATCAGTCAAGATGAGAGTCTCTTCAACTGGCTCAAAGGCTTGTAAGGAGGGAGCTTTCATCCAATCCTCCTTAATGGAGACAAATTCTCTTGCACACTCTGTACTCCAATCAAAAAACACACTCTTACCTGTCAATCTTCTAAGACTTTGCGTCTTATTTGCATACCCTGGAATGAAATTACAGTAGAATTCTACCATACCTAAAAAAGATAACAACTCCTTCTTAATGGAAGGCTCACTGATTTTTACAATGGAGTTAACCAGTTCCTTTTTTGGAAAGATACCATGCCAAGAGATGCAATGACCCAAATAGTTTACTTCTTACACAGCAAGCTTGCATTTCTCCTTTTTGAGCATCAAAACACCCTTCCTCAGACATTTCAAAACTGTACAAACCCTTGAGAAAGGCTCTGCCTTAGTGCCATAAATCAACAAGTCATCTTGATAGCACTTCACCCCTGAAACTCCTTTAAGTACATTAGACATAATCCGTTGAAAAACGGACGCAGCCGAAACAAGCCCAAATGGCATTGTACGAAATTTAAAGGTTCCCATGGGTGTCACGAAGGCTGTCAAATCCTGTGAAGGCTTGTCTAACTCCACCTGATGGTAGGCTGACGCTAGTTCTAGGGTGGTGAAGTACCTTGCACCCACTAAGGTGCTAACCATCTCATCAGTGTTGGGCAGTGGAAATCTATCCATAGCTACCTCTTTGTTGAGAGAGCGTAAGTCAATGCAGAGGCGTATCTCACCACTGGCCATCTTAGCAACGACTATCGGAGTCAACCACTCAGTTGTCTCAACAGGCTCAATGACCCCCATGTCAAGCAAACACTCACTCTCTTTCTGCATACTGGCTTGCTTGGTCAACGGCACTCTCCTAACTTTGCAACAACAGGGACAGCACCAACTCTCAATTTTATATGGTGTTTATACCCCTTAAGACATCCTAGTTTGTCTTTGAAAACATCAGCAAAACATTCAGTTAGAACAGCAACAGGATTGTCAACCACCTGTACTTGGACTTTTAGAAGAACACTAAGCAAACGTTGATGAGGCCACCCTAAGAGAGTGTCCCCTCTCTTGGCTACATATATTTTACCAGCAGTCATGTGATCACACAATTCAATACAAGCTAAGAAATAACGTAACATATTTATTGGCAATCCACCATAACCAACAGGGGAAACATCATTTTTTAGGAGTGTGAATGTGTCTCTAAAATGCACATTAAAAGTGTCTTTGCTAATCATGGTGAGATGCGAGCAGGAATCACATTTCATATCAAGCTCAATCCCTTCAATAATGACCCCATGAGAGGGATACTTAGCTTTTTGATCGTCCCCCTGAGAAATGATTTTGTATACCTGTGGTTGTTCCATAACCTGTGGCTGTTCCCTCCTTTTCACCTTGCTCTTACAACATCTGACAAAGTGACCCTCCCTCCCACAGGCATAGCAACTGACATGCAGAGCTGGACAGAATGAAGCATTCGCTCTGTGGCCTGTTCTGCCACACCTGTAACAGATGGGTCTGTTATCCATTAAAGAGGTACCTTCAGCAACAGGAGAAGGCTTGTCCATGTCTTTGTCAAAGGAAGTTGTATTTTTTACCAGACATACACCTTCTTCAACATTTGTGCTCAAAGCATTTGACTTGTTTCTAGCACTGCTTAACTCATCTACACAGTTCATCATGTGTTCAACTCGTTTGGAAATTGCTATGACCTCATCTGAGGGGGCGGTACATCTTTTAACCAAAACTCCTCTCTAATTTTATCATGAGCACAATTTAAGACAAACTGATCCCTAATTCTTTCCTCCACTGCACCACCAAACTTGCAGGAGGCAGCAAGATTTCTTAAAGCTGTGACAAACTCCTCTACAGACTCGTCTTTCTTCTGCTCAAGTAAGCCAAATTGGTATATCTCCATTATTGTACTTAAACGAGGGAGATAGTGCCGATCCAATTGCAGTATACAAATTCCTTACTCATTCAATGTCCACTGATCAGCAGCACTGAGTTCTGGCAAATTCTCAGGAACCTCCTGTCCTTCTTCTCCTAAACAGTGTAGCAGTAAGGAATGTTTTCGTTCAGCACTTAAGTTTGTCCCACAAATTCTCGCATAGTTCACGAATATCTTCTTCCATTTTGCCACTTAATTTTTGGTTCTCCTGGACTTGTCAAGAAAAAGAGTGGTTGAGTTACGTTCTGCATTTTGAATTGATATCAACACAAAACACAACAGATAAACAGTGAAGGTTCACAGTGCCAATAAGTAGACACTTTCACAAAGCAAAAATATAAAAAGATGAACTTTCGCAACTTGTATCCACATTAAGGTGAGCCACTCACCTCGTGTTTTTCCTTTTAAAAAAAAAGATATTGTAATTCAGCACATTAAAGAAATAACCAAAGCAAATAGTCTTGAAAAAAAACTAACTTACATGAATGAGGGTAGAAATGTGCCAATAACCGCTGTTCTTGTCAAAGGCACAGAGTCCGTCAAACAGATGCAAAGGTGTGCCAATCACCGTTGAAGACAGTGACTCCTTCACACTGGCACATAAACTTTGGCGTGCGTAACTCCGTCGATGCTTGTGAGTAGAATAATCGTGCTAGTAAGCTGTTCTGAAGGGAGACGGTTGCCCAGCAACACTTTGCACAAGGGAATTACTTGATAATAGTGTTCTCTGATGTAAATCTTAACAACCGCACATAATGACGCCCAAGGGTGACGACACACGTCAGGACGCTGTAATGTTGTTTTGATTTGCCTTGATTTGCCTTCCCGAAGTTATAAAATTGCACTCATGAATGATGACGCACGTTGGCGCACAGGGAATTCCTCCTCAGCTGGAACGCAAATGCGTTCCAGTCCTCGTCAAGGCCTGCGATGCGCAAAGCCGGTGGAACGCATGTGGGTTTCACCACATGCCCCTCCCACAGACCTCCTCACCAGTTTTCTTTTAAGATCAGACGCCTTGAAGAGACTGCACTCAGCTGCTCGAGAAGTGTATTAAACACCTTCTCATCTGCCATTTGAACTGCCGCTGGAGGAGAGAAAGTCACCACTTCTCATCCGAATATGAATGAGGAGGAGAGGCAAACTTCGCTGGGTGTTGAGGTGAGATCCCATCCTCGTCGCCAAATTAATGCGGTGTCTTCCACATTAGTAAATAACACTCGTACATGAAGATGGGGTCTGGTCCGGTTTATTCACCTCAGCCATCGACAGCTGCTGAGTAACTGACAACATCAGAACACATTTCATAAAGGGATTCCACATAGAACTCAGTGAGGTTCCACACAGAACCAGGTATGATGTCACACAAATCATATGCACTGATGGTATATCCCTGCCAAACAAAAAAATGCCAAAATTGTTTGCTGATTTTCATTACGCTGGATATGTGTCATATTAGATTTAACTTCATGCTATATAACGTTCCCTGATGCGGTTCTGCTGCAACACCCACTTCTTTGACATCACAACATACACTGCTGTATTCTCACCTATCTCTGTTCCTCTCATGCTCTTTCCTCTCTCACACCATATTTCTCTCCATTTCTTTCACTCTGCATCCCTTGCCATCTTACTATCTCAGCTATCACCATCTCTTGTAGTCTCATCCTCTCACTTTCTTCTATCTTTCTTTGCTACCATCTCTCACTCTCATAATCTCTTTTAGTCTCAGTTTCTCATGATGTCTATCAATTTTATACTCTCCTTTCATTCTTTCCCTCTCTCTCTGTGTCTCGTTCACTCTCACTCTCATTCTTTTTCTACCTTTCTTTCTTTCCCTCCTTTTCTCACTTTCTCCTAGGTCAATCACTCTTAATGCTAAATTCTCAAGCACCAATCATCACCTTGCATCATGCAGCCCCATACCAAAAGTGTTAGATATATACACGCTGTACGGAATGGTAGAAAGTGGTGACATGCACTTCACAGCATGTGTCAGGAAAAGCTATTGGCTTTTTGAGGTAATGGCAGGAGCAGCTGCACCAGAGGAACCCTAGAGTTGAGAGTGATGGAGCAAGGATTCGTACGTAAAGCGACTTGCTTGGATCAAGAACCTCAAATAACGTTATTAAAATAATAATCAATATGTTCATGTTACTAATATTGCACATTTTACATTACACGGGGTGTCCCAGTAACGCTTGCTTATGTGTTCACTTATCCTAAAACGCTTGTCACTAAAATGGCTGCTGCTTAGCGGGAATTCCGTCTGCGCATGCGTTGGTCACACTCACGTGACGTGACGTACTCGCAGTTCTGGTGGGAATCTTTGCGCTTGCGCACTAGCTTCAAAATGGCCGCTTTGTGTTCTCACATGCCGAAGCTTGCCCTGCAGCTTTTTACACTGCCATTCGTCTTGCACTAATCTTAATGCTATAGTTAAAATAAAGTAAGGGGAGTCATATAGGGATTCCTGGTATACAGTGTATTCATTTATTTCTATGTTCTAAATTGTTTTCCTTTACTTTTCTTGTGGCGAGTCTTTTGGGCCGGGGAAGTACATGCAACTCCATGTTAGAAGTCCCTACTGCGCATGTCACCCTGGCAGAGGGAAGAAAACCTTGTACCAGTGGAACTCAGCCAGCTGGCAGCCACAGTCAAGATGCTCATGAGAACCGACCTGTGACCCAGCAGGACGAAGCTGAACTGTACTGCATTTGTAACAATTGTATACTAAATTGTATTAGGCATTGTTAGCAGAAGAGCACATGTCCTGGGAACCCCAAATTCAATAGGCGGTCCCAAAAGATGCAAATTGGGGCTTGTAGAAGTCTAATCCTGGTTGGTGTGTTGACCTGTCCTACTTGAGGACCAATCGAAATTGGGGATTCTTACACTTGCAACATTTGGGGGGTGGTACACTGACCCGAAAACAGTATATCTAGCCTAGGTTTAGCTAGAGAAATTGTCCGACTTGTCCGAATAGCTGACCTGTCCTGCATACAGTTCATGAAATATAGATGTTCCTTTTCTTTACCTTCCTTTAGCTAAATGAAATGATTGCTCTGGAATATTAGTGTGTTCCATTTTTACCTTCCCTATAGATACATGTTACCCTTGAGTTTCCATAGACTGACTAAAATTCTTGTGCTTTGCTTATTTTAGAGGAGTATACAAGCTGTGACATTCTAGTATGTTCCTTATCTTCCCCGTCCTTTAGTCACTCCACGTCTAGTATAAATTCCTGAAAGTCTTACTAGCGTGTTCCCTGTTCTTACCTTCTTTTAGAATCCTAAATGGTTGGTCTGATTTATTTCCTATATGGATATGTGCTCTTTATAATCTTAGTTATTGACAGTTTACTTGCTGTGAACCTTATGCTTTCGGATCTTGATGAAAACTAGATAAAGGTTTTAAAACTTCCTGAGTTTGTGGTTATTATATGAGTGCAAACATAGAAAAGGTATTTTGGTGTCTGCCTTTCTTTTACAGCTAGCTCCCTGATCCATTGTGGTCATAGGTACCCGTAGCGGTGGATTGGTAAGTCGGGTACACTGGAAAATACAATAGGAAGGAAACAGGGTTACTGGTAGTAGAGTGTAAGGTTACCCGATTAATAAATATGGTAAATTGAAATTGTATTGGCCCAATACGTATATGGTAAAATTATAGTCGGGTGACCTGCGCGCTCTATCAAGAGTGAGGACTTACCCAGAGATATTCTTTATTTTACTTCTTTTATTAACCTGAAAGGATTCAAGTTCATCTGTGTAACTAATTACGCTAACCTGAAATTGCTTTAAATTATTGCCAATCCACTCAAGTATATCTAAGTAACAAAAACATTTCCAATATTGCTTCTTGTTTTTCATCACCATGAATACATTGAAGATGTGGCCTGTTTGGTTTGCTTACTTTAAGTGATGTCATAACCCATGGTCTGGTGCTGCTGCAGCACCCATTTCTTTCCTATCACAGTGGCCCCTGCGGTGCTCTTATTTCATCTTGTGCTAGCTCATTTGCTTTTGCCATCTCTCTCTCATACTGTCCTCTCTCTCTCCCTCTCTCTCTCTCTCTCTCTCTCTCTCTCTCTCGATCTTTCAATATCTCATTGCTTTCACTCCCTCCATCTTGTTTGATTTCTTTTTAACTCTCTTCTCCCTTGCCATCTTGCTCTCTTTCTGTCTCTTGCATTAACTCACTCTCACCATCCCCTTCATTTTTTCTCCATCTCTTTTTCACTATCTTCCATCACTGTTGTACTCTCACCTCTCCATTTTCAGGCACTCCAAAGCAGTTCCCAACCACATTGAATCCATACCAAAGAAATTGAATAAACATATATATTATTAGAGAACAAGTTAAAAAGTGGGAAGAGAGTGCCAATCACTCCACAACATGTGGGTCCAACGGGGCTGCTGAGATCTCTCCCACATGTTGTATCTCTGAGAAGACAGTATGGGCAGCTGTGGGTGAAGAGATCCAAAGCTGGGAAAAGGAATCTGCAGACAGATATTCTTTATCAATCTCATTACCCTTAGATGATTTAAGGTGTCTACTGTACCAAGTCCAACCCTTTTTTCCCACTAGTCATGTGGGTGTTCAATGCACCAATGAATGCCCATGCCATATCCCACCTGAAGTTCCAGAAGCGGCTAATTGGCTGGATATTGATGGGTGCCACTGTTGGGCAGGAGACTTCACGCCAGGCACTATTCCTACATTTGGTGAGCTGAGCAGTGGTATTGACTTTCTGGCAAAATCCCTAAGGTCAGTTAACGGAAGCTGAGTCTTCCTGGCTTTCCACTTTTGTACCACTTGCCTTTCCACGGCTCCAGCCTTTTCCTCTTCCATTTATGGCATTGAGTCTTGGGCCTTGACGTCACCACCAGTGCGGTTGCTTTCCAACCTTGCCTCCTCCTTAGCAACCGTGGTGCTGACATCTCTGCTATTCTTCCCAGCCAGACGTGCTGACGTTACTGCAGGCCACATCCCCGCTTCTTGTATCCTGGCAACCATAAGCGGAATGCCCTAATGCTTCCAATTTCTTCGGCATGCTTCACGCGGAGAGCCTGCATCGGACCAGTTTCTCTGGGAATTGTCCTCTGAGGAGATTTTCTAGTGTATCAGTGATACACACTGTGGCATATCTGCATCATTGTCTCCCTAGTTACTACTGGGAGTTCTATGTGCATCACTTGATATGTGTTCCATGTTACATCACGGGTCTATGTATTCCAGAATAGTGGTGTAGTCAGTTATCTGTTGGACCAGGTTGCAGTTAGTCCTTCTCCTTGTACCTGCTTGTAATAAACTTCATACTACAAGATACTTGGAATAGTCTTTATTACACACATACACACCTCTTTGCCTGCAGTTTCTATAACCGTTTAATCACACATTCCTTCCAAGTGTGTATCAGTGACACAAACACTTTCCGTCTTTAAGGTATTTTCCATACTCTGACACACCTTAATTGCTACATCTTCTCAGCACTATGTGCAAGTCGGTGATTTGCACACCAGGCATTGTTTTATTGATACAGCTTGGCTTTCTCCATTAATTGACTGCGTTCAGGTCGGTGATTTGCACACCATTTGCTGTTTAATTACACAGTTATTCAAGCACATCTTAAGTGCTGCATCTTCTCGACATTACGTGCAAGTCGGTGATTTGCACACCAGGCATTGTTTTTATTGATACAGCTTGCCTTCCTCCATTAATTGACTGCATGCAGGTCGGTGATTTGCACACCAGGTACTGTTTGGTTACACAGTTTTACTTCCTGTATAAATTGACTCTATACTTTCTTTCTATTTGATCTTGCGTTTTTGGTTTTGGAGCACGTTTCTTGCATTTTTATTTTATTGTTTTACACATTCACGCATCAACATGCAACAATCAGTTTTACCTCCTTCTCCATTTTTGTCATCCCATGGTAATCCTCCTGTGGAGTGGGAATTATGCTTAGAGGGGTTTGAAGGCTACTTAGAAGCTATTGAGGCAGAGGACTTCCCTTAGAAGAAGAAACTTGCTTTACTATGCCATTCTTTGGGAACGGAAGGGGGAAGTGTTAAAGCATTTACCTCCAGCTGTAGTTATGGGTGAGGGAGATGCAGTGGATGAATATGCCTCAGGCATAAAAATTATGGATGCCAGATTTGAAAAGAAGTGCAACATCATCATGGAAAGGCATAGGTTCTATTTTAGGAAGCAGTTACCTGGTGAACCAGTGGATGCCTTCATGAGCGATTTAAGTGTCTTAGCAGCAACTTGTGACTATAGATCCTTTGAGGATCAAATGTTTAGGGTCCAGTTGTTTGAGAAGACCAAAAGCAAGAAAGTTCAAGAAAAACGTTAGACAACCAAGAATTTGACTTTAGATAAAGCTTTCGAAATAGCAAAGAAAGTAGAAACCACTACAATACGTATGGATATAATGGCTTTGGAATCTAAAGAACATGCTGTTTCTGCGGACAATGTGATGAACAAGATAGAAAGAAAGACAGATAAGCAAAGAACATTAGAATGTTACAGGTGTGGCAGCAAAAGTCATTTAGGGAATGTATCTTTCTGTCCTGAGGTTGATAAGCATTGTGCGAAATGCAGGAAGAAGGGTAATTTTGCCAAAGTGTGCAAATCCAAGCGAGCACAAATCAAACCTTCATCCAAGAAGGTCATGTCGGTGGACAGTATATCAGAAGTCGATTCTGATCCTGACAATGATGAGGGAAACCAGATCATGATGATCTCAGATGTGTGTGAGTCAAGTGTTGTTGGGAAGTTGTATGATGCAAATGTGTCTGGCAAATACAATGATTCCGTACTGTTTGGAGATGAAGCGGAGGTGATGAAGTTAGACTACTCTAGTGTCACCAGACCAGTTTGTCAAGTGGGAGTCAATGGTGAAGGAATATCTATAATGGCTGATTCAGGTTCCTTCCATGCCACTCAGCCACCGCATATGTGGTTAAAAAGGGATCTTTTCTTCTGGGATGGTGAGAACAGAAGAATTTGGGCATCATCTTAGACCCAAACAGTCCTGCGCAGGTTCTGGTCAAGGAGGATTTTAAATCTGTCTAAGCTGTGGGAGCACAAGAAAGAAGAGAGTGTCCTTTCCTGCTGTCTTTAATGAAAATCTGGGAAAAATCAAGTGCTTTTCACATGCATAATCTTAAAGCAGGGAGTCCAACTTGTAACTCCTAAAGCCCGATGTTTACCCTTTGCCATGAGAGATGAGTTGTCTTCGGAATTGATATCTCTTTGTCGGCATGGTTATCTCCTGTGATTTCAAAATGGATATTGATTTGAGGCACTTGAAGGAGAGGATATGGGTCGACAGACATCTCCTACCCAATATTACGGAGATGTTGGATTCCTTTACCAGGGGCGGTGGGTGAGATTTTAAAGTGGTGGGGCGCAAAGTGATTGTCATACAACACCGTTGCGAGCGAGCGCAGCGAGCGAGTCCGAATCCCAAAAGAGGGGTTTGTGGGGGTAACCCCCCCCCCCCGAGAAAATTTTGTAAAAAAAGAAGAAAAATCATGCATTTTCAAGCAAATTTGAGAAAGCAGGAAGGTTAAAAAAAAGGGTCTAGAGGTAGTATACAAAGTCTACCACCCATGCACAGTGATGGAGGGGGCCCCGTAGTGGTCAGGGTCCCCCGCACAGCGGGAGCTGCGGGGGCTACTGCTACGCCACTGTCTCACATCCACGCCAAACTCATCCACCTCCTCTCCCCATGTGAACAAAATAAAAGGGAATGCAAATACATAGGGAGAGCAGTTCACAAGGAGTATTCTAGGCCAGAAAATAAAATAAGCAATCGCAAAGCCAATAGGTCTCACTTTTGGGCCCTATCAGCTTTGTCAATGATTTTTAGCCATGCGCAGCATGGCTAAAGAACTAAAAAAAAAGCCTTTGACGTGGCCCACCACATCAGTTTAAAGGCATGTATACCACACATGGCGTGCCTTTAAAATTATGTGGGGGGTGTATTTTTTTCTTTGTAGTTACTGGTCCGAGTTGCATCAGAAACTAAAATGAAAAAAACAGGCAAAAGATTTTTTTAAGCAGATGGAGCAAAGCAGCATAGGGGTTGAACCAACGAGGGCAGAAGCACCCCAGAGGGCGGGTGAGGGGAAGCAGATGACACAAAAAGCAAAGTACAGTACAGGAGAGGAACAAACAGGTGAAAGAGACCAACTTGGAGCAGGCAAGAGAGAAGCACGTGGATGACAAAGCAAGGGAGAGGTACATGAGGTTGAGCGCAACATGGGGGAGGGGGTGGACAGAAGCACATGGAGCCTAAGAGCAACAGTGAACGCTGAGGGGTACAGCTGAAAAACACATGCACACCCATGACCTGCTTAACCTAAAAGAAAAAAAGTATTACATGAAAAGCAACCAGTTGATGCATAGAGCCAACCAAAGAGATGGAAAAGAAGCTATACTGCAAGGAGGGACAAACACAAGATTGATAAGCTGGGATACAAACAAGAAGCAGGCAATTGAGAATGACAGGAACCCCAACCAATGGTAAGAAATGGGTGGACTCCAAGCCCCTGCATGTTCTTGGTATGTATGTATGTATGTCTCACAACAGGCAGCACATGCACTGTCTAGGAGGCAAGATCTAAGAGGCAGCTATTTCTTTCTGGTGGAATGGTATGAGGAGAGGTGGCAAAATTATAAACAATGTTTACTTAGGTGTGAGGGAAACATAGCATAATATATCAAAGGCAGCTGCATGAAATTATATTCGAGCCAGGCATAGTGACAGCACAGAGTCCTTCATATGTTACTTTCCAGAGAACATTGCCGTGCAGATCCGGTGAAATGGATTGAAATCATTTTATAAACTGCGATTGAGTGGATGTACGAGGTTTAGAGTCTTTGAGATATCTCCGCAGCTGGTGCTCAACCCGCTCAGCTATTGTGTGGCGCGTCACAAGCAATTATGGAGAGTGCATACCATGATACACCCACTGTGGTCTGATGGCAGGTCTGCGGGAGGGCTGTTAGACAGCGCTGCAGGCTTCCTGCACAGACCCGCAGTATGCAATCTAACCGTTGGCTCACATTTTCTGACGTGTTTGCTTCCACAGAATGACATGCATTTATCACATAAACACCGGTAGGCGAGAGGGTGACACATCCCCCACATGCTCATTGCGCGCCTCTCTGATACTAGTTTCCACGTGTGGACTAGTACGAGTCAGTGCACTCGGTGTGGGGACAGCAGGCGTAACACACAGTGCACGCCGAGTTTACAACCTTGAATGACACAGACCCCCTCCCACGAGTCCGACACTAACCCCTCCCACAACACACTCGCTCTTGCGTCGGAAGCTCCGTGTATCTCTCACTAGTGGTTTCAGTTGCGTCAAATAGCATACAATAAAGTCTGCAGTGGTCGAAATATCTGGGAGCATGCCTCTGGCTTTCTAGCGCTCGACTAGACCTCCATTCCATCAAACGATGATACAGAGGAACCAGGCTCCCCCTTTCACCCTCCACAACTGACTAACTGACTAGTTGTATCGCTTCTCACAGGACCACTCAGTCTCTCGTGCCCAATTATGCCACTATCCTCCTCTGTTGACCTGACCCCTCGCCATCGGATAACAAACATACGCCAGTGGTGCCACCCCAAAGAAATGAGCCATGCATAGCATAACGACATGAACTGGAACGCTTCTATGCGCTTCCAAGCTAGCGCCTAGGGATACTTGTTCTTAGTATTTTTAATGTGGACGAATAGAGGTCGATGAGAAATGTAACACACAATCAGGGCGTGCCAGTGTTTTTTTTTTATTAGGTTGAAAAACACCCCATAACCAGGAACACACAGATTTCATGTAGTACAGAAGTCAGGACTACAGCCCAAGACTTGTGATTCCATTTACATTAACTCAAGGAGCAGAACAACACAGCTGATATCACTCAGCCGTTTGCCACTTATTATGAATAATACACTTCTAGAACATGTTTGTCTAATATGCCAGGATTCTTTCAATAGACAAATGTGTTTGTTTTTAGCAATAATATGATGTTTCCAATAATGAAGCACCCACTTTGTGGACAGGAGCTATGTAAAATCCCAATGAAGTGACATATTTTTGGAATATGAAAACATTCACGGATGTGCCCTCCAATTCTCCCTGAAAAGATCTCTCCAATGCGGATCACCGTGCTGAAAAAGGTATTCGCCAAAGTGAACTCCCTCAAAGGTGCCAAGCTAAAGACATGGCAAGCGTCCAGTGGTCACTTGTACCCACAGGGATAAAAGGAACTCCCAAGACCAGAGGCCACTATGACCTCACAACACTTAGGTTTCCCCCTCTACTCCAACAGACTGTGAAATCTCTCTTTCAGCACTCTCCTGGTACCCAAAACCCTTCTCATTTAACAGGATTCAAACTTCTCACTCTGGTGATGACACCGCAAGTCAACACCTGGCTCCCCCCCCACCCACCCCCCACACCCACCCGCACAGATCTTGGTCAGAGGAGCAACTACAGGCAGGATGACAAGATAACTTCACAACACTGGGTTCGCCATCTTCCAGTGCCTGGCTTTCACTGTAAAGGCAATTTCAATTGAGGACCACCTCTAAAAGCGATTCAATTAATGGAAAACCGGGAAGGTGCTCCTAAAAATTCAGATGTGGCCTAAGGGAATAGCTGATGACTTTGGGAGTGGGGAACTAGGTACGAATCCTGGCGCCTGCTCAACATCCTGTGATACTGGGCCAATCACTTAACCTCCATCTGCCTAAAAACAAAAAAAAAGAAGAAATGCACGTGTAAAGTGCTCTAATGTCAGTGAGACAAGTTGCTGCTATATAATACTGCAAAAATAATAATATGAGGTCAAGCTAGCTGGTTACCCAACCCCTAGTAGGTATGTGACATGAAGCTCATTCCTTCCCGTAATTGAGCGCCCGACCTCACTCCCCCTTCACCTCATACTGTAAGAACTTGCATCAATCTCTCCTGACAGCCTGTCAACCCCCACCCCAGGAAGTCTTTGCAGTGGGTCATCTACTGGTTGTAAATCCTGGAGACGTGAGTTCTGACACCGTCTTCCTCATGAGAGGGAAGGCTGTGATCCGTGGAATATACCACCATCTCCATGGACCGCAGTCACCTTGCCTGTCATTAGGCGCTATCTTAACATGTCTAAGCTTCAGAATTAAGTAAAATATGAAACATGGATTAGAAGCGTGGGTCTGCGCCAACTGTCAATAACAAAACAGATTTAGGATAGAAGAAATAGGATGTTTATCACACGGATGTCTTTAAACAAGACGTAGCTTATTCGTAAATAAACAGAGTTCTGTTGGTATAGTGCCCCACATGACATTCCCACGCATACCACAGGTGCAGACAAACATTACTGTAACTTTACTTAACTGACCGAGCAGCACCGCGGTAGCCCTGGACACTGACGGCGCCAACCTGCCAACCAGCCAAGACCAACCAACAATTTAAAAAAACAAAACCACAACCGAACCACTACTAACCTCTAACCCAGCCACCAGCTCGAGTGACGTGACGAGTGACAGTCTGGTCTGAGTCAGTGACGGACGGACAATAACCACGAGACTACTAGAGACTGACTGAGTCCAGTGAAGAAGAGAGGACACTGACAGTGAGTGACGACGGTCTGCTGGCTGCTGCCTGGCCCTGCGCGCACGAGGAGACAGAGAGGGAGCCCCCGCCCTAAAGAAACTTAAATACAGCCGCGCAATTAGTGGAAACGTCACGGCGCGCACCGGCGCACGTCCCCCGAATCCAGGGCCAATCAGTCCACCCACCCACGTGCCGGCATCCAATAATGATTGCCTGTGTTTCGGCGCGGTGGACCAGCCAATCCTGGCGCTGCATAAGTGCCAGGATTGGCTAGGGGGTCACACAGTCTACTCGCCCTGGCGCCTTCTTAAAGAACGGGGCCCAGCCAAAGACACACCCCCCTGGCCCCTTCGGTCCCTTTCAGTCAACTTGACGAAGTTGACGGCTAATTTAGGCTAATGCGCATGCGCGGGCAAGATTCCTCCTGAATTCCTCATGAGCAGTCGAGTCAGACAGACTGTGACATCACACTGATGTTGTTGTTGTAAACCAGCCACACCCCCTGCGTACTCCCTATTGTATCGGGTCTGTCCCGGTTGGAGCACTCGAGTAGATTTAAGCGCCGCTGTATTTTAATGAGGTGTTAAGTCTAGACTCTCTCTGCTGCAGCAGCCGCAGGTGCGTCCACCAGGCTTAGTGGGGCTACGCCCCTACGCCCCAATGGACGCACCGCTGCTGTCCTTTACGGGAGCCAAGATTTTCACCACTTTGGATATGTCCTCCGCGCATCACCAGATTTCTCTTAAGAAGGAAAGCTGTCATCTCCCATCTTTTGTTACCCCCTCCGGTGCTTATAGCTTTAGAAGGATGCCTTTTGGTCTTGTATCAGCCTCTGCAGCATTTTAAAGAGTCATGGAGGCAATGTTTGCAGGAGTTTCCAACGTCAAATGTTTTCAGGATGACATTTGGGTGTATGGTAAGAATGTGGAATGTCATGACAAGACCTTGGCCTCTGTGTTATCCATCTTAACTGAAAGTGGTGTCACTTTAAAAGCAGAGAAGTGTAGGTTTGCTGTGGACCTGATGGACTATTTGAGTTACAAGCTTTCTGCTGGTGGTGTAGAACCAAAGTAGGATTTGGTAAAGGCCATAAATGATTTTCCTACACCCCAGAATAAGGATCAGCTTCGATCTTTTTTGGTATGTTGGAATTCTATGCTAGGTTCATTCCCAAGTGCATCAGAGAAATCACACAACATGAGACTACTCATGAAGAAAAAACAACATTTTGTGTAGTCGTCCCAGCAAGAGCATGAATTCCAACAAATAAAAATGGGATTAAGTTGTGCCATTCTCCTTCAACCTTTTGACACTCATGATCCTTCCATTGTAGTCACAGATGCTATTAAGCATGGGTTGGGTGCTGTGTTACTCCCAAAAAAAGAGAGAAGGCAAGGAAGTAGTCATTGCATTTGCATTTCGCACCTTAAGAGCTGCGAAAAGCATCTATTCCGTAATTGAGCGTGAGGCCCTGGCTTGTTGGTGGCGTGTGAATTATTTCAGGCAGTACCTGTGGGGTTCTCACTTCACCATTTGGATGGCTCACAAGCCTTTGTTGAACCTTTTTACCACAAAGAGTGCTAGCAATGCCACTCCACCGTATTGGCAAGTGGCACTACAGTTTGATGGAATTTCAATTGGAGTACATTCCTGGCGTTAAGAATGTTTTTGCGGACTATTTGCCTAGGTTGCCACTTTCCAATGTGCAGGTGGGGGAGCTGGAAGACGATGTTTTTTGTGTGGTAGCTCCTTTGGATCAGTCCCTGTTTAGCTCCATATCTGAGGAAGAGTTGAAAACTGCAGTGGAAGATGGTGAGATTATTCAGGTGGTGATTGGAATGCTAGGTAAAGGTTGGGTGCCCAAGGAGAGAAAAGCCAATTCTTTCAAACACGTTTTCCCAAGTTAAGTATGCACATGGGGCTTTTGGGAATAGTGGATTTGCCGGTAGCCCGCAGGGGTTGTGAACAAAATGTTGGCTCTGACCCAGGAAGGCCACATGGGCATGAGAGCTATGAAGAGGAGGATCAGAGAAATCTTTTGGTGGCAAAGGATGGATAGGGTGGGTGAACATTTTGTGAGAGATTGTTTGGCATGTGAAGTTAGCAACAAAACCCAGGTCACCTTCACTAGTCTCACTGAAGCGGTACCTATTTCGGACAAACCATGGTTCATACGGGGTCTAGACATCATTGGACCCATGTATGTTTTGAGTGAGCAAAACCAGAATGGCTTGGTAGCTGTAGATTATGGTTCTAGGTGGCGTGAGGTTACATTTGTGAAGTCTGATAACACAGAGGAGGTGTTAGAGTTTCTGCAGTCCTTGTTTTTGCAAGTGGGAGCTCCTGTTGAACAGGTCATTGGCAATAGAGTGCAATTTATGGCTAAGGAATTCCAAGGGTTCATGAATCACTGGGGCATTAAGCACATCACTGATTCATTGTATCATCCCCGTAGTAATGGTTTTGTGGAACAATGTAATAGGGTCATAAAAGACAGCACCCAGTTGTCGGAGTCCAATGCATTGGATTGGGAGAAGGAGCATGTAGACTTGTTGTGGGCTCTGTGCACTACACCGAATGCCACTACCAAGGTGTGGCCTTTTTCTTTGCTAAAGGGTATGATGGCGTCCACCAAATTAGTGAGACCTTGGATGCGGGATTTGAGTGTTCCCAATGTTAAACTTGAACTGGTGAAGGAGAGTTGTGAGAAGTCACAAAGCAAGTATGTAACCAGACACCCGATCAAAGGAAGACGTCAAGTCTTGTTTAAAGCAGGTGTTTGGGTTAAGGTGAGATTGCCTGGTATTGTGGTAAAGGGGTATTCAAACTTTTCCAAGCCAATACAAATTGTTTCTCTCAAAGGCAGATCTGTCATGCTGAATGATAGGAAATGGTGGAATATGGAGAGACTGTCCAAACAGAGGTCCAGTGAGCAGCAAAGCATGAACACGAACCTCCAAAGTGATCCTAGTGTGAGTGGTTCGGGAAGGGAAAGAAGACCTCCTGCGTGGTTTAAGGATTATGTGAAACATTAATTCCTGCCTCTTTTGGGTCTCGCCACTGTTGATCCCTTTTGCAATTTTAATTGTAATTTTACCATAGGGGAGGGCTATTTCTTTTAGGTTGTTCATGTTAATGTTGGTTTTATTTTGTTCATATTGTGCGAAAGAGGATGTGTTGGGTCTTACTTTGTATTATGTGCACATTGCCACCGTGACAACTGTTTCCAAGGTGGAACGGTGGCATGTGGAATGTTGGGGCGTTTGGAGGCAGTTGGTCCTTGCTGCCTGCCCTGACCGGTCTTTTTCCTGTCAACTAAAATAAACGGAGGAAGCCACTTACCTGTTGTGTGTGCCTCGATTCCTTTCACTAACCCTTAGGGAAAGGGTGGTCTGGAAGAGAGAGAAACAAACAATACTGGTGGGCCTCTCTGGGTTCGATTCCTAGGATTCGATCACTCTGGACTTGATTAACCTGGATAGCTTTTGTATCGTCAGTGGAAAGGTGCAACCCTCATCTCTGATTAAGAAAATTGGTTATAGTTAACTGTACATCATAATGTGGCAACTGCCATGCGCTAGTATACAGGGATATGCTTCTCAAATAATATGTTTTATGTGTTTTCTTTCTGTCTTGGAGTTGAACACACCCAAGTTCAAGGGACTGATATTTCTACTCATTATTCTGGATGGGACTGAAAGAGCACCTTACTAAAAACAAACAATAGATACAGAGGGAATAACTGGGCATACTACCATACTAATCAATAAACTCTACTTAACCAACCTAACACTAAATCTCTTTTGTATTTAACTGGGTTCTCTGGGGTTCTTCTTGATCCTTTGCTCTTGACAGACTCTGGGTTTACCTTTTTTGAGGTCTCTGCTCAATCGGCGCCAAGTCTCTGTTCTTGTAGAAAAAGGTTCTAAGAGGTAATAGCACAAGAGTCCCGAAGAAACTGCACTAACCTCCTTCTCCTGTTTTTCCTCTGCTTGCCACCACATAGTAATGCGTCTTACCACAGCAAAATTAAAGTCTTTCCTATACTTCTTTTTCTTTTCTTTTTTCTTCAGGTGCTGCCTCCGAGATTGACGACATCTTGGAGCCAGAATTGGGTAGAGAGAATCAACGGGCCACTGTTGTCAGGAACCGGAATACACATGAGCAGGCAGGCAGGTCTTCTCTCTTGAAGATTTGAAGTCAAACAAGGGATACAGGCTTGGGCGCACTATTTATATGACCACGCCTAAGATGGCCACCATTCCCGAAATCTTATGAGATTTCGGGAAGGGCGAGATTTGAGTCAAAATGGCCATTTAGGGAGCTGCGGATGGAGGGAGGGAGCCAGGTAGCACAGTAGCGGCTCCCAAAATAGGGCAGAACAGGAAACCCACATGAACCAGTGAATTATCTCAGTGGCAAAGGCAGGCATACCAAATGTCCCTAAGGCAACTAAGGGGGCTAGAAGGACCTAATGGAGTGAAGAGGAGAAAGGCATCAGTGCATAAGGCAGGTTACCCATGCAGCAAGTTGCGCAGTCTGCCCACCTCATGACAGCTGGGAGAATCCAAGAGTGTCCATTAGTTCAATTATGTTTTGAGTGTACAAGTTGGAAACGTCTACCCAGATATTCAGCAATGGACGGGCTGTTTCAGCCTGCAGCTGTAATTAAATAATTCACGGGTAGTGAAATGAACAGGGGTCAACAAGGATATCATGGAAAGAGGTAACTTCAACCCCTAAAGCCAAGCACTTCAGTCACATACCTCTCTGACAACCTGCATTGCCCCTCTTCTTTGCATTCCCATCTATTTTTGTATAATATTCTCACTTGATCCAATGCTATCTCCACATCTTCCTCTTTCATCCTCTGCCTTTCTTTCCCACGTCTTTCCTTTTCCCTCTGCTCTACTGCAATGAGAATGGCATGAGTGCTCTTTCTATAGACCAGTGATGGAAATACAGAGAGCAGGTAACATTCGCCAACACCAACATTATCTGGATAGCCCGGATAGGGTGCTCATGACTTTAGTGTAGGATTCACATACATAGGAGGCATACCGAAGATACCACAGTGGGGGCCTTCACATATTTCCCTTTTAATTAGCCACAGTCAGGGAGTGGAAGACATACGACAATCACAAAACTATCCGCAGTGCTGTACATGAAGAGCTGGTGAAATTTGTAGGGGTGCATCATATGTACAAGTAGTCAGCACCCGCATATATAGAGGACTTTAATCATGTTGAAATGCAATGTGGGATGGAGAACTAGAGAAACTGGTATTAGAAATCTGAAGAGCCAAGGTTATGAATTACATCCACACTTGCTGTATAACCTAGAAATGTCGTTGAAATGAAATCTTTCATTAATGAGAAAGTGCGTTAAACGAGCACTATTGTGCATTTAGGTTTGCTTATTGAAATTAACTGTGCCTTTATATTTGACAACTAGCTTAAAGTAGAAAATGCATTTGCTGTTAAGGTTGGAGGCCTAGTGAAACAAGGGATTGCTAATGTGAAATGTTGGGCCTTTAAATCAAGCTGAGGCCTAGTTCATGGAATTGATGCAGGCCTGTTCGAAAGTTTTGCTTAGCATTTAGATGTGGAAATGTTTTATAAAAGAGGCTTTTAGAAAACATTGCAACATTATTAGACTGTGAGCCTATTTGCGTATATTCCTTTTCAGGTGCATCACCAAGTAGAATATAGAGTAGAAGGGCCCATTGTGTATGAGAGTTAGAAATGCTAGACTAAGACATGGAGGAGTAGACCAGGAATTTGAAGAAGCAACTAGAAGCGATGAAGATTCTAGGACCCAAGGACGTCTGCATGGACAAAGATGGACAAGAGCCATACTGGAAAGTTTTGAAGTTAACACCTCCGAGAGGGGCGTACCTGAAGACGTGTCATTCACATTGTGGGGTTTCTTATTAGGGATAGTACCCCGAGGGTGGAGGCAGAGCAGATGGGCTGAGGAGCTAGAGAGAGCGGTTGGATGGTCAAGGAGCTTAGCTGTAAGGAAGGAGTCTCTAGTAAAGAGAGAATGTGGGCGAACTTCTTTGGGAAGTCACCACAGCTGACACCTTTTGGTTAGATTGGGCTATTGTTGAGTAGGGATGTCACCCAGTATAGTGTAGGGACAGACTAACCTGAATTTATGTCTATTATCCCGATGAGTACCAGAACTCAGGTTATAGCGATTCTGTTCAGTCTGATGATTCTGGAATTGATCCTCGTATTATTCATCAGTCGCTTGAGACTTTTCCGTAGGATTATGTTTGTATTAGTGCCTGTTTACCTTTTGAACTTCTTGCTGAGGTGTTTGTACCTGCAGTTAATTTTGGTTATGTAATAAATCTTCAAACTTAGTTTTTGGTCAGTGGTTCTTGGGGGAAAGCTATTGGGATTTCTAAAATTTGTTTATTTCCATATGAAAAGATTGCCAAATTCACTCTATGACAGGTAAAAAGGTCTAGTCGACCTGTGACGGGATTCTGGAGAATGGTAAGCAGACTCTAGAGGTAAAATCCCGCCTTTCCAGTTGGTAGCAGAGTAGGATAGTTTATCTTCTGGAGTGAGGGTAATCTAGAAGTAGGTTGAGATTTCCCGAGGCCGATAGAGAAACAATGAAGAGTGTCCAGAAAGCTGCGGACGGATGGCGTTCCATGGAAACTGACGAAGAGTGACAGTGCGGCAGAAAGCAGCAGGTCGGAGGAGAGTGAGTATGAAAAGGGTCATGCGTTGTTAGATTGCGGTTATGTTGTGTTGCTGTGTTGTGTTGTCTTGCGGAGTTGAGTGCCTGTAGTGTGAAAGAGAACAGGTTGTGAGCGCGCGCAACCGGAGAAAATCTTAAGCTCAAGGGGAGTTTAAGTGGTTCGGGTGTATCGAACACCCAAAGTAATTGTTGACCATGGTTAAGGGGGTCATGAGGTACCATTGATCGCCCGCAGGACCGAGATAGGGGGAACGAATGTGTGAGTGCGTCGGTAATGGACGCTGGTCGGAAGTTGCCGTGAGTTTGTAACCTATCAGTGAGGCGATTGTCCGGTCGTTCGCGGACAGACATTTGCCAGTTGGTGACAATTACAGTTAGATTGTGGCCGTACAGTCAGGGAAGTGGTTGCATGGTCGAAAGTAACCATTTTCAGTGTATGATTGGGACGCATGCGAGACCGCGAGACGAACGGAGGGAGGAGGGGAACTGCTGCGAAACGGAGGCGAGTGACATCAGAAAGAGCCGCGCTGGGATTGGTCGGCGAGCGTGGAGCCGCGCTGGGATAGGGCGGTTAGTGTGAAGCCGCACTGGGATTGGTAGATTGTCATCAGGAAGTAAACGAGTGCTGTAAACAAGGAAACGTTGTGGATTTTCATCATGAAATGTTTTAAAGTGTTGCGGAAATGTTTCACGGGTGAAAATCGGATAGAACCTCGGGGTGGGGAGGAGGCTCCACCCGAGGATACTCCAGCTTATTATATGGCAACGAATGTTGGGTTGCACACCATATTGTGGCTTAGTACCTGGTGTAAGATGACAGACGGAAACGAAGAATTGACATTTCCTAAATATGGAACGTTTAGACTAGAGGTGTTGTATCAGCTGAAAGCGATTATGGCTGCGTTGCGACCTTTGCCCAGACCAACACAGTTTGAAGCACTAAATGCATGGATCAGGGCAGCCCATGAACGGAACAGAGATAGGAGACAAGAAAGAGTGAAACGATCAGTTAGGGCGGTCCAAGATGCGAGATGGGATGCATTGGCCAAGAGATGGAGGGTACAGACCATAGAAGGGGATAGGTTGTACCCGTTTCTGGAAAAGACAGGGGATGCACAGAGGAAAAGTACGGAGGATGAGGACAGTGAGACAGACGATAGCCTGATAGAGAGGCTGTTGTCAGAGAGACCACCTCCATACAATCCCGAGTTGGGGGGCACGCCAACATCAGCCAAGAACTGGGAAGTCTCTGACGGGGATGGTGGGGTCGAAAGGGTGAGTGATTTGAGTACCTCAGAGGACAAGTTCTGTCCAGTGAAAGGAGAAAAGGCACCTGCACCTTCTCCAGTGACGAGAGTAGTGGGTAGGTTCACAGTACAAAAAGTTCGGATAGAAGAGGGTGTCCACTCACAGAAATTGCCAGATGCTCTTACGGTACCTGTTACCATAGGTCCCATAGTATCAGTGTACAACCCAGAACAGAAGCAAGATGAGAGCCCTCTGCAAATAGGGAGTGAGAGATGTGTCAGTGAGGACAGGAGTAACGTGGCGGATGGGTGGAGGCAGTTGCCAAAGCCTATAGAAAGAAGCACTCCTCTGGCAGCATCAGCAGACTCCTCGGAAGAGCAAGGGGGTTGGAGGGGACCAATGGATCTGAGGGGACCGAGGCCGGGGCGATGAGAGAATTAAGGCCAGATTTGAGAACTTGGGAAACTATTGTGGACACTCAGAGCGATAGATCGAGGAATGTGTTTGGGGGTGAGAACCAGGAGAATAGGATGGAGTCTCACTGTGTGCCTAGTGAAAGCAGGCAGGAATGGGAACGCAAAGGGGTGGGAAGTAGGGGGTCGTCCCACCACACCTCTGGCGACAGTAGACAAGAGTGGGACCGTGAAGGATGGGAGAACAGAAGGGTTCCACCTAACACACCTGAGGAGAACAGACGAGAGTGTCAGGAAAATGGCGGGAGGGACTCTAATGGGACATCTAGCCAAGGTACATTGAGGGCTGCAATTAAGGCAAGAAGGATAGATGTACTGAGATTAAAAACAGAAGTGGAGGAAATAGTGGAATGTACATTGCCACTAGAAGGGATCGAACTCTATGAACCAGACGAGCTGTTGTTTGTGGCGAAGGATGTTACACGGAGGGCTAGGACAGCTCATGAGAAACTCTCTGAATTAGCAAATAAGTATACTGTAGATTTGACGAAAACAAAAGCACTACAGGGGGGCCACCGGTTACAGTACTCAGATCAAGATCTAGAAGAAAAGAGGTTGATCGGATTAAAAACTCACATCAGGGAACTGATAGTGGGAATCCGAACGTGGTCCCAGCTGGAGAAATGGGAGGAAAGGTGGTCAAAAAGAAAGAGCGTTAGACGGAGTGTTATTGAGACACCCCCAGGAGGAGGGTTGATGCATACAGAATCGTACCCCTTGCGGGAGGTGGCTCATGGGGGATATGTACATGTACCCTGGAGAGGGGAGATCTGGCCGCCTTCATGAACACATTTGCCAAGTTGCGTGAGAGTCCAGTGGAATGATACAAGCAGGTAGAGAGGTTCGTTAAAATTTCAAAGGTGCTGTGGATTGATTTGAACACGCTGTTTGATATTGTGGTTCCAGGTGATTTGTGGATAGCATGCAAGGTCAGTGTTGAATGGCCCACAGCGGAGCCAGAGCGAGATGCTGCCACAAATGGACCGTCACCCAGGGTGATGGCAAAGTATGAGCAAGCGATCACGTGGCTAAAGACCAAGGTACCACCACAGGACATTGATTGGGGGAAAATAGATCGGACTAGGCAGGAACCAAAGGAGACAGTGCATGAATATTACGAGAGGCTATTGCAGATTTTTAAACAATACAGTGGGTTAGATGTGCTGGACCCAAAGGACATGGGACAGTTCGTGTCCAAATTTGTTCTGGGATTGAGGCCTGATATTTGCCTTATGATACAGCAACATTTAATCTGTTGGCAAAACAAGCCTCTGGATGAGATCTTGAGATATGCGAGGTATTGCCGTGACGAGATAGACTCGAAGACAAGGAAGCTGAAGGACAAACTGATGTTAGTACAGATGCAATCGGGAGGACAGGGTCAGTCAGGCAACGGCACATTGGGGAGGAAGTCGGGGGGACAGAAGAGGGAAAACGAGGAAGGTCCGAGACCAAGGATAGATATAGCTACCCTGAAAAAGACGACCAAGTGTCATCAATGTCATGAGGTCGGGCATTGGAGATGCGAGTGCCCCCATAACCCAGACAATCAGGTACAGGAGGAGGAGGAGGAGGAGGAGGAGGAAGTACAAGCCCCTCCGGTACGGAAGGTGACAGTGACCAAGTTCCAGATGACGAAAGGGGGGACGTCAGCCCCTAGGGCTCCGGTTCCCCAGCCACCGAAGATTTCAACAGGGAACAAGGTATACAAGCAGATGCCTTTCATAGTGGAAGGGGACGAGTGTTACCAATTTGACCCAGTGACCGGACGGTACGTGGATGGGGAGGAGGGCTGTACTCTTGGAGCAGTACAGGAGGTAGATCAGAGAGGACCGTTCGTAGAGGCAGATGTAGATGGTCATCCCACCACCTTTCTGGTCGACACTGGTGCCTCCCGTTCCACTGTGCGGTCTGCTGTAGTCCCCAACTTACCCCTTTCAGGACAGACCATACAAGTTGTAGGAGTAGCAAACAGAAGAATGACAAACCCCCTGACTGAGCCAGTCCCGGTGAAGATCGGAAGTTTCAGAGATAGACACCAGTTCGTAGTGTGTGATTCTAGTCCCGTGTGCCTGTTAGGAAGAGATCTTTTGTGTAAACTCAATTGCACCATCTACCCAAGGGAGTTGAGTTGCAGACAAACGATGACGATGCAGACTTTAAGGTTGCAAATAGCATGTGTGCATTGAATTGTACCCAGCGTTAACAGTGGAGGAACTCCCTTGGGACCTGAGAGATTCAGTCTCACCACAGGTGTGGGACTTTACAGGGGAGGAAATCGGATTGATTAAAGGAGTAGAGCCAGTTAGAATTCAAGTGAGGCCGAATGCTGAATTCCCAAGAACACCCCAGTACAAGTTGACTCCGGAAACAGTTGCAGGGATAAAGCCTGTGATTGAGTCCATGATTAGGCAGGGAATTCTAAAGGAGGTTATGGGCAGTCCCTGTAACTCTCCGATAATGGGATTGCAGAAGCCAAGTGGGAAGTTCAGGATTGTGCAGGATTTCCGAAAGGTTAACAACATAGTTGTTCCATGCTGTCCAGTGGTACCGAATCCATCAGTGATATTGTTTCAGATACCGTTCCAAGCTGAATGGTTTTCTGTGATTGATTTGTGTCAGGCTTTCTTTTCCATCCCATTGCACGAGGACAGACAATTTCTTTTCGCGTTCAAAATAGAGAGTCGCGTTTTAACATGGTGTCGTATCCCTCAAGGGTATACAGAGAGTCCATCGATCTTTAATCAGTTGCTGAAAAGGAATCTTGAGAGTCTGGTACTGCCGCAGAACTCTGTTCTTGTGCAGTACATAGACGACCTCCTTGTTGCGTCAGACACAGAAGATGCTTGCAGGATTGACACCATTGCCTTGTTGAACCACTTGGGAGAGAATGGACACAAGGTGTCCCCCAGCAAGTTACAGTACTGCCTGCAAGAAGTGCAGTATCTGGGTCACAGAATAGAGAAGGGAAAGAGAAAAGTGTCACCTGACAGGATTGAGACTATCATGAGAATGACTGTGCCCTCGACTCAAAGAGAGGTTAGGATGTTCCTAGGCATGGTTGGCTACTGCCGACAGTGGATTGCTAACTTTTCCCTGAAGGCGAAACCATTGCAGAAACTGACGCACAAGGACGTGAGTGATCCGGTACCATGGGACACAGATTGTATGATGGCCTTCCTCGAGCTGCGAGAGGACCTGTGTCGCGCTCCAGCTCTGGGAATGCCCGATTACACCAAATCATTTGCATTGTTCTGCTGCGAGAGAGAGGGGTGTGCATTGGCAGTCTTAGTGCAAGACCATGGAGGAGTCCGTAGACCAGTTGCATACTTCTCGGCTACCTTAGATCCAGTAGCCTCAGCATTGCCCGGATGTCTCAAATCCGTTGCCGCAACGGGTGTCAGCATTGAAAGATGTGAAAGTATCATGATGGGATATCCACTGACAGTGCATGTACCTCATTCTGTGGAATTGTTGATGACCAGGACCAAGACGCAGCACTTGACCAACAACAGACTCACACGCTACGAGCAGGTTATACTTGCTGTGGAGAATGTGACTCTTAGGAGGTGCTCTGTCTTGAATCCTGCTACTTTGTTGCCATTACCAAATGATATAGAAGATGATTGGGAAGACCATGATTGTCTTGACATGACTGAACTATGCACCAAACCTAGACCGGATATTGTTGATGAGCCATTGACAGACCCTGATGAAATTTACTTTGTGGATGGCTCATGTGTAAGAGACAATGCTGGTCAGTTGAGAGCAGCGTTTGCTGTCTGTACTATTTCTGGAATAATTGAAGCAGCTTGCCTGGAAGGAGTACACTCCGCGCAGGTGGCTGAGATAATTGCGTTGACGCGTACCTGTTTGGCAGCCAACGGGATTCGGATCACCATATTCACTGACAGCCAATATGGATTTGGGGTGGTTCATGACTTCGGTCAATTGTGGTCTCAAAGGGGCTACATGACATCATCGGGCTCCCCAATCAGGAATGGCGAATTTATCAGGTTATTGCTGGAGGCCTTGCAAGGTCCTGCAGAGATAGCCGTGGTAAAATGCACAGCCCATACTAGAGGCACAGATTTTGTGACAATGGGGAGCCGTTATGCTGATGAAGTCGCACGATACTGTGCGGAGCAGGGATACTCCTTTACTGAACAAACCATTGAGGGGCCAAGGGAAAGAACCGAACTAAGCATGATGCTTGAGGTGGCAGACACATGGGAAGAGTTGAGAGACATACAGGGACAAGCGTCAGATTATGAAAGAAGAGTGTGGGTTTGAGCTGTGTTGCCAAATGTGCTGGAGAGCGCGATGGCACGACAGATACATGGTCCTGTGCATCTGGGAAGGGATGCGATGATGCGTGTGTTCAGACAAACGTGGTACAATCCAAAATTTAGACAGGCTGCGGAAGCAGTATGTCAGAGATGTGTAACCTGTCAACAGCTGAATGTTGGGAAAAGAACACCTGTTACATTGAGTCACATTGGGAGGTCCGGCGGACCTTTCTATAGGATGCAAATAGATTTCATCGAGATGCCGAGGTGCAATCGCCTCAGGTATGTCTTGGTGATTGTGTGTGTGTTATCTAGATGGGTTGAGGCATATCCCACTCATAGGTGCGATACACTCACAGTAGCAAAACTATTGTTGAGGGAGCTAGTGCCACAATTCGGGGTTCCGACCTCCTTGGAATCGGACAGATGAAAGCACTTTAATAGCGAAATTGTGAAGATGCTCTGCTCTGCCCTGAACATTGACCAGAGACTGCATTGTAGCTACCGACCAGAGGCTTCTGGCATAGTGGAGCAGATCAATGGAACGATAAAGGCCCAAATGGCAAAAGTGTGCTCATCCACATCTCTGAAGTGGCCCGATGCACTGCCGTTGGTGCTAATGAGTATGCGTAGTACCCCAGACAGGAGGACAGGGCTCTCACCTCATGAAGTGCTGATGGGGAGGGCTATGAGACTGCCGTCTATTCCTACAACTGCTTTGCTGAATATCACAGATGACCTGATTCTTGATTACTGCAGGGGACTTTCTGACGTCATACGTTCTGTGTCCCTTCAGGTGCAGGCTGCTGAAATCCCGGCTTCTAGCGACCTTTGTCACGACCTGTGCCCTGGTGACTGGGTCCTGGTGCGGAAGCACATGCGGAAGAGCTGCCTGGATGTACGTTGGAGAGGACCTTTCCAAGTGATTCTAGTCACTACTACTGCTGTGAAGTGTGGTGGACTGCCAAACTGGATCCATGCTTCTCACACCCGACGAGTCCCAGCACCCTTGGAGGGAACAGCTCCTCTCGTAGATGAAAATAATAACGAAGAAGAGGATTCATCAGAGGGGACAAGTCAAGCTGTGGGGGTGCCGGTGGAAGTTGGGGACTCCCCTGATCAGGCAGGAAACGGCCAAGACGAAAGTGACACTGAATCGGCCTCAGAAGGAGGAAGTGGCGGGCAAGGTGATCTGAGCGCAGAGGAGGTTGACAGTGGAGAGGAACATGGTGTGCAAACGAGAAACAGAAGGGCAAGAAGTGCAGAGGCTCATTGGCCCGAGCGACGGAGGCGAATGAATGTGAGATTGGCTTCCGAAAGAGATCTTGACCCTGTGTCCGAAGAAACAGATCCGGAGGAGGGAGAACAAGAAGCAGAACAAAGGGGTCCGAGGAGGTCAAGGAGGGTGAGAGTACCTTGCCGAAGATACGCCACTCCAGAGTGGACCTACCCTTTCACAAATGCCAGGTGTACTGAGGTCCGGGAGGGTGAGGTCAGTGGCGGTGACCAGTACGATCCCAAATGTTAAGCTGGAAGTGATACTGTTGGTACCTGGACTTGAAATTGAAGGCGTACCCTCTCCTAAGCAAGATACGCGATTTACTCCTGGATAGACTGATTTTTCCTACATTTGGTCCGGATACACCATCTTATGACGCAGTTGTGCTCCGCATGGAACTTTTGGACTATGTGTTGCAAGCTATCGGAGCAAGCATAATCATAGATTATTAAGAACTTTGAAAGGACTTTGAAAAGACTTTGTAAATAGCTGTTGAACTTAACCTAGAGCCGAGTGGAAGAAGAACAAATTTAGGGACTTTCCACAGAGGATGGAGAAGGGTTAGGGCTGTCTATTGTTGAAGCAGAAGAAGAACTGAAACGGGGATTTCTGCTTTCTGAGGTGGTTCGAGAGACTCAAATAGCAAAGAAAGAGACTTTTGGGTGCTTTCCAAAAACTAACTACTTTGTGCTGAGACCAATGGCGCCTGGAAACCCGAATCGTAGAGCCAAGTGCATAGTAGGCACTCTTTTAGGAGGAGTGATACTCCTTATAGCTGTAGTAGTTTTAGTTTCCTATTTTGCACCACACGAACAGGTAGAGAAGGCTGGGGGGACACCGACACCTACCACCCCTAGCCAGAAAGAAGACAGAGAGCGAAGAGAGAAAGCCTTGCTGGCTGCAGAAAGTTGTAGGTTACATACGGATCTGTCTAAGGGAAATTTTGGGCAGAATGCGTATGCAAAGTTGTTGTATGACTACATTGATGCGATGGATGCGAAGGACTGTTATGTGTGTATGCAATTGCCAGCTTCAGTAGATGAGGGTATTAGATACCATCACCTTCCTTTGACATATGGAATATCCTGTAGTTTGCTGATTAGTATACTTTATGGGTGAAATCATTTTGAATATTTCTTTTCGAATTATGATGCTGTGTTGCCAGAAGTCCCGAATTACAAGCACTTGAATAAGTGGGATTATTATAAGTCAGAGGACAGACTTGGATATTTTTTCATTCCCACACAAGAGCTAGACACCCCGTATGCACACCGACACAACTTGACCTGCTCATTATCTGAGACAGAGAAGAAGTTCATTGAACAAGTGGAAGATAGGTACACGAAGCAAAAACAGTTGCGAGATTCAGGGCAAGGCAAAGTAGATTGGACGGAGGAAGAGAAGCAGCATAAGTCAAGAGGGAGTTATGGTCCAATAGCTCTGGATGAAGTGCAGAAAGGGAAGTTGTGTCTTCACAGACCACAGACGTATTATGAAAATGTGTATGTGGGTCATACTACGTGTGAAACACCTTCACATTGGAATATTACACCAAAGATTTCCTGAAGAGCGTGGTGCAAGTGATTCCTACTGTATATTTTGTTTGCGGAAGGAATGCGTATGTGAGGTTGCCAGAGAAGTGGTATGGAACTTGCTATCTAGCAATTATCTTTCCCAAGATTTATCATACAGAAGATTTTGCACTCTTAGAGGGAGGGCCTCAAAGGAGGGTAAAGCGAGGGGAAAGTGCTGGAGCAATTGTGGGAGATGTGTTTGGAGCAGCGATACCTATGTTGGGTGTCATTTTGAATGACATAAAGATCCAGCGGTTGGCAACTGTAGTGGATGAATTGTCAATGAATACAGCTAAGTCATTAGTGCTGGTTGAGGGTGAGATGTTGTCGATCAGGACAATGGTTTTACAGAACCGTCTTGCCCTAGACGTCATTCTAGCGAAAGAGGACGGGGTCTGTAAATGTTTGAAGGTCCAAGAATGTTGCACTTATATACCAGACAACTCTAAGGATCTGGAGAAATATATAAGCAACTATACTGCAATCCATTATGAAATTGAGGATTTGACACAAGAGAATGCGTGGGAGACGGTTGGCAAAGGATTTGGGAAAGTTGGAAACTGGTTTGCCAATTTGGGGAAGAGTTTCCTTGGGTTTGTACTGAAACCCCTTATCATAGCAGTGGCATGTGTGATTGGATTGTGGGGTTTGGTAAGATTGTACAAGTGGTACAAGTCCAATAGATTGGCGAGATCAATGAGAGCACAAGAGATGCGAATGGAGAGGCTGCAGGACAGTCAATACCGCAGCTTGAGAGCGTTGGAAATGCTCAAGCGAGGGAAAATGGCCACAAGCTCGGTTTAGCTTGGTTCTTACCCTTAGGATGGTGTAAGGGTGGTGATGACACGGGTCATCAAAGGGGGGAACTGAGAGAGCGCCATTTACAGTGAAATTTGTAGGGGTGCATCATATGTACAAGTAGTCAGCACCCGCATATATAGAGGACTTTAATCATGTTGAAATGCAATGTGGGATGGAGAACTAGAGAAACTGGTATTAGAAATCTGAAGAGCCAAGGTTATGAATTACATCCACACTTGCTGTATAACCTAGAAATGTCGTTGAAATGAAATCTTTCATTAATGAGAAAGTGCGTTAAACGAGCACTATTGTGCATTTAGGTTTGCTTATTGAAATTAACTGCCTTTATATTTGACAACTAGCTTAAAGTAGAAAATGCATTTGCTGTTAAGGTTGGAGGCCTAGTGAAACAAGGGATTGCTAATGTGAAATGTTGGGCCTTTAAATCAAGCTGAGGCCTAGTTCATGGAATTGATGCAGGCCTGTTCGAAAGTTTTGCTTAGCATTTAGATGTGGAAATGTTTTATAAAAGAGGCTTTTAGAAAACATTGCAACATTATTAGACTGTGAGCCTATTTGCGTATATTCCTTTGCAGGTGCATCACCAAGTAGATTATAGAGTAGAAGGGCCCATTGTGTATGAGAGTTAGAAATGCTAGACTCAGACATGGAGGAGTAGACCAGGTATTTGAAGAAGCAACTAGAAGCGATGAAGAGTCTGGGACCCAAGGACGTCTGCATGGACAAAGATGGACAAGAGCCATACTGGAAAGTTTTGAAGTTAACACCTCCGAGAGGGGCGTACCTGAAGGCGTGTCATTCACATTGTGGGGTTTCGCATTAGGGACAGTACCCCGAGGGTGGAGGCAGAGCAGATGGGCTGAGGAGCTAGAGAGAGCGGTTGGATGGTCAAGGAGCTTAGCTGTAAGGAAGGAGTCTCTAGTTAAGAGAGAATGTGGGCGAACTTCTTTGGGAAGTCACCACAGCTGACACCTTTTGGTTAGATTGGGCTATTGTTGAGTAGGGATGTCACCCAGTATAGTGTAGGGACTGACTAACCTGAATTTATGTCTATTATCCCGATGAGTACCAGAACTCAGGTTATAGCGATTCTGTTCAGTCTGATGATTCTGGAATTGATCCTCGTATTATTCATCAGTCGCTTGAGACTTTTCCGTAGGATTATGTTTGTATTAGTGCCTGTTTACCTTTTGAAACTCTTGCTGAGGTGTTTGTACCTGCAGTTATTTTTGGTTATGTAATAAATCTTCAAACTTAGTTTTTGGTCAGTGGTTCTTGGGGGAAAGCTATTGGGATTTCCAAAATTCGTTTTTTTCCATATGAAAAGATTGCCAAATTCACTCTATGACAGGTAAAAAGGTCTAGTCGACCTGTGACGGGATTCTGGAGAATGGTAAGCAGACTCTAGAGGTAAAATCCCGCCTTTCCACTTCCAGATAGCCACAGGTCGTGCTCTCACCCACTGCTGCTACTTACCATTTCCTAGACACCAGTGACTATAGAACATGCAGACCACTCTAACATAAATACACTTCTTAGGAGGTAGGCTGGCCTCAGGCCACTCCACTTAATCTAGCTACCCCCTACAGCATGCATACCATTGTCTGAGAATAAAACCAACCCAAATCTATACCATCTATTCTCCATGCCAGTCAGTTTTCTTGGTACCATCCCCAAACTGCCTTATCGGCCTTCTACGTTCAAGGGCCATCCCATAGAGACAGCAATAGCCTCTACTGCTCTGCCTGTGTTGATCAGCCAACGTCTATGTAATATTCAGCCAGTGCAAAAAAATATTTAAACGAATTACACCAGGTATTAATGCTGCTTTTAACCTTCACCGAGGTTTCTGAGCTGTATTTTTTAATTAAGTTATGTAAGAGAAGGTTACTATTGTTATTTTAGGAGACATGAAAGAAAGAAGATCCATCGGTTCTGCCTCTGCTTTCTGTCATTTACAATAACATCTGCCAGCCAACAAGGCCCATCACTTCAAGAGGTAGAATAAGAAAAAACACCTGTCAGGACTGCATGGTCGTGGGGCAGACCTCCCAACCTTGGAAATATGTCTAATGTATTGTCAGATTTTCCTGGGGTGGGTTTCCGCTGTTTCTGCAAGCGAAATCTGGAGTTTAAGCACCCCCCACCTGAAAGTAACATGCCTCTTTACAGCACAGTTTTCCTTCATAAAATTTGGTGCAAATATAGACAAAAACCACACATGTGCTTTTCCTGTGTTTCTATTCACTACGTATTACCACATTCATGCAGTTTCGAAGTAATGTTAATGTGACATCTGAGTACCCAAATCAGTAGTGCTTACTTTATTAATCCTAGAAGAGTGAAAGCCAGCGTTTCTACTAACACGATTTGAAGTTGTAAACTCGTGGCTGCACTTGTTTAACCACAACAGGAACAATCACCAACAATAACTTACAAGATTTAGCTGCTGGGCAAGTGTTTCTAGTGGTAAGCTTTTTTAGGGGCTTAATGCACCTTCTGAGAAGGCTATGGCACATGATGTTCTGTGTTCATCCAGCATCTCTTCAAATATATCGCTTATGCTGTTTATGCACTTCCTAAAGAGATTCGTGTATTGTATGCTGTTAGCAAGATTAAATATTCATAAAGCATGTTGGAGGTTTACTCTGCCTCCTTCAAAGTATTTCTTGTAACATGACTATCAATGTTGGAAATGACCCTTTCAATAGGGTCACCCCCAAACCTTTTGCCTTCCTCCTCCCGGATTTTTGCTGAATTTGTTTTTGCCAGCTTTAGGATTCTGGGCACTTTACCACTGCTAACCAGGGCTAAAGTGCATGTGTGCTGTACACTAAACATAATATTGACCTGTTCACAATTGGCATATTTAATTTACTTATATTTCTCTAGCAAAGTACACGCCATGTGCCTAGGGCGTGTAAATTAAATGCTGCTAATAGGCCTTCACACTGATTGTGCCGTCCACTTCAGTAAAACTTTTAACATGGCTCAGGCCTGCCATTGCAGAGCCTATGTGTGTAGTTTAAACTGCATGTCAACCTGGCAAGTTAACCTAATTGCCAGGCTTAAACTTTCCTTTTTATTACATATCAGTCACCCACAAGGTAGGCCCTAGGCAATCCTACAGCTAGGGTGCAGTCTATTTAAAAAGTAGGATATGTACTTTTATGTTTTGCATGTTCCGGTAGTGAAATACTCTTAAATTTGTTTTTCACTACAGCAAGGCCTATCTCTCCCGTCGGTTAACATGGGGGCTGGCTTTTAACAGTTTATAAGTGTAGTTTCCCTTTGGAACGAGATTGGAAAATCAAAATTGGTGTCTCTGGACACAATTTAAAAACAAAACTTATGAAGAAGTTAGTTTTTTAATTGCAATTCTAAAAATGCCACTTTTAGAAAGTTGGCAATGTCTTACTTAAACCGTTTGGTGGCTTTTGCCTGTCCCTTGAATTTAGGTCTGGGGTGGGTGACAACTGACTTCCTTCATTCCCTCCAGACAGCCACACACAAAGGCAGAGTAGGTGTAACTGAGCAGCCACCTGAATGCTGATTGGTCATCCTGAGGCAGGATGAGAGGGAGGAGCTTATACTTGCACCTGAATAGACAGTGCCTGTTCCCACACAAAGTGTTGCATATCCTCCTGTATCGAGTCTGGGGCCAGGGCAGGAAAGACAGGGTTTTTTGCACTTCAAAGCATCTCTTTGAAGCCACCCTACTTCAACGGCCAATTGGGTATAAGTACTGGACCTCTGACACCGTGATTTCAGAACACTTCTGGATCTAACTACTTTCTGTCAGGTAGAAGAACTACTGTGCTGCAGGAGAGACTGCCACTTTGCTAACTTTGGTGTGTTGGCCTGCTAAATGCTATGTAGGATGAGAGTCTGCCAGCTTCCTGCCTGCTTTGCTCTGTCCGCCTGCTGCTTCTTGCCTTGGAGTGAGAAGGACTGGACCTGATCTACATTCTTGAAGCCAAATTTCTCCAAGGGCTTGCTGGCTTGCCTCCTGTTTTGAAGTCTCAGGCCCATCAAAGACATCCTTGAACCCTGCTTTAACTGCTGGACTCTGCCAACTATGAGTCCTGCCCTGCCAAGAGGTGCCAATCCAGTCCTGGGCCTTGAAAGTGTGCTCTGCAGCTGTTTTTCTACAAAAATCAGTAAAGCAACAACTTTTTGCCGATCGGACCTGATGCAGTGCCCTTCGTCTCCGATGCAGAGCTGCTTCGAAGACATCCCTGTGTGACTCGGCGATGATGCGGTATCCGAATGCGAGGTTTTGACACTGACGCACCGCCTGCAACGTGAGAGACTCGACAACAGAGCAGGACCCAACTGCAAGGCTCAACGATGACACAGTGCCTGCATTATAAAAAGTTCACTGACGAGGTGGGACCCTATGATGCATCGGCCTGACTGCGTGGGTCAGGACAGATGCATTGAGCCTTCAATGCCAACACTTGCTCCATCCAAGGTACTTTTTCTGCGGGTCCAGCATGGGTTCTGTAGCCGGCCTGCTCTCCATTGTGGTCAGCCTCAACTTTGGATTTACCCCCGCGTCCAGTGCGACCTCAAGTAACACCTAAGAGATGTTGGCTTTTAAGCACTTTATTGCAGTTTATTCTTTAAAAATTAATATCTCAAGTTCTACTTATTGGATTTTTGTAATTTTGATCTTGTTTTACTCAGAGAAACATTCTAATTCTTTTAGATCTAGGCTAGACAGTGCTTGCACTGTCTCGAAAGACATTTTGTATATAATTTGTGAGCTTCAGCCTGTCCATTGTCTTCACATTTGCTAGCTCCATCATTGCTCTCATATTCTTTCTCCCTATTTGTCCATGGCATGCATGCGCCATGCCTCTTCCTGTCTTTAGCCCTTCCTGAGGGCATGGACCCATTACTATATCAATCCACTGGTCTAATGATAGCATCTGTTTTAGGAACTACTTTTTTTGTGTAAGATCAGTTCACACAAACGCTTGTGTTTTGCTCCAAGCTCCTCTGTAAATCTTGTTCTTATATCCTCACATTGACTGTGCATTCAAAGACTGAGATCAAATGTCAAATGCTTTTTTCCGATGGAACCTGTTTGTATTTCTTTTTAAAAGCCCCTCCAGCTCAACCCTCATTTTACATCACAGGGACATGAAATATTTCTGTCAGACCAGCGTAGCCGTGGACAGCCATTTCATTATTGGCATTTCTCATACAATGAAGTTCAAGCCAGGGGTAAACACAGTAAAATAAATTATGATATAGCTGTGGATATATCATGTTTATTTTTTAATTCTGATGCCAAACAAAAGCGCTAAAAAAACTATAATCTAGCTACTTTCTACAAAAGCAAGTGCTCACTATTTACAAGTAAAATGACCTATACATTTAAAGCATTTGTCAATTAAATGCTTGGTTCTCCAGAGCATTTGTCTCCTTCTTCCTCCTCACCTTTTTCTGCTTGGGTAGTCTTTCCAAGATGGTTTTAGTTTTTACAAACTTGAATAGTTGCCATTGATGCTCTAATCACTCCTGCCATCTCCTACTCCTCCACTAGTCTTTGCCTCATTGGAGCTCAGCCCTGCCAACTACCCTACTTTCAATTTCTATTTATTGTAAACCAGGGCTCTGCAGAGAAAAGACTGAAGTGTCCGGTCAAAAGACTGAAATTTCTACACCCTTCTAGCACTACGTGTGCTTGCTACTGGCTGAGGGATGCGTGTTGTCTGATGTCACGACCAACCGGAGAGAATTGGGATAGACATGTGGTCCGACAGCTGGCTTTCACTTTTTCTGTGGACCTGCAATACTGTCAGAAGAGTGCTTTTGGGAAAGGATCCAAATGACCAGAAAATCCAAATGTTAGGACAATCTTTAAAGCGAACAGAGTGACATAATAAAATTTCGGGTTGCGTCCAGTCTGTTGCTTCTGTTAAAAGACTCGAGGAGTTAACTTGCTAAATCCGTTCCCATTTGAAATGCTCTTCATGTCAGTTCAAATAATTCTTGCAGAAGGGCACGGTCTGAAAGGGAGTTTTTCCTTCATGGAGGTGAGTTCATGGTAGGCAGTTTCTACACCCCAAGGAAAGGGTTCTCAAATGTTTTACTTCATTATCACACATGAAAGAGCATTCAAATATGTGAGTTCAGAATATAGAGGTATGTGCTCCTGACCAAATATTTTATTTCACCAAAACCTTTTTCTTCATTATTTGCACATGAAAGCGATTTCAAATATGTGAGTTCAGAATACAGTGTAGGCTGGGTCATATAACTTCCTTATATGACAGTCAGCTATGCAGAACATCAGTTGTGCTGCTATTCAACATGGCTAAAAGAAATTGACATTGGCAACGCCAGTAGCTCTCGAATTGCTGAAACTGATTGGCTTTGCCAATGCTTGTCTAAACTGGCATGGAATCTTTTTGTGGTGTTTTCAACTGTGTTACTGTAATTAAGGTGTTGCACAAGTACTTCACACATTGCCTCTTACTTTAAGCCTGACTGCTCTGTGCCATGCTACCAGACGGTGAGCACAGGTTAATTTTGGTTGTGCACATGTTGGACTTGGCCTTGTTGGCTAAAGTTCACTTAAACTTTTTGCTTTTCCCCTAGACCGTTTTCCGGACAGAGAGCTGTGAAGTTAGATGCTGTAGGTACTTTCCACTGCTAATCAGTGTGCAAGTACAGATTAACCCTGTATAAATTGTGGTGGAGTTTGGTTGTCTCTGATTGGTATGTTTGCCTTACTAGCAAAATCTCTAAGTGATGCGCAGTGTGTGTGTCAGAGCTAGTACTAAAGAAATGCGCAGAGAGGGACCACAGGTCTTCAGTGTAGGGCTTGCACGCATTAAGATAAATTAGCATGTTGTCCTGACAACTGCTACCACTTGTCAGGCCTTATTGTGCTATATGTAGAGGGCCAACGTGGACTCCAAGTGCCGCACTGACCTCTTACTATTCCCCAAAATGGCTTTGAATGTCTGTATTTATGTGGTGTGCATACGCAATTCTGCGCCACTACGTGACGAATTTCATCCAGTGCCTTTCTACCGGCCCTTATCATGGCGGCCCGAGCACCAATTTGGTAACGCGAAAGAGCGACGCTTTCTTGAATTACTGAAATCAACTTTACAGTGATGTTACTACTCAACATAAATATTTGCACTGACGAAGTTCTTTCAAGAATGAAACGCTTTGGCTGTTGCTTTGTGTTTATGCACTTGGATTTATGTGAATAAAGACTATTTTTCTACAAAGGAACGGACCATGTTTCAGTATTAATTCCTGAACGTTCTGGTAGTGCACCACTCTATCTTCTTTGCATTTGTCAGGCCTTACTTTCCCTTTTGTATACACATGGGGCACCCCTGTAGGACGTCCTGGGTAACCGCTAGGCAGGGTGCAGTGTAGGTAAAAGGCAGGACCTGTGTCAGTGTGGGTGCTAGGCCCTGACAGTGGAAAATACTCTGTTTCATTTTCTCTTTTGAAAGGCCATCCTGCCCATCAGACAGAATGGGGAAGGCTGGGAGTAGTATTGTTAGCCCAGTTTCCCAAGAATTGGAAATGGAACAGTGAGGTTTGGTATGTCTGAACTCACAGGGTCATAACGCATCTTTTTGGGTAGATGGTTCTCTCGCTGTATGTCCAGAAACCGCTGTTTGAGAAAATGGCCAGGTCAGTGCTTTAGACATTTTTGTGTGTCTCAGCAGAATGTGAATTGCCTGCCTGGATCTGGGAGAGGTGAGAAAGGCTGAGGTAGGTTGTGCCCCGGGGAGGGGTGGAGATGGTGCCAGGCTGCCCTGCACCTGGAGCCGCGAGAAGGAGAGTCTTTGCGAGTTGAAGAGTCCTGGTTCAGAGCCATAAAACAGTAAACCCATCTCCCTCTGAGTGATTAAAGATCCAGGCCCCCAGTATCAAAGAGAGGACGGTGACACTGGGGGAGAGATTCGCAAGATGATTTACGGAGGGGTCAGGGACCCCTGAGCTCAAGGAAACTTCAAAGACAAATGAGGGGTATAACTGGAAGAACTGTAACCCCAAGACTTTGGTTATGTTGATGATGTCGTCGAGAACGGTCTCTACAGTAGTAGTTTTTTAGAACTACTAGAACTACAGTAGTTTTTATTTGATTCAGTTCTCTTGCGAGAACAACAAATACATAAACAATAAAATTTACAATTTTTGTTAATAAAATTATCACGTTAATATAATTTTAAAAAATACTTTAAAAAGTTATACATATTAATGCAGACAAATTCATTGGGTGGACTTTTGAAGAGGGAAATCAACATTTGGACCGAATTTATATTACATTTTGTTTTGATCGGAGTGATATATCCGTTTCTGGCTGCTACCACGATCTCATTTGGGTATGCAAATAGAACATGTTCAAGATCTTGCACCCCACCTTTGCATAAGTCACATTGATTAGTTCCTCCTTGATTTGATGACCACTTAAAGGTGTGTGATTTTAGAGATAGTATTCCTAGAATAATATTTTGCCTTACTCCATGGTTTACATTAAAAAAGATGTATGGTTGCATTTTTTTAAAAACTAATGTGGCCGCATACTGTTTGTACATTGAGAGCCTGGAGCAGTGTTGGATGTCAAGTTCCATGCTTAACCTTGGTGTTAAGTGCTTTAGGGCAAGTTTCAGCTGGGCTGGTGTCCAAGATTTTAACATTTCTAAGGAAACTGAAGTTAGTTTAAAAGTGTTGCTTAGGTTTTTACTAAAGATATCCGTTTGAGAGTCTTGCTCCTGTGACTCTATTTTTAACAGGGCTCTAAGGGTTCCTGGATTGGCATGAACCAAGTTGTATGCCCATCTTATTATGTTTGTAATCCCTCTGGCGTAGGAACTGGTTAACGATAGTTCTAACCTAAGAGCTTGGACCGGAACTGCTTGCGGCATCCTGGTTAACTTCCGCAGGATTTTTCCTTCTTTAATGTCTATTTGGATCCATTCTTTTATTGGGATATATTCTATTGCATATGATAAAACTGCTGGGATTTTTAAATTATATACCTGGAGCAAAGAGGAGAATTGTCTTCGGGCAGTGGATGAATAGAGTCTTTGAAGGGCCCCAGCGTGGACATCTGCACTTCGACCCATTTTTTGCAGATGAGGCTGGTTGTGCAAAGAGCGAGTAAATGTTCTCCCAAGGTATATGTATTCTTTAACAATTTCCAGTGGTTTTCCTCCTAATAACCAATTATATTTATAGTGAGAATTCTTTCTTGTAAATGGTAGAATTTTAGTTTCAGTGATATTTGGAATTAAATAATTTTCGTCTGTATATCTAGTAAGTGCCGAGAGGTTTCGTTGGAGGCCGAATGGAGTCAAGTCCAGGATTACTACGTCATCGGCATACATCATACAGTGAATTTTAGTGGAAGCGATCTTCGGCGGGAGGTTATTGACCTGATTAGGAATTTCCGGTAAATCACTCAAATATAAGGAAAACAATAAGGGAGCTAAAAGGCACCCTTGGCGCAGCCCGTTTGGAGTTGATATTGGGGAGATTAGGCCCTTCTCCCTCCCTAGTTGGACTTGACACCAGGTCCCTGAATATAATGATGTTAATAAATGGAGAAGATTTTGTGGTATTCCCATTTTCTGGAGTTTGCTCCAAAGTTTGACTCGGTCGACCTTGTCGAAGGCAGTGGTATAATCTACAAATACTGCATATACTACCTGCGATCTTTTGATCACATATTTTTCTAGTATTGTTTAGAGTACTGCTATATTGTCTGTAACTGAGTGTTTGGCTCTAAATCCTGCTTGGTAAAGTGGAATGGAGCCGGTTGAGAATGCCCATTCTTTTAGGTGATCTAGAACACCGGCTACAAAAATCTTACCGTTGAATCAAGGAGAGCAATCTGTAGTTGCCGGGAAGCATTCGGGAGCCTTTTTTATGAATTGGGATTACTATATATCCCTTCCAGGACTTTGGAGTTTCCCCTGTACTAATTATATGGTTAAACAGGCGTGCTAAAAACTTGCTCCACTCCTTTGAGTTGTTCTTTAGAACCATTATAGGAATTTGGTCTGGAACTATTACAGCCGAGGGTCTCGCCTTTTTTATGTAATATTCTACTAAAGATGGTGTTAGAGGGTTGATGTTTATAACTTTGTCCAGTCCTATATTGGCTTGCATTGCTGTGTCACAGTTGGAAATTTGGTTTACTTTGTATAAATTGATTATGTATGTTTCCTATTCAGATGGTGGGACTGGATTTGATTTAATCTATTTTTTTGTTCCTGTTTCTTGTGCTATTATGATCCAGTAGGCTTGTTTATCCTGTCTTTGTGCCGCTATTTGTAGGTCTATCCATTTATTATCCTGTAGGATTCGTTTTTCTTTAAATTTTTGTCTTCTACAGTAGTTTTTTAATTTATTGATTTCCAATTTTCTGGTGTCAGTAAAGTTCAGGAATTGCGCCCTAATTAATTTGTTTAATTCGATTGCCTTGGGATCTCTCGTCAATCGTTTGTTACCTTGTGTTTTTGTCGTTCTTCGTGTTACACTTTCCGGTAGTAGGTGAACAAGAGTCTTGACCACAGCCTCGAAGTTTGATATTGGATTTATGTTTTGGTTAATTAAAAGTAAGTTTGAATTCTTGATTGTTTGAGTGATTTTTTCAAAGGATTTTGGATTCCATGCTACCCGGCCTTGGACTGGATTTAACAAAGCTGTTCTGTGCAATTCCATTATATGCACTGGCGATTATCGTTTTACTATTATACCTGTTGCTAATTGAAGAATGGCGTGATCGCTTCCTTTCTCAAACCTCATATTAAGTTGATGGGCTAACTTGAAGAGGCCTGGACTGCAGATCATATAATCGAGGATTGATGTTTTGAGTCCTCCCTTTCTCGTGAAGGAAGCTGGGATGTCACCTTCGGTGTTACCGTTTAAAAGTACTCTGTTAAGGGTAGCGATTGATGTTAAAATGATTTTCCCTCTCTTATTTGATTTACTTCCTGAGGGAAATTGTGGAATGGGTAATACCTGGGCCTCATCTTTTTCTCCTAACTCCAATTTTTCTAATAAATCATTAGAGATTTGCCCATTCAGGTCTCCTGTGAGGAACATCAGCAGAAAATGTTGTCTTTCTAGCACCTTTTCGATATCCTCGAATATAATTAGGGATAATGCATCCATTTTTGTCCCTGGGGGGATATAAACGTTAAAAATAAGCATTTTGGTCAGGGATCTGGTCTTGTCGGTCCTTATTTTGGAGATTCTTAGAATGCGTAGAGATAATCTCCTGGTCCCAGTGATAATCTTCAGATAGAAGGATTGCAATCCCTCCTTTTGCGTGACCATGCGTAACCGGTTCTGCTGGAAGATCATACACAAAATAGTCAGGGAAGTCGAAGTTTGTGGTTGCCCAAGTTTCTTGTAAGGCCACAATCCCTGGGCGATCTTGGGAAATTGTTGCTAGTTTTTCTTGTGTTTTCCCTGCGATGTTCCAGGAATAGATAGTTAGGCCGGCTAGAAAGGACGCTTACTTTCTGGACCCAGCTCTTTGTTATTAAGGTTCTCTGCGATCCAAGCCCATGAGTTATCGGTTTGAATTGTTTCCTGAATCGTATTGTTCTTAACCCAGCTTTGCCTTTTTCTGTTGGTAATTGAGATTGAAATGTCATCTTTATAGGAATTTGGCCAGTTGTTATTGATATACCGGGTTACTGATAGGTGGTGTTGTTTAACTAAGTGGGATTCTGGTATCGGGCCTTTTTCCCCTTTTACAGGGGCCACGTCGAATCCACATTTATGTAGGATCTCTTTTTCTTTACATATCATTGCTGGGATGACTGGCGACCAGAATTCTGCAACCGCTGATGTTGTTTTATTTTTGTCTGGAAAAGTTACTAGTTTAATGTCGTTTCTTGCTAGTGCCTGTAAAGGTTGTATCCTTTGGAGCAAGTTTTATATTCTACCTCGATTTAAAGGGTCCTCGTCTGAAGGAAAAAATCTATAATTTCGACTCTGCAAGTACGGCTTATCTCTGATTGATTAGATACGTCCCTCGTCGATGGATTTTGTTGTTGACTTTCCTTTTGTATTTTTAATTCCTTATTGAAGATCCTAGGGACAAATATTGGGGTGATGGGATTTAAAGGCTTGGAAAGTGCTACTTGTGCCTTAGAGATCATGCACTGTTGACTTTGTTCCGTCGTGTTATTACATATCTGGTCTTCCTTTGTTTTTAGGTTGTCAATTGGGATTATTTCTTGAAATCTTGTTTTTCGGGCCTTCTGTTTTCCAAACCTTCTGTTTTTCCTTTTATTTGCCCGCTTACGATAGTTAACCTCTGATCTCCTTTTTGCTGTTACTGGATGCGGAGATGCGACTGATGACGTATTTGTTGAAGTTTCTATTATTTTTTGGTTTATCGTATTTGACCCGTTTGATGCTTTTTTTGTTTTTATTTGATTAAATAATGGATAATATGCTATAGTCTGTGCTATCGTTTTGGACTCTTTTGACTCCTTAAAGAGTTTTCGTAGGGAATAGGTTTGGTTATGTTTGTTTTTTTCTTTTTTTTCTATTTGTTTACTTCGACCGGTTTGAGAAGCTGAGTCGGTCTTTGATAAAAATACTGTTGTTATTGATTTTGATGCTTGTGTAATGGAGACTTTGTCTCCTATTACTAGTTTTTCCTCTTCGTTATCATGTGGTATTTTTGATTGTTGTTTGTTCCTTTTTTTCTCAACCATGTGTTTCAAGATTTCTATTTGGGTGTCTAACAAGTGATCTGTATTTCCCAAGATGTTCCCTAAGTGGGAGAGAACTGATTCTAAAATTCTTTGTAGAGTAACCAGGGCTTTGGATACTGATGTTTGATCGGTGGTGGGATCAATAGATTTTAGCATAAGGAAATCCGGGGTTTCCGAGAGAAAGACTTCAGATATTGACTGTTTTCGTGGTGCACTGTTGTGTATTTCCTTTTGGTGTACCTTGTTGAAAACTAGGTCTTTAAAACTTATGTCGGGGCAAGTGATGTCAAATTCCAGATGTTCTTGGTTTTGTTGATCGTCAGAATTTTCTGATTTTATAGTTGTAGTGTTAGTATTTGCTTGTGGCCAGGTTTGATTATTTAGTGCTTCCTCTTGCCCTATTTTGTTAGTGGCCACTGATATTTCTTTTATTCCTTCCTCTTTTATTTGGGTCGTTTGAATTTGCTCTTTTACTTCTTGTCCTATACTGTTAATAATCACCAGGTTTTCCTTTTTTCTTACTTTTTAGTTTTGGTTGATTTAATTGAATTTGCTCCAGGTCCTTAGTAGACTGATTTGAAAAATATTTAAGTATTCCAGAAGGAGGTTCGGAATTTAGTGGACGAACCATTTTCCCGGCACTCCTTCTTATTGTTTGATCAGTTCCTAATCTTTTCATGTATATGGTACGTGATCTCAGCTTTTTGTATGCCATACTGCAATAAATGAATTAAAGTGTGATAGATTTTGTTGCCAATAAAGGAGGGTAGTACCTCCAGTGCTTTTGAGGACTCACACTCTCAACCTTATACCTCTTGCCACCTCCAATAGCGGGAAGATGACGTTTATGTGTAAAATCTTGGTGTAGTAGGGGCCTGCCACCGCCCCTAGTAATGTCCGAGGTTATTTGCCGCTCCCAACACCTCTTAGAAATTCTGTCGGTGGAATATGTGCCCTGCTGGACCAACTACTCTAAAGAGGTGCCCAGCAGTTCCTCGCCGCCACCGAGGAAAAGTTGCTGCTTATAAATCTGAGAGCTTATAGTAATAACCTTAGTGCTTCTCACCTTCCCAAAATGGCGTCCAACTGCTCCGACCGCAGGGTATAGCCTACTGGGTTCTAATCCAGGGTGTTCCACCTCCAATCTGGCAGCTCAGGGGACTCCAGCAATGCCCCGGCCGTGCCCTACTCCGTCAGGCGGCTCCTGCCGCAGGAGAGAGCGCTTGCCTGTGTTGCTCTGCGAGGTGAGTGGCCCCCCTCTCCGCCGCCTTGCTCTGAGGTCTCCGTTTCGATCCTGACTCTTGGGCGCCGTGAAAACGCTCCGCAGCTCCCCCGCTCTTCGAGATGACCAGCACCCCCAGCAGCACTTATTCTGGTCGCACGGCTCAGTCCGCCGGGAGGGGTGCAGAGGAGACGCCGATGGGGCCCCGCCTGTCAGCCAGAAAGAGAGACGTGAAATTCCCTACCGGCCGGACCCAAGGGCCGCCCCGCGGGTCCCACCACTCGGCGGCGCCCAGCGCCCACCAGCCTAACTGCGGCCAAAATGCTCCGGCGGGACCGCGCCTAGACCGCGGCAACCTGCGGCACCCGGCGTTCGGGACTCGACGACAGTCAGTCGGTCTGTGTTTACAGAGCTTAGCCGCTGTTCTCTCGTTGCGCTCCTGCTCAGAGTATGCGCTCCACTGATCCTCCTCGAGAACGGTCTCTGTATTGTTCAGAGTAGTGCTGGGAGCGCTTTGAAGAAGCCGTGGACTGCTCGAGTCTCTGGTGGCTTTGACCTGTCGGCGATCGGGAAGAAAACCTCTGCCTCATGGAAGAGTTGCTGAATAGGCTGCGGGAGACACTTGACCCTTGCTTCATGGTCTGGGGCTTGTGGGCAGATTGTAGCTCTTGACAGAGGAGAAACTGAAGGGGCACTGCAGTGGGTCATGGCCCCCTTCTTCCTGAACAGTACTTTGCTGTGTGCTGCGTCCTGTACTCCAAGGGCCCGAGGTGAGCTGGCTCCCTGTTCAGAAACACAGAAACATAAAAGTTTCCAGGAAGTCTCAAGTGGCGCGGTGGTGGGATTGTGTCGTGGCAGCATGACACCTCCAAAGGGGTGGCTAAGGTGATCGTGGGCACCCGGAGCGAATCAAGACTCTGACGCGCAGGGTGCGTGTCTTCGGGCGGCTACAGGTGTTGGAGCGCCTGTGGATTGTGGGCATCGTGGAAGAGAGCTGAGATTCGGGACACAAAGAGGGTGCGTGTCGCAGTGCAGTCCAGGCACTAGTAAAGAGTCCAGGGACATAGTGGGCACTAAGAAGTGAGTCTCTGACACGCGGGTCGGTGTGTGGTGGTGCAACCAGGGCGTTAGTGGAGTGTGACTGGTACCTCGTGTGCACCAGTAGGAGAGGTGAGACTCAGATGCGCAGTGTGCGTTTCGTGATGTGACCTGGGCATTAGTGGAGAGTGCCTGAAGACCGTGTGCACCAGGAGATGGAGTGAGTCTCGGACACACCGGGGGTTTGTGTCGAAGTTGCCACCAGAGGTGCTGGTAGGGAGTACCAGGGAGCGGTGAGCACCAGGGAGCAAAGAAATCCTAACAGCACTGGAGAGGAGGGCCAAGTGATTGGGCCCTTGAAGGCAACGAGATGTAGTACCAGCGTCGAGTGGAAGGCTTTGTGGAAGGAGTTTGTGCTGAATATTGGTGGCCCGGACTGTCAGCACCGCAGCAGCTGAACTACGGCCCGAGCGTGCCTTACCTGTGGTGACAAGGTTCTGGAGTGAGGCCAAGCCGCTGCGGCAGGAGAGGAGAGTGGGGTCATGCCCCCCCAGGTAAAGGGGATCATCACCTGGGGTGGGGTGTGGGCCCGGAGAGACCCTCTCTCAGCCTCTGGCTGCTTACAGCTGCGTGCGTCTATTGCTTCAGCCCAGATCTCGGTCCATGCTGGTCCTGGACGGGGCAGTAAAGGGGCCAGGACCCGGAGTGAAACTTGGGTGTCATCGTTGATCCGTGTTGGAGGCAACCGGTTGCACAACTTCAAAAACAGTCGTATAACACTTAGCATATTTGCTGCTAACGAACTATCGAGCTATTGGACAACGTCTGACACTAAAGGTGCTTAACGAACTCAGGGGTTAGCGCGCGAAGCACTACGTTATGTTTCTCTTGCAGGATACAGTATCTTTGAGTAGCGCACTGCATTGGTTGTTTACTGCACTGTACTGAATTGCACTGTGATACATTACATTATTCCGGTACAAAAGGGGGTGGTGATGGATGGAGCATCTGAACCAATCAAACACTCACACCCAGTCAAAAGATCTGGGTTGAATCCATCACCGTTCTTTAGTCCACTCTGCCACCCCAGTTCAGACATGGCTATGTGCAAATCAGTCTGACCCTGTGCCTCATGGGAACAGTCCAGCCCGAACTGCCAAGCCATGCCTTCCATGGACCGGAAACAAGCTTCCGAGGACCGGTTTCTGGCATTACAGCCGTCTTCAGCCCGGCTTGCTTGAATCCAGTGGCAAAGTGGGCAAGGGACTCACGTCTGAGCATACCCTGCCACACTTATGGCTGCCAAAGCGGTATAAAAGGGGGTGGTGATGGACGGAGCATCTGAACCAATCAAACACTCACACCCAGTCAAAAGATCTGGGTTGAATCCATCACCGTTCTGTAGCCCACTCTGCCACCCCAGTTCAGACATGGCTATATGCAAATCAGTCTGACCCTGTGCCTCATGGGAACAGTCCAGCCCGAACTGCCAAGCCATGCCTTCCATGGACCGGAAACAAGCTTCCGAGGACAGGTTTCTGACATTACAGCCGTCTTCAGCCCGGCTTGCTTGAATCCAGTGGCAAAGTGAGCAAGGGACTCACGTCTGAGCATACCCTGCCACACCTATGGCGGCCAAAGCGGTACAAAAGGGGGTGGTGATGGACGGAGCATCTGAACCAATCAAACACTCACACCCAGTCAAAAGATCTGGGTTGAATCCATCACCGTTCTTTAGCCCAGTCTGCCACCCCAGTTCAGACATGGCTATATGCAAATCAGTCTGACCCTGTGCCTCATGGGAATAGTCCAGCCCGAACTGCCAAGTCATGCCTTCCCTGGACCGGAAACAATCTTCCGAGGACCGGTTTCTGGCATTACAGCCGTCTTCAGCCCGGCTTGCTTGAATCCAGTGGCAAAGTGAGCAAGGGACTCACGTCTGAGCATACCCTGCCACACTTATGGCGGCCAAAGCGGTACAAAAGGGAGTGGTGATGGACGGAGCATCTGAACCAATCAAACACTCACACCCAGTCAAAAGATCTGGGTTGAATCCATCACCGTTCCTTAGCCCACTCTGCCACCCCAGTTCAGACATGGCTATATGCAAATCAGTCTGACCCTGTGCCTCATGGGAACAGTCCAGCCCGAACTTCAGACCTAAGCATGGCACTGAAACCGCCTTGCTAGCGGTCACTGAGGAAGCCCGCAGGATACTAGATCAAGGAGGATCAGTGGCAGTGATCCTCCTTGACCTAAGTGTGGCCTTTGATACGGTCAGCTATTCCATCTTGCTGAACCGTTTACGTAACATCGGAGTATCAGGCGACGCACTAAGGTGGTTCGACTCCTTCCTGACCAACAGATCTTTTCAGATCTTTGACGGGGAAATGGCGTCAGTCAGGAAATCACTGAGCTGTGGGGTGCCGCAGGGCTCGTCCTTGAGCCCTGCGCTGTTTAATATTTATATGAAACCACTGGCTGGGGTCGTAGAACCATACGGTATTACAATTATATCGTATGCCGACGACACCCAGCTAGTGGTCTCTCTGGCTCAAGAGGGTAATAGGCAAACATCGGAAGGCCTGATGAAATGCCTAGAGGATGTCAAGGCTTGGATGACATCCTCCTTCTTAAAAGTTAATGGAGATAAAACGGAGCTCATGCTCCTGGGCCCAGCCCCCCCAGTGTCATTTACTTCCCTATGGCCCGCCTGCCTGGGAACACCTCCTACCACAAAGGAGAGTGTAAAAAGCCTAGGAGTATGGCTCGCCAAAATCTCTCCTTCTCCACTCAGGCCACTAAGTTATCCGCCACATGTTTTGGATTACTCAGAACACTGAGGAAAGTTCTTCCTCTTCTGCCAATGGAGGCAAAACAGGTGGCAGTACAGGGCCTGATCCAGTCGCGGTTAGACTCGAACAATGCCCTATACGTGGGAGCCCCTGAGATGACTCTACGAAAGTTGCAGGAGATACAAAACTGTGCAGCCCGTACCTTGCTACAGATCCCACGCACCCAGTCAGCCAGAGCCGGATTGAAAAGCCTGCACTGGCTGCCAGTGAAACAAAGAGTGGCATTTAAGGCACTATGTATTGCCCACCGGGCCTTCTGGAAGACAGGCCCAGCAATCTGTAACAACATAGTCACCCACTACCACTTAACCAGAAATCTTCGCTCTACGGAGGCTTTCTTGGCTGTGACTCCCAAAGTAAGGAGAGCTAGGACCGGAGAAAGGATGTTCTCTCTAAACGCCTCGAAACTGTGGAACGCACTTCCTTTACATCTCCGGTCCAACTCGAACCTGCTCTCCTTCCGCAAACAACTCAAAACGCTTCTGTTTGCAAGGTCTACTGAGTTCTAACCTCTTCGCACTGCCCAGCTCTGTCTACATGCTCAGCGCTTGGACGCCCATTGGGCAGCAATCGCGCTATATAAATCAATTTTCAATTCAATTCAATTCAATTCAACTGCCAAGCCATGCCTTCCCTGGACCGGAAACAGGGTATGCTCAGACATGTGTCCCTTGCTCACTTTGCCACTGGATTCAAGCAAGCCGGGCTGAAGACGGCTCTAATGCCAGAAACCGGTCTTCGGCAGCTTGTTTCCGGTCCAGGGAAGGCATGGCTTGGCAGTTTGGGCTGGACTGGTCCCATGAGGCACAGGGTCAGACTGATTTGCATATAGCCATGTCTGAACTGGGGTGGCAGAGTGGGCTAAAGAATGGTGATGGATCAAACCCAGATCATTTGACTGGGTGTGAGTGTTTGATTGGTTCAGATGCTCCGTCCATCACCACCCCCTTTTGTACCGCTTTGGCCGCCCTAAGTGTGGCAGGGTATGCTCAGACGTGAGTCCCTTGCTCACTTTGCCATTGGATTCAAGCAAGCCGGGCTGAAGACGGCTGTAATGCCAGAAACCGGTCCTCGGAAGCTTGTTTCCGGTCCATGGAAGGCATGGCTTGGCAGTTCAGGCTGGACTGTTCCCATGAGGCACAGGGTCAGACTGATTTACATATAGCCATGTCTGAACTGGGGTGGCAAAGTGGGCTAAAGAACGGTGATGGATCAAACCCAGATCTTTTGACTGGGTGTGAGTGTTTGATTGGTTCAGATGCTCCCTCCATCACCACCCCCTTTTGTACCGCATTACATTATTCCTTCCTTGCACAGGGCATTCTGGTGGTCATACGCATTGCATTGTTTTACTATCACACTGTACGTAATTGCAGCATTACGCATTGCAGTATTCCTTCCTTGAACAGGGCATGCTGGTAGCGAACCGAGTGGCATTATCTTGTGTTGACTCAGTACATGATTTTGACGCTACGCATTACATGGTGTCACTGTGGCATGGTACAGGAACCCATTGTTAAGTAGTGCAGTATTCCTTGTATTTTGCAACGTGTGTGAATCTAGTGATACGACGTACCTAACCTGTTGAGAGCGGTTAAAAGTCAGCGTAACTGTTGGTTAGAAGCGGTGGTTGGGTATTAGGACCACCCAACCCACCGGAAACAATATCACCCAGTGTATATATGTGGGAGTTTTATTGTGTGGTCATTTCGTATATCTTTTTATATAAAGTGTACTCGTTTTGTACAAACTCGTGTGGAGTCCATTTGTGGTGACATCATTGGTATTGCTGTGGGCATGGTTGCACATACTGAACACTAGAGCCTGGGAGATAAGCCTGGCTCCTCGTGTCAAGCTACTAAGGGGGTGAGCAGGGCTGCCTCAGACGGTGTCCTCTCTTGGCCTAACGTGGGAGCAGGGGGGTCCGGGTCGCGCACTTGACAACACCTGTGCACGCGGGAACTCCATCTTCTAACAGTACCTGACTTACCCTGACTAGAATCATAGTCCCTACTGGAGCAGGGTGCATACATCTACCAACTAGAGACCCAATTTCTACCAATCACATCTTTAAATTGAAAATAAGATGGCACAGTTGCTAAAATATTGAGGGGGGCAAAAGAGGTGGAAAGTTGCTTAAGGAGATTGGACAACAGTAGTATAAGACTGACAGAATGATCATGATCTATTGTGGATTCTTCTATGTATTCAAAGGCAATGTCCATGGACCAATAGAAGCTTTGTGGGTAGAACAACAGGGATCTTTTAATGTTTTTGTCTTTTTAATAAGAAAGAAACATTGAATTCCATTTCTGCATTTCGCTAACATTACTATACACATTTTAACATGTGTTAAAAGTGTGTCAAAGAGGGCCAAAATTGGCAAACCTAAGACATCTTTCTTTAATGATGTTATTGCATGCAAATATAATGTGTGCATCCCTATCTTTCTATGCATTATCACAATAAAGACAGACCTCTTTCCTTCACTAATGTAATGCATTCTTTATAAAAAGTTGTTAATAGTTGTTGCTTTATCTATGCCAAGAAAAATACATGTGAAGGAAAGTGCCCTTTCTTTGCAACAGACTTGATGTGCCATGGGTCCTTGCTAACCAGGGTCCCAGGGCCTGTGTTCTTTATCGAAATGGTACCCCTGTATCCACATTTGGCCCATCCCTGGCCACAGGCAAGCCCCTTGTAAAAGATATCATGGGTACCAAAGGCACTGTGACCAAAGAAGGCCTCTGAGGACTGCAGCACCTATTGTGCCATCCTTAGAGGCCCTGTACCTTAACCCACAGATTATGCCACAGCAGGCTGCGTGTTTTGGTGCAGAAGGAAAGTGAAGAGTTGACATGGCAAGCACCCTTGCGTGCCATACTGGCAATCCACTGCCTAAGGTCTAGGTTAGTCACCCTTCTAATAGGGTGCACTAGTCCTAAGGTGAGGGTACAGAGGCATGAGCCTTGTACCCCCTACAGTGTCTAAGTTCATTCATAGACATTACATGTGTAGTAAATCCATAAAGAATATATGGTCTTGGAGATGGTCACTACGAACTCCACAGCACAAAAATGGCTTTACTAAAAACTGGGAAGGTTGGTAGCAAACCTCTCTGCACATTAAACCCACATTGATGCCAGTATGTATGTATGCATGTATTCCGATCTTATAAAGCGCAAAACACTGTCACCCAAAGGGTATCCTGGCGCTTTGAAATACAAACTAGCACACGGTCATAGAAATCACGCTACTCTAGGAAAGAGATACGTTTTTATATTTCTCTTAAAGAGAGGGAATTCGCTTTGGATCCTCAGTTGGAGTGGGAGAGAGTTCCAGAGACGGGCGGCAGCGAAGCTGAAAGATCGACTGCCCATTCTTGACCCCTGGAACCTGGGAACCATAGCCAAGCATGCAGAGGAAGAGCGCAAGGTACGTGAAACAGTGTACCAGGTAAAGAGATTCTGCAGCAAAACAGGACCCTGCCCATGCAGCGCCCTAAAGACCAGACAGGAGGCCTTAAAAATAATCCGCTGCTGGACGGGTAGCCAGTGGAGATCACACAGCGCTGCAGTGGACGAGGCGATATGCGGGCGAGACAGAGCCAACTTTGCTGCCATGTTTTGTATCCGTTGGAGCTTGCCAACCAGATTCTTGGGTGCACCCAAAAGCAATGCGTTGCAATAGTCCAACCTGCTCAGTATGATCCCCCGCACAGCTTCAGATCTAGCCGGGACTGGGAGCATAGGAAGGAGTTTGCGCAGCATGCGAGCAATACCATACAAGTGGCAATGGTCTTGTTAACAAAACCATCCAGTTGAAGGTTAGGACCAAACATTACTCCCAAATTCCGCACAGAGTCCGCTGCTATCACTGAACCAGGAAAGAAAGAAGGCCAAAATTCCTCTGGCAGGGAGCGTGGAACCCGATCAGTGGAGCAGTACAGCACCTCTGTTTTAGACCTGTTAAACTGGAGTGAGTTGGAACACAACCAGTCTGCTGTAGCTGACATACAGCGATGGAAGGTCTCCAAGGAAACCGCCTCTCCGCCCTCCAGCGAGAAAATCAGTTGGGTATCATCGGCATAATTAAATATAGAGATACCAAAGGTACCGATAAGATGGATTAGAGGGCGAAGGTACAAATTAAACAGTATTGGGCTAACGGCTGAGCCCTGGGGCACCCCCTGCCCAACCTTCCGCACGCCTGATCTATATGGCGGCAAGGCCACCACTTGCTGCCTATTACGGAGATACGAGACTAGCCAGTCTCGAGCCCGCCCTGTTACTCCAGCCTCCTCCAGTCTCCTGATAAGAATCGGATGGCTGACCGTGTCGAACGCGGCCGACATGTCGAGCAGCACCAGAAAGGCTGCTCGACCGGTGTCGACTCGCGAACGAAGTTTGTCCAGCACGGCCACCAGAGCCGACTCCGTCCCATGCGCTGGGCGGAACCCAAACTGGGCCACGTCCAGGCAGTTGTTATCTTCCAGGTATCTGGACAGAGACTGGGTAACCACCTTCTCCATGATTTTAACCGGAAAAGGGAGTAATGAGATGGGCCTGTAATTCTCCGGGCGGGTGGGGTCCAGGGTAGGCTTTTTCAGGAGGGGGGACACCACTGCTGTTTTCCAACAGTCCGGAACCAAGGCAGATTCAAAGGACTGGAGGCAGATAGAATACAGTGTGAAAAAGAGTTCCTTCTGAAAAAGCTTCCAAAATTTATGAGGAAGCGGGTCCATAGGGGAGCCCGAAGACACCGTCAGTGCTAGTCGGCAAAAGTCATCGAAATTGGGAACAGAGAAGCTGCTCAACCGAGGCTGGGCCAGCAGATCTTCTGTGTCGGCCAGGGTAGATGGAAAGACCCGGGGTGGCCGGGGCTGGGAGTCCGACGGAGTAAGACCGCTCAGTATGGTAGCTATCTTAGCTTCAAATGCGGCTGCCAAAGAGTCGAATAGAGCCTGGGAAGCCGAGATGTTATTCGAGGCACAGGCAGGCTTGGAGAGATCATTAACAATCCTAAAAAAGGCCTGTGACTTGTTAGGTGCTTGATTCAAAGTCTCCTCAAAATAGACAGCTTTCGCACGTTTAATCTGTGCTTTATATTCCATAAGAGCGAGCTTAAAAACGGTCTTGTCTGGATGTGAATAGTGCTTCCTCCAGGCCCTTTCAGCCCGTTTACACTGCAGTTTCAACTGCCGAAGATCGCTGGAATACCAAGGTTTAGCTTTTTCCTGCCTGTCCCTTGACCTGCGGAAAGGTACCACCAGATCCAAGGAGTTCGAGATTGCTGACATAGATTGTTGTAACTTTCTTCCGCATTAGCCCCCAGCGCGTATTCTACAGGGAGTAGGCTGGGCAGGACCGAGGCCTTTAAAAGCCTAGACCAAGGCCTACCCACCTTAAAGGCTTTTGACCGTGCAGCATCTAAAGGGTCAACCGCAAGATGGAGGGAAAAAGAGACCAAAGCATGGTCCGTCCAGCATTGAGGTGAAATGCCTTTCACCGATACCTGCATACTATCCGCGAACACTAGGTCCAGAATATGGCCCTTCAGGTGAGTTGTGGAAAGTACCAGCTGTTGCAGCTGAATATTGCTGCATGCCTGACATAAATCATTATAGGCGAGGGTGTGCAGTGCCATTTGGCCACAAATTAAAATCGCCCAAAATGAGTAGTCTAGAGTGGGAATTGGAAAGGTCGTAGATGAGGTCAATGAAGTTAGGCAAGGTGGATACAGTGTTGCCCGGGGGTCTATAACATAGCACCCCAGACTGCAATACTCCTTTCTGTCCTGTAAAGGAGAAGCTCATCAATTCGAAGCCCTGCACCTCCTTGACCTCTAACTGAGTAAGGGATAAGGTTTCTCTAAAGATAAAACTCACTCCTCCACCTCTGTTCTTCAGACGAGGAGAGTGCATAATTTTATAACCGACAGGACAGGCCAGTCCCAATTCCACATTACTGTCTGCCCTAGTCCAAGTCTCCGTCATGAAGAGCACATCCAGACTGAGCGATTCAATAAGAAATACTATCTCGGTATGATGCTTGCATAGGGACCTCACGTTCAAAAGACCACATGCAAGCAACTCCGGCCTGCCGGCGGTTGTGTCCTGCTGGATCAACCTGAGCTGCCTAAGTTCTAGACTAGAGTAGACAATGCGGTGGGAGGGAAGAGAGGCAGCATTCCCGGCGCCCGGCGCGACTTGTGCGCAAACGGGCGCAAACGGGCGCAAACGGGCTTACCTCTGGCGCACCTCCGGCGCGCCTACGACGCGAGTGTGGAATTTAATGTAAAATGCACTCAGTGGGCATCTTAGAGATGCACTCTGAAGATCGACCAGCCCTGGTTTGGTTCCTGAAATGCTGCCCACCATTGCCACCACCAGACAAGTTTCTGTACCCCCTAGGTAGAGGGTGTCTTCTCCCTGTGTCCAGAAACAAAGCCCATCTTGGGCAAAGGTCTCATGCCTCCTCCCCAGGATGGCCTGCACTCACGAAAGGGGAAGCTTCAAAGGCCTGCCTTTTGCTGTCCTCAGCAACTTGCTCCCACCGGTTCTGACCCCCCTTGGGTGGGAGAATTTGAAGAAATCCAAGTTAGGATGAGAGATGTGCCTACTGTTGCCAATCCTACCCCACAGGTGAGGGACGCGAGGTGAAGCATACATCTCAGTCCCCTCCATCTTGAAGATGAGGTACTCAGCCAATTAGGAAGAGGCTCATGCACCCTCCCACTGGATGGTAGAATAATAGGTGGTGTACTCACCCCAAGGAAGGGACCCATTGTTCCCAACCTACACACCCATTTAACGCCTCTAAATTTAGTATTTTGGGGCACCCTGAAATATTGCCTCCTGAGATTTGAGGAAGAAAGAAGAAGGACCAAAGAGTCGTGCTGACCCAGGAAGAAACCGAGGACACCAAGTGACTTGGCCCAGCCCCACCGGTCTGTCCCAACTACGACCTGCCTACATCAAAGAAACCGGTGTGTCCCACAGCAGCAGACCCCTAGAGCCCCTAAAACCTGCCTTGCACTCAACTAACAGAGCCTGTCTCCCATGAGCACCAGATTTGCGCAATACAAAGACTAACTGTCAGAGTTCGGATTCTGCGTTTCTGCACCAGTCTGCACCCAGCCACCACGGCCCAAGGTCGAGTGGCCCCATACCCCAAAGAGGTCCCTTCGGCAATCCTTCATTGGGATCCTGTGACCCCTCACTTCCCACAAACTTTGAAATTAAGCCTCCAGCCTTTACTTGAAGGGTCCCACTGACCGCGACCAAAGGCATTAAGACAACTGGTCCCTTGACCGAAGCGTTCCCGGAAGTCCAACAATGTCTGTCTGACTGACGCCGACCACGACCGATTCCAGCCTAAGGAAACCAATGCCGGAGAAACCCCAGCCCTCTACACCTTACCGGCCTTGGCGGCCCAACAGACGGTGTGCAAGCATCCTACCAGATTCCCAGTTATTGGTCGTCTCCAAGAAGTCCTCCCAACTGAGCCTCAACTCTCCGAAACTGAAGGTCTCCACTGAGAAGCCCATGGACCGTGACATCTGCTTTACCTCCTGCACCCGGATGCCTCGGTATTGCTGGCAGTGCAGTTCTTGTGTCAGTCATTGGCCCCTGCAGTGCCGACTGCAACATTAGGAGCTTTGCTCCTACACTCAAGAGGCCTGCTTGCCAGCACACCCCAACCAAATGCCCCCTTAGCCTGTTGGCTAACGTTGGCCCCCTGCACTCTGCACCCACCCCCCAAGTGCCAATAGTGGTGTAACTAAAGGGTCCACTTGGACCTTGGGGAACCTTGGTCCTAACCCTGAAACCTCAACTTCGTAAGTCCAATATTTACCTCTGAGCTCGATAACCGTTTTTCTTCCAAAGGGGACAGATAGTATGAGATTTTGGGTCTAGAAAGTGTTCTATGTGGAACCGGTAATGTATGGGGAAAAGTGAGCACTATTGTAATGAAATCTGAAAGTATTCCAAAAGTATTTACGGTATAATGCCAAGTATTCTGAAAAGTGATATCAACCTGTAACTGTTACAATTACAAGAACAACTGCATTCCTTGAACATTCATGCATTTGAAAAAACATATTACCTACCTGTCCAAGTCCTGCTTGGTTCTAGAAATAAACAATAAGTATACTTTTTTTTAACTTACCTAATTGGTCCGGATAATGTCTCTGAGTGTGTGAAATCAGCCTTGATTGAGTGAATACAATAAATGCTTAGCACACCCTTCTAATAAGCCTAACTGCTTGACCACACTACCACAAATAGGGCAGTTAGTGATTATTTAATTCAGCCTCTGCTATACCTCTGGGGATCCCCTGGACTCTCTGCACACTATACTGTACTCTGATATAGTATATGCAGAGCCAGCTTCCTAAAACAAGAATTTGGAAGGCATAACACACTTTATTCCACAGTGCCAGAGAAATCACATACACACACGTTTTTGTCCACGACTGCTTCTGTCTCCTCTACTTTATGTTATAGGCCCTATTACATTTTGCATGCAAGAAGCTGTCAGTGCGCTGTGGGCCTTTCTAGGCATAGTACAAATGTAATGGTGTGCTTCTTGGCATGACTAGGATAGCCTTCACTCTCATGATTTCTTCTAAGACATTATTTAGCAAACCATGCTAAATTTCAATCCAATTCTTTATTAGTGCTTCGACATTTGACTTTCACATGATACAAAGTGGAAAACAAAAACTGAAAACCAAGAACCTACAGTTAGTGATGGGTGCAAGGAATTTTGTAGGAGAGCCAGGCCATAGTCATAACTGTGCCTAGAGTGTTATTGCTACTAAATGAGTGACCGTTTCCCTCTTGTATTCAGATTCAACTATAGGGCCACAGTGGTATGGTTTTGAATGGGCAATATGAACTTGATCCTTCTGCATTGCTGCTCTTGTATTCCAGGATTGAGTCTACTGATGCAGGTGCCATTATCCATCTCAAGTGAGTGCCACAACGGTATTGTTAATTATGTCATTTTGTGGCTCGTTTCTCCTTAAATTTTATCTTCCAGCAGTCTCACAGGAAGATGACTCTGTGTTGTCTGTGCTCTTTGTTGAAAGAAACAAAAGGACAATGCTAGGTCAAGAGATCTGACAAAGCAACAATGTTACTACAATGGGATGGTGCGACATTAACACTCGGTATACAGTTGTTGGTCTAAAAATATGAAATATCTTCCCGTAAGGTTATGTCCACAAGCCTTTTCTAGGTGGTGAACTGCAGCAGAATTTCTGTGATGCAATGTGGTAGTAGTGGGTTATTCTAAATTATTAGAACTGTGGAAGGGATCTGCACTTTTCTCCTGGTATAGCGGCATAATAAATAGGGGCCTTGGAGGGACAGCACATGTACCTTTGTTGAACATGCTTTTCTTTAAACAGAACAAATTTAAAAATGTAACCTGATTTTCCAAAAAGGAATATTTAGAGAATGTACTATCAGACACACAAGTGTCAGTGACAAGGCATCAAGTCACAACTTTCTGGTGTATAATCTTTGTATCTTAACTGCTACAACCAGGAGTCTGCTAAAAAAGAGATCTCTCACCTGGTGAAGAAGCAGGAACATCTCTATAGTGACACAGTTCAACCCGGAGTAGTCTAGCAGGTAAAGGGTTCACCGAAAATAACCAATTAAAGAAACTGGAGTAAGGAAAGGGAGACACAAAGATCCTGTAAATTGACTACAGACCAAAACATGAAAACAACTAGCTGCCAATATGATTTATTAATACCAATTCAATCTGGGAGAAAAACGAATGAATCTAATTCAAAGTATGCACTCATCAGGTGCGACTGTTTTGGAAAGGCAGATCTATTTACGAATAAAAGCTAAACGATTTAACAAAAGAAACAAGCGCCTAATCCTTAATTTCCCTTTGGAGGCAGAAGTAATTTTTTTATTCCAAATGCGCATAGCTCTTCTGACGTACAGCTAATTATCAAAGACCACACAGCGTTCTGTTCCCTACTAAACTCCATTCCTTGTCCCATTACATTACAGGCAGACACACAGGACAGCGTGATTCAGCAACTCTAAGAACAGCAAAGAAACCATGTTTTCTTTTCGTTTTAAAGGGAGAAATAAATTAATTGAATTAGCCATGAAACTGGAAGCCAGAAAAATACACAGAAAAGGCGCACTGTAAGCTCCAGTTCATTTAAAATTAATTAGACATAAACCTATTTGTCACGCTACATAATACACTATCTTGATTCACTGGAGGAATGCGTAACACTAAACTAGATAAATGTAGATCTGCAACTGGATCAGAAAACTGAGACGGTCACTACTCAAAACCATTATGTATTCTTCCACTGCTTGGGAGGGAATAGAAAGAACGAAGTAGCAAAATATTTTAAAATAGAATCATCCAATTATTAATTCTCTTTCCCTCATCCTCCCATCAAGCTCCTGTCTGTCAAACCCATGTACCCTGAACTATATACTTCAAATACCTGTATTAAGACACCCATTTGATGCATTGTTCTGTTGGTAGAAATTTGCACCAAGCTGCCACCATTGGCATTGCCATTGCCCGGTGGTGCTCCATTCATTTCTTTTCGTAGTAGTCAGTGCTGATCTGCGGCGGCAAAAATCATTTTACAAATTCATCTTACACAGGCAAATTATCAATATTAATGCTTGCAGGTCCAAGACAGAGTTGACCACTCATAAAGTGAAGCAAAAAGGCCATATCTTTATAATGTATAAGAGAGTTCCACAATACCAAAATGTAAATGGGTTTCAATTAATTTGTAGTGCCAAAATAATACATCCACTGTGGCTGAATGTAGGCAACTTGTCACGCTTTGTATTACGGAATTGAGAACCGAAAGGGGATAGGTCCATAAATACGTGGTTGGGGCTAGACCCTATATTTAAATTGCAAAAACACACAGTGCCCACACCACAATTACTCATTCAATCTTTTAGAAGGGTAAGAAACCAGTTTATTGTAACCACCCTTAGACAGCATTACTCTGTGTCTATCATTTTATACTTTTTTCAAATTTTTCAAAAAATTGTAACAGAATAAAGGACTACGTGTTGAAATATTTACAAGACTAAATACACTTTGTACATACATCAAAGACAAATACTATTAACACAATAAAAGACGTTTCTGCATCAAGCATTACAAAAAATTATAATCACATCACAACCAACAAATATTACAATCAAAAAACATGAAGAAAATGATTTCCAGGGGGAATACGAGCAACTTATTATCTTATAAACGCTTAAATACTGGACCAGCCGGTCCTAGTGTCGTGAGGTTGACAATATATTCCACCCAAGAAAGACTGCCGACGCGTTTCAAGAACCAGGCATAAGGTCACTGGTCTTTCATCAGGGCTGTTTATTCTTTGTATCTGAAAAGATGCAAAGACATTATTTTACTTTAGCAGGAGTATTATTAGTGTGACCCTTTCTCCAATCGTGGGCAAAAAACAATGGTTAGCTACATACCAAATTTGTTTAAAGAGGGGGGCGTGGTTAATCTTCTTGTGGTCCAAGTCGCTAATTATGGTGGCCAAACAGAGATGTCTATAAAAAATTGAAATATAATTTTCAATTTAACCCGCTCGAGTCTTTAGTTGAAAAGCTTTGGTCTGAAAATGTAAGAGAGGGTGAAGCGTACCTTACTTCATGTGGACTGCCGTAACACGGCGAATTTGCTTGTGCGACGTCACCATCAAGGTATGATTCTAAAACAGTAATGGCATAGGTTTCAAGCGCGTGATGTTTATAAGGCATTTAAAGCGAATAGATCTACTATATCAGGTGGGAGGGTTAGCCTACCTTACTGGAATAGCTTATTCTTAAAGATGTGAAGGGAAAAACCGCAGTCACCGTCCTGTAATAAAACGAAACGCTGTTCTTAAACCTACTCTCTCAAAAATAGGTAAATGCTCAAACCGCGGTGAGGCGGTGTTTGTAAATACCTGCTCCTCTGCCACAGCACGCCGCTGCTGGAGTCTGCTTTCTTTCAATAAAGATGGCCGCCGCACTTTTCTGTATGTTTTATACCATGTGCTGCACGAAAGCATTGTGGGATTTGTAGTCGCATTTAGTAACATTACTTAATATACGCGTCATGAAGGCACATATTGCAGCGACATATTTGCCTATCTATTTAGTTATGTTAATGTGATCAAATTAATGAATTTATGTGTGTGCGCTAATTAGTTATGAAGCGCATTAGTACTATATCCCATACTCTATATACTTATGAAGCTTTACACCTCTAGCAACATACGATGTTATTCTAAACACATCTCTTGGCCTCGGACCACACATTTTTAGATTTATTGGAATAGACCAGAAAGGCTACAGATCAAACCAGGGATGTCAAACCGATGTAAGTCAGCTCAAGTGAATTTAACCAAGCAATTATTATATATGCGCTATCTCAGACAGGCTATTAAGGCCAGTCTGTGCGCTATTGAACTTTAAAATAAGATAAGCTTCTTTCTGTAATAGAACTCGCTCGACGTCATGGCATTTTCACTTGGAATTCATGGTGTACACTACGGACCATTTGAATTCTTGTTCGTTGTGGCCTTTTTCGCAGAAATGTTCTACCATTGGAGCAGACATTACCTGTTTCTAAATACAGGATCGGTGCTGGCTGATTCTTTGGTTCACTTGTTGGCTGGTTTTTCCTATATACAGTAACTGGCACGGACATAGTACCATGTAGACAACATTCTTAGTTCTACAAATGGAGAAATCTTTGTGTCTCCACTTTGTGCCTCTGTGAACGAACTCGTCACCTTCAATTGTACTGGTACAGGCGACGCAATTTCCACACTTGTGGTGGCCTTCAATCGGCTTAAGGTTCTATTGCGCCAGTAGATCACTCTTGGGCTTTGGAATGGCAATATCCGCCCTAATGAGTTCTTCACCGATACTACGATTTTTTCTGAAGGCAAAAATTGGTTTCGGGAACGGGCAATTCAACCCCTCCAATAAATGCCAATTCTTTAAAACCGCTTGTCGTAGTTTGTGTGTGTCCGGTCAGAAGGTTGTAACGCACACAAGTTTGTTCAATGGTGTACGTTGTTTAGGTTGCAGAAGACATTCCCTAGGTGTGTACTTCGCACGCTTAAGTGAATGCTTGAGAAGCTTCTTTGGGTAGCCTCTTTCTTGCATATCAGTACAAAAAGCTTGTGCATGTCGCTCATACTCCTGCACATCTGAACAATTGCGCCTGATTCTAAGTAGCTGCCCATAAGGCAGATTAGCTTTTAGGCTGCGTGGATGTGAGCTCCTGTGGTGCAAGATAGTGTTCCTATCAGTGTCTTTCTTATACAGTGATGTTGTCAACCGTCCATCCTCACATCTTAACTCGATATCCAAAAATGTCATACGACTGGTACTATTCTCTATTGAAAATGTAATATCCCTGTGCCTTGTGTTAAGCCATCCGTGAAAAGCCATTAACTTGGTCTGGCTCCCCTGCCACAGGAGCCAGACGTCATCAATGTACCGGTACCACTGTATGATTTGTTGCCTGAAAGGATTATTGGTATCAACGAACTTTTCCTCATACTGCGCCATGAAGAGCACCGCCATTTCTGGGGCATAAGGACATCCCATGGCGGTGCCCTTCACTTGCATGTAATATTGGCCGTTGAAGGTAAAGTAGTTTCTCTTCAATGCTATTGCTGCAAGTTTCAAAATGAAACCAGTAGGAACTCAATGTGGTCTTTCTCTTTGGTCTAAATATAGCTGCATGACCTCTAAGGCTTCCTCTTGAGGGATTTGGGTGTATAGGGACATGACGTTCATCGTCACCATGATTTGTGACTGGGGGTCGAAGCCGGTACCTTCCACCTTGAGCAAGAAATCAGTCGTATCGCGCAAATATGATTTAACTTGGCACAAAAACGGCTTCAAGAAAAAGTCTACATATTGCGCAATCGGCTCTAAACAGGAATCACACCCGGAAACAATGGGGTGTCCGGGGGGTTCTTGCATGCTCTTATGGATCTTCAGAAGAAGATAAAGAACGGGGGTCCTAGGGCATTTCTTAGAAAGATAATCGTATTCCTTATTTCCCAGGAAACCACTCTCTTTACCAAAGTTTAAAACTTTGGAAATTTGGCCCTGAATATCTTTAGTAGGATCCTCCGTTAATGCACGAAACCAAGTTGTATTTTTCACGTGCTTCTCACCCTCTGCCAAATACATAGAGCGAGGCCAGATGACTAGCCAAATACATAGAGCTCTATGTATTTGGCAGAGGGTGAGAAGCAAGTGAAAAATACAACTTGGTATCGTGCATTAACGGAGGATCCTACTAAAGATATTCAGGGCCAAATTTCCAAAGTTTTAAACTTTGGTAAAGAGAGTGGTTTCCTGGGAAATAAGGAATACGATTATCTTTCTAAGAAATACCCTAGGACCCCCGTTCTTTATCTTCTTCCGAAGATCCATAAGAGCATGCAAGAACCCCCCGGACGCCCCATTGTATCCGGGTGTGATTCCTGTTTAGAGCCGATCGTGCAATATGTAGACTTTTTCTTGAAGCCGTTTTTGTGCCAAGTTAAATCATATTTGCGCAATACGACTGATTTCTTGCTCAAGGTGGAAGGTACCGGCTTCGACCCCCAGTCACAAATCATGGTGACGATGGACGTCACGTCCCTATACACCCAAATCCCTCAAGAGGAAGCCTTAGAGGTCATGCAGCTATATGTAGACCAAAGAGAAAGACCACATTGAGTTCCTACTGGTTTCATTTTGGAACTTGCAGCAATAGCATTGAAGAGAAACTACTTTACCTTCAACGGCCAATATTACATGCAAGTGAAGGGCACCGCCATGGGATGTCCTTATGCCCCAGAAATGGCGGTGCTCTTCATGGCGCAGTATGAGGAAAAGTTTGTTGATACCAATAATCCTTTCAGGCAACAAATCATACAGTGGTACCGGTACATTGATGACGTCTGGCTCCTGTGGCAGGGGAGCCAGACCGAGTTAATGGCTTTTCACGGATGGCTTAATACAAGGCACAGGGATATTAAATTTTCAATAGAGAATAGTACCAGTCGTATGACATTTTTGGATATCGAGTTAAGATGTGAGGATGGACGGTTGACAACATCACTGTATAAGAAAGACACTGATAGGAACACTATCTTGCACCACAGGAGCTCACATCCACGCAGCCTAAAAGCTAATCTGCCTTATGGGCAGCTACTTAGAATCAGGCGCAATTGTTCAGATGTGCAGGAGTATGAGCGACATGCACGAGCTTTTTGTACTGATATGCAAGAAGGAGGCTACCCTAGGAAGCTTCTCAAGCATTCACTTAAGCATGCGAAGTACACACCTAGGGAATGTCTTCTGCAACCTAAACAACGTACACCATTGAACAAACTTGTGTGCGTTACAACCTTCTGACCGGACACACACAAACTACGACAAGCGGTTTTAAAGAATTGGCATTTATTGGAGGGGTTGAATTGCCCGTTCCTGAAACCAATTTTTGCCTTCAGAAAAAATCGTAGTAACGGTGAAGAACTCATTAGGGCGGACATTGCCATTCCAAAGCCCAAGAGTGATCTACTGGCGCAATGGAACCTTAAGCCGATTGAAGGCCACCACAAGTGTGGAAATTGCGTTGCCTGTTCCAGTACAATTGAAGGTGACGAGTTTGTTCACAGAGGCACAAAGTGGAGACACAAAGATTTCTCCAATTGTAGAACTAAGAATGTTGTCTACATGGTACTATGTCCGTGCCAGTTACTGTATATAGGAAAAACCAGCCAACAAGTGAACCAAAGAATCAGCCAGCACCGATCCCGTATTAAGAAACAGGTAATGTCTGCTCCAATGGTAGAACATTTCTGCGAAAAAGGCCACAACGAACAAGAATTCAAATGGTCCGTAGTGTACACCATGAATTTCAAGTCAAAATGCCATGACGTCGAGCGAGTTCTATTACAGAAAGAAGCTTATCTTATTTTAAAGTTCAATAGCGCACAGACTGGCCTTAATAGCCTGTCTTAGATAGCGCATATATAATAATTGCTTGGTTAAATTCACTTGAGCTGACTTACATCGGTTTGACATCCCTGGTTTGATCTGTAGCCTTTCTGATCTATTCCGATAAATCTAAAAATGTGTGGTCCTAGTCCAAGAGATGTGTTTAGAATAACATCGTATGTTGCTAGAGGTGTAAAGCTTCATAAGTATATAGAGTATGGGATATAGTACTAATGCGCTTCATAACTAATTAGCGCACACACGTAAATTCATTAGTTTGATCACATTAACATAACAAAATAGATAGGCAAATATGTCGCTGCGATATGTACCTTCATGACGGGTATATTAAGTAATGTTACTAAATGCAACTACAAGTCCCACAATGCTTTCGTGCAGCACATGGTATAAAACAAACAGAAAAGTGCGGCGGCCATCTTTATTGAAAGAAAGCAGACTCCAGCAGCGGCGTGCTGTGGCAGAGGAGCAGGTATTTACAAACACCGCCTCACCGCGGTTTGAGCATTTACCTATTTTTGAGAGAGTAGGTTTAAGAACAGCGTTTCGTTTTATTACAGGACGGTGACTGCGGTTTTTCCCTTCACATCTTTAAGAATAAGCTATTCCAGTAAGGTAGGCTAACCCTCCCACCTGATATAGTAGATCTATTCGCTTTAAATGCCTTATAAACATCACGCGCTTGAAACCTATGCCATTACTGTTTTAGTATCATACCTTGATGGTGACGTCGCACAAGCAAATTCGCCGTGTTACGGCAGTCCACATGAAGTAAGGTACGCTTCACCCTCTCTTACATTTTCAGACCAAAGCTTTTCAACTAAAGACTCGAGCGGGTTAAATTGAAAATTATATTTCAATTTTTTATAGACATCTCTGTTTGGCCACCATAATTAGCGACTTGGACCACAAGAAGATTAACCACGCCCCCCTCTTTAAACAAATTTGGTATGTAGCTAACCATTATTTTTTGCCCACGATTGGAGAAAGGGTCACACTAATAATACGCCTGCTAAAGTAAAATAATGTCTTTGCATCTTTTCAGATACAAAGAATAAACAGCCCTGATGAAAGACCAGTGACCTTATGCCTGGTTCTTAAAACGCGTCGGCAGTCTTTCTTGGGTGGAATATATTGTCAACCTCACGACACTAGGACCGGCTGGTCCAGTATTTAAGCGTTTATAAGATAATAAGTTGCTCGTATTCCCCCTGGAAATCATTTTCTTCATGTTTTTTTATTGTAATATTTGTTGGTTGTGATGAAATTATAATTTTTTGTAATGCTTGATGCAGAAACGTCTTTTATTGTGTTAATAGTATTTGTCTTTGATGTATGTACAAAGTGTATTTAGTCTTGTAAATATTTCAACACGTAGTCCTTTATTCTGTTACAATTTTTTGAAAAATTTGAAAAAAGTATAAAATGATAGACACAGAGTAATGTTGTCTAAGGGTGGTTACAATAAACTGGTTTCTTACCCTTCTAAAAGATTGAATGAGTAATTGTGGTGTGGGCACTGTGTGTTTTTGCAATTGTATTACGGAATGGCTTAGATGAATTTAAATTTGAATCAAATCCAAGAAAACGTGAAACAGTGAGTAATAAATGCACCAAACATATAAAAGAGTTACTATGTTTAAGGATAACAGCTTAAGCCTGTGTTAGCAATGGAGAAATGTATGTCTCTGAAACATGTTATTGTAAAACACGTACTTTATTTGAAACAAAGGGGCATATTTACAAGGAGAGTTGCTCCGCTTTTGCACCATGCAACATTGTACAAGTGCGACACATGCCCAAAATGTGATTTAGAAAGCCATGCAAGGTCACCTTGCGTGGCCCTGAATGGCTTCATAAATCTGGAGTATGGCAATGCAGCACAAATCGCTGTGTTGCGTTACTCTGTCCTGGGAAGACATTCCATGGGCGATGGGTGGATGTTCCCATGCAACTCCCATGGATTTTGACGCATTCCCATATTTACCAAAAGTAGTAGACCTGCGTATGCCCAAAGATACACCTTCTTAGGGGAGGCTTACCAAGGAGAAATATCTTTATTTCTCTTTGTTACTTCTTCTTTCTATGTGTGCTACCTTCTGCCCTTTTGCTGTCATGCAGCTCAGTGAAGCAATGTGTCAACATAAAAGATGGTGCAAGGCGCAGGGGAGGTGAGGTGATGGAAAAGCAAAGCGATGTATAGGTTCCTTACTACACAAGGGAGGTGATGTGTTGGTTCCTTACTGGCAGGGGAAGTGATGCATTTTTTCCTTACTGCTAGGCAGGGGAGGAGATACGTTGTTTCCTTACTGCTAGGTATAGGAGGTGATGCATCAGTTCCTTACTGGCAGGGGAGGTGATGCCTTGATTTCCGGACACACTGCCTTGATTCCTTACTGCGAGGCGGTGTCGATGAAGAATCGGCCTCGAGGGACGACGTATTGAAAATCCAGATGTGCTGTCTCGATGCGACAGTGGTGAGCCCAGCGTCGATTCCACAGCCACGAAACAGTTGCCACATTGGAGCAGGTGCAGCGGATGTCGGCGACATGGGGCTCGAGACTCACAGTGCAGCGATTCTTCTGACACACTGCAATAGCGAGCTGGGGCTTGTGTTGAAAGCTGTGGTCGATGCTTCAAGGTGAGAACCACACTTTGTTGCAGGCAACAGCAATGCATCAATCTTTTGCAGCGGTGTGTCGACAAAACAGACACTGGGAGTTGGTGTGTTGATTTTCTCCTTAAGATCACTAGGATACACCTCCAAGGGCCCAGAAACTCGATTTTGCACAACTTGGCAAGTCAGGACTCTCATCAGAAGAAGCCAGACACTGGTAGGTGAAGAATTTGATGGCTCTGAGACTTCTTAACAGGAGACAAGCACATAGAAGCCCTTGGAGGACCTTGGAAGCAGGATGTAGAATGCAAAGTCCAGTCCTTTCATTTCAAAAACAGAAGCAGCAGGCCAGCACCAATGCAACAGACAGAGTGGTAGCCAACTTATAGCATCCAGTTCTTCTTCCTGGTAGAATGTCCTCAGTCCAGAAGTGTTCGGATTTTGTAATGTTGGAGGTCCAATACTTATACCCCTTTCTGCCTTTGAAGTAAGCAAACTTTGAAGAAAAGTCTTTGTAGTGCAAAATACCCTACCTTTCCGTGCCCTGGCTCCAGACAAAGTACAGTGGGGTGAGACTGCTTTCTGTGATGATCAGCACAGCCCTATTCAGGTGTCAGTGACACCTCCTCCCACCACTCTGGCTCACGAAGGCCCATCAGCCTGGTGATGGGTCATCAGGTTATACAGAGCACACCTCAGCTTCCTTTGTGTGACTGTCTAGAGTGAATGCACAAGAGTCCAACTGTGAGCCATCCCAGATATGTATTCTACAGATAGGCAGAATCACAGAATGTTAGGCAAGAAAATACCCACTTTCTAAAAGTGGGATTTTCTAACACCCAATTTAAAACTAACTTGACCAAAAGATATATGTTTTAATTGCGAGTTCAGAGACCCCTAAACTCCAATCTCTATCTACTCTCATTGGGAATTTACACTTTTTTCTATTTAAGGGCAATCCCCATGTTACCCTGTGGGAGAGATAGTCCTTGCAATAATGAAAAACTAAATTAGCAGTATTTACTATTTGGACATGTAAAACACACCAGTACATGCCCTACCTTTTAAATACACTGCATCCTGTCCATGTTGCTGCCTTGGGCCTAGCTTAGGGGTGATTTACATATATCAAAAGAGAAGGGTTGGGCCTGAGCCATGTCGAAATGCCAGTTTAAAACTGCAATCCCAGACACTGCAATGGCTGATCTGAGTCATGTTTACAGGGCTATTCAAGTGAGTGGCACAATATGTGATGCAGGCCCACAGATAGCATTTGATTTACAGGCCCGGGCGCACTTTTATTAGGGACTTACTAGAAAGTCAAATATGCCATTCATGGATCAACGAATCTCCAATGCATTTTAGAGAGAGAGGATATGCACTTTAGCACTGATTAGCAGGGGTAAAGAGCCCAGAGACCTAAAGCTAACAAAAACAGGTCAGAACAAGCATTAGAAATGCAATCGGGCTCGCATTTATTTGAGTTTGAGCTAATGGCATTGTAAATGCCAATGTCTTTTTGCCATGTGTTATGGAGTGTGTGCATGTGGTGTGTAGTGGAAGTATGTTGGTTGAATTGTAATTTTACCAATGGTGGCATGCTGTGCTTTATATGAATATGTTTAAAAGTAAAGTGTACCATACTGCGATTGCTTGGTGGAAAAGTGCACTGCCGGCTGGAGGTGTGTGTGCCTGGTGGAAGGGTGCACTGACGGCTGGTGGGTGTGTGCTTGGTAAAAGCGTGCACAGATGGATGATGGTTGTTGGTGTTTGTGCATGGTGAAAGCATTCATTGACGGCTGGGGGTGTGTTGTTGTGTGTGTTGTTTTCTATGTGCTGGTGAGTGTGTGGTGGTGAGTCTGTGGGGGTGAGCCTGGGGAGTGAGTGTGGTGGTGAGTGTGTTGTGTTGAGTGGTGACAAGTGTGTGGTGTTGAGAGACTGAGGTGTGTGGTTTGTGTGTGCGTTATGTGTGTGTGGTGTATGTGTGTGTGGTGTTTTCTGCACACTCACACACTGCCCCTACACATTCACACACTGCTCACCCGCACACTCCCAATGTCACCCTGCATAGTCACACAATGTGCACCCTGACACACTGTCTCTGCAGTCACTCTGCACGCACTGCCACTCTGCACGCACTGCCACTCTGCACTCACTGCCACTCTGCACGCACTGCCACTCTGCACGCACTGCCACTCTGCACGCACTGCCACTCTGCACTCACTCTGCACTCACTCTGCACTCACTCTGCACTCACTCTACTGTCACTCTGCACTCACTGTCACTCTGCACTCACGGTCACTCTGCACTCACTGTCACTCTGCACTCACTGTCACTCTGCACTCACTGTCACTCTGCACTCACTGTCACTCTGCACTCACTGTCACTCTGCAATCACTGTCACTCTGCACTCACTGTCACTCTGCACTCACTGTCACTCTGCACTCACTGTCACTCTTCACTCACTGTCACTCTGCACTCACTGTCACTCTGCACTCACTGTCACTCTGCACTCAGTCTGCACTCACTGTCACTCTGCACTCAGTCTGCACTCACTGTCACTCTGCACTCAGTCTGCACTCACTGTCACTCTGCACTCAGTCTGCACTCACTGCCACTCTGCACTCTCAAACTGCACTCTCAATCTGCACTCTCAATCTGCACTCTCAATCTGCACTCTCCACTCTCAAACTGCACTCTCCACTCTCAAACTGCACTCTGCACTCTCAAACTGCAATCTGCACTCTGCACTCTCATTCTGCACTCTCAATCTGCACTCTCAATCTGCACTCGCAACTCTCATACTGCACCCTCAACTCTCAAACTGCACTCTCAAACTGCACTCTCAATCTGCACTCTCAATCTGCACTCTCAAACTGCACTCTCAAACTGCACTCTCAAACTGCACTCTCAAACTGCACTCTCAATCTGCACTCTCAAACTGCACTCTCAAACTGCACTCTCAATCTGCACTCTCAATCTGCACTCTCCACTCTCAATCTGCACTCTCCACTCTCAAACTGCACTCTCCACTCTCAATCTGCACTCTGCACTCTCAAACTGCACTCTCAAACTGCAATCTGCACTCTCAAACTGCACTCTCATACTGCACTCTCAACTCTCAAACTGCACTCTCAAACTGCACTCTCAAACTGCACTCTCAAACTGCACTCTCAAACTGCACTCTCAATCTGCACTCTCAAACTGCACTCTCAAACTGCACTCTCAATCTGCACTCTCAATCTGCACTCTCAAACTGCACTCTCAAACTGCACTCTCAAACTGCACTCTCAAACTGCACTCTCAATCTGCACTCTCAAACTGCACTCTCAATCTGCACTCTCAAACTGCACTCTCAAACTGCACTCTCAAACTGCACTCTCGATCTGCACTCTCGATCTGCACTCTCGATCTGCACTCTCGATCTGCACTCTCAATCTGCACTCTCAAACTGCACTCTCAATCTGCACTCTGCACTCTCAAACTGCACTCTGCACTCTCAAACTGCACTCTGCACTCTCAAACTGCACTCTGCACTCTCAAACTGCACTCTCAAACTGCACTCTCAAACTGCACTCTCAACTCTCAAACTGCACTCACAACTCTCGTGCTGCACTCTGAAACTGCACTCTCAACTCTCAAACTGCACTCTCAACTCTCAAACTGCACTCTCAACTCTCAAACTGCACTCTCAACTCTCAATGTGCTCCTGACCACGCGATCCCAGGAGCACACACTCGAAACACTTACCACAACCAATCCTACAGGGGCAAGGGAATCACATATTACTAATCTACCTATTTGCATCTAACATTGGGTTTTGGAGTAGCGTGGTACTTGTTGGAAAGCGCTATAAGGCCTCGTCAGGGGTAGTAAGTGCTATATAAATACAATTTACAAATAAAAACAGTATACATGCAAACGGGGAGTGTCTGTTGTTGAACACAGGGAGAGAATAAAGTTTTGCAATAAAAAAAATATGAGACAAACTAGTGAGAACACAGACTCTCGTACTATAAATATATATATATATATGATCAAAAAAGCAGATAAAAACATACACTTGTTACATTCAATTAATAAAGAGATAGCGCGCCTCCTTTACACAGACCACTGTCCATAAAATCGTCAACAGACCACTAACCAATGTTTTTTCAGAAGCTTAGGGGTGGGAAGGTAACCGCTACCCCCCCCCCCCTCCCCCTGCCCCCCCTTCACCTCTCCCAAGTGGCCCGATGCTCCACAAATCAATCTTAAAGCTGTCGTTAAATATTGATAAAAAAAGGGGGGTGTAAATGATTGCCCACACAGTGAAGGTGATCTTTACAGTTAAACTGCATCAATGCCCTTAATGTATAGAATAGCTGTTATTACCACCAAACGTTTCCCATTAAAAAGATTTAGAGGGGGAAAGACCGGGGCTGTGACCTCCTCGGCGCAAGGTGCCCCTTGGAGAGGAGCAGGAAGTGAACTCCGTTCTCAGAGGGCCCGAGCCCGCCGACATGTACCAAGTGTGTCCCCATTCCCAAGGTGCCACTAGAGTGTTGATTTGTGAGTTGTACGAGGCGCTGAGGGTCATCCAGGCCCAGTCTAGTAACTATTGATCTGAGGGGGGAGGTTTCTGAACCAAGACGGCGTCTCGTGCGCTGGAACGTGTTTGTTTGCACAGCGCCACACGTGTGCATACTACTGGGCACAGCGAGGCAGCCTGATCAAAGAACTGCACACGTATGAACACTACGTCAGCTAGTGTGGGTAAAACATTCCAGAGGAGAGTGAGACACTCGAGATCCACCGAAGAGAAACTTCACTGGGCCAGAACAAATCCACCACTTTCTTAAGAATCTGTTCCCCTGGGCAGAAAATGAAAATGGATGCGATTGGATGAATACATCGGCGAACGTGTATTTGGGAAACCTGACACTCTCAGCAAAAAATAAAAAACACTATTCCTATAAAATATGTTAGTTACTATAGGCAGCATCGTTTCAACAGCTCTACGTACACATTGCACAATACACGCAAGGCATTTTCTCTCAGCGCCTGAATAACAAGTGTTGATCTTACCTAACTCTTTGGTTCTCATTTTACCGATTCTGTAAAGATGAGATGCTGATTATTCCCTGCCAGATTCAACCTCGTCCCCTGTAGCCCAGGCGGCGCGCCTGCGCCTACTGCTTTATCTTGGAATTTTCTCACTAGCCCCAAAGAAAACGTGTACTTTACCACTATACAACGTCTAGTCTCAAGGTCAGGTGATTGTATTTAATAATTGGGGACAGAAGGGAGTTATTTCAACTTTGTATAAAGGTTTATAACGGAAAAAATCCTTGCACTGCTACGTTATAAACTCTGTCGAACAAGAATACAACTGACTCAGGCAGTTACGGAAAACTGAGGGGAAGGGGGGGCTGTATTTCCACTCAATCTATAGAACTCTGTGCCACAATACGTTAGTGGGGTATGTATAGAGAAAACATCTACCGCTACCGTGGCCTCTTAGCGCTTTGTCGTGTCTGGAATGTGTCTCCCTGTGCAGCGCTGGTCTATCTGCAATTTCGAATGTCTCGAGGGAAAGCGCCTTGGCACCCGGCCCCTGGGAGCACGCATGCTGGGGTCAGGCGAGGTGACCGCTGGTCTGCGATGTGTGGATGCAATGTTGATGTGTGCAGGGTACGTGCGCCCACAGGCATCCAAGTGACTCATGTATTTGTGTGTTTTCAATAGAGCGGACAAGGCCCTGACTGGCATCAGATCGCCTCGCAGACTGGGTAACAGAGCGCATATATCACTTTTTCACAAATGAGTGTTTCGCTCGTCCATCTCTCTTGGCAGATCTAGTGCTTCGAAACGGTCTAATGGTATTAAGTGCTAAACAAACGAGCGACAAAACACACATTAATGGGGACAGTAATGGGGAAACACATTTAGTACTTGGAGTGCGAAACAAAGCTATCGGACAGAACTGCTCTTTATTGGGAAAAGGCTGGTGAAGAACCAGAGAAGTTTTGTTTAGCAGTGGCTACCGCCAGCGTGGGGGCTGCAAGCCTCCCCTGCACCGCTGAACTGCCCCTCCCAACGAAAGCGCTCTGATTTCCCTAAGAAAGGAATGTCAATTCCACGCGCCCTGCAAAGAGTTTCATTTTGGTAATCTTGCCCGTGCTGAGCGCTGCTGAATGGTGAACGCGCCCGGCCATCTGGATTCACTTACGGAGGCACCCTGACAGCTCCTAATTATAATTAATGTACTTCTTTGCGCGCACACGAACGAAAAATGCCAAACATGGCCGACCAAAACGACATTTAGCCTATCACTTCAAGGCTATTAAAAAGACACCACAGCGAAGACGAATCACAGGCCAGATGACATAACACACTAAGGAATGTGTGGAATGTGTCTCGCCAAAGCCCTAGGAGATACTTTTTTTTTCTCTTTAACATTAGGAGCTCGAAACTCCTCCCACTTTCGTGGGCGGAGGCCGAGCCCTAAAAAAGGAGGAAGAAGGCAAAAAGGTTCAAGATAAACCTGCAGAAAGGCCAGGCCCAACAGGTGCTATTTGCCCAATAAATAAATTCTGACCCTCACTGTGTCATAATTTCAGCAATTGCAATAAATAGCACCTACTCCTCCAACACACCCGGGATCAGAACTTTGATAGCGATGATCAAATTGATCCCAAAAATTACCTATCAGTGAATTGCTGAATGAATATGAAAGGATGAGGATGTGTTTAAAGGACTAATTTCTTTTGTTTCTTGAAATGCCCGGCTATCTATAAATCTAAAAGAAGGTGAAAATCGAAGCATTTTCTATCAGCTATTTGGATGCAAAAATGTACTGGAGATACATTTTAGTGGAGAGGGCACTTCTTTTTCTGCTGAGATAAGTAATTAATGGCCATACCACAAGCAGGTTATTAAGGACACATAATGGTAGCTAATAAAGAATCACCCTTGCGGTGTGATAAATTGGAATTACACTGTCTCCTCTTTGACACATATTTTCCCCACACTGAATTAACTTTTTTGCTCATACACTGAGGGGCAGATGTAGCAAGCGAAATAGCGATCGCAAACGCTGAAATTCGCTGAATATCAGCGTTTGCAATCGCTATTTAACTGTGTGCTATGTAGGTAGCCAAATACCTACTTGCAAAATAAGGAATCACAAAATTTGTGATTCCTCATTTTGCACAAGCATTTAGAGAATCGCAATTTGTGATTCCCTAACTGTTATGCTAGTAGGCTTTGCAAATTGCGATAATGCCTTAAGGAATCGCAAATTACCACCAACTTCAAGTTGGTGGTAAGTTGCGATTTCCTTTAAAAAATCACTTTTATGCTTTTTTTCAAAGTGCCATGTGGCACACATGGATCACTGACATAATATCGAATTCACAAATATAGAATTACCAAAATATCGAAGAAAAAATAGAGAATGCAAAAATATCGAATTTCTATCTACAAAAAGGTAAGTACAAAAATATCGAATCAAAAATATAGTTTTAAAAAATATAGTTAGTCAAAATATCATTTTTTTTTAAATGTCTTAAAAGTAATTTACATTTAATTAAAAAATAAATATAACATTTACTATTACCACTCCAGTGAGTGCAACAGTAGGGAATGCGTTGGATAGTGTAGGGGTAAAAATTACTATTCCCACTCCAGAGAGTGCAACAGTAAGGAAAACATTGGATAGCGTAGGGGTAAAAATTACTATTCGATATTAAATAACTTACCTTCAATTCGATATTTTTCACCACTATATTTTGTCCATTCGATATTTTGTCCATTCGATATTTTGGTAATTCTATATTTTGAATTCGATATTTTGTCTTGTTACTGGCACACATACCTGCCCTTAGGGTATGTATGAGCGCCACATGTGCACACATGCACAATTCAGGGGTGCCACAGGGTGTCCTTTTGGAACCCTTGCACCCATGAAATTGCGCGTGCAATTTGCGAGTACCTACTTGGTACCCACAAATTGCACGCACAATTCTCATTCATTCCTATGGGCCTCTTGGCCCATAGGAAAGAATGGGAAGCCATTCCTTATTTGCGAGTCGCAATTTGTGAGTCGCAAATAAGGAATGTGTAAGAATCGCAAAAATTATTGTGATTCCTACCTACATGGCATTTTGCGAGTCCTTATTAGCAGTTCCCTAAAAATCGCTATTAAGGACTAGCTAAACTGCTTTTACCTACATCTGGCCCTATATTCCTTTATCAATTTCTCCCAATCACTTGCACAAGATCACTCCTCATGGCACTCTTCTAAAGTTTTACATACAATATACAATTGACCTCACATTCTCCCTTGTACATTGAAGCCTTCCTTGGTAGCACCTATCCAACCTAATCCAAGCCTCATCTCACTGCACAGTTTCTCTCTGTCATACCAAATCCCTCATCACTGACACCTCTGCCTGCTATACATTCAATGAACCTTCACTATATCCTGAAGGGCACAATGTTTCTCTCAATGGGCCCCTTCCCCTTCGTTGTTTGGCTGTGGTACTCCTTAAACATTGCAGAAAGTATGTAGATCAGGGTGGATAGAATGATCCTCATGCTGGTTTGGCACAGACGTCTTACAAAATGTCTCTGCACATGACTTATGGCTTGATTTAGACCTTTGAAGGTGGCTTTTCCATCTGCAATACGGCACATGACCTTGTTTCCCGTCAAGAAGCAGGGGACAGCCTGACACATATTGAGCTCCGAAACAAGACAGCAGAATTTTCTCCACCAAAAAAGCTGTATCACTATTGGGAACAACCACTATGAGAGTGGAAATATTGTCAAAGCCACCAATGACTCTGTCAAATGGGAATATTTATGCAATCAAACGTGGAAATTTGAAATGTACCCCTAAAGTTGGGACAAACTGCAATGCCTACAGAAATCATCTGTGTAACAAGTTGACGAGTTGTTAGTGATACATCACTCACAATTTCCTGAGAGTCTGCCACCCTCTCCATGGAAGATGTTCACAGTGCTAACTGGTACATACATTGTAGAGTATGTCCCAGTCTAGAATAAGTGGATTATTTAACACAATTTCTGGTGGACTTACCTCAACACGCTAGCAGTATATCTGGAGGAAGTATAAGATTTCTCCCGTCAGAATATCTTCCCTTTGCTTCATTATTAATATGGTGTGTATGCATCCATAGTAGAAAGGAACAGTGGTCTCAGGGAGGACTCACAGGTTCTCGTGTAGCCTGGGCTACTATTACTAGGTGCCGTATTAATCTACAGAAACACTTTCAAAGGGAGTTCGAGCGGGACTCATTAAGCAATGTATGCAGGGACCCAAGGTTCGAAATGACATCACATTTATTAGCAGCATAAATGGAGTATCATTCAAAATGCAACAATAATAGTTCTGGTGCTCACATGAAAAAGTGCAAGTGTGTGAAGTGAAAGTGCTTAGTGACTTTAAAGGCTTTACATCGCATTGACAACAAACTGCAGAACTCCAATCTATTTAATTACAATGGAGGAGTTCTGGTTGTGAGGTCAATGGCGTTTCGATCTTGTTTAACTAAAGATCATCATCACGACTGTGGTGTGAGCAAGAAGAATTTAAGTTAGGGCATCTCAATTAGAGGACGTGGGAATAATTCCTGAACGTGGAAGTGCCGGAGGGGCGAAGAGAATGTGTCTTGCATTTGGACAACGCCAATGTTGTTTGCCTTAGTGCACACTAATATCTGCCTAGCTAACTAGAATAGATTCAAAACAATGCCGCAATACTCATCCTACACCAGCATTAAATGGAACACATCAGCCCAGCTGCACGTGCGCAACGCTAGCTTCCATCAGCGAGAACATTCTCCTTCAAGGTCATCTGCATCAACCATTGTGCTGTCCATGGAATAGACCCTTCTTCCACAGGAGGTAAATTTGCCCACATGTGGTCTCTAAATCTAAACCCTAATCTACAGCACATCTAACATTTATGGGATCCAAGTCTATGTCCAAAATCAAGCACCTTCTGGTTCTCTTATGCCTGTATCCTGTTGTAGGTGGCAATGCAATAAGTCACAAGTACCAATATGATACAAATTATCCAAAGACCAGAATCGTAGTTGTGGATCTGGTCATCACCCAGCTACCTTGCAGATTAATCACAGATCTAACTTCATCTAACTGGGACTGTTCTACAGAAAGGAATCAATAAATGATTAGCAGATTATGGCTTGTAACTGCGCCTCTGTATCATGCCTGAATCGCCAGCTCTCCCTCTCCTCAACAAGCCAGACTGGGGAACCAAAAGCAGTCCTGGCAAAAATGCTCAAACCAGACCTGCTCCTTCCATCTTCCCACAGTCTTTCTCTTCCCATCCATCCATCCTCGCTCTTTCTCCCCTCTCTCTCTCTCTCTCTCTCTCTCTCTCTGTCTGTCTCTCTCCTCTCTCTCTCTCCTCCAGTGGCATAATGAAAGAACCTGCAGCCCCCCTGGTGCGGGGCCCTCTGACACTGTGCACGTACGGCTGTCCCCTATCCTTAGAGCCCCTGACAGTGTCTGGAGCGAGCCCCCACCCTCCGCCATGTACTTTGCTGGGATGGGGTCCTCAAGTTTAGTCACCCACTGCTCTTCTCTCTCTCTAATCTCTTTATCTCTACCTTCCTCATCCCTCCATCTCTCTCTCTTTCGAAGGCCTCTGTACCTGCTACATATTAACCTCAGACTGCTGGGGAAATGCCAGAGGTCCCAGCAGCAGCTCTGGGCTTTCAAAACTTAGCTCCAGTGGCTCCAGCCCACTGGGGAAATGCCCGCTGGAATCACAGGCCTGTCCACCTGTGTGTCCTCAGCAAACCTCACTTATCACCGTATGTGGGTCATGGTGACAAATCCCATCTAGTCAGCCCTTGCAGGTCAGTGGATGGACATTCAGTACTCACAGGTGTCTGGGGTTGACAACACTTTGAATAAGGAAGTGACATGCCCGGTGGCACCGAGTGGCACCCTGGTGCATATCCACACCCTATGAGGACCCCCATCCTAACATCTAGGAGACAAAGAACCGACACACACGAGACATGGTGGTCACTCTACAGCAGCAGGGCAGGTGGAGGTGATCACGCGAAATGCTAATGAATTCTTGATATGCACTCGTTAGAAGGGGCTATGGCATGTTCACACCGGAAGAATTCCCGTTGTTAGAAATATGAATCACGCGAAATGGGTAATTCGTGCTGTTACATATGCATTGATAAAGTATACAAACACATAAAGCATTAGGCATAATGATGTTAGGAGGAATTCCTGATTTGGAAAAACATGTGATATTCATGATACACAGATATCCGGGAGGTTCACTTTGCGAAATATATCAATAAATTCTGATTAGGGAAAACGCGTAAGGTTACAGATACCAAGTAACCATTCCAAGAATTCGTTATACATAATGTAAAATGAATGACGAAGTGTTTAACTATATTGTGTAGTTTTCACAGATGGAAGAAAGTGGTTATGTTCATTGTTAAGTGCTGGGGCCTGAATGGACAGAGTGAAGGTTCTAAGATAAACCGCAGAAGGTGTCAAAGCGTCGTTTGCAATCTTTAGACAAGACCCAGGGAAGTACATCATACATTCTGAATGTGCTATTCCAACTGTTTGTTTGAATCCACAGACATGCCACAAAGTTTATAAGTTTTACTAAAATTTTGATCAAATGCCCCACAGATTAGAAAATATATATATATATAATCCTTAAGTGCCAAGGAAATGAGAATTGTCAGCAGGTTTAAGTAGAAAAAATAAAATAAAGCCTGCACATGGCATACACGCGCCTAGAAGCACACAATTCGGCAACTTAGTAGTTAGCTGTACTTTAGTGCATAAGAATTTGAAAAACGACATTGAAACGCAGCACTGTTTATCTAACAAAATGCATGGCGAGAACAGGGGATGAAGATGGCAATTGGGGAGTCTGGGGTTTAGGGCTTGTCACCTTGGGCATGGTGTGCAGGTGGCGGGGTGGCATCCCCCACACAGGTAACACACCTCCCTCCCTGGACAGCGCATGCCATGCGCGGCTCCCATTCGTTTTGGGAAAGACAGTAAACTTTCCTCCAATGGGCTGGAAGCACAGCCTCATTCCTAAGCCGCTGAGCCTCCCCCTGCCCCGGGAGCTAACAGCAGCAGGAGGGGAAACATGGGAGACTCTAACACTTTCCTTCAGAGCCCCCGGTCCCCGAGCCTCGGCATCTTCTCGCGGCCCCGGTGAGGAGTGAGCCCCCGTCGCCCCCTGCAGCCTCCAGTGCACCGCGCAGCACCATGCTGGGCATGTACGTGCCCGATAGGTTCGCCCTGAAGTCCTCCCGTGTCCAGGACGGGATGGGGCTCTACACCGCCCGGCGAGTGAGGAAGGTGGGTGCAGGGCACAACGCCGCTGGATGCGGGAGGGGTGTGTGTGGGGGGGGGGGGGGGGGAGCAGTAGGGCGCCGCCTCTTGTAAGATGCTGGGTGTTTGTGGGCGCTGTTTCCAGATGTTGTAGAGGAGGGAGGTTTGTGTCTGCTTTCCCAGACGGGCTTGCGGCGCGGAGGCGGGGAGGGATGTGCCACGTATCTACACGAGGGCGAGTGTAAACTAATCCCCTGGCCCGTGCTGCCGCCGAGCCCCAGCTGTGGACCGTGCGAGAATGTTACACCGCCCTATTACACTGGCAGTCTAGTTGCAGCCTAACGGGGCAAAACTTTGTAGATTTGGTTTTCCGTTGACTATCATTTGTTTTACTCTTCTGCGAAAGAAAACGTTTGCTCTTATGTGTGAGCTAGTTGTTGTCTCATTACCATCAGAGATGCGAAATATTGCACTAAATCGGCCCACTTCATAGCTTTGAATGACAAGCTGAGGAGTAAGGGAGGCCAGAGGCTTTTGCGTTTATTTGATACTTTCCCTTATAGATTCATTCATGGTCACTGACGATTCGGCTTATCTAAAACGGCTATTTTCACTTCAGCATGGAAGAAGAGATTGCTGTTTCTACACCGAGACGTTGAAACCGTCATCATTTTGCCTATAGTCTTGCGCATCTCCTCCTTCTAACTTTCCCAGCCCGAGAGTTCGTAAGAAGGAGAACGCAGTTACTAAATACAAGTTATTAACGGCAGACGGCGACCGAAGCTGGAGACATGACCTCTGTTAGTCAGGAATCCACGCAGTCGCCGCGCGCAGCTGTGGTGATTGCTGTCACTCAAGGCTCAAGCTGATCCTGAGAGTGCGCGTGCTATTGTTGTGTGTAATTGGAGATGCAGGGCTGCCCATTCTAAGCCTTTTCCGAAAGATATCAGTGAATATGCAGATATTGTTCTATACCTCTTACCCGGGTATGCTTATGTCAGAAATGAAATCATTAATTTTAGAGGGAGGTACCCTTGCCAGCTTAACAAGCACTGGCGTTGCCAATAGGTCTCGCAGTAGGAAAGTTGGAGCTATTACAATTGCAAATAACAATGCCTTTAATTTTTATTTTCATTTTAAAAACATAAAGGGCTTTGTCATTTACAAAACCAATAGCTCCAACTTTCCTACTGCGAGACCTATTGGCAACGCAGTGCTTGTTTTATTTATGTGTTGGTTTTGAAAATAGCAAAATTAATAGCTTTGTCAGTTACAATGTCAATAGTTTTAACTTTCGCAAATGTGACACCTATAGCATTTGTAATGCAATGTGTGTTGTATTTACGTGACTTAGATGTATTGATATTACAAATAACAATGGCTTTTAATTTTGTAAATAATTAATACTTAAATAAAAGTTATTGTAATTTATAATGGCAATAGCTTAAACGTTTGTAAATAACTTTTGTGAAGATTATGTTCAGTGTATTTTATTGTGACGAAAATCCAAGAACATTGCATTTGCACCTACACACACATAGAGCCACACACACACACACACACACACACACACACACACACACACACACACACACACACACACACACACACACACACACACACATATAGATGTGGTGGTGGTGGATCTGGGGGATATGGTGGTGGTGGATGTGGTGGTGGTGGTGATGGTGGATGTGGTGGTGATGGTGGTGGATGTGGGGGTGGACGTGGTGGTGGTGGTGGATGTGGTGGTTGTGGAGGTGGTGGATGTGGTGGTGGTGGATGTGGTGGATGTGGTGGAGGTGGTGGATGTGGTGGTGGTGGATGTGGTGAAAGTGGTGGTGGATGTGGTGGTGGATGCGGTGGTGGATGTGGTGGTGGTGGTTGATGTGGTGGTGGTGGATGCGGTGGTGGTGGTGGATGTGGTGGTGGTGGATGCGGTGGTGGATGTGGTGGTGGTGGTGGATGCGGTGGTGGTGGAAGTGGTGGTGGATGTGTTGGATGGGGTGGTGGATGTGGTGGTGGTGGGTGTGGTGGTGGATGTGGTGGTGGATGTGGTGGTGGTGGATGCGGTGGATGTGGATGTGGTGGATGTGGTGGTGGATGTGGCGGTGGATGTCATGGTGGATGTGGAGGTGATGGTGGATGTGGTGGTGGATGTGGTGGTGATGGTGAATGTGGTGGTGGATGCGGTGGTGGTGGTGGATGCGGTGGTGGTGGTGGATGCAGTGGTGGTGGTGGATGGGGTGGTGGTGGTGGATGGGGTGGTGGTGGTGGTGGATGGGGTGGTGGTGGTTGTGGATGGGGTGATGGATGTAGTGGTGGTGGGTGTGGTCTCACACACACACACATATAGATGTGGTGGTGGTGGATCTGGGGGATATGGTGGTGGTGGATGTGGTGGTGGTGGTGATGGTGGATGTGGTGGTGATGGTGGTGGATGTGGGGGTGGATGTGGTGGTGGTGGTGGATGTGGTGGTTGTGGAGGTGGTGGATGTGGTGGTGGTGGATGTGGTGGAGGTGGTGGATGTGGTGGTGGTGGATGTGGTGGTGGTGGATGTGGTGAAAGTGGTGGTGGATGCGGTGGTGGATGTGGTGGTGGTGGTTGATGTGGTGGTGGTGGATGCGGTGGTGGTGTTGGATGTGGTGGTGGTGGATGCGGTGGTGGATGTGGTGGTGGTGGATGCGGTGGTGATGGAAGTGGTGGTGGATGTGTTGGATGTGGTGGTGGATGTGGTGGTGGTGGATGTAGTGGTGGTGGATGCGGTGGATGTGGATGTGGTGGATGTGGTGGTGGATGTGGCGGTGGATGTCATGGTGGATGTGGAGGTGATGGTGGATGTGGTGGTGGATGTGGTGGTGATGGTGGATGCGGTGGTGGTGGTGGATGCGGTGGTGGTGGTGGTGGATGCGGTGGTGGTGGTGGATGGGGTGGTGGTGGTGGGTGGAGTGGTGGTGGTGGATGGGGTGGTGGTGGTGGATGGGGTGGTGGTGGTGGTGGATGGGGTGATGGATGTAGTGGTGGTGGGTGTGGTGGATGTGGTGGTGGTGGGTGTGGTGGATGTGATGGTGGTGGTGGGTGTGGTGGATGTGGTGGTGGATGTAGCTGTGGATGTGGCTGTGGATGTGGCGGTGGATGTGGCGGTGGATGTGGTGGTGGATGTGGTGGTGGATGTGGTGGTGGATGTGGAGGTGGATTTGGTAGTGGTGGTGGTGGTGGATGTGGTGGTGGATGTGGTGGATGTGGTGGTGGTGGATGCGGTGGATGTGGTGATAGTGGATGTGGTGGTGGTGGTGGATGGGGTGGTGGATGTAGTGCTGGTGGGTGTGGTGGATGTGGTGGTGGTGGGTGTGGTGGATGTGGTGGTGGATGTGGATGTGGCGGTGGATGTGGCGGTGGATGTGGATGTGGTGGTGGATGTGGTGGTGGATGTGATGGTGGATGTGGTGGTGGATGTGGTGGTGGATGTGGTGGTGGATATGGTGGTGCATGTGGAGGTGGATTTGGAGGTGATGGTGGATGGATGCACACATGGATGGATGCAAATGTGACTTGGTGGGTGAATGGATGCATGGATACGTTTATAGTTGATAGGTGTATACTTGGATGAATATATGGTTGGATGGGCGTGCCTGCATGCGAGGGTGGATGGGTAGAAGTGGCAGCACACGGAGATGGATGAAAGTGTGAATGGGTGGATTTATAGAAACTGGATAATTTCAGATACAATTTATAATAAGAGGCGCTTTGCAGGCAGAGAAGGTAGCATTTTCTATTGCCTCAGAAGACATGGTTGATAAGTAGGTCCATCGCACTAGTGTTAAGATAATTTTGAGCCTTAATATTTTTTAATAGATCGGTTGGGAAAATCATCCATCTATAATACCATGGAACGGTGTAATCATTCTAAAATGGACAGTTCTTTTTCTAAGCTAACAAATCAGCCACTCATTAAAATGCAATTCCTGTACATTTTACATGTCTCTGCAATTCGAAATAGAAAGAAAGCCGGGTGGCAGAAAAAAATGATGTTTTCTAGCCCAGAGTCTGTCTGTAAAGGTGTTAATTCTATAGCCAAAACGCCCGACTACAGTTGCGAATTGCATTAGAAACCTGGTATGAAGAAGCCATCGGAGCAGTTCTCAAACGACCCTCCCAGAAAAAAAAATATATACTTTCGAATTAATTGGTAAACACAACAAGCGTACACATGGCGGAAACAAAGTTATCGAGGTAAAGCTTTGTAAATAAAGGGTGCAGTCTGTAACACTTACCTCGAACGAGAAGTTTAAAACAAAGTAGGGCAACACTGTATCACCCTATCCATGTGCATTTTAGCAACTGAACGCCATATATATACGAATTTTGCACATATAGGTCCGAGTTTAGGCGTACATAAAATGTTGCGTTAAAGATTCAAACTGCATCTTAATCCACTTAAAAAAAGTAAGAACCCATAATTAAAAATAAAAGTCACACAAAAACTCTTAATCAGGCGAGGTTGGTGAAATTACATCAGCTTGATTCACCATAAACACTTTTTTAGCAAATGAAATCAAACGTATTTTCCCGAACCGCCTGTGTACTGCAGCCTCTGTTATTGTGAAATAGTAAATATTTGCTTAGGAGTCAGTCCATGACAGGCCGCCGCGCTTCGGCCTGATGAGAAATCAACATTATCAGAGCGAGGACGGTCCAGGCAGGGGCAGTCCTCTTTTCATATCTAACGCCTCTAAGATATAGCACCCGCGCTTAGATGCTAGCTGACAATTGTTCACGGGCGTTGAACAAACATGCTCTGTTGTGCATATTCCGCAGCTGTTCCAGCCCCAATCAAACAATAACACAGGGTAAAATGTGTCAAAGCATCCAGCATTCCCTACCCTTCGCTGGAGTTTGTTCCACTCCACGCGCTGTAGCTCTTGCCTGACACGGACTTTGTGACAGAAGTATTTTTTTCTGCTAAAAATAAATAAATAAACACAAAGTAAATAAATAAAAAAGGTGTCACACTTCATTCATCGCAAAGAGCTTGTACAATGCGCTAGTCATCACGCGCGACATGGAAATACTCCCCACATAGGATAAAAAGTATGTGGATCAAAAGAAAAGTGTGATTTAGTGCATGGGGAGGGGGCATATTTACAAGGCCGGGAGAGAAAATAAAGAAAAACAAGCATTGGGAATGCAATAGGGCTCGCATTAGGAAAGTTTGAGCTATTGGTCTTATAAATGACTTTTTTTATTTATGTGTTTTTTAAAATAGCTAAATTAATAGCTTTGTCATTTACAATGCCAATAGTTATAACTTTCGCAAATGTGACACCTATAGCATTTGTAATGCAACATGTTTTGTATTTACGTGAAATATTAACATCTTTTTGTGATTTGTAATAAAGCTTGAAAGCTTGAAAACAGCTTGAAACATTGAAAGAACATATTTGAACCAGTGATGCTGTGGTTGCGCTGAGTGATGCTGTGGTTGCGCTGAGTGATGCTGTGGTTGCGCTGAGTGATGCTGTGGTTGCGCTGAGTGATGCTGTGGTTGCGCTGAGTGGTGCTGTGGTTGCGCTGAGTGGTGCTGTGGTGGTGCTGTGGTGGTGCTGAGTGATGCTGTGGTGGTGCTGAGTGATGCTGTGGTGGTGCTGAGTGATGCTGTGGTGGTGCTGAGTGATGCTGTGGTGGTGCTGAGTGATGCTGTGGTAGTGCTGAGTGGTGCTGTGGTGGTGCTGGGTGGTGCTGTGGTGATGCTGTGGTAGTGCTGAGTGATGCTGTGGTGGTGCTGAGTGATAATGTGGTGGTGCGAGAGAGGGAGAGGGAAGTGAGGGAAAGAGAGAGAGGGAAAGGGAGAGAGGGTAGAGGGAGAGAGGGAGGGGAAGAAGAAAGGGGGAGGACGTGAGCGAAGGACGGAGGGGAGAGAGAAGGGAGGGAGAGAGAGAGGAGAGCAGGCAGAAGGGGCGATGGGGAGAGGGAGAAAAAGGAGAGCAGGGGAAGGTAAAGAGAGGGAGAGAGGAGAGAGAGGGGACGAGAGGAGAGAGGAGAGAGAGAGGGAGGGGGAGAGAGGGAGATGGAGACGGAGAGAGGGAGAGTGAGAGAGTGAGGGGAGGGAGAGAGGGAGGACGAGAGGGAAGGAGGGAGAGGAGAGGGAGTGGAGTGAGAGGGGGAGAGAGAGAGAGGAGAGCAGGGAGAGGGAGAGGGATAGAGGAGGAGAGAGTGAGACCATGTTATCGACTCCAGCACCATGAAATACCAGGAAGGAACGTTTGGTTTAGGAGCTTGATGCATAATAAAAAAAAAATCACACAGACGCATTAATCCACTTTAAGGAAGCAACACTTCCAACATTATGTAATTGCCCCTCTGTCAAACCGAGGACTGGAGTTAAGATGTCCCTGAAATAGGCCATACACAAAGTGAAAAACTGCCCTAGATCGTGAAAAAGTGGGATCCCTGGTCACCGTAGCATGTAATCGACCTCAGCAGCATGAAATCTTGAAGTGCACGTTTTTGTGAATGTTGGGCCAAATGGTTCCTATGTTTTTTTACAATTATGTACACCCACCACGGTTCGCTGTTGTAAAGAGTTGCACTTTTAATAGCCCACTGATCCAGACTGTGGTCAGACTAATCCCCCTATGACTTTGTACAGCTGAACCACGGTCAAACGACTAAACAAGGAGTTGCTGGAGCAGGGGTTTTGGTGAATATGCAGACCTAGAACGGCTTTACAGAGGTTGCAATAGGTTTGTAGCCCCAGTGAAGGGCTGGAGCTGCCAGGTCTTTGATTGTACCTATGCGAACACTAAATGGCCCCAAAACATGGCCTGGAAGAAAGGAGTAGTGGGGGAGATGTGTTGTGGCTGCCTGCTGTTCACATGGCATCGGTGGTCTGGTTCCTGTGAAGCTTCATGAAAGCAACTTGTTAATTTATGTTAATAGGCACGCCGGAGGCCGGGATCACATTTGTGCTAAAGTTTGGCTTTATTTGAAGTGGGGGAAGTGTGCTGCGTATGCCTACAGGAACTGTAAACGAGTGGGCTCTCGCAAGGCTATTTCAAAGGCAGGATACGTAGTATAGTTATATTCTTAACTAGTCATTTATAATGTCTATAACATAGAAAAGGAAGCAAAACAAACGTGTTAACAATGTTTCAAGAAAAATAGTTTAAAGAATGTTAAGCGTCCGGGCAGATCCCGCTGAAATTAAGCTTGTTGCAGTGAGAGGCACCCCGAGCCACAAGCATGCTGCAGAAACGGACTCATGACCAATGCTAATGAACAGGTGAGCGAGGGCGCCACACTGACAGAATGTGATCTGCGCAGGGTCACACGGCGAGTATCAAGTACCTGAACTGAGCCCTTTGCTGGACAGCCCAAATGCAGATCCGGGGCTTTCACACTGGATGCCACCGTATGGCGAGCGCTTTTAGGTTTCTGTATGCTCTCAAACACCACAGTAGGTACTGCTGGATAAGTAATCGAAAATGTATAGGAAAAGAAAAATGATCGCACAATTAATTCTGCATAAAGAGAAAAGTTTGAAATAAAGCTGGATATAAATAACTGTAGCATAACCTCAGCACTTCAAACTCACTAAGTGTTAGGTCTGAAAGTGTAACCGATCTGAAAGAGTAAACCCTGCGGGCTCTAAGCATATAGTTAGTTATCAATGCCCATCCTTATAGCGTAGCGTATTTAACTCACATAAAAGGTTTAACTACCCCACGAGCTGCCTGGTGAACTCAGGAAGCGTCCTTTCGAATAATAATGACACAAAATGACTTCAACAAATGAGCCACTTAGCATGAACTTGTCATCAGAATAAGCCTCGCCATCTTTACCAGTTAGAGCTGTACACGAAAAGAAACCAGATTACAAGAATCCGTGACTCATCGCTCGGGTCCAGGCACGGATCTGAGGACATGAGCACATCGGGAACGTAACCGAAAACCAGGCATGGGGTCACTTCTCCCAGTGGAAGGCCAAGATGGACTCATGGCGCAGTTAAGCTTTGGCAAAGCCAACTGGTCTCTCTTATTGTTATGGGGAATGTTTAGTATTCATTTAGAGACGTTGGACGCCTTGTTCCAGCTTCCTTAGGAAACATTCCAGAACACATCAACATGTTACGTAATCTGGGAGAAGGGCCAATTTGCAGAAGAGACTGAATCAGTAAAGTTAAGCTGTACCGTCGAAAAAGAGTGTTTTGAACAGGAGTTAGGCGATGAAAATTGGTGTTCAAGGGGTGAACTAGCAAGATGTACAAAGTAAAATATAGCACAGTAGACACTTTTTTTTAGGGACTGTCTGTTTTTGTAGCATCTTTAAGAACGCGTAGGAGCATGCGTGTCTGCCTTGCAAACAAATAAGCAGGATTTTTTCATATTGCATCACTAAGGTCAAATGTAAGCACAAACTGGACACCAACCACCACAGAAAGTCGTGTTCTGCTGTGCCGTCCATGCACCCAAGGAAACGTAGTGAACAAGACAGAGCTATGCAAAATAAATATATTGGGCAGGCTGGTGGCCTGAGAAGCGTCCGTGAAGCAGGGGGCGGGGAGCCGAACCCTTTGATGTAGCTCACGGCCTGGCGGCCGTGAAAAAACAAGTAATTTAAACCATCTGTGACGACTGGTCACGTGCTCCAACTGAGGAAGATTATTTAATGAAAAGGGACTTTGTTACAGCACAAGAACATGATGCCAACTAGGAAGCTCAGGAAAGCATTGTAAAGCTCCAAATGAAACGTTGCAATAGTTCATCGGACGATAGCGCTGCGGCATCGGCTACAAAGGAGGCGCGGTTTACGATGTCTCACCGAACAAAGATAAATTTGGAAAAAAAGTAAAAAAAAATCGAAGGGTGTTGGCAAATTGACACGCATCATTCTCAATCCTAATTGAACGCCTTCTTTTATTCCAAGTAATCTCAGCAAATACGTTGTGGGACACGAAACCATGTGTTTAAGAAGCCACAGTAATTATCTGCTCTTTCTTAATAAAACTTTCATTTTCACAAGATTAAGGTTTCGCTGGATGTTACTGGTTCTGTGCCGCAGAGCTGGCGGTGCGGGGGGGGGGGGTCAGCTGTCAGAAAAAGGGCACGGAGCTTAAGACGAGTAGAGGACGAGTGCCAGAAAAAAAAGCAACGGGCCACATGTTATCGACCTCAGAAGGATGAAATGTGAAAGGGTCTAACATATTTCAAAGTTGAAAGTGGAGAATGAGTGGTGGGTAAAACGAAAAGTTTTGTTTAAAAACCATGCGCAGTGTGACAGATAAGGCATGTGTAGTCCATTGCTTTTTAAAAGTATATATTGCAAAACCTTGCCAAATGTTCACGAGTTTCTCCCAGTTGCAAAGGAGAGATAGGCGACAGGCATGTTTATTTGTGTTTGCGGGCAGTGACTGTGTGTGATCATTGCCTTTATGTGTAAGCAGCCTGTGTGTATGAGCCCAGTGTGTGTGTGAGAGTAACTTGTGTGTGTGAGAGCAGTGTGTGTCAATGCAACGGGGCTCATGTTATGGACCTTTGAAGGATGATGTTTGTGTTTGAGTGAGCAGCCTTTGATGTGCGAGCGAGTGGGAGGGAACAGCAGGGGGCGGAGAAGCAGATTGCCTTCAAGGCAGGAGGCAGGCAGAAGGCTCGGGCAAGCTCGTGCACGAGAGCACATGCACTCGTGAAAAACCTCTTTTTTGGGCTCATGGTGAAACTCTTGGTTTCACTGCTATAGACTCGTCCTATTCCAGTCCTGCGGAATGGAAATAGTCCGAGACCTAATAAACCACTATGGTTAAGGGAACACACAGTTCTGAAACAAATCTCTGCTCAGCCACTTGTAGCTATGGCACAAGCAAAAGGCAATCCACCAAGCATAGCATGCTACGTTCGAAGAGTACCAACAATTTAAATTTTTTATTTTATTTTTCTGAGGTTTATATACATAAAAAGTCAAGAACATAACACAATTACATTTTCAAACCAATTTAGAAAAATAGAGAAACATGTACCGGGCAAAAGTACACCACTATAATCAAAACATTAGGGGCAATCAGAGTTATGCACTTTTTTAATTTATAAGGCACAAGGCACTATGGAAAAGCAACAATTGGCTGTGGACGGGACCTCAGCACAGTTTTAGGCTGACTGCATTCGAACCGAGGTTGGAAACCCCTAGAAGGCAGCAGCCGCGGCCGGTAGTGGGAGTACCGGCCGGGCGGTGACGTGGGGAGGGGGAGGGGCAGGGTGGGGGGTAGCAATGTATGGATTACGGACTTTAACAGGTAAGTAAACATGAAAATAAATAAAACGAATTTCATTGTGCGCACTGCATCGCATTTGGCGATGCAGCAACTCTTCCCAAGTCAAGGAATGTTCTGATGTGGAGGTGGTGGAAGGGCCATATTTATTATTTGCACTAGCCAGTTACAGGAAGATCTCTACCCCCACATTTTCTTACAGTCCCCACTCACCTTCTTTTGCAGCATTCCCTCTTTGCCTTACTGTAAAATTTCCCAGAAGACCCTGTTTCAAGATGGCAGGTCCCAGCTGTCACTAGGCAGTTCTATCTTCAGATTTCAACCACTCATCTACCTGACAAGGTCAAAACCGGCTTTCCCTTATACTGTGGCTAGAATCTAACTGTCCATGATGGTCCTGGGGATGAATAGAAAAAACTTTCATTGGAATCTTCAAGTCAAAAGAGGCAGTGGTATAGCTGCCCTTCATTCTGCCAACTGTTGCTGTCCACTCCCAGAGAGGTAGTCCTTGCTAAGTTGTCTTCAGTAACACCCATTGTCCTTTCCTGGGCCCAGAGCTAGGGTAGTTTACTCTCCCAGGCAAATATGTGTATCATAGCTCTGGAGGTGTGAATGGTGGCATAAGTTATTTTCCTTTGTACTGTGAATAGAAAAAAACTCTCATTGGAATCTTCAAGTCAAAAGAGGCAGTGGTATAGCTGCCCTTCGTTCTGCCAACTGTTGCTGTCCACTCCCAAAGAGCTAGTCCTTGCTAAGTTGTCTGCAGTAACACCTATTGTCCTTTCCTGGGCCCAGAGCTAGGGTAGTTTACTCTCCCAGGCAAATATGTGTATCACAGCTCTGGAGGTGTGAATGGTGGCATAAGTTGTTTTCCTTTGTACTGTGACTAGGGGTGGGATGTTTAAACAGGTCTTGGGAAGGAATTTGAGAATCTCTTCCTCCTACCCCCAAGTCAAAATAGGTAGTGTTAAAGCTGTCCTTTGTTCTGCCAATGGTTCTTACCCACTCTCAGATAGCTAATCACTGTTACGCAATTGACTCCTATTAGCCGTTCCTGTGCCAGAGGCAAGCCTTAGTCCTTTGAAACAGATTTGTGAACTTTCCGAGCCAAGGCTGTTTATTCCAGCTCTGGAAGTGTGATGAGTGGAAGAACTGTTTTTAAGCCAGTTCAGACTCAGGCAGCCTAAAGTACACTTATACAAAGTTACTTTTCAACTTTTGTTATCAAAAAATGAATTTCACCATCAAGTCGGATTAAAAAACTAAGCAGGAAGTAACTTAGAAGCATTATTCTATCCTTGTCCTAAGCAAAATGAGAAAATAAAGATTTAAATCCCACCTAGGCCTAAAAAGTTTAGCCTGGCTAGATGGAATTCTTTACCGATTTGAAAGGAAACAATGGCGCTTGATTGCAGTCCGTTGCCAATCTTCAGCGATAAGTTGTTCCTTGGAAAATGATCTCAGAAAAAATTCAGAGTGAGGTTCACATGACGAAGTTACCCATAGCTGAGGCCATAAAATAAGCTGTTGACTTAGAAGCGCTGGCAAAATAAGCAGATTAGCCACGTTAGCTAAGCAAGAGTGCACTCCAGGCAAACGCTAGACGAAATTCGTAAGTTGAAAAGGAATTAAATCCAAATGTATTGCGCAGTTTCAGAAAATTAAGAGTAGGAGATGACACTGAAAGTATATCTTTAGGATCTTGAAAAATAGTTCATAAAGTAAAGGTTGAATTAATGGTCGGTCCGTGGGATGCTGACTCCGCCCGCTCGTCGCCAATTTTTTGTTGTGTCCTGGAATCATTTTGAGGAGTCCAGAGATGAGGTTTAATTAAGATTTATTCTTGTAAGAAGTTCAGCACCCAAGATCCATGCAGAGTGTTTCTCTTCATCAGCATCCATCCTGTAACTGATCAACTGGAGCTTTCAAGAGAGGAACATTCTACTTTGCTAGGCAACATATTCAATTGAATGATGCAGATTAAAACACCTAACAAGAAACATAGAAAGATACGTGTATAAATGTAATTAAAGAACACAACACTTAACCTTTGGTTTCTTCCTGTGAGGAAGGTACAGTTCCATTTGGGAGCAGTTCCTTGTATGCCAATCTAGTGAACTCTTCTAAAAAGTGTGTTATGGGAGGCAGTATTGAAGGCCGTGGGGAAGTTGAGCAGGATGAGGGCGACTGTTTTTCCTCGGTCCAGGATAATTCGAATGTTGTTGGCCGCAATGAGTGCCTTTTCCGTGCCGGGAGTCTTTCTGAATACCGACTAAGTATTGTCTAGAAGATGGTGACGTTCGAGGTGGGTTGTGAGTTGCTTTATGATGGCCTTCTCAATCATTTTGGCTGGATAAGGGAGCAGGGAGATGTGTTGGAATCTGCTCAGTTGATGCCGGTTGGCTGTGGGCTTCTTGAGAAGGGTGCTGATTTCTGTCATTTTCCATTCATCCAGGAAAGTGGCGGACGTGATGCAGGTGTTGATGATGTGGGCCAGGGTGGTGCTGATTGGTGCTATTACCAGGTTGTAGATGTGGTGGAGGTAACTATATGTCCATTGGGATCCCTGAGTGGATGGTCCGTGTGCTTGCCACTTTGTTACTTCTGGTAAGGGTTGTCCATTTTGTCAGGTGGCCATCTTGGCTGGAGGTGGGTAGGTTAGCAATGAATTCTCTGGGTTTGTGTTGGTTTGCAAAGTTGCTGTAGATGATTGCAATTTTGGTGTGGAAGAAGTTGAATAGGTTATCGCAGAGTTGTTGGGAGGCAGAGATGTTGTTGATAGTAGCTGAGGTAGAGGTGAATTCCTTAATGATCACGAAGATCTCTTTGTAGCTGTTGGAGCTTCCTTTAATGTGGGCTGGCCTGCTTGTTTGTTCTACCATGCTTGTTGGGTTGACAGGTGCAAGGGCGTCCCTGCAGTTCTTGATCCAGCTGTTGACGTTGGTGATGTTCTTGTCAAGGTTGTCTTTGGATCTAGATTGATCAATTCTGAGGGTGCTGTGCCAGTCTGCTTCTATTATTTTGCCCCAGCTGTGGCTTGGAATGCTGAACCATGACATGAGCTGTGTTAATATGGAAGTGGATGATGGAGAGGTCGGTCCAATTGAGCGACGTGGTGGAGTTGTATCTGATACTGTTGCTTCTGGTGAAAATGGGTCCAGTGTGTGTCCTACAGTGTGTGTTGGTTCTGAGATGAGCTGGATGAGTTCAGTGTTGTTCAAACTTTCGAGGAGTGCTGTGGAGTAGGGGTCGTTTTGGTCTTCCAAGTGAAAGTTGAAGTCACCAAGTAGAATGCAGGGTCTAAAGTCGATGGTGAGTGGAACGATGACGCTGATGAGGATGTTGGTAAAGGTGGCTCATGGTCCAGGTGGCCAAAAGGCGAGGGTTCTGTTCAGGGTGAAGTTTTCCAAGATTTGCATCTTGAAGTGCAGGTGTTCCATGCATGGGGTGGCATTCTCTGTGAATGTTGCACATTTTATGGTTTCCTATTAGGCAATAGCAAGTCCTCTTCCTGGCTTGTAAAGGTAGGCCTGTAGAATGATCTTGTAGCCCACTGAGATTGCCGTGACAATGTCGGGAGTAGATGAGGGATTGAGCCAGGTCTCTGTGATGAAGAGGATGTCGGGTGCATCGCTACTCAGCAGGTCCCATATTTTGATAGTGTGTTGAGAAGCATGCATGTAAATGGGTGTTGATGTGTGGGTTTGCTGTGGTGTGTGTGTTGGGTAGGGGTGTTGAGGGCATTATCAAAATTTGTGTGGGTGACTGCTGAAGAACTGGCAGTGGGTGCAGGTTAAAGTTCCTACTGTGGTTTGACAGCAGTTGAGGGAACAGCTTCCAGGGTCTAGCGACCCCTGGACTATCGCTGGGGGGTGATCAGACCAGGGTTCCTGGCACTAGGTGCGGTCCAGGCACAGATGGGTGCACACGTGCTTGCCTTTGGCGTGCCCGCTGCACATTCCTGTTGCAGTTGCCACAAAGTACGTCCTGGAAAGTGGGAGGAGTGCAGGCTGCCGTGATGTGATTTCCTGTGCTGATTAATGACGGGAAATGAAGCCTCTTACTTGAATTCTTCTGTAAAGCATCATCCTGACATGTTTTGGCTACAACTAGGCTTGTTCAGGGGTGGGGAGTGTCATGGCAAATCAACATTTAAGGTGCTCCATGCTAACATAAAAGAAGAATCACAAGAGATGCACCATGTTGGCATATTTTTGGCTATGCCATGTTACTGTACGGTTTTGTTCCAATGTTCTAATTAATCGTGTATACACCACGATCGAGATTGGAACACCATATTCAATATTACATGATCTGTTATTAATATACCACAGTACACTGCAGCATTCCAGTTCTGCATAGTGCTTCAGTCCATATCATTGTAATATGTAGATAATGTGCTCCTGCTGAAACTCCACGTTATATACATACATAACACTACATAATGTAAGTTGGCCAAAGTCCATTGAACCCTCATGATTCCACTTGGAGAGAAAGCTCCAAGCTTAGTCCATCTTGCCACAGTGAGCATTCTATATAGCACTACTTCACAAGCGGCTGTTGTCAGACCATGTAGACAAGCAATAACAGCACATTTAATTATCCATATATCTATAGCGCCATTGTGAATGGGGATACATCCTAATTTTTTAATTTAACAGTCTTCTGTCAGTATGTAGTTTGGTTACACTCTATCAAACATCTTGTCTGTCTGTTAAGATTGTTTTAGTGTCATCCCCTCCAGATAACAATACCTGTGTCATAAATAGTTTTCTAACTGTTCTATACATACATTCCGAAGCATAATTTTCCTTGGCACTAAATTCAATGTATATTAGTGAGTGATATGACTGTCTAGTCAATCTTGGCCAAGAGGGATGCAATATAGGTGACAAAGTTCTGTTGGCATAAACATAATAAGCAAAATGCCAAATATATCTCAATGTACATGTTTCTAGGGTGCCGTCCTAAACAGGGTTAATGGCATGCCACATCTTAGGTATCTCATTTGCTCTGAAGATAACAGTGAAACATTCATGGCCCTTCAAAATCATGTCTCCAGGTTTAGTAGTAATACTCAATAATTGTACAGATTATGTTGTGCTACTCTGAAATAGATCACTAGCAATCAACAGTTCTAGCTGTGTGTAATAGAAATGTATTGCTACTTTTCAAATGCAGTCATGCCCAAATTGGTATGTCCGTGTGGCCACCCATTTCAGCCTTCGCAACCACTACTGGAAACATAACATTGAAAATAAAATAAAATGGTGTGCATTAGTGGTGTAGAGGAGAAATATGTCAAAGCTCTTATAGTATCATGAAATCCTGAAATCCTACCATGTGGGCACACTATTCTATTTCTCCTCCTGTCAATAGAGATTAACGAGAAAAAATATGGTATATTCAGCAGTTAAAGCATGTATGGGAGATGGGAAAAAGGAAGATGTGAAACCCTTCTCAATAATATTTGTACAGAAAAGTAGACAGTCTGCAGTGGCACTCTTGTTTTGGATCAACATACCAAATGGTAATACATCTGATTGCACTTTGATAAGAGTGTAAATCCCCAAATGAACTATTAGCCATACTCTCAGGAGACAAATCTGAAGGCAGTAGCCATCGACCAGAGAGCAGCCAGGAACTTGGTGGGCTGCTCATCAACTAACCATACCCAAGTGTAACGATCTGATCTTTGTTTGTGCATCTGTAAAAAAAAGAGGCTTAAAACACTTATTAACAATGTAAAAATGCATTGCCAAAGCCAATAGGTCTCACAATGGCTTTTCTTTTCTTGTTATATTATATACCGATCTGAGCTGGATTGGTAAATTTGGGGTCGATTAGGATGGCGGTGAATCCGCATCCTCCGGGCCGGTGGAAGCCACCACCGGCCCGGAGGATGCGGATTCACCGCCGCGGTCCCTGTAAACACCACCCGCCAGATTAGGATGGCAGTGGGATCAGCGGCGGACGGCAGGTCCGTCCGCCGCTGATCCGCAGGGTGTAGCCTGCTATTTGGTGGCGGTATCTGCAAGACACCGCCAGCCAAATTAGGAAGCGTGTGTAAACATGCTTTTCCGCGGCGTTTTTTTCCACCGTGGAAAAGCATGTGGACCTTTGCTTCTGGGGGGCCCTTGCGGGCCCCCAGGGTGAAGGGGGGTGGGGGTGCACATGGGGGGTACCTATGGTACCCCCCTGCATTTGCATGCATTTTTAACATTGCGGTGGGTGCTGCTTGAAGCAGCACCCACCGCAATGTTAAAGATACAGGATGTGACCACCACGGTGGCGGTCACATCCTAATTGGCATGGAGGGAACGCCGCTGCCCTTGCGGACGGTCCCTCCACCTCGGGGGTGGCGGACGGATGCAAGTCCGTCCGCCATCCTAATCGGCCACCTATTTGGGGATTCTGGAATGCCCAAAAAAGCTAACTAAAGCCAAGAAAACGATTTTTAAGAACAGAGGCACACAATTGTGTGCTCTTCTGCCCAAGTCAGGAGCCACCTCCGCCAGTACTGTGGGAATCACGCCTGCCCTCCTAACCTCCAACTCTCTGCTGTGGGGGCAAAAAGAAACAAACCTCCCTTACCTGTCCAGCGCAGATGCTGCTTCTTCCCCAGGCAGTTATGCTTGGGCAGGTCACGGGTGAGCACAGGAGGGGGGGCAGGAAGAAAGTCAACATGGACAACGGGGAGGTGGGGCAGGGGCAAAAGGAATACAGACAACAGGATGGGGCAAAAACAAGAAGACAACATGGACAACGGGGAGGGAACAAAGGGAATAAGGATCACGGGAGGGGGCGAGAAGAAAGACAACACGGACAACGGGGTGCGGGCAAGAGCAAAGGGAACAGAGACAACTGGAGGGGGCGGTAACAAAGAAAATAGGAATAAAGGGAGGGGGCAGGAAAACAGACAAACCGACAACGGGGGAGGGGGCTGGAGCAAAGTGAACAAGGACAATGGGAGGGGGCGGGAGGAAAGTAAAAGACAACAGGAATTTCCTAAAGAAGCCGAAGCAAAAGAAAATGTACTGCAGGTACCAAAACATATAGTCAGTATCGAAAGGATCCATGCAGCAGGAGCAAACACCAGGGCAGAAACAAAACAGCTACAAGGCGGGACAAATGTACTCTATCCTCGAACCAAAACTATGGAATTGATAAAGGTGGACTAAGTTCCAATCACTGATATTGCTGACTTTATTGCTGCAGCTCTTAATGAATCGAATGTGCTTGAGATTTTGAGAGTGGTTTTAGGAGGATTTAGTCGGTCCAATCTTAATACAGTCTACAAGTGTAACTGCTGTTTGTAATGTTTTTCGTGTATAACCCCTTTCTCTGAACCTGGCTACCATGTCCTGTTTTTCTTTCTGAAATGTGAGGCCAATGCTGCAGTTACATTTAGCTCACAATAGTTCCCCAAAAAGTATCGGGGTTTGTGGGTGACTACTGCGGAAATGCAGTAAAGAATTGGATGCCGTACTTGTTCTGAAAAGAATAGTGCAAAGTTTTGGGCCAGTGGTATGGATCATGAGGTCTAAGAATTCTGCCTCTTCTGTGCTAATGTTGTAGGTTAAATGTAATTTCAGACTGTTATCATTTAGTCCTTCAATTAATATTTTGTAAGGTTTTGTGAGCTCTTCCAGATGACCAGAAGATCGTCTATGTAATGAGTCCACATTACAACATGATTGTCATATAGGTAAGGAGTACTCGTAACCTACTCCTCCCATCAGCCCAGGAATAAATTAGCGCAGCTCAAGAAGAAGTAGGTACCCATCCAGTGCTTAATTTGTAAAAAACGTAGTGCTGGGGCCCTCGACAGGAGGACACTAGAGCTTGCACTATCCATTGCCCCTGGCAGCACTGCCAATGACCGCACCAACACACTACTAATCATCACACTCTTAAAAGTGTGACAATTCGTACTATTATGGGCCCCCAAAGCTATAAGAATGGCTTTGGAGGCAAATAATAATAATTTGAAATGTAAATTGAAATAATAAACAGAAGTTGTTGTGATCATACCTAAATTGACAGACAACACTACCATGTGGCAGACAGTCACAAGCCCCAGTGCTGGCAATTAAGTGCCGGTGCTGAGCCCCGGAAAGCACCGGCACAAATTAAGCACTGTCCCCATCTGTGCACTATGGACTTCCCTGTATACACATTGTTGACCATAAAGACATTATTCTTCAGACAAAAAGCAATCAGGCCAAGTAGCATTTCAGTGTGGAACAGGTATGACAGTGACCTTGCACTTGAAAAATGTCTGCATACTGCAATGCCCAAATCATGTGTTGTGCTTGTGTGCAAGCTATTAACATCCAGTTTAGAGTCACTTTCCCATTTGATATAATCAATAATCCTAAGGAAATCTTTGCAACTAGAATCATGGGTGTTCATATACACACATATATCTAAATATATATTCTGTAAAAATATATAAAAACAATAATTAAACCATGTTCAAATATATTTCATTTAAAATATTGACAGTAACATAAAGTTAAAATGAACCTACATACATAAAACAAACAAAAACATCTAAACGAATTTAAATTTTACAATGATGCTCTGCAAATATTTAATGCTTTAAGGTAAATGTACAGATAATATATATGTATATATTTATATACACATATATATATTAAAAAGAAATAGCAACTAATTAAATTAATAGCATTAATAGAAAAATCATTTTAAATAAGAAAATATTGTTTTAAAAATAACACAAACATTTTAATAACATGATATTAAAAAAATAAAAATTGCAGTTAACCAACAATTGGAAAAATAACTAATACAACTCCAATTAAGAAAAATATAATAGGAAAAAACGTTATACCTAGCACGCATTACATTTACTAATATCACTCCAATGTACAGAAAACTAGGGAAACTATTGGGGCCTGATTCACAAAGGTACATTTAGACCTGTAGTCTAAGCTTAGATCTGAAATCTCAGGCTCCAATTCACAAAGGTAAACTTAGACCTGAATTCTAAGTTTACCTTACTGAATTGGGCACTTGGGCGCCAGGTCTAGGCTTAGACTTCAGGTCTAAACGTAGACTTCAGGTATAAGTTTACCTTTGTGAATTGGCCTCACATTTACTGTTCCCTTTTCAATCTAACCGACAATTGGGAAAGTGTTGGACTGCTGAGGGGTTTGATTTGCTATTCCCACTCTAGTTTAAGTAATGATAATGAAGGTGTTGGACTTTATAGGTGTTAGATTTACCATTCCCACTCCAATGTAAGCAATAATAGGAAAGGTGTTGGACTTCAGAGAGGTTAGATTTACTATGCCCATTCCCGTCTAGGAAACAGTAGGGAAAGTGGTGGACTTCGGAAGCTTTACATGTACTATTCCCACTCCAGCCTAAGCAACAGTAATGAAAGTGTGAAAGTGTTGGACTTCAGAGAGGTTAGTTTACTATTCCTACTCCAAACTAAGTAACAGTAGGGAAAGTGTTGGACTTCAAATATCATTATTAAATACACTTCTAAAAAAAATATATTTCATGTATTAATTATCAATTAAATACTTAAATAACTAAAATATTAATTGAAAAACAATTTCAGTTTAAAATAACTTCAGACTTATTCTCCGACAAACCCAATTACCTGCGACTAAAATATAAATTACTAATTAAATTATAAAAAGTAAAACATACATTACAATCATACAATTAAACTCAAATTAAACAATTCACATGGTTTTTTACAAATTAAATATTTAATTTACAAACAGAAATTAATGACTATTAAAAATCAATTTAATTAACTTGCCACCGTATTTGACTCAACAAACTGCTACTACATATAAAGTACTAACTAAATTTAAAGGAAATTAAGTCACACGTTTAAAATTCCAAACTATGCTTACATTTACGTATTATGATTATTCTGATAAAACTACCTTCTGAAATTAATAATACTAATATATATGAAAATAATAAAAAAAAAGTGTTATTTATTACAACCTTATTAAAGTAAATAATTTTAAATATAAGAACACTCTTAAAAATGATATAGTTTACAGAAATAAACATTTTTCTTACCTTTCATATTGTTTTTCACTATATTTTTCTAAAGGCGATAATTTTCCTACGATATTTATGTCACATGATATTCTGGAATCAATATTATTGTTATTCACAATTTGGGGCTTTGGATGTCTGAAGCAGAAGAGTCTTTCAATTTGGTTGTGTATCATCAGTATATTGGTAGATTTTGATGCAAGATGCTCAATTTAGCATTTGTAGATGTCAGCGGACAGTATGGTGCACTTGGGGACTCTTCAGGTGATTGAGCTCAATTGGGACCTGTAGATGCCCATGTGAATGAACTTTTGCTGGTTGTAAAGGTAGGAAGAGAATCCAGTGAAGTACATTGCCATGAATCTAATTCGAGACTCCAGGGTTTGGATTACGGTGAGATGGTTCACACCATCAGATGAGGGGTCCAGCAATATCAGGAGGCAGTGGTCATCTTCCTTTATGGTCAGGAACTCAGCATTTGCAATGTGTATGGTAGTGGTCTCCATGCTGAAGCATTATTTGAAGCTTATAGGATTGTCATATAGAAGATGTATAGCATTGATGTGATCTTGGAGATGAGGATAGTCTGCTTTTTTGGATGACATTTTCAATAAAGGTTGGGTGAGTGATGACCAGGTAGGTTGCAAGATCATCAGGGTCTAGTGTAAGTTTCTTTAGGAGTCAGAGAATCTAGCTTGTCATGATAACCATGATTCTCCGATGAAGAGGTCATAAAGTTAGTTAGAGGTGATGAGGTCTGCAATGTCTGTTGCATGGAGTACTACAGAGCAAACAGTAATAAGCATGAGTTTTTATGTGTGTTCAGTAGCTTGAGGATTTGTGGGAGTTAGTGAAATATTTGCAAGATTGGGTCGTTGTGGTGTGTGATTTCTTTGTGAGTGTTTGGGTCATCTAGGTCTGGGTATGATTGTGGGGATTGGCAGTACAATATGCTGGTTTTAAGATTGGGTCTTTGTGCTGTGCAAATGTGTTGTGAGGGTTTTATTAATTTATGCCAGGGTATGATTGTGGGGATTGTCAGTACGAGGTGCTGGGTAAAACACATGATTAGATCTTACTTTCTAGGTTTCAGTGGAACATCGGTTCTGACCCAGGGCCCTTCCTATTCCTAGCAGGCACAAACAGGCAATGCCCTTATCTGTATCCAACCTTTACTGAGAACATGCAGGCAATTGGACACTCTGAGGCATTGATTTTAATATGGAGCTCTGTATTTTCTTTTTTAAGGGAGGCATGAGCTGATGCTAATTGATTCTGTATCTATGCAATGTTTGATACCAGAATTTAAATCGCTTGAGAATTGTGAAGGCACATTTGTGAGATCTCAACCTCCTTGCCATAATCAAGTGTTGCCCCTACCACAGTTCTGACAATTGTCTGCGTGATCCTCTAAAAAAGTATGACAGACTGCACTTATGAGTCCAACTGTAACGCTTAAAGTTCTGTTTCTATATTTTATTACTTGTGGACACATGTTTTTGGAATGAAGATGATCGGAGGCATGACCTCTCATAGAATCAGAATAGTAAATTGACTCTGACTCTAGACGAGGGAAGTGTTATCCATGATACCATAGTGGTTTAAGTGTGCTTCTTTGGTTGCTCTGCAGCACAGTTTAAATATAATTTGTATAATGATTATGACCCCAAGGTTCCATGCTCCGTTACTGAAGTTAGCGATCTTTCAAAGGATCCCGGGCTTTCAAATGGCACTTACAGTTTTCCTAGGCATCTCCAGAGCAAAAGCTATGCCTAATGCCAAGAAGGTGTAGCCAATTGAAATGCATCAATATTTTCGCTATCCAAAACAATGAATCAAGCCCTTGTAAAGTTTTGTTTAGTTATTATACAGATATTTCACCTGAACTGGGGAAAATGAACATAAGCTACAGAGGAATCAACCTAAACCACAGGACACTTCACAAGGTCCAATATTTGTCTCCGGAGCTATTGAATTTGCAAGTTAGGAAAGATCAGATCAAGGTTTAGTCATTCTTAATAAATATACCTGCAGATTCTTGTTTACTGCCATTTGGCCAATATGTCAATTAATATTGATAGATTCAATAATAGCAATGCTGAAGCTCTAAACTCATCCAAATGCTGTAATTGTCAACATTTGCATTACTCTATTACGCTTAAACCATTATTGACAGTTCCCCAGGCTCTGCCAACTTTCCTTGTTTTTCTGATGTTCATCGATAACCCGGCACCCTATCATTTTTGAATGTCTGCAGTGTCATCGATTCTTCCATGAAAAAATATGTTATTTGTGTGTGTCAAGATGTGTGTTTTAAGAAACCATATCTTACACTGGTGATAAAAGGTTGAGTTTTATTATTGTTCTTACTAACTCCATCATCAATGTAAACGTTGAAAATCTCTCAAGACTACGGGTTCAACTGCTTTGATTCCACTTTGTTTAGCTACTTTTCATCTAATTACACATTTGTGTAACACTTTTATTTATAGATCTGAAATTCCTTTAAGTCTTCCACTTTTCATATCTTTTGACATGCAACCTGCGAACCACTTTATACTTTTGATTCTTCAGCCGATTTGTCTTGTGTCTATTTTGAGCTGATTACGCTTCATTGTAAACCACCTTCCTGTCTATCTTGTTTTGTCCATGGGGTTTTACGTTAGAAGCAGCAAACGTATCTTTAATGTAGATTATAGTGCCATTAAATTACCTTACTATCTTAAAATGTCTAATACGTTTGACTGTGAGTAATGGTACCTTAGCCTCCCAGAATTCTATGTATTAGGAAGATTAAATGCAACCAGCATGTTATTTGTCCATAAAAATGTACATTATGATAACATTATATTTTAAAATTAACCTAGCAAATGGTCCTAGCAATGTTCACCATTTTCTTATAAGAAAATTGCTAAGTAAACCAACAATCAAACACTCATGTGTTAATGCCGCTTATATGTTCCTCTTTTGTAAGTCACAATTTAAGCATGCTTGTTTTGCAAGAGAAATCATTATCTTATTACAGTGCAAAGTATGAATGTTCTAATATCCACGATATCAACATCTGTTGTACTACAACTCATTTAGAGGCTTCCATTTCTGTTTTGTGAATATTGAGCAAAATATTTGTTTCAACATTCCTGCATTTTCTCTTTTTCCACCTGTCTGTCCCCTTTTTCATTGATGGCTCATACACTATATTTCACCATTCTTTAATTACATAGTTTATTTATTTATGTTGTGTTATAAGCATCTGTTTAGTGCAATTTTCTCCTTTTGCTCTTTTAAATTCTTGTTAACACGAGTTAAGATAGTCTGTGGACATCGTATTTGATTATCCTTTATATTGCTTGACAGTGACTCATATTGGATAATAACTGTCTAGATCCTGTCATGAATGTCTATAGTGCATTATATGTATGTGTGTTGTGCTGGCAGAATTTTCTGACAGACTTTATTGTTTGTTTACTCTGCTGGTGTGCATTTTTCTAGTTGGATTGCCTATCCATTTAGAAATCATTATTTTTTTTACTTTAGAATAATTTTATGTATATGGCACAAAGGAAGCAGAGGCTTCTTGGTGCTGTAAAATAACACAACTGATAGAACAAAAAAGCTACAACCAATCAGGATAGACACAAATAAAGCCTAAACCAATACACAAGCAGGGATACAGAAGAAATACACAAGGACTAGGGTTTACTGGCTTATGAAACCTTAACAAGTATCTCAATGCAACAATGCAAGGAAGAATGAAATCCATTCCATACCTTGAGCACCACTGCAGAGCCTGCCCTATCACCTAAAGCAGCTGTTCTGGTTTTTGGGATTCCTAAAGCAAAAAGATGGTAAGCCTGCAGCTGTTGTTGCTATCTATGCAATCCTAAGACAGCCTTCACAAAATCCAGGGTCAATTGGTAAAGAAGAAGCTGATCTGCAGCATTTTCCACCAGTTGTAAACAGGCCAGTAACTTTACAAAATAACTCAGACAAAGAGACTTGTCAGAATCCATCAGGACTATAGTTCTGGTGTTTGATGGCGTAAAGACATCAAGGACAATGTCCCCTTTAAAGTTTATATTTGCAGGAAGCAACTGCTGGTCAGTTTGGCCGTCTAGGTTTACAGGTATATCCTTCTTGTAAGAAAGTGGGTTACTGATTGAGTGTCAGAGTCCACTTGCCTTTCAACTCTATCCTCTCGAAGACTTGCACAGGAACAGAAGATGCTAGCTTCCCGACTCCCACTTCCAACCAATCAGAATCAGAATTATATCATGACTCTAACTGATTAGACAGGGGGAAGGGGGAAATTGGATAAAATAACAAAAGAGAAACAGAAGAGACTGGTCCTGATCCTCTGGAGTTCCGTTGGAATCTTCAATCAGCTTGTCAATCAGCTTCTCAAAGAACCCTAGGAATACTAAGCATATACATTACAATAATTTCACTATACCTATGAACTACTCAGGTTTCCTTTTTACTATTTCTAGGAACACCTACCCAGGAATCAGTAACGACCTGCTGCTCTTCTATACTGAAGTGTAGTTTGGAGTGGTCTGTCTATTCTGTGTTTCCAGATAACAGGTCTATCTCCTAACTTCTGTAAAATAATACATTGTTATTGTTTTCTGCTCTATACTCAGTAATTGTACTAAATTATATTCTACTTGTTCTCTCTACCTCCCAGTGTTATCTTAACGTTGTCCTTATATTTTTCTTCTATATAAGGTGCTTTCTCCTGAATAGATGAATTAATCTCATTCATTCCCTTCAGGAAGGTTTTCTTTTCTTCTCCTTGTAAGCTCCTTTAACTGGTACTGAAAACCTCTTTAACACTGTCACTATCTCTTTCTAGATAATGCTTGAAGTCTTCTGCCTAGCACTGGTTCAGCAGACGAATTACAACAATAGTGTGGAAGTCTTTACTTCATTTAAACTGTTCTCGTATTTTCCTTGTATTGGTAACGTTGCTTAATTAATATACACAGTCACTTGAATTTGAACAGATAACAGAAACCTCCCACTTAGCTCTGAATTTCTTCTCTGCTCCAGACGAGTCTCTCTCTCTCTCCCTCTCCGCCTTCTGTGGATTGTTGACAAGAATTCTTAGCTCTGGGTCATGGTTCCTCGCCGACACACCGTTTACTGAGCTCAAGTTTCTCCTTTGAAACGAACTCTGCTTTAAACACTCTGCAACCCTTTTGCCGTGGAGACACTCCAAGGTCAAGGCAGCGAAGATTAAATAAACACCTCGCTGACTAGAAACGTTTCTTCTTAACTTAGTTTTCTAGGACACTCTCTCAGACGCGACCTCTGTGACCGGATTCCTCAGTGAAGTGCGCAGTTCCGAAGGGGCACGCGCTGCACCTGGACTCCAAATCACGCGCTGGAAGAGGCTAGACTGCTAACCTAGCATTCCGCGCATTCCACAAACGGGACCACGAGATGCCTTGGCTAGCGCTCCATTTTCTTGTTTTAAAACATAATGAATCTGCATCAAGCTTACTGGGAGGAGGGATCCTGACAGTACCCCCCACCAAGGAGGGTCCTCCCGGTCTAGGTTTGGTAGGATTTCTTTGGTGAAAGAGACGCACCAACCTAGGAGCATGAACATCTGACTCTAACTCCCAAGACCTTTCCTCTGGCCCATAGCCTTTCCAGTCCACTAGATAGTACAGTCTTCCTCTAGCAAATTTGGAATCCAAAATTTCCTTAACCTCAAATTCTAATCCCGTTTCCAACTGAATTGGTGGTGGAACTCCTTCTTTCCGCAACCCTACAACTGATTTCTTTAATAAGGAGACATGGAAAACTGGGTGAAATTTTTGTTTCAAGGGCAAAGTCAGTTTAAAGGTTACTGGATTGATCTGTTCTGCAATGGGATACGGTCCTATGAACCTAGGCTGAAACTTTCGACTCCCCTTTAGTCGAAGATTCTTAGTATTTAACCAGACCTCATCACCTACTTCCAAATTTGGGGAATCTCTCCTTTTCTTATCAGCATACTTCTTATACTTGCTTTTAGCCTGCTCTAAATTCTTAGATGCATCTTTTTGTACCTGCTGTAAGTGAGTTACTAAATCCTGAACTGCCGGGACTGAGATGTGAACATTCTGCACTGTGGAATTCGGGTGTTTGCCATAGTTCAAATAGAATGGTGAATAACCGGTGGACACATTCTTTGCGTTATCATAGGCAAATTCTGCAGTCCATAAATAGTCCAACCATTCTCCACCCTGCTTCAACGTAAATAACCTTAAATACTGCTCTACTTCCTGGTTCACTCGTTCAGTTTGTCCATCAGTCTCTGGGTGAAAACTGGTGGAAAAACGTGTCTCGACCCCAAGCCTCTTCATAAAGGCCTTCCAAAAATGAGACACAAATTGAGTTCCTCGGTCCGATATCATGACCTCAGGAATTCCATGTAATCTCACCACCTGTGCACTATAATGAGCTGCTAACTGCCTAGCGGTTGGGGTTCCTTTCAAAGCTACAAAATGCGCCATTTTGGTGTATGCATCCACTTCCACTAAGATGGTATTAAACCCTTGACAAGTGGGAAGGTCAGTTATCAAATCTAAGGTGACCGTGTGCCAGGGAGAAGGGGGATTGGGCAAGGGTTGTAGTAATCCCTTAGGTGCTTGCCGTTCTGATTTTCCCTGCGCTCAAATCTCACATGTCTTTACATATTGCTCAATGTCCTTGTTCATGTGTGGCCACCAATACTTCCTTTTAACTAAATCCACTGTCTTCAGTTCACCCTTGTGGCCTGCCAACAGATGATCATGGCATTCTTTCATGGCTTGTCTCTGTAGTGTGAAAGTGGGTACATACAAGGCTTCAGTCTGATATGGTAATAAGTCAATGATTTCTCTTCCATCTCCTTGTTGCACCCACTCCAGCATTTTCTCGGGCGACATGACTTGGACAATTTGTTCTTTTACGCTCAAAGAATCTACTGCGCCGATGATTTTTGAATTGGGAATGATTGCTTGTGTCTTAATTTCCCCTTTTTCCTCTCCTGTACCCATTCGGGACAAGGCGTCTGCCTTTCCGTTCTGAGCTCCCGGTCGGTAGGTAATGACGAAGTCGTAGTCGGCGAAATACAATGACCAACGAAGTTGCCGAGGTGTCAAGGTCCTGGCTGATTTTAAAAACTTCAAATTACGATGGTCAGTGTAAACTGTGACTACATGATGGGCTCCCATTAAGTAGTGCCTCCATTCTTTGAAAGCGTCCTTTATTGCTAACAGTTCCATCTCGGTTATTGTATAGTTGATCTCTGCTGGGGTCAATTTCCGTGAACGGTAGGCCACAGGGTGTAGTTGACCAGTTTCCTTATTCCTTTGGGAAAGTACACCTCCCACAGCCAAATCTGAAGCATCCACAGCCAAATCTGAAGCATCCATTTCTACATAGAAGGGCTCAGATGGGTCTGCATTAAAAAGGATCGGAGCTGAAGTAAATTAATCTTTTAAGGCCTTGAATGCTGATTCTGCTTCCTCGGACCATTCAAATTGTACTCCCTTCCTCAGCAGTCTAGTGAGAGGAAGGATTCGCCGAGAGAACTCGCTAATGAACCTTCGATAGAAGTTTGCAAAACCGATGAATGCTTGCACTTCTTTTACACTAGTTGGAGACTTCCATTCCAGCACAGCCTGAATTTTCCGCTTGTCCATGTGAATACCTGACTGCGAGATCACAAAGCCCAGGAACTCAACTTCTGTAACGTTAAAGGCACATTTTTCCAGCTTGACAAACAACTTGTTTTCTCTCAGCTTCTGTAGAATCTTTTGTACTTGATTCCGATGTTCTTGTGCATCAACAGAGTAGATCAAAATATCGTCAATGTAAACTATAGCACATTGATCTATGTATTCACTGAGAACATCGTTTATGAAATGCTGAAAAGCAGCCGGGGCATTGCACAGGCCATAGGGCATCACCTGGTACTCGAACAATCCAAAACGGGTTCTAAACGCCGTTTTCCATTCATCCCCAGCTCTTACTCGGATGAGGTGGTAAGCCCCTCTTAGATCCAACTTCGTGAATATCCGTGCCCCTTTCAACTGATCTAACAAGACGGAAATGAGGGGAAGCGGATACCTATTCTTCTTGGTTATTCGGTTGATTGCACGATAGTCAATGCAAGTCCTCAACTCGCCTTCTTCCTTCTTCGGTACAAAGAATAGAGGCGAGGAGACTGGGGATTGAGAAGGACGAATGAATCCATTTGCTAAATACTTGTTAAGGTACTCTTTTAAATGATCATGCTCTTTTTCGGTCAGAGCATAAACCCGACTGCACGGCATATTCACCCCTGGTTCAAGGTCTATTTTACAATCATAGACACGATGCGGTGGTAACTGTTCCGCTTCCTGCTCATCAAACACATCTTTAAAATCTTGATATTCCAGGGGTATTGACTGGGTATTGATCACGCACACCGTTGCATCGGCTGAACATAAGGCTTGGGCTGGATTTTCCGTTTGGTTTCCAAAACAATTGTTCCTACAATAATCTGAAGTCATTTCTATGGTTCTGGCAGCCCAATCTATAGTTGGATTGTGCTCAGTGAGCCAAAGAAGTCCAAGAATCAGCTGAAACTGAGGTGCGTCGATCAAATAAAAATTAATGTCTTCTCGATGACCATCCTCTCCAATCAACTGCACCAATTCCGTGTGACTTACTATAGGCCCAGAAGATAAATTCGTCCCATCGATGGCTCTGACTGGTTCACTCTTATTTTTAGCTATGGCTCTCAATCCTATCTTGTTTGCGAATTTCAGGTCACAAAAGTTTCCCGTTGCCCCTGAGTCAACCATAACTGTTATGCCTTCTCGCACTTCTTGACGAAACTTGATGGTCATTGATAATATGATATGTGGGGAAGACGACTGCAGGGTGTTTGCCAATTGGTGTTCTTGTGGAGTTGATTCTTGACTCAACTCCTTCTACAGGTGGTGCAGCTAGTTTTCCTTCGGCTTATAGGATCCTTTGGGTTTCTCTGGACAATTTCTCACAAAATGTCCGCTTGAACCACAATACATGCATAAATTGCTGGCTCGTCTTTTCTCTTTTTCTTCCTTAGTAAGCGGTCCCCTTATCGTTCCGATTTGCATTGGTTCTGAGCCGCTGTATCCTTCTGCACCTTTACCTGGTTCAAACTTTGCTCTATCAAAACGGGGTACAGTGCTCCGAAGCTCACGTCTTCTTTCACCCTTCCGTTCCCCTTGACGAAAATCCAATTCTAATACTAGATCTATTAGGGCAGATATCTCAGTAGATCGATTTGGTATTTGTGCCAGCCCATCTTTTAATTCATCTCGTAAGCCACGATAGAATATTGCAGTTCTTTTACTTTCTGGCCAATCAGTCTCCATAATTAACTTGTTAAATTGGGCCAAATACGCCACTATGTCTCTATTGCCCTGTTTCAGATCCAACAACTCATTGTCCACTGCCTGGGAGATTCTTCTTCGGTCGAATATTCGCAAAAATTCTTTTTTAAACTCATCATAGTTCTGTAGAAGAGGGTCATCTCTAGATACCAAGGGCATTGACCATGCGGCCGCATCTCCACTCAAATACGATAAGATGAATGCCACTTTAGATTGTGCGTCAGGGAAGATGGAAGGGCGACACATAAAGTGCAAGGAACATTGTGTGATGAACACCTGTGCCTTCTGTGGATCCCCATTAAACCTCTCTGGTGCCACTAGGGGTATGACCGGAGACAAGGAATGTATTAACTGTGTGGTTAGTCTACTAGTTTCCCCCGTAGATGTTATGGGAGTCTCCCTATTTCTTGAATGTGATGGCCCAACTCGCTGCGCTAACTCTGCGGTTTCTTTTCTGGAGTTTATCACCTCTTGTCTCAGTCTTTGGTTTTCTTCTTTTACCGTTACCAACTCCTTTTGTATTGTATCTAAAACCACCCCCAGAGTCTGCAAATTAACTCCCTCAACCATTCTGTTCGGGTGCAAGTTTACAACGTGGGCACTTCACTCTGTCAGAGTCCACTTGCCTTTCAACTCTATCCTCTCGAAGACTTGCACAGGAACAGAAGATGCTAGCTTCCCGACTTCCACTTCCAACCAATCAGAATCAGAATTATATCATGACTCTAACTGATTAGACAGGGGGAAGGGGGAAATTGGATAAAATAACAAAAGAGAAACAGAAGAGACTGGTCCTGATCCTCTGGAGTTACGTTGGAATCTTCAATCAGCTTGTCAATCAGCTTCTCAAAGAACCCTAGGAATACTAAGCATATACATGACAATAATTTCACTGTACCTATGAACTACTCAGGTTTCCTTATTACTCTTTCTAGGAACACCTACCCAGGAATCAGTAACGACCTGCTGCTCTTCTATACTGAAGTGTAAATTGGAGTGGTCTGTCTATTCTGTGTTTCCAGATAACAGGTCTATATCCTAACTTCTGTAAAATAATAAATTGTTATTTTTTTCTGCTCTATACTCAGTACTTGCACTAAATTATATTCTACTTGTTCTCTCTACCTACCAGTGTTATCTTAACGTTGTCCTTATATTTTTCTTCTATATAAGGTGCTTTCTCCTGAATAGATGAATTAATCTCATTCATTCCCTTCAGGAAGGTTTTCTTTTCTTCTCCTTGTAAGCTCCTTTAACGGGTACTGAAAACCTCTCTAACACTGTCCCTATCTCTTTCTAGATAATGCTTGAAGTCTTCTGCCTAGCACTGGTTCAGCAGACGAATTACAACAATAGTGTGCAAGTCTTTACTTCATTTAAACTGTTCTCGTATTTTCCTTGTATTGGTAACGTTGCTTAATTAATATACACAGTCACTTGAATTTGAACAGATAACAGAAACCTCCCACTTAGCTCTGAATTTCTTCTCTGCTCCAGACGAGTCTCTCTCTCTCTCCCTCTCCGCCTTCTGTGGATTGTTGACAGGAATTCTCAGCTCTGGGTCATGGTTCCTCGCCGACACACCGTTTACTGAGCTCAAGTTTCTCCTTTGAAACGAACTCTGCTTTAAACACTCTGCAACCCTTTTGCCGTGGAGACACTCCAAGGTCAAGGCAGCGAAGATTAAATAAACACCTCGCTGACTAGAAACGTTTCTTCTTAACTTAGTTTTCTAGGACACTCTCTCAGACGCGACCTCTGTGACCGGATTCCTCAGTGAAGTGCGCAGTTCCGAAGGGGCGCGCGCTGCACCTGGACTCCCAATCACGCGCTGGAAGAGGCTAGACTGCTAACCTAGCATTCCGCGCATTCCACAAACGGGACCACGGGATGCCTTGGCTAGCGCTCCATTTTCTTGTTTTAAAACATAATGAATCTGCATCAAGCTTACTGGGAGGAGGGATCCTGACATTGAGTGGTATTTGTGTCCTTCTCAAGTAATATGCCCAAACTCTTGTCAGGTCAGTCCTTGGTAGCTACGGCACAGAGATGCCAGGCCTACCTAATGGAAAATATGTCACGTATTAAGCAGGTCCAAAACAGTTAAAAAGTCAAACACAACACTATAAAAACCTCAAAATCAATTTAGAAAATTAAAGAAAAATGTAATCAGAAAAATTACACAAAATTGATTACAATCTAATAACGGCAACTGGAAACATAAATGTACATTTATTTTCCATCAAAAAGTTTCAATAAATGGTATACTATCCATATGTGCATTTGGCAAGTTTCAATGTGCAAGTTAAGGCCGACCGTGGTGCACTGGGTAGCAGTTATGCTCAGTAGTTTGACCTGGCCAAAGACTTTACCTTTGTACTACGGGCTTGATTTACAGTTTTGTAGATGGGTTAATTTGTCAGAACATGATGGATATACTGTGTGCCTTATTACAAATGTCTGACAATATAATGCACTTGAAATAAGGACAGTCTATCTATCACATTTCGTTTGGAGTAATCTGTCTGCAAACCTCTAGATAAGGCCTTTAGACTTTGTTCTGGAGTCCAATATCCACCAGTGGGGCTAAGCTGAATGCTGTGTCTTACAAAGTCCTCTCAAATGCTGATGCATGTTGGAGAACGTCCAGCTGAAGCGATTGATTTTGATGGAAAAAGCTCAGACTGGGCAAATGCAAATTATGGGTCTGCTGAAGTCCTCTTGTACACTGGATACCTAGAGTGTCTCTGACTTGTCCTGATTTCTATGTTTGGGCTTACCACATTTTTGGAGCTCAATTTTCATCAGCAGTAGAAGCTGGGAAGCTATAGCTGGGCAGGGTGAATTGAAGTTGGAAACCTTAGCCATGAGGGAGTCTGAAGCCTTCTTCTTGGTGACAAAAAGTTCCAACTGGCGCAAATCTAGTTTTCTTGCTGCTGAGCTTGCATTTATTTCAGATAGCCTTAAGAGCAGAAGGTCCTGGTCCATCAAAAGCAAAAAATATTCTAAGTCCCAACTTGTTCTTCTTTTTGGGGGAACTCCTTGAGGTCACCCGAAGGCTTTCGGGACCCCAAGGACAGAATATAGATACCAGAATTCATTTCAGCTTTAGCAACTTTTAGGGTCCAGTGAAGGTCTATTTGTAACTGGTCATCTGGTCGCTTCCAACAAAGGCTTCCATTGCCCCTGTATCCATACCGGAGGGAAGCCAACTGACCCTAGGAGTCTACTTCTCAGTCTTGGGTACTAATGTGAGTATGTGCAGCCTTTCAGGTCTCCTCACATGTCAGACAGAAGGCTTTTTCCTCTTCTAGTGATGCAATGAGGAGCTGGGGTTGAGAAGCCACTTTTGTGCAGCTAGTGGGAGAAGATAGCTCCTACACCAAAGAGTGAGAAGTTCATAAGGGCAGACTTTCTCCTTTTTTCTGTACACTGTGCTTGTCTTACCGCAAACTATCCTACAGCGCGCCATTCTCAGGGAAAATCAAGAAGGCAGGAGGAGGCTAGTGGCCCACCCAGGGGTGTGTCCGTGGTAATGAGCAGTACCCTCCTACCTATGCATACCAAACTGGCTCTGGGATCAGCTTCCTCCCCACTGTGAATGGAACCAGGATGACAGCGTACACCCTTGCATCAAAATGCCATTCTTCCTAGTATTACCTTATACTAAACTGTGAATTGGCAGACCTCACCCTTCTCTCCTTCAAGTAAATGAAGTTCCTGAACCCCCTTACTCACAAATGCCAATTCCTGAGATCATCGGTGTTGCCTTCCTCACACCCAGAACTTCCTGCCAAAAGTCTGATGCCATTGTCTCCATCTAGAAGAAGCTTCACACCTACTCAGAGGGTGAAAAACTGGCAGGGAGGAAAGCCAGAAGGCTAAGATTCATTGACCTACTGGAGCTTTATGCAGGAAAAGTATAACTTTTTAAAAGTCATTTTTCCTTCATATTTATCAAAACTCCTACTTCATTATTGGAGTGCATTTTTAATAAAGTAAGAAAAACACTGGTTGAATGTACCCTGTAGCTTTTTCCAAACAAAAGTTTTGAAAATAGCATTATAATTACATTTTAACTTTTCTCCTTGAAAATAGCCACCACACCTATAAAGAGAAAATAACTTTTGGGGGCTAGTCACTGTGTAACATTAACAACAGTCATTTCTACATGTTCTACTTTTAAATATTAGGCAACTTGCAATTTGGACTTCAATCCCTACGTGGGGTCATGTATTTAGTATTTAAAAGTAGGGTTTTCTTCTGTCAAAAGCTTTTTTTGACAGGTCTGACTGCAAGTGTTTTTGTTTCAGCAGTCAGACTACACATGCAGACCTGAAGCAAGATTTCCTAGTCAGTCTGGCAGATGGAATAATACATGATGTAGTCCACCAGTGACATTTAGCTTCCTTGCCATTGGTGTACTTCCAGCACCATATACTATGGCCTTACTTAAAAGGTAAACATGCAATTTGGGTTTAGCCAATTGATCATGTTTAATGAGTAGAGCACAAACACTGGGGCCTAAACAGCAGTGCTCCAGTGAGCATAGTTCATAAACCAGCAACAACAGTCCACAAAAAAATAGTCATTTTTTTGAACTCATCAAAAAATGTGAAGTATCTGTATACATTTTGAAGGCTCATGAGAGATCCCATAATAGTTGGCTAGAGAACAGAGTTCGAGTTTGAAAGAACATTTTTGGTAATTTGAAGCTCCTTCTTTGCAGGGTTGCATTTTATAAAGTTGATTGACATCTGCTAGCACACAAGTGAACGTCAATTTTTAGGATGAATAGCTGCATTGACACTTCTGTGGCCCCAGCTGTGTGGCTGTAATCGAAGATCTGCTGAGTATTATCAGCTTTAAGCGTAGAAATTTGTTGAGGTCTCTTTTATTTCCATGTATTTGGAATAGTTTGATAAAACATGGCTAATAGTTAAGAGAAGACCTAAAAAGTTAACATTGCGGTTCATTCCATTTTGTCCTTTCTGCACTTTTGTGTTTCCCTTTGAAAAATTATAAAAATAGGACATGAATTGAACAATGACCTTGATGTCATGCTCAACGCCCCACCGATGTTGAGCACAAGGTGGCAGCAGCAGAATGAAGCAGAGGTGAGAGCCCTCCTAAATGTGTACACATAGGCAACAAAGGGAGGAGTGGAAGAGACATATAACTCTGCAGCCCATGCAACAGCCATGGAGAAAATGGCTGGATTCACGGGTTCACATTCTTATTGCAGCTAAGGTGAATAGTTTGACTTAGGGCTTATCATTCCTAAGTAGGGAGATTAGGCTGTTTTCCCCTTAAAGCAGCCAGAAGTTTAAGGTCCTAGAGTGGAGGATCTGGTATGTGACAATACTGGAAGGACTTTCTTGCCCTGCGTTTCAGGGGTGGGTGACTAGACTTTGTGAGAAAATCACATAGGAGTCATAGAAGGATCAGTGGACACATCCAAGGTAATCCCTTGAAACAAAGAAGTGAAGCAGCCCTGTTGGACTATTTACCTCTCCACCTTCAAACCCAATATGGGATGGTGGGTGATAACCGAAAACCAGAGGAAAGACTATTCTGTTGTGGGTCTGACAAGAGTAGAGAGGAAATTTATGGCATCAGTCAACAGGATGCACAAGAAGATCAACAAAGGCTAATCTAAACTCAACATTATTTAGGCAAGGCTAAAGTAAGGGTTACCATGTTTGAGACTGCCATCTTGAAGGTGGAGACTAGATTTCCCACAATGGACAAAGATGTTTCCCAGCAAACGTTAACCAGTGATAGATTTCAGCAGTGTGCAGCAATCTTCATCCCACAAATATTCGGCAGGCTTGAACGTTTAGAGAGCAGGAGGAGGATGCCCACTCTATAGCTGTTAAACGGGCCCGATATGGCAGAATACAAACAGCTGAAGGGCTCTCTGAGTCTTTTCTCATTTCAGAAATTGACCTGAATAATGAGATGATGCCCATAAAAGTTAAGAATGCATGTGAGCTGCCACCACGGAAGTTCAAGAAGAAGGAGAAGGAAAGGTTTTTGGGCTGTCCTGGTGGTTCTACAGGATGAATCTCCTAGAAACGGAGTACTGAAGTGTGCCATCAGGAATAAAGACACTCTTCTTTAAAAGCAGAGCATTTCACTGTGCCCATACTTGAGCTTGGCAATATCTGAGACGGGATGTTACATTCAGGAGGTGTAAAAATCATCCATTGGAGATTTGGCCAAAGCTAGGCTAATATTTCAATCCATACCTTGAATACTGGTGGATGGGAGATGTAGATGTTCACACAGGTCAATGCTGCAAAAATGTACGTGAACAGTTTCCAAAATCAAACAGTGACCAATTACATTAGGTATTGGCTTGAGTTTGGCATACACGCTAACTAAATGAAAAAAAAATGTGGAAGTCTGTTTTGTCCACTCTTGGGTTCCTAATCTGACTCGCTCTCCAGTGTGGTAATAAACTTTCATAAAATATTGTCTAACATAAATATTATGTCCTTAATATCATTTACAAAAACAATTTTCTTTTATCTGTCCCATTGGGATAAATAATAAAAAAAATCTGGTCTGAATTGGACTATATTTTGTAAACAATATTTTAGAACACAATACTTGATTCAGGCCTAGCCCATTCAAAGGGGCATTTATGCACAGTTGTGCTGACAACTGAAAGTGCTGTGGAACTAAAATCCTCAAACTTCTTCCTGTAATCTGTGAGTAGGCTTCTTGTTTACATTGAGCCTTATTATGTCATGCTTAGATGATACTAGTGTATGGGACCTGTATAGAGTGCTCTTTTGATCCTGGCTATTATGTGGTTTACTTTGAAAAAAGAATGTTATCAATACAAAACTTCTAATATAGCGAATAATTTTTTTTTTTTTTAATAAACTGGATTTATTACAATCTCCAAGAAGCAAGATGTTGGGCATAGTTTGATTGTATTTTTAAAGTACAGCATACATAACATAACAGAAAATAACAACATTAGATGCAAACTGAATGTTAATTTGTTTCAATAACATCGTTTACTCTGGCCAGCAGAAAAGTAGCTAAGATTATGTTGTTAATGTAAACGGCAATACATTTGGTCTCAGGAAATAAAGTTAGTCATTAAGGTTGTCATTTTAAGTTGAGAATGAAGCCGGGTTCGACCATTGTCAAGAGTTTACAGCCGAATCCTCATTACAAGTTTTGCAAAAAAACTGAGGGGCATATTATCAAAGGGGGCGATAGGAAATTATCGCCGCTTTAGCGGCCGTTTTCGGCTACTAAGCGGCGATAATTCTATCGCCCTATTAGCAAGCTGTCGCTAACAGCAGTTAGCGACAGCTTGTAGGCGATAGCGAGCGGTTTGGGGCCTGCTTTGCATGTCAGCGATATTTATCGCTAATGATATGCAAAGTGGGCGTACCTAACCTGTTAGCAACTGAAAGCAGTCGCTAACATCGCTATCGCCTATTACCAACACAGGTGTAGCGATGGAAATATTAGCGCGAATATATCTCCAAAAACTAACGCCTGCTCAGACCAGTTCTTAGCCATTATATCCAATGGGAGGTGGATATAATGGCTAAGACCCTGTTAGCGATAATGCGTGAATATCACTGTATTCTCAGCGATATTCACGGATTTCGCCGCTATCGCCGGACATTTTATCGCTTTTGAGATAAACGTTGCTAATAGCACGTTATCTCAGCGATAAAATCCGGTGATGGCCGGCGATAAAATTGCCGCTAACCCTACTTAGCGATAAATATCGCTATTTGTTGATGATATGCCCCTGAGACCCTCGATTTTTTTCACTCAGATATTTCACCAGCTCGTATACCATAGCTGAGGAAGTGTTCAATATTAGTTTTGAATAGCGATCACGATCGTGACAAACCAGTTTCCTTGGATGCAAAATCTAAAATAACCTGTATGAAGCAGCACTGAAAACAAGACCTTTCCTTTGACCCTTTGGTACCTTTAAGTTATGCAAGTAATTTCATGCCTTTTAGTCATTACTTTCTGTAGGGTTCATCCTTTTTTCATATATTTATTTCTCAATTCTCAGTAGGAGTAGGAATGTTCTGATGTGCATATGCTTACATAAAGATAAATATTTACGTCTTTAGTTATCCTTTTTTAAGATAGAGCTGTGGAAGGGAATTTAAAAAACAAAATAGCCACACATATGCATATTTTAGGGCATTTTATTAATGTACAGTTAGCAGTATACATAATGATGTATTTCGATCGATTTCTTATGAAGAGATATCATTGTAAAAAGTCACTAGATTGCAATTGTACAGCACCAAAGCTGGAAGGCTAGTGGGACTGCATATGTAAAATGTGGAGTTTGTAGAGGCGCACAATATTAAACAGTCATTAGTGTCACGAACCTATCACACAGATGTTTAATTATTAGCTGGCTCCTACGTCTCTTTAAGCAACGCTACAATATTATAGGTTATGGCAAGTATGTGTTTTTTAAATAGGAAGGCTCGCTCGTTCCTTATTGCAATGCAAATTGTATGAATACACGTTGAAAAGAGTGCATGAAATATCACAATTTTCATGTGTTAGTGGCAAAGCAGTAATTAAAAGCTATTCTTGTAAGAAGTACATGAGAAAAATAAAGGAAGGATGTTATTTTATATGCACTTGATATGGTTTCTTTCTGCTCCATTCCGCATCACTGTTTAGCAGATTGTGGGTCTATTTTTTCCAAACCGGACATAATTCAAATATTCTGTAGTTGGTGCGGATCTGCACACTTGCTGTCCAAATACTAGTAGATGCCTAGATTAGAATTATTTCTGGAAGTAGGTCTTTTGTTAACTAAAATTAGGGGCAGCACGTTGGGAAGATTCGTTTAAAAGAGTGGCTTCATAAATAAAACAGGAGTTTGTCCAGTGCTTAATTTGTAAAATAATTAAGTCTCAGGTCCTTCGTCTGGAGGCCAATGCAGCTTGCACTAACCATTACCATTGCCTCTGCGGGGGGGGGGGGGTGGTAGAACGTGGCTTAGCCGTGCAGCAAAATGGACGCTCACTATGTTGGCTCTATCGGCCGAGCACAAAATACAGCATTAATCAGCTATATTGAGAGCACACACACCATTGAAAATGGCACTATACTTACTTTAAACCTGCGGGTGCTGGCTGTCTCCAATCCAGGGCCCTAGAAGAACGCTGAACATCGACTTGTGGCCGGGACTGGCCTGTTTCGACTCTGCAAAGATAGTGCGGGACGCTCTCCTGGGCCCTGGGCTGCCTCGTGCCATGGGCTCCCTGAATCATGCCTGTCCGTCTCCAGAACTGCGGGCCCTGGAGTGGGGCCGTGGGCACCTAGGCAGCCCTCAGTGATAGCTCAGGGCCCTGCCCCCACCGACGGATCCTTTGCTAAACCAGATGCAGCCAACCGAGGCCACACGCTGCTGTGGATCAGCTGCAGGTGGAGAATTGGAGGTAGCTCCATGAAGTGCAGCAACACGGTCCCGCTGCGCGATCTGACTGCAGCCCTGTACCCTGACTCAATCCTGCTGCTCATAGCGCGGAGGAAGACTAGACTGCTGGGTCAGCTCTACTTGGGGGCCAACGCAAAAGTATTGTGATGCCGGGCATGGAATGACCCACCCTGCTCCTGCGGAGGCCGCTGCCTGGTGAGAACAGGGGTGAGGGCAGCACAAGGACAGCTAGAGTCAGGCCGACCTACCCGCACGGGGCACCCTGTTAGAGAACTGAGCGCAAAGGACCCAGGCGTGTTCTTGTAAATGCGTCCATCGTCGGATCCTGTGACGGTCCAGCCACAACTAAACTGAGACCGCATGCCACTGCATGCAACTGCAGGCAAGGAAATGAAGAAGGCCCCAAGACCAGCACCACAGCATTGACCCTCTGCATATCCAGACTGCAGCCCTGCTCCAGGGTTCGGCCCTGCTGGGCAGGGTGTGACAGGGTCACCCTGCCCGGCCGGTTCTATTGGGGCAGTCACCGTCACCACTGCAGTGTAAGGCTGAGCCCAGAGTGACGTGCCTGACTCCTGCGAAGGCCTCCACCTGTGGTGAATAAAAGCAGGCCGGCGCAGGGACTGCATAGATAGAGCCGGGTCGATATCCGCAGCTGATCCCGCCGCAACAGACCTGAAAGAAATATTGCCGCAAGACGAAGACATTCATACCGTACTAAAGGATGTCAAAGCTAGTTTACTAATCATAGACTCTAAACTAGACATTCTCACCTCGCGCTTGGATCATGTAAAGCAACGCATGGACCAACATGAAACCCGGCTAGACATTCTTGAAAATAGAGTCTCTGACACAAACAACCTTCAAGCAGAATCCAAGGAACAGCCACTATAGATGGGCAAGGCTAAAAATGAGGATCTGGGAGCTAGATCGTGACACAAAGGAATACCTGAAACCACTTCCATTTCTAAAATGGAGGACTTTGTAGAAACTCTCCTATGTGACCTCTTTGGTAAAGATCGTTCAGCTGTATTTATAGTGGAGCGCGCTCATCCCTCCCTGGGTCCCACACCTCCTGTAGGAGCTACACCGCATCCTATCGTGGCTCGCCTGCTGAAATACAGAGACCATGATTCGGTTTTGAAATTGGCTCGTGAACGAGGCTCAATACAGCACAAGGGAAACACTATCTCCTTCTACCCGCATTTAACCCCGCTGGTCTAGGCAGTGCGGAGAGAATTTATCCCAGCCAAGCATATTCTGCGGCAAGCTGGCATGTCTTAAGCCCTCCTCTACCCGAAGTCACCCGGCTAAGTCACCCATGTGTTTTTTCACAGATACCAAGTCTGCACTCAAAATTTGACAAACACATAGTGGGCCCCAGCAAGTTTTAAGAAGCCGCTAGACGGACCCTAGATGGGGCCAGCCTGAGTGACAATTCCTAATCGTGCCATCAAGGGAACATGATGTAAATGTTAAAACCAGACATTCACCTAGATTATAGGCCAATTGCCCTCTTGCTGCTGTTGCTCAGTCCACTGTTTAAGGTAACTGGATTTATGGGTACAAACCTTACTACAGCCAGCACTATACACCTGTTATACCGTATATCACTTCACTAAGTGCCCTCACAAACTATAAATCTCGACCACCCAGATGAATGAGACAGGGTTGTACACCGGTGACTCCTAATCCCTCAGGGATTATTACCTCATTGCTCTCAGATCTTACTTTCTTTGTTGGGGTTGTAATGGGTGGGTATATGACACAACCTGATTGAGGGGCAGGTGTGGGCGGCAGGAGGGTTCGGAAAGTGTAGCTGTTTGTTGAAATATACAATGCTGATATTAAACTTGCAGCAACTGAGATACGTAACACTAGCTGGAACGAGTCACCACATGCAAGTCATATCGCCACCGCATACAATTTTATCCACGCTGTCTGATTAGCACAGCATGGCTCTGAGCTCCCCTTAATATTAGGTGCCACGCCATGCCTCTCCCTAACAGTAACATGATGGCAGTAGCGTGCATAACCTGGAATATCCACAGACTCAACAACTGTAGAAAAGCACACCTTGTTCATTCATACCTAGCCAGACAGAAGGTTGATGTGTGACTCCCACAGGAAACACCTACATGATAACTCAACTTCTAAGCAACGGGTGCACTGTTGGGGGGATACCTATACATCTGCCTATTCCAACTATTCGTGAGGGGTGGCAGGGGAAATCCGCTATGCCTACCATCATACCTCCCTTTGTTAATCTAGTCAACGCCTCTCTAGCAGCTGGTGTAGTCCCCCAGGACTGGAAGATTGCTATGGTGAAAGCATTAAAAAAGAAACCCCATCTAGACCCCAGGGAGCTGGCCAATTATCGTCCCATCTCCTTACTCCCTGGTATTAGACAGATTGCGTAAAAATATGTGAACTACCAACTCTCTGCACATCTTGAAACCTTCAAACTGCTCCATTACTCCCAGACGGGCTTTCGTCCTGGCCAGGGCATGGAGACTGCACTAATTGCGGTGGTGGAGGAGTCTAGAAAGATCCTTAGCACCAGAGGGTCTGTAGCCATCATCCTCCTAGACCTTAGTGCAGCCTTCGATACAGTGAACCATCACAAACTGGGACACCGGCTCAAAAAACTGGGAGTGACAGGCAGGGCCCTAACCTGGCTGGAATCGTTCCTTGAAAGAAAACACTTCTAGGTGTTTGAAGGTAATACCCTTTCACGACCACTGCCACATCAGTGTGGGGTTCCTCAGGAGTCTTCCCTGAGCCCCACATTTTTTAACGTGTATATGTCCCCATTGGCTGAGATAGTCGCACCCTTTGGAATTCAACTTATTAGCTATGCGGACGATACTCAGTTATTGTTGCACTGAACCAGGCAGAGCACGCTCCCATGAACCTGCGCTCCTGTCTTAAAGAAGTCGCCAGCTGGATGAGTCTGTCCCATCTTAAACTCAATGGCGACAAGACAGAGCTCATGTTGCTGGGCAACCAAGCAATTTTCAATCCACATACTCTGTGGCCATCCTGTATGGGACCCGCTCCAATTCCAAAAAAGGAAATAAAGAGCCTGGTTTTCTGGCTTGATCACAAGCTCAGTTTTAGAGCCCAAGCCAGAAAAACTGCTGCTATCTGCTTCAGCCTGCTCCGGTCAACACGCAAAATACTGCCCCTTCTACATGAGAGTTCTAAAAAGATCCTAATCCAGGCACTTATTCTATCGAGGCTGGATTATGGAAATGCCCTTTATTTAGGAGCACCCACCTCAGTTATCCCCAAACTTCAGGTGGCCCAGAACTCAGCAGCACGACTCCTTACATGCACAAACAACCGCTGCTCAGCTAAGCCGGCCCTAAAAACACTCCACTGGCTCCCGATGCAAGAGCGAATACACTTTAGAGCTCTTTGCATCACACATAAAATTTTCAGGGCAAAGGTCCGCCTATTTTTAATAATCTTATCAAACCATACAAATCTACCAGGAGTCTCCGGTCTAATGAATTACATCTGGCCGATGTCCCTAGAATCAAGAAGGCTTGCACAGGAGGATGCCTTTTTTCCTACAACGCCTCCAGGCTTTGGAACTTCCTGCCTCTTCCCATCCATCAGGAAACCAACCACCTCTTATTCCGCAGACAACTGAAGACATGGCTTTTCCCATAAATTCTATCTGCTCCTTACCACGCGTTCGCAGCGCTGGGATGCCTCCGGGTAGCCATGCGCTATATATGAACATACTCATTCATGCATTCATTCACTTCCACGGAAAACATTCCAGGTGCTATCAGATATGGGGAGATTTATCCTACAAGGGGGAACACTACACGGGCAACAGATTACTATTGCATCTGTTTACGGTACCAAATTGACGATCCAGAATTTGTTATGCACTTGGTCAAAGATACAATCTCTGGGCAACTCCACGATACTCTGGTGTGGGATTTTATTACAATCATGGAGGAACATATGGACTAGGTGGGCGTCTCCTGTAGCCATCATCCCGAGGCAACAGCCACACTCTGAGCCCTTGCACAAGATAACCATCTAGTTGACATCTGAAGACAACTACACCCCACCAAAAAAGAGGGCACCTTTGGGACAGCACAACATGGGGCCTGGTCCAGATTTGACTTTTGTCTGACATCTCACAATATACATGCATGGGCCACAGAAGCCAAACATCTACCATGCACACTTTCCTTCAAATGGTGCCTTCCGCCAGTGGCATTGCTAGATTCTGCATTCAGAGCCGAAATTCGCAAGAGTATACTCGAATACTTCAAGTTTAACACACCTTCACTGAAATACCCCATAATGCTGTGTGAGGTCTTTAAGGTGGTGATTCGTGGCGCATGCATTGCCAATCAATCGGGGGTGCTGACAGTTTGGAGGGGGACATCCAAAATCTGGAATGCCAATGTTTTCAATCTCAACTCTGTTAGCCAACATCAGAGAAAAACTCTCTGAATTCCCCCCCCCCAGAATACCAAGATACATTACTGAATTACTGAAAGTAGATGTCACACTGGTACATTCTCCGACCACCCTACTAGATACAATAACAGCATCATATGCTCAGCTGTGTACCTCCTCAGCGCAACACGCGGAGTCAAAGCTGTTAGAATATTTATACACAATTCCATTGTTGTGGATGGACCGTGCTCACCGCGCCTACATAAATGAGCCCTTCACAGCTGAAGAGATTATTCAGGTCCTGCAAAGTTTGCCAGAGGAAGAGGCTCCAGAGCTAGGCAGGCTCACCACGTCCTTTTACAAAGAATATGCTACTATACTCGCCCATCATCTTCTGGCTGTATACCAAGAGTCGCTGCAGTCCGGGGCAGTACCACCATCAATGCGGGAAGCTACCATTATAACATTGCTGAAACTGGACAATCCCCCCACACTATGCGACTCATATCGGCCGCTGTCACTAATAAAATATTTGCCAAATAGGCTACTCCCACTTATTGTAAGGTCGGACAAATTAGAATTCATACCTAGCCGCTCTACATCATTTAATTTAAGCACCATATTAGCTCTAATGCATCACCTCACTCATCATGTCCCAGCGGTTGCTGCTCTGTTAGATGTCACAAAGGAATTTGACTCCTTGAAGTCAAGATTCCTCTTCACACTCATAGCTTGGCTGGGACTCAGCCCCACCTTAACACGACAAATATGACTATTTTATACTTCTCAACTGCCAGAGTGTGGGTTAACAAGCTGATCTCTGACCCTAACCCTGACCCCCATGGCACTCGCCAGGGGTGTCCTCTGTCACCCCTCTTGTTTGTCATCGTGATGGAACCCTTGAATCGGGAATTCAAATAAAGTGGGCTACATCCACCTTATTCCGGCTCACTGAGGGCAAACACAAATTTGATACTGAATATCTGATTGAATGGCCGGATGGCCTGTTACGCTACTTGGGCACCTGACTTAATAGGGACACACAGGAACTATGGAATGCAAATCTTGGCTGGGTGATGACATGGATAGAGGAGAAACTGCGCATCTGGACTAAACTGCCTCTAATGCTTACTAATCGAATAGCGATCACAAAAATGATAATACTGCCAAGCTGCTGTACCTATTTGCTAACATCCCTATGCCGCTCACCCTACATTTCTTCAGCCGCTTCAAATCTGCCATCATCAATTTGGTATGGGCAGGCAAACAACCCAGAGGGCCCGATTCACAAAGGTAAAGTGAGAAGAAAGTCTAACTTTACAAATTTTGATATTCACAAAGGGCACTTACTATTCATAAATGTCCTTTGTGAATACTGAAAGTTGTAAAGTTTGACTTTCAGTTTTCACAAATGGCCATTTCTGAGTAGTTAATGCCCTTTGTGAACACTGAAAGTTGTAAATTTAAACTTAAGCCTAACTTTACCTTTGTGAATCGGGTCCAGAGTGTCCTGGAACCTCCTCACTCTCCTGCTGGCACAGGGCAGGACGGGCGCCCTGGACCTCACACTATATGCATGCTGTGCACATGCAATTTTTACACTTCTGGCTATATCTGACACCATTCCAGCCCTATGTTGCAATTGAGAAGGACCAGGCTGCTACTTACCCATTAACCACCGCCCTTTACAATGATTATCAGAAGCCCAGACTTGAGATTGATACGGTTGAAACCCTCAGATGGGTGTGGGGGGCTGCAGAAAACGGCGACTCTTACCCTGATATATGCACCGTGAATTCCACTAGCTAACAATCCAAAAATCCCCCTGCTATTAGACAGAGGTGTGGTGGAACGAACACGCAAACTTTGCATCAGTACGTTCCCTGACCTATAACCAAATGGCCAGTTCCTCCCCCCACTGCAGGTTGTGGAATCCTACCTAATAATGTTCCTGGATACACTACTATACTATCCGCTGCGTGCTACTTGCCGCGCACTCCACAACATATTCCTATCTGCGACCTCGCCCTTACCTGCTCTAGAGCATATACGTACTGACTCTTCTGCCTGTAAGTTAATAACACATATTTACACCACTACTCAACGTACCTCCCCGGTGACCACTCCCAGATCTCTAGAGTCCTGGGCCACTTAACTGAACTCCCCCATTACAGAAGCACAATGGTCGTTTTGGTGCGCCCAACTTGAACAGCTTTCCTTGAACTATCGCCTGCGACTAATACACATTAAATTCCTACATCTCGGTTATCGCACCCCAGTGCAGCTACATCAGAAGGGAATATGCCCTGATGATGCATGCTGGTGATGCAAGACACCTCAGGCCACGTTCTTGCACATGACCTGGATTTGCCCGCGAGTTGCTGGATTCTGGGTGTAGTGTAGTTCCTATATTCCCAATAGGCTCTGCTCATTGGAATAATATATACTGCAGCTTAGACGTAGGACTAAGGTCAACTAGGTCTCTGCCAAATATATTAGACTTAATTACGTGTGTGCCAGCTAGCTCAGAGGTCCTTAGAAACTTTCTCGAAAGTACAAGAAGGGATTAGTTTCTGACAACCATATAACATGACAACTTTGTTTCCCAAGAATAAGAAATCAATCTTCAGAGTCGTGGAAACAATAGATAACTATTTTACTCAGTCAATCGTGTATACTAAGTTTCACCAGAGGTGCTGAGAAATTAGAGAGACAGGCGTTTTCAATAAAAGGTATTTATTGAACAGTCTTCTATCTCAAGCATGAGAAATGTACTGCTACAATAGTAATGCTGGTTATAAAGTGAAAGGCATATAATACAAAAACTATTATAAAGTAGTACTGTAAAAGCATGATATGGTTTCTAAGCCATAAGTTGCTTTAAATAGATAAAATGCATAAAATACAATGATAAAAGAGATGGCTAAAAGTACTCAACTGGTGCTTCTAAAATACGCCTACCCCGATGTACCTGACCTAAGCTTAGCACAAGGGAAGAAATACGTTTTTAGGAGTAGTTTTAAGTTTAGTATTCTTTGCCTAGAATCTATCAAGAGTCTAATCAAGAATTCTCCAAGGGTCTAATCAGCTCCGTACCTTGGTTTAGAATGAAGGAGGTCTTGTATCTCTCTCTCAGGACTCGATCTCCCAGATACCAGCAAGGGTAAGCTGGAAACACTGGAGCTAGATTTCTCGGCAAGAGAAGAAACAGCGTCTCTCAGTGCGTCTGCTGGAGTGCCGGCTTCCTTCGGCACTGCAAGGCGTCGGGCAAGTAGTTAGTCCTGTGGTTCCCAATCTGTGCGCCGCGGCGCCCCAGTGCGCCGTGAAGTCTAGCCAGGGGCGCCGCGCAACAAGCACAGTTTCAAAATCACACTTTTCTAGTCCGCTAAATGCCTCTGTGTTTTATAATTACACTTTCAGTCGAGTCTACACATGTCATTAAATTCTTGGCGTGTGCTGCCATCTAGTGTCTGCTTTTCACATAGCAGTATAGCAGAGAATCGTTCATAAACGTAGCAGAAGGCAAGAAACGAGCACCAGTTTTGGCTTCTGAAGGAGAGAAAGCAGAACAGATGAACCGAGCTGCAGGTAAGTTTTCTAGTTCAGAAGGGCTTCTAGCCCTGCTTTCCAAGGCGCACTTACTCATGAGAGAATCTCCTCGTATTATTCTGGGCTAGGTTGTTCAGAGAGGGCTTAAAACACAGCTGCCTCCACTGGACCCCGGTTCCATGCACCAAATTATCCAGAGTTGGATGTTTAGTAATGCAGTATCCCTATTCTTTCCCAGGGGCGGTTATTTATAAGTCCAGCTCAAAATCTGTTCATCATTCTCCAATATTTCATTTGCAAAATAATGTCACAGGTGCTAACATCCAGAGCAGATATCCTTTTCCCCCCACCCCTTCTGCAAAATAAACCCACATGTTTCGTGTTTCACTTTTGGACCAGATGAGTGGCGCCCTGGTAACCAATGCACTCCCTTTATGTGCACTGTATATTTGCACACATACAATCAGGTTTATTTTAGTCCATCAAAGCACACTGTGAGTGAGTGATTGATATCCTTACAATCGTTAGTAAAGTAAAAAGGTTTTAGTTGGCAGGGAGTTCACAAGATCCTATTTCTCACACAAGTCACATGCAGCGTCTCCATAGGGCACATACAGATGCTCATGAATACATACACTGGAGCTCCGTGACACACACACACACACACACAACTGAAGTTGGGCAGGAGATCGGCATGGCATTTCAAATAATAGTAGTATCACCAGCATTATTTTTCCACTGAAAAGGCGGGCTCCACAGAGCTAGTTAAAGAAATCATAAGCCTTATTATCACAATTTCTTTATTTTAACTACCTCCGTGGAGCCTGCCTTTTTAGTGTAAAAATAACGCTGGTGATACTGATTAGGACAGACCAAACTCAATGATCCATTTTCTCAGTAACAAAAGCTACTGAAAGCAGCAGCTGGCATGAATAGGGGTTTGGGATCAGGCACACAGTTTGCATCTCTGGAGCACGTGTGTGCTCTCTGTTGCATTTGCTGCCTTTTCATTGACTTACATGTGCTCCACTGCACTTTTGCAGTGTTGTGTGTGCTCCACAGCATGTGCTGAATTGGTGTGGGAGTTGTTAAATTTCTTGCGATGGTGTATGTGTGTGCAGTGCTGTATTTTCAGCATTTGAAACTATTGTTGTGTGGTTAAAAAAGGTGCATGAAAACATATTTGGTTATTAATCTTGTATCTTTTCTCACTTAACGAGTTTTTATTAAACTATTATCTTTTTATTTTGTTCCAAATATTATAATACCTTCATTGCATCCCAATTAATTTAAGGAAGTACTCCCGAGATGGGGCTTTCACTCCCCTCCCACCCCCCAGCCCCTCTCCCTCCCCCCACGGTACAAAAATGGTGGGGAGCCACGGGCAACTGCCAATTAGGTCAAGGGAGCCACGGGTCAAAAAAGTTTGGGAACCACTGAGTTAGTCGATCTGCTCCAAGAACCACCGTGTGTTAGTTTGGGAAAATGTAGGCATATTTATACCACGAAGGTGCCGAGTTTGACGCATGATTGGACTTTAAAACGTCACTCAAAGGTTCAATTCCCAGAAAACTCCAGGATTTCTTGGATAGCTTAATATTCAAGCAGGGGGAAGATCCTAGCTGCTGAAGGCGGGTTTTTCCAAGAAATCGTTGTGAATTCTCGGAACTTAGTGGAAGTAGGCTTGCCGTATTTGGGCTGTAAGGCTCAGGCCAAATATGGTAATGATTTCTATGCCTATATAAGGATAGGGTAAAGTATACCTATATAAGGGCATGAATCGGGAAAAGTTACACTAGGGTCCTAGATTTGTTTACAACACCCACTCCACGATCTTAAGTTCAATAAGACTAGACCTATACGCACTGATCAAATCTAAAGTAAGTGTTCACAATCCCACCCAAAATACAAATTTGCATTTGATATGGCTTGTTTACATGAAAAAACAAAAGTTAAAGTACACTGTATGAGCTAATAAGAAAGCATACCTTCAAATATTTACAAAGCAAAACAAAAATATACATTCATGAAATGTCTCTTAAGTCTGTACAGAAAAGAAAAATTAAATCGAGACCATTCCATAGCATAATATTTGAAACCATTGTGTAATGATGGCTAGGCCAAAATATTGTCAGTAGGAAGTTCTATAAAGAAATCTTGTTCTCTATGAATAGTTCTACTTTAAGCAGAATACTCTGTGCCCTCCCAAATTTTTTTTCTAATGTTGGAAAAAGTTCAAAAGTTGCATTTGCAGAAAAGTTTGTAAGCCGGAGGGTTTGTTTTGAAAAATGAAGGGCGAATTGCAGAGTTCAGGGAACGCCGTGTCAATATTATCAAAAGTTATTTTCAGAGTCAGGAAAAAAAACATCAGATCATCGAGGCTGGCAAAGAAGCTGTCTACCGTAGTAGGCGAAAGTGGAACTACTTGATCAAGCAGATCAAATGCGCATAGGTGTGGATCATTGCCGTCAGCATAGGAAGCATTAGCAACATCAGCAGTCGATGTTACCTGTATGCCTGTAGTTTCTCGTATCTCACCATCAGCTGGAATTGCCGGTGAGACCACAATGAATGCCGTCATCAGAATTGGCAGCCGTTGGGGACAACACGATGCATGAGCTGTTACAGGACCTAGCAAAACGTTAACATCCGATGGCAGTACTGATGAAAGTGTAAGACAGATGTCAAACACGCATTCTTCTCCGCAAAGCAGGCATCGCAGAACAGGTAAGAAGCAATCTTGCCAGATTGGTCTGAACGAAAGAAACCATGTGGTGTTCAGGTCTCTTAAACGAGCCAAGCCGAGAATCTGTGTTACCCGCTCACGATACCTCATTGCACAAAGGGCTTCTTCCATGGATGTCTGGGTATCGTTGTTTGCCGGACTTGCCACATGGAAGCAGGAGAAATAAAAATAGTATCCCAGCTACGAGTCCCAAGATGAGAGGTAGTCCGCCGAACACAGAGTGTACGGAATTTGGAAAAATGCCGAGGACTGCTTCAAAAGGTGCTAACAGTCCCGAAAAAATTGTCTTAAATACATGTGCGATTCCGCTGGTATCAGACATGTTTAAGATTTGGCTCAACATTTCTACAAAACGCGTAGGACAATTTATTGATAATAGGGCATATATCTCTGCCGAAGTCCTTGCGACTTGCAGATCCTACATTTCTCTAGACGAGGTCAGTGGCACAGTTTTTTGCAGAAGAATTGCTTTCATTCTGCTTAAAGTATCAATCCGTATAGAAGAGATATTCAGTGAAGTCCATCTGTCCCTCTGTCTGACTTGCTCCTCGGATACAATACTTGCATACAACAAGTAACCCTGGAGGACACACTAACGAGATAAAGTTTTCCTGGCAACATGCCACAGCAGCTGTGATCATTCAGTAAAACGTAGCTGCCATTGGATAGCTGTCTGAAAATTGTTTCTATTACTGTGGAGGGAGTTCCATGCAGGTGGCATGAGAGGTTATTTGCAGAACCATTGCATGTTCCATGTAAATTAATACCTGGGCAAGAAAGTGTACCACTTAGTGAATTTTTACAATTATTACCACTAAGGAATACCTCTGTTCCCCTATTCCAACATTTGTGTGTGTATGGTAAAGTCCAGGTCGACTTAATGTATTCTTTACCCAACCTTTCAAAGAGGCCCGCTGGTATATGCTGTAGACAATACTGAAATTGGAAAATCGTCACCGGTATTGTTATGGTGCCATGAATTATCCATTCAGTGACAGGTTTCTCAGAAACTGTCAATGGCAACCTTTCCAGTTTTTCAATGTTCAGCATCGTATAGTCTGCTCCTTTTTGTGCCAAAGAGATTTGTTTATCTGTAAGGTTAAATACAGAAAACAATGACGTTGTGTTGATTAGACGCCAAGCACGTAGCCTAAACGCAGATTTTGCCACGTCCAGCCTAACTGCATGATAGAACGTAATTGGGACTGGCCATGTTGTAGCATTAGCAAGTCCTGCTCTATTATGTCGATGGCAGAAGATACAATGTTGTCCAAAGAATAAATTCTGGAGGACAGAGTCGTTAACCCATTGTCCACTACAGAGAGACTTTTCTCTAAATGAATAAGATCAATTTCTCGTATCTTTTCTGCAGTTTCCATTTGCGTTACTTTCCAAGCTTCATTGTACCCAGCGTATATACCGGCGTATATGAAACATTTTTGATGTGGTTGCGAGGTCCCAGTAAGAAATCTCGCAAATCATTGCCTTCTTTAAGTAAAGATAAGTGTTGTTTAATCTCCGAGAGTGTAGATGTCTGTATCCATTCAAGGCATAGCTTCCCTACACTATAAGTAGTTACTATCCCTGGATGTTGTCTCTGGGAGTATCTTGGATCTGGCCTGTTCATTTTGAAACCTTGTGTTTTGTTCAGGAATCTATCTCGACAGTTATTAGTGTCTGTGGGCCAGATTAACCATTTTTTCCAGTCAGGATCAGTTCTGTTTTGTTTTAAAATATGGGATATGTCTGTGTCCTTATCAGTATTGTTATTACTGTCAGGTATGGGATTAGGTATAGACGGTTTGTTTAAATCTTTTATCTTAGCAATGCCAAGACAAGATATTTGTTGAACAGTGTCATTCAAGAACATTATTTGTTATCTGGTATTATGCAGGCTCTGAATAATGCTTCTAAACCTTGCACCTGCCAATCTTTTGTATCCCAGATGGTCTTCGTCTCAATGTTGTCGTTCCAAAAGTCAAAACCCAATGTAGACATTTGAGCATAAAGGTTTGCAGAATAATTTTGTTTAGTGTTGGTCAACATTGTTTTCATTCCTGTCTTATTTTCATTTCTAAAATAAAACGTTTCTGGATTGGTAATATTATACCCTGAGAAGTATTGAAATTTCACATAAAATGTTTTCGAGCTGCCTTTTGCTGGCGTTGGACAATGTTCCCATTGATTGTAAGTAAAAACATTTCTAGGGTCAGCAGATTTATGCAAATAATGATGACCATAGTGATTAAAACAATACATTTGTTCATAATATGATGAACCTTGTAAGTATTCATGTTCTGTGAATTTTGCTGACATTTCTAAATCAGACATCATGTTATTAACAACTTTAAAGTTCCAATCATCACTGAATGGGCTGTGTGATGCAAAGTCACTTAAAGAAACCTTAAATTGGTGTGGAATCTTCAGCAGTTCCACCGGGCCATAAATGTCATAGTCAGTAGTGTCCCATGCTATACCACCAGGTATATGTACGGCTGTGATTTTCACTGATGACAGGCCTCTTTTTTCACGATGGGATGATTTGTGAGGTGTCAGGACCAAGTTGATTTTCTGACTTGCTGTGTCCATATAACTATATTTTCCATCTATCATCCTTCCCAAGCTTAACACAAGTATGAGGCAGAGCAGGAGAAAAAATGCACCTAACCCAATCCAAAAATCAACCCATGGTGAAACCAGATATGTTTTTCCAAGTTGAGGAAAGAGTTCTGTTAACTTTTCTTTGTATGTTTTTATTTTTCCTGGCGTTTCTTCAATTTCACTGGGATCTTCTGAAAAGGTATCAAAGTTTATGAAATATCCAGAAGCAGTTCTGTCAATTGTAGGGATAGTTTCAGGATTATTCGAAGTCACTGGAGCCTTTTCTCTTTTTACCATATCTATGTAGTCAGATGTCACATCATTGTAGATAGGTGTGTCTTGACGAACTGTTATTTGGGTATCCAGAGGCATAAGTTCCATCGCTTTGTTGCATAGTCCTTCTTTTCTTACTGCAGGTTTATCAAACGTGATAAGTCTTTCAGTTTGAACCTCTTGGATTGTAGTAAGATTTGGACGCCTGCTACTTCTCGGGAGTCCACTGGGCCTACTACTTATTATTGGCCACATGATTGTGGTTTGACCAGGTCGATTGACACAGCTCTGTTCTCCCTTTTACCAGCAAGGGACGGTAGTACTACTGATCTTGTTCCGTGGATTGCCAAGACAGCTACAGCTTTTCTATAAGAAGGCCCAAATTCCTTCTTTACCGCAATTTTTTCTCTGACTAGATCCCCAATCTTTGGAATCCAGACAGGTCTTGCTGGGACAGGTGGTTTTTCTTCAGCGGTCGTTTGTTTCTGTATTGTATTACTCAGACTTCTTCTTGTTTCATTTAAGTCCTGTAAAACAGCCAAACGATCTTTGATATCAACGGGTTTTTGTTCTACCACTGAAGTCTGACTATCGAGGTCCCCGATTATCATTCTAGTACCAAAGATTAGTTCATACGAAGTGACTCCACCCAGAGAATTTCTTGGCAGATTATTAAGACTACGTTGGATACTTATTAGATGTTTGACCCACCCGTCACCCGAACCTAATACCTTGGCTGTTATGGATTTCTTTATGTCAAGGGTTTTTCTTTCCACTACCGCATTACCCTCGGGATGGAAGGGACTAGAATACCGCAATGCAACACCCAAGCTGACCATGGCCTCCTTGTAAGCCCTAGAGCTAAATGCAGGACCCTGGTCAGAATGTAGTGTGCCAATTGCGTATGTGCCGATCAAGACTCGCAAATCCTGTATAACAGTTCTGGCGTCAGCCGAGCGCTGGAGCCACATCCAAATGAATCTTGTCCTAGTAGTTGTGGGATCGCATTCGTCTATTGTGACTTTTGCGTGTAGATAGTCTAATGCTGTTTAACAACGGTATCTGAACTGGGCTGTCTACTCTGTAGTCTGGTGACTGGTGGTCATAAAGGCTATGATAACTGTAACAAGTATCTCAGTTTATTCCTAATTCGTAAGCTTGGACGCTCATTCCTGGCCACCAGTCCATCTCTTCTAATTCTTTTAAAGATTCCAAGATCCCATGGTGTCTCAGACCCTCTCCCATATGTGGTTCTTGAACCAAGTAAGCTCTCCGCTTTCTGTTTGGAATCACTCTTTCCCCCACTCCAGAGATTCGAGCAAAAGGAACGGAGTTTGCATCAGTTATGTATGTATACGTGAGTGGATAGTTCATAGGTAACGCTGCATGATTGCCTACCATTGAGGCTTTTACTGCTAATAGCGTTTCACCATCTATTGCTCTTGTCGAGCGTTTTATTGTAGCTACTGAAGCCGTTTGCACAGCTGCCTTCGCGGCTTCATCAGCCAATGAATTCCCTGCAACGTGAACGCCATCACGTTGATGACTCAGTGTATGAATCACGTGAGTCTTTTGTAGTTCTTTCTGTAAAAGAACTACTTGTTCCCAAAGCATTTTATGCTTTATTGTGCCACCTTTTGAGTCTTTAAAATCATTCTGAACCCAGTTCTGCAGATACTCATTGTAAGATGGTACGCAGTAATACGAATCGCACACTATTAGTGTGGGGAATTCGCAATCGGTATTTTCAAGCGCCATATTGAAAGCATGTAGTTCAGCTCGCTGAGCTGTACAGTCCCCGAGTGATTGAGTTTTAGTGACCATAGGTCTGAATTTGCCTTCGCGTCAGCGACCTTTAACAATCGCGCACGCAGCACTATAGGCTTGTTTGCCTCCAATAGCGGGCTGTGCTGATCCGTCTGTATAGATTATACATCCGCAATGTTCCAGAGGCAGAATTTCAGTCGGCAGAGGACATTCATATTCGTATTGGAGAAATTCTTGTGTCTTTAAATTAGTGTCAAAATGGTATTCAACGTCTGTTGCAGCAAGAGAGTTGACCCATTAAATCCATCTCGGATGTAAAGCTTTTGTATTGGGAATGCTAGCTCTTGTCACTGATTCTAAGGCAGGTACAGGTGTAACAATCATTATACGTTTACCCTGTGCGAGAGCTCTCTCTTTTGCTACTGCAGTTTGAACCGCTGTCAGAATTTTTTCTGTTGATGAGAATTTCATTTCAGCTTGTGTGTACAAATGTGATTTGTAAGCGATTGGTACCTTTTCACCTTCATTAAAGGTCAGGTATGTGAATCCGCATTTTCCTGGGATGACACGGATCACTAGATTGCGAACGTTTTCGCGTGTCTGTAACTGTTTTTTAGCTAACATGTCTGTTTGGACACAACGCAGAATTTCTGTGTGTGCTTGAGTCCAATTAGTTGGTTTGAAATCTGGTTTGATTAGTTCATAGAGAGGTTTAATCCTCTCTGCGTAATTCAAAACGTAAGTTCTACCGAAATTCAGGAAACCTAGAATTGACTGTAGGTTTTTCAGTGTTTTTGGAGGTTGAAGCAGCGCACACTTCTCAAGAAAGTTTGCTGCCAGGCTTTTGCCTTCACTTGATAACTCGTACCCTAAAAATAGGACATTGAGGTGGGCAATTCGTGATTTCTTAAAATTAAATTTGTACCCTTCAGAAGCAAACCCAAGTATTATGGTGTTTACTCTTTTCAATTGCCTGTCCAAATCGTCATCTGTAAGATAGATGTCATCGACATAGGATAATGCCTCATCATCGTACATTTGTAGTATTTCTGCTACTCTGGCTGAAAATAGCCCCGGACTATTTTTAAATCCCTGGAGGAGACGGCAAAATTGCTGCTGTGACCCCAATATTGAGAAAGCGGTCAAATACCAGCTTTCTGGTGCAATGTTTTGACAGAAAAACCCATTTGAAATGTCTAATGTGATTGTATTTTTTTTGTGCACAATGTTATTCATCAGCGCTGCACTATGTGAATTTTGTACTGCGAATGTTTTACAACAGGAGTTTAGGTGTCTGTAATCCAACACTAGACAATATGAATTGTCTGGTTTGGAGACAGGAAACAAAGGATTGTTCATAGATGAGGTGCATGTTTTAATCACCCCATGATATTCAAGTTAATTTAAAATCTCCCTGACTTGTTTTTTAGCTTCCTGTTTAGCAGGGTACTGTCTCTGAGCAGTAGGTTGGTTTTTTAACTGTATTTTGTGGTGAGGAGAGTCCTCATCCCATCCTACGTGATTTTTATATCATGCTGGAGCTCGAGCTACAGCCCATTTCCTTGCATATGTATATTTTTTATGAATTGGAATGTGATTTGAGAAGGCTGGCATAATCATTTCTTCGCCTTGCGGGCACTCCCTAACAACAACAGATGCCCAGTCTTTTTCAGCTAGAAGTATGGAAAGCTTGTCCCAAAAGAGAGCTTTTATTTTTCTAGTTATGTCCCCCTCCATCCGGAGTGCTATTTCATATAACTTGTGGGGTGTACTAACCCTGGTGTCGGCAGATTCAACTTGAATGTATTCATTCAAGTCCACTGTCTCCAGATGATCCATCAGGATCTTGCGAGCTATGGTCACTTCTGATGCGCTGTCTAGCATTGTCTGAGCCCATTCCCCGTTCTTGAGTTGTGTTCTCAGAATCCTCGGCATGTTTAATTTTTATGCTTGCTACCTTCTTCTTTGAAAATTGAGCTTTTTTACTTTGGTGAACGGGTTCTTTGTCTTTGGACTTGACGCGTTCTGCTTTTTGTTCTGACCGTCCTCATCTTTCTGATTTCTGCGAAGAAGTCTGAAAAGATCGAGAGGGACGTGTGTCATTATCTTGATATTTATCAGGTTTTCTTAAAGTATCCCTATTTCTGAGGTTATATCTTTTTTCAGAGGGCTCCCGTTGGGGAGATATTCCTCCCCGTTCAGGAGATCTAACTCTCCGTTGGGTAGACCTTCCTCTGGACTGAGAACGTTTCTCTCTAGGAAGTGTCTGTTTATTATTTTTCTACTTCTTTCCAGGATTTTCCAGTTAATTGTGGTTTTAGTGGTTTCCTACCCAAACTATCTCTACCTAATTCTTCATAGGATTTTTCAATGATTCTGGCAAGCTCATATGGTTGCTCAGTAATGTTTGTTTCTTTTAATTTCTGGCGGATTGCCACTGATGGTGCTTCACCTCTAATGTTGGCTAGTAGTATAGCCGATAACTGTTTGAAATCTTTCAGTAATTTCATACCTAGATTTAAAGCTGGTTCTGGACCGTATTCATTTTGAATCTGCCTTAAAACATCTGGTATTACCGCCATGGATGGAACACCATGTGTTTTTGTGTAGATTGAAGCAAAGACTGTGCCCCAAGTGTCACAATCCTCTACGTGTGGTGCAATCTCCATAGGTAAACAGATTGTCAGAATCTTGTGTTTCTCATGAGGTGTACTATCAGGAAATACTGCCTCTATTTGAGTAATTTTTTGTGCTAACCAAAACGGAATTTGTTCCCTTTTGGCAGGCAACTTTCCAATGACCGATTGTATAGTTTGTGGTGTTATTTTATTTGTGTTCCCCTGGTGAGGGGTGTGCTGTGGAATTTTTACAGCTGGTTGGACTGTTAATGTCCGCATGACATATTGGACCAATTGTCTATGTATTTGAATTAACTGTTTTAGCTGTGTTAACAATTCTACGTCTGACATCCTTTCAATGTCTGGATGTGGTGTATAGCTGGCTAGTACCGGCCATGTAGCTCCAGATCTACCTAGTGGACCGAGCCTGGTAATGTGATTTTCATGTTTTAGGGCACCTTTAAACCAGAGCTGTTGCTCTTGGTAAGTTAATGGAATTTCAATGTCCTCGAAAGGAACGTATTCCGTTGGAGGTTCCTCTGCTTTGTAGTAGTGGAACTCTCGTGTTCCTGCATTTTCTGCTGGAAACTGAATCCATGAATAGAATACCTCTGTCTGCCGATATTCATGTGCCTCTATGACAAAGATTACTGTGCCTCCTCTTGCTGATACTCCATTATTTATCAGTTTGTAAGTTATACTTTTCCTTACAGTTACCGAGAGCAGTATAGCATCTGAATCATTCTATAGGACAGCAGCGTCATCTAAAGCCGCTTGGGCTGCCGTAGTTAATTCTTCGTCACTAGTCACCATTATGTCGACTGAGTGTTTGCAGAATAAGTTTCAAGGAAACAAAGATTTGATGCACAATATTTTGGAACACTGTATCCTTCAACGTTGAACAAACCAAAAACTAATACATAGTTTTTTTTTGTCCTACTCAGTTTTGACGGATATTATCCTTTCACCCACTCCAGACGTCTTTTGGAGTTTTTACGGGAGAAAGAGGTCTGTGTGAAAAGCACAACTGAGTTACTCTAGAATCTAGCAATAAATTATCGCCTTACCAAACGTTGGGCGCCATGTAGCCATGTAGTGTAGTTCCTATATTCCCAATAGGCTCTGCGCATTGGAATAATATATACTGCAGCTTAGACGTAGGACTAAGGTCAACTAGGTCTCTGCCAAATATATTAGACTTAATTATGTGTGTGCCAGCTAGCTCAGAGGTCGCTAGAAACTTTCTCGAAAGTACAAGAAGGGATTAGTTTCTGACAACCATATAACATGACAACTTTGTTTCCCAAGAATAAGAAATCAATCTTCAGAGTCGTGGAAACAATAGATAACTATTTTACTCAGTCAATCGTGTATACTTAGTTTCACCAGAGGTGCTGAGAAATTAGAGAGACGGGCGTTTTCAATAAAAGGTATTTATTGAACAGTCTTCTATCTCAAGCATGAGAAATGTACTGCTACAATAGTAATGCATTCTTTGGCTAGAATCTGCCAAGAGTCTAATCAAGAATTCTCTAAGGGTCTAATCAGCTCCGTACCTTGGTTTAGAATGAAGGAGGTCTTGTATCTCTCTCTCAGGACTCGATCTCCCAGATACCCGCATGGGTAAGCTGGAAACACTGGAGCTGGATTTCTCGGCAAGAGAAGAAACAGCGTCTCTCAGTGTGTCTGCTGGAGGGTCGGCTTCCTTCGGCACTTGCTGCTTTAGGGCGTCGGGCAAGTAGTTGGTCGATCTGCTCCAGAACCGTGTGTTAGTTTGGGCAAATGTAGGCATATTTATACCATGAAGGTGCTGAGTTTGACGCATGCTGGACTTAATAACGTCACTCAAAGGTTCAATTCCCAGAAAACTCCAGGATTTCTTGGATAACTTAATATTCAAGCAGGGGGAAGATCCTAGCTGCTGAAGGCGGGTTTTTCCAAGAAATCGTTGTGAATTCTCAGAACAGAGTGGAAGTAGCCTTGCCGTATTTGGGCTGTAAGGCTCAGGCCAAATATGGTAATGATTTCTATGCCTATATAAGGATAGGGTAAAGTATACCTATATAAGGGCATGAATCGGGAAAAGTTACACTAGGGTCCTAGATTCGTTTACAACATGGGAAGAGATGTTCGGGCACATTGCAGACATAACAGACCAAGAGATAGATTGCTCTCCAGTAGTGGCCCTATTAGGCTATGTAGAGGATGTTCCACCTGCTAATTAGCGGCTAACTGTCATGTTGCTCCTACTAGCCGAGCGGCTATACACTGGGGCAGGTGGCCTGCCCCAGGCATTAAAGCTTGGCTGTGAGATGTTGCATACTGCCAAGAACAGTTGTCTACCTTCTGGGAAATCATGCCATTTGGATCCCAGGCCAAATGAAATATGGGCCCCAGGCACCTGCATAAGATATTCACTTTGCAAATAGGCCCCCTCAAACTTACAAACAGAATTTCTACTCTTTGTTATTGGATCGCGACTGGCCTACCAAGAAGTCACTTAACATTGCTTAGTAAAACATATTCACTGTTAAGCATGCACGGAGAGGGAAAAGATATAACAACTTGTTGTAATGTCACAGTAGATGACACACAATGTAATGGATTTTAACGTGTGCGCGCAAAGTGACATTGTATGACACAAGATAATCCTTGCTAGTTTCACTTGAATAAGCTGTTACCAAATACAAATAAGCTGTTACCAAATGCGGTACTTTGCTTTGTATCTCAGCAAGTCTTTATATTCCAATTGTTTTTTGTGGTATATATGTGCAAATCTCAATAAATTAAAAAAACATTGCCTCTGCAAGTGCTGTCAGTGACAGAACAAATAATTAATATACAGAAATTGTAAGGGGCAAAAAGAAAAATGTATTCTTGTTGTCCAAGCACAAATTGGCCAACACATGTTGCACAACAAAAATCGCGTCATCAGGCCCTATTTAACAGTTCTAGTAGTCAAGTAAAGGACTCAATTCACATTTTCAAAGAAGAGTTCCCTAATAGCAGTGAGGTACTCAAGTTTCAAATTAAAGGCAGTTCTGGTATAGCGAGAAGAGTAACTGGCATAGTACTATACCGGTTACTCTTTTCGTTATACTAGAACTATTATGGAAACCTTCTTTGAAAATACGAATTGAGTGATTTACTAGATTATAGGAACCGTTACATAGGCCCTGATGAAGGGTTTTTTAATTGTGAAACACTGTCGGTCGATTTGTGCTTAGACAATACATTTTTTAAGAATAAATTTCTCTTTTTGCACCTCACAATTCTTTCTGTATATGAAATTCACTGTGCCACTGAAACCAAGCTAGACCAGACTGAATAGCCCCAATTTGTCCGGCCTGACAGTTTCGGGCTGGAGTGTTCCCATTAGAAAAGGGTCAAGTCTGATTTGCATATAGCTGGCCCAAACTGAGGTGGCAGGGTGTGCAAAAGAACGATAGACTGGGTTTACTCAGTGTGTCACTGGAACTAGGTTATACCCATCTGAAGAGCACCAATCAGGGAGAAACAGGTCTTGGTTTGCTTGAGTCCTGGTTCAGTGATGACCTGGCCTGGCAATTCAGGCTGGACTGTTATCATTGGAGCCTGGTCAAGGCTAATCTGCTTATGGCTGTGTCCAAACTGAAGTGTCATGGTGTGTAAAAGAACAATGATCTGGGATGCGCCACTGAGTAATTACTAGTGGCTGAGATTAATTCAAGTCTTCCATCCATTACTTTTTGTATACTTTGTGTGTCACCCTAAGTGGGATGGGTATGCCCAGATGTGGGTACCGTGCACATTGTGTCACTGGAACCAAGTGATATCTGGCTGATGAGTCCTTAATTAGGGCAAAATCGGATCTGAGGTGCTTGTATTCCAGTAGGCTTGGAAGTTCAGGCTGGACTGTTCCCATTGGATCACAGTCCTTTGCATATGGCTGGGTCCAAACTGAGTTGGCATGATGCACAAAATAAAGATGGACTGGCATGCAGCCCTGAGTAACGACGAGTGGCTGAGATTAATTCAAGCATTCTTTCCTCCACTTTGTTATACTTTTGTTTTGCACTGGCAGCAGCACACACAATGGGGGTCATTATGATGACTGTATTCTGAAGTCTAAACTTCAGAATACAGTTTTCTGTTTGAAAGCCATATCTACAAGTAATTTTAGGTCTGGCTTGACAGTACACATGTCACTTGCTCTTATGTGATCAACAAAAATGAGCATTCAAAGTCCTACTAAGAGATGGCTCTCCCACATGTTGGTTTCTTTGAGTACAGGATTTGAGTGGGCTGAGTTTTTGTCCTTCACTAAGAAGACTGTTTGTATTGCACTTTTTGACTTGCAGGAAAGTTATACTTGACACAGCAGAACTATGTGGTTATGGTGGCAAACCGATGATCTTGGCTAGAGGCCTGATCTGCTTTTTATGAAAGTTATGATAAAGGCACTAGGCCTAACATACTTATTGTGAAAAGTATATGTTAAAGTCACATTTAAGTTTTGTATTAATTTGACACTATATTGAAGCCTACAGATAGGTATTTTGTTATATGGGATCTCTTAGAGTATTGTAGTAGGCAATGGTTTTGGTGTTGGTCACCCAATATGACAAACCTTGGATATAGAAGATTTACTCTGTGAAAATCCTTGTTAGGCAGTCTTAGGAGGGATAGTATTTTGTTCAGACAACAGTCATTTTGTGTACCATTCTAATTTTATGACTGTGTGTCTAGCCCAGAGGGGTTAGGAGCTATCCTTTCCCAGCACAGTGGACACCTGAATGCTCGAAGGCATATTGTGGCATATGCAAGTAGGAGTTTGTCCAAAACAGAGCATGCTTATTCATAAACTGAAAAAGAAACTAGCCGTGGTATGGGCTTGTGGACATTAAGCATGGGCGGATCTAGCGGATCTCGCATACGCGAACTTGCGGATTTACGGATTCGCAATCCGCGAAGATCCGCGAACTCTAGCGGATTTGCGGATTTTCCCGTTTTTTGTGTTGGCGCGCGTTCGCGCCGATTTTGGGACAAGTTCGCAATTGCGAACTTACTTTTCGGCTCGCAACGGCCGCGACTATGTTGTTTCAACGTCTGGTTTATCATCACAGGTTCACAGCACCCTCTGTTTCACCACTGCCACCCTCTGGGACACCCATGCCACCCTCTGGTACATCCTCACTGCCACCCATTAGGTTTATTTATCACTGTAGATTATGGTGGTTGAAAAAAGCAAGCACACCTGCCCTTCTTCAACTGCCATCAATTAATTTGAGTTTCATTAATGTGTCAGTAATTTTGAAAGTTCCAGTCTGGCTGGCACCTGCTTCCTTCCTTATCTGTAATTTGCTTTTTGTTGCAGTGAAATTTTTTTTTCACAGGACCTTTATGGTCTACTTGTAGCTATTCTATGAGCCTGCTGTTTGGGTCATAGCAGGGTCATAGAATAGTTGCAAACTTTGGAGGGGCCCATCAGGAAGCACTACCTTGAATGTTACTAATGTTAAGTTTGAACTTTTGCACCTGCTCATTGCTTTCAGTTTAGCTAAAATCGTTTTTTTCTGCAATTTCGCGCGTTTTTTGGGGCGCGAATCCGTGCGAGATCGATTTCGGAAGCCGCGAATACGTGCGAATACAAAATTGTTTTTTTTGCGACGTGTATGTTCGCGTGATCTTGCGCGTGTTCGCGAGGCGCTTCTAGCTATACGTTTGCCAAGTTACCCTATCGGTCGTACACGGGCGCGGCCATCTTGTTGGCGTGACGTAATTCCGTTTCCGCCCGCTATGTGTAATCTCGCAAAGTGTGCTGCTCGCTAGTACAATTTCGCGCGTACTCGCAAGGAAAATCTCGCGCGAACTTACCCACGCGGTCGTGAACGGGCGCGGCCATCTTGTTTCTCATTCATTGCTTTTGGTTCTGGGCATGCTTTCTCTATCCTCTCTCAATCTCTGCCATCCTTTGCTTGTTTGAAGTTTTTTTGATCTAATTTTACTTATTATCTATCCCTCTATTTTTCTAGCTCTATATTTTTGTGTTTTCTGCAGCTTTTAGTTACTTTTAAACTACTTTTTTAAACTCTTTTCTTTTCTTCTTCACTATTCTATTTCTTGTTTATCATTTAACTCTATTTCTGCCCAGACCATGGTAAAGGGAGCCGGGAAGCACCCTGAGAAGGGGAAGGGTCCCGCACCCCGTGCCCGGCTCCCGTGCGGGCGTTTAAGGGGGGAGCAAGTGGTCCCGAGGGAGATCTTCAGCGCGGAGGAAGTGGCGGCACTGATCTTCCATGTCCAGCGCAGCCTCCCCAAGACGATCCTGGGAGGCGGCAAGATCGCGACCGGCTATGGCATCCGGGAGCGTCGCAAGCGGTGGGAGAAGGTGTGCCGGGCCATGTACAAGATCTCTGGGGTCCGGCGCACATATAACCAGGCCACCCACCGCTGGACCGATGTCATGGACCGGGAGCGGGACTTGCTGGACGCGCTCGGCGTAGAGGTCCCCGGGCTTGGTGAGTAGTAGTAGTAGTACATTTACTACTCTGTTTTATCCTGCTCTGTTATTTGCAAATCTTTGTTCTTTACCAAGAGCAATAATCTCCCCAATGCTGCATCAAGCCGTACGTCGGCTTCAAGCGCGCAGGGTTTGAGTCATGCATCATTGTCCTAAAAGTGACTGATTGACATCTTGTAGATTTCCCTCAGCCACTTTTAGGATTCGTTCCTGCGCAGGTACGCCCTCCCTTGCGCCGGAACGCCCCCTGATGGCGCAGGGCTTTACAACGTGATGCATCGCCCATATGCCCATATGTGTTTTTTTTTATATATACGCCGCACCAACACCATGGCGAGTCTTTTGTTCTGCCGCTGCGTCACAAAAGGCACGCAACAATGGAGGAAAATGAGCCGCAACTTCCGCAAGGGACTTCTAAATCAGCCCCAACAGACTGAAGTCCAGTCCTTCCTTTAGACACATGGCTATAAGAAGAAATAGTGGCGGTGGTGGCGGGTGGATTGATAGTTTGAGTATTCACTGATCTGCAAGCAGGATGGACTTTGTCTGTCACTTCGCGTGTTGCGCACTGCTGCCTGCAGTGCCAGGCCTAGGCAAACCTCTTTAGTAGTCTGTTTATTGAGTTACATAGGAACTTTCTAAGTCAACGTTCCGCAAATCAGGCAATACGAATAACGTAGTATACCACATGAGATAGATCCCGTGGAATAGTTGTCTATCTATTTGCTAATTTTCCAAAATATTTTGTTATTGTTCTTTTGAAATGTTTGATTTGGTTGAAAAATCTCATCCATGTTTTCTGGTTTTTCTTTCTTTCATGTTGTACATCAGCTCCCCCCAAGGGCAAGAGGACACAGGAGGAGGGTGCTGAGGATGCAGGCCAGGATCGGGCAGGCGAGGGCTCCTTTGCTGGCCCCAGTAAGTTTACATTTTAATAAACAGTACCTATTTTGTCCTAGCGTTCCTCATTCGATTTTTTCTAAATCGTCTTTGATCTTCTTGTAGACTGGATATAAATTCTTATCCTGCCTCGAATATGACTCCCTGTGGTATTACTAGACTATTCTTATTAGTCTGTCTGTGTAGCTAACTAAGATTGGACATTTGGCAATTCCATTGGACTCCCATTATATTCAGCAATACCTCTATGCACTGTCTCCTTACTGACTAGATAGTGTGGCAGAGTCATTCAGCTCCCGAAGTCACCGATTATAGATCCCCAATGATCTCTAGATTATCGTACGCAGGACAAGAGAGTAGTACGGAGTCACAGCACAGTCAAGAAGTGTCAGAGGCACTCATGCTTGCAAAAATTCCAAAACCTTTAGCTCATCCACTCTAGTCTAGAGGAACAAAAACCACAGAGTCTATTTAAGTTTAAAAGCTTTATTAAAAGTAAACACATTTATTAAAATCTACTTTGTCATAAAACTATTTAACTGAAAACGGAAAAGTGGTTAGTGCTGACGATTAATTGGACACATTTCTTGTGGTCGAGCCGAGCTCTCACCTGGTTTGAACTTGATCCTGGTCGTGTTCTTAGGAGTCAAGCTTCTGTCTGTTAGGAGAAAAAGTGGTGCGTGTTAAAAATCAAAAGCAAGCATTCATCAGTTGTGCATAAAAGTGCAGCAAGACAACAGCCTTCCCTGGAAAATGGGACATTTTTACTATGGAGTAGACAGTCACAAATTATTACATTGTATTCTGTTTTTTTAACATTTCTCCTAGACCAAATATTATATAGTAGTGAGTGGTGTATTCTAACATTCTTAAATGTACTTTGTAGGTGTAACATCTGGTGACGGGGCCAGCGCGGAGGTGGCTGTGTTGGACCAGGACTCGGAGGCCTCTGGGGAGGAGGCGGTGCAAGAGCCGGCGGACGTTCCTGTGGGGGATCAAACGGTGGTGGCGGAAACAGGTAAGCTATATATTCCTTACTTATTGAGATTGAAGACTGCATAGTGTGCTTTCTGCACGGGTGTATTACAATTACAAATCAACCAGGTAGTAGCCTCCTCGAAATGTACTTCGACTTAGCTGTGAAGTTTTTGGTGAGAAGAATCCCAATAAGTTCTTAGACGAACGTGATGGATGGGATGAACGAAAAGCGAAAGAAGGGTGTAAGTAAGTGGGACGCGAACTTGTATGATGGCTGGCAAAGAAGAACGATATGTGTTTGCTTGGCCCCCGAGGTGGCTGGGAAGGAAAGAATATGGTATGGTGCATGGCTGGGTCAATGATGAAGCAAGGATGGGTGGAAGGACAGCAGCCTGGATGGGTGAAACAGAAACTGTATGTGTGCGTATACTTTGACTGAATGGATGCCTGGAGCATGGTATTCTCTGACTCTTAGATAGCACATGTGTATCTAGAGAGAGTAGATGGTCGCCAGGTGAAGTAAGTGTTACCTTGAAGAGCATGTACCACCGCACCCGCACGTCCGTTCCAGTGCAGGGAAGGCAAGGAAAAGAAATTGTAAATGTGTCCAATACTACCATGAATAGTAGCAGTACTTTGTATTGCGTTTGCATTCACAGCATATATCTGGTTATTACGGAGGATACTTCGTACCTCTCTTAATAACTTTAGTTTACTTGTAGTACGTCATTCATGTGTGGGTGTATCACTGTTCACTCAATATTAAGCAAAGCACCTAAAGTCATCTCATCTGTCATTAAATACGTCCCATGTGAAGTGATAGATAATCAAATTAGTTAGCTTCTTCATTTTCCTTTTCTAGTACTCATTTGCACTGTAGGGTGAAAGGTAAATTAATTAAGCAGTAGCCCTTGTAACAGAGTATTCTCAGTGCCACCCGTAATAGAAAAGTAATAGCTTCACCACCTGCATGTACTGGACCGGTACAGTAACGCAAGTCTGTCTCACTCATCATGGTGTGCAACTTTTTTTCTCGGGTGCAAGTTCACTGTGCTGTCCATGTCATTCTGCCGGCTTGCATAAGATAACGTACCAATTTCCCTAAACAAGAGAGAAGAATAAGAATAAGACTGGTGTACTGTCATAGTCGACTGTAATGGAAGTCCATAGTGGTCGTAGAATTTGTTCATTAAACTACCACTAATGTTAGAGCAAGGATGCAGAAGTGGGAGGTTACATAGATACTGTCCTCAATAGTTATGTACTGTGCTTTCAATTTGCTACTTGTACTCTGTGACCCAACTTTCGGCTCAATCACTTTGTGTTATTAATAAGGAGCATTGGTTACAGACTATGTCTTTCTTTCTTCATATAGTTGCTCCTTCCAAATCAACAACAAGGAGGGAGCAGGCTAGATTGGCCCGGCAACGGAGGCTGGAGGCCACAGTCGCCGAATATCGGCGGCTGGTGGCCCTGGAGGAGGAGGAGGACACGCAGTCGAGCGGGGCAACAACGACATCCTCGACTGTGACCACTGCATCCTCCTCCGTGACTAAGCCAGCGGGACCGAGCCGGGCTAAGAAAGACGACCGCCACCGCCAAGCAACCGAAATACCAGCTGCCCCCCACAGGAGCTGCAAGGACCGCCAACGCCGCCTACGAGTCCGCATGTCCAACCTGGAGCAGGAGGTCCTAAAGTATAAGAACTTGGTTAAGGGCCTCCGCTCCGAGCTTGCCACCCTCCGCAAGGAGTATGATGCCCATGCCGCATCATGCACCAGCACCAGCACCCTCCAGTAGTGGAGTGTCCCTTGCCCTTTTTTTATAGACTTTTGGGGGTTGGGATTTGGGAGTTGGGATCGTTTTGGGACGTTTCAAAGACAATCGTTGGGGTTAGGGTGGGTGAGGGAGATTATTTTGTTAGGGCTAAATAAATATATTTTTAAACTTTATCTGACCATACCTGTTTTTTACTGCTTTTCAGTCTGGTGGGTGGGGGGCGGGGGTGTAACAGTAACTTTGTTTTCCTGAACAGTCGTAGGACTTTAGTAGTACAACCGTCAATCTCTTGTCTACTCCGAAATAATACTCCATTATACTACCTCCCACCAAACGCTTATCTTACCTGTAATTTGTGTTAGAAATTAGGGCTAGGCCCAGGGCTGGCTCCAGGTGAAATGGGGATTAACGTTGTCAATCCTGGGCGGGTGACATTTCCTCATTGCGGTGGTACTAGTGGTGTGACACAGTGGCAGTTGCATGCCTATGGAAAAAAAGAAAACGAAACCTTGTTTGTCCTCCTTACTGTAGCATTACAACGGTTACGGTACGATCGAGAAAATAGCAGGTGACAGTACACTAGAACAGTGCCATAATGTAGCCTAACAAATGGTAAAGTATTTGCTTGCAAGTATAACTAGTACTTGCGTTTAATCTATTTGACATTGGCTACTACTACTAGAAGATATAGTACTGAAGCTGAGTAAGTCTAGAAGATATCCTCGTATTCCTTCACCAGCCTGTTGCTGCTATGACCTTATCCTCCCCAGCAAGTGTGTGGAATTATTGATGTCATTTTAGTCAGACATCAAGCAAAACAACACAGCCCGGGGGAAGAGGGTTAGGGTTTGTAAAATGGATGGGAATGGGGGTTTCTTTTTGGGTAGGTTTTGTTGAGAGAAGAAAAAAAAAGCAGAGCATGGACAAACAATAATTGAAGATACAGACAATCTTTGGTTACAAACTAAAGGTAAGCACATGCAGTCACACTCATAGAATAAAAGACAACAATGGATACTGTATCTGTATTGCGTATGTTGTTGGAGTTGTCCTGTTGAATTTGGTAAGTAAGTTGCATGCAGCAAACAATTCCTCTTATTGGCGGCACTCCTCCATTCCAGCTGACGCTTCGTCCATCAATGTGGTGACCACTGACAGAAGACACCCTGTCCACTGCCTGCCTGGCGGATGTTGACTGAAACCCGGCCTGTAATTATTGAACGGAAAACAGGAAGTGCTATTACAATACCACTGATAAATAAATAAAAGGTATGTACGCTGTGTGGTGCAAAAAGTCACACTTTGATTTCCCTAATAGACAGTACAATATTTTTGAAATTGCGTGCTCTGTCTGAGTCACCTTTTTAAGGATCAATAAGTATGGCCAAAATATTGTAGCGGATCTTTCCCCTCAAGGTAGGTGTACTACTGTGTTTTAGAACAAAATTTGACCTTCCCAGCAATGCTCCCACCAAGACCCTTACTAAAGCCAGTCGCAAAAATGTAGAAGAACCCCAATCATATCTCCAAAAACGATGCCTAGCAGAAAAATGTTTACAAAACGTACTTTGAAAGTAACAGTAGGCCCAAATACAGACCGTGGATTGTATTCAAACCACTTGCAAGCAAGCAAAAGTATCCATAGCCAGCATCGCTCCAACAGTGCTCTACAACAACAGAACCGCGTTGCAATAGAACCCCCCGAAACACATGCAATCCTGCTGCTAGGGCTAACCCTAACGAACCCTAACTTACAAAAAGTGCCAAAACTGGTGTTTCCTTATGGATTTTGTCCAACAAACTTCTAGACGGTATTAGACCTTCCCAGGAATGCCCCAGGCAAGACCCGCCAACCCACCCGCAAAAAAACACCCGACACAACACCCCCAAACAGCGAAAAAGCTAAATCTCATACTTACAATGTCTCTCGGCCTTCGGTCCAAACGCGGCGCTGTGCAGCTAGGTCATCATCATCATCAATCATCATAACTCCTGTTTTCCACCACGGATTTCCTGAAAAGCAAATGCAATCAAGATTAGACTGTCGCAGCAGTGCTTCGACAGAGACCCCGGCCGCAACCCACCCACGAACAGCAGGAAGCCCCCCAAAACGCTACATTGAGCAAGATGTCAGAAGAAATAGCAAAAAAAAGGCTGTTCCTTATGGATTTTGTCCAAAACACTTCTATCCGGTATTAGACCTTCCCAGGAATGCCCCAGGCAAGACCCGCCAACCCACCCGCAAAAAAACACCCGACAACACCCCCAAACAGCGAAAAAGCTAAATCTCATACTTACAATGTCTCTCGGCCTTCGGGCCAAACGCGGCGCTGTGCAGCTAGGTCATCATCATCATCAATCATCATAACTCCTGTTTTCCACCACGGATTTCCTGAAAAGCAAATGCAATCAAGATTAGACTGTCGCAGCAGTGCTTCGACAAGACAGAGACCCCGGCTGCAACCCACCCACGAACAGCAGGAAGCCCCCCAAAACGCTACATTGAGCAAGATGTCAGAAGAAATAGCAAAAAAAAGGCTGTTCCTTATGGATTTTGTCCAAAACACTTCTATCCGGTATTAGACCTTCCCAGGAATGCCCCAGGCAAGACCCGCCAACCCACCCGCAAAAAAGCACCCGACAACACCCCCAAACAGCGAAAAAGCAAAATCTCATACTTACAATATCTCTCGGCCTTCGGTCCAAATGCGGCGCTGTTCAGCTAGGTCATCATCATCAATCATCATAACTCCTGTTTTCCACCACGGATTTCCTGAAAAGCAAATGCAATCAAGATTAGAATGTTGCATCAGTGCTTCGACAGACACCAAAAATTACCCACAAACACCCGGAACCCCGCCAAAGAGCACCTCAAAGGCAAGCAAGTCAGCAAAAACGGCAAGAAATTTCCACCTCATATTTGGTCCAAAACACTTTTGTCCATTATTAGAGCTTCACAGCAATGGGCCCAAATCCGTCAACTCACCCGCAAAGAAGTACAACACCCCCACAAGTGCTGAGTCTTTCTTCATTAGGCGTAATCCAGCACTCTGCTTGGAGGGAAATCGCAGTCTGGAGGAGGAGGATAGAGGAGCATGTTCTTCAGAACTTGTGAACCTGAGGAATGTAGACTGCGGCACCTTCAAATCAATAAGCAAACAAGTGAAGACAGTTCTGATGATGGTCTTGTTTTTGGGATTAGGTGATTAAAGTTTGAATTAAATTAACTGTGCAAAACAAAGAAAGAGAGACACAAAGCACACAGGAATAAAAGTGAATAAGGACGAAAAAGAAAGTTCTTGATTGATTGTCTCATTTTCAGGGCTCGGTGTCAGGGAATAAGAACAAGATTTCGTCATCATACTCTGCGAATTCAGGCTGGATGAGGTCAGTGACACCGAACAGAGAACAAATCCCCTCATCTACGTTGCCGTCCTCCTCGTCTTCATGCGGCGTGCTTTCTCGTACTTTGTAATCTGGTGGTATGAGGTGCTGATTCATCTTGATCATTGTCAGCCGCTCCACATTTTTGGGCAAGAGGCGGCTCCGTTTGGGAGTTACAATGCCACCAGCAGCACTGAAAACACGTTCAGAAGACACACTTGCGAGTGGGCAAGACAAATAGTTTATAGCCAGGTTGAAGAGCTGTGGCCACAATTGTTTTTTGCCATGCCAATACTGCAATGGCTCATCATTAAGAAAGACCACTGTTGAGTCATTCAGATAGTCCTGCACCATCGACTCAAGGTCAGCAACGGTTCCTCCACTTTGCTTACTTTTTGCTGTGGCTGTGACATTTTTTCGAGAACCATACCCAAGCAAACTTAGCCAATCCTCTACAACAGCCACTGTTTTTGTTGTGTGTGGTGCAGATGATCCAGTTGCCGGTGTCTTTAACGGCTGAGAGGTCACTTGTGCCCCAGCCACAGGTGCAGAAGTGGATTCTTGTGACTGGGGATGGCCTGCTGATGCTGATGCTGATGTACTGGCTTCTCCTTCAATAACCTGCCGTTCTTTTTCAAACCTCTTGGCTGACCAGGCTAACCAATGTTTGTACTTTTGAACATCTGCATCAGCAAAAGGAAAGAATGCTTCGCCTGCCAGCGCCTTTTTGTAGCGTGGATCCAGAATAGTAGCACAAATGTAATGCTGATCTGACTTGATCTTTTGAAGACGTTCATCACCACGTAGGCGCTCTAATAATTTCTCAGACAAAATAAAATGGTCTTTTTTTTGTACATCTTTTTCAAACTCAGAAGACACCGCCATCAGTTGGTGCTCCAGCATGCACAACAATGGGATAGCTTTTCCCAAATTACAGTCCTCCTGGCTGACTGCACGCGTGAAGAACTCAAAAGGACGAAGCATGTCTGTCAGGCTTTTAACTATGTCCCATTGCGCCGCACTCATCCGCAGGTCCTCCTTCTGAGATGTACCCTCTGTGAAGAAATAGTGATCGAGTACCGTATACTGCTCATACAGACGCTCAAGCATGTAGAAGGTTGAGTTCCAACGTGTTGCCACCTCCTGGATGAGTGCTTTCACTGGCATTCCACGTTGAAATAGCAGTCTCCGCAGATGCTTCCGGGCCTTAAAAGAATGGCTGAAATGGTTGCACATTTTGCGGCAGGTGGCCATTACCTCGAACGCTGTACTGTCTTTATCACTCAAGAATTTTTGAACTACCAGGTTGATACAGTGCGCCAAACACGGCACTCTAACATGGTCACCCTTCTGCATGGCCTTTACTACATTGGCGCCATTATCCGTGGAAACATAACCAATCTTGAGTTTTAGGGGGGATAGCATTTTCAAGACCTTTTTGTTAAACTCTTCCAAAAGGTTTTCTGCTGTGTGACTTTTCTCCAAGCCAAACATGGCTAGTGTTGCATGCTTCCGAGCAGTTTTGAAAACTTTGTCCGGGTCAACACCTGCGTTTAGCTTTGCTAAAACACCTGAAAAAGAGACCCAGTGTCCAGTGATGCACATGTAATCAGCGCCTGCGCCACTGGTCCACATGTCTGTTGTCAGATGTATTGTGTGAACAGCACTCTTCTGCAAAGCTGCCCCAATCGCCTGCAGCACAACTTCATGTAGTGCTGGAACCGCAACTCTGGCAAAATAGAACCGGCTCGGAACCTTCCATTTAGGGCAGAGCGTTGCCACTAATTCAAGAAAACCTACCGCTTCTACAAAAGAAAAAGGTAGAAGGTCCACAGCTAGCATTTTAGCCAGCTTAGTGTTATACAGACGCGTCAGTGGGTGGTTGCGTTCATATGGCACGTCTGAAGTAAGCATTGTTCTAATGTTGCCCTGGACCAAGCATTTACGGGCTGATAATGACTTCGTTGACCCAATTTTGCTCGCTGGTGAACTTTTGTGCGTTGGTGTCTCACTCGCTCCAACACTCTTAGTGTGCCTCACATTGGGTGTGCTGCTGACAGGGGTACTGGGTGTAAGGGAAGTGTTTGACACGTCTTCTTCCTGCTCGTCATCATCAGATGAAACATCAACGTTTCCTTGAATTTGGCCTTTCTTGATCGCATCTAGGTGCGCAAACCATTTGACAGTGTGCTTTCTCTCAAGATGACCTCTCTGGCCGCCGGTACCATAGTTGGTACCTGACTTACCACGACTAACTGCAAGCTTACAAAGGGTCCAAATGGCAAACTTTGGATTTTTTGGACAAACAGTAAAGAAGTCCCAAACTGGGGACTTGAAGTGTCTGTGGGACATGGAGGAGGCGGCGATACTGGTGGTGGTGGTCATGAAGCTAATGCCAGATGAAGTGGAGGATGTGGATTGCCCAACTTTTGTACGTTTTGCACTGTCACCGCCACTAATTAAGGTCGAGGTTGACGGAGGTCTCTTCTTGCCAGAAAGAAATATGGAAGCGGGACGAGTTGGTGTACTACTTAACTCCAACGATTGTGGTGTTTCCACTGCCTCCTCATCGACAACATCATCATCACGCTCAGCAGCTCTTCGGGCTAGGGTCAAAATGTCTGTTTGCTGCATGCCCGCTGGGGCTGCAGTGACCTTTATGATGACTGGGTCGTCGTTGGCAGAGTCTTCATCAGCAGCAGTATCCGCCACTTCTTGTTGAGACTCATCACACTCCATAACTCTGAGACTTTGGACGAGCTTCCTTTTACGCTTAACTACCTTTGTTTGTTCCCAAGTTTGATCCGTATCATCAGAAGGAGGTGTGCTTGAAGAGGATGTAGACACCACCCTTGATCTCTTCCTTGCTAGGGGTGTGGAAGACAATGAAGGATCATCAGGAGGAGTGGCTTCCTCAAATGATACCTCGCCTTGATTGTCGATTTCCTGATGTGCCCCTACTTCGGGAGGAACAACTATTGTGGGCACTTGTTGTGACCCTCCATGCACCTCTGCTTGCGCATCTCCTTGCGCTGCCTCTCCTTCCACATGTACTTGGGCTTGTACTTGCACATGTGATTGTTGTTGCGGCTGTGGTTGCTCAACACTCGTCAGATGAGCTACAACAACCTGTGTTGATTGAGGGACATTGCTGCTGCTTTCTTGCGATGAGCCAACATCACTGGTCGATGGTGATTGAAGTAGTATACTGGCTGCCTCTGCAGCACTCAAGGGCTTGGACTTAAGTTGGCGTGGTGGTGGTGGTGGCACTGAGCCCAATGGAGCGGGGGTGCTGCTGCCAGCTTGGTCCCCAGCAGATCCCGCTGCAGCTGCTGCAGGCATACTTTTTTTTTTACTCCCAAAAAAAGGGGCGGGCGGCACACCAGTGTCCTTGGTAACTTGCTTCTTCTGCTCCTTACTGGCACCTTTCTTGCTAGAGGAGCTACGGGTTACTTTTTTTGGGGCCATCTTCTTCAGAGCAGGTCAGCAGGCAGCAGTTGCACGAGTTGCAGAGGGTTCTGTGTCCAGACGTGACGTCGCGTGACGTTATGCTGCACACACCGCTGCAGGACTTCTTCCTGGCACTGGTGGTTCTATTGAGTCTTCTTGTGCACCTAAAAGCAATGGAAGACAGAGGAACATCAGTTCAGTTATACACCCCAAAAAATCGACAAAACACAGAAAAATGAGCACAATCCCATGCCATCCATGATGTTTACATTGAAGACACCCCACAGAAAGACTAGGGACATGCAAGTATGCAACACTCACTACCCCTGGGCATAAGGGATGAAAAGTAGGCAAAATAAGTGCAGGCCTCAGACACTGCCTCTCCTCAAAATGGCCCCCTTACACCCCAAGCACATGTTGCCTGTACCAGCCAGCACTCAAGATGGCCACCACCACCACCCACATGGCCAGTCCACATCAACAGTACACCCCCAAAAAACAGAAAAACAGCCAGAAATCACCACAATCCAATGCCATCCATGATGTTTACATCAAAGAGAGTGAGACCACACCACAGGCACACTCAGTCCATGCACCACCACCACCCCTGGGCAAGCAAAAGGCCACACCAGCAGCCCCCCAAAAACGACAAAAAACAATAAAATAAGCACAATCCCAGCCCATCCATGGCCTCAATTATGTTTAAATTCAAGAAGACACCCCACAGAAAGACTAGGCCCATGCAACACTCACCACCCCTGGGCAAAGGGCCACACCAGCAGGCCCAAAAAAACGACAAAAAACAATAAAATCTGCACAATCCCAGCCCATCCATGGCCTCAATGGTGTTTAAATTCAAGAAGACACCCCACAGAAAGACTAGGTCCATGCAACACTCACCACCCCTGGGCAAAGGGCCACACCAGCAGGCCCAAAAAAACGACAAAAAACAATAAAATCTGCACAATCCCAGCCCATCCATGGCCTCAATGGTGTTTAAATTCAAGAAGACACCCCTCAGAAACACTAGGCCCATGCAACACTCACTACCCCTGGGCATAAGGGATGAAAAGTAGGCAAAATAAGTGCAGGCCTCAGACACTGCCTCTCCTCAAAATGGCCCCCTTACACCCCAAGCACATGTTGCCTGTACCAGCCAGCACTCAAGATGGCCACCACCACCACCCACATGGCCAGTCCACATCAACAGTACACCCCCAAAAAACAGAAAAACAGCCAGAAATCACCACAATCCAATGCCATCCATGATGTTTACATCAAAGAGAGTGAGACCACACCACAGGCACACTCAGTCCATGCACCACCACCACCCCTGGGCAAGCAAAAGGCCACACCAGCAGCCCCCCAAAAACGACAAAAAACAATAAAATAAGCACAATCTCAACCCATCCATGGCCTCAATTATGTTTAAATTCAAGAAGACACCCCACAGAAAGACTAGGCCCATGCAACACTCACCACCCCTGGGCAAAGGGCCACACCAGCAGGCCCAAAAAAACGACAAAAAACAATAAAATCTGCACAATCCCAGCCCATCCATGGCCTCAATGGTGTTTAAATTCAAGAAGACACCCCTCAGAAACACTAGGCCCATGCAACACTCACTACCCCTGGGCATAAGGGATGAAAAGTAGGCAAAATAAGTGCAGGCCTCAGACACTGCCTCTCCTCAAAATGGCCCCCTTACACCCCAAGCACATGTTGCCTGTACCAGCCAGCACTCAAGATGGCCACCACCACCACCCACATGGCCAGTCCACATCAACAGTACACCCCCAAAAACAGAAAAACAGCCAGAAATCACCACAATCCAATGCCATCCATGATGTTTACATCAAAGAGAGTGAGACCACACCACAGGCACACTCAGTCCATGCACCACCACCCCTGGGCAAGCAAAAGGCCACACCAGCAGCCCCCAAAAACGACAAAAAACAATAAAATAAGCACAATCCCAGCCCATCCATGGCCTCAATTATGTTTAAATTCAAGAAGACACCCCACAGAAAGACTAGGCCCATGCAACACTCACCACCCCTGGGCAAAGGGCCACACCAGCAGGCCCAAAAAAACGACAAAAAACAATAAAATCTGCACAATCCCAGCCCATCCATGGCCTCAATGGTGTTTAAATTCAAGAAGACACCGCTCAGAAACACTAGGCCCATGCAACACTCACTACCCCTGGGCATAAGGGATGAAAAGTAGGCAAAATAAGTGCAGGCCTCAGACACTGCCTCTCCTCAAAATGGCCCCCTTACACCCCAAGCACATGTTGCCTGTACCAGCCAGCACTCAAGATGGCCACCACCACCACCCACATGGCCAGTCCACATCAACAGTACACCCCCAAAAAACAGAAAAACCGCCAGAAATCACCACAATCCAATGCCATCCATGATGTTTACATCAAAGAGAGTGAGACCACACCACAGGCACACTCAGTCCATGCACCACCACCACCCCTGGGCAAGCAAAAGGCCACACCAGCAGCCCCCCAAAAACGACAAAAAACAATAAAATCTGCACAATCCCAGCCCATCCATGGCCTCAATTATGTTTAAATTCAAGAAGACACCCCACAGAAAGACTAGGCCCATGCAACACTCACTCACCACCCCTGGGCAAAGGGCCACACCAGCAGGCCCAAAAAAACGACAAAAAACAATAAAATCTGCACAATCCCAGCCCATCCATGGCCTCAATGGTGTTTAAATTCAACAAAACAGTTGTATCATGCACCCATAACCAACCCTGGTCCTACTGGATACTGTGGCTACCCACAATATAATTTATTTAATTTTCTGAAAAAGTTCAAAAATTGTACTTGCAGCAACTGTAATGCCCCAAACAAACTTACTTGTGAAAGTTGATTTCTAATCCAAAAGTGATCCAAAGACAGTCAAAAAGGCCTCAAATCCAAATATCCAGCAGCACCCACAAAAAGTAATCCTTCCAGCTCCAGATCCAAATGAAAGTGACCAGGAGATGGACAAAGCACTGGGAGGAGCCTGCTGGACAGGAACAGGAAGTTGGAGACTGTGGGGCACTTCCTTCCTCCCCCCCCCAAAATGGACTCCTTGCAAAAAAAAGGCCATGCAAATGTCAACCTGAGGAGTGATTCTGATAAAAATCATAATTTTCTGAAGGTTTATCCTGTTTGCTGGTGATTTTCTTGTGCGAAATTGCAAAATCTCTATTTCGCAAGTGCGAGATTGTTCCTTTCCGCCGCAACTACGTGTTCGCAATTGCGAACTCTTGCGAGGTGTGCTGTGCAAGGTGGCAAGCCGCGAGTACGTATTCGCGGGCGACAAACTCCCGCGGGAACACGCAGCAAGATCTAAAATGGCGCGTCACTCGCAAAGAAAAACAACTCGGCAAACGCTAAAATGACGGAAAGTGAACGCCGTGCACCACGCCGCGCGCCGCAACCAAGCAATCCGGATTCACGGATTTTCGACAAATTCGCGAGAGTTCGCGGATTGCGAATTTGCCGAAAATCCGAAAAATCCGCGAGCGGAGCGGATTTTACGCCCATGCTTAGTGGACATATCCATGTATTCCTGTATGGAAAACCTTTTATGCTGGTAACTGATCATCAAACTTTACTAACTATCTTTGGCAATCCGAAGGCCAAGATACCTCCTCTCATTGAACGATGGGGACTACGTTTACAACGGTGCAGATATAACATTATGCATCATTTAGGGAAGTATCAGAACCCTAATTACTACGTTTCCAGAGTAACTACACAAGATCATGGTACTCCATCCACGACGGCATAAGCATATATCAATTTTATTGTAAAGTCAAGCACACAAGCTGCCATTTTGTTAGCACAGATTACCACTGCCATTGGCTATGATATGGATGTGCTAAAGTTGGAAGATATAGTCACACATCAGTAATTGAATCAACACCCTCAACCTTTCACCAGTGATGGTGAATATCAAAAATAGAAAAATGACAAAGATGTACTGTCCATAAATCAGGAAATAATTATACTGCAATTGTCAAGAATTCTGATACAAAAACATTGTGGAATCGTTGCCACAAAACAAGCTGTCCGAGACCAAGTCTGATTTCTGTATATTGAAGAGTGGGTTGAAGGAATTAAAGGACTGTAATATATGCAACTCCCTTTCTACAAAAGTTTCTCAACATTCCTTAAACATGTCATAACGTCTGAAACATGCCGTGAGAGAAGTAGCTATTGACTTTTTGGATCCACTTGACAATGGACATCACCTGATTGTGATTGTGGACGAATACTCACAATTTCCATTAATTGAGGATCTCTCTCTACGATTTAAGATCAAGTCATTGAGAGAGTAGCTAGCAACTTTGCGACATGGGATGTTCCACCCATATTGAAATATGACAATTGCCCACCTTTTAACATTGGCAAATTCAAAGATTTCTTAGAGCATCTGAATATAAAGCATCAGCAGAGCAGCAGCAGAGCATGCCAACAGACTTGTTGAGCGCTTTATGAATACGCTAAAGAAAGCAGTGCAGCATGCTATTCTTGAGAAACTCAATCTAAAAACGGTGTCAAATTCTACCATAAGAGCTTATCTTTCAACACCTCACTCCACCACAGGTGAAAGTCCTGCGACATTGATGTTCTGGAGAGCAATGACAACCAAGATACCTCAGTGGACCAATCAGAGAGAGAAAGATGAGAACGCAACTCATGACAAGGTCTTGGTTCATAAACAAAAGATGAAAGCGTATACTGACAAAAGACAACATGCAAAGAACATTGTCTTTAAGAGAGGGGGTGGAGTGCTTGAACGCTAGGTGCCAAAAGAAAATATTATGCTCCATTTGATGCAGAATCTTTTCAATTTGTGTCTACCAAGGGACACATGGTGACTGCCCAGCACCCTGGGAAATCTACTACCAGATGCTCTTATCACTTTTGGCAGTTAAATCATTGTTCTTGAGATCTACATGTTGAAGGAGAGGCAGATTCTGATGCACCAGTGACTACTGTTGCCTCCCCACTGTCAATGAAGATCCTGAACATTGATGGTGACATTTGCCAGTTTCCAATGAGAAAAAAATTAAAGCACCAAAAAGATGGCCTAAGCGAGGCCCATCCAGTGTTTTGGAAACTTTTAAAACTTTGCAGAAGCTAAACGCACTACAAAGCCCAGGAATCAATGTGGCCCAAATTAGGGCGGGATATCAAGTTAAAAGTGCGTGGCAGTATTGACACTCAATTCTGTCGAGCCTCTGAGGAAAGCGCATCAAGCACTGAAACGCGTCAGGCTATATCGACTTTTTGGGGCTGCAAATAATATCGCTTTGCCTGTTCTCGTCCTTACTCATTAAAGACCTGGCTGTCAGCTGTTGTGGTGTGCGTTCCTGTTGCTGAGGGGCAAAAGGAGCTTTCATTTTTACACGGCTGTCCCGGCCGTGAGCAGTACACCATCCCTTGATCACTGGGGGCCATGCGGCTGGGAATTCATCGAGCCGTTAATATGGAACATCAGCTTTTGGAATTATGGGCGGTCAGACTAAGCGAGGCCCATCCAGGGTTTTGGAAACTTTTAAAACTTTGCAGAAGCTAAACGCACTACAAAACCCAGGAATCAATGCGGCCCAAATTAGGGCGGGCTATCAAGTTAAAAGTGCGTGGCAGTATGGACACTCAATTCTGTCGAGCCTCTGAGGAAAGCGCATCAAGCACTGAAACGCGTCAGGCTATATCGACTTTTTGGGGCTGCAAATAATATCGCTTTGCCTGTTCTCGTCCTTACTCATTAAAGACCTGGCTGTCAGCTGTTGTGGTGTGCGTTCCTGTTGCTGTGGGGCAAAAGGAGCTTTCATTTTTACACGGCTGTCCCGGCCGTGAGCAGTGCACCATCCCTTGATCACTGGGGGCCATGCGGCTGGGAATTCATCGAGCCGTTAATATGGAACATCAGCTTTTGGAATTATGGGCGGTCAGACTAAGCGAGGCCCATCCAGGGTTTTGGAAACTTTTAAAACTTTGCAGAAGCTAAACGCACTACAAAGCCCATGAATCAATGCAGCCCAAATTAGGGCGGGCTATCAAGTTAAAAGTGCGTGGCAGTATGGACACTCAATTCTGTCGAGCCTCTGAGGAAAGCGCATCAAGCGCTGAAACGCGTCAGGCTATATCGACTTTTTGGGGCTGCAAATAATATCGCTTTGCCTGTTCTCGTCCTTACTCATTAAAGACCTGGCTGTCAGCTGTTGTGGTGTGCGTTCCTGTTGCTGAGGGGCAAAAGGAGCTTTCATTTTTACACGGTGGTCCCGGCCATGAGGAGCGCACCATCCCTTGATCACTGGGGGCCATGCGGCTGGGAATTCATCGAGCCGTTAATATAGAACATCAGCTTTTGGGATTATGGGCGGTCAGACTAAGCGAGGCCCATCCAGGGTTTTGGAAACTTTTAAAACTTTGCAGAAGCTAAACGCACTACAAAGCCCAGGAATCAATGCGGCTCAAATTAGGGCGGGCTATCAAGTTAAAACTGCGTGGCAGTATGGACACTCAATTCTGTCGAGCCTCTGAGGAAAGCGCTTCAGGCGCTGAAACGCGTCAGGCTATATCGACTTTTTGGGTCTGCAAATAATATTGCTTTGCCTGTTCTCGTCCTTACTCATTAAAGACCTGGCTGTCAGCTGTTGTGGTGTGCGTTCCTGTCGCTGAGGGGCAAAAGGAGCTTTCATTTTTACACGGCGGTCCCGGCCGTGAGGAGCGCACCATCCCTTGATCACTGGGGGCCATGCGGCTGAGAATTCATCGAGCCGTTAATATGGAACATCAGCTTTTGGGATTATGGGCGGTCAGACTAAGCGAGGCCCATCCAGGGTTTTGGAAACTTTTAAAACTTTGCAGAAGCTAAACGCACTACAAAGCCCAGAAATCAATGCGGCCCAAATTAGGGCGGGCTATCAAGTTAAAAGTGCGTGGCAGTATGGACACTCAATTCTGTCGAGCCTCTGAGGAAAGCGCTTCAGGCGCTGAAACGCGTCAGGCTATATCGACTTTTTGGGTCTGCAAATAATATCGCTTTGCCTGTTCTCGTCCTTACTCATTAAAGACCTGGCTGTCAGCTGTTGTGGTGTGCGTTCTTGTTGCTGAGGGGCAAAAGGAGCTTTCATTTTTACACGGCGGTCCCGGCCATGAGGAGCGCACCATCCCTTGATCACTGGGGGCCATGCGGCTGCGAATTCATTGAGCCGTTAATATGGAACATCAGCTTTTGGGATTATAGGCGGTCAGACTAAGTGAGGCCCATCCAGGGTTTTGGAAACTTTTAAAACTTTGCAGAAGCTAAACGCACTACAAAGCCCAGGAATCAATGCGGCCCAAATTAGGGCGGGCTATCAAGTTAAAAGTGCGTGGCAGTATGGACACTCAATTCTTTCGAGCCTCTGAGGAAAGCGCATCAAGCACTGAAACGCGTCAGGCTATATCGACTTTTTGGGTCTGCAAATAATATCGCTTTGCCTGTTCTCGTCCTTACTCATTAAAGACCTGGCTGTTAGCTGTTGTGGTGTGCGTTCCTGTTGCTGAGGGGCAAAAGGAGCTTTCCTTTTTACACGGCTGTCCCGGCCGTGAGCAGTACACCATCCCTTGATCACTGGGGGCCATGCGGCTGGGAATTCATCGAGCCGTTAATATGGAACATCAGCTTTTGGAATTATGGGCGGTCAGACTAAGCGAGGCCCATCCAGGGTTTTGGAAACTTTTAAAACTTTGCAGAAGCTAAACGCACTTCAAAGCCCAGGAATCAATGCGGCCCAAATTAGGGCGGGCTATCAAGTTAAAAGTGCGTGGCAGTATGGACACTCAATTCTGTCGAGCCTCTGAGGAAAGCGCATCAAGCACTGAAACGCGTCAGGCTATATCGACTTTTTGGGGCTGCAAATAATACATATATATATATATATATGTATATATATATATATATATTACCTACTGGCGGTCGCCAGTAGGTAGTTATAGTTAGGATCGTTTTCCATAGGAAATCCGCAACATTCTATTGGGAATAACTTTGGCGCCGAATGAGGGATCTGCCTGTAACTTTCCTTAACTTTACCTCGCTGCGCTCTGCTCCTTCCCTGAAAGTTTCGAGGGTATCCGTCAAGCGGGGGCCGAGACAAAAGGGGGTCCCAAAATGTGTTTTCCCCATGTTAATTTCCATAGAGCGGTCGGACTCACTTTTAGCCCGAACGGCTGAATGGATTTCCACCAAACTTGGCAAAATTGTAGGGACTGGTACCCCGATGTGCCTTTGCTATGTCTCAAGATACATGCTCCAGTGGTTTTGACGAAAAGTTACTTTGAAAAAATATATATTGGGCTACATTGGGCTATCTATATGTTAGAGCCCAAATGTAGCCCAATGTAGCCCAATGTAGCCCAATGTAGCCCAAAGATGGCCTCCAGAGACAAAAAAAACAAATGTAGCCCAAATATCAGCCAGATGTAGCCCAACTATAGCCCAATGACAGAATGTCCCAGAGTGTTCTAAAGAACAACTAGAGCGCTAACAGTCTTACTTATGACAAAAATATGGCACACCTGAAGTCATCTTGATTGGAATAAAGTGTTAACACTTAAAACATTTAATTTGCAAAGGAACAAAATGAGGGGGTTCATTTTGCCATAGAAATTATGATTAGTGCTGAAGAAAGAAAAATTAGGGCACATTTTGAGTGACTTCTCAAATCCTCTTATATTTCATTAAAAAAATTCTGATATGCAGTCTCCCAAGATGGCCACCAGAGACAAAAGAGCCCAAATGTAGCCCAAATATCAGCCAGATGTAGCCCAACTATAGCCCAATGACAGAATGTCCCAGAGTGTTCTAAAGAACAACTAGAACGCTAACAGTCTTACTTATGACAAAAGTATGGCACACCTGAAGTCTTCTTGATTGGAATAAAGTGGTAACACTTAATACATTTAATTTGAAAAGGAACAAAATGAGGGTTTTCATTTTGCCATAGAAATTTTATATATATAAATATATTGGACATAATAGCGTGAGACCAATGACACGCAGAGGGGAGCCTTCCTAAAGTGGTCTTCCGGTAGCGTTTAGGGTTCATTGGCATAACCCAGACCACCCCGCACCCGACGGAAGCAAAGGCATTGCTGCCAGCTGTCAGTCCGTGACACAAACGGAGAGAACACATTACTTTAACGATGTCTCCAAGCCGAGCCTACGGAGGACTGCGAGGCTGGAAGCGCAGGGGCAGGAATCAACAAACACCAGAAACAGTTTACTATCCCAAGCCGACCGCCCTCCAACTCAGCCTCTCACCTTGAGAATAGAAAACACTCCGGCTGTGTGGTGAGCGCTCTTCCATGCTGAGAACCAATTGCATGCTGGAACATGCAGTCCTTAACCATGAACTGGGAGGAGCGCTCTGATACGAGATGCGGTGCAGGTGAGCCCCTCACTACTTTAGAGGAGAGGCATAACGAACAAAACAAGTAAAGACAATCTTGGGAGTACAACAACGGAGGCATCTGATGAGGCTACCGCCGAAACGCGTCATGCCGTACACCATAGAAGAATTCCGTGAAGCCCAGCCGCGTCCCCTCATCTTTTTCTAACTGGGAAGAGAAGCTTTGGACATAATAGCGTGAGACCAATGACACGCAGAGGGGAGCCTTCCTTAAGTGGTCTTCCGGTAGCGTTTAGGGTTCATTGGCATAACCCAGACCACCCCGCACCCGACGGAAGTGAAGGCATTGCTGCCAGCTGTCAGTCCGTGACACACACGGAGAGAACACATTACTTTAACGATGTGTCCAAGCCGAGCCTACGAAGGACTGCGAGGCTGGAAGCGCAGGGGCAGGAATCAACAAACACCAGAAACAGTTTACTATCCCAAGCCGACCGCCCTCCAACTCAGCCTCTCACCTTGAGAATAGAAAACACTCCGGCTGTGTGGTGAGCGCTCTTCCATGCTGAGAACCAATTGCATGCTGGAACATGCAGTCCTTAACCATGAACTGGGAGGAGCGCTCTGATACGAGATGCGGTGCAGGTGAGCCCCTCACTACTTTAGAGGAGAGGCATAACGAACAAAACAAGTAAAGACAATCTTGGGAGTACAACAACGGAGGCATCTGATGAGGCTACCGCCGAAACGCGTCATGCCGTACACCATAGAAGAATTCCGTGAAGCCCAGCCGCGTCCCCTCATCTTTTTCTAACTGGGAAGAGAAGCTTTGGGCATAATAGCGTGAGACCAATGACACGCAGAGGGGAGCCTTCCTTAAGTGGTCTTCCGGTAACGTTTAGGGTTCATTGGCATAACCCAGACCACCCCGCACCCGACGGAAGCGAAGGCATTGCTGCCAGCTGTCAGTCCGTGACACACACGGAGAGAACACATTACTTTAACGATGTCTCCAAGCCGAGCCTACGGAGGACTGCGAGGCTGGAAGCGCAGGGGCAGGAATCAACAAACACCAGAAACAGTTTACTATCCCAAGCCAACCGCCCTCCAACTCAGGCTCTCACCTTGAGAATAGAAAACACTCCGGCTGTGTGGTGAGCGCTCTACCATGCTGAGAACCAATTGCATGCTGGAACATGCAGTCCTTAACCATGAACTGGGAGGAGCGCTCTGATACGAGATGAGGTGCAGGTGAGCCCCTCACTACTTTAGAGGAGAGGCATAACGAACAAAACAAGTAAAGACAATCTTGGGAGTATAACAACGGAGGCATCTCATGCCGTACACCATAGAAGAATTCCGTGAAGCCCAGCCGCGTCCCCTCATCTTTTTCTAACTGGGAAGAGAAGCTTTGGATATATATATATATATATATATATATTACCTACTGGCGGTCGCCAGTAGGTATATATAGTTAGGATTTTTTCTCTATGGGTTTTTTGAAAATTCTATGTCTAATAACTTTGGCGTTTGTGGACGGAATTGGCTGAAATTTTCAGGAAAATGGCACATTTTGTTTCTGAGCAGCCCTTGAAAATTTGGGGGGGGTTCGTCCAGTGGGGGCCGAGAATAAAGGGGGGTCCCAAAACGTGTTTTTAACATTGAGTTTTCCATAGGGCGGTTGGCCTCACTTTTAGCCCGAACGGCTGAATGGATTTGCACGAAACTTGGCAAAATTGTAGGGACTGGTAGCCCGATGTGCCTTTTGTAGGTCTCAATATATGTGCTCCAGTGGATTTTGAGAAATTAACGTTTAAAAAAAGATATATATCTGTAACAGCGGACCGGGCAGCGCTCTGGTTCGCGGACTTTTCGCGCAACGGAGCTTTGTGAAGCGAAGCTGATTGGTTCTCCGGCGTCTGTCAACATTCCAAACAGTCCGTAGCGGCCGCCATCTTGTCTCTCGGTAGGATCGAGAGACAAGAGGAGGTCAAAACAAAGGGGGAAATAACTATAAGGGGGCATAGTAGATCCTCGCTGACCCCCTAGGTTTGATGTGGAGGTTTTAAAAGGGCCCCGCGGGGCAAAAAAAAAAAATAATAATAATAATTGAACGGCTGAATGGATTTGCACGAAACTTGGCAAAATATTAGGGACTGGTAGCCCGATGTGCCTTTGCTAGGTCTCAATATATGTGCTCCAGTGGATTTTGAGAAATTAACGTTCAAAAAAAGATATATATCTGTAACAGCGCTCCGCTTCGCGTAACGGAGGTTTGCGAAGCTGATTGGTCATTCTGTCACTGGGCTATAGTTGGGCTACATCTGGCTGATATTTGGGCTACATTTGTTTTTTTGTGTGTCTGGCGGCCATCTTTGGGCTACATTGGGCTACATTGGGCTTCATTGGGCTACATTCGGCTAATTAGCAAATAGCTCATCGCAAACTAGGAATGGTAAAGAATCGCTATTTATTCCTTAAAGTTCGCTATTTAGGAAATGCATAAAAATTGATGATATATATGGCGGTTCATCTCTAACAAGATAAGAAGCATAGGGATACATTTATGATGACTGGCGCATCACCAGGGATGTGTTAGTCATTCTGTGCCGCTGTTCCGTCACCTATGGTGTGCTGCATTTACAATGCGGCGCATCATGGGGCAAAAACAGCACAGATGCGTGATGTATCTGTGCCGTAAAGGTGGCGCATTGCTGGAGTTGTATCGCAAGTGTGATGAAGCTCCAGCAAGGGTCGGGGGTGCCCCTGTCGCAGGGTTTCTGTTCTCACACAGAACTGTGGACAGAGGATTGGAACCTCGGCGAATTAGGGTGTCCCAAAACTCACGTTAGTAATCAAAAACTCCTTAGCAAGCTAGGTACAGTGTCACATTGGATATAACAAACTCTCAATGTTTAGACAATCCAGAATATGAACTTATAGTACCTCAGGATACGTGGAACTCATGAACAGTCGGTCGTTATAGATTTCTTAGAAACCAGAACATGGAGTTAAGAAGAACAGATGTGTATTTGAAATGTTTATTTACTAATGCCGTCTTCTCAGGCGTAGTACCTTAGATAATAAAAGTACACATATTATCAGTAGCAAAATTACCAGCATAGTTACTAGTACATAAAAAGTGAATGGTGATAGTATGTTAACATGCTGTAAATGAATAAGAGTTAGCAACACTTATAAGCAGCCGCGGGCCGTGGAGGGAGTTACGGTGAGGCAGGGAGGCGGGGAGGGGGAGAAGCAGGGTGGAGAATACAAGTACACATATTATCAGTAGCAAAATTACCAGCATAGTTACTAGTACATAAAAAGCGAATGGTGACAGTATGTTAACATGCTGTAAATGAATAAGAGTTAGCAACACTTATAAGCAGCCGCGGGCCGTGGAGGGAGTTACGGTGGGGCAGGGAGGCGGGGAGGGGGAGGGGCAAGGTAGAGAGGGCTCCACCCTGCTTCTCCCCCTCCCCGCCTCCCTGCCCCATCGTAACTCCCTCCACGGCCCGCGGCTGCTTATATCTCACCCTCCCTAATACACATATTATATTATTTGCTAAGAAGGTCTCTTTGTGTTGGTTTAGGGCGTGCCCATACTTTAGTGTCTTAGATTTGAAGGAATCACATCAGCATACACCAGCTCTCTCTTCATGTGAACCGCATCAACTGTTGTGTATGTGTGTTCGGCAAAGCAATATAAAACCCGCCTCATGCCCAGAATTGGCAGAAGTTGCACTTATGTTATGAGTATGAAGTCGTGGAGATCAGACCTCATAACAATTCTGTATCGTGTTGTTCTTGAAACTTTAGCACTCGCTGTACAGATATAGTTTAACAAGTAAAGCAGATAGTAGACCAATAACATATTATTCTCATGTGAACCACGATGAACTACTAGGTGGAAAGCTAAAGCAACAACTAAGTGTCGTGTGCAGAAGTTGCAAAAAAGGAAAAATGGCGTTTAAACCGGTAATGAGCCCATGCTAACTTAACACGGTGTAAAGATATCCAGGACCTAGATGACACCTCCTCATGATCCGGAAACGAACTGAATAAGATAATAGAAGTGCCATCTCATGAGAGCAGATTGCAAGTTTATATGTGGACGGTCCGCAAGGTAAAGCATTAAAAACTAGGAAAATTTAATGCTAAAGAAAAATAAAACAGCCAAGTACTTTATCGAGTCTTAAGCCAATAGGCAAGGTAAATAATAAAAACTTGACAAATAAGTCAATGAATTGTCAATGAAATGCTAGTACTCAGCATATCAAACATGAAAAAGGTCTATGACATAACTGTGTATGCAAAATAAGCTGCAACAGCCTCCAATAGGAAGTCACCGTCTTCATCCGAAAACAGTTCAGCCATCCAATTTAAAAGCGGAAAAGAACATACGTGCTCTCCCAGCACCGGATCCTCTATCACCATCAGAGGACAGCTCGGTGGGTTTTCAAGAAAGCTCTCTTCCAAGAAAGACTGTGCTGCCGCCAGTAAATTCCAGGGACCAAGTAGTCCATGCATCAATGCCACAGCCATAATCCTTTCGCCAGGACAAACCAACTCGTGAGTAATGATAGGAGTCATCAGCTGATTAAAGTCGACGTCAGGAGAAACCGGTCCGCAGAGACACAAATCAATGGCCCAATCGAAATCACAGGTCAGGCAGTGAAATACAGGCTGGACACAGGTGAAGTAGGAGAACCGAAAAGATAATCCATATGCCGTGCTTAATATCGCCAACGGCATTGTGCCATAATATTCTAGCATGCGATTGCGGAACAGTGTCAGCAGCTGCAGGGTCGGAGGTTGCATAGGAGGGACATCCATATTTAAAAATGTAAAAAAGCACAAGAGCGTCCGCTGGTAATGCAAGTAAAAATGCCAATCCACGAACCAGAGTGCAGAAAATACAATGAAAGGAAGCAGGGATGACTCCAAAGATTTTCTCAAATGAAGTCACGAGACCACTGGTAACAACTTTAAAAAAGTGCACCAGGGACTTTGTGGAGGATGCGTTAAAGATAGTCGGAAACATGTTGCTGAAATTGAAAGGCAAATGTTAATTGAAAAAGGTTTTGCACCTCTGTATGGGTGTTCGCTATGTGAAGTACGAAAGTTTCACGGGCCGAACTCAAGGCCACCTCTCTCTGAGACAAAAGAGCTCTTATTCTTGCCATGCCGTTGAAACGTGTCTCAAGGTTGGTATTTGTGGCCAGATTGAAAACTCCCTATGTTCATGTGTGGGAGGAAATAGAACATTTCTGCAGCAAATAACCCGTTCACTTACTGTTACGATAAAAGGAATACTTTTAATTAACTCAGAACAATCTTCATTATTGAGCATCAAATAACTACCATTTTCCAACAACTTGAACGTGGGGATGATAGCAGGAACTGGCGTGCCTTGCAACACGCAAGCCATATTTGGTCGGTGTTTGTTGCATGAACCGTGTAACTGTATGTGCCTACACATTAGTGAATGATCTGGCGTCTCAGTGCATTCCTCTCCATTCAGATAAACTTCTTGATCATCTTTGAAACATCTGTATGTGTATGGAAGCGACCAGACCTCATGAAGAAAAGCACTACCTAAAGGTTCATAACGACCTATTGGTATATATTTCATACAATTTGAAAACTTATATAAAGCAAAAGGCAGCGTTATTAAACCGTGGATAAGGCATGTTGCCAAAAAACCCGCAATCCTCTGCTGATGATGTCACTGAGCATGTCATGAATGATGTAATATGTGACATTATCAGCAGTGGATTACGGGTAATGGTATCTCTAGTTTACTCCCTTATAGCTGTCTTTCTTTTAACATAAGTGTCTGTTTCCTTCCCTTATACTTACTGTTTTTGGGTCGCTTCCGGTTCGCGTACCCGCGAGCGAACTGGGAAGCGAACTAAGAGAAATAGAGGTTGGCACAGTTCCAAATATTGTACCAATTTTTTAATAACGGGGAGGTAGTTCTGAAAAGAACTTTTTTTTTTATTTTTCTGAACATTTTTTTACTGTTTTTGAATTTTTCGGAACAGTTTTATATTTTTTTGGGTTTTTCTTGGAGGGGGCAATGAAAACGATTCATTGTAAAGGGCTCAACAGGAGCAACAAAACAAAAAAAAGAAGTATTTATTATTTTGGGCGTTTCGGACAAACTTGCATATGATAGTCAATAGCTCTGTTGATCAGAGTGATGCTTTTTTCTCCGTAGGAAATGAATCCATCGCAAAATGCGCAGATGTGTTTTACATCACCAAATCTCATTTGTATATTTGGCACCATCTCCCTGCTCTCTGGTCCCGTTACTTCCGGTACAACAGATCTTCTGGCCATAATAGGGAGATTATCTAGGTCGTTCCGAAACTGTGCAGCACTGTAGTTGTTAGGATGCCACCTAGTCATATGGCGATGCATTGTGTAGTTTCCGAAACTGTATTTTTTGTCGGTCCCTCTGGACAGTCTATCTTGACATATAAGGCAAGTTACGTATCTTGCATTTACTTTTTTCTGACCTTTGGGAATTTTAAAAAATTGCCAAATGAAGTTTTCTTTCCGGTGAGACGTCCTGGGCTGCTCAGGCAAAAACTGCCTCTCTTCGTGCTCGTCCTCCTGTTCCTCTTCTTCTTCTTCTTGTTGAATTACAACTTGAGCAGGTGGTCCACTCTTCCTTGGATGTGGTGGAGGTGGTGGGGAAGCACCAGCTGAAGCTACTAAAGAAGCCATTGCTCAGTGATCACAAAGGGTCTTTCTCTCACAATGATGAAAGTCAGAGTGAGGAAAGAAGGAGGGATTTTCATCATTTGGGAAAAACAAGAGTTCTCAACCAATCAAAAGTGTTCATTTTAGATTATATGACCTAGTCTTACATCATTAGGAAACCAAAAGTGAAATGAACCAATGAAAAGTGTTATTACCAAGTCACATGACTTGCTGTGTTTACGTTAAGCGCTTTGCAGGGCCTCCCGGTGTGCTTCCAGAAACCTGCGCTTTGCGACTCGCTTCGCGTACCAGTTCGCTAACGTAGCACGTCATATGACGTATCACGCGACAACGTGAAACGTCATGCGGACGGGAGGCGTCACGATGTTGTTTTCTAACGCGGCACTTGCGGTAAAGAAACGTTTACCGGCTCGCGGTCTATTTCGCGGCATCAAGGTCAGCTAACGGGAAGCTTCCCGATTCGCGAAGCGGGAACGAAGAAAAAAAAATATTTTAAAAAAAAATTATTCATAAACATATAAAATATATTTTTGGATTTAAAGAAGAATACATTTTACAGCTACAGATATTAGCTGTTAAAAAACCAATGAAATTCACAGAAAAAACCATAGGTTATAGACCATATATAGTTAGGAATTAGCATTTACAAAACCTTGAAAATTCACTGAAAAAACCATAGGTTATAGACCATATATAGTTAGGAATTAGCATTTAGAAAACCTTATTTTACTCACACAAAACCATTGAAATTCCATATATAGTTAGTTGCACTAACTATATATCGCGCACCCGCAATCCACTGCTGATGATGTCACATATTACATCATTCATGACATGGTCAGTGACATCACTGATGACATCACTGATGACATCTCAAATGACATCACTGATGACAACATCCAGTGACTGTATGTTTCTGTAAAGTTAAAATATGTCTTAGATATTGAAGAATGAGTGGATGTATAAGTATCTGGATGAAGGATTTAGTAGGTGCGTGACTGACTGTATGAGTGAGTGATTAAATGTGTCTCACTGAATGCATGGGTTAGTGACTAAACTGTCTTAATTTGTGCATCATTATGTCTGTTGTGATGTAAACTGCTGCATGTGTTGATCATTAGCTATACGAGAGGCTATATGTGTTATTAATTGGTTGCCCAAGTATTTCTATGGGAGATTGAGTTTGTGTGGGGGTGGCTGGAAGGTGTGTGACTCTGTGCATAGATGTGTGAGCAGTTTATTCACTAGGTGTATGAGTTCAAGAGTGCATGTGGAAACAGCTACATGGGCAGTTGACTGTGTGCATGAGTGTATTGATGAGTGAATGGATATCTCAATGCTACATGTCATAGTAAGTACATATGTAAAACACAGTACATGTGAGAGTTGGCATATATAAATAACTGTGCATGAGAGCCACTGAGTGAGTGGTTGTATCGATCATTGTGAACTTGTATCAGGGATTGTATAAGAGAGTAAATATGTGTTAGTATATGTTTCAATAAGTAAGGTGTGTATAACTGTATAGTTGAAGAAATGGAGGTGAGATTGTTTCTTTGCATGACTGACTGGGTGTGTGAGTAACTCCATGGATGAGTGGCAGTGTGTGAGTGTCTGTATACACTGAGTGTATCTAAGGTTATATTAGAGTCTGAAGAGGTTTATCGTATTAGCACAAGAATGAATCCAAATGAGACGTCATCAGTGATGTCATCAGTGATGTCATTTGAGATGTCATCAGTGATGTCATCAGTGATGTCACTGACCATGTCATGAATGATGTAATATGTGACATCATCAGCAGTGGATTGCGGGTGCGCGATATATAGTTAGTGCAACTAACTATATATGGAATTTCAATGGTTTTGTGTGAGTAAAATAAGGTTTTCTAAATGCTAATTCCTAACTATATATGGTCTATAACCTATGGTTTTTTCAGTGAATTTTCAAGGTTTTGTAAATGCTAATTCCTAACTATATATGGTCTATAACCTATGGTTTTTTCTGTGAATATATATATATATATATATATATATATATATATATATATATATATATATATATATATATATATATATATTCACTGAAAAAACCATAGGTTATACACCATATATAGTTAGGAATTAGCATTTAAAAAACCTTATTTTACTCACACAAAACCAATGAAATTCCATATATAGTGTTAGTTGTACTAACTATATATCACGCACCCGCAATCCACTGCTGATGATGTCACATATTACATCATTCATGACATGGTCAGTGACATCACTGATGACATCACTGATGACATCTCAAATGACATCACTGATGACATCACTGATGACATCTCAAATGACATCACTGATGACATCACTGATGACAACATCCAGTGACTGTATTTTTCTGTAAAGTTAAAATATGTCTTACATATTTATGAATGAGTCGATGTATAAGTGTCTGGACGAAGGATTTAGTAGGTGCATGACTGAATGTATGAGTGAGTGATTAAATGTGTCTCACTGAGTGCATGGGTTAGTGACTAAACTGTCTTAATTTGTGCATCATTATGTCTGTTGTTCTGTAAACTGCTGCATGTGTTGATCAGTAGCTATATGAGTAACTATATAGGTTATTGATTGGTTGCACAAGCATTTGTATGGGAGACTGAGTGTGTGTGTGGGTGGCTGGGAAGTGTATGACTCTGTGCATAGATGTATGGATTCAAAAGTGCATGTTGGAAACAGCTGTATGGGCGGTTGACTGTGTGCATGACTGTATTGGTGAGTGAATAGATATCTCAGTGCTACATGTCAAATTAAGTACATATGTAAAATACAGTACATGTGAGAGTTGACATATATAAATAACTGTGCATAAGAGCCAGTGAATGTGTGAGTGGCTGTATGGATCATTGTGAACTTGTATCCAGGATTGTATAAGTGAGTAAATATGTTTTAGTATATGTTTGAATAAGTAAGGTGTGTTTAACTGTATAGTTAAGGAAACGGAGGTGTGATTGATTGTTTGCATGACTGTCTAGGTGTGTGTGTAACTTCATGGATGAGTGACAATCTGTGAGTCTGTGTTTACACTGAGTGTATCTAAGGTTATATTACAGTCTGAAGAGGTTCATCGTATTATCACATGAATGATTTCATCAGTGATGTCATCAGTGATGTCATTTGAGATGTCATCAGTGATGTCATCAGTGATGTCATTTGAGATGTCATCAGTGATGTCATCAGTGATGTCACTGACCATGTCATGAATGATGTAATATGTGACATCATCAGCAGTGGATTGCGGGTGCGTGATATATAGTTAGTACAACTAACTATATATGGAATTTCATTGGTTTTGTGTGAGTAAAATAAGGTTTTTTAAATGCTAATTCCTAACTATATATGGTGTATAACCTATGGTTTTTTCAGTGAATTTCATTGGTTTTTTAATAGCTAATATCAAAACCTTTACAATGTATTATTCTTTAAAAAGAAAAATATTTTTTACATGTTTTTTATACAATTTTTTTTTTATTTTTTTTTGTTTCGCTCCCAGTACGCGTACCGGTTAGCTTCCCGTTAGCTCAATCCGGAGGCGCGACCCGGTACGCGAACTGGTAAACGTTCCTTTTGCGCACCTCTCGCGTTACAAAACAACATCGTGACGCTTCGCGTCAGCATGACGTTTCGCGTTCTCGCGTAATACGTCATATTACGTGCTACGTTCGCGTACCCGGAAGCGCAGCGGTACGCGAACCGGAAGCGATCCTCGGCGCGGCGCCGACCGCGTAACGTAAACATAGCAGGTCATGTGACTCGGTAATAACACTTTTCATTGGTTCATTTCACTTTTGGTTTCCTAATGATGTAATACAAGGTCATGTGATCTAAAATGGACACTTTTCATTGGTTTAGAACTTTTGTTTTTCCCAAATGATGAAAACCCCTCCTTCTTTCATCACTCTGACTTTCATCTTGGTGAGAGAAAGACCCTTTATTGAGACTTTGAGATGGCTTCATTAGTAGCTTCAGCTGGTGCTAGCCCACCACCTCCACCAAATCCAAGAAAGAGAGGACCACCTGCAGAAGTAATTTTGCAAGAAGAGGAAGAACAGGAAGAGGAGGAAGAGGAGGAAGAGCATGAGTTTTTGCCAGAGGAGCCCAGGAGGTACAATCGAAAGGAGAATTATATCTGGCAATTCTACAGAATTCCTGAGGGGCAAAAGAAAGTGAATGCACGTTACGTGTTTTGCCGCATATGCGGTGATAGATTGTCAAGGGGCACTGATAAAAAATACAGTTATGGCAATCATACTATGCATCGGCATATGAGTAGGTGGCACCCAAATAATTATAGTGCTGCCCAGCTACGTGACGAACAACAAAATCCCCTCCCAATGGCAAGAAGATCGGTGGTTCCAGAGGTGTCGGGACCAGAGGCGAGGGAGATGATCGCAAACATCCAAATGTTGTTTGGGCACGTAAAGCAAGTGTGCGTGGAATGTGGCACTTTCATCTGCTACAGAGAAAGTAGCATCACTTTGATTTTGCGAGCAATTCAAAATCATATTAATGTTTGTACGAGACGCACCAAAAAATAAATTCTTTTTTTTTTTTTTTTGCTCCTGTTGAGCCCTTTATAATGGATCGTTTTTGTTTCCCCCCCCCCCCCAAAAAAAACAAAAAAAATTTAAAAACGTTCAGAAAATACAAAAAAAGTAAAAAAATGTTCAAAAAATACTAAAAAAAATATAAAACAACAAAAACATTAAAAAAAAAGTTCTTTTCAGAACTAACTCCCCATTATAAAAAAATTGGTAGAATATTTGGAACTCTGCCAACCTCTATTTCTCTTAGTTCGCTCCCGGAGCGCTACCCGGTACGCGTACCGGAAGCTAACCAAAAAAAATATTTTTTAAAAAAAAGAACAGTAAGTATAAGGTAAGCAAACAGACAGTTATGTTAAAAGAAAGACAGCTCTAGGGAGTAAACTAAGGATACTGTTACCTACAATCCACTGCTGATGATGTCACATATTACATCATTCATGACATGGTCAGTAACATCAACAGCAGTGGATTGTGGGTAACAGTATCCTTAGTTTACTCCCTATAGCTGTCTTTCTTTTAACATAACTGTCTATTTCCTTCCCTTATAGTTACTGTTCTTTTTTAAAAAACATTTTTTTGATCAGTCATAAACAGTGACATTAATAGAAACAGAGAGAGTGAACAAGAGTGAAGAACTATGGTCCTCCTCAGCCACCCTCAGAAAACCAAGGGGGTCAAGATACATCTACCGTGCCCCCTTCTACCCATTCTGAACATTATTTGCCCTCCATCTTGTATCTTGATTCGACCGAAACACAAAATGGTGGACTGCCATAACGCTGCTGGTTTGCGAACCGGGCAACTTCCCGGGAAGCGGTCCAAAAAAAAAAAAGTTGGGAAAGTAATTCACAGACACTAAGAGTAATAGAGATGGAGTGAGTGAACAAGACTGAGGAACTATGAGAACAGAGGGACTGAGAAAAAGAGTGGAAGGAGTTGAGTAAATAGGTAATAGAGAAAGGAATGAGGAAAGTAGCAAAGGCAGGAAACTGAGGATTAAAGAAGTGAAGCAGTGGATCTAATAGTAGGTGAATGTGATAGAAATGTAACGAAAAGAGTACAACTATTTACCTTGTAATTGCCGTTAAATTAATCACATTTTATTTCTATACTTTCAATCTGTGAAAGAGAGAACCAACATTTGAAAAAAATTAAAATATGTATTTAAAAATTACAAAAGACAAGGGAAAATATTGAAGGACAAATAGTTTTTCAACAACTTTGACACTGACAGAAGCTTCTGCTTCTCCAGGTCCTCTACACAATCCTAAAGATATACATTTTAAACTAACAGTATCTTGATGCAGATGAAGTGAGGCCTATCTTAAAACATGGTGCATCTTTTGCATTGCTCTTGTTTCAGAAAAGTGTCGCTTCAGTATGCCAATAACATGTCTCCTATCCAGAGATTTGTTTGAGGTGAGGCCTACTCAGAGTTCAAGATGAGATTTACACTTGTTGAAGTGTACAGAGGAGATAATATCTGTGAAAGTCTACTAATGAAGTGAGTCATGTCCACTGCACTCTTCAACAAAGTAGAAACCTCCTATGTTTCCCTGGACAGACCTAAACTTGATCTGCACAATGTGATTCGTAATGATAGGAAACACAGGTGATGTAATTGAAATATGTGCAATTTATTTTGCTCATTTCACAATCACATCACTTGTGTTTCCTTTGCTTAGGTATCTCATTGTGCAGATGTAGTCCAGCATATGAAAGAATACGTAGAAGTGCAGCACTGCATACAATAAATTTAACACTTACAGAAAACTCACCTTCTCCATGCCTCCTACACAGTTCTACATATACATCATAAATGCAAACAGTACAGAATTAATTATACATGTTAAATGGTTTATTTTTGCTGTTCTCAGAATGTATCAAAATTCACTAAAAACAGTGACTTGAAGGTATTCATCATGTAACAGCGGGAAAAAAAAAACACAATCAAAATGATTGTGTTTAAAAAACCCATACAACATCAGAAATTAAAATTCAGAACTCCTTAAAGTTAACTTACTTTCCATGACGTCCAAGGATGTCCTATGAACAGCTTACACTCTTTTGTGCTGTTATTACTTTCAGCCCGCCACTTTCTGAAAGAAAACCTCCATCGTTTTTAAAAACACGTTACATGCAATAAATGACTTCTTGCTCTCTACCACTATTTTCCACAAGGCCAAATCTAGTCAGAGATATTTATAACTCTTGGATTTCTTGTAAGCCAATCCCATCATTTGGCATTTCCGCAACTTTCAGAATTAAAATGTTGAAGATCATTTTCACAATCCTGGAATAGTAATATCTTCCCCTTCTTGCTCAGTCATGTTCTACATTTCCTATGACACTGATACTGCTTAATATGAAGCAGACTTACACTACCTCTATGAGTACTACAATTATTTAATTCTCTACATCACTTTTAATCACAAAGCAATGTAAAACAGTAGACAGCATTGCAGACTTACATTCCCTCTACTCCATGTTTTGATTGGCTGCTTCAATTAGCTTATGAAAAGAAACAGTTTTTCTGAACTCATTTAAAGTGCACATACATCTCCATGATGTCCAATCCTATGATTAGAAGTTATGTCTCTGAACTACACTTATCCTCAAGGCCAAATTGTGTAGGAGCCATTAGAACTTCTTGAAATTCCACAGATCATATCCCGAGATTATTTTCCTAAAATTTTGGTTTTAAAAACACCAGGTAAGAGTTTTTAAGGTCATACGGCAATTTTTTTTTGAAAATTAAAACAGAATCATTGCAGAATGACCAGCCATTTCTAGACTTTAAATAAGCTGTGTAATGTCCTGATGATATTGAAGGGCCGTCATGATATATAATTGCTGTAGTTACAAAAGTCCTTCCTGATATTGACAACTGCGAAGCTACAAAATTTTTTATTAAAGTTGTCAATTTTGTTCCATCAGGCCTACATCGTTGGAACATTAAAATGACGTACTGGCCATATGTTCGTATAAATAATGTGGACATCATTTCAGATTTACATTGGCTACACTCCATGTTGTGATTAGCAGCTTTTACTAGCTTATTAAAGGAGACTGATTTACTGTCTGGCAAAGTTAAATATATAAATCTTTCTGAGTCTACACTAGTAGTACTTGATACCATACAGTTCTCGCAGTCATGCTGCCATTGATAAGAAAGCCCAAACAGCTGATCTACATCTACACCTTCAGCATGTAATACATCAAGCATATACATTAAAAACTCCTGACAATCTTGCTGAATATTTTGAGAGAATTGTGTTTGGCCTGAACATCTATCTAACAGATTTCTAATTTCAGACACACTTTCTATGTTTCTTCTATCAGTGGTACATTTCTCTAACACAGAATTTAACAAACTGCAAAATCTTTGATCAGAATTGACCACAATCTCTTCTTTTACATTTTTTAGAGAAAACAAAACATTAATTACTACATTAGCATAGCAGTTGACACCAGAACTGTTTTCAAACTGAAAACCAACAACATCTTCAACAGAATCCTCTTTGTTTCTGCTTGTAATTTTAGGTTCATTCACTTTTTGTCTTTTTGCTACAACCTCCCCAGTATTGTTCTCATTTCTTCGTTTCGGCCTACCAGACGTTTCTCAAACAAAGGAAACTGAGGCAAATGTGGCGCATACTCTCTTCTTAACCTATTGTATTCCTTAACACAATCTAGATCTGCACAAATGTTTCTGACATCACACTCAATCAAGTACAATCCCGATAAAGTTCTAACTCGTGACAATGCCACATATGCCATACCCTCCTTGAACACAGAACTGCCAATATTCACCAATGCAGTGTCTACACTTAAACCTTGCGATTTATGAATTGTCACCGCATATGCCAAGCAAACAGGGAACTGCTTACGGCGAACATATAAGTCTTTTACAAGCAAAAATCTAGCAGAACAACGAGCAATTAGCTGTACTTCCTCAATGCCATCAAATTTAATTTTTAAAAATTCAATTCCATCTCTATTTCTGTATTTCACAAAATCAACAACATTACCCATTGATCCATTTACCAGACCTCTTTCAACATGTAAATTCCTTCTTAAAATTATACGGCAGTTCAAGCACACATTCAGAGTCTTTTCAAAACCTGCAGTTTTAGATATACTCTTCTCTAATGAATCCAATTTTGTTTTCAGATTCTCAGACAAAATAATTGTTGATCCCATATGCTCTACTCTATCAATAGCTTCCACTTTCACAATCTCTTGCTTTTCTAAATGCAACATTTTGTTGTTAAATTTGGCACATTCTGCAAGAGTTGGCATCAAACATATTCCAGATTTCTTATCAGTAATTTTCTGAAAAATATTCTCAGGCACAACATCTTGTTCTGGATATAAATTTGACAGTAATCGTGCATGTAAAGCTTCTTTCCCATGCTCGGTCACTTTTCCAATTCTAACATCTTGTAGAATAGTCTTGTAAACTTCATCCTTTGCCTGACGCATATTTTCATGCAGTTCAGCATAATTGAAGTTTAACCATATATTGACGTTGCCAATGCTGCCTAGGCACTTCCTGGTATCTTCATGCGTGAGCATTTTGAACACAGGTTGCCCTTTCACTGGTGTCAGCTGCAGAAGATCTCCGAAAACAATGATGTGTTTGCCACCAAATAACACATCATACTCTGTTTTGAGAACTTCTTGCATCCTCAAATGCACAAAGGCAAGCATGACATTGGAAACCATGCTTACTTCGTCAATGATAAGAAGTTTCATTTTCCTCAAGATTCTTGAAACTTCAAAACAAGCATCTCCAGATAGCTTGTGATATTCTAATTTGTTGTCATGCTCCACTGGCAGCATCAGTAAACGATGTAAAGTAATCCCTTTAATATTATGTGCTGCCAGTCCAGTTGGAGCAGTGACAACACAAGACAGCGATGACTCTGTCCTTTCCTGCAAATAGCATGAAATTGCTTTAATGAGGAAACTTTTTCCAGTTCCCGCTTCTCCACTCACGTACAGTCGGACAGGCTTCAACGACGTACATGAGCACTCTTTCTTATCATGACTTAATCCATGATCAATTTGCATGGTAACTTCGTCATATATTTTCCTCTGCTCAACGTTGAGTTGCCTTTCCAACTCTTCTAAGTTAACCGCATCCTCTTGAGCATGTGCCATGGCTCTTTCCACCTCATTCATAGCAGTGGCAGCTTCATTTTCAATAAGAGGTCCTCCTAGTGGATCCTGACTCAATGAAGCAGAACTCTGACTGTCCTGAGAACTGTCTCTGGCAATCTCGGCTGCAATCGTTGCTTCCTGCTCAATTTCCGCATTCAACATTTCTACATATTTGGGAAAAGCAGGACATTCTATGGTCTCCTTGGCGGCATTGAAAGAGTCTTCGTAACAGAGGAAATCTCCAAGCAGTTCCTCTTCTGCACGCCAAGGCTTGAAAAGTTGCAAAAGTGCTAAATAGAAAAACTCCTTTTTTTCAGGAGATTCGCCACTCAATTTTCGATGGTTTATCAAGTGGCATTTTCTTTGCTTGACCAGACATCCCTCACTTCCTATTACAGCATACACTCCTTTCTCAGTATCTTCTTTGATGTTCCTCTTGAACATGTAATTTTGCAGAACCTCATACAGACAAACATTCTCTAGGTGACTGCTTCGATTTGGATAATATGTATCCAACATGTTTGTCTTCAAAATGTCGGTACTGTTTGGCTCCTTTTCCGCCAAATACTCAATTTCCCGCACAGGTTTGAGAACTCGATTACGCGTTGCAGCAAGACCAAGACTCGCCCAAACGATACTCCTGGACTTGGCATAGAGACTTGCTGAAGACAACCGGTCAGAACATTCGTACGCTCCGATTTCTCGATGCGACAACATCTTCAGACTGAAACTGTACAACTTCTTGCTGAGGCTCTTTTCATGGGAAATGTCCTCCCACATATCCTTCAATTCTGTCTTCTCTTTTTTGGTGATGTAAGACGTCACATACCGAGCCACAGCCATACAGTTATCAGCCACAAACTGTATATCCATGTTAGCATTCCACATGGACAAAATCACCGGGTTGTAGTCGTTGATGTACTTGGACTCTTCGTTCCTCTTCAAATTGTAAGTGTTTTTAGGTGATTTCTTCATCACATTATGTCGCAGCGAAGACATCAAACTGTTTACTCTTCCTTTAGAAATCACCGGTCGTGGAAAGCCGAAACGACATTTGGTGTAGAACTTGTCTTTGTTTCGGAATTTACGACGGCAGTACTTTCCACATCGATGGCTTTGGAAACGCAGAACTTTTTCTCTTAGGCTTTTCTTCTCCTTTGCGTTTGGAACAGCACACGTAGAATACTGTTGGATGAAACTCATCACTGAGTCTTCTGGATCAGTTCCAAATTTAGGTGCATCCTTGATCCACAGCAACATATGTATATGAGGAGCACCTCTTGCTTGGTACTCCTTTCTCCAGAAGAAATCCAACACCTCTCCAAGAGGTGGATTCTTCTTATTCATGATGAAAGACATCATAGCTTCAAATCTATGATTGAAGTACCTACATTGACTGGATCCAAAGAGCACAGTTCTCCGGGTGTCTTGAATTCGATGTTTTCTACGTTAGCATTTGCCTCTCGTAGAAATTGAAGTAAGTCTTCCCAGCCATACTCGGCACAACTCAGAGTGAGGAACCATGTGGGAGTACCTAAGTTCCTCAGCATACATTTTAAATCACCATGACGACGGTACCAGTACTCATTAGTACCACGCTGACACGCCATGAGATTAATCAGGTGAGAATCCAAAATACTATCTTGGACATTCACTTTATCCATAAAATCACTTGCCGAGATGTTTTGCATGTGTATACCACTTTTCAAGATGTGGTTCACTGCATATGACAGTCCAGACAGATCGCTTTCAAACAGGAGATGAAACAAATAAGGAATGCATTGTCGAAACCTAGCATCTCCTGCATACAATCGCAAAGTCCGGTATTCAGAAGCAGGAATTTGATGAGGTCGCTCATCATATCTTCCTCCCTGACCTGTTGGAAAAAGCTGTGGGAAACACCGAGCTTCCAAACTTTCCTCCCAAACACTAATGGGACTCCCTTTGGCTTGTTTCATTTGAAACAACTCAATAGCATTCCCCATGACTTCCTTTGAATGCAAAGGATGAACACTATAATGTTCATATATTTCCTCACTAGTAGAGGGTTCTACTTTCTCAATTTGACCAGCACACAAATCGCTATCCTCTTCCTCACTTACTTCCTCTTCTGCAACATATACATTCTTATAGTATTTATTATTTTTTTTCAAATACAATGTTGCCTTTTTAACTTTCCTAACATCTACTAAATCTTGCCATATTTTCTTATTCTTTGTCGGAACCCCATTAACTAAGATAACCAGAGGTTCCTCTTCCACTTTTTCTACTCCAATTGTGTTAATGTTTTTCTTGAAATCTAGAGGCAAATAAACAACTCTTCCCTTTAATCCTCTCTGTAAATCTGATGGAGGCAATTTCCCTGTCTTTGGCTCCATTCTTACAATAGCCTGAAAGGGATGGATACTTTGAATCAAAATAGATTCATAAGTATTTAAGTCCTTCAATTCAGAAGGAATCTCAACCAATTCCAGATTATTATGAACTGCTCTAGCAGGCATCTGGTTTTGTTTTAATTTGTTACAACAATAAGTACACACACGTTGATCCAATCCCAAATCAAAACAATTTTCTACCATCAAGTATGTTGCAAAATCCTTCCATTCACTATTATTTTCCCTTTCACTTTTTGCATATAAATCCACTAACTTAGTCTGATTCTTATAATAAGTGCGTCTACAACACACACAAGTGAAATTAGGCCTCTCACTTGATTTCATGTCAAACGTCGCAATTTCCCTCTGGAAATTATCTGTACTGGAAACATGTACACTATCTTCCAAATGACCCTCTACTTCTTGCTCAATTTCAACATTCTCCTCTTTACTTCCAAAGTAACAAAATTCAATTTCTTCACATATATTCTTCACATCTATTTCAGAACCATGCAAAAGAGCAGCGCATAATTGTTTCAGCATAATTGCTGGACTCTTAGCATAATACAACAGTCTAACTAACTTCCTCACTTTGTTATGATGCACTGCTAGCATCCTGAAATGATGAAAAACACTCTGGCATACTCTCCTGGAAAGACAAGCCAGTGAATGACCATGCAAATCTGTCACTTCTCTCACTCTGCAAGGATCTAATTCTTGCAACAACCTTATTTTCTGCTTCAAACTTTTCTTGTTAAATGTCCGTACAAAATCACAAAGCAAATTGATGGAATCCTGTCGCACACTGCAAATACTACTACACTTCCAGGTGTACACAGGACCCTTAGCACGTCTTCCTAAAACCTCATTACCTAACAACTCTTCTGCCTCTGTTGTCACAAGTTTTTCTTTTTCAACTGGACAACCATCTTTCACTTCATAAGCACGACCACTGATGTCAACTGCATGCACCAAATCATTATCCTGGAAATAACTCTCTTCATTAAAAAATGCCTCACAGCTTGAACTATGTATCCATTCTCCAGAAAAAACTTCACAAAAATTACTACGATTAACTATTCTCTTCCATCTACTATTTCTTTTGAAATCAAAAATTGCCTTGTTTAGCTTCCTAATTCTATTGATTATCAAAATAAATAACTTACGTTTAATTTCAAAAGCCTGATCAATAACTTTCTCAACTTTTTTTTTTCTCCTATAAAAAACTAATTTCTGTTGACCTTTCTTAATATTTTTTAACAAATTGCCAATTATCCTGTTACGGAACATTCGTTTACGAATCTCCCTAAACTGTTGTTTCCTTCTACTATCATGCACAGATTTATCTCTTGCTCTAGCAGTAACATTTTCATTTGTCCTTTTCTTTCCATTTGATTTACTTGTCATGTTATGGATTGAAACATTTTCTGTACTAATATTTTTTTTATTAGAAATATTTCTTATGAAATATTTAGAGCTCTTACCCGGTGCTTTCTTCATGGCTTGAGAAATCTTTTTGTTAGAGGACTGCTGCGGTTTTTTTTTCTCCTGCTGTCTTTGACGTTTTGCAGCCTTTATCTCTCTTATTTTTGTAGGCATATTTAAATCTTGAAATGATCTGCAGTTGAATCTGAGGAAAAATATAATAAAAAATGTTATTAAACATTATTATCAAACAGTAAATCAGTAATAGTGATCAAAAACATAACACACTACTTGACAATTTAATTTGAAGATTTTTTAGTCATTGCCATTTTTTGGGAAAAGTAATGGTTTGCAAATTTATGACAAGGACATAATGGTGTATGCTTCTCTATAAGGCATTTCAGTATCTCTAATGTCATTTTTCCCATATTACATTATAAGACCTTTCCCCATGAAGCACATTCCTTGTAAATATGCTCCCACCTGTGCATTGCAAATTTAGATTTTGACTGTTTCAGACACATAGCCATGTTGAAAGTGACCCAAAAAAATTGCAAACGTTTTAAAAAAAAACATTCATGTGTCTTAATGACATTTTAAGTCATTTCCCCATGGACAATGTTTTCTAAGTGGCACAAAAGAGGTATACACCTATCATAAAACAATAACAGTGATCAAAAACTTAACACACTACTTGACATTTTAAATAGAAGATTTTTTTAGTCAAATTTACAATACAGAAATACCAGAAAAGAAATGACATTTATATTTATGTTACCTATGCTATTTTATATGTGAATCTGATCTAATTTTATGAGCATATTTTAATATTTTATTGAAGACACCTCACATAACCTGTTTTTGAAGGTGTCTTTATTTTTAAATTAAACGGTTTACCTTTTTACTTTTTATTGAATATAAATTTTAAAAATAAATGTTTATAATTCCAAAGGCTCAAGCAGGTCAGCTTCCCATCCTATATCATATAATTCGGACAAATCTGCATCCTCATCACGCTCTTCTTCATCCTCAGGATTTAAATCATCCAATGGATCAACATCCACTGATGTTTCAATTACAAGTTCAATGATGAGGTCAAAATCAACTGATTGCAGATTGTCGCTCATGTTGAGGTTGTCTTTATCTTTAAATAAAGATAACAACAATGAGATGTTGCAGAGTAAGAGACAAATCTCACAGATTATAATAGTAAAATTATTTAACAAGAGTAACATTTTGCAGCTATTATTTAGCCATGTCCAGCGATGCTGAGCAGGTGAAGCCTATGTCTAATTTTTCACTGAACAGGACTCATCTGTTCTTAACCTTGGATAAGCCTCAACGACTCTGTGTCCCCTGCACATACTCAAATGTTAAAGTGCAGATTTATATTAAATGGCACATCCCCAGGCATGCACCAGTTAATGTGCACCACTGCTTTACCACCCATGGTGTGCCGCATTTACAATCAGATAGGAGAAAGCTGCTTCAAAACCCTGCGCCTGCTTGAAGCTGGCATAGGTCTTGACGCAGCATTGTATAGATGGGGCACCCCTGAGCCTTGCTGGAGCTGCATCGCACTTACGATACAACTCCAGCAATGCGCCACCTTTACGGCACAGATGCGTCACGCATCTGTGCCGTTTTTGCCCCATGCTGCGCCGCATTGTAAATGCAGCACAACATGGGTGGCGGAACAGTGGCGCAGGATGACTGTCACATCCCTGGTGATGCGCCACTCATCATAAATCTATCCCTAAGCTTCTTATCTTGTTACAGATGAACTGCCATATGTATCATCAAAATATTTTACATATTATAAATAGCAAATTTTAAGGAATAAATAGCGATTCTTTACTATTCCTAATTTGCAATGAGCAAATTGCTAATTGCAAATTACCCATTCATTTCCATAGGCTAGGAGGCTCATAGGAATTAATGTTGCAAGTTGTGATTAGCAATTAGCTCATCACAAAATAGGATTTTTTTCAAGCGTGCAGGGGTATCTCAAGAACACCCTGCTGCACCCCTGAAAAAGAAATTTGGGAGCACATGGCACACCTACATGCCCTAATGGCATGTATGGGCGTCATATGGGACCTTTTTTTTTTTTTAAAAAAAAATGCTTTTTGAAAAGAATTCGCAAATTACCACAAACTAGAAGTTGGTGGTAGTTTCCAAATCCTTAATATCATTTTTTACATATTTTTTTTTGATACATTGCATTTAAGGAATCACAAATTTTGAATTATTGACATTTTAAGTAATTTCCACATGTGCAGTGTTTTCAAAATATAATTTGAAAATCGTTTTTGGGGAAAAGTAATGGTTTGCAAATTTATGACAAGGACATAATGGTGTATGCTTCTCTATAAGGCATTTCAGTATCTCTAATGTCATTTTTCCCATATTACATTATAAGACCTTTCCCCATGAAGCACATTCCTTGTAAATATGCTCCCACCTGTGCATTGCAAATTTAGATTTTGACTGTTTCAGACACATAGCCATGTTGAAAGTGACCCAAAAAAATTGCAAACGTTTTAAAAAAAAACATTCATGTGTCTTAATGACATTTTAAGTCATTTCCCCATGGACAATGTTTTCTAAGTGGCACAAAAGGGGTATACACCTATCATAAATCTGTCCCTAGCATTATAAATGATTAAATCAGGATGACAATAAGATGTGGCCTATCCAGAGGTTTGTTTAAGGTGAGGCCTACTCAGGATTGCAGATTAAAGTTACGCTTGATGAAGAATACAGAGGAGATAATTTATTGTAAAGGCCTACCAATGAAGTAAGTGATTTCTACTTCATTGCACCAGTCATCATAAATGTATCCATAAGCTTCTTATCTTGTTAGACATCAACCGCCATATGTATCATATAACTATTTTGCATTTCCAAAAAAGCGAATTTTAAGGAATAAATAGCGATTCTTTACCATTCCAAATTTGTTTGAGAAAATTGCTAATTGCAAATTACCCATTCATTTCCATGGGCTAGGAGGCTCATATAAATGAAGGTGCAATTTGCGATTAACAATTTGCTCATCACAAATTAGGAATTTATTCCAAAGGTGCAGGGGTGTCTCAAGAACACCCTGCTGCAACCCTGAAAAAGAAATTTGGGGGCATATGGCGAACATAAATTTTAACAACATTCCTTTACCTCAAAAACGATTTTCAAATCATAACTTCAAAACACTACACATGGGAAAATTACTTAAATTGTCCTTAAGACACATAAAAGCGTTTTTTGATTGGCTTTCCTGCATGGTAGGGTCACTTTTAACATGGCTATGTAACATAAACATTCAAAATCAAAATTTTCCATGTACAGGTGGGAGCATATTTACAAGCAATTTGCGCCACAAAGAAAGGTCTGACATTAAAATGGGAAAAATAACATCAGGGACAGTCAATTGCCTTATAAAGAACCATACACCATTATGTCCTTCTCATGAATTTAAAAACAATTCCTTTTTCCCAAAAACGATTTTCAAATCATAATTTCAAAAAACTGCACATGAGAAAATGACTTAAAATGTCATTGAAACACATGAAAGCGTTTTTTGATTGGCTTTCCTGCATGGTTGGTTCACTTTTATCATGGCTATGTAACACAAACATTTATAATTAAAATTTTCATGCACATGTAAGAGCATATTTACAAGCAATTTGCGCCACAGAGAAAGGTCTTACACTAAAATGAGAAAAATAACATCAGGAACAGTCAATTGCCTTATAAAGAACCATACACCATTATGTCCTTCTCATGAATTTATAAACAATTCATTTTCCCCAAAAACGATTTTAAAACCATAATTTCTAAACACTGCACATGGGAAAATGACTTAAAATGTCATTAAAACACATGAAAGCGTTTTTTGATTGCCTTCCCAGCATGGTTTGGTCACTTTTAACATGGCTATTTAACACAAACATTCAAAATCTAAATTTTCCATGCACATGTGAGAGCATATTTACAAGCAATTTGCGCCACAGAGAAAGGTCTTACACTAAAATGAGAAAAATAACATCAAGGACAGTCAATTTCTTATAAAGAACCATACACCATTATATCCTTGTCATGAATTTAAAAACAATTCCTTTTCCACAAAAACGATTTTCAAATCATAATTTCTAAACACTGCACATCAGAAAATGACTTAAAATGTCATTAAAACACATGAAATCATTTTTTGATTGGCTTTCCAGCATGGTTGCGTCACTTTTAACATGGCTATATAACACTAACATTCAAAATCAAAATTTTCCATGCACATGTGAGAGCATATTTACAAGCAATTTGCGCCACATAAATCATAATTTTCTCCTTAAAGCACACTATTCTCTATCTAAAGTAAAGAAATATTTTCTCACCTTAGCAAATACTTTGAGTTTGAAAACAGTCTAAGAAACACACCAATTTGTCTTCAGCAGAGCAAAAGGTATGCACTCCAGAGTCTGCAGCTATCAAAAGCACAGAAATGGTGTAATTCTTCACACATATTTCTCATGTCACCCAATCAAAACTCTTCCCTCACTTTTTTTCAAATGAAAACCCTTCCCCCTCTGCCCTTTCTGCCTATTTTCCATAGCAACCAGCTCTTGGAGAAACTCTGGTGTTTGCAAATTCACACAACAATGTTGCAATTGAACTCTGAACTCTCAGTGCACCTGCATATCCAGTGCTTTCTTTCATTTAATGATTTTTTATTGACCACTCAAAATACATCTTTCAAACAACACATCTGTGCACCCTAACTTTCTGTTTTCATCAATCAAAATCCACCAATCACTGTTACTACTTCATGAACACAGAAACTCCACAGTTTTTTTCATTTCAAACTCACATTTTTTCAACTGCCATTTCATTGCCACACTTCATCTGACTGCAGGAGAACCTTCTCTCACCATGTTTTCTGTCTGGATTGTTGGTCATAGTTATATTCACTGGGCTCAAAGGTACGTTGAAAGCAGGAATTTACCTAACCTCAATTTACAAGATGTGGAAATTAAGTGGTTTGGCCACAGAGGATTAAAATGTCACCAATTGATACCATTGGTGAAAACCTTTATGCATTTGCCAAAACCTGACCTGTTAATTGTGCACTGTGGAGGTAATGACTTGGGCACTTTGACTGGTGTAGGTCTGGAAATGCTTTTAAAGGACACCTTTGAGCAATTAATGGCACTTTTTCCTCAGACTGCCTTGGTATATTCAAATATATGCCAAAGACAGAAATGGAGGTGGTCAAACCAATTTTGTCCACAAATTGAGAAGTCGAGGAAGCATGTAAACAAATCTGTTTCAGCTTACATGAGAGACCATGGAATGGGCTCCCTGTACAACAATAACTTGCGTTACTACATGCAAGATATCTACAGAGGAGATGGAGTTCACTTCTCAGATGAGGGCAACAGAGTTTTCACTCTGAATTTAAAAATGTGCATTGGTACCTACTTATAAGTACCAAAATGTACCATAAACCCAAAAGCTCTTCTCAGAGCTACCCTACATCTAATCACTCACAATTATTATTTTACTCTAACTTTTTTCACTAATTTTCAACAAAGTACACTCCCTGGGGCGCTACCCGGTACGCGTACCGGGAGCTAACCTCGCGAAATTTTTAAAAAAAATGTTTTTTTTCGCACATATAAACCTCCTCAGCCACCCTCAGAAAACCTAGGGGGTCAAGATAAGTCTACCGTGCCCCCTTCTACCCATTCTGAACATTATTTGCCCTCCATCTTGTATCTTAATTCGACCGAAACACAAAATGGTGGACTCCCGGAACGCTTAAGGTACGCGAACCGGGGCGCTCAACGGTTCGCGTACCGGGTCGCTCCCTGGGAAGCGCACCATCAAAAAAGGTGGGAAAGTAGTTTACAGAAAAGCCACTGGAGACAATTTCACCAAATATAGATTAGCTCATACTACATACCAATCCCTACCATTTTCACAAATTTGATTGGAATTCCATTTAGCCATTTAGCCTGTAGACCTCTCTAAATACCGTGAGGTAAATTACTTCACAAAACACATCTGAAATGTTGGAATTGACAACCAATTAAAATGTTACTTTCATTTTCTACTTTTTTTACCTCACATTTGATTGGTTATGTACCCGAATATATATAAAGGAAGAGAAGGAAACACAGCCATTTTGACTACTACTTCCTGGTGTACATTTCAATAGGATTTTCATTAATAACTTCAACTTCTTTTTAAAGGTAAGTTGTTATTTTTAAAACTGAAGTATATTGTGCACTTTAAGTTAATATGGCAAACTTTTTCTGTTAGTTATATACTATCCCTCTGTAGTACTTATAAATTTAGATACACTTTTTTATATTCCTACTTCCACTCTGATACTATACACTGCCCAAAGATAAATTCTCTGTTAAAAACTGCCTATCTAAAATTAATCCCAACAGTGCCCTACCTCTACTAATATATATTTTTTTTATGCAAATTTCAGGAAAAATGGAAAGTGAACAAAACATTTCATTTGAAATTGTCCTTCCAGAGTCCAACACAGAAATCATTGATCCAAATGAGATTGAATTTATGGATGAAACTTGGGACCAAGAACTACTGCAATGTGTACAAGCAGTAGATAACCTCCTTGCAAATGAGGACATTTTACAACCTCAGAGACTACAATCTATATTCCATGATTATGAAATTTCTGACAATGAAATGTTAGAAAGTTTAATAAATTATGAAACACAATAAAAAAAGCTTAAAAAAAAAAAAAAATAATCAACAAAACCAACAATCAATTAACATACAGCATTTGAAAAGTCTATCATTCATTTTTCATTGTGATACGCTCCCCAGAACGCTTCCCGGTTCGCGTACCGGGCGCTAACCACGAAAAAAAACAAAAAAAAAATTTTTTTTTTTGCTTAGCGGGGCCCCTTTAAAGCCTCCACATCAAACCTAGGGGGTCAGGGAGGATCTACTATGCCCCCTTATGGTCATTTGCCCCTTCGCTTTTGCCTCCTCTTGTCTCTCGATCCTACCGAGAGACAAGATGGCGGCCGCTCCGGACTGTTTAGAATGTTGACAGACACCGGAGAGCCAATCAACTTCGCTACGCGAAGTTCCGTTACGCGTCAAGTACGCGTACCGGGGCGCTGCCTGGTCCGCGCTTACAGATATATATCTTTTTTTGAACGTTATTTTCTCAAAATCCACTGCAGCACATATATTGAGACCTACAAAAGGCACATCGGGCTACCAGTCCCTACAATTTTGCCAAGTTTCGTGCAAATCCATTCAGCCGTTCGGGCTAAAAGTGAGGCTAACCGCCCTATGGAAAACTCAATGTTAAAAACACGTTTTGGGACCCCCCTTTTTTCTCGGCCCCCCCTGGACCAACTCCCCCCAAATTTCCAGGGGCTGCTCAGAAACAAAATGTGCCATTTTCCTGAAAATTTCAGCCAATTCCGTCCACAAACGCCAAAGTTATTAGACATAGAATTTTCAAAAAACCCATAGGGAAAAAATCCTAACTATATATAAATACTGGCGACCGCCAGTAGGTAATATATATATATATATATATATATTGCTGCACGATCCTACTTACATTTGCGAATTTCGGAAAGAATGGCTGGCACACTGGAATCCAATTTAAAGATTTATTGACCCCAAACCCCCCACACCCCAACAGACGCGTTTCGCCTTTGCAGGCTTCGTCAGTGTTACGTTAGTGCAAAATACATATCACCATTTTAAACCATTAGCCAGTTGAACATTGTCATAAAAATAGAAAAAGGGCTACAGGCATGCAAGTAGATGGAGGCCATCTTGTGATGTGCAAATTGCGTGAAAATACATGGCTGGTAATGGTGACTTTAGGATAAAGTGCATAGTGCTTATTAAAAACATGTAACGTAAATCAATTATTTCATAATTATTCAACACAGTAAAGTTCAATTAAATCAATGAATCTGTTCTTCCAAAAGTTATCTTTCATACCCTCCTCATTTGGAGATTATATTCACAGTGTCTCTTATAGACATTCGACCGGTAATGTGCAAAGTTTTTTTGGAAGAATAATTTCTTATTTTGCATGATGTTAGTTATTAAGCCCTGGATGGGCGATTATACTAGCAGCACAAACTTTTTTTTGTGTCATGACATGCAAATCAACAGAAAGTAGACTTATTTTTTAAGATGATTTTAACTCATATTCATCCCATTATTGAATATGTCAGTTTCTGTACACAGATCATAGGTGAACCCAAAGTTCTTCATTATTATTGAGTCCCCACGGAGTCATGGTTTTAAGACTGATGATATGCTTTGACTCATGTTATTTGACAGCTCGGCAAGGACTGCACTGTACTAGTCCTATGCTTAAAGACTTTGCTGTTTAAATGGCGAAAGACTTTGTCATTTTCTATCTCGGCATGGATAGCACTGTCTAATCCTATGCTTAAAAACTTTGATAGAAAAACAGACATTTGAGGTGAGCAGATCTAGAGTGTCGCTGGTGTTGAGAGTGCTCTAACAGGAGCTGCTTTCCACCTAAACTGAGACCTACCCAGAGTTCTCTCCTTCTTTTTTGCATAATTTATGCGTCACTCTATGCCTGAAAGGGTTTTGTTTTGACTTAATACTGGGTGCTTCCTTGTGTCTGGACAAAGCTATACCTCTCTGAAGAGCTCTAATTAGAGCGAAACACTGTGTCAGGGGTTGCTTTTACTCATTTCAGGTTGGCTTGAGTTGGTATTTTACCAATTCAAATCTGTAATATTGTGCCTGGAGTGATAAATGGCTTTTGTTATTTGACAGCTCGGCAAGGACTGCACTGTACTAGTCCTATGCTTAAAGACTTTGCTGTTTAAATGGCAAAAGACTTTGTCATTTTCTATCTCGGCATGGATAGCACTGTCTAATCCTATGCTTAAAAACTTTGATAGAAAAACAGACATTTGAGGTGAGCAGATCTAGAGTGTCGCTGGTGTTGAGAGTGCTCTAACAGGAGCTGCTTTCCACCTAAACTGAGACCTACCCAGAGTTCTCTCCTTCTTTTTTGCATAATTTATGCGTCACTCTATGCCTGAAAGGGTTTTGTTTTGACTAAATACTGGGTGCTCCCTTGTGTCTGGACAAAGCTATACCTCTCTGAAGAGCTCTAATTAGAGCGAAACACTGTGTCAGGGGTTGCTTTTACTCATTTCAGGTTGGCTTGAGTTGGTATTTTACCAATTCAAAGCTGTAATATTGTGCCTGGTGTGATAAATGGCTTTTGTTATTTGACAGCTCGGCAAGGACTGCACTGTACTAGTCCTATGCTTAAAGACTTTGCTGTTTAAATGGCGAAAGACTTTGTCATTTTCTATCTCGGCATGGATAGCACTGTCTAATCCTATGCTTAAAAACTTTGATAGAAAAACAGACATTTGAGGTGAGCAGATCTAGAGTGTCGCTGGTGTTGAGAGTGCTCTAACAGGAGCTGCTTTCCACCTAAACTGAGACCTACCCAGAGTTCTCTCCTTCTTTTTTGCATAATTTATGCGTCACTCTATGCCTGAAAGGGTTTTGTTTTGACTTAATACTGGGTGCTCCCTTGTGTCTGGACAAAGCTATACCTCTCTGAAGAGCTCTAATTAGAGCAAAACACTGTGTCAGGGGTTGCTTTTACTCATTTCAGGTTGGCTTGAGTTGGTATTTTACCAATTCAAAGCTGTAATATTGTGCCTGTAATTTGATTGGAATTCCATTTAGCCATTTAGCCTGTAGACCTCTCTAAATACCGTGAGGTAAATTACTTCACAAAACACATCTGAAATGTTGGAATTGACAACCAATTAAAATGTTACTTTCATTTTCTACTTTTTTTACCTCACATTTGATTGGTTATGTACCCGAATATATATAAAGGAAGAGAAGGAAACACAGCCATTTTGACTACTACTTCCTGGTGTACATTTCAATAGGATTTTCATTAATAACTTCAACTTCTTTTTAAAAGTAAGTTGTTATTTTTAAAACTGAAGTATATTGTGCACTTTAAGTTAATATGGCAAACTTTTTCTGTTAGTTATATACTATCCCTCTGTAGTACTTATAAATTTAGATACACTTTTTTATATTCCTACTTCCACTCTGATACTATACACTGCCCAAAGATAAATTCTCTGTTAAAAACTGCCTATCTAAAATTAATCCCAACAGTGCCCTACCTCTACTAATATATATTTTTTTTATGCAAATTTCAGGAAAAATGGAAAGTGAACAAAACATTTCATTTGAAATTGTCCTTCCAGAGTCCAACACAGAAATCATTGATCCAAATGAGATTGAATTTATGGATGAAACTTGGGACCAAGAACTACTGCAATGTGTACAAGCAGTAGATAACCTCCTTGCAAATGAGGACATTTTACAACCTCAGAGACTACAATCTATATTCCATGATTATGAAATTTCTGACAATGAAATGTTAGAAAGTTTAATAAATTATGAAACACAATAAAAAAAGCTTAAAAAAAAAAAAAATAATCAACAAAACCAACAATCAATTAACATACAGCATTTGAAAAGTCTATCATTCATTTTTCATTGTGATACGCTCCCCAGAACGCTTCCCGGTTCGCGTACCGGGCGCTAACCACGAAAAAAAACAAAAAAAAAATTTTTTTTTTTGCTTAGCGGGGCCCCTTTAAAGCCTCCACATCAAACCTAGGGGGTCAGGGAGGATCTACTATGCCCCCTTATGGTCATTTGCCCCTTCGCTTTTGCCTCCTCTTGTCTCTCGATCCTACCGAGAGACAAGATGGCGGCCGCTCCGGACTGTTTAGAATGTTGACAGACACCGGAGAGCCAATCAACTTCGCTACGCGAAGTTCCGTTACGCGTCAAGTACGCGTACCGGGGCGCTGCCTGGTCCGCGCTTACAGATATATATCTTTTTTTGAACGTTATTTTCTCAAAATCCACTGCAGCACATATATTGAGACCTACAAAAGGCACATCGGGCTACCAGTCCCTACAATTTTGCCAAGTTTCGTGCAAATCCATTCAGCCGTTCGGGCTAAAAGTGAGGCTAACCGCCCTATGGAAAACTCAATGTTAAAAACACGTTTTGGGACCCCCCTTTTTTCTCGGCCCCCCCTGGACCAACTCCCCCCAAATTTCCAGGGGCTGCTCAGAAACAAAATGTGCCATTTTCCTGAAAATTTCAGCCAATTCCGTCCACAAACGCCAAAGTTATTAGACATAGAATTTTCAAAAAACCCATAGGGAAAAAATCCTAACTATATATAAATACTGGCGACCGCCAGTAGGTAATATATATATATATATATATATATTGCTGCACGATCCTACTTACATTTGCGAATTTCGGAAAGAATGGCTGGCACACTGGAATCCAATTTAAAGATTTATTGACCCCAAACCCCCCACACCCCAACAGACGCGTTTCGCCTTTGCAGGCTTCGTCAGTGTTACGTTAGTGCAAAATACATATCACCATTTTAAACCATTAGCCAGTTGAACATTGTCATAAAAATAGAAAAAGGGCTACAGGCATGCAAGTAGATGGAGGCCATCTTGTGATGTGCAAATTGCGTGAAAATACATGGCTGGTAATGGTGACTTTAGGATAAAGTGCATAGTGCTTATTAAAAACATGTAACGTAAATCAATTATTTCATAATTATTCAACACAGTAAAGTTCAATTAAATCAATGAATCTGTTCTTCCAAAAGTTATCTTTCATACCCTCCTCATTTGGAGATTATATTCACAGTGTCTCTTATAGACATTCGACCGGTAATGTGCAAAGTTTTTTTGGAAGAATAATTTCTTATTTTGCATGATGTTAGTTATTAAGCCCTGGATGGGCGATTATACTAGCAGCACAAACTTTTTTTTGTGTCATGACATGCAAATCAACAGAAAGTAGACTTATTTTTTAAGATGATTTTAACTCATATTCATCCCATTATTGAATATGTCAGTTTCTGTACACAGATCATAGGTGAACCCAAAGTTCTTCATTATTATTGAGTCCCCACGGAGTCATGGTTTTAAGACTGATGATATGCTTTGACTCATGTTATTTGACAGCTCGGCAAGGACTGCACTGTACTAGTCCTATGCTTAAAGACTTTGCTGTTTAAATGGCGAAAGACTTTGTCATTTTCTATCTCGGCATGGATAGCACTGTCTAATCCTATGCTTAAAAACTTTGATAGAAAAACAGACATTTGAGGTGAGCAGATCTAGAGTGTCGCTGGTGTTGAGAGTGCTCTAACAGGAGCTGCTTTCCACCTAAACTGAGACCTACCCAGAGTTCTCTCCTTCTTTTTTGCATAATTTATGCGTCACTCTATGCCTGAAAGGGTTTTGTTTTGACTTAATACTGGGTGCTTCCTTGTGTCTGGACAAAGCTATACCTCTCTGAAGAGCTCTAATTAGAGCGAAACACTGTGTCAGGGGTTGCTTTTACTCATTTCAGGTTGGCTTGAGTTGGTATTTTACCAATTCAAATCTGTAATATTGTGCCTGGAGTGATAAATGGCTTTTGTTATTTGACAGCTCGGCAAGGACTGCACTGTACTAGTCCTATGCTTAAAGACTTTGCTGTTTAAATGGCAAAAGACTTTGTCATTTTCTATCTCGGCATGGATAGCACTGTCTAATCCTATGCTTAAAAACTTTGATAGAAAAACAGACATTTGAGGTGAGCAGATCTAGAGTGTCGCTGGTGTTGAGAGTGCTCTAACAGGAGCTGCTTTCCACCTAAACTGAGACCTACCCAGAGTTCTCTCCTTCTTTTTTGCATAATTTATGCGTCACTCTATGCCTGAAAGGGTTTTGTTTTGACTAAATACTGGGTGCTCCCTTGTGTCTGGACAAAGCTATACCTCTCTGAAGAGCTCTAATTAGAGCGAAACACTGTGTCAGGGGTTGCTTTTACTCATTTCAGGTTGGCTTGAGTTGGTATTTTACCAATTCAAAGCTGTAATATTGTGCCTGGTGTGATAAATGGCTTTTGTTATTTGACAGCTCGGCAAGGACTGCACTGTACTAGTCCTATGCTTAAAGACTTTGCTGTTTAAATGGCGAAAGACTTTGTCATTTTCTATCTCGGCATGGATAGCACTGTCTAATCCTATGCTTAAAAACTTTGATAGAAAAACAGACATTTGAGGTGAGCAGATCTAGAGTGTCGCTGGTGTTGAGAGTGCTCTAACAGGAGCTGCTTTCCACCTAAACTGAGACCTACCCAGAGTTCTCTCCTTCTTTTTTGCATAATTTATGCGTCACTCTATGCCTGAAAGGGTTTTGTTTTGACTTAATACTGGGTGCTCCCTTGTGTCTGGACAAAGCTATACCTCTCTGAAGAGCTCTAATTAGAGCAAAACACTGTGTCAGGGGTTGCTTTTACTCATTTCAGGTTGGCTTGAGTTGGTATTTTACCAATTCAAAGCTGTAATATTGTGCCTGGAGTGATAAATGGCTTTTGTTATTTGACAGCTCGGCAAGGACTGCACTGTACTAGTCCTATGCTTAAAGACTTTGCTGTTTAAATGGCGAAAGACTTTGTCATTTTCTATCTCAGCATGGATAGCACTGTCTAATCCTATGCTTAAAAACTTTGATAGAAAAACAGACATTTGAGGTGAGCAGATCTAGAGTGTCGCTGGTGTTGAGAGTGCTCTAACAGGAGCTGCTTTCCACCTAAACTGAGACCTACCCAGAGTTCTCTCCTTCTTTTTTGCATAATTTATGCGTCACTCTATGCCTGAAAGGGTTTTGTTTTGACTTAATACTGGGTGCTCCCTTGTGTCTGGACAAAGCTATACCTCTCTGAAGAGCTCTAATTAGAGCGAAACACTGTGTCAGGGGTTGCTTTTACTCATTTCAGGTTGGCTTGAGTTGGTATTTTACCAATTCAAAGCTGTAATATTGTGCCTGGAGTGATAAATGGCTTTTGTTATTTGACAGCTCGGCAAGGACTGCACTGTACTATTCCTATGCTTAAAGACTTTGCTGTTTAAATGGCGAAAGACTTTGTCATTTTCTATCTCGGCATGGATAGCACTGTCTAATCCTATGCTTAAAAACTTTGATAGAAAAACAGACATTTGAGGTGAGCAGATCTAGAGTGTCGCTGGTGTTGAGAGTGCTCTAACAGGAGCTGCTTTCCACCTAAACTGAGACCTACCCAGAGTTCTCTCCTTCTTTTTTGCATAATTTATGCATCACTCTATGCCTGAAAGGGTTTTGTTTTGACTTAATACTGGGTGCTCCCTTGTGTCTGGACAAAGCTATACCTCTCTGAAGAGCTCTAATTAGAGCGAAACACTGTGTCAGGGGTTGCTTTTACTCATTTCAGGTTGGCTTGAGTTGGTATTTTACCAATTCAAAGCTGTAATATTGTGCCTGGAGTGATAAATGGCTTTTGTTATTTGACAGCTCGGCAAGGACTGCACTGTACTAGTCCTATGCTTAAAGACTTTGCTGTTTAAATGGCGAAAGACTTTGTCATTTTCTATCTCGGCATGGATAGCACTGTCTAATCCTATGCTTAAAAACTTTGATAGAAAAACAGACATTTGAGGTGAGCAGATCTAGAGTGTCGCTGGTGTTGAGAGTGCTCTAACAGGAGCTGCTTTCCACCTAAACTGAGACCTACCCAGAGTTCTCTCCTTCTTTTTTGCATAATTTATGCGTCACTCTATGCCTGAAAGGGTTTTGTTTTGAGATATATATATATATATATATATATATATATATATATATATATATATATATATATATATATATATATATATTCACTGAAAAAACCATAGGTTTCACACCAGTTATAGTTAGGAATTAGCATTTAAAAAACCTATTAAATTCACTGAAAAAACCATAGGTTTCACACCAGTTATAGTTAGGTGAAAATTTTACTCACATAAAACCATTGAAATTCCCACGTTATAGTTAGTTGGACTCACTATAACTTGCGCGTGCAATGCACTGCTGATGACGTCACATATTACATCACTCATGACATGGTCAGTGACATCACTCATGACATCACTGATGACATCTCAAATAACTGCGGAATTTCTATGGCTTTGTGTGTGTAAAATCTGAACTAACTATAACGTACCTGTAACCTTTGGTTTCTTAGTGAATTTATAAAGTTTTTTTATTTATATTTCCTAACTATAACTGCTCTGTAACCTTTGTTTTTTTCAGTGAATTTCTACATCTTTTCCAGGTCGATAAAATGGAGCTCCATTTAGATTGGTAATTGCAAACGTTTGAAGTGCTACAAAACCCTAAAACTAACAACATGCTCTCCACAAAAAGCATTTCAATGTAGTTTATTTCAGGATATAAATATTGCATTGAAAGATCAGACTCAGCTTGAAATGCCTCAACTTGTTGTGAACATTTATGTATTTTCTGTGGTTTACTGCCCATCCACACTTGGATTTTACTGGCAACCCAGAAAATCAGTAGCCTGGCTTGGTGCTAGGATGCGGACGATAAGAGCAGTGTGCATCTGTTGGAGAAATGTGAAGAATCTACAAAGCACATGCAGACAACTAGGCTCTCATCCTTCACAAGCTGATAAAAAGAAACTCCATTTAGCTTGCTAATAGCAGATATCTGAAGTGCTACAAAGTCGTAAAATTGGTTAGAAGTGCTATGCAAGAGGCTATTAACATACTCTCCATCTGCCAGCTAGGCACTAGAAAACGGTCTGACTGCCACCACTAGACAGCATGATTCGTACACGTACATTAGGAAAGCCCTGTGGTGCCGGCACCCTGCGCACAAATCACACATACTTTTATGACTGGACACAAGCACCAACCCAGCCACTCATCCTTCCAAAGCCAATAAAAATTACACTTAAAGTACTACCGAACCCTAGAATTGATGAGAAGGTGGTATTATTGTGTATTCACATTGAGAAACCCTGTGGTTGCTACACATACTTTCAGATTCCTGCTTTAGCAGTACGTTCAATGCAAGGCTCACAAGCTCTTCCCCTACTAGTAGGAAGGACCAATCCGGCATTTCATCCTTCCTGGATCGATCTAAAAGGAGTTGCATTTAGGTTGTTAACAACACTTGTGTGAAACTCTACCACGCCCCTTGGCTTGACAGTAAGGTCTGTGCGGGAGGAATATTTTGTGGTTTATTTAAGAGTTTAATCCCTCAGCTTTCATTTAATATTTTTGTAATTTCAATTGTTCTGTGGTCAGTGGCTCTTGGATTTACTTGTCAAATCAGGAAAGAAACAACAGGGCTTGCAGCTAGGACAGGGCACAGTAAAGCAGAATGCATCTGTTGCACAAATGTGTGAAATGTAAATAGGCAAATACCCTGACCCAGCGTCTTATCCTTCCAAGGCTGGTAAAAAGGAGCTCCCGTTAAGTTGCTATTCAGTGTAGGACAAGCAATGAGAGGGGTGGGTAAGACATACACAGCTGCAACAACTCAGAATGGGCCAGCAGCAGTAAAGAAGAGTGACGTGCTGCCAACAAATGGTAAGCAATAGTGTCTCACAAGCAAGATACATGCACTAGCACATGCACTCACAGGCTCAACCCTAAGAAGTACTCTTTTTGTACCAAGATCTAGGTTTCTTCCAAGTTTGGTGTAATACCTTTCAGCGGTTCGGGCTGTAGTAGTGTCTAAGATCCCAATAGAAAATTACATGGGTAAAATGCATTTTGGGACCCACCCTTTATCTCAGCCCTGCTTGACGAATCACCCAAAACTGTCCAGGCAGTATCTAAAGTATGTCTCAAACTAGTTTTTAAAATTTCTTGAAGCTTTGGCAAACGGCTCCAAAGTTATCAGCAAAACAAAAACGTGTTTCCTTTGGAAACAAGGGGGCTCATTAGGATGGCGGACAGACTTCAGTTCATCTGCCATCGTCCCGGGGATTGGGACCGGCAGCCTATAAGGCGGCGGTCCCGCAAATTATATTACGATGTGACTGCCACCACAGCAGCCGCAAATGGCAAGTTTGCGGCGGGTGCTGCTGGCTGCAGCACCTGCCGCCATGTTAATGATGCACTGTTTGCATTTCACTGCACTACGTGGCAGGCACAATGTGGTGCCTGCTACATGGTGCAGGCAGAGAAATGATGCCCCCCAAGTGCACAAGCAACCTGCCCCTGCACAAGGGGGGCCCCGCAACAGGCCCCCAAAGTACATCCCGCGAGCCTTTCCATGGCAGTTCAAACACCATGGAAAGGCTAGCGGGGATGCAGCATCCTAATCTGGTGGACGGTGCCTTCTAGGCACCGCCCCCATTCTGTGGATGTGGGCAGGCTGACAGGCAATCGTTAATATTGATGCTGTGGGACCCGTGGTGGGTGGGCTTTCCGTCCACAACGCACACCGCCCGCCATCATAATGTGGCGGGTGGAAATTGGCCTTGCGATGGCGGTGAACCCGCCACCGGAAGTGTGCCGGTGGGGGGTTCCTCGTCATCGAAATCTAGCCCTAGATTTGAACTATAACTACTTACTGGTTACCGTCAGTAGGTAATATATATATTACACAAAGACACACTCTTACCTTATATATAGTTACCTTGTGATGTAAAGGCATGTGTTGTAAAGGCATAGTTGTAAAGGCAATGCGTGGCAAAGGCAATGTGTAGTAATGGATGTATGGTTACGTTGTAATGCCATATTGTAAAGGCTGTTTCCAGTTACATTTAATATTTTCTCAAATTCCACATATATTTATACTTTGTATTTTTCCATCTCGTGCTGGTTCACCAAACTGACTCTGCAATGTCATAGATTGACAAATGTGAAATGAAACATGCCCGTTAATTCATTAGCTGTACGCCAGGCATTCTCAAGTGCTTACTCCAAGATGGCAAATATGGCTTTATATCTTTGAATAAGTAAATGATATTTTTAATTAATCACTCTCCTTCCACAAGATAATCATCTTTGAAATGTGTAATAGTTGGAAGCCAGTATTGATAGATTCATTGGTGATCAACGAATGTGCTAAAAAGGTCTGTATTTTAATGTTTTCCCATTAGAAACTATCAATATCAATGTTAAGTTGATCGATGAACAAAAAGTAATCAAGCTGAAGGTATATCGACTCTTTTGTATATGCTAATTTAGTCAAATTATATATGACTCTTAAGAAGATATATATTTAGACACATTTTAAAATTGTGTGGTGCTTCTGGATAGCCTTCCGTAATACTAGACCAAAGATCAATGTAAGCTTTTGCAGGCACGAAAACTATGCATTAATTAGAATATGCCGTGTAAATATTCAGAGACATGAAAGCGAATGCCTTAAGGGCCTCAGAATATTTGTGTGCTTCTTTGTATTGACTAATCCTAAACCTGAGTTTTTTACAAGGCTGTTGCGAAATATCTGGCAGTGGTTGAAAATGGAGTGTCTTTTACAGAAACAATTAAGTTACAAAATGTCAAGTTCATTTTATCAGCAGAAAGCTAAACAATTGTTAACCTTCGTTGTTGCAGTACAAGGTCAGAACTACTTCTGAAATGTATACACAAAGAACAAATGATGGAAAGGTACTATAGATGCATATATATATCCTGTATGTATAAATGTTGATTCAAATAACATTTTCTTCTTTGACTTTTTTTTACTAGGGAGAACGGTTCGGGCCATTTGCTGGAGAAAAAAGAATTCCCACTGAATTGGATCAAAATATGGACCCCAGACTAATGTGGGAAGTAAGCACAGTATTTTTTCTAACATTAGTTCATTGAACTTGGAAGTGATATAGTTTTAAATATATTGTAATAGTCACGTCCATTGCATATATTATCTAACGGTTTGTTTTTTTCATTTGCTGGGGATCTGACGGCATTGTTTCTGTTAGTTGTATAACAATCACTTGTTGCTCAAATTAGACTCAGTGCTAGAGTTCGTATATTAGTAAGTCAGCCGCCAAGCAGGTTGTCATAATGGATAGACAGGAACCTCTGTCACGGCCTTTGCTGACAATGTATTTCGCTGTTTGGAACAGGACTCCGTCAGCAGATCAGACCCCTCCAACAAATGGTTTGCCCGAATCCCGAAATGGGATATTCTTTCTGAAAATAAAAAATAAAATGCCCCCATCACCTTTGGAGTCATCTCACATGGTGAGGGAGACATTATTTCGAATATTTACTGTTACCACGCAATTACATCGCAAGTCATTACTACGTCTTTCTGTAGAGGGCGTGCTGGATTTAGCAATAGTATTATTTACTAATCCTACTCCAGTTTGTGCAACAGCAAGGGAGGTGTTGGATTCTAAATCCAACACCAGTAGTCATAGTAATGACTTGTGATGTAATTTTATGCGTGGCAACAACCCGGTTGTTGTAACGACCACGTTGTAATGGTACCGCGTTGTGGAGACAGCAGTGTAAACAGTGTTTCCCCAATATTTTTTATTTTACTGTCCCTCACTGCCAGGGTTTTCCTGAGGGTGATGCACAGTAAAAATGGCTATGTGTCCGCCCATCCTAATTGGGTAACAGACATGTAGCCATTTCTCTGATGGCCCTTACTCGGACGGGCTTTTGGAGAGATTTGGCTATGGCGGTGATGGAGTAATCTCCATCCTAGCAAAACCTATGGTCCACCTGCATCAAAATCCGTCAGTGGACCATTATTCTAGTAGTATAGGAACGCCGTCGCCATTGCGGCAGAGTATCTATACCGCCAAGATATAAATCGGGCAATGTATCAGGAATGCACATTTTCAACTCTGGTATATGGGTTATTTATTGCATGGAATGGCATGGACGCAGACTCGTCAAGAAATAGTGAACCAGCTACTGATGAAGTAAATTAGGAACAGAAAAGAATGACTAGTTCCTCTGTGGAAGCTGTAATGAAGGTAGGGTTCTCATTTAGAGTTAGACCTGGCTTCACAGATAAGAAGTCATAAAGAGAAGTTGTCATCTATCTTTAGAGCCATGCCTAAAAGTCAAGGCATGTTGGTTGGAAGGAATATTGCCAGTTAAATATTCATAAATGTATGTTATAAATGAAGAAAAGGATTTTAATCAAAGATCAGTTCAAATGGTGAGCCAATATATGGTGTTCAGGAAGGAAGAGATAGCTGTCTCTTTTTCAGCCAATGAATGAATCTTCCAGCAGAAATTTTAAGATGTTTAAAGATGATTAAGTTGATGTTCGTTTCATACCTAATGTATTTATAAATGGATAATTAAGTTCGATTTGACCATATATTATTGGGAACCTCATGAACTAAAATTCAAAATAACAAATCATACATTTTGCCTAATACTGAATAGCAATTTGCAATTTCTTATTTGGATTCTGTGGAAGTGGTCTACATTTTTGCTAGTCACAGTAATTTCTGTAAGTGCATTATTTTAGTTAAGACATGTGTGTCATCCAGAGCTTTCACCTCTTACAGTTGGTCTGACATAGTAGTAATACTGAACCTAAATGATGGCTGTGCTCTTATTGCCAATGGGTAGGATACAGTTGGAAGAAAGATTAACGGAATCCTTTCAATCAGAGATTTACACGGATAACATTGAAATACATATTGAAATGGGTGGAAGAGTCTAGTGTTGCAGTTAGCGTGGGGGATGTGGCCAAATGCTGATGGAGTGGGTCGTAGACCGAGACACCCCCAGCCGAACTCCACTATCCGTGAGTGTCCTGACTCCCATTTGCCCCATGTGACCCCATTATACATGGTACTGGGTTCCCCTTCCCAGCGGGCACTTATTGCGGTGCCCCAGGAGGGTTGTTGTGGCGTCATCCTCCTACTTGCGAGGATCGGGAGGACCTCATGGGCATCATGCAAAATGACGGCGCACCTCCATTGTAAAAGGTGCGTCCCTCAAGAGCGACATCCAAGATTGCACTCTGCACAGAACCAGCTCCAAGCGGGTGTAAGGCGAACGAAATACCAAGTGCCTTGCAGGGTGAGTGACTTCAGCACTGCTGCCCCATCACTGCGAGTGGAACACCTGGGGTGCAGAGCAGAGGGAGACAGGCTAAAAGGAATTGCCAGCTGCTGGTCAGTGATGCGCAAAGACCATCGAGTGCCTTTCATGATGAGCAGAGTGGTGTGGCATGCCCTGGTGTGTGAGGTATGGGATCCCTCGTGGCTGCGGACATTGGTTTGGGTGCAGCCCGTCTGAGGCCCTCAGAGAGCTCTGGGAGGCCTCGAATCATCGGCAGGGGACTATGCAGATCCCGCTGCTGCTAGAGCTGTGGGCTGCCACTGGAGCACACAGCAATTGAAGGCGGGCATCTGGGATTGTGGCACCCCCTGTACTGAAGAGTCCTGAACATATTGGAGGTGGAATCAGAAACAGGTGAGTGCTTATATAGTCAGGATCACATTAACAATCACTTTAAGGAGTATTATACTTTCCTTTATGCCCCATCGCCTGCCTTCTGGCCCCTAATTCTTGATAAGTTCTTGGCCCCTGTGACCCTTCCGGTCCTTACGACAGAGGAGGCCGAGGAGCTGGGTGGTGCCATTACAGTCTAGGATGTGAGGGTTCACATTAAGGCCATGTCACAAGGCAGGATAACTGGGGCGGAATTTTACGCCACCTATATGGTGGATTTTGCACCTAGATTAGGCTAGTTGATATTTATGCTGCTGCTGTTCAGGCTTTAGGCCACTTAGCAGTGTTCACATGTAAGCGCTTATGATTCCGTTACTGAAACTGAGGGTTCCCCACATGATGTTTGGGCTTACCTCCCGTTGGCCAAGCTAAATGTCAACTATATTATACTTAGTCAGTTATTGGCTACCCCCTTTCTATCCCATGTGCCCAAACTGATCCATCTCGATCAGGCAGGTTTAATACCTGGGCGCAATAAGACAATCAATATCTGTAGGTTTTATCGCTCCTAGCTGACGACTGGAGACAAACAAGGGACTGCGGTAATGGTGATATATAAAGGAAAAGAAGCTTATGACAGCCTACGTTGGGACTTCCTGTATCAAGTCATGTCGCAGATGGGTCTTGGCCGGGCTTTGTAAAATGGACTCAGCTCTTTTATTCAGGCCTACGGCACAGGTTTGGAGCAGTATATCAATATATGATTTCTAGTGTAGTGGGACGTAGGACTAGATGGGGTTCCAGCTCTCCCTTATACATTTTGCCATTGAAGTGGAATTCTTAGCGAGCAGTGCATGCACTGGAGAATTTTATAACGGGGTGGCTATACGAGGCACTTCTCAAGTCACGGGATTGTATGCTGATGGCATGCTGTTGTTCCTCCAAGATGCTGACATGGATTTCTCAGGAGTGATAGCACTTTTTGAGCACTTGGGGAGGGTATCGGGCTTCGGGCAATCGGGCTTTATGGCCGGTTTCAGTACTGAGACCGCCCTGATCGAGGTGGCCGAGTCAGTCAGGTGGTCGCTGGATTCAGGGGCATCCGCTATGCTGGTGATCCTGGATCTATCGGGCGCCTTTGATACGGTCGACCACGGCAGGCTCCTGCAGCGGTTGGCGGAGGTGGGCCTACAAGATATAGCGCTTGGGTGGCTGCAATCTTATTTGTCTAACAGGTCTCAGAAAGTGGCACTGGGCGCCTTTGTGTCCAAACCCAGGAGGCTTGACTGTGGAGTGCCTCAGGGTTCGGCACTCAGTCCTCTGCTCTTTAATGTGTACCTTGCCTCGCTCTTCTCGTTAATAGCTAACTGGGGTGTCACGGCAATTTCATATGCCGATGACACCCAGTTAGTTTTTCCCTACTCAGAGGTGTCAGAGGCGGCATTTGCTAACTTTAAGGGGTGCCTTCGCGATGTAGCTAGTTGGATGAACACCAATAAATTGAAGCTGAATGCGGGGAAAACAGAGGTCATCTTCTTTGGGAAGGCCCCCCCCCCTCTGCGGATCTTTGGTGGCCGGCAGAAATGGGCCCGGCACCTACCCCCAGCACTAAGGCCAACAATCTGGGGGGGGAGTGGGGTGAGAGCCTTTCCTTCCTACCCCACATCCATCAGGTAGTTGGAGGTTGCTTAAGCAAACTGAGGAATTTACGGAAATTCCTCCAGCTCCTCCCGGAAGGATGCTGAAAAACGGTAATCCATGCTACGGTCACCTCTAGGCTGGATTATGCCAACGGCCTCTATCTTGATTCAGAAAAGGGGGGGGGGGGGAAGATGGGGGGGTGGTGATGAACAGAGTGTCTGAATTAAGCAGACCACTCTTACCCAGTCCAAAGATCAGGGCTTGATCCATCACCGTTATTTAGCTCACTGCCCCATCCCAGCTCTGAACCTGGCTATATGCAAATTAGTCTGTCCCTGGCCCAGTGCATCATGGGAACAGGGCAGACCAAACTACCAAGCCAATTCTTCACCAGAAAGGAGACAAGCTTCCAGGGACCGGTTTCTGCCATTTCAGGCGTCGTCGGCCCGGCTTGCTTGAATCCTGATGGAGCAGTGAGCAAGGGACTCATCTCTATCTTGGCCTTCCAAAATACCTGATCCACCGGCTCCAAACCATTCAGAACGCGGCGGCGAGGCTGATAACGCACATCCCGTTTAAACAGCATGTTTCGCCGCATCTGCACAGGCTACATTGGCTACCGGTAGCAAGTAGGATTAAATTCAAGGCTCTAACGCTGGCCTTCAGAGCCCTACATGGAACATGCCCTCTTTACCTAAAAACTCGACTCCCGAGATACGCCCAGGTGAGACTTCTTCGCTTAAATTCCCTGCTTCAACTTCGCATCCCAAGAGTCAGACGGGCTCGTTAGGGGGGCAGGACCTTTTCAGCCAGCACGGCGAAGCTGTGGAACACGCTGCCACCTGCCCTGCAGTGGGCTCCATCCGAAGCAATCTTTAGGAGGTTGTTAAAAACCTGGCTCTTCCAGGAATAAACACCTTTCCTTTCCTCATTTTCTCTGCCTCTCCGCTGCTCACTCAGCGCCGGGACGCCTCTGGTTGAGGTAACTGCACGCACTCTACAAAATTCTGTATTATTATTATTATTATTATCAGGCTTGTGCATCAACTGGCAGAAATCCAACTTATTCCCATTTTGTGGCAGTGCACCTCCAGCATGAGATTAGCACTGCTTGACATGGGAGGGTACATGCCTGAACTCTCTAGAGGTCAAGATATACCATGACCCTCAAGACCTCCTAGATGGTACTATGGGTGCAGCTATTAGGGCACTACGTACCAGTGTCTACTTTCGGAGAACTTTGCCGCTGTCCGTTGTTGGTAGAATCTCTGTGGCTGAAATGGTGGCTCCCCAGCTACTTTACTTTTTTAATGTTGTCTCTGTTAGTCCCTCATTGGCTTTTCCGAGACTGCGAGACACTGATGATTGAGTCAGTGTGGGGAAAGGGCAGACGACGAGTATCAATGTCCAAATTACGGCGTCCAGTCATGTAGGGGGTGATAAGCAGCACCTGATTCAGAAGCTCATTACGTGGCAGAAGAGATGCAGTGGTTCAATCAAAGGATCTACTCTTGGTTAAACCCATATGAGGAGGCACAATAAATGCACCCAGATTCTCGTGCCCCGTTTCGAGTTCTCAAGACCTCGATCAGCGCATTCAAGGTGCTTCCCAGGAGTTGCTGGTTAGTAGGCGCTTTTTGCAGCGCTGCCTACAGTGAACCCATACTCGAGCGCCTTATCCACCGGACCTACTGTTGACGTGGCTGGAACTGGTGGCTTAGGGTGATGTATTACGTGGACTGTCAGAATAGGCTGTGTATGGAGCGATTAAAGTGGGATATCTCTTCAGAAACAAAGTGCTCCTCCTCTTTGAAGATTTAACTGCAGAGTCCAACCTACTTGTGAGCCAATTCTTATTGCACCGAGCAGTGGTAGCTACGGTTAGAGATCACTGGAGGACCAGAGCTGCTTAACCCCCTTGTCCATAAATGCTGTTGGATACTTTGCACTACAGAGGGCCCCATTAAAGCAGTCACATGTCTTTACAGGACTATACCAGCTGATATTATTACCCCTCTGTTGGACCTCTTGGGGAAACAGGAGGAAGACTTAGAACTCCAGACTGCAGATGCAAACTGTGCAGAAATCCTCAAAATCATCCATCCCTGCCATTTCTCAAATTGGCAGATGTAAATTAATAGATTTCAGTTTCTTGTGGAGAGCTTATCTCACCCCGGCAAAGTCAATAGGTTTTACTATTCAGCTGTAGCGACCAGTCCCAGATGCACCAAACACGGGGATGAGATGTTACATATAGTGTGGTCCTACCCCTCCCTATCAGAGTTTTGGGTAGATGTGATAAATTGTATTAAGGACATTAAACAGCGTACAATTCCTTGTAACCCTATGGTCTGCTTACTTGGGGGACTGATATGCCCAAGCAAGTATAAAACTACTATGAGGTTTACGGACCTGAAAATGAAGTGAAAGAAATGAAATGAAATGGAGTTTTATAAAGCGCATTTCTACCCGGAGGCCTCGTACCGCTGAGGACGAGTGGGAGGGGGTGCTGCTCCTTGTGAAGTGAGAGATAACAATGCATTGGAAATCCACTAGGGGTCTGAAATGGATAAATGAATGGAAGAACATGTCAAGTGCCATCTTACTTTGAGAAGTGAAATGGGGACGTGGTTTGACTGATAGAGCCCGTGCCTCGGAGCATCTGGTGGATTGTCTCAGGGAACCTGAGCCATCCACCCTAGAGGATTCTCCAATACCTGGGAATGGATTGGATGGGGAGCCCGCCTAGGTTCCATTGATTCTGAGGCTTTTATCTCTGTTGGGGGACTGGGCAGCCGCTAAACTTCTATTGTTGGAATTGACATAGGACAGCATGGCATGAGGTGTGGTTTGGGAGGGATTAGGGTGGTGGGTAGGTTTCTTTGTAGTTGGGAAGGGTCTGAATGCTAGTGCACTATGTACATTGATGCCCTACCTTTGGATATTAGGCTTGGACCCATTACACTATTGTACTGTGGATATGACCACCAATACTCATACTGTACTGTGCCTAGGACTGTGTTGATTATGATCATGTAATACAATTTGGTTTAAAAAAAATTGGAGTTAGTCTGTTTTATAGAAAATAAATGTAAATGACCACCTGCTGTCCTAAATGCAACCGTGCAATGCGGCTGTATGGTGCTTCGGAAAGCTGCTTGAGCAAGCTCATATATCCATCTATTTTAAAGTTTTAATAAGCACAGTGTGTCTCTTGGGTTACTTGAGCGCACTGGTAAGCCTTAAAGATAGAAAGTTAACTCTAGTGTTTGTGTGGGTCATTAGAGTTCCATAGTGAGATAGGAACCTTGTTCAGTGTTCTTTATATGCAGCCCTTTACTTCATAAACCCCAACAGTAAGAAAGTTCTGTTTTCAGCTGTTTTGTTAACCATGAAGCAGGTTTGGGTTCTCGATGTTCCAAAGTTAAGCACCTTGAGCACACAAGGATCTTCCTCCATGCTTAACCATTTGAAGGATCTTTGGGTGATATGATGAGCAGTTATTGACTGGAGATTGCTGGGTGGTGAATAATAGAGGCATAATGTGTTTACGTAAAATGGACAATTGCCCAGTAGGCTTTGTGGGCAGGGCATAGGACCTTGAACATATTCGTCGCTTCCATCGGGAATCAGTTAATTGCTTTTAATGTTGGTTTTAAGTGGTCTCCTTGCATATGGTGGTTTTTATAACCTTTTGAGCTTTATATTAAATGTTGTTTCCTTTTGTAGTTCAATTGATAGGGGCTGCCTGCCATTCATTAGTATTCATCTTTAGTGAGCTTTCTTGAAACATCTTGCAAACCCTTTATATTGATTGGAATTTTACAAGTACTTGTAGAATCACCTGTCATTCAGGGTATGCATTTTAACTCTCTTAATTTAAAATGTATATTTAACAGCCAGAATTCTGGAAATGACTAAATCCGCCAAGGCTGCTCACTAAGCAGAAAAACATCCTATATTTTGCTGCTGATTTACTTGGAAATCAGAGCATTCCCACCCATTCAGCCTCAAAGGATAGAGGATATGGTATTTTGACATTTTTATTCAACATAATATTATTTATTTAAGTTATAACTCATATTCTGACCTATGATAGAACCCCCCCAAAAAGGCATTGGCATGCATGGGCTAAGCTAGTGGTGGTTAAATAATACAGTTATCTTTGATTACCTCAAATCTCATTTGTTGAGTTCCAAATGAAGCTCTCGAACCTGTTAATTAGATTTAACAAAAACACAGGGATCTTTTTTCAAAGTACTATGACAAAGGGCTCCCTACCCTATCCTATTGTGTGTGAATGTAGTTTTCCCTTAATATTTCAAGTGCTATTTATTAGTTCTCTGGATAGAGGCTTTTATTAGCTTTGAGGCCTTTACTTGAATCCATTTGATGGGAGCTTGGACTGCTCTTTATAGACTGTTTAAGTTTGTATTTTTATTTACCAAAAATCTATCTAGTCTCATATTCAAGGAAAATAAAACGAAATTCGTAGCTCGCACTGCATGGCAAAAAGCAATGCTGTCCGCGCTACGAATTTTGTTTTATTAATTAAATTGTGTACTTACCTGCAATGATCCATATGCCTGTTTTTAGCACCCTCCACACCGCCCCTCCCCCTCCCCGCCTCCCTGCCCCACCGTAACTCCCTCCACGGCCCGCGGCTGATGTTGGCCCATCCATCAGGCATCTATTTCATATACAATCTTCCTCCCTATCCATGTGACGGTGTTTCCACACAATCAAATTTACACATTTTTTCTTCTACAAATTTTATGTGAAACACCTTAAGAGATTCATTCTGCCGAGAGTACAGAGGATTGAGGGATTCCAGGGGCAAGATGGCGGCGGTATGCTAAACCGCTGTTAGCTGTGTCCTGACCAGTACCGGTGTTTATGGAGACGGCGGGATAGAATCTTCCCAGAAAACTCAGCCCTATAGCAGCATGAAAATACTTTAAACTTTCTCATATATGAGACATTTATTTCAACTCTAAGAAAAAGTGATATGACGATAGACCTTAAAAAAGCGGTCTGCCCCGAGCAGAAGAAGGATTTAAAATCTCAACTTTCTCTTCTCACCTCGTTGTTCGGTATCACGGTCCTGAGGCTTCTCGGTGGATTACGAGCAGCTGAAACTACTCGACCTATTCAGCGTTACACAGGCTCCGAGAAATCTAGGGACGACGCTTACCTCACAGCATGAATGGCCCTGAAAAATGCAGCAGCGGTGGCGGCCGCCGCCGCGAAGACCAGAGCCGCAAAGCTACGCGACCGAGAGATGATGCTGAAACGCGGTGGAGGAGCTGGCACTGGTAGTGGTGAGGCAGGGGGGCCGGAGGTGGCAACACCGTCTCCGAAGCCAGTGAAGAAACCCGCAACGGTACCAGCAACCTCTGTGGTTGAGATGCTTCGCAGAGCTCCGAGCATTTCGGCAAAATCCCCCACAATGCCGTGTGAAGCTGCAGTCTCTGCTGGAGTGAAGGCGCTGACGCTGGGAACACCTGCCTCAATGCTCCCGATTGAGACAACAGTAGTGGTACCAGTGGGAGGGACCGTTCATGTCGGCGGACTTGGTGTTTCCTCAGCCGGCGGTGGAACAGACACGGCTACAAGGTTACCGGACGGACAAGAAGCTGCAGTCGCTTCAGGGGCTACCAGTCTGGCTGAGGCGAGTGAATCAGCGGGTGATGTCCAGCCTGGAGGTATGTCCCCGGGAGTAGTGCCAGTTGTAAATCCCTCTGAGACTATGACTACAACTGTTCTTGAGACGCCCACTGTAATGTCTAATGTGTTCAGTCCAAATGCTGGTCCCCCCGGGGTACATACCGCAATACCCACTTCTTCATTATTGTTAGGGGGTACGGGGGGGGGAAATGAAGGAACTGTAAATCCCCAGGCTGAAAATGATAATACAGAGTACCCAGAGCCTAACAAGGGGAATGATCTACATAGAAAGAAATCTTCTGAACCCCCCAAGATCATTGAAACTGCTGATACTATTGAAACTGCAGAGACAGTCGAGACAGATAGGGACCCTACAGATTTTTATTCCTTTTCTGAGGATGCTGGCTGGTCTGAGGATGCTGAGGGCACCGAGGAAGATATCGAGGATTTAGAGGAGGATGCCGAATCTGATATTACTACAGAGAATGATCGAAACTGGAGGGCTGATGAAATTAAGGCCGGTCGTAAGACAGCTATTAAAAAGAAAAAAAGCCGCCATGGTGTAACCGACTTGGCATGGGACTATACTCCAACACTTCGTGGGTTGAGCCAAAATCAAACTCGTATGTCTCCCTCTTCTCAAGCAACGTTACTAGACCAGCCAGATCAGTCGGGGGCCACACTGACTCAAGTTATGGATACTGTGCTGCAGGCCATTGCCTCACATCGTGAAGAGACTTCTAAAGATGGCCGGAAAGCACGGGCAGCCCTTCAAAAGGTTCAAGGGGTTGTACGCAAGCTCACTAAATCAGTAGGCACATTCAATGATCGAATGAATGAGATGGAAACACGTATAGTCTCAAATGAAGCTGAAGCAACTGTCACTCACAAACGTCTTGACTCTCATGAGGCTGAGCTACAGGACGTGAGATGGAAGTTAGAGGACTGTGAAAATCGGCTACGCTGAAATAACCTACGCATTTTAGGTATCCCCGAAAAAAGCGAGGGAGAAGATGCTAGTTCATATATCATACAACTTTTCCGAGACACTCTACCTGAACTTTCCAGCTGGGACTAAAGTCTTGAAGTGCAACGAGCACATAGAGTCCCATTAACATTAAAAACCTCAGTAAAACCGGGGGGGGGGGGGGGGTATCCCCGCGCGATCCTAGTCTATTTTGGGATTTTTTTACTGCGGCAAGCCATCTCCGACAAAGTTAGACCTGAAGCACGCCTAGCAGAGATTCCATCTCCTACGTCATCCGACCAGACTTTTGCCACGTAACAGTGGAAAGGAGATGGCGCCTTCGACAGTTGATTAAGCCGTTCTTGGAGAAGAAGGCGCAAGTATATCTCAACAATCCTGCTAAATTGAAGATTATATTTGGAGGTCAAACAAGATTCTTTACCTCTGAGATAAAGGCAAAGGAATATCTAGATAGTCTGAATTAACTCTGTTGTTATTAAGGGAAGCGAGGAGTCTGGAGGAAATTCTTGCTATCTTATGCTATATTATTACTAGTATGGATACTAGCATCTGTAACTATGCCTTGTCTATTCTTTATAGATCTGGTCTCCGCCCTCTATTTTCCTCTCTCGCTTCTTTATTGGTAAGGATTGATGCGATAGGTACTTGGAAGACTTATTCTGGTGACTGTATAGGACTCTAATGATATGATAAGACGGAGTAATACTTTTCTTTTTTTTTCTCTCTTTTCGCTACTCTGTCTCCTTATCTATAACTCGTGGGATGTTTTAGGTTTCGTTCTTCTTTTTCTCCTTATTCTCGTTTTCTTATCTCTTTATGTTCACTGGGTACTGGTCAGGTAGCACTAGTCCATCCCCACAGACTCTCACAGAGTCTTATTGCTCTATTTTTTGTGGGTGTAAGGGGGTGGGATATATGGGGTGGAAGTCCGCATTTGGGAGGGCGGGGGTGGGCAGGCAAAAACATAAAAAGAGCAAGACAAAATGTACAACTAAGATGTTAAATGGATTAACAGATAAAGTAGTAAAGGAGGTTCAACTAAATGTAATGCAAAGTGAAAAACTAAGAACGTGTGCATACCTATTCATTCATGTTTCGCTATGTAGTACTATGATTGGTTTGAGTACTCAATATTTATCATGGGGAAATTAAAACTTTGTTGTTGGAATGTGGCGGGTCTTAATGATAGGGGGAAGAGGGCACAATTACATCAAACTATTCGTCAAGGTTCATATGACGTCCTCTGCCTACAGGAGACCCATATCCCAGTGGGGGATAAAGAACTGCTAAGAATTTCGGGGTATAACATTCTCGATTTAACAACACAAACATCTAAGACACGAGGTGTTGTTATTTTACCAAACCTTTTTTTGGCAAACCTAGTAGAAAACTGGCTGACCCCAACGGTAGGTGGGTTATGGTACAGCTTAACCTTGGCATCACTATATGTTCGGTCTACGGTTCGAACCTGGATGATCCCCAGATATTTTATGACCTAGAACTTGAGTTAGCCTCTTGGACAGGACCACTGGTTATCTGTGGAGATTTCAATATAACATTGGGGCACATACAGAGTCGACAAACACAGCTGGCTTATAAAGGACGCAAACCTAAAGTTTACAGGGCTATAAGGCAACTTATGGATAGCCATAATTTAATTGACATCTGGACCCTGAAAAATAATAAAGATCCTGGCTATACATACTTCTCTTACCCACATAACAAGTACGTCCGGATCGACTATATAATGTCAACCACAGATATTGCCTCTAACTCAGTAATGATTAAATCCCCTAAAACTATATCAGATCATAATGCCCTTATAATCACCCTTGATATATCCAACTACAATAGGCCATACTCCCAATGGTCATTTGATCGTAAGCTTCTAGTGAATAAAGATTACATAACATATATAAAGCACTGGACACAAGAATTCTTTCACTGTAATCAGTATAGTGCCCCTAGGCTAGTGGTTTGGGACTGTTTCAAGGCCGCACTAAGGGGGGAGACCATCGCCTTTGTAGCCAAACGAAAAAAAGATCAGGATAAACTGAACGAACAACTATACTCAGAACTTATAAACCTAGAGCAACAGCATGCTATTCAGATCCGCCTTGGAGCTAAATGTCAGAATACTCTATGTAAGATCTTAGTCCTGAAAGCAGAAATTAATAGTGGTCTGACCCAAAGAGCAGCTGAAATTTTTCAGGCAAATCGGAACAAAGTATATGAAAAAGGGGAAAATGTGGGTAAACATCTTGCTCTTCGAACACGCCAGAAACAAACACGTAATGCTGTACAATCTATTGAATATGAGGGGCACAAACACACGTCCTCGGTAGGTATTGCAGGGGCTTTCCAAAGCTATTATCAGAAGTTATATCAAAATGAAGATCAATTATCATTATCCGACACAAATTTTTTTTAAACAACTGGCTTTTGGAGACAAATTTAGGTAAGACTATCGATGATGTTACCAGGGACGATCTGGATAAAGAGATCTCAACCACTGAGCTGGAGTTAGCATTATTAGAACTTGCTAGTGGAAAGGCCACAGGTCCAGATAAAATCCCTCTTGATCTTTATAAAGTACTTGGAAAGCAGATTTTACCTTATTTACTAGATTTGTTTCTAGGCGTGCAATGGCATGGTAATCCGCCTGAATCATGGAACATACAAATATAGCCATTTTTCCTAAAAAAGGAAAACCTTCTGAGCTACCTTCCTCATATCGACCCATCTCACTTATTAATTCCGATTCGAAGCTTTATGCCAAGATCCTTGCCAACCGGCTCAGCAGGGTTATCGAACATCTGGTCTCCCCGTGGCAGTATGGCTTTATTCCCGGTAAGGGTACTACTGACCACACCCGTAGAGCCATCTCCCTTTTCAACATCATGGGAGTATCGGGGGGCCAGATGTCGATGATCCTGCTGGACGCCGAGAAGGCCTTTGACCGGGTCTCTTGGCTGTTCCTATGGGAAGTACTAGAAATGAACAACTTTGGACCGGCTTTTGTAAGATCTATCAAAGCATTATATGCTGACCCGAAGGCTAAGCTCACTGTTGGGGGCAGCGAATCTGAGGTTATTAACATCCAGAGGGGCACGAGGCAGGGATGCCCGTGCTCCCATATCCTGTTGGCTCTTTATATCAACCCACTTATTTTAAAGCTACTTAACTCCCCTGTTATTGAGCCGGTGAAAGTTGGCAGTTTTTATACCAAAATTCTGGCATATGCCGATGACGTGGCGGTATTAACACCTAACCCCACAGAGGCAATTCAGGAGATTGAACTAATTACCCGATCCTTTGGCTCCTATTCAGGCTATTCCCTGAATAGAGACAAGACAATGGTCATATGTACCAAAAATACAATCTTTGAAAGTACATATAGAGTTAATAGTGCGGTATATTTAGGTGTATCTATCTCTCCTAAAGTAAACGAAATCAATCAACTTAATTACAATCCACTTATTAAAAAAAATCAAAAAAGACCTTAACAGAGTTAACAACCTTCACCTGTCAATTATCGGCAGGGGCAACTATCTTAAAATGAGTATTTTCCCGAAAATTTTGTACTTTTTCCGAGCAATCTCATTCTTGGCTGAGGATGGTATTATTAGTATCCTTGATTCTTGCATGTCGAAATTCATGTGGAATTATGGAAAAGTAAGGAGGGCCTTGCCAAAGCTAACATTACCGCAGCATAGAGGAGGGCTAGCTATACCAAATTTGACATTCTACTTATGGGCAACTCTCCTTCAACAAATGGCCCCCCCTTTTGAAACTAATTCAACTTCATGCACTTTACCAGGCCATGCTATACCTTCAATATATGAACTACTACTAGGGGACAAAGCCATAGGACTGCTGTTAAGGCAAGTTGAACCCTCGTACTTCAAAAAGACTAAATTTAAGATTATTATCGATGCATGGAAAATCTGGAAACACACAACCAAACATCTGAAAATACCAAAATATACTAAACATACTCCTCTCTGGTACAGCTCAATCTTACCGATTCAACTAAACGACAGCATTTCTAGGAAATGGGAGAGCCTGGGGATCGTGAAAGTGGGGGATTTTTTCCTTGGTCAAGAACTTATACCATCCCTTGAAAAACTACAGGAAAAATTCACGATCCCCTGTACTGATTATTTGAAATATATACAAGTTTGTATGCTCATTAGACAACTTAAACCTAGAACAGAAATAAAAGACATCCCTTTTTTAGAATTAATAGCTAAGCGTTCTACCAGGATAGGAAACATTTATGAATTACTGATGAATAACTACCCTGACGATTTAGAACGTGTTGAAAGAAGTTGGGCTATAAAATTAGATAACACAAATACCGATGTTGACATGTCTGTGATGTTATCCTCTAAACTGTTTTTAGCCCCTAACCTAAAGGCCCAAATTTATAAAACAATTCATGATCTTTATTATACCCCTGCAAAACTGTTTACCTGGGGTAAAAGGCCAAAGGATCAATGTCCAAGATGTGCTCTTGGCCCAGCTAATCTTATCCATATGCTGGCTGACTGCTCTAAGTTAGAAGTAATTAAAAGAAAGATCTCTGAATTTTGGGCAGACATTGTTGGGCATGAGTTAAGAACATCGTCAACACTATATGTTCTGGGCTATGATGACACCCTTGGATACAGTAAGGAGGAAGTAACATCATTATTTCTTGGTACAGCAGTACTTCGAATTATTTTAACAGCCCGTTGGAAAGAGGCAGATGCTCTTACTTTTCAAATGTGGCTAAGTAGATTTTTGGGAATATATCAACAGAAGACTTCCATCTATAAAACCAGGGGGAAAAAATCTAGAATTGTTGGGGCTCAGATATGGGCTCCTGTCTCAGCCTGGTATGAATATAAAAGAAATCTGTAAGCTGCTAAAACAACTTGATATGTGAATTTGATATTTATCTGTATGTATGCTACATTTTTACTCCGCCATACTCTTTCTATCTGAATAACCAAGATTTAAACTATGACTATAAATACGAAATCTGATTTTGGAATGTAATGACGGTTGCAATGTACAACTTTTAAGTATTTATACTTTTTCTACCGACAAATTGTATGTTGTATATTTTTCTGAACTTGCTCAAATAAAAATATTTTTTTTAAAAAGAGATTCATTCTGCCACTTTTATGCACAAACATAACTTCACACAATGTCGCCCAGGAATGCATTTTTTACAATCACTGCCTGATCACCTAGTCTGCTACTCCGTGGGGTCTTTTTTACTTCTTTCCTGGAAGACCAGGCGATTACACAATATTAATCTATGAATTATGTGTTTTTCTTTGTTTCCAATATCTACTACCCTGTTTTGTGAAGGAGAAGAAAGGTCTATATCAAAATCAAAAAACTTTATTAAAATGTTGACAAAATATTATTTGTTCACTACATGCCTCATGATTTAGTATGGAGGAGGAAGGGCAATATGTTCTACAAAATATTTTGCAGACTCTTTCTTGTTCCATGGCGTTTAGTTAACCACAGTGCTTGTGACAAAATGCCACAGTTATGCAGTGTATTCTATGATCATGACGTTTCTGATCCTTTTAACAAAATGTCTTCTAGTCGATTGCCAGTTTACCTTTAAAATATGTTTATTTCTGAACGGATAGGAAAATTATCCTATAAATTCACTCCAAATATGTCCCTTTTTATTATGCTATTGAATTGAATGGGCAGGCGTTTCTAATCTTGGCTTTGGCACGTGACTGGACTATTGTGATTTGGGGAAGATCGTGTATTCTCCCCATGCCTCATAGGGGTGAACTATGTGGAATTTATGTGTTGAAATCAAAATGTAGTAGTGTTTAATCAAATGTGTGCAAAAGCCATTTCACGTAGACACGTTTCATTACCTAAAACTTGCCCAATAAAATGAGAAAAGCTTTGATGCTTACAAGGCTGGTGCCCACTATATAAATACCAATATATCAGTAAATGCATGCACATATACGTACATAAAAGTATTGTTATAGACAGACATGAAGTACAAAGTGGAAAGTGTAAAATTAATCTTAGTATGTGCTAGGCATTCAAAAATGTAATTTATTTTTGTGCTTTCTTTCATCAAATGTCATTACAAAATGTAATTAGATGGCAATATAATATCTATTGATAATCATGTAAAAAGCAGGCAAAGAGTAGAAAAACAGGGGAGATAAAAAGAAAGCCCTAAATAGGTAGAAAATCAGTTAATGTCAATAGTTGTAAATCAGGTATTGAGTAGAATATTTCAAGCAAAAATCTCACAGCTCTGGCTCGAAGAGGAGTGCAGGCAGCACATTATCGCATGCATATTTTCAACTAGTTTCAATCCAGAGAATATCACTTTCACTTGGTGGCGACATTTGATGTCAAGATGCATGAACACCTGACTGATATAGACTGGTAAAGATGGGTTGCACCTTTTAAAACAACATTGTGCACACTGAACTGAGAAAAGGGTGCTATGCATTTCTTAGATTTACTTTCACATTCATGGTGGATATGATGTTTTTCAAAGATGAGTACAAAAATCGAAGCCTGTGCATTTATTGGAAAATAACCATTCTCAAAAGTATTTCATACATGTTTTTGGACCATGCGCTGCCTTCAGGTGCAAGAAACATGGCTCACAATGGAAGGGACACGTGTCACTCTATAAATACATTTTAATAGGAACAAGGTCATGATCAAACATCTTCCAGGTCATAAAACGGCATTTCTATAGGAAATTGCTGAGAATTGAAGCTTTGATTTAAACAAGGAACCACTAGTACATGGAAAAGGAAAATAAGAAAGATCACTGTATCTAAACGTTGTTCATATGCTTGTCCAGTTCTTGCTCACAATTTATACCTAATTTAAAAGACTGTCGAAAAAAGCCCTAATGTGTGCAGGTGTATAATGGGAAAAAATGTATTACAATAAACTACTTATTTAGAAGTTGCTGACGGTGTGACTCTTTCAGAATAAAGTTGTGCATTTCTAGCTCTGCTACTTGTTGCCTTCTAGTAACAGTTTTTTGAGAAAACTGATGAAAGTCTGGTGGTGTGCACATTAATCGCACTTACAAAATTCTAGATCTGCTTGGTACTGGGGAGGATGACAAATGTTCCTCTTCAGTGGAAACATACATTTTTGGAGAGTTCAATCGCGGCACCTGTGCAGACCTTTGGAAGGGACACTGAGGAGGGAGCATGGCGGTCGTGCACTAAGCGGCTGTGCGCACCCTTGCCACTCCGCTGAACACATACCTGGCATGAGTAGTTGCAGCATTAGTTAGTACCAACAACCGTGTCTCAGTGACTCTGTCTGTAGCTATGATTGAGGCGCTGTCTCCCAACGCATAGGCCAACATGGGGATAGTGTGCTGGGAGTAAGCAGCACAAGAGCTTCAGTGTAGTAGGACGCCAGAGTGCGGGCTCGCAGTGTCAGTACAAGTCAAAGAAGTGACCAGGGAGGTGTGCAGCAGTCCCCTGCCCCCGGGACAATACGGCAGATGTGGCAGGATGAGGTGGAGGAGGTTAAGAGGATTGGGCGCTCTACTCTCATGGATAAGAGAGGTCCTAGTGTGGTTAAGAATTTGAGGAACACAGTACACGCGAACACGATAACCGGTGCCAGGCTAAGTCCTGTGCAGGATTTTTCTTCTATTGCCTCACAGGTTGCGGAGAAGGCAAGTTGTATTGCTGGGAGTGTTTGGAGTTTCAGTCACTAAATCTAGGAAAACTGTAAAGCCACCCAATAAGACTACCGGAGGTGGGGGAGGAAAATATCAGCGCACCAGATAAGAGTAACACCCTCCCTAAATTGTGTTTTAAAATGATGGACTCATCTGCCCCCCAGAGTGCTTAGGAGGCTTTGGAGGGGGATATGTGAAGGCAGATCCAGAATGTGGAGGTATCCCTTGCTCCTGTCGCTACTGCTGGTTTGATTAGGGGAAATAACGCTCATATAATTGTTTCAGAAAGCAACCTAGGGATGAATAGCGCTACTCAGATCGTTTCCCAAGTAACTACCAGGAACAGGTTTGAGGTCCTAAGTAACTACCAGGTACACGTTTGACATCCTAGCCACAATAGAGACTCCTGGGGTGGTCGGCAAGCCCTGCCAGAGGGATCAACAGAGAAGACTCTGCATTCTGGGGGAGTCGTTGGACTGGAGGGGCCTAAGGCAGCTGGGGTGCAACCTAATGAATCATTGGCAGCTATCCTCCTGGGTCTAAGAGAGGAAATTGAAAGCTGGTTCAAGGTATCTGAAACTAATCAGTTGGGGCTTCAAGCTTCTTGTTCCACTTAGTCCCAAAAACTTGATGAAGTGGCCGCTTGGACCAGAGCATTTGAGGAGGAGGTAGTCCTGATCAAACAGGATGTGAAGAAGACTACTACTGAGATAAGTTTGCTGTCTAAACAAAATCAGGCTCTAAGGAAGGATCTCGAGAAGAATGAGAATCACTGCCAGAGGAACAACCTCTGATTCTTAAATGTTCCTGAGGCTGAGGAAATTGGCGACATGAAGCCAGATATCAACCTTGAGCAGGAATACAGAGAGCGCACAGATACTTTTGAAAGGAATCTGCAACATCCGAAATCAAGGAAGATCTTGGTAAATATCCTCTAATATGCAGTGAATGAGGTCATTCTGGGTTTTGCCCTAAAGTGGGGTTTCTTCGCTACTAAAAGTTTCTCCAATGTCATCAGCTCCAATGTGTGCAAGGCAACAGACCAGCGGCAGTGGGAGCTTGGTAGGAGAATGGAAGAACTCCATAACTTGGGAGCCATGGCGAAACTAAAATTCCTGGCAATGTTGCTCATAGTGTGGAACAATCAGATGTTCAATTACCATGCATTGAAGGATGAAGATGCATTTATTGGCCCAATCAAAAGGTGGGCAAATCTTTGAATCTCTGAATCTCTAAAGATTGGGCTACTGGTGGCCAGCGGTGGTGGAGGAAAGGGGGGGTCCACACAGCAGTCGAGTATCTAGATATTGTTGACATTTGCACCACAAGGGGATGCTCTTAGGCATTACTGTGCCCACAGGTATTGGGAGGGTTCCCCAGGGCGTGGTCTGGGAAAAGTTAATGGAATGGGCGCAGGGTGGGGAGCAGCAGGGAAAAATTAAAAGAAAAGGTACTCAGTTTCACTGAGTCACGTCCTTTATGAGCATAGGCCCCTCCCATACTATAGGATGCGAAGGTGGAAATTTGCTGGAGTCAGTGGGGGTGGTAAGGAGATACATGTTTTAACTTGGAGCATGAATGTCCTCAGGTCCAGGGGGAGGCATAGGTTCGTGCTGTGGTACCTTGAGGAGAGCTTAGGCATGTTATGATCTTGCAAGGGACCCATCTAATTGCAATTGAGAGCAGAGCCCTCTTTTCCAAATTCACAAATAGCTATTGTGTTTCAGAGCAAGCTAAGCATTGCAAGGGGGTTGCAATCTTGTTGAGGAAGGGGGCCAAAGGGAAGATTGTATCCTCAAAAACTGATAGTTCAGACTGGTGGATCTCAGTAGGTATGAGATGTGCTACATATGAATTTCTGTGTGCAGGATATAATGGCCCTAACGCTGATGATCCCCAACATTTATCAAATCAGGAGTGGAACCTTGCGGAATCCTCATTACCGGTGATACTGGGGGGTGATTTTAACATCTGAATGGATACCACCTTAGATAGATCCACCAGAAGAGACTTCATTCTCGCACCTCGGACCAGGCAGGCCTTGAGGAGCTTGTTACAAGATCTAGGGTTGATTGACATGTGGCGTTATTTAAAGCGGCTGATGAGAGGATATACATTTGCCATTAAAAAAATCAATTTTCAAGGCTTGACTACCTCTTTGTGGATAGAGCCCTAAGTGACAAGATTAAGAGGTCAGACAAATACTGGGGAATATCTCTGACCACTCAGCTTCTTCAATTTCCAGTAAGCAGGCTGAACTCAAGGTGGATGGTAAATCATGCTCTCTTCTTGAAAAAAGCCAGTGCTGATTTTTTTGGGACAGTGTGGTTCAGCTTCACTTACTATAATTTGTGATACTCTTAAACCTTTTATACGGGGGGGGTTGAAGAGTTAAGTGCATTTTAAAAACAAGTCAGAGAGGGCAGACAAGCTAGATTAGAGCAAGAAGTCGGGGCATTTGAGGCTGTCTTGCGGACAAAAAACTCCTCATTGGGCAAGAGAAAAGCACTGAAAAAGCTGGAAGAGGCAAAACTAAACTTCAAAATCAAACTTGATATTAAATGTAGGGAAAGGTGGCAGGCCAGGTGTATGAATCTGTTTGAGTATGTGGAACAATGCGGCGCACTTCTGGCATGGAAGGCAAGAGACAAGATGTCCAAGAATACCATCAGGAGATGGTTATCAACTCCCAGGGAGACACATTGTTTTGTATGGCATTATATATAAAAGAGGTATATTCGGACATGGATAAGCTTAGGGAACGGTTGAAGGACAGGGACCTCTCCGACTTGCGGAGCCAAGCAAGGAGTGCCTGGAGGCACATATTACTGGCAAGAAAATCCTGGAGCATCTATCACAGATCAAGAATTGGAAGCCAGCAGGTCCTGATACTGTTCCCTCAGAGGTTTACAAGCTCCTTACAGAAGAGATTTTACTAGTGTGGGTGAAATAGTTTAATTCAATCTATCTGGGAAATGCTCAGATCCCAGACTTGTGAAAGGAGGCCATGTTAGTTTTGATCTTAAAGCCTGCCAAAGACCCCAGAAAGGCTGATTCGTATCAGCCAGTTTCTTTACTGAATGCCGATTATAAGGTTTTTTTTAGCACTCGGTCCAGAAAACTGGCTAAATTAGCCCCTCAGTTAATTCATCTCAATCAGAAGGGCTTTGTACTGAAGCAACAGATTCATGTCTTCACTCAGCAACTGACCGAATCTATTCATCCAGCCACCACCTGTTTAATACCCTTGTCAGTGTTCACAATAGATGCTGCCAAAGCTTTTGACTGAGTATGTTAAGTCTATCTATGGGAGGTGTTGGCAGTAGTGGGTTTCAGCTCTTGCTTCATTTTGACCCTTCAAAGGCTGTACAAGAATTCGTCAGGCCAATTTTGTTTAATGGATCACTGACTAAGATGTGGAATCTGCAGTAGCAGGAGACAGGGTTGTCCCCAGTCTCGTCTTCTCTTCTCTTTGACATATACATTGAACCATTTGCTCAGTTACTTGGAAGAGATCTCTAAATGGTGGACAGATCCATCAACTCCCTCTCCAATAGACTGGTTAAAAATCGTGCACTGGACTTGGCGTCTAAATGTGGAAAGCATTCCTAGTGGGACAGATGGGATATGGGCTGATTGCTTCAGGAGGAGCGGGATGTAGGTACCAGTAAAAAACAAGTGGTCCCATGATTACACCTATGTACTGTTATGGACTCTGGCATGTCGGCAGAGGTTGGTGTGGCGAAGCCAGTGCAAATGCAGTAGGCTGGGGGCCGAATACCTATCGTAAAACAGCCTGTGTTTGCAGGACAGTTCCATCGCTGTATACACAATATTTGGGTTCTATATTATCAGTGCTATGTGGGAAGAGAGGGGCTGCACTTCCACCTTTCCACTGCAATAGATAGATCACTATTTTGGGTTTCACTCTTTAGTTCATATTGAACAAAACACTAACTGTCTGACGTGCCTTTCTCTTCATTAAAGGCAGAAGAGTGTATAGTTGTTCTCTGGGTTTTAGCCTTGCCCTAAGTAGAGGTGGAGAGTGAGCCTTGTCTTTGGCTGTACACCCGCATTGCAGTTTGGAGGGTGACACCAGGATTGCGGGTCCTCATGCTGCTGATGATAAAATAAGTGCAACATGAGTGCAACCTGTCAAGTGAGGCAATTGTTCTCTCTTACTCTCTCTCTGTTACTTTCTTGTTCTATCTCAATTGTCTATTTTTCTGACTTTTGATGTTTGTCCCTCTCAGTCTTATTTACTTTCAGTGTTTACGTTCACATTTACAATTTATATTCCTTGGAATTATTGAGATTACAAGGCTTGGTTACAGAAATTCAGAGTATCATTTGAAGATCTTCCATCTATTTCCCAGTACCGTTTCTAGAATATCGTTGGGAACTTAGTTATTTCTTGACAAAGGTAGGAGAAACTTGAGAAAATTAAGTTTGATTGTGTTAAACTCTGCATCTTTTGTTTTCAAAGCACATATATTCCTAAGAAACAATTAAAGTGAGTGGTGAAATAGACACGCGAGTGCAAGAGGCTTAGCAACAGAGATAGAGAAAAAGAGTGAGACAGAGGGGAATGATAGAGAGGAAGAGTAGGGACGACATAGACGAGGAAGAAAAAATGAGTGTCAGAAATAGGGCAAGAGAGAAAAAGAAAGAGAAAGCAAAAGAGAGAGAGAAAGAGGGGTGACGGAAAGAGATAGTGTGAGAAAAAGTGTAAAAGGTAGTAGTGAGAGGAAAACGTAAGAGAAGGTGATTGAGTGAGAGTTGTACTGGTAGGCATTGGGAGAGAGAGCAAAAACCAAGAGAGGAAAAAGCAAAAAGGAAAGAGAGGATGACATAAAGAGATAGTGTAAGAAAATAGAGAGGGTCATGTGTGAGAGGCAGAATTAGAGAGGTTGTAAATGAGAAAGAGTGTGAAAGTGAGAGAATGGCAGTAGTGGGCATACGGCTGGAGAAGGAAAGCAAGAGGTAGACAGAAAGACAAACATTACTGATTCTGCAGATTTAAATGAAAGTGCTGTCTCTCGGTGTGTGCCCAGTGGCTCAAGTTGCATTTTCAATGTCTTCTTAGGCCTCTGTAGAAGTGGTAGCCATTGCAGTCATGGCAGAGATGGTGAACATGATATTTACAGTAGACATGTCACATATTATTGTCTTGGTGGTTCTTTGATTGCTACAGAGGGCTTGCTCCTCCACACAAACAAGCAACAATAGTAGTATTGTTTCTTTCTGTTCAGTGGTCAACATTGTCTTCAAGGCCCGGGTTCAGTTTAGATGGACTACTGGATATGTTTTCAGTCAGTTGTCACACCAAGCCACCTGAAGTAGAGCATGTATATGTAACCAAGTGGCATCTAATGCTGTTCCTCTTTCTGCTCCAACATTGGGAGTTGTTCTTGATCTGGAGAAGTGGCTGTGGAAGGAAGTTCTACAGAGCTGTGGCACTGCAATGATGGTCTCATCCTTTCTGAGCTTTAAAGAAAGAGCCAGATTTCCAAGGGAAAATTTAATTTACTGTATTTTCCCAAGGACAGGCATGCTTCACTGGCTGCAGGTCAAAGTGTTTACGTCCCTCACCAGAACTCTTAGCATCAGAGAAAAGAACTCCTCTTTCCATATTAACTGCTAATTTTTAATGCTTCTGCTCCTGTTATTCGAGAAATTAATTGCATTGCTTGTACTGTAGTGGATAGTTGTGTTGCTTGAGATGATAGTCGCATTGCTATTGGCCCTGCTGAAGTAAGGGGGCTTGTGGTGGTGCTGTGAAACATAATTTTCTGCATGTCTTAGAAACAGTTACTGTTCCTGGCTGTTTACTCTCCAGATGGCAACTCAGTCTTTGGTCATTGATTCAATCTGCACCACGACTATAGTGTTGTTACTTGCTTTGTCATTTTCAGTTTTTATCAAGACCTGGCCAGTGCCCTGCATAGATAATATTGTAGATCAAGCTTTGCAAATTAAATGTAGACAGGATGCAGGACAGTCATTTGTTTTTCCTCTTCCTCACACTCATATTAAGTTTTTTCCTCTGGCAGTGGAATCACCATGCTAAAAAATCCATGAAGATGTCCTCAGATGCAATGCATGTGCCTGTTGAAGACATTGAAGTATCAGTATGACTACTGGTGGTGGTCAATATGGTTTTGCTCTCCTCTGTCATGCTAGAATGTGTGCCAATGTTGCCTCTGCTACAGGTGCTTACTGAATGGATTCGGTGCAGAATTGTGCCAACTTCCTTAATGGTGCCCAACCGAAACTTCGAAAAAGCGAGAAAAGAAAGTTAGACAAAGATAGTCATATAAATGGGAGAGAAAATGATGAAACAAAGGGGGATGGGGAAAAGAGAAAAGGGAGATCAGGGAACAGAGGAGGGAAAGAAGAAAAGGTTAAAAGACCAAGAAGAAGAATGGTGTAAGTAAGAGGAACTACTCCATTACCTACCGAAAGATGCTGGTGGTATTTTGTTTTCAGCCCTCCTGAAATCTTCTCTATTGCTCTGCTCCTTGAGCTTAATCAGTACCGAATTGGTGAATATAAAATATAAACAATTTAAACAATAAATCCCAAGGGGAGGGGGTGCCTTTAGGTAGTTATTGAGCAGGGTATGTGGGGTGGGCCTTACCGAGGCCCACTGGTGCAGGGGTTCGCCCTTCTTTGCGCACTGGTCCTTTAGACTGACAAAATGGAAATTAGCAGAGAAGCTGTAATATTAAACAAATAGTTTATTAAACCTCATGAGTGGAACTACGTCCATACACAACCCTCAGGCAATGTATGAGGCAGCACAAGGAGTAAAAAAACCATGCTGCTTATGTACTGTGATAGTTACAGAGTAAGCATGGACACTCAAATGGAGGCAGTACAAGTGTACACACAAATAACCATTTACATATAAGGGTACATGAGAACTGCTTAGTCAACAGAGTGGAAGGAGTTACGCAACTGCTGACATCAGTTAAAATAGCCTGAGAGTTAAGTTTGTAACAGGTGCATCCTAACAGCTACATGCCTTTCTGAGCATGCGCAGTGCTCTGGCTCAGTACTGAAGGAGTTAACTATTCTGATGGTTCAGACAAAATACAAGGGCATTTAACAGTGAGGACGGGAAAAGCACGTGGCGAGCACAAACAAAATGGCTTCAGCTCATGCTAACAGCGGTCTCTGCTAGTTTCATAGACGACCCTTTAAGCATCAGCTGAAGACATTTATGATCTGGAAGGAACAAAGAAAACATCTTGCATATCAATTTGCATAATTTGATTAACTACTTGGTCTAATACATATTGGACGTTTACATTCTTAACGTTGCGTTTGGTAGGTTTACAAGAAGTGACACAAAGAGAGCAAAGCATTGGTCCACATTGTAGACATAAGCAACATAATAGAAGGATCACAAATATTATACATAGTATTGTCAACAGCTTCCAGCCCCAGGTAACAAATAGTGTCCACAGCCAACCGGCTAAAGTCCATGTTCCAGTATCAGGGTGAATCTCAGCAGTGATTTTATGCAGTTTAGAGATTGCATAAAAAACTGAAGGGGCATGATCAGGGATGTAAACACAACAACTGCTCCAGATGATGCAACATGCACCACCTCAATCAGCCAACACAACGTCGATAACCATTCGATTTTGGAGCACCACAATCCTCACAATTTGCAGTTCTTCTGTGATGTTTCCAAGTGCCATAGCTGTCTGGTTGGTCACAGCCTCTACAACACATGTCAAGCTTCTGATTTTCCGACTGTTTAAGGCGGCACCAACAAAGAAGAACAATCCAAAATTAAAGTCAACATATTGCTGCAGTGCAGTGTCAGTCTGATCCACCTCATCATGATTTATTGTCCTCTTATATCGGTTCTTGGAAATATCATTATAAAGTTTATTGTCTTCATGGTAGGATGCAGGAGCCAAAAACACAGGTGGTAACAAAACGGACACATAGAAAGTTCCTGACCCTCCAATGGGTAGATGGTAGTATCCTTTATTCTCACATATAAAATAGGTATTATGTGTTGACATAAAACTGCTGGTATTTCCCCCAGTAATATTCAACACCAAAGTGCAGTCTCTTTTCCCCACGGGAATTCTTCCAACACTGTTCATGCACATGTCTGCTTGGGCTCTAGTAACAACTATAACAGGAGGTCCATTACCCTTGGATGTTCGGGTGTTTGGGAAAACATAGCGCATAGAGGTGTTTCCTCGGTGATATTCCTCCAATTCTCATTCAGTTCCTTAAGCCTGTGGATCTCCTTCCTCATCAGGTTAGCACACTTTATTAAGATAAAAACGTAGTCTACCTACACCAGCATCAGTAATATTAGCAACCTCAGAAGCCCACAGAAGTGCAAACCAGGCTTGACAAGGACCATTGTCTGAAAATGGCAAAGGAATGAAAAGTGTTCCTCCCTTTTTCTGATGAGCTGGCATCATTCCACACACCCAACAGTTGGTGACGTTCATAGCATTATGGGTGTAATGCAACATCTGAATGAACGTATTATTGAGGTAGGACATTCTATGCTGCTGCTCATGATAGGGAAGGGAGAAATAATGATGCTCAATGGTTGTTGGAGTAGTGGCAGTCAGCAGTCGATGTCTTTTCCAAAGGCATGTTTATCTCGATGTTGAAATAACAAAGCAGGAGGAGCTCTAAAGTCCTTCGCAGCCATTGGTTTCTTCACTGAGAGTTAAGATGGGTGTCACTAAGAAAAAGATCCCCCCCCCTTGTCAGCTCAGTAACCCAGGACGGTTGCTCAGCCAGTCTTTTTAGCAATGCAGTTTCTCTCCGGGGTCGCAGCTGATATCGAGATGCACCAGGGATCGTGTGGTCCGGGAAGACTTCCTCAGGTGCTTCAGGTGATATGGCTTGGCCTCTCTCTGTTTCCAAGATGTCTCGATGGTCGGCAAGTGTGGCGGGCTCCACCAGGGCAGATGGCACTCTCTTACAATGCGTGGAGTGAACACTATTTTTCCTATTGGTCACTCGGACTGCAGTTCTGGTCACCAAAAGCACCTGCTCCAGACCTCGCCACCTCGATTTCAGGCTATTTGACCTCTGGCAGACTTTGACCATCACTTGGTCGCCTGCCCCGGAGATCATGGCCATCACCTTGCGACCTTTCAGGAAGAGCTTCTCAAACCTGTCAGTCAACTGTGACAGGTAGTCACTCATCAAGGTGCATCATGTATAGGACGTGGCTTAGGAATCCCCCAAATATTCATGAGCCTTCCAAATACCACCTCATACGGTATGAGGCCACATCCTGTATGTGGCACCAATCTAATGGATAGCAACGCCAAGGGTAGTGCATCAGGCCATTTCAGAGATGTGGAAGCCTGGATTTTTGCCAACTTAAGTTTGAGGGTGCAATTGTATCGCTCCACTAGCCCTCCTGATTGTGGGTGGAAAGCAGCATGAAACTTCGGCTTGATCCCCAATCCTTTCAAGACACACTCAACAACTTGCCCTATAAAATGAGGTCCATTGTCACTCCACAAAAGTGAACAAACGCTGAATCGAGGGAAAATCCCCTTTAGAAGCACCTTTGCTGTAGTAAGAGCTGTATTAACTTTCGTAGGGTACGCCTCAATCCACTTATTGAAGGCACATACCACTACTAGGACATACTTTGAGTTATTACAGCGTTCAAGCTGGATGTAATCCATTTACAGAACCTCAAAAGGTGCAGTTGGTGTGGCAAACCCTCCTGTTGCAGTTTGTGTTCCCTTTCCAGGATTATTCTGGAGGTAAATCAGACAAGACTGGACTATCTTTTTAGCTGTGATCCCAAACTTGCGTGAGCAACTTTGCTATTGAGGATGCTCCCACATGTGCTGGCCCACGTGCCATGTGAATCATAGGGTGCATTTAGGCTCCGGGCAATCTCCATTTGGTCATGTCTTTATTTCTCCAACAGCCCTCATCATCCAATGTTCCCTCCTTAGCCCTAGCTCTAGTTAATCTGCAGAGGCAAATCGCTGGATGTCCAGCACTTCTTGTCTAGCATCATGCCAACGTTCAACCTGTGACTTCACCACATACATAGGTGTAGTACTTCTCTGCATTGCTGTTTCACGAGCTGTGTGATCTGCGAAGACATTGCCCTGTCCTATTTTATCAGTCACTTTCTTGTGTGCACTGCATTTAACAATTGCTATTTTCTTAGGATATGTCAGAGCAGTAAGGAGATAATGCATTAATTCTCCATGCACTATTTGTGTCCCATGTGAGGTAAGAAAGCCTCTTTCCTTCCAGAGTAGCCCAAAATCGTGAGCTACTCCAAAGGCATATCGGCGAACGGTGTAGATGTTAACAGACAAGTCAGTACTAAGGAAAACACTCCCTCGTCAATGCTATCAGCTCAGCTGCCTGAGCTGACTTCTGTGGAATGTGAGCTGTCTCAACTACCGTCTGAAGCGTTGTGATTGCATATGCAGCTGAAGTCGTGCCATCTGGTAGTTTCATACAGGACCCATCAACCCATAATTCCCCATCAACATTTGAAAGGGGCGTATCTTGCAGGTCAATACAACCCTTTTTCTGTTCCTCAGTAAGGAACATACAGTCATGGGACACTTGTGACTGGGACTGAGTAGCTGGGAATGGTAATAAAGTAGCCGGATTAAGAGTCAAACATCTTTTCAGGGTGATATGAGGGGCCAAAAGTGTCAATTCATATCCTGTCAAGTGAGCTCTAGCTAAATGCTGTGTTTTGGTCTGGTTCAAAAGGGTATCAACTGCATGGGGTACTAACACAAGCAGTCTATGTGACAAGACTATTCTCTCACTCTGACGTAGGGACACAGCTGCCACTGCCACAGAGCTAGAACACCCAGGCAATGCACAGGCAACTGGATCAAGAACAGCTGGAAAATATGCACAAGGACGCTGTTTATCACCGTGCGTCTGTACTAAAACCGAGAGAGCACAACCATCCCTCATGTACATAGATTGTGGAGGCCTTAGTGTAGTCTGGAGTGCCTAATACTGGTGCAGAACGTAATGCTTGACGCAACTGCTGGAAAGCATTCTGGAATTCCGTAGTCCATGGGAGGGGCATCGGAGTGACTTTAGTCAAAAGGGCCAACAAGGGTTTAGCAATATGTGAAAATCTCGGAATTCACTGCCTACAGAAAGAAGTAAGGCCAATCAACGCACAAACTTCCTTCTGAGTGCAGGGCACAGGTGTGTCTAAAATAGCTTGAATGCGATCTGGTGTGAGTGCACATCCCTCCTTAGACAGAAGGTGACCAAATACGTAACCTGCTGTCTACAATATTGCAATTTCTTCTGGGAAACCTTGTGATGGTGAGATGCTAGAAAGAAAACCAAGGGTTATCCGATGCCAACAAAATGTCATTGTCACAGGGAAAGAATCAAGGTGTCTTTTCAATGCCTGGCTATAAATGCTAGGACTCTCAGTATACCCCTGTGGAGCTCTAGAAAATCTGAATGATCGATTATTCAAAATGAAGCCGAACAAATAACGGCTGTCATGATGAATAGGTATTGAGAAGAAAGCATTCTTCAAATCGATCACTCTGAATGTAGTTGCAATCGGAGGAACCATAGTAAGAAGTGTCGTGATGTCAGATACTACTGAATATTGGGGCACTACGATCTTATTAACTTCTCGCAAATCAATGATAAACCTGTATATTCTAGTATCAGTATCTTTCTTCAAAATGGGAAGGATAGTACTATTACAAACGTTGTAAGGGACTTCTTCCACAACTCCTACTGCAATCAAATCTTGAAAAATACATATCAGTGCCTCCTCGAGAAATTTTATATCGAGGCAATCGAGGCAATAAAGCGCCCTCCTTCACTTGAATAAGAACTGATGGGATAGCCATTTGCCCACATTAGTATCTGAGGTAGCCCACAAAGTACTAGGTAGTGATGCCAAAGCAATATCTTCTTTAAGAAGACAATACCACTTAACCATAGGATAGTTAAAATAACACGCACACATTCTGGACAACAGTGTATCGTGGCACAAAAATGTTTGAGCATATCAAGACCCATTATATTATCCGGTGTGTGGAGAAAGCAAAAATGGACATGCAGCAGAAAACCTATCCACATGAAATGCAAGCGGTTGTGACAGTGGGCTAAGGGAAGGTGTCCCATCAAATCCTTTTGATGTTATTGTTAAGCCAGACAGGGGAGCCCTAGGAACCAATTGTTTAGAAAGGGCACTACGAGTAGCTCCCGTATCAACCAAAAACCGATCAGTAGAACCAAAAATGTTTGCATTAACATAGGGACCCTTTTGATCTACTGGGATTTTAACTGATTCCGTACCCCATCCTAGGCATTCCTATGCATAATTAGAATCCTTCACATCATCGGGCAAATAGTCAGACATCTGATACTGATTTCGTCTGTCAAAAGTATTGGAAGTATTTTGAGTATGTTCTACTGCCTCAAACCTAGTATGATTATCCATACCGCCCCTATTTTCTGAGTTCACTGGGCGGCTTCTCATTTGTCTTCTACCACGCTGATACTGCTGACTACGCAAAAGTGGACAGTCAACACACCAATGTCCAATCTCCTTACAATAAGCACATTGATCAGAAGACAATATAGCTTGAGGGAAAGAGGGAGCGCCAGGACGAAACATTGCATGTCCGCCTCTTCCACCATCTCTATAAGATGGACCATAAACCTGAGCTAACATAACCTTTGTTTTTTAATCCTTAGCCTTTTCATCCTCCTTGCCTTTGTCTTCCAATTCATGACATTCATAGTACTGAGCCATAGTCAAAAGAGAAACGGAGAAGACGTAGTCCATGAACTCTCGCTGGCCTTTAGGCTATTCCTGGCAACATGTTCGCGACAAATTTGTCGACGAACAGATGCTTGCCCGTGTCATCTGTCAATGACTGGCCACTAAAGTTATGGAATGTCTCTTCAAAACGTGTAAAGAAATCAGGAACTAACTCATCCGCCTTTTGCCTACAGGATGCTAACATTGTCCAATCTATCTTTTTAGGAGGTATAAGGGTTTTCAATTTAGTTATGATAGCTTTTGGAAGGTCTAATATCTCTTGTAGTGGTTTCTGCGCAGGGTCTCTTTCTGCTCTCTATTTCCTTCCAAATACCCCCAAAAGCGGTATGATTGTCTATTCCACAGATAGATCTCCACATATCAGGGGGTAAGATAAGCCCAAAAAGCATGTCAATATCAGGCAAAGTCATAGTGCAAGAACTAATAGCTCCTTCAACTTCTTCATGAAAAGCAGCTGGATTTTTCTGCGGGTCTGGCAAAGCAGCTTTAAGAACCATGACTTACGCTCTACTCCAAGGAGTATAGACCCAATTGTAGATATCCCTTTGCATCAGCTGAATCTTTACTGTCATCCGTTCCCGCACCCCTAGGAGGGATATACAAAGGCGCAGCTTCAAGCATTGGTTTCCCATAAACCACATTATCCTTATCTGTCCCTTGGTCTGCCTCCTGCTGTACAGGGGTCTGAGCTGTTTGTTCAGGCGTAGCCGCTGCCTTTTTCTCCGCTCGCAAACGGAACGCATCAGTTCGTAGCTTAACCACGCATCTAATTACATCGGCCACCTGGGAAGGGAGAAAAAGACCGTCACTCAATTGTTTATGATCACGTTTTATATCAACAGGCTCTAATTCATTGAAATGTTTCCTGAAATTCTCAATTACTTCTCCAGTAAATGACTCTCTGAAATATAACTGCTCTGACTCCGGCCATTGCTGAACATCTGCTAAAATGTCCGGAGCAGAAGTCTCACCAAGAGCTGCTTTTACGAGCAGCAGATCTAAGAGTGGTCGTACGGTCAGCGGTCAAAATGGAACAAGTGTGTTGTTTAGGGTCTAATTCTGTACCTTTATGACCTGGGGGAGATTTGTCATCATCAGAATCATCCGCGGGGGCAGAGGGAAAAGTATATGGAGGCGGAGATCGATCTAATAGAATTGAATCCTTCTGAGGTTGATTAAGTAGAGGATAAAGGGGGTGCCGGACAGGGTATTGGCCATTTACCTGTTGTCAACGCTCCCTACCCTCTTTCTACTTTATTTCCTTCATTTCTTTATTTTTCATCTCCAGTGCTTTCACATGAATATTTTGGTGCTATTCTTTTTCTGCTAGTGCTTGTTCTCTCCTCACTCTCTCATGCGCTTCTTTGTCCCACATTTGTACACAGTCAAACATATCTTGTCTGCTTTTGCGCTTAAACACACACTGTTCCACATACAGAATTTTCTAATATTGAATGACCCATGTATTGGCCATCGTAAAACAGGATCCTTTTTAGTATATTTATTCCATAGTGCACTATACATTATGGAAGAAATACTGTTTTTAATGTAGATATACCTATTTGGTGTCCCCTCGGGGGGAGCCGGCTGATTTTGTTCTAAATCCATATTGGTACCTCCAAGAAAGCAACACATCCTTCAGAGCGTGCTTGAAACAGGCATGCCAAAAATATTATAGTATATATAATATTATAACAAAATAGTACTTAACGCAAATACTGTACCGTTCAAGAATTCACAAATTAGAGAAAAATCTCCTGATTGCCTGCCTATAAAAATTGCAATTTATATATACCCAAACAAACCAGAATCTTTGGCCAAACAAATCAAGAAGTGTCACATCCAACGACCTTACCAAACAAAAGTCTCCAGCCTCCAACTGGCAAGTTCTGAATCGACCAAATGATCACTGCAAGACGAACGCCAAAAGGGATCTCAGTCGGAGACCAGCACCACCTGGAGGGTCAAATAGGGAAAAATCGGAAAAAGAACTTTGGCCTGAAAAGACAAGGGTCTCCTCATGCAGTGTATTTGAGTCGCCGATGAGCCCCACGCTGGATGCCAATTTGTGGGGTGGGCCTTACAGAGGCCCACCGGTGCAGGGGTTCGCCCTTTGCGCACTAGTCCTTTAGATTGACAAAATAGAAATGAACACAGAAGCTGTAATATTAAACAAATAGTTTATTAACGCCTTAATGGCGGCCGTGATTTTGCGGAAGTGAGGCACTTCGTCTAAACGGGCGGGCCGCGTCGGCCATCGGCCGTCTGCAGCACTGGGGAGGTAGTGCTGGAACGGGTTAAACCTCATGATTGGAACTACGTCGATACACAACCCTCAGGCAATGTATGAGGCAGCACAAGGAGTAAAAAAACCATGCTGCTTATGTACTGTGATAGTTACAGAGTAAGCATGGACACTCAAATGGAGGCAGTACAAGTGTACACACAAATAACCATTTACATATAAGGGTACATGAGAACTGCTTAGTCAACAGAGTGGAAGGAGTTACGCAACTGCTGACATCAGTTAAAATAGCCTGAGAGTTAAGTTTGTAACAGGTGCATCCTAACAGCTACATGCCTTTCTGAGCATGCGCAGTGCTCTGGCTCAGTACTGAAGGAGTTAACTATTCTGATGGTTCAGACAAAATACAAGGGCATTTAACAGTGAGGACGGGAAAAGCACGTGGCGAGCACAAACAAAATGGCTTCAGCTCATGCTAACAGCGGTCTCTGCTAGTTTCCATAGACGACCCTTTAAGCATCAGCTGAAGACATTTATGATCTGGAAGGAACAAAGAAAACATCTTGCATATCAATTTGCATAATTTGATTAACTACTTGGTCTAATACATATTGGACGTTTACATTCTTAACGTTGCGTTTGGTAGGTTTACAAGAAGTGACACAAAGAGAGCAAAGCATTGGTCCACATTGTAGACATAAGCAACATAATAGAAGGATCACAAATATTATACATAGTATTGTCAACAGCTTCCAGCCCCAGGTAACAAATAGTGTCCACAGCCAACCGGCTAAAGTCCATGTTCCAGTATCGGGGTGAATCTCAGCAGTGATTTTATGCAGTTTAGAGATTGCATAAAAAACTGAAGGGGCATGATCAGGGATGTAAACACAACAACTGCTCCAGATGATGCAACATGCACCACCTCAATCAGCCAACACAACGTCGATAACCATTCGATTTTGGAGCACCACAATCCTCACAATTTGCAGTTCTTCTGTGATGTTTCCAAGTGCCATAGCTGTCTGGTTGGTCACAGCCTCTACAACACATGTCAAGCTTCTGATTTTCCGACTGTTTAAGGCGGCACCAACAAAGAAGAACAATCCAAAATTAAAGTCAACATATTGCTGCAGTGCAGTGTCAGTCTGATCCACCTCATCATGATTTATTGTCCTCTTATATCGGTTCTTGGAAATGTCATTATAAAGTGTATTGTCTTTATGGTAGGATGCAGGAGCCAAAAACACAGGTGGTAACAAAACGGACACATAGAAAGTTCCTGACCCTCCAATGGGTAGATGGTAGTATCCTTTATTCTCACATATAAAATAGGTATTATGTGTTGACATAAAACTGCTGGTATTTCCCCAAGTAATATTCAACACCAAAGTGCAGTCTCTTTTCCCCACGGGAATTCTTCCAACACTGTTCATGCACATGTCTGCTTGGGCTCTAGTAACAACTATAACAGGAGGTCCATTACCCTTGGATGTTCGGGTGTTTGGGAAAACATAGCGCATAGAGGTGTTTCCTCGGTGATATTCCTCCATTTCTCATTCAGTTCCTTAAGCCTGTGGATCTCCTTCCTCATCAGGTTAGCACACTTTATTAAGATAAAAACGTAGTCTACCTACACCAGCATCAGTAATATTAGCAACCTCAGAAGCCCACAGAAGTGCAAACCAGGCTTGACAAGGACCATTGTCTGAAAATGGCAAAGGAATGAAAAGTGTTCCTCCCTTTTTCTGATGAGCTGGCATCATTCCACACACCCAACAGTTGGTGACGTTCATAGCATTATGGGTGTAATGCAACATCTGAATGAACGTATTATTGAGGTAGGACATTCTATGCTGCTGCTCATGATAGGGAAGGGAGAAATAATGATGCTCAATGGTTGTTGGAGTAGTGGCAGTCAGCAGTCGATGTCTTTTCCAAAGGCATGTTTATCTCGATGTTGAAATAACAAAGCAGGAGGAGCTCTAAAGTCCTTCGCAGCCATTGGTTTCTTCACTGAGAGTTAAGATGGGTGTCACTAAGAAAAAGATCCCCCCCCCTTGTCAGCTCAGTATCCCAGGACGGTTGCTCAGCCAGTCTTTTTAGCAATGCAGTTTCTCTCCGGGGTCGCAGCTGATATCGAGATGCACCAGGGATCGTGTGGTCCGGGAAGACTTCCTCAGGTGCTTCAGGTGATATGGCTTGGCCTCTCTCTGTTTCCAAGATGTCTCGATGGTCGGCAAGTGTGGCGGGCTCCACCAGGGCAGATGGCACTCTCTTATAATGCGTGGAGTGAACACTATTTTTCCTATTGGTCACTCGGACTGCAGTTCTGGTCACCAAAAGCACCTGCTCCAGACCTCGCCACCTCGATTTCAGGCTATTTGACCTCTGGCAGACTTTGACCATCACTTGGTCGCCTGCCCCGGAGATCATGGCCATCACCTTGCGACCTTTCAGGAAGAGCTTCTCAAACCTGTCAGTCAACTGTGACAGGTAGTCACTCATCAAGGTGCATCATGTATAGGACGTGGCTTAGGAATCCCCCAAATATTCATGAGCCTTCCAAATACCACCTCATACGGTATGAGGCCACATCCTGTATGTGGCACCAATCTAATGGATAGCAACGCCAAGGGTAGTGCATCAGGCCATTTCAGAGATGTGGAAGCCTGGATTTTTGCCAACTTAAGTTTGAGGGTGCAATTGTATCGCTCCACTAGCCCTCCTGATTGTGGGTGGAAAGCAGCATGAAACTTCGGCTTGATCCCCAATCCTTTCAAGACACACTCAACAACTTGCCCTATAAAATGAGGTCCATTGTCACTCCACAAAAGTGAACAAACGCTGAATCGAGGGAAAATCCCCTTTAGAAGCACCTTTGCTGTAGTAAGAGCTGTATTAACTTTCGTAGGGTACGCCTCAATCCACTTATTGAAGGCACATACCACTACTAGGACATACTTTGAGTTATTACAGCGTTCAAGCTGGATGTAATCCATTTACAGAACCTCAAAAGGTGCAGTTGGTGTGGCAAACCCTCCTGTTGCAGTTTGTGTTCCCTTTCCAGGATTATTCTGGAGGTAAATCAGACAAGACTGGACTATCTTTTTAGCTGTGATCCCAAACTTGCGTGAGCAACTTTGCTATTGAGGATGCTCCCACATGTGCTGGCCCACGTGCCATGTGAATCATAGGGTGCATTTAGGCTCCGGGCAATCTCCATTTGGTCATGTCTTTATTTCTCCAACAGCCCTCATCATCCAATGTTCCCTCCTTAGCCCTAGCTCTAGTTAATCTGCAGAGGCAAATCGCTGGATGTCCAGCACTTCTTGTCTAGCATCATGCCAACGTTCAACCTGTGACTTCACCACATACATAGGTGTAGTACTTCTCTGCATTGCTGTTTCACGAGCTGTGTGATCTGCGAAGACATTGCCCTGTCCTATTTTATCAGTCACTTTCTTGTGTGCACTGCATTTAACAATTGCTATTTTCTTAGGATATGTCAGAGCAGTAAGGAGATAATGCATTAATTCTCCATGCACTATTTGTGTCCCATGTGAGGTAAGAAAGCCTCTTTCCTTCCAGAGTAGCCCAAAATCGTGAGCTACTCCAAAGGCATATCGGCGAACGGTGTAGATGTTAACAGACAAGTCAGTACTAAGGAAAACACTCCCTCGTCAATGCTATCAGCTCAGCTGCCTGAGCTGACTTCTGTGGAATGTGAGCTGTCTCAACTACCGTCTGAAGCGTTGTGATTGCATATGCAGCTGAAGTCGTGCCATCTGGTAGTTTCATACAGGACCCATCAACCCATAATTCCCCATCAACATTTGAAAGGGGCGTATCTTGCAGGTCAATACAACCCTTTTTCTGTTCCTCAGTAAGGAACATACAGTCATGGGACACTTGTGACTGGGACTGAGTAGCTGGGAATGGTAATAAAGTAGCCGGATTAAGAGTCAAACATCTTTTCAGGGTGATATGAGGGGCCAAAAGTGTCAATTCATATCCTGTCAAGTGAGCTCTAGCTAAATGCTGTGTTTTGGTCTGGTTCAAAAGGGTATCAACTGCATGGGGTACTAACACAAGCAGTCTATGTGACAAGACTATTCTCTCACTCTGACGTAGGGACACAGCTGCCACTGCCACAGAGCTAGAACACCCAGGCAATGCACAGGCAACTGGATCAAGAACAGCTGGAAAATATGCACAAGGACGCTGTTTATCACCGTGCGTCTGTACTAAAACCGAGAGAGCACAACCATCCCTCATGTACATAGATTGTGGAGGCCTTAGTGTAGTCTGGAGTGCCTAATACTGGTGCAGAACGTAATGCTTGACGCAACTGCTGGAAAGCATTCTGGAATTCCGTAGTCCATGGGAGGGGCATCGGAGTGACTTTAGTCAAAAGGGCCAACAAGGGTTTAGCAATATGTGAAAATCTCGGAATTCACTGCCTACAGAAAGAAGTAAGGCCAATCAACGCACAAACTTCCTTCTGAGTGCAGGGCACAGGTGTGTCTAAAATAGCTTGAATGCGATCTGGTGTGAGTGCACATCCCTCCTTAGACAGAAGGTGACCAAATAGGTAACCTGCTGTCTACAATATTGCAATTTCTTCTGGGAAACCTTGTGATGGTGAGATGCTAGAAAGAAAACCAAGGGTTATCCGATGCCAACAAAATGTCATTGTCACAGGGAAAGAATCAAGGTGTCTTTTCAATGCCTGGCTATAAATGCTAGGACTCTCAGTATACCCCTGTGGAGCTCTAGAAAATCTGAATGATCGATTATTCAAAATGAAGCCGAACAAATAACGGCTGTCATGATGAATAGGTATTGAGAAGAAAGCATTCTTCAAATCGATCACTCTGAATGTAGTTGCAATCGGAGGAACCATAGTAAGAAGTGTCGTGATGTCAGATACTACTGAATATTGGGGCACTACGATCTTATTAACTTCTCGCAAATCAATGATAAACCTGTATATTCTAGTATCAGTATCTTTCTTCAAAATGGGAAGGATAGTACTATTACAAACGTTGTAAGGGACTTCTTCCACAACTCCTACTGCAATCAAATCTTGAAAAATACATATCAGTGCCTCCTCGAGAAATTTTATATCGAGGCAATCGAGGCAATAAAGCGCCCTCCTTCACTTGAATAAGAACTGATGGGATAGCCATTTGCCCACATTAGTATCTGAGGTAGCCCACAAAGTACTAGGTAGTGATGCCAAAGCAATATCTTCTTTAAGAAGACAATACCACTCAACCATAGGATAGTTAAAATAACACGCACACATTCTGGACAACAGTGTATCGTGGCACAAAAATGTTTGAGCATATCAAGACCCATTATATTATCCGGTGTGTGGAGAAAGCAAAAATGGACATGCAGCAGAAAACCTATCCACATGAAATGCAAGCGGTTGTGACAGTGGGCTAAGGGAAGGTGTCCCATCAAATCCTTTTGATGTTATTGTTAAGCCAGACAGGGGAGCCCTAGGAACCAATTGTTTAGAAAGGGCACTACGAGTAGCTCCCGTATCAACCAAAAACCGATCAGTAGAACCAAAAATGTTTGCATTAACTTAGGGACCCTTTTGATCTACTGGGATTTTAACTGATTCCGTACCCCATCCTAGGCATTCCTATGCATAATTAGAATCCTTCACATCATCGGGCAAATAGTCAGACATCTGATACTGATTTCGTCTGTCAAAAGTATTGGAAGTATTTTGAGTATGTTCTACTGCCTCAAACCTAGTATGATTATCCATACCGCCCCTATTTTCTGAGTTCACTGGGCGGCTTCTCATTTGTCTTCTACCACTCTGATACTGCTGACTACGCAAAAGTGGACAGTCAACACACCAATGTCCAATCTCCTTACAATAAGCACATTGATCAGAAGACAATATAGCTTGAGGGAAAGAGGGAGCGCCAGGACGAAACATTGCATGTCCGCCTCTTCCACCATCTCTATAAGATGGACCATAAACCTGAGCTAACATAACCTTTGTTTTTTAATCCTTAGCCTTTTTATCCTCCTTGCCTTTGTCTTCCAATTCATGACATTCATAGTACTGAGCCATAGTCAAAAGAGAAACGGAGAAGACGTAGTCCATGAACTCTCGCTGGCCTTTAGGCTATTCCTGGCAACATGTTCGCGACAAATTTGTCGACGAACAGATGCTTGCCCGTGTCATCTGTCAATGACTGCCCACTAAAGTTATGGAATGTCTCTTCAAAACGTGTAAAGAAATCAGGAACTAACTCATCCGCCTTTTGCCTACAGGATGCTAACATTGTCCAATCTATCTTTTTAGGAGGTATAAGGGTTTTCAATTTAGTTATGATAGCTTTTGGAAGGTCTAATATCTCTTGTAGTGGTTTCTGCGCAGGGTCTCTTTCTGCTCTCTATTTCCTTCCAAATACCCCCAAAAGCGGTATGATTGTCTATTCCACAGATAGATCTCCACATATCAGGGGGTAAGATAAGCCCAAAAAGCATGTCAATATCAGGCAAAGTCATAGTGCAAGAACTAATAGCTCCTTCAACTTCTTCATGAAAAGCAGCTGGATTTTTCTGCGGGTCTGGCAAAGCAGCTTTAAGAGCCATGACTTACGCTCTACTCCAAGGAGTATAGACCCAATTGTAGATATCCCTTTGCATCAGCTGAATCTTTACTGTCATCCGTTCCCGCACCCCTAGGAGGGATATACAAAGGCGCAGCTTCAAGCATTGGTTTCCCATAAACCACATTATCCTTATCTGTCCCTTGGTCTGCCTCCTGCTGTACAGGGGTCTGAGCTGTTTGTTCAGGCGTAGCCGCTGCCTTTTTCTCCGCTCGCAAACTGAACGCATCAGTTCGTAGCTTAACCACGCATCTAATTACATCGGCCACCTGGGAAGGGAGAAAAAGACCGTCACTCAATTGTTTATGATCACGTTTTATATCAACAGGCTCTAATTCATTGAAATGTTTCCTGAAATTCTCAATTACTTCTCCAGTAAATGACTCTCTGAAATATAACTGCTCTGACTCCGGCCATTGCTGAACATCTGCTAAAATGTCCGGAGCAGAAGTCTCACCAAGAGCTGCTTTTACGAGCAGCAGATCTAAGAGTGGTCGCACGGTCAGCGGTCAAAATGGAACAAGTGTGTTGTTTAGGGTCTAATTCTGTACCTTTATGACCTGGGGGAGATTTGTCATCATCAGAATCATCCGCGGGGGCAGAGGGAAAAGTATATGGAGGCGGAGATCGATCTAATAGAATTGAATCATTCTGAGGTTGATTAAGTAGAGGATAAAGGGGGTGCCGGACAGGGTATTGGCCATTTACCTGTTGACAACGCTCCCTACCCTCTTTCTACTTTATTTCCTTCATTTCTTTATTTTTCATCTCCAGTGCTTTCACATGAATATTTTGGTGCTATTCTTTTTCTGCTAGTGCTTGTTCTCTCCTCACTCTCTCATGCGCTTCTTTGTCCCACATTTGTACACAGTCAAACATATCTTGTCTGCTTTTGCGCTTAAACACACACTGTTCCACATACAGAATTTTCTAATATTGAATGACCCATGTATTGGCCATCGTAAAACAGGATCCTTTTTAGTATATTTATTCCATAGTGCACTATACATTATGGAAGAAATACTGTTTTTAATGTAGATATACCTATTTGGTGTCCCCTCGGGGGGAGCCGGCTGATTTTGTTCTAAATCCATATTGGTACCTCCAAGAAAGCAACACATCCTTCAGAGCGTGCTTGAAACAGGCATGCCAAAAATATTATAGTATATATAATATTATAACAAAATAGTACTTAACGCAAATATTGTACCGTTCAAGAATTCACAAATTAGAGAAAAATCTCCTGATTGCCTGCCTATAAAAATTGCAATTTATATATACCCAAACAAACCAGAATCTTTGGCCAAACAAATCAAGAAGTGTCACATCCAACGACCTTACCAAACAAAAGTCTCCAGCCTCCAACTGGCAAGTTCTGAATCGACCAAATGATCACTGCAAGACGAACGCCAAAAGGGATCTCAGTCGGAGACCAGCACCACCTGGAGGGTCAAATAGGGAAAAATCGGAAAAAGAACTTTGGCCTGAAAAGACAAGGGTCTCCTCATGCAGTGTATTTGAGTCGCCGATGAGCCCCACGCTGGATGCCAATTTGTGGGGTGGGCCTTACAGAGGCCCACCGGTGCAGGGGTTCGCCCTTTGCGCACTAGTCCTTTAGATTGACAAAATAGAAATGAACACAGAAGCTGTAATATTAAACAAATAGTTTATTAACGCCTTAATGGCGGCCGTGATTTTGCGGAAGTGAGGCACTTCGTCTAAACGGGCGGGCCGCGTCGGCCATCGGCCGACTGCAGCACTGGGGAGGTAGTGCTGGAACGGGTTAAACCTCATGATTGGAACTACGTCGATACACAACCCTCAGGCAATGTATGAGGCAGCACATGGAGTAAAGAAACCATGGAACATACATACTGTGATAGTTGCAGAGTAAGCATGGAAGCTCAAAAGGAGGCAGTACAAGTGTATACACAAATAACCATTTACATATAAGGGTAAATGAGAATCGCTTAGTCAACAGAGTGGGAGGAGTTACGCAACTGCTGACATCAGTTAAAATAGCCTGACAGTTAAGTTTGTAACAGGTGCATTCTAACAGCTGCAGGCCTTTCTGAGCATGCGCAGTGCTCTGGCTCAGTACTGAAGGAGTTAACTATACCGATGATTCAGACGAACTATAAGGGCAGGAAACAGTGAGGACGGGAAAAGCATGTGGCGAGCACATGGCTAACTAAAATGGCTGCCACAAACAAAATGGCTTCAGCTAATGCTAACAGCGATCTCTGTTAGTTTCCACAGGTGGTGTGACAGGGCGTGAGGCGATGCAGAGGGCCCTAATCCATCTTGGTCGATTACTATCTGGGAGTGTCCTCCCTCTTGGACAGTATTACTGCTGTTGTAATGAGACCCTTTAAACTAGGGTGTTATGCAGAAAATGTTATGGTAGACAGTGTTTTTTAATGGGACAAGTTAGGTAGAAGGTTACATACAATAACCATGCCTGCTGGAATTTTTTTATTGATATGTCTCTGCCATTTGCATTCTATTGAAATGCATTGTAGTGAATGTCTGTTTTTTAGGGTCACAAAAATAGCATGTAGAAAACATGGTAACAGATTTCAGTCAAAATCACAAATATCTTTCTCATATATGTGAGAAAAAAGTATGTCATGTGAATCAATCTGTCAGTTGATCCCCAGTGTTCTACTGCAGCTTCCACAGAGTTCCACAGAGTTTAAATATAAGTAGAGTGCTAATATTCTATATTGATAATAAAAGTGAGAAACACCTGGATGCCATGTTTCTGTAACATCCTCTGTAGAATTGAAAACGTTTCCTATGGAAGGCACTACAGTAAATATACAGAATGAGGCAAAATGAGGATGCTCATGTTGTCATGAAAATTATGGTTAATGTTCCAGAAAGCTAAAATAAGAACACAATTTCCATCCATTTTCAAATATTTACCCCCATCCATGTGTGAAAAAATGTGTGGCATACTGAGTGAAATTACGACTATAACTTCATAACAGAGTTTTAATCAGCACATTTAATGAACAATTTGAATGCTTACATTGTATACATTAGTAAAAATGAGATAGTACTGGATGCTATATTACTGGAATACAAGCAGTTGAACTTGAAATCGTTCCCCTAAAGCAGGCTGAAAGTATTTTAGAATTGAGGTAATATGCAGATAATAAAAAATAGCTGACTAAAAACAAGAAGGTGAAGTATCGGCTTTAAGTCACCAGTGGCTTAACATAATTGCTTAATGGCACATCACTTTCCTTAAACTGCTCTATCTCCCGGTCGTTTATTAACTCCTTAGTTTGAAATTAGTAGCATGTTGATGAACATTGGTTTTTAATGTTTCATTTAAATGCATCTGATTAGATTTTTTTCAGAGAAGCAGGAAGCTATATAAAGACAGATCTTACAATTAAAATCAGTACAATTGAGGTTCTTTAGGAAGTGAGACCCTCCATGTGAGTTGCTTTTTCGAAAGTTCATTTTAAATTTTCCCTTTTCCCACTTCTCTTTGGCAGTAGTTCCATCTTGCTGAATGAATGTGCATTGGCTTCAGTGTTAATATAAAAACCCCAAGGTTAGGTGGCGTGCAGCTCCTGTATACAGAATTTGAAGCAAGTCATTTGAGTTTTTATCACTGATGTCATAAATGATGTCATAGAACATGTCTTGAGTGTTGTAATATACAAGGTCATAAGCAGTGCATGGCAGGGTGCAAGTTATAGTTAGCTCTGCTAACTAAAACTGGGGAATTTATGTGTTTGGTTTTTAGTTTAAAACATTAATGTTGTCACTGACATATTTACCTAACTTTAATATTACTTTAACTTTTGTTTTTTTTTCAGTGAACTTCTAAGTTTGTTTTTTAAACAAAAACAGATTTTTTTATCACACCGAACTATAAAATAACTAGCAGCCCGTCCCGACCATGTCCAGGAGCATTCAGGCTTCCCCTACCCCTACCTCCCCAGACATTGCCCAGCAGCCCGTGCCCCCGTCCGCCCCGTCCCCGGCCTGCCCCGACCCCCGCCTGCCCCGACATTGCCTTTCCTCAGCCGATCTGTTTTCCCGCCTGGCCCGACCCCCGCCTGTCCAGAGTCAATGGAGGTCGGACAAAATGTTCCACCCGTCAACTTGTTAGTCCCCGTCCCCCGCTTGCCCCGACCCCCGCCTGCCCCGACATTGCCTTTCCTCAGCCGATCTGTTCTGTTGTAACTCTCCGTGGACAGTAGTACGTGCAAAATGTTTCACCCGTCACCTTGTTAGTCCCCGTCCCCCGCCTGCCCCAACCCCTGCCTGCCCCGAATTTGCCTTTCCTCAGCCGAGCTGTTCTGTTGTAACTCCCCGTCCCCCGCCTGGCCTGACACCCGCCTGCCCCGACATTGTCCCCGGAGCCTTCCCTCAGCCGCCGCTCCTCAGTTCACCGTTCCTCGCCGCTCTGATCCTCACCTCCTTCCCGCCGCCGCTCCTCCCCCGCGCCATGTCCGCCTCTCCTCTGCTCGCACCGCCGCTGGCCTGTCCGCTGCTCCTCATGTCACCGCTCCTCCCCCGCGCCATGTCCGCCGCTCCTCGGACACCGCTCCTCCCCGTGCTCCTGACGTGAGCACGCACGTCACGGCCGGCGCTACTTTGGAGGGACTACTTTTTTTTAATATAAATTTAGTAATTAACGTTTATTTTTTATATTTATATAGCCTATAACCATCTACACACCTTGACGATTTCAACGGTGTATTGGGTGTGTAGATTGGCGCTGTGGTTCCTGAGTTTACCCGCCTCAAAGCCTGAAAGTTCTTACTTTATTATAGTAGTATAGATGTTACTTTATCCTTTGTCTTTTCACAGAATATCTATCTTATCTATCTATCTATCTATCTATCTATCTATCTATCTATCTATCTATCTATCTATCTATCTATCTATCTATCTATCTATCTATCTATCTATCTATCTATCTATCTATCTATCTATCTATCAATCAATCAATCAATCAATCAGTGAATTTGTAAAGCGCACAACTTACCCGTGAGGGTCTCAAGGCGCGAGTGGGGGGGGGGGGTGCTGCTACTGTTCGAAGAGCCAGGTCTTGAGGAGCTTCATGAAGGTGAACAGATCTTGGGTCTGCCGCAGATGGGTGGGGAGGGTGTTCCAGGTCTAAGAAGGAGAAGGATCTGCCGCCGGAGGTTGTTCGTTGGATGCGTGGGACGGGGGCGAGGGCGAGGCTGGCGGAGCGGAGTTGGCGGGCGGGGGTGTAGAAGTTGAGTCTGTTGTTCAGGTAGGCTGGTCCGGTGTTGTGAAGTGCTTTGTGTGCGTGGGTGAGGAGCTTGAAGGTGATCCTCTTGTTGACTGGGAGCCAGTGTAGGTCTCTTAGGTGGGAGGTGATGTGGCTGCGTTGAGGGATGTTTAGGATCAGGTGGGCGGAGGCGTTCTGGATGCGCTGCAGCCATTGTAGGTGTTTGGTCAGGATTCCTGCATAGAGTGCATTGCCGTAGTCCAGTCTGCTGCTGACGAGGGCCTGGGTCCCCGTTCTTCTGGTTTCGGTTGGGATCCACTTGTAGATCCTGCGGAGCATGCGGAGGGTGTTGTAACAGGAGGAGGAGACAGAGTTGACCTGCTTTGACATGGAGAGGGAGGAGTCGAGGATGAATCCTAGGTTGCGTGCATGGTCCGTGGGTGTCAGTGCTGTTCCCAGTGTGGTCGGCCACCAGGAGTTGTCCCAGGCAGAGGGGGTGGGGCCGAGGATGAGGACTTCCATCTTGTCCGAGTTCAGTTTTAGGCGGCTGCTCCTCATCCACTCGGTGACAGCCTTCATTCCCTCGTGGAGGTTGGTTTTGGCAGTGTGTGGGTCCTTCTTGAGGGAGAGGATGAGCTGGGTGTCGTCGGCATAGAAGATAATGTTCAGGTCGTGCTGGCGGGCCACTTGTGCGAGGGGGGCCATGTAGACGTTGAACAGGGTCGGGCTGAGGGAGGAGCCCTGGGGTACGCCGTAGATGATGTCAGTGGCTTCGGATCGGAAGGGTGGGAGCCAGACTCTGTGTTCTGCTGGAGAGGAAGGACGTGGTCCAGTCCAGGACCTTTTCCTGGATTCCGGCTGCTTGGAGGCGTGTTCTTAGTGTGCGGTGGCAGACTGTGTCGAAGGTGGCTGACAGGTCCAGGAGGATGAGGGCTGAAGTTTCGCCGTTGTCAAATTGGCGCCTGATGTCGTCTGTGGCGGCGATGAGGGTTGTCTCGGTGCTGTGGTTTCGTCTGAATCCGGACTGGGATGGGTATAAGATGTTGTTGTCTTCGAGGTGCCGGGTCAGCTGTATGTTGGCGATTTGCTCGATGACCTTCGCCGGGAAGGGGAGCAGGAAGATGGGCCGGAAGTTCTTGAGGTCCTTGGGGTCCACCTTGAGCTTCTTGAGGAGGGTGTTGATTTCGGCGTGCTTCCAGCTATCCGGAAATGTTGCTGAGTCGAAGGAGATGTTGATGACCTTCCGTAGTTGGGGGGCGATCGTTGCGTCTGCTTTGTTGAAGACATGGTGCGGGCAGGGGTCAGACGGAGATCCTGAGTGGATGGAGTTCATGACCTTGAGTGTCTTGTCGTCGTTGATGTGGGCCCAGGAGGTCAGCTGGTTAGTGCAGGTGTCGTTTGGGGTGGGGGCTGTCGTGGTTGGAGTGGACGGGGTGTTGAAACTGTCGTGGATGTCGGCGATCTTGCGATGGAAGAAGGTGGCCAGTGAGTTGCACAGGTCTTACGAGGGCGGGATGCCGTTGGTGTTAGCGCTGGGGTTGGAGAGTTCCTTCACTATGTTGAAGAGCTCTTTGCTGTTGTGTGTGTTTTTATCCAGGTGGGTTTTGAAGGAGGATCTCTTGGCTGTTCTGACGAGGTGGTGATGTCTGCAGATGGTGTCCTTGTGGGCTGCGTGACTGTCTGGGGTGCGGTCGTGAAGCCAATTCTTCTCCAGCTTCCGGCACGTCCGTTTAGAGGTCTGGAGATCTTCGGTGAACGAGGCGGCTTTCTTGCTGAGGTGGTTGATGGAGGGTTTCTTGAGCGGTGAGAGGGTGTTGGCACAGTCGTTGATCCACTGTCTGAGGTTACGGGCGGCGGCGTCTGGGTCAGTGGGGTTGGTGGGTGGGTTCTGGGCGAGGGTGGAGCTCAGTTGGTCTTCGGTGACTTTGCTCCAGCAGCGGCGGGGCAGCTGTTGGGTGCGGTGGTAAGTGGCTGTTTTCTTGAAGGTGAAGTGGATGCAGCGGTGGTCGGTCCAGTGGAGTTCGGTGGTGTTGTTGAAGGCGACGTGGGTGCTTGTGGAAAAGATGGGTCGAGCGTGTGGCCGCCGGCGTGGGTGGGTTCGGTAACAAGCTATCTGAGGCCGAGGTTGGCGAGGTTGTATATCAGGGTGGCGAAGTTGGCGTCCTTGTTGATCTCGAGGTGGAAGTTCAGGTTCCCGAGGAGGATGTAGTCCATGGAGTGGATGGGTGCTGGCGAGGTCGGCGATGGAGTCGTTGAAGAGGGCCCGGGGTCTAGGAGGTCTGTAGATGAGTGTTCCTCTGAGGGTGGTGTTGGGGTCGGTGTGGATCTGGAAATGGAGGTGTTCGGCGGAGTTGAGGGAGTCGTCTGCGAGGGTGTGGACTTGGAGTGTGGACTTGTGGACGATAGCTATTCCTCCTCCGAATCTGTTGGTGCGGTCTCTGCCGGAGCCGTCAGGGATGGCTATGGCGATGTCAGGTGCCGAGGAATTGTTCCACCAGGTCTCGAAGGCGATGTCTGGGGCGGAGGTGTCGAGCAAGTCCCAGAGCTCGATGGTGTGTTTGCGTGCAGAGCGGGTATTTAGGAGTCTGCATCGAAGGTGGTTGGGTCCGGTCCTTGGAGGCTTGGTTGTTCTGTCGCAGGTGAAGTTGCAGGAGTGGCAGGAGACGGGCCCGTGGGTGCCTTTTGGGGCAGCCAGGAAGCAGCGGTGGTCTCGGCCGGTGTTGAGTGTGTGGAGGGAGTGGGCATCGTATAGGGGTCTGGTGATGTGGAGTGCGCGGGGTCCAGGGGTCCTGGTGCTGGGCGCGGTCCAGGCACGGACGGGCGCAGATGGGCTTGCCTTTGGCGCGTCCGCTGCGCTTCTGGGAGGTGGTTGCCATATGAGGCGAGGAGGGAGGGAGGATCAGCTGGGAGGCAGGAGCGGGGCAGCGAGGGGGCGTGGCAGCGGGGGAAGCGGCGGAAACAGCGGGCACAGAAGGCAAGAGAGGGGGGTGGGGGAAGTAGGGGTGCAACGAGGGAGAAAACAGAGGTCGAGGGGGATACAAATATTAAAAATACAGAGTGCAGCAGTCACAACAACAGTTAAGAGAAAACAAACCGCAGGCTGATCTGGGCACCGGAGGCTCGAACCCCAGTCAGGGCGGCAGCAGCAGGAGATAGCACGCACAGGTGGTGCTGAGGCGGCAGAGGAGCGACCCGGCCCTAGAGCAGGGTGGAAGGTCAGCTATCTATCTATCTATCTATCTATCTATCTATCTATCTATCTATCTATCTATCTATCTATCTATCTATCTATCTATCTATCTATCTATCTATCTATCTATCTATCTATCTATCTATCTATCTATCTATCTATCTATCTATCTATCTATCTATCTATCTATCTACCTATCTATCTATCTATCTATCTATCTATCTATCTATCTATCTATCTATCTATCTATCTATCTATCTATCTATCTATCTATCAATCTATCTATCTATCTAGCTATCTATCTATCTATCTATCTATCTATCTGTCTGTCTGTCTATCCTTTGTTTTTTGCACGAAATATCTATCTATCTATCTATCTATCTATCTATCTATCTATCTATGTATCTATCTATCTATCAATCTATATATCTGGAGAGAGTGAGCTAGATAGAGATATATAGAGATAGATAGATAGATAGATAGATAGATAGATAGATAGATAGATAGATAGATAGATAGATAGATAGATAGATAGATAGAAAGATAGCTATTCAGTGAAAAAAAGGATAAAGTAACATTATTGTATAGTTAGGTGTGATAAATGATCTGTTTTGTTTAGATAAACTGGGAAATTCACAAAAAAACAAGTTAAAGTAATGTTAAAGTTAGGTGAATAGGTCTGTAACAGTGATATATATATATATATATATATATATATATAATTATATATATATATATATATTAATCCGAGAGATTCTTCAGTAAGAAGAAAACGTACAACGACACGCCAGGAGTTGCTGTACTACAAAGATTTATTCGGCAGCAAAACAAACAACGCGTTTCACCTCTCGGCTTGTTCACGTTTGTTGTGGACCCAAAACACTAGTCCTTTTACATTCTCAATGAATAATTGTAAACATAAACAGAGGACTTCCTGTGCACACCCTTAAGTGACATAAGTGCAGCGGACATATTGGAAAAGAGGTTTAAGCATATACCATGCAGTCCATTACCAAATATGTATAATCATGGAATCATGAAATAAGATTGTGGCAACAATATATCTGGAGTATTCACATGCTATATCTAATAGATAGCATTCGATAAACAAACATTATTTACATTGATTCAAATGAATATTACAGACAATGTATTTGAGAAAACCAAACATATTAAATTAAATTTGGTGCTACATATTACAACAGCTCTATTCGGTTCATAGAGCCAGGATTTGTGTACATTATATACGTTTTGACCTTATGCCCCAGTGGGCGTAAATATAGTGAACAAATGAGACTAAATAATCTTGAAGGTTATCAACATAAATTCCACAGGTAGACAGTTTCTTTCGGATGATTCAAGCCCAAGTGGGCATATAAACATCAGTGAAATATATATACATAGATTGGAAATCATCCACATATAATTCTGTCTCTGAATTCTCAGTTCTCATAGCCCCATATTGTCACAAAATTCATAATGTCTGTAGCACAGCCATAACGGTTGGTTGTAATCTTAGTCTGTATAGTTCATACCAAATTGATTAGTGTCTTCTGTGCCACTTGAAATTATTGTTCTAATGGACTTTCTTGTTCTTATTCTCCAATGTCCAAAAAATACAAAATCAAATTCTGTGAATTAAAACATAAATGTACATTTTTAAAAAGAAAGACGACTTTAAGTTTTGACAGCTAATTATTCTAACAATCATCGTACACATCCTCAATAGTCTAACTCTGAATACTCATTCCTTATTTGTTAAGATGGACTGACAATTCTTCATGGTTATTCAAGCCCTGAGGGAACGTACATTCGAAGTCAATGATGAATCTGGATTCTAATTTGCGGAGGCATGATGTTCTATCACCCCCACGTATCCCCATATCTACTTTGTCCAGTACCACCATTCTTAATAAATTTTCATTTTGAAAATGATATTCAAAGAAATGTCTGGCCACAGGATATTGTGTGTTATTGTTCTTGATAGCTCTAAGGTGTTGTAACACTCTCTCCTTAGCTTTTAAAGTGGTGCTCCCCACATACCACTTATCGCAAGGGCATATGAGTAAATATATACAGTACATGGTATTGCATGTTAGGGTCTTTTGTATCGTGAAAACTTTTCCTGTACTTGGTACAATTACCTCCTTGCAATTACTGCTATTGCGACATGCTTTGCATGACCTACAGCACCTGAAGCCAGATATATCCTTTCGCGAGCGGGCACTGGTTACAATACCGGAATCTGGTGCATATATATATATATATAAATATATATATATGGGAATAATCGGATACATGGGATTAAAGTAAGGGGGTTTTAGTGTTTAGGGGCGGGTATGAGCATAGGGCAGTAAAAGTGATTTTAAAGTTTAGGTGTGGCTGAAGTAATTAGGTGGTAAAGGTGTCTTTAAGGGTTAGGAGTGGTTAAGAGAATTGGGTGCTAAGGATATTTTTAGGATTTAGGGGTGGGTAAGGTTATAGGATAGTAAGTGTGGGTTTAGACGTTAGCAGTGGGTAAGGGAATTGGGTGGTAAGGCTATTTTAGGATTTAGGGGTGGGTAAGTGTATAAGGTGGTAAGGATGTTTTAGGATATTGGGGTGGGTAAGGGTATAGGGTGGTAAAGGTGATTTTATGGTGGTGTGGAGGGACTTCCCTCTCTGCTCACAACTTCCCACAAGGTTGTACATAGTAGGGTGTGAGGAAAGACTGGTCTATCCACTGACAGCTAATTCTCAGATGACCAGTGTGCATAGTTGGGTGTCGGGAGGACTGGCTTTTACGCTAACACCTCTCTCTTGGATGAAGGGAATCCATACTAGGATCTAGACTCTCTAGTGAGACCTCTTTCTCATATCTCAGATGTGTATAGTAGGGTATGTGGTGACACTGAGCTTCACTAATGAGACCTCTCTCTTGGATGACGTAGGTTGTGAGAGACACTAGCCTCTCCACTGACACCTCTCTCACGGTGTGCTTAGTAGGGTATATAGAGGAACTAACCCCTCCATTTACACCACTCCACAGAGAGATAAGCATACCTGGTAGTATTTCAGGAGGATCTTACCTCAAGATTGACACCCCTCGTCTGGATGACAGGTGTGAGCAGTAGGGTTGTGGAAGACCTGACCTCTCCACTGAGACCCCTCTCTCAGATAAAGTGTGTGTATAGTAAGGTGTGGGAGGTGACTGGTCTCTCCACAGAGATCTCTCTCTTGGACAACAGAAGTGCGAAGTATGCTTTGAGGAGGAACTGGTCCCTCCAATGAGACCTCTCTCTTCAATGACGAGTGTGCATTGTAGGGTGTAAAGAGAGTCTAGCCTCTCCACTGACACCTCTCTCTGGGCTGACGGGTGTGCTTATTAGGGCCCACAGAGGGACTAACCTCTCCACTAACACCCCTCCCCAGTGTGATAAGCATGCAACGAAGAATGTGGGCTGTGTCTAGCTTCACCACTGAGAGCTCTGGGAAGATGGTTATGTGTAGTAGAGTGTATGGAGGGACTGGCATCTTCACTGGCAGGTTTCCCTAGGGCATCAGGTATACATAGGCTACGCAGAGTGACTACAGGGTGATAACCAAACTTAGTAGTGTGTGGGTAGGAACTAGTGTCTCTGCTGAGACTTCTCTCTTGGATGATGGTAGTGCATAGTAGGGTGTGGCAAGAGTCTGGCCTCTCCACTGAGACCTCTGCTTTAAATGACGGGTATGCATATTAGGGTGTGGGATTGGGTCTGGGCTCTCTGCTGAAACCTTTCTCTCAGATGACAGGTGTGAGTAGTAAGGTTTATGGAGGGACTGGCCTCTCTGCTGAGACCTCTGTGTTTGAGAACAGAAGTGAATAGTATGGTTTGGGGGAGGGACTGGCCCCTCTGCTGAGACCTCTCACTTGGATGACAGATGTGCATAGTAAGGGGTGGAGAAAGACTAGCCTCTCCACTGAGACCCATCCCGAAGGTTACAGGTGTGTATAGTAGGTTGTTGAGATAGAGTGGTCTTTTACGTGAGACCTCTCTCTTGAATGATGGGTGTACATAGTAGGGTTTGGGGAAGGGCTGGTCTCTCCACCGAAATCTCTCTTTTGGATGACAGAGGTGCATAGAAGTGTTTGTGGAGGGACTAGCCTCTCCGCTAAGATCTTTTAATTCATTGACTGGCGTGCATAGTAGTGTTTGTGGAAGAAATAGCCTCTCTGCTGAGCCATCTCTCTTTGATGATGGGTGTGTATAGTACAATTTAGAAAGGTACTGGCCTCTATGCTGTTATCTCTCTCTTATATGACAGAAGTGCATATTATGGTGTGTGGAGGGGCTAGTCTCTCTGCTGACAGCTTTTCCCAGGGCATCAGGTGTATGAGGATAAACTAGCTTCTCCACTGAGACTTCTCTCTTAGATGACGGGTGTGCATAGTAGAGTTTAGAGAAGTACTAGCCTCTCCACTGCGACCTTTCTCTTGGATGATAGGTGTGTGTAGTACGGAGTGGCGAGAGACTAGCTTCTCCACAGAGACCTCACTTTGGGATGATGGATGGGCATAGTAGGCTGTGGGTGGAGACTGTACTGCCCACTGATTGCTATCTCCAGGGCATCAGGTGTATGTAGTAGGGTGTCGCTCAGGTCTCTTCCCAAGGTGATGACCGTGAATACTAAGCTCTGATAAACAACTACCTTCTCCAGTAAGACTTCTTTCTGCTGTGACAAGTGTGAATACCAGAGTGTATCCAGGAATCGCCTACTCCTTTCTGCTTTTTATGATTCCACGAGGTTCCAGCGAGATCGCAATTTTTCAAAAAAAAGATCAACATTAAATTCTTCATTGTTCTTATGCCTTATACACCTCCTTTCAATAACTAGGGTAACAATATGCATTTGTCGTAGTAGAGTGTTTTGGGAACTCACCTACTCTTTTTAACTTTTCACGATCCCGCAAGAGTTCTGCAAGTTCGCAAAATTTTGTCAAAAACAATATACATTTACTTTCATCACACTAGTTAAGCCTTGGAGACCTCCTATCTAAATCTAGCAGGGCAAAATGCCTTTCTCCTGCTCCTTATATAACTTTTTGCTTAATTTCCACAACACTTGCAATTTTTGCAGTAAACAGTAATTTCATTTCTGAACCTCCAACAGACATCCAATCAGAGTGCTCGCTCCCATGGAGTCTCTTGTTCCCGCTGGAGTGAGAAGGCTTACCGAAATAATGAACCTCTAACCAAGCACAGGAACCCATTTTTTTATTTGCACTCTCACAAGACTACTGCAGCCCGACCAGATGTGGAATTATTTTTTACCCTTAATTTCTCAAAAACAACAGAACAGATTCTAATCAAATCACAGAAGCGGACCAAGATCTGGCTTCCTGCCAAATTTGGTGTTATTCCATTCAGCACTTTTTGCTGTAGCTGTGCCTAAAGAAGTCTATGAAAAATGCATGGGGCTTTTATGTTTTAGGACGGCCCCTCTTTTCTTGGTCTCTGCTTGAGGGATCACCCTGAAACTTTCCATGCACAAACTAGGCAAAAAGTAGCACCCTTTGGAGAGCTTCGTGGAGTTTAATCAAACTGGGTCAAACTTATTACCAACAGAAAAAACGCTTTTCCCATGGAACAGCTAACCTAACTATAACTACCAGTAGGTAGTTGCAGTTAGGATTTTTTATGTATATATATATATATATATATATATATATATATATATATATATATATATATATAGCTACGATCTCAGCATTCTCTCACCAGAGCCCAGTAACGGATTCCATCGGCGCAGAAGAAGAGAGGAAGACCCAAGTGCAGGTGAGCAGTGTTTTATTTAGTTGTTTGGAAGGCCCACCTCGACATAACGTTTCGGCCTACCCAGAGGCCTTGGTCACATGACGCAAAAGTGGAGGAAGGCAGAATTTAAAGTGCAAGTGCCTAATTGGTTTGAATCATGATTGGTTATTACACAGTCACATGCTCCTACTCCAGATTACAATTCATGCAAGAAAGACTGTTAAGTAGTTTGAATCACAGGCTAATCCCTGTTGTACAATTCAGTATGTGCAAAATACAGCAAAATTAAAAATACAGTATGCGTCTTGAATTCAGACCTTCAATAATGTCACAAATTCAGATCAACATCATTTTTACGGAAATATGTAAAAAGTGTAAAATACAATAAAAACCATTTCCATATTTTGATATTATCTATATACAAATTGCAAAATGAATTTCGCTAATGTAAAACAGATAAAGAACTGTACAACATTTTTAGAATGAGTTTGCATAACACATCCCATAAAATATCCAATAAAATTGGAATAATAGTGCTGCATAATGCACATTGTGAAGTTAGGCGCACAATACTGTGACAAAGCCTTGGAGGAGATATATATATATATATATATATATATATATATATATATATATATATATATATATATATATATATATATATATATATATATATATATATATTCAGCTCCAACTTCAATCCCCGGTGAAATCGAAAAGAAAGGGCCGCACTCACGGGGGTACTACTTCACAAAATGATTTATCCGTGAATCGATTTTCAAGAAAAGCACAGGACGCGTTTCGGCTTGTCGCACCTTTTTCCAGCTGTGTACTAAAGTGCACATTGAATCAATCACTATTTAAACTTTCTTGCCAACAGTGTTTCCATCACACAATTCATTAGCGTAGAAAGTGGACTTCACCGAAATTAGTATTTACAAAATGGGCGCCATCTAAACACATGTTTTTTAAGCATAATTGCTAAACTTATGTTTGGTATTAGGAATTCATCGGATTTTCAAAAGAAATGTTATCGCATCATATTTGATCATTTAGTGCATTGCTTAAATCCATGACAAAGATTAAAGTAATTGGCCACCAAAATAATATATATAACTAAGGAGAATTTCCTACTTTTCTCAGATTCTCTCTCTCAAATCCTTCAAACAATTGATCCAACTTTATTATTGTCTCAAGGTTTACAGCCTTGTTCTTGTTATGGCAAGCATAATTGAGCCCTGAATGGGCTTACTATATTGCACTACTCGTTCCAATCACCAAACAAAACTTAATTCATCAAAAAAATTCTAATCAATTTCTATCTGAGGCGCAAAGTACTCTAATTTTCAATGTTTAAAAAAATTGTTTTCATAAAGCAGCAGACATTATGTTATGCATCTATAGCATTATTTTGACCAAAAATTAACATATACAGTTGCTTTAAACCTCCAGACTCATTCATTATCCTAGGTGAATTGAGAGCTCTTCCTCAGTATTTAGGCCATCAGGGATTGCTGTTTGCATGTCTATTATGAACCTCGATTCAAGCCTTCTAAGTTTTAATTCTCTATTACCACCATGATCACTGGCAGGGATATGATCTACACAGAAGAATTTTAAAAGGTTCCAATTCACTATTATGATGTTGAGCAAAATGCCTTGCAACAGGGTATGAGAAATCTTTATTTTCGATCATTCTGGCATGTTCTAAAATTCTCTTTTTCATTGGATGTATAGTGCTTCCTATATACCATTTAGCACATGGACATTGAAGGCTGTATACACAAAATGGGGTGTTGCATGTTAAAAACTTATTTATCAATTTGACATCCTTCATCCCGGGTATTTTGTACGAGAGAACCTTGGAACTGTTTTTACAAGCCTTACATTTGGAGCAAGGGAAAAATCCAGTGACTTTTCTCATCCTAGGAACAAATGGAATTGGTTCGTAGTGACTCTTAACTAGTATATCTCTCAAAGACTGACTCCGGCTAAATGTTATCTGTGGGTTGTCAGGTAATGCCCTTCCTATTGTCTGGTCACTTTTCAAAATATGCCAATTACTGCACAAAATTCTTCTTAGGGTCCCTGCCTCGTTAGAGAAGGTGGTAATATATCGGCATGTGTCATTTTCCCTTGTGATCGGCTTTACCTTTTCTTTTAGTAGGCAGTGTCTCAGTTTTTTCTCAACCCTACTTAAAGTTTTAAGCAGCAACTCATGACATTAGCCACGCACTTTAAATCTATCAATTGCTTCATATGCAGCAGCATAGAAGTAATCTACGTTAGTACACTTTCTATTTATACATGGAAGCTCACCATATGGTATGCGGTCCCTATGATTTTTCTGATGGCTACTTGAGGCTTCAAGTGTGGAGTTGCCGGCAGTCTCCTTCCTACATAATGATGTACAAATCTTACCCTCTGCGATAAATACTCTAAGGTCTAGGAAAGAGACCTCCTTTTTACTCCTGCCCACTGAAATGTAAATTCAGGGAATTGTTGTTTACCTCACTAATGTACTCTTCCGCATCTCTCTGTGGACCCTTCCATAAAATAAACAGGTCGTTGATATATCTGCGCCAAGATATGACCCATTTGACCCATTTGCTGTACTTGTCCGCCCAGGCCACCTGCTTCTCCCACCAGCCCACGAATAAATTTGCGTAGCTGGGGGAGAAGCAGGTGCCCATATATTTATATATCATGCGGGTGGCGATGCATCGAATTTGAATAAAAACATCTTTTCACCTTATGGCTGGGTCAGCTTTCGTTTATGCAGGATCGGTGGTGCCCTGAGACATTGGGGAGTGCCGGTTCGTTTTGAACGAGTGCAGTTTCATATATATATATATATATATATATATATATATATATATATATATATATATATATATATATATATATAATATATATATATATGCTCGCTCCAGTGTTGCACCAAAATCCTAGCACTATTGAGCGGGTGCCCTCAAGCGGGTGATGCCCCCGCATCCATGACTGCTCCCAATATCGTAGTTTGCACCACAAAAGATCAGCACTCACGATGGCGAGCTTAAAGATTTTATTAACAAGCTCACGGTGTCCAGACGCGTTTCGGCATTCGCCTTTGTCGATGGTCATCAAATTTGGCAGAAAGCTTGCTCTTGGTTTTGAAAGAGCCCTTTTTTGTCGAGCCTAGGAAGCGCATGTGTCTGGAACAGGGGCTTCAAGCACCTTCCATCTTTTTGGTTAGCTCCTGTTCGTACCCTTCCTAAATGCCTGCTTATTATTTGATGAGTATGCTCAATTAGTACCGCCCTTTGGTCTTTCTGACCCTCCAGGGAGACGGCTCATGTTACATGTGAGCTTACTCTTTTTTTTATTTTCAGTTCCTTTGGGTGCGCTCTTTTATATATTGTTTGCTCCAGCTAGTGTATAAGCCCTCATGTCTCCGATGGCATTTGCATCTCTTTGCCACACCAGTCCCTTTTCTATGTGGGTGCTGTGTTCAAGAACACATCGTGTATAAATACATTTTCTTTGGTGCTAGGAGCACGCTGCGCTTCATGTTTCATGAGTGATTGGGATTCCGGCCCATGACAAGAATGCTGTACTGGAAACTACTCAACCAATGGCCCTGAAGTTATTTACGATGAGAGTGGTTGGCCCACACTGTGTTGCATCGTCCTTGACTGCGTGCCTGTAGCTGAGGTGCTGCAGGGTTTGTGTTTCCTGAGGCACTGGGCTACAAAGGGCCATGCTCCTGTGTCATTTATTTTTAGTCAGCAAAAGCTTCCTCAAAAACCATGTTTGCTTCTTGCAAGAGATGGAAGGGGCCATGGTATATGGTGAGTGAGACCAATGATGCTGTCTCCCTCCTAATCTGCCCACCTCAGAGATGGCTACACTTGGAGAGATCCACTCGCATTCCACTTGTGGGAGAGATGCTGGCAATGCATGTGTTTTTAAAGTACACTGGACGTTTGTTAATGTGCACAGTATAACAAAGTTGCCTGCGTCTGTCCTAACTATTTCGGCAGTGAAGGTTTATTTCACAAGTGATTAGGATTCCATCCCATGGCAAGAGCGCTGTTCCAGAAACGACTCCCCCGATGGCCCTGAAGGCATTTATGATGAGGGTGGTTGGCTTAGCCACTAAGTTCTCTACTTGCTGGCGGGAGCTTTAAAAATGCTCCTGCTAGCTGGGAGTGGACATTTCATCAGTTTTCCTGCCCACACTGAAGTGGTTGGATTTATATATGGTAATGAAATGCTGGTTTATGTTAAAAAAATATAGAAATTCCCTCGAAAAAAAGAAAGGTTACAGGGACGTTATAGTTAGGAAATACCATTAAAAAGAATTTGGAAATTCACAAAAAAAACAAAGGTTACAGGGACATTATAGTTAGGAAATAGAATTAAGAAAACCTTAGAAATTCACTAAAAAAACAACGGTTACAGGGAGGTTATAGATAGGTTCAGATTTTACACAAACAAAACCATAAATATTCAGCATAGTTAGAGTGACCCGAAGTCACTATAACTTGTGCCCTAAGGAAACTATACCTCACTCCCTCACCAAACACTGCTAATTACCCCACATATACATCACTAATGACATCTATATGACATTTTTGATAATATCACTACAATATTTGCAGTAAAATTATTGATGAGAAAACTGTACACACCGAAAATTAAAAATGCATTGTACTACACCATATTATGCAAGTATAGTGTACTACAGCATAGTTTACATTTTTAACATTTTAGATTTTTACAAAAAGTATATGGGGTACCGTGGCAATACCTACAAATTACTGTGCTACTTATTATTATTATCTTTTTTTTTTAAATGCTCCGTTCTTCATAAACTGCTGGAAAAATGCAATGAAAATTATAAGTACATTTCTCTAACAATTATCACTTTCATAAAGTGTCAATAGAAAGGGAACAACAATAAAACATAATACTTACCTACATCTAATGCCCTAATCCATAACACAGCAAAAGTGTGTGGAATACTACATGGCTACCTTTTACATTTTGTAAAGAAAGCTATTAGCCAATCAGATACTGCCTTCTTCTATGCATCTACGGCAAAATACTGCAAAGCTCCCATGGTATACCACAGCACAATAAATTAATAAAATGTTTTAACACTTAGAACTTTAACTCTACTTACACAATTTACACCTATTATTAAAATTTAAATATAGCCTTACTCCTCATAACCAATACTCCTGGTAAATTACACTTACCTCTGTTCACCCACTTTCAAACAACATCTGTTTGAATTACCAGACTCAACTCTATGCCACTCCAATCTACGCCACTCCAATCTATGCCACTCCAATCTACGCTATTACACTCTACATCACTATGCTATACATACCTCCATTATATGCTAATCCACTGTATACCACTCTACTCTATGCTAATCCACTGTACGCCACTCCACTCTATGACACTGTATTCTAAACCACTGCACTTTACGCTATTACACTTCAATGTACTCCACTGCACTGTATGGTATTCCACTCTATGCTATTCCACTCTACACCACTCCAGTGTACGCCACTCTACTCTACACTATTCCACTGTATGTCACTCCACTGTTTGCTAGTCCTCTGTATGCCACTCCAATATATTCTATTTCACTAAAACATTTCCCATTGTACCCCACTCCAGTTTAGGCCCCTACACTGTATACTACTCCACTCTATGTTTCTACACTGTATGCCACTCCACTCTATGACACAACACTCTATGCCTTGAATCTCTTTGCCACAATACTCTACAATGTGACACTCTGACACAAAACTGTACAACACTGCACTGTACTGACCTCCAGACTATACCACTTGAGTATACTCATCTCTATGACCCTCTACTCCACTCCATGACATTCTATTCTCCTCCACCATAACAAACTCCACTACACTCTTTTCTACTCCACTGCACAATACTGTACTCCAGCCTATGTCCCTTTAAAACACTATACTCCACTCTATGCCACTCTGCTCCTCTCTATTGCACTCTAGGACACTCTACACAACTCCCTTAATGACACTTCACTACAATTTACTCCACTCTGCTCTATAACACAGTACTCCACTCTACGCCACTCCACTCAATGGCACTGTATGCCATTCGACTCTATAAACTATATGCGACTCCACAGTACTACACTCTACCACGCTCTACTGTTCTCTTAATCACCCCACTCTAGTTTCAAGTTTATTCTATTGACATAGTAACTCAAAACCATTGCAGCAAGACACATCATTAAAATTTTGTAAAAATATAAAATAGAGAGTAATTAAAAATAAGGTGTTGTACGTTTTCATTCCAACTTGTAATTTTAAATGTTAAATAAATATTTGTTTGCGTCTTTTAGGAGCATGGCTGTTTTGTCTAGTGACATTTTTCTATGTGGTCACTGAGTTGGGGGTAGTGCGACATGAGGCCCAATGCTGTCCTCGAGGGAGCTTTCAGTTTGTTCCAAAGTTCCAGTTAGGTGAAAACTCCTTCAGTGTTCTGGCATTTGTTTTCCACCAGTCTCAGGAACTTCACCAAGCGACAGTTGAGCTGTGGTTCTCCAGGTGCAAAGCATGTCAACACTGCTTGCCTCCGGGTGCGAATCCCTCGTTGGTTTAAGTGAGGTTTTAATACTTATTTTTGTTCCTTCAAAAGATCTTTACATGTGCATAGGAGGTGCAGCAGGTCCTCTGGGGCTGATCCACATAAGCAGCAGGTGGAACCCTCTTTATCCTTGAGCCAATGAGGAAGGTACTATATGCAGGGTAGGAGGCCTAGTTGATACTTCAAGAATTTGATATTGATGGCTTTGGCATACCCCAAAGATAAAGTATTTTTGAGGAGCAAGGGCTGTGAAGGTGCTCAGGTTCATCCAGCCATGGGCCCTTTTTGATATGAAAGCCTTGTCCTCAATCCATGAAAGATCTTTGACGGTGTTCCAAGTTTTTTGAATGTAGAATTGTTGGAAGGTGTTTCCCAAAGCTCAGTTAGCCCATGTTGATCAGGCTATTTTAAAGGTAATTTGAAGCAGGTGATCAGCGTGCCTTTGTAATTCTTCCACAGGTAATATTTTAGAGTTCCTGGTGCGGCTATCGGACTTTTGTCCCAGGTGATATACACTCCTTGTCTTGCCAGGAACTGTTTCTGTAGGCCGAACTCCAACCTGATCTGTGCAGGCGAGGTGTATTTTGGTAGGACAAGGATGATTCTATCCGCTGTTATAACTGTGTTGTTCAATGCTTTTGAATCCATACCCCTCTGTGCTTCACTGCCATAGGCAATTGTTGGTAAAAGTTTGGCGTTTACAACTTAAGCCACGGGGAATATCGATGAACCGCTCTGTTTGGAGTTGATTCCTTAGAGAGACTGCCAGGGCGAGGCCCTTCCTTCTGATTGAATTATTGTGGGCAGTGAAGTGGCCGCCCTTATCGATAATCACACTTAGATATTTATATTCTGATGCTGCCCCAGTATCAAGCCGGGGATTTCTATAGGTTTCTCCTGATCGTCATGGTCCTTGTTTTCTCCAGGTTGATGGTTAGGCTATTAGCTTCGGAGTATTTCTCCATGGTGGTAAGAAGATTTTGTAAGCCCACCTGTGTGTGGCTGATCAGGACTATGTCATCCGCATAAATGAAGGCATGGTAGCACTAAACCTCCTAGTCTTGATGCATATGATTTGCAGGCATTCAGGGCCGGAACAAGGTCTTCTAGGGCCAGGTTAAACAGGGTTGGGCCAATACACAACCCTGTGTAAGTCCCTCCTCAGTTATTATGCGCTTTGACAGGAAGGATCCATCACCCAGCTGTATCTGGACACATGTGCAGACTGATTATCAAGTTCGGCAAAACCTGTGGTATGCCCCAGCTTATTGAGATTTACATGATCAAAATTGGCCCCGTAGTCAATAAAGCATAGATGTAATGGCATTTTTGTTGATTCTGCCTTATCAATTAGCATTGCCATGACCAAGATGTTTGTTGTTGTTCCGACAGACTTTGCAAAGCTGGTCTGGTTTAGGGGAATGATTGATTTCTCGTTGGCGAAGGACTGGAGCTCTTCTAATAGCGTTCCCGCAAACATTTTTGCCTTGTCCAGGAAAGCCATCAAGCATTAATTTTTTCTCAGGGACTTGTCTCCTCACTTAAAAATTGGAGAGATTATCTAGCTCCTCCAGGAGTGTGGGAGCATGCCCAGTTGCCTTATTTCAGTGAAGAGAGATTTGAGGGCCTTGGCCCAGTGGTCTGCATCTTGTTTATTCAGAAGCAGTGGAATTCCTTTGGGGGCCGGGCCCCCTCTCTCCTTCCCTTTCCTATTTGCCATTTAATTGCCATGGTTTTGCAACTTGAGAATGCAAATGTTGGTGAGTTTTCCCCTGCTGCTTCGGATTCTTAGAGGCTCACATCTTCCCGATGGATCTCTGGGGGGGCACCTCCAGAGTGTGTTATGGTTTTTAATCATGTGGCCAGGGGTTTATTATCTTGGTGGAAGTGGTTTCCCAGATGGCTTGACCAGTCTTCTTCTGAGATGTTGGATGAAATTCCCTCAAGTGTGTGAAATGAATAAAGTGGCTTATTGGTCTCCAAAATCTTACACTGTTGTTCTGTTTGGTATTGGCTTTCAGTTTTGCCCATTTCTTTTCCTATATAGACATGTTGACCGCCCATTTTTATCTCCTTAACTGAACCTTTTGCTGTCGTAGCATTGCTGAGTGCACTTTATCAGTTGGATTATATTGACGGTGTCTCAACGTGCGGTAAATTACATTTTTTGTGAACTTGATTTCAATTTTTTGCACTTTTGACATGTGCTTCATACTACTGTGGCTATGTTGTGCACTTGATCCGGCCCGTAAATCAAAGAGGAGTGTTGCGGTTTGCAAGAAACTTCCGCCTGGTGTATGTATTAATTTGATATTACTGTAATTAATAGTGAGATTTGTTCCTTGGATGGTCCGAGACCGTTTGAACATAGGCATGTTCATTCAGAGTATGATTTCTTGAGAGTAGTGATCGCTATCAGCTTTGTCGCCCAGCTGAAATGAGGTGATTTAGATAAATAGAGATAGAGAGGCAAAGGTGTAATCTAATATGGAGTTTACAGTTAAAGAGTAGTGGGTGATTGCAGGAGGGTTATCGCCAGCAGATCTACAGTTGATTGCTCTAAGCTTGAGGTGTTCGACGTCCTCTAGTAGGCGCTGCCCAGTTTTAGTTGGGCAGCCCAATGTTTTTTTTCCCTGTGGTGGGATATTACAGATCGAATTTTGAGTGGACACTTCATCGGCAGTTGAGGAGTCTGTTAGATGAAGATTTAAATCGATGGTAAGAATGATGTCTATTGTGGCCCCTTCGCTTATGCATGCCTCCAAGAAATCAATCAGATGCCTTGCTGCCTTGCCTTTTCCTTTTTAGGTGTATGTAAGCATTAATTACAATGTCTGTGCTCTTTTTTCTGGATGTTGCAGACAGGGTGGATATTTTTGTTGCTATAGTTGCTAGTGAAGCTGGGCCGGTTGAGGATGTGCTTATGTTGGAGACTTAGGTTGCAAGGCTTCCTTGAAGGTGACCATATTTTGCCCCCTGAAAGCTGGCGTTAAAAAGCGCAGGTATCCTTGAAAGTGCAGAGGGTATATCAGCTAGGTTTCCGGCACCCCACTCTATAACACTGTACTCCACTCTATACCACCCCACTCTACTCTATTTTACTCAACTCTACAACAGTTTCCCTTATTCTACAACCCACCGTACTAGTCTACTGTGCGACAGTCCATTCCACTCTATGAAACTTCACACTAGTGTAGGCTATGCCACTCCACTCTACTCCAGTCCACGGCACTGTACTGTATGACATGACTTTAGTCCACTGTACACTATGCCACTCCGCTCAACTCCACTGTACAAGATTTCACCCCACTCTACACTACTATATGACACTCCACTCTATGCTGTTTCACTCTACAACACTTTTCTCTATATAAGTATGCTCTACATCACTCAACAGCCCTGTATACCACTATACAACACAGTACTCCACGCTATGTCCATACAATGCACTGTACAACACTCTACACTATTCCACTGTACAACACTCAACTCAATGCTACTCCACTCTACGCTATTCTATTATTTGACAGTCCACTCAACATCATCCCACAGTAACCCAGTACAGTCAATGTTATTCCAATCTATTCCATTGAACTGCATGCTTATCAGCTGTGTGGTACTCCACTCTATGGCACTCTACTTTACACTAATAGAGTCTGTGCTATTGTGCTCTACACCACTCCGTTCTATGCCACTCTACTGTATGCCACTCCACTGTATGACCCTCCATTCTACATCACTCCACACTATATTATTATACTCTACATAACACCATTCTACAGTGCTCCAGTATATACCACTCCACTGTACCATGGACCACTCTACGCAACTCATCTGTACACCACTCTATTAAATGCTATTCTACTATACACCACTTCACTGTACAGCACTCCACTGTACGTCACTCCAGTCTATTCCACTTCACTCTATACCACTCCTCTGTATACCACTCCATTCCACACTATTCCACTCTATGCCACGCCACCATACATCATTCCACTGTACGCTACTCGACTGTATGCAACTCCAATCTATGCCACTGTACACTACTATATTCCACTGTGTGTAATTCCACTGAGTGCTACTCTACTCTATGCCACTCCACTGTATGCCACTACTCCATTCTAATCAACTCCAATCTACCCTATTCCACTCTACATCAATCCACTTTACGCTTTTCCACTGTACGCAACTCCTCTCTACGCCAAGACACTGTATGCTGTTCCACTCTACCCAAACCTAATGTATGCCACTCCAGTCTACAACACTTCAACATATGCCACTGCACTGTATGGTATTCCACTCTATGATATTCCACTCTAAGCCACTCCAGTGTATGTCACTCAACTCTGCTTTATTGCACTGTATGCCACTCCACTTTATGCTAGTCCGCTCTATGCCACTCCAATGTATGCTGTTCCACTTGAACCTACCCCACTGTCCACCACTCCAGTTTAGGCAATTCCACTGTACAGCACTCCACTGTGCACTACTTCACTCTATGCTACTACATTGTACGCCACTCCACTTTAAGCCACAGCATTCTATGCCACCACACTACTCTACAATATGACACTCTATGACACTGCACTGTACGCTCCTCCACTCTATGCCACTTGAGTATACTGCTCTCTATGACCCTCTACTCCACTCTATGGCATTATACGCCCCTTCCATTCTACCAACCTCTACTGCACTCTATGCTACTCCACTGTACATTACTGTACTCCAGTCTATGTCACTGTACACTACTCTACTCCACTCTACACCACTCTTCTCTCTACTCCACTCTAGGACACTCTACACAACACCCTCTATGACATGCCCCCACTATTTACTCCACTCTTCTCTATAACCACTACTCCACTCTACTCCACTCTACCCCACTCCACTCCACTCAATGGCAATGTATGCCATTAAATTCTACAAAACATTGTATTCAACACCACTGTACCACACTCTACTGTACTCTAACTCACTCCTCTCTACAACACTGTACTCCACTCTATGCCAGTCCACTCTGCTCCACTCTACTACAGTTTCCCATATTCTATGACACACCATACTACTCCACTGTATGACAATCCATTCCATTCTATGAAATTTCACTCCAGTGTATGCCAGGCCTCTCCACTCTACTCCACTCCATGGCACTTTACTATATGACTACATTTTATCCCACTCTATGCCACTATATGACACTCCACTCTACACTGTTCTACTTTACTACACTCTTCTCTATACAAGTCCGCTCTACAACACTCAACTACACAGTATACCAATATACAGCACTGTACTCCACTCTTTGCCCATACAATGCACTCTACAACACTCTACACCAATCTACAAGACTTTCCAACAGTCCACGACTCTACTGTACTAGGGGCCACTCCAGTTTATGACTCTACACCATTCAACTCTACTCCACTCATGCCACTCTACATTATGACATGCAAATCCTCAAAATTATATTTCACTCCACACAATGTTGTGCCACTCCTCTTGACCCCACTCCAGTCTAATCCACTGCATGACACATTACCTCACTCCACGCCACTCAACGACAATCCACTGTACACCGCTCCACTGTATGACACCCTACTGTACTCAATTCATCTTCACTCTACAAAACTCTTCTACAGTGTATGTCCTGTATGACCCTCTTCTCCACTCTATACCCATCTACTATACATCACTGTACTACACTGTAACACTATAGAACATACCATTCCACTCCTCCCTACGACACGCCACTCCACTGTATGACACAGCATTCCACAGTACGACACTCTCCTCCACTGTACAACACTGTAACACAGTCCATCGGTTTAACAAACAATTCTATGGCACTCCACTATACAACACTACAATGTACAAGACTCTCTACTATGGGACAGTTCAAACGACAATACTGAGATATACTACCCTGTACTTCACTAAACTCCACTCTATGGGCCTGATTTACAAAGGTAAACTTTGACCAGAAGTCTAAGTTTATGACTTCTGTATTCACAAAGGTGAATTTAGATCAAAAGTCTGAGTTTACTTCTTTTGGTATTCACAAACGTGAGTTACAAGTAGTATCTTTACATCCGCACTCGGCCCGGAAGCTTGGCCCGGGTGTGAAAATTCCACTCCGGAGTCGGAGTGTACTTTCTGCACTCAGAGAGTACACTCTGGGTGCGAAGCGGAATCTCCACACTCTGGGAGGAACATCCGGCCCGAGTGTGGATGTATACATAGTACTCGTAACTACCTTTTTAAATACCAAAAGCCGTAAACTTAGGCTTTTGGTCTAAGATTACCTTTGTGAATACCGAAAGTTGTAAACTTAAGCCTTTGGCTAAGTTTACCTTTATTAATACAGAAAGTCATAAACTTAAACTGTTGGTCTAAGTTTACCTTTGTGAATCGGGCCCTGTGTTACTACATTGTACAAAACTCTATTCCTCTCTATACCATTGTATAACACTCTACTTGATGACACTCTAGGACACTTGACTCTATGACACTGCACTGTCCAATAGTCAATTGGACTGTACAACATTTCCCTCCACTATTTAAAACACCACTGCACTGTATGATACTCCAATCCACTATAGGACACACCACGCCACTACACGGTTTATCATTTTACTCTACTGTATACTATGTCACATGTCTCTTCTCCACTACACTGTATTCCACTATACAACACTAGACCTTACAACACTACACTCTATAACACTCTCCTTCACTATACTCAGCGACACTCCACTTAACACCACTCAACTACATTACACATGACACTACGATTTGAAACATACTATCATTAAAAAATAAAAAACATTTACATTTAATGAAAAAACAAAAGGGTAAAGCTAAGTTATAGTTAAAAAATGTTATTCTTTCTGTACAAACCCAACTTAAACTATAGAAACTTCAGAAATTCTAAAGTTATCGTTCCAACTTAAATTTATAATTTACTCACCACAAATTCTAACTTAAATTTATAATGACGCACAACTTTCGATTTACTATAAGTCACACAGCTCCGGAAACATTCTTATGACCTCACTCACCACACTACATTAACTATAATTCACCCTTTCTCCATATCCTGGTGATATTATATGACTTACAACTTGGGAAATCATAGCATTCATCTCAACACTTGAAACATCTAACGACATGCTTTCTAAGATCAAAGTGTATGGTAGAGTGGCGACTTGTAGTTAATGTAGTGTAGCAAATGAGATGACAAGATTGTATGGAGGTGTGCGACATAAAGTAAATAAGTATGTTTATATAATGTTTGTCTATAAAATATCGCTCTATATACTTTATAAACAACTACAATTGAAGGTAATACTGTAGTACATTTAGTAACATTTTAAATCAGACTGATCAATCAGAATACTATTATAAACCTGTGGCGCTTTTGTCAATTTTCACAGGCTTGGAACTATATAAATATGTAATACAAACCAAAAGAAATGAATGCTTTGGGAAACTTGTTTATCTTAGGAGCGCATTGCAGGGATATGAAACACATTCATGTAAATATTCAGCCTTCTGCATGGGTAAATCAATGATTCTAATGTTGTCGTCTTCAGCAACATGTCTCCCACTGCAGACTCTGTCTGTCAGCCAGGTGAATATTCTATTTTCTAAACAACCCTGCAATCTTCACAGGACGAAGACGTAGTGATATTTGGGTCAATGCTCTAATAACACGTGTTGAGTTATTAAACTCCTGTGGAGATATCTACTGACTAGAAGCTACTCAAAATGAAGCAATTTGTTAGTGCACAGCTGTGTGATTTTCAATAATGCACACACTTCTGACAACTGGTTGGTGGAGGTGAGGCACGTCCAGGAGTAAGATGAACCTGCTCTGCTTAGATAGACTCTGGCAGACCGTATATGGGCTTTCCAGGGTAACAACATCTGGAGAGGTTTCATGGAGAAAACACCCGAAAGTGATATGAGGATTTTACCCAATGGGGATACCAAGGAAATTGCTCCAATTCAAATTATTTAGTTTATACACATTTTTTTTTTTTTTTTTTTTTTTTGGTGAGGGGGGAAAGCAAAATAAAATGAGAATTTATGGTACAGTGCTTTTTATAGTTCTTGTGTTTTCAGGAAATTGTATATATGCTATGGGAAAAGCTTCTTTTCACTCTTTGCAGACAAAAGTAAGGTGTTTTTTTAACAATAAGTATGGCGAGCCTTAGTGTATACTCAATAAACATAGGTGGGCTGAATGATTGGAAGAAGAGAGCAAGACTGGCTCAGTTTGTCCAAACTGAACCTATCGATATCCTGTGCCTTCAGGAAACCCACCTACCATGGGCTAAGAAGCAGCTTTTCAGGGTTGGTGGGTTCAATATTCTGGCATGCTCCTCCCAAACCTCAACAGTAAGGGGGGTAGTGATTTTGGGGAAAACTATGCTGGGGGGGCGAAACGGGCCAAGTCTAATGCACTGGGTAGATGGGCCCTGGCGGAATTGGAGTGCGGCCTTACCATCTGTGGCATCTATGGCTCAAATCAGGATGACCCAGCGGTTTTTGAAGTATTAGAAGAGGAATTGTCAACATGGCCGGTTCCCATTCTGGTATGTGGGGACTTTAATATTTCTATAGATCTTTCTGCGGGAAGCTCGTATGCTGGTAGAAAACCAAGGGTATCTATGGCTCTCCGGTCTATGATGCTGTCGCATGGTCTAACGGATGTCTGGGGGGCAAAGGAGCCTAGAGACCCAGGCTACACATACTTCTCTTGCCCCCACCAGAGGTATTGTAAGCTGGACTATTTCCTTATATCATCCACAGAAATTAGTAAGATCAGCATTAGGAAACTTCCCAAGGTCCTCTCGGATCATAGCTCATTGGCAATCACATATAATGGTATTGGATTAGTTAGGAACTGCAGGGCTCGGACATTCAATCGGAAACTCTTGACTGATGCACAGTTTGTGGAACATATGCAAAAATGGGCCCGGGAATTCTTTGATGCCAATCGTTATAGTGCATAAAGGAACTGTGTGTGAGACTCATTTAAAGCAGCATTGAGGGGGGGGGGGGTCATTAGCTACACTGCTCAGGCCAGGAAAAAAGTACAAGCCAATAGGATCAAGCTTTTGGCAGATCTAGATAAGGCAGAAGAACAGCACTGCCAAGATCTAATACAAGGAAGGGAAGGTAGAGAGAGCCAAACCAGTATCTGCCTAATTAAAGCGGAATTACAAAAACAACTGGCAGAGAAAGCGGCAGCGGAATACTGGACATATAAGAGGAGATTGTATGAGACTGGGGAGCAGGCTGGGAAGGAACTAGCGCTAAGGGTCAGGCAAGGCTACACTAAAAACATAATAACAAGCATCCATGAGAATGGACGTGATGTTGTGGAACCCCAGGGCATCCTCTCAGTTTTCGCAAACTTCTATCAAACCCTGTATAAGGAAGAAATGGGTGGGGTGCGTCCATATGGCAGGTATCCGGATAATGGGCCCAGATTGGGATTAGCTGACATGGAAAAATTGGAGCTGGATATAACGCTGGATGAGATCCGTGAGACACTATCTGACAAGGCTGCTGGGCCAGATAGCATTCCCCTCGAGGTGTATAAGTGTCTTTCGGCAGAGCTGGCTCCAATATTGTTGGACCTATTCAATGGCATCATCTGTACGGGCAAGATCCTGGAAACATGGAAAGACACCAACATCATAGTCTTTCATAAAAAGGGAAAGCCTATGGAAAACCCTGGGTCCTACAGGCCCCTATCCTTGATCAATTCGGACAATAAGTTGTACGCAAAGATCCTGGCCGTGCGGTTGGGGAGGGTCATTGGTGGGCTCGTCTCCCCCTGGCAGCATGGGTTCATCCCCGGTCGAGGAACGGCGGACCGCGTTAGAAGAGCAATCTCGCTGTTTGAGGCCTATGCTGCTGGGGGGAGGGGGGTCGCCATGATCCTCCTCGACGCAGAAAAGGCGTTCGATCGCGTCAGGTGGCTATACCTGTGGGACGTCCTGAGAGAGAGAGGTTTTGGCCCAAAAATCCGCATGGCCATAGAGGCCATGTATTGTGATCCAATGGCCCGAATACAGATGATGGGCCAGAGCTCAGATAGGATTAGGATAAGCAGGGGCACCCACCAGGGTTGCCCCTGCTCACCTATCCTGTTTGCATTGTACATCGACCCGCTGGTCAGGCAAATTCTGGGGAATGAGGGAATCCAGCCAGCATTAACTAATGGATTTGAAAGCAAAATATTGGCGTACGCCGATGATCTGGCAGTGATTACATCAGAGCCAGCTGAGGCCATGCGGATACTGGTGGAAGTCACTAGGGAGTTTGGTATGCATTCGGGGTACCGCCTGAATGAGTCAAAAACCCAGGTAATCTGCTCAAAGGAGGTTGTTAAAGTCGATCAAAGAAATGTCGATTCTGCGACTTATCTTGGGGTAGTAATTAACGCAGAAACAGGCTCTATTATTCAGGATAATTTCACCCTACTCCTTAAAAAAATCGAGTCAGATTTGAAGCGGATGGACTCATTGCATCTATCTCTCATAGGGAGGACCAACGTGCTAAAGATGACTATGTTGCCCAAACTCCTTTACTTGTTTAGATGTATACCCTATTTAATCGAGGAAGGAATGTTAAAAAAGATCTAGTCTATCTTCAATAGTTTTCTCTGGCAGTATGGTAAAACCAGGCGGGCAGGAAGATATATGAATCTCCCACAGGAACGTGGAGGTCTGGCAGTCCCAAACATAAGATTCTACCACTGGGCCTGTTTGTTGACGCAGATGTCTATATTATTTGAACCAGTACCCAGTGGGAGATACTCATATGACCCACCCTCTGATCTATATGTTCCACCATCAATGTACGAACTATTAATGGGAAAGGAGGCCGTGGGGGCACTGCTGAGAAAAACTAGCTGTAGATTTTATTTAAAATCCCGGTATAAGGGGGCGCTTAGCGCTTGGGATCTGTGGAAAAATCTGCAGAAATTGCTTCATATCCCTAAGATCAATATGCATACCCCGCTGTGAAACTCAGGGTATTTACCAAACTTGAGTATGGATGGGGCCTGGAAAGGCTGGGAACAGCTGGGCATCCGGACGGTGGGCGATGTGATGCCGAATAGTAGCATTATGAGTGTTAACTGGCTACAGGAGAAGTATGGTCTGTCCAGCAGCCAATTCTTTAAGTATCTCCAGGTTTCACAAACACTCAAAACTGTTATGAGTGGAAGAGGTGTGGCGCCGCGGCCAGGGCGACTGACGCTGGAATCTGGGGATCACGGTTCGATCCCCGGCTCCGGCGGCAGGTTAGCCCAGCACCATGTGACTCTGGGCAATAGCTTGCTTAATCTTCCCGACGGCCCCCAGCGCCTAGAGACCCTAACGGGTGATTGTGCGCTTTACAAATGTGGATTATTATCTCGGCTATCGTCCCCGGTCCTTATTGCCCTGTGCTGGGATATTTGTTAAGAGGAGGCGATAGGATTAGTAGTATATATCAAGTTCTGATAGAAAGATCGCCCGACGATCTTGAGAAGCACGAGGTTGCCTGGGCAGTCAGACTTCAAGATCCGGATACCGATCTTGATAAAGCTTTGGGTTTGGATAAGCAGGTATTACGGTCCTCAAACCTGAAGGTTCAGCATTTCAAAACACTCTTCAATTTGTACTACACACCATCCAAGTTACACGATTGGGGTATGAGGATCGATAGTAACTGCCCTAGGTGCCAGAAAGGCCCTGGAGATCTTTTCCATATGTTTTTTTATTGCGAGAAGCTTAGCCTGATAAAAACTGAGATCCAGAAAGTTTTTGGGGGGGCTGCTAGGCTTAACACCTTGAATGCTATGGGGATTTTTCTCCTGTGCTGGAACTCCATGAACCCCGTTATTCATGACGAGCTGGGCTCGTCATCAGCGTAGCAGGAGGCTACTGCATGACGAGCCCAGCTCGTCATGAGCGTGGAAGGGGTTAAAGATCAGCCTATCCCCGACGATGATGATCCTCGGGAAGGATAGTAAAACGGCTCTTATGAATAAAGAAACGGAGGCCTTTATTTTTCTGGCCGTCGCTGTATTACGTATTTTACTTTCAGCTGCTTGGAAGAATCCAAATGCCCCAACCTTTCAAATGTGGCTGACCAGGCTTCTTGGTATTCATAATATCGAATCCACTCTATATCTCCACAAGGGTAAGAAAAAGCGCAATTTTGGCAATAAGATATGGGCCCCCCTAAAAAATTGGAGGGAGGGGCAGTTATAATTAACCGGGGTTGGAGCCCCTTATTGGTATATTTATATGTATGTGTAAACACCTATTTATATGTATATTTAATGTATGGATTTATATATGTTGCGTCTCTGTTTATCGAAGCATATTATCAGATAATGTATTTCTGCTAGGATTTTTGTTGTAAAAAAAATTCTATGCTGTATCTGTTTTGTATCAATGAATTCTCAATAAAAAAAAAAATAGTTTATACACATTCAGTGTGAAATTTTTAATGAGCCAGCAGCACAACACCTTAGCTTGATGGGTAACAGCGGAAAGACACATTGAAAGTGTTGTTCGAAGCTTTTACGTTCCATCACTGAATTAGAGAAAGGTCTACAGCTATAGAGAGCATGACAAGGTTTTTTGTTAGATATTATGAGAGGGAAAATCAATATTGGCTGTATTGATGCTTTTGTTCTGTATACATTTTTTTAAAAAGGTTTACTCCTCAAGAAAGCTCGTTTTTTTGCAACTACTGCCGACAAAATGCCCACTGTAGACCCTGCCAGTCTATGCAAGTTTAAGTTGATAAACTAGTTTTTGAGTTGTTTATTTAGTTTTTTGTGGATCTTAAGCGTGCTGACAAAACAGACTTTGTTCTGCCGTGCATTATTTTATTAAAGCATTGTTATGTTTTGGAGAAAAAGACGAACGGCACTAAAGGAATGTAATGTTTGCATACGATAAGAACAATTGCAGGAAGGCTCACTGCTGTCAGCGGATGCACATGAGTACTAGAGTTCTAGATTAGTTCTAACATATTTTACAGTTACAACGTTTAAGAACAGAGGACAGAGCCTCATAATTTAGAAGAATCAGGCCGAGTTTAAAATAGCATTTAATGAAGCTATATATGTCTCCTGTTTATTTGCATTTATCATATGGAAATTTCAGTCTTCTTCATTGTGAAGGAAGAACTTTTTGACTGCCCAAGTGATTAAGTGTTTCATATTTCATGCCACTTTTTTTTTAATCTGTTGACCACATCAACATGCAGGATATAGTTTAAAACCATTTATTCCAAATTAGTTTATGGGTTGGAACCAATGTTTATTTATGAATTCAAGGAATATGTCAACTATATGGTTAGCAATATGGTTGCATCATCATGCACTGTTTTCCCTTCAAGAAACACGTTCATTTTATTTAATGTCAACCGGTACCTCTTTCATCATATAATTAACTTGTATAGCCATTTGTAAAAATTGATGTGGAAAACCACTTAGGAAAGTTTTGTGTGTGTACACTACCTTTATTTGTCTAACACCGCTATTCTCCCGAGAACACCAGAGTTCCCAAACTAACAATAAATGTATTACTTTGGAACATCGGCAATATTTGTAAATTTTCAAGACTCACAAAATAAATCTACTTCAAATATACATCTAAATCTACTGGTGAGGCCATAGGACCTCATTTAGAGGTTGGCATATGCTTTAACCCGTTGGGTCCTGGTGACGGAACCACTCCGTCACCAGCCTTGGTCAAGCTGTGCTAATGACGGAATGGTTCCGTCACGGCCCGGCCGCCACGCCTGCGCGGCAGCGATTTTGCGCCTGTGCTGAGCGTTCCATTGAGCGGGCGGGGCCGTGATGGAACCACTCCGTCACAAGCACAGCGCGCCCGAGGCTCGTGACGGAGTGGGTCCGTCACAAGCATGGTGCTGCCTCGCGGCCCCCCTCCCCCATAGCGTTGCGGCAGAATTACCGCTGCAGCCAAGGGGTTAATTGCTATTTTCACTTTCACCTCTCTGCTCAAATAGAGGTGGTGAAACCACAGTTTTTAGGTCTCGGCTAGACTACGCAAGCACTGTCTCAAAGAGACATGGTGTGTTCTATCTCTGGGCTTACAGGCCACCCATCTCATATCATTGGTAAACTTCGGAGTTGCTTGCTTTTTTTTTATGCCATTCATCATGGCATGCAGGCGTCATGCTCTCTTCTTCTCTTTGGCCCTCCCATAGCGCATGGACCAAGTACTTGTTTACTTACACTGCTGCCAGTTTGCGGAGCAATTTTTTGCTTAATTTACAAGCACTCTACAGGAGTATGTGTGTTCTGGTCGTCTCCCTCGTACACATACACATTCCACTAAAGTGCATGCATGTGTACATAAACAAATATATTTCTTAAAAAGTTGTTACAATACGAACAGAACTTGTTTACTTTTTTTGCCTGATTCACTTGTATTGGAGCGCTTGTTCTGTCCTCCATCTTGTTCTTTGTTTTCAAGCACTCCATGGGAGTACTTGTGTTTTCAGTCCATCTCCCTTGTAGACATAAACGCAGCACTAAAATTCACGCTTATGTATATAAGTAAATGCATTTCTTAAAAAGTTGTTAGAACACAAACATCATGTTTTTTTTGTGCATGATCGTATGGTATTGGAGTGCTTGTTCCGTCCTCCATCTTGCCATAGTGCTAACATCAGTCAATGGTATTGGAGCGCTATGAGGGCTCACCAGTTACATTAAACAATGACAGATTCATTGTCGTAGGCAGGAGGGAGCATAAGGGATTTGCCTAGAATGACAAATTGTTCAGTCGAACCCGATATTCGAGCCAGGTTCCCAGTTCCCCTGTCAGCAGCACTGGCTGTTACACCACATCTTCGCTTCACATTAGAGTTCAACTGTTTCTCACAATCACTTCCACATTCGTTCAGCAAAACCCCGTCTTCACAGAAAAAGCATTTGTCAAAGCCAATAGATCTCGGCAATGCACAGGCCATTGACTTTGTAAATGTCAACGTCTTTTATCATGTTAATAATAATAATAATAATAGTAATAATAATAATAATAATAATAATAATAATAATAATAATAATAATAATAATAATAACCTTTAGTTGGAGGTAATCACATCCATAAAAGATATGATAATCATGTTGTCTAGCAGCACATCTGCTGTTCAGCATGGCTGAAAGACAATGAAAATAGCTCTATGATGCAGCCAGCTCAGGCAATGTCATATCGCTTTTTGTATTAGGAGGGGCAGGACAATGAAAATAAACATGGAGACGAAGAGACTGGGTGTTGGCTGAACATCCTGTGATTCTGGATTTCAGTGACTTTCAGCCATGCTAAATAGCAAATGTGTTGCTAAACAACATGTCTAGAGACATTCACATTGACATGGCCAATAGCTCGGGCTTTGGCGAGACCTATTGGCTTTGCCAGTGCTTGTTCTGATTGCGGAGAATAAACTGGCTCCCTCAACGGAAACCCTTGACCTAATAGCCATGTTGGCACTGGACCACTGGCGGTCCATCATGTTTCTGATGGTATAACAGAAACAGTTATCCCATCCAATTCAGGGGAGTATGCCTAGCACTACTTTTCCCTAGATTAACCATGGGAAGCATGCTAAAAATGGGCAGGGAAAAATCTGACTAACGCCGGGATAAAACTCTTGATATTTCATTCACATTAAAAAAATCCACAATAATGAATGGCGTGTAGGTGAAATAAACAGGACGCTGCTTAGCATTCATCTGAGCCTTCAGCACATCTATCCCACAAGTGGATGCCCTGAAGCACAGAAATCCAGATATGCAGTCGGAGACTTCTGAATTTGGTGAGCTATCATCCAGCAGGCGAGCAGAAGCCTGGGTCTCTGGTGACCTGTCGGGCTAGTGGCCACCCACCATGTGCTAAATCAGGCTCTTAATGCAATGTTTTTCCAATCTGGCCGTAGATCACAATTAAAACTAGTATGATGAGTAAGGAAACGGGCACTTAAAATATCAATGTTTAATTTCTGTGTTTCATTTCTATCTGTAGGGAGCAGTTGATACCATTGTTTTAGTTTCCTTTTTCTTTGTGTTCCAGGTCCGCGGTAGTAAAGGAGAGGTGTTGTACGTGCTCGATGCAAGCAACCCCCGTCATTCAAACTGGCTTCGATTTGTCCATGAAGCACCATCACAGAACCAAAAAAACTTAGCTGCCATACAGGTAAGTGTACAGATTGTCACTGTCATTGTCAGTGCAGGCATAAAGACAGGCCACAGTTAACAGAGCTCGTTTGCAGAAGAGACCCCTATGGGTACCTAAGAACAGTAATACTTACTTTGTTACACTTTGCTACAACTATGGAGCGCATATTTGATGTACACAATTAAACTATAGGGCCAATATCACAGAGACTTTGCATAGGACAAAAAAAATCAATCTGTACAATGTTTGCTGTGAATGTTGATTAAGAATGGGATAAACGATATTGCTCCAGTCCATTTCAGAGGAAGATTGTTTTAACCAGGGCAAAACATTATTTTGCAATTCGAAAAAAAAATATGCAGAACATGTTCATACATAATTTTAATTAGCGATAGAAGTTTTAAAAAAGAGAACAAAATCCATGAATAGCTCTTTAGAAAGGAATAATGCAGACTCATTTTAAAATGTTTGCACATTGAGTGATAAAAACAGCAACAAACATTGCCAGAACCAATACGTCTCCCCTGTGGCACCTATTGATTTTGACAATGTTTTTAGCCATGCTGCACAGCATCCTTGACGCTGTGCAGCATCATTAATAAACAGGAAGAAAAGCCTATGAGTCCGGCTGTGTCATTTTGTAGGTGCACGCACCAAGCATGCACACGGCTACTAAATAACACCAGCATTTTTTTTGCTTACTGAGTTGCATGGGTAAACAAAAAAGAGTCCTGCTAAGAGTCCTGCTAAGAATGAAGGTGGGCCACTGTCTCTAAAATCAGAGAGCTGCAACGCAGTTACTAACGATAAACATTTTAATAACAGTAAAATAGTTTTTAATAGTTGCCAACTTGCAGACCATGTTTTCTCAACAATTTTTTACAGTATTTCAGCAATGAAATGCTTTACGTGAGCACTCACCTGTTGTGCCCGGAACGTAAGTCTGGTGCCTCTGGAGCGACCCTTGACCCTGCCCCCAGGCAGGTCGCTCCCCACACCACTGCGCTGCACATGTCAGTGTCTGCCCATCCTCTACTGCTGCATTGTGCCTGGTTGTATTGTATATTGTAATCTGCTGTTGTGCCTGTCTGCTGCGCTGTGTTCTCTCCATTGACTCTCTTCTTCCCCCTTGTTGTCTCTTATTTCCTCTGCTGATGCATTGTGTCTAGATGTGCGAATTGTGATCTGTTGCTGTTTCCATTGACTGTGCGAATTGTGGTCTGTTGCTGTGCTTCTTTCATTGACTTTTTCTTCCCCCTCGGTATCTCTTGTTCCACCGTGCCCTGTGCCCTGTCTCTGCCTCCGTTTTTCCCCTGCCGCCCTCACCTGCTGTTCCCGCCGATTTTTCCCGCTGCTAAGTCCCTGCGGCCCGCCCTCCCTGCTGCCCATTCGCTGCCCCGCTCCCGCCTCCCAGCTGCCCCTCCCTCCCACCTCCCCTTATATGGAGGCCGTGAAGCGGCGGCGCCGCGGGCACGCCGAAGACGCGCCTAGGGCAAGCCCGTGTGCGCCCATCAGCACCTGCACTGCGCCCAGCATCAGGACCCCTGGCCCCCGTGAACTCCACGACGCCCACCTCTGCTACAACTCCAGCACCCTCCACGCACTCAACGCCGGACGATCACACACCTGCTGCCTGGCCACCCCGAAGCGCACCCAAGGACCCTTCTCTTGCCAGAACTGCAGCTTCACCAGCATCCGGCCCACCAACCCACCTGCCGAAGAATCCAACTTCCTCAGATGCATCCTGCTCAACACCCGCTCCGCACGCAAACGCCATCGAACTCTGGGACCTACTAGACACTGACACCCCAGATGTCGCCTTCCTGACAGAGACCTGGCTAAACCCTTCCTCGGCACTCGACATTGCCATAGCCATCCCGGAAGGCTACAAGATCACCCACAAGGACCGCAACAACGAAGTAGGAGGAGGAATTGCCATCATCCACAAAAACACTCTAAAAATCTCGACAGATACCGACGACACCCTCAGCATCGCCGAACACCTACACTTCCAGATCCACATCAACCCCAACACCACCCTAAGAGGCACCCTCATCTAACGGCCCCGTGGACCCCAACCGCAGTTCAGCGACTCCATCGCAGACTTCATCAGCCCACACGCCCTCACCTCCATGGACTACACACTCCTCGGGGACCTGAACTTCCACCTCGAGAACTCCTCCACCCTGATCAACAACCTCGGACTCAGACAACTCTTCACAGCACCCACCCACTCCGCCGGCCACACGCTTGACCCCATCTTCTCAGCAAGCCCTCACGTCCTCTTCAACCGCACCACTGAACTCCACTGGACCGACCACCGCTGCATCCACTTCACCTTCCAGAAACCCACCACACACCACCGCACCCAGCAGATGCCTCGCCGCTGCTGGAGCAAGGTCACGAGGACCAGCTAACCACCGCCCTCGCCCAGAGCCCACTCGCAGACCTGACCGACCTCAACGCCGCAGCCCACAGCCTCAGACAATGGATCGACGACTGCGCCAAAACCCTCACCCACTCAAGAAGCCCTCCAACACCCACACCAGCAAGAGAGCCAGCTGGTTCACCGAAGACCTCCAGGCCTCCAAACGAAACTGCCGAAAACTCGAAAAAAACTGGATCCATGAACGAACACCGGAAAGCTACACAGCCCACTAGAACGCCACCCGCAGACACCACCACCTCATCAGAACCGCCAAAAGGACCTCCTTCAAAGACGGTCTAGACGACAATGCACACAACAGCAAAGAGCTCTTCAACATTGTGAAGGAACTGTCCAACCCCAGCTCCAACACCTACGACATCCCACCGTCACAAGACCTGTGCGACTCGCTGGCCACATTCTTCCATCGCAAGATCGCAGACATCCACAACAGCTACTACGCTGTCACCACTCCAGCAACCACCGAGACCCCAGCTCCCACGACCATCACCCGCACCAACCTCCTGCTCGCCTGGACCAACATCAACGACAACTACACCATCAAGATAATGAAGACCATCCACTCCGGATCCCCGGAAGACTCCTGCCCACACCACATCTTCAACAAACCCAGCAGCACAATCGCACCCCATCTCTGGAAAACCATCAACTTCTCCTTCGAGACAGCGACCTTCCCGGAGAGCTGGAAGCACGCAGAGATCAACCCCTTACTCAAGAAATCCAAGGAGGGCCCCAAGGACCTCAAGAACTTCCGACCCATTTCCCTGTTCCCATTCCCAGCGAAGGCCATCGAAAAGGCTGTCAACAAACAACTGATTAGTTTTCTCGAGGAGAACAGCATCCTGGACCCGTCCCAGTCCGGGTTCTGCAGCAACCACAGCACCGAAACTGCCCTCATCCCCCCTACCGACCACATCAAGACCCTGCTTGACAACGGAGAAACCGCTGCCCTCATCCTCCTGGACCTGTCAGCCGCCTTCGATGCGGTCTGCCACCGTACACTACACTCACACCTCCACGACGCCAGAATTCCAGAGAAGGCCCTGGACTGGACCACCTCCTTCCTCTCCGATAGAACACAGAGCGTCTGCCTCTCCCCTTCCGCTCCGAAGCCACCGAGATCATCTGCGGCGTACCCCAAGGCTCATCCCTCAGCCCAACGCTGTTCAACGTCTACATGGCACCACTCGCCCACGTCGCACGACAGCACAACCTCAACATCATCTCCCAGCTGATCCTCTCCCTCACCAAAGACCCCCACACCACCAAAACCAACCTCCACGAAGGAATGAAAGCCATCGCTGACTGGATGAGAACAGCCGACTGAAGCTAAACTCGGACAAGACGGAGGTCCTCATCCTCGGACCCACCCCCTCGGCCGAATCCTGGTGGCCGATTGCACTAGGAGCACCCTCTACACCCACCAACCACGCACGCAACCTAGGGGTCATCTTCGACTCCACCCTTTCCATGATAAAAGCAGGTCAACGCCATCTCCTCCTCCTGCTTCAACACCTCTGCATGTGATGGAGCGAGATAGAAAACAAAATTTTGTTTAATCTCGTTAAGTCACATTTCCATAACATGAATAATAATATTAATGATTTGTGATATGTCGTGCTAATACAACTTAGATTAAACTTTACACATGGGGGGACTAACATGTGTGCTCATAAACGTGCATAATTGTTGCATCTTTTTGTTCGTGCAAAATAATAAAATAATTTATTGTTTTCGTTTTTGTCATTACTAACTGCTGCAAACTTAAAAGAAGCATGTGCTTGTTTTGCTTTTCCTTGTCTGTGTGATGTCATTTCTACTATTCTAGGTGCATATGAGTCTCATGGAATAACGGAGACTGGTAGATATAAACGCTGCTTTATTTGTTTGCAATGGCTAGGTAACATTTTGATTAATCGGGCGGGTTAATTAATTAGTAAATCCTGGGGTGGATACAGAATCTACATTATTTCTTACATTAATACTTTTCTTGTGTTTGTTTTATACTAGAAATCATAAGTTGCCTGCTTTTGGGCCTAGTCACTTGAGTCGCAGAAAAGAGCTGACTTGTAATTCTGCAAAAGTCACGAGACGCCCATTCTGAAATAAATTATTCGTCAAAAGCTGCGTTCACAAAGCAAAAACTAATGTGCTGTCATCATTCTGTCGGACATGGCCAAGGTCGAAAAAGAACATTTTGTCAGTCCTTAACTTGGCATCCGCGGAAGTCAATTGAAAGTCAATGGACGCTGCGAGAATGACTTAATACATTTGTTGCAAACTCAGGAAGCTCCTGGTTGCACTCGGAAGGGACAATGGTCTCTAAGAAATATGACTTTATGGAAGTTTTGAAAAGTGGGTGACATGTCACTTGTCACTCTCAGCCAATGGGACGTCGAAGATTTCTGAAAACTTTCCTTTGCGTAGTTTAGTTAGCATAGAAAGGTATAAAAAGTCATGCCCCTAGGGATGGGCTGGCTGCTGCTTTCTGACTTTCCGATGAGGGTGAAGTGCTGACGGACTTTGCGTGGAGCACGTAAGAATCCTCAAAGAACTTTTCTTTAATTTCTATCTATTTAGCTCAGTTAGGGAATTAGGTTTTAGAAATGCTAAACTTTATATATTCACTTTAAATTTGATTTACTTGCTTATATTGTATTTTCTCATATTTCTTTACAATCATGCTTGCTTTATTGCAAATAAAATTCATTTATAAAACTATCAACTTATATACCATAATTTAGTAAATAAAATCTTACTTTTGACAAACAAGCTGGTCTTGGTTATTCAGGAGTGTAGGTTACTATTAGCTAGATCACGTCGCCAATGGTGGTCGTTTAAATGGTCAAGTTTTATTCTAATGATGATATTCTTTCTGCAGATGTATAAATATGTATATAGTTTGTAGATAATGTGTATATAGATTTAATCTGACCACCTGATTCAGTAGGCCCAAAATATGTCAGGTTTATAAATGGGTCCATATTTAGTATAGAATTTTGTTTATAGGTTATGTAGTTGGGTAGCGTTGTTTATGATATATTTTCTATAGGCCGCTGGATCAATTCTCTGGTAGCAGAAATTGATGGTTGCTAAGGGTAACCAAGATAATATGTTGGTTGCTAAGGGTTACTAAAGTGTTATGGTATGGAAATAGGATCGATGTTTTAACACATGTTAAGTTCGTTTTTCGTGCTATCTGTAAGCTATACCGGTATAGATTGTGTGGCGAGAAATTAGTCACGCAAGCCATCTGTTCTGTTTGTAGTGATATCGCCGAGTATCACAAGAGGTATCGCCGTGTACCATAGTGTTGTCGCCGAGCAGCACAGTTTTAGGGCTAGGTCTGAATCTTGTATAGTGAGGGTTTTCTAAGAAATTAAAGCAGCATGAGAATAGGGACAAAGCGCCTTCCATAAAACTCACTGTGATGAGAGTATTAGTTATATTCGAGCTTGAGTGAAGGGTAAATTAGCGTCGGTGCATGAATATCTATAAACAGGTTAGAGTCCTGTACGGGTACATGTTTCATATCTATAAACAGGTGAGAGCCCTGTACGGATAACGTCGTTATTTTGCTAACGGTGCATGATTTCTATAAACAGGTGAGAGCCCTGTACGGATTTCATGTATGTTTGAAATTAGGGAAATTTCAGTGTGAAAGTGCGAGTTTGAATTGTATTTTATGTTCAAGTGGAACTCTTAGAACTTTCACTTCGCGGTGGGTTCAGGGCAAAACGAGTTCATAATTATACGTGTTAGAAGGGTGGGGTAAGGGTTACTCTACTGACAATTGAATATTATCCTTAGTGTGAATAGCGCCGTCTATTCCGAAGTGTGGATACTTGAATGTATGTAAACTATCCTAAATAGTGAAACGAACAGATGTTGTCTTTATAGTCATTGTTAAGAATTAATTTACACTGAAAAGTGTTCTTAAAATGGCGCTGTGAAAAGATTTTGTGAAGGAGGGGTAAGCGCCAGGAGTGAGAAACGAGAAACCGCAGCTGCTGTGTACGTCACAGAGCCGCGCTGGGATTGGGTGACCTACGTCACAAGCTATATTCTGATTGGCTCTTGAGTCTCTGACGGCCTGTGAGCTGATTGGTCCTTCGGAAAAACTCTAAATTTATTGGTTGAGCAGAAAAGTGACGTAGCTCAACTGTCATTGGCTTGTTGGTGTGTTTCGCGCACGGATTGGTTGTTTTACGGAACATCCCGGAAATATTTTACGAACGATTTTGTGAATTAGATTTAACTCTTAAAAATGAGTTATCATTTTAAACATGTTGAGAAAAAGCCAACATTATTTCAGAAATTTAAGAATTTATTTTCACCTGACAAGAAAATCGAAACGCGAGGTGGTAAACTACTTCATAAGTATAAAACACCTGCAGCGTATATGGAAGGTGAATATGGATATCATACTGTCTTATGGTTCGATAGTTGGAAACGATATACTAAGAACGACGGTGTTTTAACTTGGCCTGATGATGGTTCATTTAATGTAAAGGTTTTAAGAAATTTACGAGAGAAAATGAATGCTCTTGTTCCGAAACCGAGACCAACTCAATTTGAAGCTTTAGTTGAGTGGGAAGACGAGATGTATCAGTTACAAAGAGAAGCTAGTGGAATTAAAAGACCTTCTAAAAATCCATCTTGGAAAAGAGAAACTCATGAAGATAGATTGCGAATGTGGAGACAGGGAAACATGAGTGAAGGATTGTATTTAATTCATGAAATGGTAATGGGTTCTCCTACAGGGAAATCAATGGAAAGTGAATCTGAGGATGCAGTTATGGAAGAAATATATACAACTGCTAGAAAGAATCAGCCTTTGAGACCTCCTAGATCTTGGTCTACTCCGGTGGTTTCTACTGAAACTTCACCGAGTGCACCTCCAATTAATGAAGCTCCTAAACTTTATCCAAATAATTGTGAAATCATTGAAACTCCTAGAAGACCAGAATTCGAGAATGCTCGAAATGAAGGTAGACATTTTACAATGGCTCCAAGAGCAAGAGAACCTCCAAAAGATTATACAAGAGAGGCAAGAAATGTTGAAGATGTTGATTATAATGAATATATAAGATCAAAAGAAGAATTAATAAAAAGAATGACAAAAGGCATGGAAGCCGTGACAGTTCCAGTAACAATTGGTCCTGTTCAGCCCGTATTTGATCAAAGAGAAACAAACAAAGCTGGATTAACTATTCCTTTAAATACAGAAATTCAAAAGGCTGCTGAAAAATTTTATTCAGATTTATCTGAAATAAACACTTCTAAATCGAGAATGCCTGATTTAACCTTTAATGAGGATTTATCTCCAAAAACACCAATGGGTGCTATATCAGATATAGGGAGTCCTGAAGTCAGGGTAACCACACCAAAACTTGATGTGGCCAAATTAAAAGCGAATATCGAAGAATTAATAATTGGAACAATTGGTCCAGATAGTTTAAATTACTATCGAGATGATGAACTACTGTTCATTTGTAAAAGCATTCAGTGGAAAACGAAAAACAAATATGATCAACTAGAAGATCTAGCAGCAGAACTTGAAATCGATGTGAGTAAACAAAAGAATTTTGCAAAGCATTACAGATTAGATTTTTCAGAAAGTGACATTGAGAGTTTGAACTCAATGGGAAGAATAGTTCATATTAAAGATTTGATTGTCTATATCAAAAAGCTAGGAGAACTGAATAAATGGAGAGTAAAATGGACGAAAAAGAAGGAAGATGAAAGATTGGAAAAATTGTCAAAACAATTTCCAATGAGAGAAATTGCAGGTGGAGGATATGTTCATGTCCCTTGGTCGAGACAGGACATTCTGTTATTTACAAATGACTTTCCAAAATTGAGGGAAAAACCAGTTGAGTGGTACAGGCAAGTCGATAGATTTATCAAAGTGTCAAAAGTTCTGTGGATTGATTTAGATGGATTTTTTGACATTGTCGTTCCATCTGATCTTTGGACAGAATGCAAAATATCGATTAGTTGGCCAAAAACAGAACCTGAGCGAATCAAAGAAACAGGTGCTCCAAATCCACTTGTAATGGATTTCTATGAAAAAGTAATTGTTTGGATGAAAAACAAAATTCCACCCAAAGAAGTTGATTGGGTTAAAATAGAAAGGACAGAACAGGAAACAAAAGAATCAGTCCATTCTTTTTATGAAAGACTACTGTTAATCTTTAAACAATACAGTGGTTATGAAAAATTAGATGAAAAAGACATGAGCCATTTTGTCTATAGATTTGTTTATGGACTAAAACCTGAAATTGGAGAAATGATCAGAAATAGTATTGTCGGATGGCAATCACTATCTGTAGATGATATTCTAAGAAAAGCAAAGTATTGCAGTGATGAAATAGAAGTAAAACAGAAAAAGCTGAAGGAGAAAGCCATGTGGGCTCAGGTAAAGGTGGCTGAGCAACAGATTGCCAGCATGGGAAATAAGAACACTAATTTTGTTCAAACTGGAAATACAAACCAGATACAAGGAAAGTTTAAAAATAATAATTTCCCAAAGAAATTTAGCCCAAAGATTGAGGAGTTGAAGCAAAGATTACCTTGTTTTAATTGTGGCGAAATTGGACATTGGAGAGACGAGTGTCCTCATCCTCCTAAAAACTTAAAGAATCCCTTATTGAATCCACAGATGCAGAATGGTGTTGACCTGCAGCGACAGCTACAGATGCAACAGGGGTTAAACGAATTTAATATTCAGCGACAGTTACAGCAACAACAACAACAGGTGAATAATCGTCAAGACCAATTGCCACAACCACCTTTTCCGAATTGTGGGGGAGTTCAAAAATATAATCCAAACGTGGGATTTCAGGGAAGTGAACAGGTAATAAAACCACAAAAACAGCAAAAGCAGCAAAGAGTTCAAATGCAAAATGCTTCACAACAATTCTTATTAACAGAAAGTCAAGACAGCGATTCTGATGATTATTGCTGACGGTGCCCGAGAGAGGAGGAAGAGTGTGTTGTTGGAGCCACTCTTGAGGTTGACCAGTCTGGTCCTTTTGTAAACGGGAAAGTTAATGATGTAGACATCACTTTTCTAGTGGACACTGGTGCTACCCGTTCTACTGTTAGATCAGTGGAAATTGAAAACCTACCTCTCTCTGGGGATACCATCCAAGTTGTCGGAGTAAGTAATCAACAAATTAAAACTGACTTAACTGATCCAGTACCAGTTGAAATTGGAAATTACAGAGACAAACACAGATTTGTGGTTTGTAATAGTAGTCCAGTAAATCTATTAGGCAGAGACATCCTATGTAAAATGAATTGTAGAATATATTGTTCTCCTGATGGAGTTGAATTACAAACAATGGAGGAAGATGGTTTATACAGAATGACAATGATGATGATAGAAGCAGAAGAAACAAAATTGTTTCCTGCATTTGAAGAAAAAGATTTACCTGAAGAACTCAAAGGAACAGTGAAATCTGAAATATGGGATTTTACTGGAAATGAGATGGGTCTGATGAAAAACGTAGATCCAGTAAAAATTTCATTGAAACAGGGAATAGAATTTCCAAACACTCCACAATATAAAATGAAAACAGAAACAATTGAAGGTATTACACCTATAATTGAAAAATTAATTAAGCAAGGTGTATTAAAGGAAATGGAAAGTAGTTCTTGTAATTCACCAATTATGGGAGTTAAAAAGTCTAACGGAACATTTAGAATCGTACAAGATTTGAGAAAGGTTAATCAAATTGTCGTTCCATGTTGTCCTGTAGTTCCAAATCCAGCAGTAATTCTATTTCAGATTCCACATGATGCTGAATGGTATACAGTCTTTGACCTTTGCAATGCATTCTTTACTGTTCCCTTACATCCAGATAGTTATGAAATATTTGCTTTCAGATTCCAAGGTAAGACCCTCGGATGGTCAAGAATCCCTCAGGGCTATACAGAAAGTCCTTCAATCTTTAACGAACTGTTAAAAAGATCATTAGAAGACCTAGACTTACCTGGTAGGTCTACGCTAGTGCAGTATATTGATGATTTGTTAATAGCTGCAAAGACAAGAGAAAACTGTGTAACAGACACAATAATTCTGTTAAATCGCCTTGCAGAAGAAGGACATAAAGTGTCCCCAGCAAAACTACAGTTTTGCAAACAAGAAGTAAAATATCTTGGTCACAGAATTGCAAAGGGAAAAAGACAAGTAACAATAGAGAGAATAAAAATGATTCAAGCAATGTTACCACCAAGAACACAAAGACAGGTAAGAATGTTCTTGGGAATGGTTGGTTACTGTCGACAATGGATAAGCGGATTTTCAGTAATTGCAAAACCATTACAAAGACTGACAAAGTCAGATGTAAAAGATCCAATTATTCTCAATGATGCTGAGATGGATTCTTTTGAGAACCTGAAAAAGAGCTTATGCCAAGCTCCTGCTTTAGGTATGCCAAATTATGAAAAAGATTTTGAACTGTATTGCAGTGAGAGAGAAGGATGTGCATTATCTGTGTTAATTCAGAGACATGGAAATTTAAAGAAACCTATTGCATACTTCTCTGCAGTTCTTGATCCAATTGCAAAAGCATTACCAGGTTGTTTGAAAGCAGTTGCAGCTACAAGTATCAGCCTCGAACAAAGTGAGGGGATCATAATGGGATTTCCAGTGAAAGTTTTTGTGCCTCATTCAGTTGAAATATTACTGACAAGAGGTAAGACTCAACATTTAACAAGTAGCAGATTGACAAAGTATGAGAAAATCATACTAGGAGCAGATAATGTTTCGATTTCAAGATGTTTGAATCTGAATCCTTCTACATTACTGCCTGATTCTGAAATTGTTGATGACATTGAAACAGAACATGAATGTTTAGATGTCATGGAATTCTGCACTAAACCAAGAAAAGACATCAAAGACAGACCTTTGTCTGAATCGGATTTTGTCTACTTTGTAGATGGGTCATGCTTAAGATCCGAAGGAGGTGTCTTAAAAGCTTCATATTCAGTTTGTACAGTCGTTGATATTGAAGAAGCATCATGTCTTGAAGGAGTTCGTTCAGCACAAGTGGCTGAATTAATTGCTTTAATTCGTGCATGTGAAATATCAAAGGATATAAGAGTTACCATCATTACTGATAGTCAGTATGGGTACGGAGTTGTGCATGATTATGGACAACTCTGGTCACAGAGAGGATACATGACATCAGCAGGATCACCAATTAAAAATGCAGTTTTCATTAGGAGATTGATTGAAGCAATACAATTGCCAAAAGAAATCGCCATTGTTAAATGTGCAGCGCACACTAGAGGAACTGATTATATTTCCAAGGGAAATGCCTTCGCAGATGAAACAGCTAAATACTGCGCAAGGAAAAATTATTCATACAATCGGGAGAGGAGTAAAGAAACTGATTCAAATTCATTAATGCTAACAACTGTTGTAGAAACATGGCATGAGATTAGAGATTTACAAGATGAAGCAGAAGATGAAGAAAAAGACTTGTGGTTAAGATCAGATTGTAGACCACGTGAAGAAGATGGAGTGTGGGTTTACAAAGATGGCAGAGTAGTCTTACCAAATTGTTTGATTGCTGACATGGCCAGATTATATCATGGTCCAGCACATCTAGGAAGAGATTCTATGGTTAGACTTTTCAGAGAAACATGGTTCAATACCAAGTTTAGAACTATTGCTGAATCTTTTTGTCAAAGGTGTTTGTCATGCCAACAAATGAATCCAAACAGAAAATCAGTGGTGGGGACAGGAATAATTGGTCGAGAAGGTGGTCCCTTTACCAGGTTACAAATGGATTTCATTGAAATGCCCTTACACAATTGTTTGAAATATGTGCTTGTAATTGTGTGCTTATTCTCAAGATGGGTAGAGGCTTTCCCTACACGACATTGTGATTCAATTACAGTGGCAAAACTAATGCTCAGAGAAATCATCCCAAGGTACGGTTTTCCAGTCACTATTGAGAGTGATGGAGGAAGCCATTTTGATAACAAACTAATGAAATTAATTTGCGAAGCTTTGAGCATTGAGCAGAAAATACACTGTGCATACAGACCAGAGGCATCAGGAGTAGTTGAACAAATAAATGGAACAATTAAAAACAGAATTGGAAAAATGTGTCTTGAAACAGGTATAAAGTGGACTGATGCTCTTCCACTTGTTTTGATGTCATTAAGAAGTACACCAGATAAAAAGACAGGTTTGAGTCCTCATGAAATTTTAATGGGAAGAGTTATGAGGCAAGCTTTTGTACCTGTAGGTAAACTGTTGAGCATAAATGACAGTGCAATTTTGGATTACTGTAAAAGGTTATCTGATATGGTAACTTCTGTGTCTAATCAGGTGGGAACTGAAGCACAATCAAATGAAAAGGTTTTGACACATGATCTGAGACCTGGCGATTGGGTCAGAACGAAAGTTCATCGGAGAAGGAATTGTCTAGCTCCTAGATGGCAGAAACCTAGGCAGATAATCTTGATCACTACTAATGCTGTAAAGTGTAGAGGATTAAAACGTTGGATTCATCCTAGTCATACTATTCCAGTACCAACTCCTGAGAGTTCAGATGTTGAAAGTGATACCACAGACGATTCTGATTCTGAGGCAGAAGGCAAAACAGAAGGTGAAATAATTCCAGATTCTGAAGATCGACAAGAAAGTTGACATCTGGAAACTGTGCCAGTGAATGTGCCAGTGAATGGAAATCTGACAAGAAAAGACTTGGAAATAATTGAAATAGATTCTGAAGGTGAAGAGAATCTGTTAAAAGGAAAGATAACTGAGGATTCGGTTGTCTCCATTGAAGACCAAGAAGCAGAACAAAAAGAAGTTTCAGACCAGGAGAGTATCGAAAGGCAGAGAACAAACTCTGAAGTAAGGAACAGAAATCCAAAATCTGGGAAGTTAGAGGTAATTGAGGAAGAGGAGGAGAACGAATTACCGAGTACCAGTGATGGAAGACAAAGTGAAATTCCTGAAGGAGTGAAATTGCCGAATAGAGAAGTTCCTGAGTCAATTGAAATTTCAGACTACGAAACTGAAGAAAGTGACGTGGAAGGTGAAAGTGAAAACAGAAAGAAAAGGACTTGGAAGTCAGAATCAAATAATTCTGAACCAAAGAAGAAGTACGTGAGAAAAGCAGACTACTGGCCAGGTGGAAGATTGAGAGTCAGATTGATCAAAAAGCCAAGAGAACAAGTTGAAGAAATCAGTAGTCAAAAGAGTCCTGGAAAAGAAGTTGGAGTTGGAAGGAAAATTGAAGTGATATCGAGAAAAGGGAAGAGAATAATAAGACCAAACCAAAAATACAAGTCTCCTGAGTGGACTTACTTAGTAATTCCACCTGTTATTGACATATATGATAGTAGTGAAGAAGAAAACGAAATCCAAGAAATTAGTGACAATGATTGAAGTACAGAAATATTAAATTGGCAAAAGGCTGAAGAAAATTTGTTAGTTGACACAAGGTCGAAGAAAAACTGTTTAGTTGAAGAAAACTTATGTATGACATAAGGTCGAAGAAATCTTGTTTAGGGTTTTAAAAAAAAAAAAAAAAAAAAATATATATATTTTTAAAAGGGAGGTGTATATAAATTTTAAAATTTATTTTTATTTTTTGAGGCTAAAATTAACCAAGAATGCCTTATGTTAAGGAGAGCACTTCAAAGTGTTCTGTTTTTAAAAGATGTTGTAAGATGACTCTGGTATGTCTGCTCATTTTAGTTCTGCTCTGGTTGGTTCTAGCTGTAATTATTCCTTTAGAAATGAATAGAGAATTACACAAAGTTAACTTAACAAGCAAAGCTCTGGTTAGCCAAACTAAACATAGTACGTCTGCAAAAGTTATTGATCATCAGCCTGACATTCATCAAGATAAATCAATTGGTGATTTTTCAAGTAATACATTCACAAAGCTATTGAGTGAATATGTTAAGGTAATGGATGCAAAAGACTGTTACGTCTGCGTTAAGTTACCTGCTTCTGTTTCTGAGGGAGTAACATATAATATGCTTCCTCTCACTTATGCTGTAACATGTAGTGTATTAACTAGTTTATTTTATCAAACTGGACGTTTAGAATATTACTATTCAAATTATGATGAAATTTTTGCAAATATTAAGATTGATAATGCTTTAAATAAGCATAAGAAAGCAAAACAAATGAGAGAATTTTTCCTTGTTACAAATGAACTCACTTACGAGTATGCTTACAAGAATAATCTAACATGTAAATTAAGTGCTGAAGGAAAGAAATTTTTGAATATGGTTGAGGAGAGAAGAGCAATTTATAAGAGGAATGAATTAGTCAAGCAGACTAAGTCAGCCTTCTGGCAGAAAGAGGATGAGAAATTAAATGGCAAAATGCTTGAAAATATTGCAATTCACATAGATAAACCAATTAGTGGAAAGCTTTGCATTAGAAGAGATAACACACTTTTTGATAATTATTTTGTAGGTGCAAGTAACTGTGAAGATACTTATCAGATTCTGGGAGGTTGGGGATTTAAAGGTGGAAAAGATCCTATCTTTCCTGGGATTTATTTTGTTTGTGGTGACAAAGCCTACTACAACCTTCCAGACCACTGGTATGGAACTTGTTATGTGGGAATTGTTTTTCCTAAAGTGTTTCATGTTGACAGAGATTCAGAAGGATTGTTTAAAATTCATAATTATGTAAATAGAGCTAAAAGAGAAACTTTTACTGAAGTTCTGGGAGATATTTTTCAAGCTGTAATACCTTTTGTTGGTATAACCTTAAATGCAGGGAGAATCAGAAAATTGTCCACTATAGTTGATAGATTATCAACTGACACTGCTGATGGATTTCAATTAGTAAATGTTGAAGTTATTGCAATTAGATCTATGGTAATTCAAGATCGCCTTGCTTTAGACATACTCCTAGCAAAAGAGGGAGGAGTCTGTGGCATTTTACATGTGCAACATTGTTGTACATATATACCTGATGAAAGTAAGAATATTGAAATGTATATTAAGAATATTACACAAATGCATTCAGAGATAATTCCTTTAGAAGAAGATGATTTTACAGGAAAACTTTCAAAAAGGTTTCAAGCAATTAAAAACTGGTTTCATAATATCGGAAGTTCAATTCTTGGCAAGATTCTGGCACCTTTGATTATAATAGTATTCATTTTTATTTTGACCAAATTAGGTTGTTTGTTACATAAAAGAAAGAAACAGTTGAAAGAAAAGAAAAGAATCTATAAACTCAGAAAAGAAGAAGAAAGGGAAATTGAATTACAGGAGTTACATGGAGAGCGTTATGTAAATTCCAAAGATTTTGCAGAAACAGACTTTTAGGTTTACTGATACAAATGAATTTGAATCGATTTCTTAGAAATTTAAATTATCAAAATTTTGAGTGCTGGTGTGGTGATTTGTTAATCACCAGATGAGGGAGTTGATGGAGCGAGATAGAAAACAAAATTTTGTTTAATCTCGTTAAGTCACATTTCCATAACATGAATAATAATATTAATGATTTGTGATATGTCGTGCTAATACAACTTAGATTAAACTTTACACATGGGGGGACTAACATGTGTGCTCATAAACGTGCATAATTGTTGCATCTTTTTGTTCGTGCAAAATAATAAAATAATTTATTGTTTTCGTTTTTGTCATTACTAACTGCTGCAAACTTAAAAGAAGCATGTGCTTGTTTTGCTTTTCCTTGTCTGTGTGATGTCATTTCTACTATTCTAGGTGCATATGAGTCTCATGGAATAACGGAGACTGGTAGATATAAACGCTGCTTTATTTGTTTGCAATGGCTAGGTAACATTTTGATTAATCGGGCGGGTTAATTAATTAGTAAATCCTGGGGTGGATACAGAATCTACATTATTTCTTACATTAATACTTTTCTTGTGTTTGTTTTATACTAGAAATCATAAGTTGCCTGCTTTTGGGCCTAGTCACTTGAGTCGCAGAAAAGAGCTGACTTGTAATTCTGCAAAAGTCACGAGACGCCCATTCTGAAATAAATTATTCGTCAAAAGCTGCGTTCACAAAGCAAAAACTAATGTGCTGTCATCATTCTGTCGGACATGGCCAAGGTCGAAAAAGAACATTTTGTCAGTCCTTAACTTGGCATCCGCGGAAGTCAATTGAAAGTCAATGGACGCTGCGAGAATGACTTAATACATTTGTTGCAAACTCAGGAAGCTCCTGGTTGCACTCGGAAGGGACAATGGTCTCTATGAAATATGACTTTATGGAAGTTTTGAAAAGTGGGTGACATGTCACTTGTCACTCTCAGCCAATGGGACGTCGAAGATTTCTGAAAACTTTCCTTTGCGTAGTTTAGTTAGCATAGAAAGGTATAAAAAGTCATGCCCCTAGGGATGGGCTGGCTGCTGCTTTCTGACTTTCCGATGAGGGTGAAGTGCTGACGGACTTTGCGTGGAGCACGTAAGAATCCTCAAAGAACTTTTCTTTAATTTCTATCTATTTAGCTCAGTTAGGGAATTAGGTTTTAGAAATGCTAAACTTTATATATTCACTTTAAATTTGATTTACTTGCTTATATTGTATTTTCTCATATTTCTTTACAATCATGCTTGCTTTATTGCAAATAAAATTCATTTATAAAACTATCAACTTATATACCATAATTTAGTAAATAAAATCTTACTTTTGACAAACAAGCTGGTCTTGGTTATTCAGGAGTGTAGGTTACTATTAGCTAGATCACGTCGCCAATGGTGGTCGTTTAAATGGTCAAGTTTTATTCTAATGATGATATTCTTTCTGCAGATGTATAAATATGTATATAGTTTGTAGATAATGTGTATATAGATTTAATCTGACCACCTGATTCAGTAGGCCCAAAATATGTCAGGTTTATAAATGGGTCCATATTTAGTATAGAATTTTGTTTATAGGTTATGTAGTTGGGTAGCGTTGTTTATGATATATTTTCTATAGGCCGCTGGATCACATGCTTAGCAGGATCTTCAAGTGGATCCCCACTGAAACTAGAAGGACGGTCACCCAGGCCCTCGTCAGCAGTAGACTGGACTATGGCAACGCACTCTACGCAGGATCCCCGGCCAAACTCCTGAAGCTGCTCCAACGCATCCGGAACGCTTCCGCACAGCTGATCCTCGACATCCCTCTCCGCAGCCACATCACACCCCACCTGAGAGACCTGCACTGGCTTCCCATCAACAAGAGGATAACCTTCAAACTCCTCACCCAAGCACACAAGGCACTCCACCACACTGGACCAGCGTACCTCAAATGCAGACTCAGCCTCTACAGCCCCACCCGCCAGCTCCGCTCCGCTCCTCAGACCGCGCCCTCGCAATCATCTCCCGCATCCGAAGAGTGACCAGCGGCGGCAGATCATTCTCCCACCTCGCCGCAAAGACATGGAACACCCTCCCCATCCACGTGTACGACAGACCGAAGACCTCCTAACCTTCAGGAGACTCCTCAAGATCTGGCTCTTCGAACAGTAGCAGCATCCCCCCCCCCCTAGCGGCTTGAGACCCTCTTGTGTTATGTAGTGCGCTTTAGAAATGCTATGATTGATTGATTGATTGGGTGCAAGGCACCTGACGACCTGCCCTTACTGTCGGGCCCGACCACATCAAGACCCTGCTTGACAACGGAGAAACCACGGCCTTCATCCTCCTGGACCTGTCAGCCGCCTTCGATGCGGTCTGCCACCGTACACTACAATCACACCTCCACGACGCCAGAATTCCAGAGAAGGCCCTGGACTGGACCACCTCCTTCCTCTCCGATAGAACACAGAGCGTCTGCCTCTCCCCTTCCGGTCTGAAGCCACCGAGATCATCTGCGGCGTACCCCAAGGCTCATCCCTCAGCCCAACGCTGTTCAATTTCTACATGGCACCACTCGCCCACGTCGCACAACAGCACAACCTCAACATCATCTCCCAGCTGATCCTCTCCCTCACCAAAGACCCCACACCGCCAAAACCAACCTCCACGAAGGAATGAAGGAAATCGCTGAATGGATGAGAACAGCCGACTGAAGCTAAACTCGGACAAGACGGAGGTCCTCATCCTCGGACCCACCCCCTCGGCCTGGGCCGAATCCTGGTGGCCGATTGCACTAGGAGCACTCCCTACACCCACCAACCACGCACGCAACCTAGGGGTCATCTTCGACTCCACCCTTTCCATGATAAAAGCAGGTCAACACCGTCTCCTCCTCCTGCTTCAACACCCTATGCATGCTTAGCAGGATCTTCAAGTGAATCCCCACTGAAACTAGAAGGACGGTCACCCAGGCCCTCGTCAGCAGTAGACTGGACTATGGCAACGCACTCTACGCAGGATCCCCGGCCAAACTCCTGAAGCTGCTCCAACGCATCCGGAACGCTTCCGCACAACTGATCCTCACACCCCACCTGAGAGACCTGCACTGGCTTCCCATCAACAAGAGGATAACCTTCAAACTCCTCACCCAAGCACACAAGGCACTCCACCACACTGGACCTGCGTACCTCAAATGCTGACTCAGCCTCTACAGCCCCACCCGCCAGCTCCGCTCCGCAGACCGCACCCTCGCAATCATCTCCCACATGCGAAGAGTGACCGGTAGCGGCAGATCATTCTCCCACCTCGCCGCAAAGACATGGAACACCCTCCCCATCCACGTGTACGACAGACCGAAGACCTCCTAACCTTCAGGAGACTCCTCAAGATCTGGCTCTTCGAACAGTAGCAGCATCCCCCCCCCCCCAGCGGCTTGAGACCCTCTTGGGTTATGTGGTGCGCTTTAGAAATGCTATGATTGATTGATTGATTGGGTGCAAGGCACCTGACGACCTGCCCTTACTGTCGGGCTCGGCCTGCCCGCGCCACCGTGAAGAAGCAGAGGTAAACCCACATTTCACAGGGGTAGGTGCAGCTGCAGCGGAGGGGGGGGGTGGTTGGCGGGTCCAGAAATTAGCATACATGTGATTGGAGGTGGCCGCTGTCTGCATCATGGTCAGGCAGAGCCTGTCATGCTGCGGCCCGTGCACACAGCTCCACTTTAACCACCTGAGTCCTGTCCAGGGTGAGGAGTAAAGGTTGAATCCTGGCTTGACCGGCGGCCTGAGCATTCCATTGTTAACGACAAAAGAAAAGAAGGCACGTGCTAGCTGGGCTGAGCCCAAGTGGCTTACTCTGAGATTGAATACAGGCGATCATATCAGCATGACTTGTGTCTTTTTAATTCCAGCTTGCCTCTAGAGAAACGGTGCATACAGCAGTGGGAAGTCTGAACATAACTAAGTAAATTGGAGAGCTACCAGCAGCTGCAGGACATGCACCCGAAGTGCTTTTGTTGTTAATCACTCTAGCGCCTTCTCGCATGTTCATCAATTGGAGGAGCTGTAAATGCGTGACTAATGCATTTTAGTGCGGTGATGCGGACCACCACACCAAAATGCGTTAGTCTAACGCCTGATGCGTGGTACTTGGCAGGGCTGCACATGGGGGTTGAATCGAGGAGAGTTGAGAACCAACTGGAGAAAATAATGAAGCAACACTCAGGGCAGTAGGAAGCAAGATAGGGGAGTATGTGGCAGCAATATAGAGGGCACGGCTGATAGAAGCAACAAGGAAGGCACAAGCAATGAAGCACGATAACAAGCATTTACAATGCAATGGTTTTGCCTTTGTTAAAGTTAGAGCTATTGGCATTGCTCTTGACATTATTTTTATTTATGTTTTTTTAAACATAAATAAATGGCATTGTCATTTACAATGCCAATAGCTTAATCTCTCGCAAATGTGAGACCTATTGTACCCTATGGATGAGCTCAGCAGACAGCAATTACTACCACACACACACACCCAGAGCCACACACACACACCCAGAGCCACACATACACACACCCAGAGCCAGCCACACACACCCACCCAGAGCCACACCCACCCACCCAGAGCCACACACACACACACACACCCAGAGCCACACCCACACACACCCAGAGCCACACACACACACACCCAGAGCCATACACACCCACCCAGAGCCACACATACACACACCCAGAGCCAGCCACACACACCCACCCAGAGCCACACACACCCACCCAGAGCCACACACACACACACACACACACACACACACCCAGAGCCACACCCACACACCCAGAGCCACACACACCCACCCAGAGCCACACACACCCACCCAGAGCCACACACACCCACCCAGAGCCACACACACTCACCCAGAGGCACACACACCCACCCAGAGCCACACACCTGTCTGGCTACGGCCAAAGGAGATATGCAATCTGACACATCAATCAGTTCTATGACCCCACAATTTATCAACTACTCAAGTTCCTTGGAAACGTCCTCCCTCACCATAAAATGAATACTCTGTACTTTGTGAACTATGAGCTTTGCATCAGTTACCAAGATAATCTTGTGCTTGAATCCTTTAAAATGTCCTAGCTTACAACGTACACAGCCAATAACACATCATAGCGTTATCATATAGACAATGTTCGTCTTTCCAAAGAAAATTACTTAGTTTATATATAGGTGAATTGCTCAAAAAGTAAAACAGAGATGGGTACTGGAAACATGAAGTTTGAAGAATTTTCTGGGTCAGAGAATCAACTCCAAGCAGTTTTAAAGCTCCTCAGTATTAGGAGCCGTTAGTTAACATTGCGCTCTGTGGCCAATGTTATCCCATGGGGGCGGCTTGGCTGTGCTTGGGTTTCTTGGATAGATTGAGTGCATAATACTTCCAAGAGATTTTAAGATGAAGACCAACAATCGACAATAATGGTATTATTAGGTTCAGTATGCACAAGTCGCATTTCAGCTTCAGGTCTTAGAATTCATCCAAACACACCTGCCACGATACCAAAAGTGATGCCCAAGGCTTCACCACCCAGTGGCAAAAGTGGTAAGTAGTATCAGCTTATTAGGAGTGTCCAACACCGGATAGCCACTGTTCCTCCAGCTGGAGAGGTTGGCACCAGGGAGTTAGAAATCACCTGTGATTGCAGAGTATGCCTGTGGGTGAGATCACCCACATGTCAGAGGCACCAACACCAGTACTGCAAAGTCAAGTAGACGTCACACTAGTGAACAGCACCAGGAAATCCTATCTGCGACTGAAACAACAATAGCTCATGAACAATAAGAGGTAGATCAATCAATTCTAAGGTTCCTGCACCCCACATACGCACTGGAGAAAACTCAGTTTGGCCCATAATCTGTACGGGGGAAAAAGGCACAAAGAAGTTACTCCCAGCAACGCAAGTGACGATTGCTGAATGGAAAAAAAAAGCGGAAACGGGAATACATTGGGATAATCGCGTGACGCAGGAGACTCAACCATGGGCTGGAACGCGATTAAAAGAATTTGAAAAGCCGCAAGGTTTCAAGTACTGGGACATGCTGGGGATATCAAAGGTAGGAGATATACTGGAGGGGGGGGGGCTTGTTTTGTTCAACTTTCCTCAGAAAGAGTTTGAACTAACCTTTATACAGTACTATAACTACCTGCAAATCACTCACGATTGGAAGGCAGAGCAGATTGAGACAAAAGCAATACCTGAATATGGACCGGGAAGGCTTCTTATGGGGGGAAACTGGAGAAAAGGCGATCACCTGGTAAGACTTTGATCAACAACCAACCAGACACATTAGTAAGCCACAGGGCTAAATGGGAGGGAGAACTAGAGACCTCTGATGATTTGGATTGGGATGCGGCCCTACTGCACCCCAGGGAAGTGGTGATAAAATCATGCCTCCACTCGATACAATTCAAAATGCTGCATAGGGCGTATTACGATAGGGCCCGGTTACATGGTTTTGGTAAGGCGGCAACACCTCAATACCTTCGATGGCACACTGAAAGGGGAACGAACTTCCACACACTATGGCACTGTCAGGTAATAGCCGCTTACTGGGTCACCATCATCAGGGAACTCAGCAACATACTAGGCACACCGATACCAATGGACCCCAAATACCTACTGCTAGGAATACCTACAGAGATAGATCTCCTCAGGGCCAAACCACTTTTTGCAAATATGAAATATTGGCGGGGAGACAGGATTTGGCAAAACACCTGGGGGCACCAACTCCCCCCACATTGCATGAATTGAGAAGGAGGATGGACCTCTATATAGCAGCCAAGAAAGTGACATACAGGCCGTGGGGAAGCCCGAGGGAATTTGACAAGCTATGGGGCCCATGGATGACATACTAAGGATTTCAAATGTAGGCGTGTTAGGGGTGGGGGGGCACAGTCCCACTGTGATAACGCCAAGCAGTTCAGATGACACCCATTAGCGAAACAGACACCAGCCTCACAAATTGTGCCCGACGTTCCCACACTGCTCGTGTCCTCACGAATAATGTGGCTCTGCGCCCGGCATGCTTGGGGGCTGGCACAAAGTCCATGGCACTATGATACAATTTAAGAATATTGACCTGACCCTGCATTGTGCGTGTTTGTTATAAATCCGTGAGGACTTGATGGCTCACGTGACCTATAACAAAGGCGGGACTTCCTGACACTGCCGCCTGGCGATGCGCGGCCGCAGTTCAACAGCATAAAGTCACAGACTGCTTGCACCGTGTGTGCCACGGCCGGGAAATTATTTAAAAATGAAGATCCCGCGAGTCGACCAGGTTACTCCTACTCCACGCCCCCACCCAACGACCGGCGCCACCTGTGAATTACATGGACAGTGTCACAGGTTGTCCTCCTGCTCAGCTACCATCTGCCGTGCATTCAGTGGGCGAAAAAAGCTTCAGCTGTGCTTTAAATTTCGGCTCACCCAAGAAATCACTGAGTGCGGAGCCGATACTGCTCCTCCGAACTTGTTGCAATAACCGCAGTCTAGTGCAGGTGACGCACAGTGCTGGGCGCCAGGACAAGGCACAGCCTGCCAGCAGCTGCTCACCACCTCCTGGGCTGGTAATAAATCGACGATCAATTGTATGCATAAATATGAGATCCCGCCCGCACTCGATCCCAGGCCCACCAGCGCCGGCTGAGAGTGACTCGGTATGGAGCCAGGCCATTGTAACAGCCAGTAAGTGAAGTTAGGGCAGCAAATATAGGTCGCATCAGTGTAAGTGCACATTAGAGTGGGAGGAAGCCTGAATGTAACCTGACTCCAGCCCACAGGACCGCTGCGCTGCCTCAGCGGCTGCTGTGAGGAGTCCACAGGCTGCATCACAAGTGCCTCTGAGAGCGAGCGCAAGTAAAGTGTATTTATTTCTTATTAAACTAAGTAAACATTATTTGGCCACAAACAATGTGTTAATTGCTTATAAGATTAGTAGACTGTGCAACTTACTCTTTTATTATACAACTCCGTGTGTCTTTTTTTAAATAAATTACAGCCTGCTGCGACTGGGCTGTGACCCATAGGGTGTGAGTGTGCCTCTCCTGCCCTTCGATTTCGGGTGCTTTGCTGAAGTTCTAAGATCTTTTTAGCGTTTCTTCTTGTTGCTCTAATGGGTGTAATGTCTAATATTTATGTGTTTCCCCGGTCATAATTGCTTAATTTTGCTTGTGACAAAATGTCACTCATAGTCGTTGAAATGTCACTCTTAATGACACTGAAATTATGAACATGTCACACATAGCGATTTGAAACCTTGGCAGCTATGTAGTGAGAGCGCCCCTCCAGTACAATCAGCACTTCGCCCGTTGCAATGTACAATTACTGGTGCTATGTACTCCTATAGCCCCCACTCGTGAACTGTGGCAGCTCGCAACAACTAGATGTCTGCAGCAGTGAAGACCAGTTAAGGGAGTTCCGGCGCTAACTGTTCTCACAACTCCGCCCGCAACCGTTGTGTAATGGGTCTCCAAAATGGCGGCTGTGGGCTCTTAGTTACGTATAGAATCGCCCCTCTCACACAGTCTGGTATCAGCATGTCGGGTCGTCCCCTGCGAGTCCCCTCGTGTCATGCGGCCCCTTCAAGCAACGCACATACCTCCGGTTTCAAAGGCGCCTCACTCAGCGGACGCCCGCCCGCATTCTCTGCTCGCGGCCCACAGACTCACAACACCCGCAAGCAGACCCCCGAGCACAGCAATGCCGGACCAGATTCGGGGGCGTTCCCGGCTGACGTCGCGTGACGTCGGCAAAAGCCAAAGAATCGCGGGAACGCCCCCGAATCTGGTCCGGCATTGACGGACAGGCCCCTCGTCCAATGGCTAGGCTCCATTTATGGAGCCAGCCAATAAATGACGAGGGCCGACCCAAACCCCACTACAGTTCTCATCAGGTTTTCGCCTGCGCGAAAAAGATGCGCAGAGCGCATCTTTTCGCCAGGCAAAACCTAAAAAAAACGAAGGTTTATGAGGTGTAAACAAACAAACAGCGCAATGTGAAATTGAAGTACACAATAGAGTAACTAAAAGGGTGAAGCTGTGTAAAAGTGTATGTAAAAGCGGCTCAAAGTACAGAGTTGTGGAAAATTAAATTTTTATAATGTTATGAAAGGAAATGTGCTATGATGAGTGGAAAAGCACAGAGAATGGGGAAAATGCATGCATGCTCATGGAATAATTTTAGAAAAAAAAGTATCCCAAAAAGCAGACAGTTGTGGAAGGATAAAAGGAGCCAATCAGGGAGATGGTAAGCAGGTTACCCTCCACGGGAGGGACAAAGACTAAATTGTTGCGCTAATATTAATAAAAATCAACCACATTTGGAAAGTAAGAAACTAAAGCCCTCATTTCGACGAAGGTCGGATGAGCATCTGACAGACATTATTTTGCGATAAGGAGCGCCCTACAAGTAGGCAAATATGCCTTTTTGTGTTGAGGCATGTGCTGTGGGCCAGAAAAGGGTTGCAGCACAAATCTCAATGCAAAAAGGCATGTTTGTAAACATCGCTGTACCATGAGCCAGGCGCCATGTGGTGCCTGGCACAGGGTGCATAGATGTTTCAGCGGGCACCATAGTGCCAGTGGAGGGCCAGGGTTGACAGGGGGCCAGCTAGGCGCCCTCAAAGTCAAGTTCTGACTGCCTTTCTATGGCGGTCATACATCGTAAATCGGACCCTAAAAATGAAAAAAAAATGGAAAGCAATTGAAGGAGTTGTTCTTCGGCCACTTATCGACAAGTCCCCAATTAGTCGTTTGCAACCAGGCAGCTGCCCTGTCTGACAGACTTCGATCTACAAATAGATTGAAGAAAGTTGTCTCAATGTTTGCCATGTTGCAAATGCCATTGCCACACAGTGTGACTTCATGATGTTGGTTGAATGTTGAAACAAGATTGTCCCAAACATGTGTAGTAACAGCGAGGTTAAATACATTTTGCTATCACATAAGGTTATGCATAGTGTATTATATAAATGCCCCTTTCTATCTGAAAAAGTAATATAATAATAAATGGGGTAGTCTGTCTACTACAAGTAAACTATGTTTCGAAATATAACTTGTCAGGTGTTTCAGTCCAGTGATTTTATATTAGCTATAAAAATGCGAGGATGTGACACCAACATTGAACAAGCATTTGCAATGCAATAGGTCTCGCAATTGCTAAATTTTGACCTATTGGCATTGTAAATGACTTGTTTCTTTTCATTCTAAAGCGTTTTGACCGACAGTGCAGATGAAAACGATGCTACAGACATCGTTCAAAAAATTCTATTTTTGAACACTTTCGCTTTCTGTGTTTGAATACCATTGGAACAGTTATAGGTGTTTTTTTCTGGAACCAGGCATTCTATATATTGTGGGGAAAAGTATGACCATCAAATCAAAAGAAAAAAATATGCTATTTGTTTTTCCCCATGTACACAATTTATGCATGCACCACGTGCTGATTGGAGTAAGCTAGACCTTTAGAGCCTTCAGCTATATGGAAGCAAATAAACAAAAGTGACATTTTATATAGTATTGTTAACCTAGTAGGTCGAATTTATCTCTGGATGCAGTTTATGTTAAACACGAACGTGTGGACATGTCTTAAGCGTCTGTTGAGTGTAGAGATGCCACAATAAATAAGGGGTAATTTTTTTTGTTGGAAGAAAGTGTAATAGTAATTTATTTTACACTGTGCTGTTGGCCCTGCCAAGTAGGGTGCAAAGATACATCAGCCAATAGCATTCAGGGAATGTCACATCAACTGATGGTGCTAATGCAGTTATTAAACGAGGATTAGCAGCCCCGGCTCTCCGACTCCAGTACAGAGTGCTGGACGGTAAGTAACTGTCCCGCCACATAATGACATGAAAAGCAGCACTTACTGTGATGGCATAAGCCACTCCCAAAGCAGGTCAGCCTCCTCCATCACGGGGCTTGGCAGCAGGGCACGCTGGGATGGTTCACAGCGACCTGAGGCTGGGGGTCCCTTGCCCAGCAATGAAGTTCAGTGCTGCGTGGGCTTAGGCTCCCCATACCGAGTGAGGAGGCGAGGAGCGCGTGCTGCATCTCAGCGGCTCTGTAGAGGAAGGCATAGGAGCAGGCTGTGCTGAGGAGGCAGCAGGCACTCTGAGCGCTGGCACGGGTGACACGCCTTAACAGCAGAGAGGCGAGCCTCTCTTGCGAAATTGACACCCCGGACCGAGTGAGAGGCGAGGAGTGCGTGCTGCGTCTCAGTGGCTCTGTAGAGGAAGACACAGGAGCAGGCTGTGCTGAGGATGCAGCAGGCACTCTGAGCGCTGGCATGGGCGACAAGCGTGCAGCGCGCAAAAGTGCTGAGATCGTCCGAGAAGAGAAGAGACGATGCTGGTGCACATTGGTTGTCTGAAAGAGACGCCGTGAGCATGCACATGGGCTGTCCGGGCGCCCTGTGCACACGCATTGTACATGTCCTGTCCTGCCACTTCAGCTAACGCCGCCGTGCGCGTTCACAGCTGATGTCTTTCAAGTGCGTGCAACTATCTTCTCCCGCATCACAAAGCAAGTCGGCGACAATAGATCTCGATTGCGAGCAGCTTTGTTGTATCGCTAGGCGAGACCTAAACATGGATTGTTTCATGTATGATCCTAAAAATGTATTAAAACTGAAAAAAACACTGCAAATTATGTTCCATCCAAGATACAATCATGAAAGCCTACCAATTTTTAATTGACTTTCGCAAAGATGCCTACTGCTTTTTTATTTATGGTTGTTGTGCCATCATATAAAGCAGAACTTTGGGATAGACATGTGGTTTGAAGTTGAGCTGATAAATTAGGTAAATGCTTGTTCAGTGATTTATGTGACTTTTGTTGTGTGGTGAATCTTGGGCAAGAAATGTAAATGGGAGCATTATGAAGAATGTACACTATCGGCATCCTTGAACATTGTGACGTGAGCAATATCTATTTTGGATGCATGTTTTGTGAACTCAATTGCTGGCTACTCTATCAAAATCAAAAATAAGGAAAAGGTGACATTAAAAATGCTACATAACCATGCCCACTTGTTCATAACGGACATTTGAGATCGTAACCCTATTTGTCAATATTGGTGTGATGGCATAACCAATGACATCACACTTCCTGTGTAATATTGATTCTAATTATGAAACACATCTTCCAAATTGCTTTACCAAGCCCTGATCGCCGCAATCAGTAGTTGCTACTTTGAGATTATGTACAATGCTAAAACATTGAATATCTGAAAAATAAAAAAATATTTAAAAATATATATGTGCCTATATTCAAAAATAATGTTTATGTTTAAAATAGATATCTTTATGATAACAAATGTGAACAGTCACTTTAACAATATCCAGGAAAGAATAATTGTTAGTGGATCACCAGTTTTGAAGTAGTTTTAGGGGCTGAAAAGAGAAGTTTGTGTTGAATGCTTGTTGTAATCTATTATCATGATATTCTACCCACTGGTATAGTCTGGCAAAAGGTACCAGCGTTTAAACTTTCACTTTATTTGTGCCAAAAGTTATAGGCAATTACAAAATTAATTGAACATGAAAGTGCTAATAATGCAGCAGTAAATATTAATTTGCTACTCACCAACTTTATGCTTTTTATGAATAATGACAAAATAGATTGTTTGTGATGAGATGATCAATCAGATGTTAGTTCCCTTTCTTTGTCCTGCGTCCTCTATCTGTAAATCTTTTAATGACAAAAATAGGCGTGCCTACTTAACTCACAGACTCCACTCCATTGGAAGTCAAGTTATCATTACTTGTGGGGTGAGAACTATTGTGGAATGAGAGCTAGATGCTAAACTAACATAAAGCCATTGCTAACTGCAACGTTAAATATGAAAGACCAGGATGTATATAGGGTGAGTGAAACCTATGATCCGATCCATCTAGTCATGGGTAGCACATGGGAGCAGCTACTTATGCCACATTTGCATTTTCTTGTATATTTTTATTTTTTGTTCCCCCCCATACACAGTAGTAACATTACTGTTCAATCTCGTAGAGCTTTGCATTATTTGAGTTTTTTTTAGACCCAACTGAAACTCCTGTATTATGCCCATTCTTTAGGTCCATTAACAATATTCTTTCTGACTAAATTTGTTTATCCCTTTTTGGTACTGAAGGAAATTTGTGGTATGTGACAAAATGTATTAGGAGCTAAAGAAAGCTCTATTGACCTTTTCTTTTATTTATATTGAAAAAAAACACAAGACCAGATGTACTAACCTATTTTGAAGTCGCAATGCCCCAAATCGCAAAATATACCATTTGTGACCACAAAATACGTTTTTCTTATGTACATAGGCACTCTCAAATACATTTTTAAAACAAAAACTTTTTTAAAAGCAGCCACTTTTCCTTTTAGGAAAAGAGGCTGCTTTAAAAAAAGTTTCTTTATTTAAAAGTAATCACAGACATGATGATCTCCCGACTCTTGCAGGCCACTATGCCTGTGATCAATAAGCTGCAATTTACGACCTACCTAATGAATATTAATTAGATACAATACATACAATACAAATTTCCGAAACTCGGAAATTTGTGAAACGACTTATTAGTACATATGTCAGTTCTCAAACTTCAATACTGTTCGAAAATTGTGAACAGCTTTTGCAACTAGTAAGTATGTATGTTTGACCCATAGTCCTTATTTGTACTGCTACACACATTTAGATATGCGAGGACAGTGCCCTATGCCCTGGGTTATAACTTTGCAATTGAGCTAATGCTTCTCTGCCCGTGGGCTGTTGCCATCCTGTACTCAGGAACATACCGAAAGCCTATCTACTTCATTATTAATAACTTCCTCTCTGGTTCCAGGCTATCCTCTGATTTTGGGTTACATCAGTAGCTCTTAGCACTTTGGTGCATACTAGCTCAGCAAAACTGAGCAGCTTGCACCCTCACTCACTACACATTAGGCAAGGAATAGCCCACTGATATCCACAATCAGCCACATTGGAGGGCAATTTTAAGATTCTGCGAATGGTAATGCTCCAATCCCACCTCATGTGAAGCAATATTTTCATATTTAATCATATCCAAACAATATTCATTAACTTAGTGGACAGCTTTATGATCTTGGCGTCCTAAATAAACAATCTGTAGCAATGGTAAAATGAGGCCGAGAAACAGTTACACATTGTTTAGTAGGCAGGTGCTTTTACTCGCCACAATTATCAAAGATAATAAGTTATCATTATATGTGAATCAGTCAGTGTTGGAATAATTAGAGCACTGCATGGCACTGCCAACTAAATAAGCAGGAGCAGATGACAAATCCCTAAAGGGAAGCAAGGACAAACTGTGATAAGATGCTTAGTGGATTTACATATCACAACAGTTTTGTGAAGGCCTAAGACCCACTGGGTGTGATTCATTACAAAAGAGGGATTATCTTGTCATGCCATACAAGTAGTAAAATGTAGATACCACTAACACCCGGGATGCCCCGGGGAAACAATTCGCCTGTCTGCTTGATGTTTTAATACGCGGCGTGGAATTATGAATTTTAATGCTCCCAAGGTCGTTAGGAAGCCTTCATTTATGTCTGTTTACAAACGATGCGGTGTAGCTTTACAACATGGATAGCTGGGTTTTAAGAGGTGAATATTTAATTGAATGCCATATAAAAGGTGTAGAAAGTCAAATAACACAATTTGGGCAGATCTACGTTGTGGTTGCCATGGCAGTCTTATGTGACTCCAGGAAGTTGAATGAAGCTGAACATGTCTTAATCTTTTTTTCTTGTTAGTGTTTTCTCTGACCTACCTTAAAAAGCGACATCAAATATATGGCTCAAGAAGTGAATTCATGAGTGTGCTAGGATATTTATGCACTGTAGAATTAAGAGTTCCCCATCTTACACGTAAAAGCATAGGCACACCATGTGTAAACACTTTGAAACATCAGTTCCCTGGTTCTCACAATTTGCCTTCCAAAGGGCTAGAGAGCTGCCAATAAAGATGGTTGTGTAACCAAGCTAAAAGTCTTCAACATAATTGCGAGCCTGAAGCCCACTTTCCACACCACTGGCCCCTTCCCTTTCACAATAGTACAAAATCTTAACCACATCATCGCCCCCTTCTGGACAAAAATCATTAACTCCTCTCTCACCTCAGGCTGTGTACCTGACTCCCTCCAACTTGGACAAGTCACACCTATTCTAAACAAGCATTGGCATAGCGAATAGGTCTCGCCTTTGGGACCTTATAAGTGTTTAGCCATGCAACAGTTGTTGTTGTTACACTAAGGATATTGTGCTGGATAAATAAACCCTTTGTGACGTCACATCTCCCATGTCTCATTTCACCCATATAGCAACACCAATCTACAAATCTTAAACCACTCCATCGCTGAAAGAAAATTTTGGCATTATGACATCACCCCTGCATTGTGACCTCACTCCAGGATTAACGCTTTTATTTGGCATTGTGGCATCACTCCAGTACTGCAACATAATTCAGCATTGTAACATCTTTCTAACTTTGTGGTATCACATCCGAACCGAATATAATTTCAGCCTTAATTCATCACTTTAGAACTGTAAAATCACGAAAGCATTTAACTTCACTTCAGCACTGTGCTCTCAGTCCAACTTTGTAGCAGCTCTTCAGTCTCATGATAGCGCCCTTGCATTGTGACATAACCCCAGCTTTGCAATATCACTTCAGCGTTGTGTCCATGTTTCAAAATGTTTATATCGGTTCGGCATTATGACATTACACCTTGATTGCAAATTCACTGCAGCATTGTGATATAAATCCAACATTTGCCCATCATTTCAGCTTCATGACATCACCCTGCATTGCCCATCACTCGAGTATTGTAGTATCAACCCAGCGCTGTATCATCACATCAGAAGCATGCCATCACAAATGCACTGTGAAGTCACTCCAGCGCTATTACATTATTCCGGCATTATAAAATCCCTCCCTCATTGCAGCTTTAATTTACTAATCCAGTTAAATCGTTGTCGCCACCCCCACCCAAAAAAAAGTGTTTAAAAATGCATTTAAAAGACGGAGTGGCCCAGTAGCAAATTGGGGCCAACGGGCCATTCTGAAAAGTAAAAAAAAAAAAGAAAATTCAATGAAAAAAACGAAATGAGATAAGAGGGGCAGATGAGAAATGGAGGAGACCGGATGGAAGGTCAATTGAACGTTGCAGATAGAGTGCAGTGACGGACGAGAAAGAAATGGAGGAGCCACGGGGGCTTGAAAAATGATGAGCAGGACAGTTAAGGGCGGGGGCTTGAATTAATGAACTTGGTGCAATACAGAGAGCAAGGGAAAGGGATGCGAAGGGGACGCAGCACACAAAAGTGCGGATGAGGGCTGAAAGCAAAAGAAAACAAACGTGCACGCCTCGAGCTAAAAGTAAAACAAGCGCAAGTGTATCGCGCTGAAAGGAGGCAGCAGGGGGAGGGGAGAGAGGAGGGGTCTGCGCCGGATTCCCTTACGGGAGCGAGCTTTGAAACCATCTGTGAATTACAAACAGAGGGTTTCAAAGCTCGCTCCCGCAAGGGAGTCGCCAAACGTGCACACGTTGCCATTGAAAGCAATGCAACGCGTGCACGTTTTTGCCTGTAAAAGTGAAGCGATTGCTAAAGGTCTTTTTCCTTTGCAGCGCATGCCCGCTGTGTAGGCGTGGCCTAAAAAAACTGGGGCTGACCCAAACAATCTAAACAACATCAGACCTATCTCTAATCTCCCATTCCCAGCTAAAACCCTAGAGAAATGCGTCCACCAACAACTCAACAAACAAATTGATGATTACAGCCTCCTCAATTCCTATCAATCAGGTTTCAGAAAGGGTTGTAGCACTGAAACAGCCATGCTCAACAACTCCGATGATATCCACAGAGCCTTAGTTGAAGGCAAAGCTTGTCTTCTCATTCTTATTGACCTATCTGCGGCATGCGACCCTATAAATCATACAGTGTTACTTGAGACTCTAAAAAGACGCTCTGGCATTTATGGTAGCTCACAGCAAACTAAAATTACCTAATGCCTCTCTAAGCCTTCACAAGTCACTCTTGGTGTCCCCCAAGGCTCAATCCTTTCCCCAACCCTCTTCAATCACTTCATGGAACCAATCACATGCATACTAAAGCAACCTGGAGTTAAATATCACAGATGACACACAACTCTACAACAAAACCAAATGACATCCAACACCTCAATGACACTCTAACCGAGATACAATCATGGTTTCGCTCAAACCACCTGAAACTGAACCCAGACAAAACTGAATTAATCTTGTTCTCACCGAAAAATAACCACCTACCAATGCTAGATTGGCTCAAAAACCAGGATGCTCTAAATTGCTCCCTCATCCTCTCCGATTCAGTAAAATCACTAGGCATAACCCTGGACAAGGACTTGTCAATGAAAGATCACGGCAAACAATGTGCTAAGGGTGCACTGTACTCCCTAAAACACCTCAAGAAAATTAAACCTTTCATCTCACAAGATGATTTCAGGACAATAGTTTAAACCCTAGTCCTCTCTAGACTAGACTATGGGAACGCCACCCAAACAGGGACACCAAAATCCCACCTAGCCCTACTAAGGTAAGTCCTCAACATGGCAGCCCATCTCTTCACAGGCATGAAACAGTTTGAACACATCACACCAACTCTTAAATCACTCAGCTGATTTCCTATTGAAGGTAGATGTATTTACAAGTCAGCATATATCAAGCACAAAACCCTTCACACTCATCCCCACAACTACCTGAAAAGCAGACTTGTGAAAGCACGACGAGCCAGAACTCTGAGAAGCTCTAACTCACTTCTTCTCATCCCTTCAAAATTGAAAAAGAATTCCACCCAATCCTGATTCTTTTCGGGTAATGTACCCAGACTATGGAAGGCTCTCCCATTTGAACTCAGATGCAACCCCTCCTTCTCCTGCTTCAAAAGGGATCTGAACTTCATCTCCTTCGACAAATACTTTACAGACAAAGCCAACTGAACCAGACTCTGACAGCCCAGTTGACTATCCTTACTACCTTGACCGTCAAGGATTGGTGGTTTGTCCGACAGTTTCACCTACCTAATCCACCTCTTGAGTCACCCCTCTAATGTATTGTCTCAAAATGTTTATTTTGTTATGCATATCTCATCTTGTATCCTTATACCGTGTTTTTCACTACTCTATTCATTCATGTTGTAAAGCGCGCTGATAACCAAGGGACTAGCTAGCGTTATATAAAACTTCTAAAATAAATAAATACAAATAAAACAATCAGTTGTGACCCGATGGACGTTTTTTTGTTTGCTGGAATGTAAAAAGGAAAATAATGTTGTAAACTTGTAAAAATGACAAAATGTTGAAAACTGAAATAACATATTCCTAAAAATGTTTACTTTGGTTTTTACTAATGATGTGGTCAGGGCTAAAACGTTGGTGTCCTTGTCATACCTGTCATTCTTCTAAGCCAGAAGAAGGCAGGCATTGACATTGCCATGAGCTTGAAGTTGGGAGTACATGTAAAATTGATGGTTTTGTCAATCAATGCTTTAGGCCAATCTTAAAATGACTGTTAAATTTCAAGAATGACAATTTAGGCTCCTCATTACCAGCCCCAGTATTTACAGCTGGAGTTGTATTGCATGCCACCTATTTTTAAGCATAATAGTACTAGAATTTGTAGATTTGGGGAGTAAAATGCTTTGATGGGTTGCATACATGTGCATGGGTGCTGCAGCCTAATTTGTTGAAAACCTGGGAACTGTTAAGGGAGTAAAAAAGCATGGCAATAACTGCAGGTTATATATATGCTGACCCTCCCTCTTTTTTAAATTTGAAGCAGGTGACCACTCAAAAAATTTCCACTGTTACTTTGGTCACCATTCTGATCCAATTAACTCATTGGAGAGTAGCTGCCCCAGACCCAGAGGAGGTGATGATTATTCATCCTGGCATCCTGATACCTGGCTTCTTCATGTGAACATTATGATAGGGGAAACGTTGAAAACCACTGACTTTGAACAAACATCAGCAAAGCATCTTGTGTACGTCCACAAACATTTTTGAGAGTGGCACCACTAGCATCCATTTTGGGAGTCAAGAGTGGCCCACGTATTTTCTGTGGGACCAAGCACGGACAGTCCATTTATTCCATCAGGTATTTCCCTAATGGGCTGGAGCCAATAGAGACCAGGCTCTGAAGAATGTATGATGGAATTCCACATGCGTTTTTCATGCATGCCGTAAGAACTTTGTCATTTAAATGAATGCGTCTTTAGCACACATTTGTTCTGCACGCAAGTCATTTTAACAACTTGCCTTAGGGGGGCATTTGTTCTGTTGCCAGCGCTGTGAAGGCACAACGTGATTCCGGCTTAATCCTAAAGGATGTTTCCCATTCTGAGGGGTGGGGGCCACTGTTGGCACCTCTGCCAGGTTCTCCAGATCACCCTAGTAATTACAGCAGGCACAGCAGGTGGCTTACATGAGAGAGAGAGAGAGAGAGAGAGCGAGAGAGTGAGAGAGAGAGAGAGAGAGAGAGAGAGAGAGAGAGAGAGAGAGAGAAATGAAAAAGAGATACGAAAGAGAAAAGGAGAGAGAGAAATGAGAGAAGAGAAAGGGAACGTAGCTGCTTTGAACATTTTTGCATGGGGGCTCTTTTGGTCCCACTCCAACAAATCAATTGCAGCAATATCCCTTCTGAGCTTTCACATATATTACAACATATTGCATTAAATGTCTGTATACATTTTGGCTTATCTAATGAAACCTCTAAAGAGACATCAAACTCAAAACTAAAACAAGAGAGTACCTGTTGCATAACTCATACCGACCTGAATTAGTATTGGATGGTCAGAACCAGCCTCTACTACCTAAACTTGAAAAATAGCTTTGGCAAATGCAGATGTCCTGTTCAGGTTACATTTGCATCTGAAACTATATTTCTGAATCAGTGGTCAGTGGTGTAGAAAGGGTTCAGTAGACCTTAGTGCAAGCATGGAAATTGGACCCTATCCCCATTGGGAAAATGCCATATTTATCAAGGTTCTGTGGGCTCTTCAGGCCTCCTGGCCCTGATGCCACTGCACATGCTACTCCACTGTTAGCCACTGCCCTGAGAGTTGTTTCACATTCAGCAAAATGAAAAAGCAACTATAGGGCTGAAAGTTTAAAAAGAAAAGCCCTGTGACCTGGCAGAGCTTCATGTAATAGCACTTTATTTTCTAACTTTCACCAGTTATGCTGCACAACAACCGTTAGCAATGTTGTACAGCAGTTGTGCAACATGACTGAAAGTTTCAAAAATTGCACAGAAGCCACACTAAAAAAAGAGTCAAGCTAATAGCATTGTAGATGAGACCTATCATCTTTGTCAACACTTGTTTTTCTAAGTCTGATACCTTCACAAGTTAACATGCTTTTCTACGGTGCAGGGTAAAATAGCATGAAATGAATACTGTGCAGAATAGGTGTTCTGTAATTTGAACAGCAATGGGCAGCATCTGGATGGCAATTAGGACTGGCTAAAAAATATTGCCAAAGCTAATGGTATGGCATGGTATGGTAGGGATTCTTATATAGCACATGACTCACCCGGAGGCATCTCAGCGCTTATCAAGGGGAATCAGAGAACCAGAAGATGAGGAAGGGACACTTTATACTGGGGCTTTTAAAACAGCCATGTTTTTAATTGCTTTCTGAAGGACAGGTAGGTACTGGAATTTCACAGGGCTATTGATAATGAATTCCAGTATTTAGGAGCAATAAACGAAAAGGCTCTGCCACCTGTGCAGGTATGCCGAATGCGAGGGATCTTCAGGAGTGCCAGAGCATGGGATCTTAAGTGATATTCATTTAAGTATTTGGAGAGTTTGTTCTGAAGGTAGGATGGTCCCTCTCCATTAAGCGCTTTAAAGGAGAGGCAGCATATTTTGAACTTGGATCGTTTTTGTATCTGTAGCCAGTGTAAATGTCTGAGCAGGGGAAGGGATGGAGTTCCGAGGGGACAGTTCAAAACCATTCTGGCAGCGGTGTTCTGTAACACCTGTAGTTTTGCCAGAGTGGTGACTCCTACCTCCGCCAGCAGGACATTACCATAATCCATCCTGCTCCCTACCATTGCCTGTACTACCGTTCTACGATGTTCCAATGGTAGGTAAGGGATGATTCTGCGTAATAAGCGCAGATTGTAGTAACATACTCCTGTGATAATTTTCACGTTATCCTTCATGTTAAGCTTGATATCCAACTGGATTCCCAGGCTTTTTACTGAAGAGGCCGGTTTTGGTGCCTCACCCAATTGGGGTGGCCACCAGTCCGGTGTCCAGAAATGTGCATCCTTTCCTAACAGCATTAGCTCTGTTTTTCCCGGGTTGAGCTGTAGACACTGTTCCTTCATCCAATTTGCAATTGTCAGCATACCCCCTGAGAAGTGTTGTTGCTCATCGCTGATGCTTTTGCCTATTGGAAACAGTAACTGCGTATCATCGGTGTACGAGATTATCTCGAAGCCGATAGATTGAATTAGCTTGGCCAGGGGGGTCAGATAAATATTAAAAAGGGTGGGGCTGAGACAGGAGCCCTGCGGCACCCCGTTGTCCAGCAGAAATTTGTTTTTTGAGACAAATGGTCCAAGCTAAGTGGATTGCCATCTGTCCATTAAGAAGTTTCTCAGCCACTGTAGGGCTACACCCCCGATGCCGCATTCACCCAGTCTCTCCGCAAGCCTCTGGTGGGATATTGTGTCAAAGGCTGTAGAGAGATCTAAGAGGATCAAGATCGAGGATCCTCCGGCATCGAGGGTGCATCTCAGCGAGTCTGTAACCGCCAACGTTGCTGTCTCTGTGCTGAAATCAGGTCGGAAACCCGACTAAGAAGGGTCAAGCAAATCATTGGCTTCCAGGTACTGACTGAGTTGGATATTTATTTTGGACTCTAGTAGTTTCCCCAGTAGAGGTAATAGGGATATTGGCCTATAATTGCTTAATTCCTGGGGATCTGCCGATGGCTTTTTCATGATCGGCCGCACAGAGGCCTCTTTCCAGGAGCTCGGAATTAGGCCAGTCGAAATGGAAGCGTTGAAGATGCATTGTATCATAGGGGCACAAGTTGGAGACACGAGAGCCTTCACACTGGGTGGGCATAAATCCGATGGTGATCCAGATTTAGCTGTTTGCAGTAGTTTGCTTGTCTCAGCGAGTGAGATGTAATTAAACTGGTTTAGGGCCCCTCTAGCAGAAATCGAGGGATTATTCAAATTAGTATTTGTACAGTCATTGTTGATATCAGTGACCGGAAAGTTTTTATTTTTATTTAAAGGAGTTTGTAGAGCGCCTGGTGACGCCTCCCGGCGTGTCCCCGCGCTGTGGAGAGAGTGTGAGATAGTGTAGAGGAACCAATCACAAGGTAAAGAGGCAGGTTTTTAACTTCTTCCTAAACATAATTTCATTATTCTCCATCCTAATATCCAAAGGAAGAAGGTTCCACTTCCTAGCAGCTAAAGTACGGAATGATCTGCCTCCCATTCTAGCTTTTTTGGGGCATGTAGTTCTGAGCAGACCCATTCCTTTAGATCTAAGCGACCTGCTAGGTTCATAAACAGATGCCAAGTCCGACATATAAGCCGGTGCTCTGTTATGAATTATTTTATGGCACCATAGCATAGCTTTGAAATCAATCCTCTTCCTGATTGGTAGCCAGTGGAGGGCTTCCAGAGAGGGGCGTGATGGAGCTCTGCGGGGAAGCCTTAAGACCAGGCGAGCTGCCGAATTTTGTAGAACCTGTAGCTTTTTGATGTTTTTCTCAGTTGACCCCATGAGCAGCACGTTTCCGTAATCAATACGGGACGTTATCAGTGCTTGCGTCATGGTACGCCTAGAATTGATGGGTAACAGGTCAAGGATTCGGGTCAGAGTTTTCATCACCCCAAAGCATTTGCCTACAGTTTTTCTTATGTGGCTATCAAAGGACAGTTTATTGTCCACCCAGTTGGCATATATTTTTGCAATTTTGTCATGAAAGAAGTATGCGATGGAGTCACATAGGTTCTGGGATTCGAGTGGAAGTTGTTTGCAAGCTGAGGGCGAGGAAAAGTCTTTGACAATGTCAAATAGAGCTTTAGTGGAGTTTTTAGATTTTTCAAATTGCGTATGTAGATAAGAGCATCAGGCGGTTTTTATTGCATGATGATAATGGGATAGTGATGCTTTATAGATTTTCCTATCTTCCACTAGTTGTTGCTTTCTCCATTTCCTCTCAAGTGCTTTGCACGTGGTTTTTAGAGATTTTAAGTCATCTGAGTACCAGGGGGCTAAACGTCCCCTTGATGAGAGGTTTACTTTTATTTGTGGGATCACTGTGTCAAATGTTTCCATTAGGGCTGAATTAAAACTAAATAGTATAGCTGAAGGATCTTGATCGGTCTGCTCAATATTAGAGGACAGTGGGATGAAAGTTTTGTTAAAATTATCCAAAGTTAGATTGTGCCATGGCCTTTTAAATTTCCCATTTTTATGTATAGGATTCGTCCTGTATTTTGGTCCTGATTAAAGTTGGAGGGAAAATTGAATCATATAATGATCTGACCAGACTAGGGGGAGCGGCTGCGATACTCTGAGTTGTTCTGAGTTAGTAAAGAAAAGGTCCAGGGTGTGGCCCGCTGAATGTGTAGGTCCCAACACCATCTGATTGAGTCCCATATCGCTCAGTTTGGAAAAGAACGTCCTAACCTCTGGGTTTTCTACCTCCTCTCCATGGAAATTAAAGTCTCCCAACAGAACAAAATTGCTGGAGGCCACGGCCTGCATGGCAATAAGTTCTGTCAGAGCTGTGGAGAAATTGGCTTTGGATTTGGGGCCAGGTGGTCGGTAAAGCAAGGCCCCATCCCAGGATATTGTTGGGGACACTGACACTTTAAAGATGCCTAGTTCCATTATATCGTTACTAATGAAGGATGTCCATTGAATCTTCAGATTGTTTTTAAAGGCAATTCCTATGCCTCCTCCTGTCTTTCCCTTTCTATCAAGTTGGATAAATGTATAGTCTGTTGGTATAGCTAAGTTTATGGCCGGTATGTTGGTAGGATTTAGCCATGTTTCTGTGAGGAAGCATATATCCGGGGAGAGGGTGGAGATCATGTCCCAGATCTCAATAGAATGTTTTACAAGGGAGCGAACATTACCTAAGATATGGGTAAGACTCCGCTGGTGTTTTGAAGGATCTGCTTGTGACTCATTTACAAGGGGTCCCCCTTATAGACTCTGAAAGCAGCAAACAATGCATGATGCGGGACCTTCCAGCATAGCCGAAAAAGGAGGGACAACATTGGCCTCTCAGGCAACATTTGCTGGGCATGCTACGTCCAATTGCACGTAGGACCTTTCCTGGATAGGTGTAAAACTCGGGTAAATGAACGCTTATGCTGGACATAGTGTGCCGGGCAGAGTCTCCCGCCTCCGGTCGCATTCCGGCGCAGACGGCGCAGACGGGCTTGCCTTTGACGCGCCGCCGGTGCGCCAGCTGCGCGTGTCCGCTTCACGTCCGGGCAGGTGTGCTCATCTTATAGGGGGGAAAATAGGACAGGTGGAGCCCGACAGCTAGTCCGCCGACCCTGCTCCCTCCCCAGTTGGCGTCTCCTTCCTTGCCCGGTCCTTCCCCGTCTCCAAACAGCCCCGAACTCGGCTGTAAAGGAGAAATGGGAGGATCGGGAATACCGGGTACAGGATAGCAGCTTACTAAGCAAAAGTAGGTGCAAAGTGCAATTAGTGCAAAGATTGTATTTAAAATCGAGTTGCTAGACTTGGGTTAATTTAAAAAAAAAAATCGCGCTGCTACGGGGTCCCGGCTTCCGCCTCGGGCTTCCCCAAGGTAATGGCGAGTGCTGCGGGCTGTGATTTAAGGTTTTTCGGACAGGTGGAGCCCGACAGCTAGTCCGCCGACCCTGCACCCTCCCAAAATGGCGTCTCCTTCCTTGCTCGGTCCTTCCTCGTCTCCAAACAGCCCCGAACTCGGCTGTAAAGGAGAAATGGGAGGATCGGGAATACCGGGTACAGGAGAGCAGCTTACTAAGCAAAAGTAGGTGCAAAGTGCAATTAGTGCAAAGATTGTATTTAAAATCGAGTTGCTAGACTTGGGTTGATTTTTAAAAAATTTGCGCTGCTACGGGGTCCCGACTTCCGCCTCAGGATTCCCCATGTAGGTGACCTATGAAGAATTCAACCCAGATCTGTGACTGAGGGCGAGTATCTGAAAAGTTTCAGTGCTCCGTCCATCATCTCATTGTGTTTGCTTTGTTTACCCTAAGTTGGCAGGGTATGCCCAGACGTGGGTCCTTTGCTTACTTTACCACTGGATTCAAGCTAGCTTGGCTGATGAAGGGTGTTACCCCACAACCAGTCCCAGGATGCTTGTTTCTGGTCCAGGGAAGACCCAGCTTGGCAGTTCAGCTGGACTGTTCCCATGAGGAACAGTGTCAAGACTGATTTGCATATGGCTGGTTCTGACCTGAGGTGGCTCAGTGAGCTAAAGAACGATGATGGATTCAACCTAGATCTTTGACTGGGACTGAGTGTTGGAAAGGTTTCCACACTCCATCCATCATCCTCTTGTGTTTGCTTTAAAAAATAACAAAGGCACACCATTTAACTCACACACCACATCAACTGTTTGTAAAGGAAAACATACCTCCACGTGGAATGACACACACAGGGCAAGGAAGCAGTACTTTGGCCATGCTCCAGGGTAAGAACAAACACATGAAGAGGAAGTGAAGCTGGCACGTGCTGACCAGACAGAACCAAGAAATGCAATGGGCAAAGTCTTAACCCCATGTAAGTAAACAAAATGTTTTGTGAGCGACAGCGCTTTGCTGTCACAGGTGAGACCTAATAACCTCTTGCGTGTTCCCCTACAAAATATTTGCCACACTGTGCCATTGATGAATATAGAACTCTCACTGGCATGCTCCCTAACCAGATAGCCACATGCAAAATCCTCACAATTTTGACATTGTAATGCTCTCTATGGAAAACCTGTTGAAATTACTTTTTTTCCTTTTTTTATTTTTAGTCTGGAGTAGTACACTTACAGCCTGCTGGGTGCTTTAAAAGTAAGCCATAAACAAGCAATTGGACTCATTCTGTACTTCAGACATTAGGATATGAAAAGCTACTTCGGCATCATCTACAGCCCCAAAATAATCAAATAGTATTTTTTAACAAGCATTGGCTAAGTCAATAGGTCTGACATTTTCACTTAGCCCTTTGGCTTTGACATTTTCAATCTACTCATACAAACGTTCTCTGCCTGGACAGATCTAGGTGGGCTATACGGTCGCTGATTTATATACCCCCATGAAGCTGGCCAACCGACAAAAATATACCACAAAGGGGATATTAAAACATATCAGAATGTATTAATAATGAATACACATTAATTACTACATACAATATAAGGAAGATACATCGCATCCTGCCACATATTCACTGAACCAATCACTCAACAAAAACTCATACTCACACATACTGATACGTCCTGAAATTCAGTCATCCATTCATACATAAAGCAAAAAAAAATCAACAACAATAACATGTGAACCAAAACGTGCCATTCATTATTAACATCAATGATGATTTTTTAAGACATACAGATCATTTTATATAGAAATGGCATAACCAATAAAGCAAAAAAATTGAAGAAAGCATAACATAAGTTAATCCACGAAATTCAATCAGCGTATGCAGTCAATTTGAAAATTTAAAAGTTTTGTTATGGTACACCAAGTATTTAAACACCATTTTCAATGCTTGTTTTGGTTTATCATGTTTTTTTCCAAAATGTTATTATTGGGATATGTGCTGGCCTTTGTGATTAAAAAAAAACAACATTTGCTAAAGCACGCATTGCCATAATAGCCCCCCTGCAGACAGGTGGTTCTTGTGAAATTAGCCAGTAGCTGAAGTGGGCTGACCCATCGCATCATGGCGCGTGCGGTAGAGGGCGGAAGAAAAATGTGAACAACACAATTGCAGTCCAAAAGATCAGGAGGGTTGGCTAAAAGCGTCCACAATTATTATTATTATTATTATTTTTTAAATTTGAGTAAAATCGCACTTTTTTGGCTAACATCAGACCTCAAAACAGGATGTACGTGGTGCGCTGTTTTGTTGCATGGATGGTAGTGTGTAGATGTGGGCTATGTTCTTCTTTAAGCACACATGTGAGTGTACATGTCCGTACACAAGAGATATGTGTCATTTAGTTTTTAATCAAAGTCAATTTCAATGTATTTTTCATTAAAAGAGGTGAATTCATGTTTGCTTGGATCATGCGTTATATCTTGATAAACATTTAGAGGAGTGAATGAAATATGGATGCTTGATAAATGTGTAATTTTATTTATTATGAAATATGAAATATGAGGAATCCAGATGTTCATGTCTAGTTGGCATGGCGGGACCGATCCGCCCGCCATCTCAATGGGCCCCTTGGTCTTTAATAGTATTAGTGTTGCTAAAAATCAAGCAACCTGGATCCTGGAGGAATGCAGCGCCTATAGTCACACTTTCATCAAGGTCGCCTGCCTGCTGAAATACCTACTGGGGTTCTCCTCAATATGATTTCGGACCCCTTCCCCTTTGAGAAAGGGTTACCACCAGTTTTAAACAGGTAGTAAAGTAGTACAGTTTGCAAGCGGAATTTGTTTGTGCAGTTTTCCTTTTGTACATTGTAAAAAGCATTTTTGCGGTTACAAAAGTCCCAATTCTGCAAATCAGGCTGTTTGCGACTCCAAAAAAGCTTTATAAATCTGTTCCTAAAACTCTTAAGCTTTTGATTTCATCTTTCCTAAAACCAAAAGAAAAATATAAATGTTCTACTTGTTTTTTAAATGCACATTTTTGTTTTAATTCAGGAGGGAGAAAATATTTTCTATCTGGCGTTTGAAGACATAGACTCTGACACAGAGTTGCTGATTGGCTACCTTGACAGTGACATGGAAGAAGGCAATGAGGAAGAGGATGATGTTGCACATGTAATAATTAACAAAGAAAATGAAGAAAATACAGAAGAAGTCCCACAAGTTGTTGAAAAAGGTATGCAGCACACATACTAGACTACTGAGAAACATAAATATCGTATTGAGGAGCTTAGATCTTAGTGAACGGCAGACAGCACACAATAACACAACTATACAATAGAAAAGAGAACAGTTAAGATCATTATCAAATAACATAATCATGAAGTTGAGTGAATGGTCGGGATGTACAATAAAATTAACAATTATTCAGTATAAAAATGATATTTTTTAATACTTGTGGATTTAGTTTGCCCAGCTCTTCACAAAGAAATACTCTTTCTTCCTTTGTTCACGATCTATTGTGGCCAATGTAATACCACAGGTGACCTTATTTCAGGCTCTACCCTGGAAAAGGTGAGTCTAGCAGAAATAATACAGAGGATACAAAGGAATGTAAAATATTCACCTTTCTAGGTTATCTTATTTCACTTGCAATGTCAATGGTTGAAATTCAATATGATAAAAATTAGACATAGATGAGAATATATTTTCCTAGAGGCACTTATTGCTTCAATTACTTACAGGTAATTGCATTACTCTGAGTCCTACTCCCTCGCTTCCCTTACTTACAAAATTGAGGCATCCCTGCCTCACCAGACACCCGTACCCACGTGATTTGTCACGTGGGGACTATATATAGCCCCCAGCCCCCTCATACCTCCTGTAATACCACACAGATCGAAACCATACCAAAAGGTTGGCCTGGACCATCAGGGAGGGAGGGAGGGATGTAAGTAAGGGAAGCGAGGGAGTAGGACTCAGAGTAATGCAATTACCGGTAAGTAATTGAAGCATTACCTCATCGTCCCTCCCTCGCTTCCCTTCCTTACAAAATTGAGATGTACAAAGCCAAACAGGACAACCAAAGAAGGTATGCAAAAAACAGGTTTATTAAAAAACACAGAAGACCAGGGAAAAACCACTATTCAGGAACCATAGTGGAAAGAACCCTGTGTCCAAAGACATCAGCACAGTCAACCTCCTGTCCAATCCTGTAATGAGAGGCAAATGTCAGCGGGGAAGCCCAGGTGGCAGCCCGGCAGATCTCCGAAATGGAAGCCCCTTGGACCTCCGCACAGGAAGCAGCCATGGAGCGAGTGGAACAACCCTGAACCCCCAAAGGAGAAAGGTGACCCCGCTCTTTGTAAGCCAAAGAAATCAGCGAACGAACCCAACGACTCAAGGAAGGAGTAGAAGGACGCAAACCCCGATTCACAGGACCAAAATTAACAAAAAGGGAATCCGAGAGACGGAAAGGAGCGACCCGCTCCAAATAGACCAGGAGAGCCCTCCTAACATCCAAAGAGTGAAGCCGGACCTCAGACTCCGAGGACGGAGAATCAAAAAAGGAAGGAAGAACCAACTCCTGATCCCTGTGGAACTGAGAATCCACCTTAGGACGAAAGGAAAGAATCGGCCGCAACACGATTCTGTCATCAAAAATCCGACAAAAAGGGTGCTTGGAAGAAAGAGCACCCAGTTCACCCAGGCGGCGAGCAGAGGAAATGGCCACCAGAAAGAAGGTCTTGAATGACAAGAGGCGCAGATCCACCGAAAGCAAAGGCTCAAAGGGAGAAGACATCAAGGCGTCCAAGACCAGAGACAGATCCCAGGTCGGAAAATGCCTCCGAGGGGCAGGAAGAACATTACACAAACCCTTAAAAAGGCGACTGACCAACCCCTCAGAATCAGAGAGATTGCCCCAAGAGCTCCGAAATGCCTTAATCGCTGCCCATTGCAAACGAAGGGAAGATACCTTCAAGCCTAAGGCAGCACCCTCCTGAAGAAACAGCATCACCTCAAACAAAGAAGAGGTAGCAGGGTCCAAACCCCGGACAAGACACCATCGACTGAAAGAACGCCAGTGACGCAAATAAGACTTGTTGGTCGAAGCGCGCCTAGCCGCCTGCAGAGTAGAGGTCAAACCAGCCGGAACCCCTTGACGCAGAAGACCTAAGCGTTCAACCTCCAAGCCGCCAAGCGTATCCGGCCCAGAACATCCCGTTGCAACGCCGGGAAGACCAAAGGGGGAGGGGACAGAGGCAGCAACCACTCCACCTCCGACCTCATCTCCACCAGGAGAGGAAACTAGGAGGCACGAGGCCACGGCGGAGCCACCAGAATCACAGAAGCCCCCGAGGACCGGACCCGGAGAAGGAAGCGGAGAAGAAGGGGGAAAGGAGGAAACGCATACAGAAGCCCGCGGGGCCAAGGGCAGGAGAGAGCATCCACCGCCCAGGCCGACCCCTCCCGACAGCGGGAGACAAACCGGGACACCAAGGCATTTCCCACATCCGCAAAGAGGTCCACCACCGGAACACCCCAACGCATCGTCAGAGCCACAAACAACTCCCGATGAAGGCAGAAATCCACAGAAGACGGAATGGCCCGGCTGAGGGCATCCGCCCGGGAATTGGACACCCCCTGAATATGGATCGCCGAGAGCGCCAACAGATGAGATTCCGCCCAAACAAACAACCGCCTCGCCACCAGGGCTAGAGAAGAGGACCTCGTCCCTCCCTGCCTGTTGACGTAAGCCATGGCAGTGATGTTGTCCGTCCTGATCAGGACCACGGAACCCCGCAGAAACCGGGAGAAGGCCAACAGAGCCAAACGGACCGCCTCCAACTCCCTCCAGTTCGACGACATCCCGCTCTGAGCGGGAGACCAGAAGCCCCTGGACTGAAGAACCCCCAGCCAGGCCCCCCATCCCGAGAGGCTGGCATCGGTGGTCACCACAACCGGAGCCGGAGGAGAGAGAGAGACACCCTTCAGCAAATGACCCCGAACCAGCCACCAACCCAGAGACGACCTGATCCGAGGGGAAACCGGGATTGGAGAAGAGAGGGGAAGGCAATGGGGAGACCAATGCTCCAGAACATGAGCCAACAGAGTGTGCAAATGGAATCTGGCCCAAGGAACCAGAAAAACTGTGGCCGCCATATCCCCCTGAACCTGTAGCCAACGTGCTGCCACCTGCACCGGACCGGACAGAAGAGACAGGATGTGAGCTTGAATCTTGGCCACCCGAGCCTCGGGCAGAGTGACCACCCCCAAATCGGTCCGAAACCTGGCCCCAATGAAGAGACGATCCTGGGATGGAACAAGGAACGACTTGCCCAGATTGACAAGAAAGCCGTGTTCCCTCAAATCGGCCAGCACCACCTCTGTGTGATCGAGAGACAACTGGAAAGAGGGAGCATGAACCAACCAGTCGTCCAGATATGGATGTAGAAATATCCCCCGACAGTGGACCAGGGACACCAAAGGGGCCAAGAGCTTGGTGAAGACCCGAGGGGCGGACTTCAGCCCGAATGGCAAAACCGCAAACTGGAAGTGGAAGCTGCCAATCACAAAACGAAGAAACTGATGATGAGTCCGAGCCACAGGAACGTGAAGGTAAGCGTCCTGCAAATCGATAGACGTCATGAAGTCCCGGACCCCCACCAACGGGATGATGGACGGCAAAGTCACCATTTTGAAGTGGACGGTCCGAACCCCACCATTCACCCTCTTCAGGTCCAGAACTGGCCGGAATCCCCCTGACAACTTCTGGACCAGAAACAAAATGGAATAACATCCCAGACCTCGCTATGTCAGTGGGACCGGAACGATCGCCTTCTTCGACAGAAGATCCCGAACCCCTTCCAGCAGAGCCTCCCTCTTGGTCGGAGACTGAGGGATAGGAGTAAGGATGGTGCCCCAGCCGGGTGGAACGGCGACAAAGTCTATAAGATAACCTCTCCTGATAATAGTCAACGCCCAGAGATCCCTCACATCCAGCCGCCAAGCGTCCAGGAAAGACATCAGCCTCCCGCCCACAGGACTGGCGGCCGAAACACAGTCGACGTCAGGACTTCCTCTTGAAGGTATCCGCCGGAAGCTTGGGACCAGGCAAGGCCGAAGATTTCCCGGGTCTGAAGCGGCGCTGACGAGCAGAAGAGTTCTTGGAGGACTGGCGGGAAGACTAAAAGGACGCAGAGGAGGAAGGAGCCGGATTCCAAAAACGGCGAGAACCAGAGGCAGACGCCTTGCCCTTGTAAGGCAGAGCATGTTTACGGTCCTTGAAGGCCTTAGTGATCATACTATCCAGCTGGTCACCAAAGAGCATCTTGCCATCAAAGGGGATCTTATGGAGCGAGGACTTCTCCGAAGAATCAGCCTTCCAGTCACGCATCCACAAGTTCCGACGAGCCAAAACCAAGGAGCCAGAGGCCATGGCCGCAGACCGAAGCACATCCGAAGAGACGTCAGCCAAGAGCTTAGCCTGTTGCTCCATGTGAACAAGCAAGCCAGAGCAGTCCGTTTCCTCCTGAATAGCCGTGGCCAGTTTGCCAAAGTCAGACACCAAGGACTGTGCCGCATACGCCGAGTAGACGCCAGCACATAAAGACAAATTCCCAGCAGAAAAGGCTTTCTTCAGTGCACCATCCACCTTCTTATCAGTAGCATCCGAAGATGAACAATCTTCAGGATTGAGAGAAGTGCGACCAATAAGAGTGGCCAACATGGCATCCACCTTCACAGAGTGAGGAAGAGAGACCTCCCCATCCTCCAGGGAATAAAGCTTCTGCAAAAAGCGAGGAACAGAGGCGCACTCAAGGTCCCGCCACTCCCCCGAAATCAAGTCTTTGATGCGGCCATGAAAGGGCATAGCGAGCGCAGGTGGCTTAACATATTGGGGAAAAATGTCCTCAGACCCCACGGGAGCAGCAAAAGGAGAAAATCCCAAGTTCTCCCGGATGTGTTGGAGAATAGCAGGCACCTCTTCCCTACGCACAAACTTCCCCGAAGACGTAGAAGGCATGGCAGAGTCCGAAGAAGAAGAGGAGTCCTCAGAGGGAGAGTCCACCGGACCCCCCGCAGCACGAGAAGACCTGTGCCTTGTCGTAGCACCCCTCGCCTCCAGGGCACGAGACACAGCAGCCTCAATCATGGACTGCACCTCAGAAGCAGACAGGAGGGCAGAAGAATCCACCGGACCCTGGGACCTGGTCCGACGAGCCGGGACAGGCACCTCACCATCATCAACATCAGAGGAAGACAAAACTCTCAAGCGCTTAGAAGTCTGCTTAGCCATTGTGCAACTGACAGGGTAGAACAGCCGAGGCCAGCACTTAAATAACGTGTAGCACAGCCCCAGCCGGGAGACAACCAATAGAAACAAAAATCCACGAGGCAACCAATGAAGAAGCCTGGAAAAACAGAAATCCAATCACAAAAACAGAAAAACGAATAAAAATCGACCTCAAACGAGGCCCCTACCGTAAAGGAGCATCGGAAACAGCCAGCCGAGAGGCCACAGCACATCCGCCAGCCGCCGTCACCCATTCCGGTCCCCCGAACCGGAACTACAGCCCCAGCCACTCAGGGCCGGTGACTCCGTCACCCGGAACCCGACCGCCCAGCCGCCGAGAAGCGCACCGCAACTCCAGAAATGCGGTGGGGAAGGCTCGCGCACACCAGGCCGGCGTCGCCAGACCCAGCAGGCAACAGTAAGTGAGGGAGAAGCCCTCCAATCCGATGAAAAAGACCGCAGCTCCGCAGAACGGCCAGCGCGTGGGACGCGCGTCTCACAATGGTGAGACAAAAAAGAACAGGAGGTATGAGGGGGCTGGGGGCTATATATAGTCCCCACGTGACAAATCACGTGGGTACGGGTGTCTGGTGAGGCAGGGATGCCTCAATTTTGTAAGGAAGGGAAGCGAGGGAGGGACGATGAGGTAATGCATGATAGGCGACAAATATATGGTGCAATTCAGATAATTCTATTGCCTCTATTGCCTATTTCTATATTTTTAATAAGTATGTATGGTGGAAAACCAATGCCATTATTGGTTCATTCATCTTTCTTTTGGGTGTGAAAAGTATTGACGGTGTTCTAGTCATTTTTAGGTCATAGTAGACATCACAGCTCATTTCGACCGTGGCAGGTGGGCTACAAAGCTGCTGGGTGGTCCAATCCCCACCTCTTCTTGGCCTGAGGTGACCCATTAGTCATACATATACATCTCCACCAGGATTAGAAGGAAGAAGTTTCACCAAATGTTTTCCTGTCTACATGGGGTCACTTTCAGCCATAAATGCTCAGTGTTGAATGCTATGCTACAGTTGCCATTTTATTCATTTTTCTGAAGACAAGCTTTCAAACTGAAAGTTTCTTTTGGAAAACCAATAGATCAATGCCCCTGAACAAATCAGTGAGTGCCAGGTTTCTCCTGTCCCTGAGACACCATGAAAATGAAAAGGCAGCCTCAGAGCCCTGCCCTGAATATAGAGCTGAGCTAGCTGGCAGTCCTGCAACAGGAGACCTGCTGCAATTGGGTTCCTAATGAGAGAAACAGAAACGCATTTAAGCACCTACTGGTTCTCTAACTTCAAAACCCTTACCCTTAATAAAGTTGTGCACAGTTATCCGGTTTCATCAGTGACAGCATTTCACATCACCTTATTCTTATTCACTGCATCCTGATGTTCCACATGTCAGCTGGCAGCTTAGAATTGTTTTCACCACTGTAAGACAGGGCTGCCTGCCCCAAATGACAGCAGGGAAAACAAAAGCTACAACCCAATAAACCTTATAGTTCCCATTACCCCCTGTTAAATCCTGTGTTCCTATAGTAGGAAAATAGAAGTATGTCACTCTTTAGAAACTGACGTGCCAAGACTGGTGATCAATATGCATCTTGAGTCGATACAGGAATGTTCAAGCGGTTAGTAGGAAACATCTCCTTGTTTAAGATTATGTTTGCTAATGGAGTGTAAACATCCATTGTTGTCTCCTATTTGTGAAGAATGTATACCTCACTATTAAGTGACAAACCTTAGTCCTACAACAATATGGTCAAGGTAAGTAAATATAGGTATGTGTACATTAATATTGTTAACTAGATAAACATAACTATCTTTGCTTCAAAGAAACAGTGTGGATATTCCAAGTATCCTCAGACAGACTGATGACTTTAAACTTATAGTGACAGATCAGTAACAAGCCTTTGCAATGCAATCTGTTTCACCTTTGGGGTTGTATAAGGATTTATCCATGCAGCACACTGTCTGCAGCCGGGGCCTGTACCTGTTCCACCGGGATGAAGGGAAGTGACTGCCCAGACGTGGGTCCCGGGCTCATTGTGCCATTGGATTCAAGCTATCCTGGCTGATATGGGGTGGTACGCCAAAACTGGTCCTGGATGCTTGTTTCTGGTCCAGGGAGGAACTGGCTTGGCAGTTCGAGCTGGACTATTCCCATGAGGCACAAGGTCAAGGCTGATTTGCATATGGCCAGGTCTAAACTGGGGTCGCATGGTGAGCAAAAGAATGATGGATTAATCTCCGATTGCTTGACTGGGGGTGAATGTTTTGATTTGTTCTGCATTCCGTCAATCAATTGTGTGTCTTTAGCGACCACACAAAAGCAGGCATTTATGAAGGGCATGAACAGGAAAAAATGGATGGAAAAGATGGAAGGTGCTGCAAGCCACAGTTCAGATTACAGCATGCATCGAAGAGCAGCACATGCGCTGCCCAGGCTCAAACTAATAAACCTAAAAAACAGGTAAAACCCAGTCTGGATCACAGATTCAGGCTGTTTATGGTTAGAAAATGTAGGGTTTCTCTGATAACTCACTTCATAAAGAAGCAGTTTAATGACTCCTAAGAAATGTGTGGTTCCAGAGAAGATGGAGCACTCCAGAGAAAGCTTAAATCAGCTTAAAAAGCTTCATCACCTGTACCTCTAAACTTTGGGATTTGACTACCTCAGATCATGAGAAAGAAACTGAACTATTTTCTTTACCGGAACGCTCTTAAAGCATGGCTTTTTAAAAGTTAGACCTCTGTTCCTTTCTCATCTCTACTTTGTATGCTTATGCTGTAATCAGTTTCCCAGATCTATAGCACTTACACATCCTAGGGTAAGAGAGCACTGTATAAAACATTTCAATGCTTTCACTGCTTCGGCTGGCATTAGTAGGTCACCAAGATGCATAAGCCAAATGGTAAAATTTTAGGGTTCCTGACAAACTTCAAATTATCAAAGTTGCCGGTGAAAATGTTGGACCTCACTAAAGAAAACATGGATACCACTGTAAGAAAGAGAAAAAGATCTTACATTCCCAATAAAGACTGAGGATGTTCTCTATGTTATGAATGTAGGAACAAAACTAAATAGCCAGACACTGCAGAAAATACATTAACACTGAGGGATGTGTTGGTCTCTGTGCACCTACAGTGAAGTTTGTTAATGTTTTCAGGTGCTTTGAAATAAAATTAACTTTAATATAGTCTCATTTGCACTGCAGTATGCATCTTACCTAATTATTTTGTCTTTATTAATGGGTTTAAGTGTGCCGGATTTAATATTCTTACCATCATCTCTCTATTTCCATCTCTATACATTTATCTCTGCTGTTGGCCTGCACTTTATCTCCTTTTCATTCTTACTTTCTCTCAATTCTCTCTTGTGCTCACTTGCTATTTCACTCATTCTCTATCTCTTTGTCTGTCTATTATTCTCTCTTTCTTCCTCTTTGCCTCTCTTACTCTCTCTGTTTCTTTCTTTCTTTCTTTCTTTCTTTCTTTCTTTCTTTCTTTCTTTCTTTCTTTCTTCCTCACTACAACGCTATTTGATTACATAATTTCACAAGAACACTACCAGGTCAGGTGGTCATGCATTATTAATTAATGTATTTATTTAATTATTTAGTTTACTGCATACTGTGTAACAGAATTGCTGGGTTGCTTCAGGGTGCTATCAGTGGAGTGATTCCAGAGGAGAGGATGTGAAAGAGCAGGAACCTACTGATGTATATTAGGCAGCTTTCTGAGTTGATGGAGTTTGCTGTGCTTCAGATATGCAGTGGTTGGTTGTCACGCAGACTTCACCAGCCACTGGAAATATCTTTTTCCGTAGGTCTTGCATTTCGTTGTATGGACCTGAGCATAGATTATTTAGCAGATATGTCTGGTGGGGAGTGTAGCTATTTATTTTGTCCCCTCGGTTTGTTAGCGATGAAGCTCCTAGACATTTCTTAGTATTTCAAATTGAGGCATTTTAAAAACGGACTATTTTTTAATAGCAGCCAGTGAAGGGTTGTGTTGTGTTGATTTATTTTTTGATTTGTTTTTTCGTCTATACCCAGTTTGAAGATCAGGCATACAGTAGCACAGTATGATTTAGACAACTGTTGATTTATAGGAAGACAAGGATTCCAACTACATCATGATGGTGTTTGGGAATGATGTATGGATGAGTTCCTTTGAGAAATGTTATTTGCTAGAAATAGGACTTAACTATGTTGTGATCTGGAATTTTAAGCTGAGGTCATGGTCCCAGAGAGTGCCAATAATTCTGACCTTGATTTTAATTAGGATGGTGTTACCAAGGGAGTTCCGAGGTGGGAAGATGGAATCATTTATTCTTAAGAAGTGGGTTGGTCATGGAACTTGGATTTCTGCCTTGGTGAAACACATCATTCAGGCTATCCTAGGTTTCAATTGCCTTAAGGCATTTGAGAAATGTGGTAATTGTTTTTTGTCTCATGTGATAAGGAGTTATATTTGAACATGAACAGTCTGCACATTGAATAGCAGGTTTTGAGATCTTAGGATGTCCATAAGAAGTTTTACATATATGATGTAGAGTGTGGGTGACAAGGGGAATCCTTGCTCCAATCCCCACGTCACTGGGCAAGACAGGTTGAAAATTCACCTGGTCTAAACTCAGGTGACCAGACATCTAGAAATTATTTTAACCTTTTTAGGGAATTGTAAGTGATGAGTTACACACACACCCCCTAGAAATGTTTTAAAGTCTTTTGGAATCTTTGCATACAAGAACAAATCTTCCCCAGTAAAACATCACTTGTTCATGGAAACAAGGGCCTCATTAAGAGTTTGGTTGACAGGGCACTCCATTGTGAATGTGATAGATTGCCCGGTGCAGTAAACTTTTAATCTGCCTTCCTCATTTAGAGATGGGCGGACCCTAAACTATCCATCGATTGAGCCTCTAGTGAACACTCCCAGGGGTGTGGGGGGCAGTAGTTTTTTGGTTTTTCAGAAACAAAATCCGACTTGGAGAGTTTGCTTCTGAAAAACACAGAAGTTTAAAAGTTTGGTGAATGACTGTCAAATTGAGCACTGGCTATCCATTGAAGAGAACGACCGTTCCTTTTCAAGTACAGAGATGACCGCTGGACCAAAGCCATCTCTAAATTTGACAAATGGAGTGCAGAGATAATGTCCTGCGCCGTCCTTAAGGGCACTACTTCATTCATCACTTTCTAAGTCTGGCCCTTATTCTCTTTCCCAAAATATCCGTGTGTGTACGCCGTTACCAATTTAAAGTAAGATAACATTGGGAGCAGGGTACTTTCTCTGCAATGCTCTAACACAAATTTGCAACTGTGCTCCTGAAGTTCATGTATAAAGAGTATAGTCATCTGAGCATCCATAAGGCAAAACCTGCAAATAGGACCATAAACTACACAGTAAATTTGGCAATAAAGGTAGCAGCTAGAAAAAATACCCCACTGGTCATAGCAGTGCTGCATGGGATCGTAATTGTGCTTGACCTGAAGGACTGAGAGAAGTCCTTAGCATAATAGTGGCCCATGGCCTTGTTACACAGAGAACTAAAGTTGGCAGAAAGCACTTCCCTATATAAAGAGACATTTAACTAGATTATCCAGAAGTAAGGCTTACAGCAAATTCATTGCTGCATGTTATTGCAAGAAGGAGAAGTGTATGTTCCTATGTCAGAACATACCAAATATGTTTGGAGTGTCTATTAGCAAGTGAAAACTGTCTAAAATGCACATGAATTCAGATGCTTTGCCTTTGAGATGCTGTTAGCAGATTGTAATCTTTCAGGGAGAGCAACCAAGAAATGCCAAAGAAGAAATAGCAAGATTGTTTCTTTAAGAATTTGTACTAGAACAGTCAGCAGCAACATAAGGTGAACTAAATGCTCTACCCAATATCTTCTTAGTTACCACTCTATAGTCAAAACATGCACACACAAACCTCACATCCAGCCACCTTATCCACAACATACCTATATATATATCAACACCATTGACACTTAACCACAGTATGTCATTCTATAACTCATGATTAAATGCCCTCACCACCACCAACATATTGTGATTTCTTACAACAACTTACTCAAACCACTACTACTCCTCATCCATCACCTTTAAACCCAATTAGCCAATGCCACTTCCAACCCTGTCCCCCATCTACTCACATAATGATGTTTTAACTCTATTTCTATAACCACCTTGGGGGGCAACCCCAGTCAAACTGTAAGGAGAGGGCACCGAGTAACTCTACCTATCCACCTATGATGAACAGACCAATGATGCCTAACTTCTTTTTTGGTCCACAAAATAGCCCATTCAACCCACTGTTGCATATGGGGAACCCTATGTTCGTGGGGAATGTTCCCTTAATTCATACCCCCAACCCATTTGTATCATTTGGTAACACCTCTTCATTTGACAACGGAATGGTCTTCCAGGTCCCCACTCAGAATAGGTTTCAGTCCCTGAGTCACTTAGACCAGAATGATTGACTTGAGGTTGAACCTCTCAGGGTTCCAGGGTCTAGTACTCAAATTGTAGAAGACGCTTTGTTAATTGTAGAAACGGATACTGTATGTTTGAACTGTACTTTGACTGGGGGAGAAACCCTAATTCCTACACCTAACATAGAGCTTTTTAATATAGAGAATAACATGCCCTTATCTAGTGTTGAATTGTCAAATGCTAGCAAAGAAAAGGAAAAGATTACCTGTTATATTGCTAGCTGGAATATTGCAGGAATTGCGACCAAGGAGGATGCCCTAGGCTGGAATGATTTTGTGTATTTGTTTGACATCCTGTGTTTCCAGGAAACCTGGAGTAAAAATTTTAAAGGCATTGAGGGATATGTGTCCTATGAACTCCCAGCATCGCCCTCAATTCACGGTAGAGCTAAGGGCGGTTTGTTGGTGTTAATTTCTGTTAAATTACCCATTCTTGTGAAAAAATTTGTTAATGTGGGGGCGCATTCGCAAATCTTATGGCTTACACAAGAATCTGGCAGAAACATTTTACTGATAACTTTCTATAACAATGTTTTTGATAACACTAGACATACAGCAATCAACGAATTAGATACAGCAGTGAACAATTTCGAGAGGAATTTTAATTGTGTTTTTGAATATATTTTTGTGGGGGATTTTAACGTATCTGTGTGCCCATTATCTACCCAGAAGGTTTGTGGTGTGTATAACCGACAGGGGGAGGCTGAAGTCCATTTTCCCCATCACACCTATGGGGAAACTTTGAATAATTTTATGACTCATTATGACCTGGAAGTCATGGACAATGCTAAAAATGACATGGGCGGAATCATACCAACTTTTAAAGGAAGGGGCGCTAACACCATCATTGATTTTATTTGCATGTCATCAACTATTGCCCCGCTCTGTTCGTTGCCCAAAGTGATGGATATTATGTTGAGTGACCATAACTGTTTGTGCACTGAATTAACACTCTGGTATAATAACCATGATTGTGAACAAGGTATTATTAATAATATTGAAGTTCATAGACAGAATGGCTATAGACTGAGGTGGAAAGGAGAAAAAGCTGCTGTAACATCAGATTCTATTATTTCTAGTTGTCTGATGGATATCACAGCAATTTTAGAAAAGGAAGACACCTCGTCTGACAGTATTGATCACTTTAACAGTATCAATTCCATCATCAGCAAAAAATTTACCAAAGATGCAGGGTCTAAAGTAAGGGGCCCAAGGGGTTGGTTTGACCATGCATGTTCTAATGCCCGGAGGGAACTTAAAGAGGCTAAACCAAGGGACAAAGCTTTGGTGGCCCAACTTAGACAGGGATTTAATACGACCCTCAAACGTAGAAAAGCTGAATTACAGCAAGAAGCCTGGGATAATCTTGCCCAGGCAGCGGACACGAATAATTGTACCCTGTTCTGGTCCACGGTGAATAGCCCATTCTTAAAAGATGACAAGATCCCAGAACTCACTGCTAACGTGAGTATGGATTCATGGATCCAGCATTATTCTAATATCTTTGACTCTAGTAATCTATCAGATACCAATGGCGATAGATGGCCTATCCTAGCCTTAGATATTAGTACCAGTGAGACTATGGCTAGTATAAGAGCCAGTAAAGGAGGTAAGGCCCAGGGGCCAGATGGCGTCCCCATAGATGTATACAAGACTGCGCCAGATATTTGGGGCCCACTGCTTACCAAAATATTCAATGCAGCTATATGCTGTAACATACCGTCCACTTGGGAAGAGTCAATAATTATCCCCATCTTCAAGAAAGGAGATCGGGGGGATGCTAAAAACTACAGGCCCATATCCTTATTGGATTCTTCAGTTAAAATCATGAGTAGGGTTCTCCTTGTAAGACTTGAAGAGTGGGCTGAATCAAACAAGATACTAAGTAACTGTCAGTTTGGCTTTAGGAAAGGCCGTGGTACCATAGAACAGTGTCTGAATTTAGAGCTATTAGTGGGAAAATATACCCAGGCAAAAAAAGGGTCGCTTTACCTCTGTTTTGCTGATCTCAGTAGTGCCTTTGATTTGGTGGACCACGCTATATTATGGGCCAAATTATTGGAAATGGGTGCTCCTGAAGGAATTATTTATTTCTTAGCCCGATTGTATGAAAAACTTCGTACCAGTGTCCGCTATGGACCCAACGGGGAATGTACTACTAAGTTTGGGGTAGGAAGGGGCATCAGACAGGGGTGCGTTTTAGCACCCCTGCTTTTTACCCTTTTTATTAACGAGGTTGAAACTGCCCTGCAGGCAGTCGCTGCAGACGCCCCTAGAGTTAATAACTTTCAGATACCTGTATTACTCTATGCGGATGACGCAGTGTTACTGTTTAGGACTCCCCTGGGTCTCCAACGTTTAATGGATTGTTTTGTATCCTTTACTAAGAAGAGGAAACTGGTCATTAATAAGGCTAAGACCTATGTAATGGAATGTTGTTCTGAAAAAGTTAAAAAAAGATGTAAAACCCACTATGTTATCGATGGGGAACAAGTGGAAAAGGTGGATAACTTTTGTTATTTGGGAATAACCTTTTCCAAAAATGGGAGTTGGGACACTGAACACAAGGTGGTCAGAACTAAGATGACTAGGAGTGCCAATGGGGTCTTCCTGTTTGCCAAGAAACTGGGGAATAGACGCATTAAAGACATGTTAAATATTTACCAAGCAAAATGTCTTTCTGCTGCCCTTTACGGGGCAGGAGTTTGGGGCGTGTCATATGTAAGGAGCCTGCAGGTAGAGGAGAACCTCTTCCTGAAAAGGCTCTTATGTTTACCCAAGTCTACCTCCAGTTCCTTGGTTCACAATGAAACAGGGATCCAAGCGTTAAGTGATCTGATTATGTTAAGACCCATACTACTGTGGCGCTCTATCTGGCTCAGTGATGGTACTTCATTGAATAGAGCAATCATTACGGACTGCCTTTTACTGGACCAACACCTTAAAATCCTGTGGATCAAATATATCATCGATTGGGCACAAAAATTATTTGGGATCAATGTATCAACGGACCCCCAGAGTATGTCGGAAATCCCCAAATCTGAAGTGAAAACAACCTTTTTAAATCACTGTAACGAAAAGCATTTCTTAGAGGATTCTAAGTTAACTACTTGTGAATTATACAAAAGCTTGAATGAATTCACTGGTTTTAGTCCATATTTATCTCAGGTGACAAGAACTTCGCACCAGTTTGTACTAACCAGAATGAGGATGGGTACAGTACATTATCTGGTTGCGTGTCCTAACATTAAAATGCGCCCTATTGGTCCCTGTAAATGTGACAATAGAACTGAACAATGCACTAAGCACTTTTTGCTAACATGTGATTTGTATATTGAGCTACGGAAATTCTATCTGAAGCCATTATTCATCAGATTTGGAGTGAGAAACATAAAGGAGGCTATGAAACTGATTTTTAACTTGAATCATCCGGACATTTGCTTTTTTACTGCATCCTTTTTGTTAAAAGCAATTAGCGCTAGGAAAAGTATGTGTTTTTAAAATATTTGTATATTTTTAAATATTTATTCCATCCCCCTCTGGATGCTTTTTGTAATTGGTATTCTTTGAGGTTTGTACTGTATATTCTTAGTCTATGAAATTGAATGAAATGTCTGTATTATTTGTGCTTTTATGGACATGTTTTTCAATGATCCGAATAAAGCTTTATGAAATGAAATGATGTTTTAACTCCACTCACTTTCATCCACCCTTCCCATCATTTAGTGGTGTGAAACTGCAGTCACTTACTCTACACATCACCCGCACTCCCTTCCATAATTTCTACTATACCAAATGTCTCACATGCACTGCTGCTCACAATGCAGGCAAGTACATCCACATTCTCCACCAGTAATGCTCAACATTTCACAGGACCACTGACCCACAGCAGACCCTTTTGTACGATCCACCTCCACTCGTATCATGCCTCATATGCTGGCACCCTCACATCATCATGATGAATAGTGTCCAGATTTTCCTATACAAACAAACTGATAACATTCAGCTTTCTGAATTTTGCTTCTTATTCTGCAGTTCTCTTTTGGAAAAAGTGTAGTCTTTAAAAATTACAAATGTATATTATAACACAATTATGTGGCTATATTCAGTCTCTTAATTAGTAGAATTGTTTATCAAAACAATGCCTTTCATAATATTCCTATCCTTTGAATTCTTTAGACACTGCTAGTGCATTTGTCATTTTGCCCATTGTTAATTCATAACAACTTTTCAAAAAGAAACTGTTTCAGCTGCAATTGTTTCTTCTTCAATGAATTGTATTGATTTGTGTTGACACAGGACAGTAAAATAGTTTATGCATTTGTGATCTTTGTTCACAGAATATCCTAGCTTCAAGGAGGACCATGCATGTTTGCACTGTGAGTCAAATTTCCCAAGCGAAGAGATTCTTGCTGAACACCTACAAGCACTTCACCGGAAACCCAGGGAGGAGAAGGAGTTCAAGTGCAAGAATTGTGAAAAGAAGTTCCCAGTTAAACAAGCCCTACAAAGACAGTACGTGCCAGTAAAATATATATTTTGGGATTACATTACATTACATACTTTATTCCACGTATATATTAATGCTTTGTAAAAAAAAATGATTAACGCACATTTGGTTTATTGGCCACTCGCTTTCCAACAATGACAGTTACAATAATTAGAAAAAGACCAAGTTGCAACAAGCACCCTCTAAGAAGTCAGGAATCAGTAATAGTTCTGCATTACACATTGGTTGTTTCACCACTTTTTCATCAGTTTCAGACACAAGTTAATGAGAGATACATGGGCTTCAAAGTATGGATCCAAAACCGTACGTAGTATCTTCAAAAAATCTTTATTTTGGACACATTAAAAGTTCTCCAGCTTTGCACTGCCGACACGTGTTTCGCCCACACAGGGGCTTTTTCAAGGCAAATTCATTCAAGATGGACAGATTGTCTGGATGGTCTGATCAGTGTGTCGTAGCAGGAGTCGTACGGAAGTGTAAAGAATCCTCTACTTATTTTTTAGTTGTTTAAAGAGTTGGCGGTAGCGTCGTCCAAGAAGTATGTTCAAACAAGATAATTAGTATGGAGGCGATAGTCACTTGGTGGAGATCAGTCACAATTTTCGTGAGGTGTGGAATTTTGAAGACCTTGGTAAGTCTGTTTGGAAGTACGTGTAAGAGCCGGATCTCCACTGCTCAGTTGACATGACAGTTACAGTTCACATTTCATCATTAGTATCAGGACTGCGTTACATTAGACTTAATAATGTAAAATGTACGCCCAATGGGATTATGTTTTTCTTAAGGATATTTAGGACAAAATATTTATGCCAGAAGATATTTGACCATGATATTCTGATGTACAATCTTGTTAGTGTCTTGTTGGGAGGACATTCATTAATCATTTTTGTCCTCACTCTCTCCTTTGTGTGAATACCTTTATTGAGTTTATTATTACAGTGTAGCAGAACAACTCCTGTAATTACTGACAATGTATCATGTGTACTGAAAATCCATTCAACATATGGTTGGGTAGAATTCTGGTTATTATTGAAATGTTGTCAAGTCTCAGGGCACCATTGCTAGAAGACTATGGTGGCAACATTTATCCTTGATTTGAGAACTAAGGATGCCGTTCTCAGACCGCTGAGTTATGCCATATGTTCTTTTATTTGCTTATAAAACCCAAATGCTCAGAAATACTTTCAAACTGCAAACTTGTCCCAAACATACCATACTCAAGCAAAATGTAAACTGGTGTGACTAGGCAACTTAACAAGTATGTGAAGAGAAAATATGTTCACGTCCCTGTTTAAGATTCTGACTGACAGAAAGGGCTAAAATTACATTGGATTGTATTATAGAATGTATCCTAATCACCTTTTTTGAGGACAATTAATAAGCACTGAATGAGATACTGTAACCATATTCAATGTGAAGTATAAGAATGTTCATGTTCCCTGCTTATGATTCTGACTGACAGAAAGAGACAAAATCACATTGGTTGGTACTATTGAAGGTGTCCTCATCACTTTTGTTAAAGACAATCATTCAGTACTGAAAAGGATACTGTCACCGTATTCTCATTCAAAGTCAAAAGGGGGGATGGGGATGTGAGAAACATCTTCAGATTGGATATAATCCTATCTCTATATTCCAAAAATAAGAACCATATTGGTGGAGTCCATTATCTGTGATGTCCCTTGTGGGGTAACACATTGATCTTAACTCTTCATCTGTTCAACATTTATATTCACCCATTAGCTCAAGCAATCATGGACCATAACCTTCAATTCCAGATGTATTCAGAGCAATCAGCTCAACATTTGCTTACAAAAGTAACAGCTTTCAGGATGGAATAAAAAGTCTCTTCACTCTATAACACAATGCAGGACGCACAATGGCCTATTTTTAAATTGATCCAGTTGAAGATGCTACATATGTGTCATACAACAACCCATTCAATAGGCCCTCATTTGTGGAGCTTGCCACATTACCTACACAAAGGTGAAAGACCTCGAAATATTTAGCATTTCAAACATTTGGTGGCTGTCTGAAGCAGAATAATCAAGTGAAATCCTAGGCAAGTTCTGATGAATCTGCACCATCGGCCTATCGGCATTTGTTATAGTTCCTTTCCGTCGAGGGTCTTGAGTTTGGACTTGTTTAACATTCAACTATTTTGTGCTAAACTTTGGGAAGGAAAATGTGAGCACATCTGGTTCAAATGCAATGGAAATTTCATATTTTTTTTTAATTTCCATAATGCTCTTAGAAAACGTGCTACTTCCAATTTATCATCCTGATGTGCACCATCTTCATAACATAACATACAGCCTTGCTTCTCAATAGTTCTTGGAGTCTTCTTTACTCCCTTTTTTGTACCTGAGGCATAAGAGAAACACATGCAAGAGTTGAATATATCATTGTCCAGCTGTCCTCTATTTTTCAGATAGTTTTTACAGTGAGAGAATCTTATCTTGATATCATAAACAATCTGTTCTATTTCATGCGTGTGATGAATAAAGATAGCTGAAAATGTCACCATTGGGTAAAAACATTTGAGTGAATGGATTTAGCCAAATTTGAACTAGCCACACTGATGTGTTTCCCTTTCCACGATGTATTTTATTATTCCTTAATGTTCTATGGACAGTGAAAGTGACTTTGAGTTGACAATGTTGGGCAGTCCCCTATAGGTCAGCATTTCTGGGATGTTTATTCACTTGGTTTCTATTTCATTTCCTTGAAAAGGAGTAGTTACTACATAGCCCTAACACATATAACCTCACTTTTTGTTCTGTTTAATGGCTACATCTTGAGTGCTCTCCTGGCAATGTTTTTGGTTGCATTTGGCTAAACATTTTTTTAAAGTAATAGCATCAGTAGTGATGTGAGAATAAATAGACATGTTTTTCAAGCCCACCTCTCAACTATATACATTTTTGACCTAGGCTTGAACATAACCCTTCAAATAAAGGAATTGACAAAACTCTCTGACTTTAATCATTTGATTACTAGAAAGATTGTAATGTCCATCAGAACCTCACACCAACTTTAGCGAAGATCATTGTTGATGCATGCCTGGGTTATTGCAACATATTCTACAACTGCTTCATGAAATATTCCTAATCAGATTGCAGTTGATAGAATATCCATATGATCAAGTTGAGCCTCATACTAAACTCACTGAGCAACATTGCAACATTCCTGGCCTGTACTAGCCTGTTTTTTCTAATTGAAGAAACAAAGAGACTGACTATAACTTGGGCCAGCTATCCCACCTGATCACCTCCAAAAGTATCTCAGTCCTTCAAGTTGTCTTTTTGCTGTAGTGTTGCTCCTTTTATCTGTTCTGCCCAGGTTTCATTAAAATTATTTATTTCTCCCATACCTTAAAATATATCTTTCTATCACTGTGTATCAGTTCTGAATATAGGAGTCACAATATTGATTACAATGATGTAGTAGGGCCACTATTCCAGTATGTAATACATGAGTAATTTCCCCAATTGACAAACTGGGAACCCCTCTATCAAGTCTTGAATTGAAGGGAAAGTGCATGAGGAGTTACCTATGTACAATAATGCGACATTTATGTATTGAAATATGGGATTTGATATGGATCGTAGAACCCATTTATGAGTTGGAAAATGGCCCTTTTGCAGTCCCAAACCTTGCTATTTTGCGAGCTGCATCATTTCCTTAGCATATTCGGCCCTAAGCCCTGAATAAACAAACTGTGTGGAGTAGGATTTGGGGGCACACGCATCATGGTAAATTGCATTCGCAAACGGTGCGAATCGCAAAATTTGGCCGTTTGCGAATGCAATTTCCTTTTTTGGGATGCATCATGTTTTTTTATTTTTTCGCAATTTAAGGAATCGCAATTATGTTGCGATTTCTTAAATTGCAATTGCATTTGAGGAATCGCAATTTGCGATTTCTTAAATGTAATGCATCATACTTTAGAAATTGCGAATTCGCAAATAGGGAGAGGTAAATTACCATGAAGTTCACCTTCATGGTAATTTGCGAAAACTTTGAAAAATGCACTTTGGGGCATGTGTGTGTGAAAAATGTTCTTAAAGTTAAATTTCATGGGTGCAGGGGGGTCCTTTGGACCCCACCTGCACCCTTGAAATAGCATTCTCATTTTGCGATTCCTTAATTGTGATTCGTAAAATGAGAATGGCTTCCCATTCATTCCTATGGGCCTCTAGGCCCATAGGAATCAATGGGAAGGGTTCCTTAATTGCGATTCGCAAATTGTGAATCGCAATTAAGGAAATGTAAGAAATCGCAAAAAAAATTGCGATTTCTTGATGCATAGCCATTTGCGATTTCTTAATTGCGATTCCTTAATTTTCGCAATTAAGAAATCGCAAACGGCAACAATGATGCATGTGGCCGTTGGTGTTTATCACACCTATTACATAGCATTAATCTGGTGAGAATTTAGTATTAAACAGGTGATCCTGAATACCTCCTGCTACAAGTTTTCAACTTGAAAACGAGGCATAACATTCAGAAAAAGTATGTAACACACAGAATACTGCTTTTTGCCCTTTTTCCGTGCTGGCAAATGTGGTGCTACTCCCAAACCAGCCTGACACTCTTATGATGACAGTTCCTAAAGACCACTATCACCAACAAATGTGGGCTATATGATATTGTCAATGGACTCACCATCCTAATGGCTCCACTTGTCCCTTTATTTATTCCCAGTGACACTATAATGCTGAATCTCAGGAAATTAGTTCTGCTGATCAATGATCACCAGCTGGGTCAGGGAACCAAAGATTTTGCTAATGTTGATACGGTCAGAATTTGTGGATTGGGATCCATGTTCATGAAACCAGGTCAGTTTGTTAAACTCAGTCGCGACTGCATGTATCTAGACCAACAAGTCGGCATTGGTGGTGTTACTAATAAAGAAAGATACCAAGGAAGAATGTCCCCTTTTTCCAATAATTTCACCATTGGCATGTAGCCTTGATATTTAATTCATTTTGAATCTACCGCTTACACAAATGGGTCTCTATTTCTTTTCTCCTCTGTAGTGCACTTCACTGTTCAGAGAACATCAGTCCAGGAGATTCCTCAAGAAGTTATCAGTGTCCTGTTTGCAGTGCATCCTTCAGCTCGGAGTCCAGGTTTTGTGTTTAATTTACTGACCCACTTCTATTTTCCATTGACCTACTATTTGTGTAACTTGTTTATGTGATATTAACACCTGAAGAAAGGAACACATCTACTATGTTTAATCTATCTACATTCTAAGAGGGAACCCTGGACTGCCGTAATATGCTACGGGCTCATTACGGTGGCGGAGGGACCCCCTATTGCCAGGAGTGCAGTGGCGGGCCCTCCGCCATCTGTCAACAATTTTCCCTCCGCCAGATTATGATGGCGGGGGGAATCCTTAGGGAAGTGTGGCGGACGCAAAGACCGTCCTCCACTGTTCCGCAAGGTGGTCCTTTTGTGCCTGCTTGTGGAACCAAAACATAGGGCAGCATTGCAGCGGTGCTGCATTGCGGCGGTGCTGCACCGCCGTAGGGATTATGATATCCCTTTCCGCCTGTCTTTTCGCGGTGGTCATCCCACCATGAAAAGACAGGTGGAAACAGATTTTGGGGCCCGTAGCGGGCCCCTCTTGTGTTGCGGGGAGGTAGCTGTGCACTGGGTGCCTGCCACATAGTGCTGGGAAATGCAGTGCGTGCCATTTTATCATTGAGAACGGTGCTGCAGCCAGCAGCACCGTGTGCAATGTTAACGCTACTTCACCGGACGTCGCCTTCCTCACGGAAACCTGGATGAACGCCTCCTCTGCACCCGACATCGCCATCGCCATCCCGGACGGGTACAAGATCATCAGGAGGGACCGTATCAACCAGACCGGAGGTGGCATCGCCATCGTCCACAGGAACACCATCCGCATCACGACCGACGCCAACGACTCCTTCGCCGCAGCCGAACATCTCCACTTCCAGATTCACACCGACCCTAAGACGACCCTCAGAGGCACCCTCATCTACAGACCCCCGGGACCACGCACACAATTCAGCGAAGACATCAAAGACTTCATCAGCCCGCACGCCCTCCCCTCCTCTGACTACATCCTCCTCGCGGGACCTCAACTTCCACCTGGAGAACAACAAGGACCGCAACACCACCACCCTGCTGGAAAATCTCGCCAACCTCGGACTCAAGCAACTGGTCAACACCCCCACCCACTACGCCGGCCACACCCTTGATCCCGTCTTCTCTTCCAGCAAGTACATCACCTTCAGCCACGCCACCGGACTCCACTGGACCGACCACAGCTGCGTCCACTTCAGCTTCAAAAGATCCACGACCCACCACCACCCGCAACAGGTACCTCACAGGAATTGGAGCAAGATCACCGCAGACCAGCTCACCACCTCCCTCAGCCAGAGCCCACCCGCCAACACAACGGACCCCAACGAAGCAGCCCGCAACTTAACACAGTGGCTGACCGCCTGCGCCGACGACGTCGCGCCACTAAAGAACCCTCCCAGCAGACCCAGAAGCAAGAAGGCATCCTGGTTCACCGACGACCTCAAGGACTCCAAGAAGACCTGCAGCACCCTCGAGAAAGCCTGGCTCCTCGACCGGACCACCGACAACATGACCGCCCTCAAACACGCTACCCGCAAGCACCACCAGCTCATCCGCACCACCAAGAAGAAATCCTCAAAGGAACGACTGGACAACAACGCCCACGACAGCAAAGAGCTCTTCACTATTGTCAAGGAGTTCTCCAACCCCAGCACCGGCACCAACAACATCACTCCGTCACAAGACCTCTGCGACTCCCTCGCCTCGTTCTTCCACCGCAAGATCGCCGACATCCACAACAGCTTCGCTGCCCCACCCACGCACCCAACCGTCGAACCTACGCCCCCCCACCGCCACCCTTCGCACCTGGACCACGGTGACCACCGAAGACAAAGCCCGCACAATGAACAGCATCCACTCCGGATCACCGACCGACCCCTGCCCACACCACGTCTTCAACAAGGCCGACTCCACCATCGCACCCCAACTCCGGAACATCATCAACGCCTCCTTCAACACCGCCACCTTCCCGGAGAGCTGGAAGCACGCCGAGATCAGCGCCCTCCTGAAGAAACCTACAGCGGACCCCACCGATCTCAAAAACTTCCGCCCCATCTCGCTCCTCCCTTTTCCTGCTAAAGTCATCGAGAAGATCGTCAACAGACAGCTGACCGCCTTCCTCGAGACGAACGGATCCCTCGACCCCTCGCAGTCCGGCTTCAGAGCCAACCACAGCACCGAGACCGCCCTCATCGCAGCCACCAACGACATCCGGACCCTGCTCGACAAGGGGGAAACAGTGGCCCTCATCCTCCCGGACCGCTCCGCTGCGTTCGACACGGTCTGCCACCGCACCCTAGTCCAGCGCCTCAGCAACATCGGTATCCAAGAGAAGGCACTGAAGTGAATCATCTCGTTCCTCGCCGGTAGAACACAAAGAGTCCGCCTCCCCCCGTTTCGCTCCGAGGCCACCGAAGTCATCTGCGGCGTCCCGCAAGGATCTTCACTCAGCCCCACCCTCTTCAACATCTACATGAAACCTCTCGCAGCCATCGCACGCCAGCACAACCTCAACATAATCTCTTACGCCAACGACACCCAGCTGATCCTCTCCCTCACCAGAGACCCCGACACCGCCAGAACCTGCCTACACGAAGGGATGAAAGACGTCGCCGAGTGGATGAAGGACAGCCGCCTGAAACTGAACTCGCACAAGACGGAAGTCCTCATCCTGGGATCTTCGCCCTTCGCCTGGGACGACTCCTGGTGGCCCCCAGCCCTGGGCACCGCACCCAAGCCAACCGACCACGCACGCAACCTGGGCTTCATCCTGGACCCCTCCCTCTCGATGACCAGACAAGTCAACGCCGTCTCCTCATCGTGCTTCAACACCCTGCGTATGCTTCGCAAGATCTTCCGCTGGATCCCGACCGAGACCAGGAAGACTGTGACCCAGGCACTCGTCACCAGCCGACTGGACTACGGAAACGCCCTCTACGCCGGAACCACAGCCAAGCTACAGAAAAGACTCCAGCGCATCCAGAACGCCTCCGCCTGACTCATCCTGGATGTCCCCCGACGCAGCCACATCTCCAGCCACCTGAGGAACCTGCACTGGCTCCCCGTCGACAAGAGGATCACGTTCCGGCTCCTCACCCACGCACACAAGTCTCTCCACGACCTGGGCCCCAAGTACCTCAACGACCGCCTGACCTTCTACACGCCCACCCGCCTGCTACGGTCCACCAGCCTCGCCCTCGCAGCCGTACCACGCATCCGAAGAGCCAACACCGGAGGAAGATCCTTCTCTTACCTGGCTGCCAAGACTTGGAACTCCCTCCCCATCCACCTTCGGCTGACCCAGGACCATCTCGCCTTAAGGAAACAACTCAAGACCTGGTTGTTCGAGCAGTAGCATACCCCTCCCCCCCAAGCGCCTTGAGACCCTCCCGGGTGAGTAGTGCGCTATACAAATGGCATGATTGATTGATTGAAAGGCCCGGAATGTGCCTGCCAGTATGGCGGGCACATCGTAATATGTGTGGTGGAATCCGCCACATGACTGGCGGCTGGTCCCAAACACCGCAACGATGGCGGGCGGACTCAGGTCAGCTCACCATCGTAATGAGCCCCCTAGTCTCTGGAGTACCAAACCTGCCATAGAACACTTTATTTATGATAATAAACCACTGATTTCATCAGTAAATGACCCATGGCCCAACATATATGACTATAAACAAATCCAATTCAAATTATTTTTCTTTTACATAAAATAATTTAAACAAACAAAAAGCATTGTAAAAAGAGAGCAGAAGGTAATAGCCTTGAATTAAAGAAGATTGAGCATTTAAAAATGCAATTCTGATAAATGAGAGAGGAGATAGTGAGGGAAAACAGAAAGCAGAACTGGGAAAAAGAACTGTGTTCTTTCTTCTCTGCATGGACTTCCTCTTTAAGGATATTAAATGTTGACACTGTGATTTGGTGCTGAGCAAGATATGGATCACGGATACAACAAAAAACATTAACACTGAAAGAACAAAAATACTCTGAACAAAATATAGCAATGGCAGGCAGTTGTAGAAGAAATAAGAAACTTGAAGGCAGAAGCCAGTTGAAGGAAGAACATAGAAGAGAATACATGAAACAGTTGTGGTGCCTCAAGATACTGTCCCCTCAATACAAAAAGACAAGAGACACATAGTTAATGAAAGGTACGAGACAAACAGAAGACAATACATCAATGTACCTTTGTTAAGCAGATTTCAAGTGATTTGTAATAATTTACATAGAGATTATCATGTCATTAATAGCCATAAAATGAAAAACAAAATGGGCTCAGTGAAAGGTTACCTTTTGCCCCTCATTGTGGATGTTTATAACTGAAAAAGGACAGAAAAAATTAAGAAACCCTCCTGTCCTTCACCTCAGACACTGTAACATGGCAGACAAGCTGTAGAGCATGCCTGTCACAGGCCAAAACATGGTAGGAGGGATTTGAGTCAATGTAACAGTGCTACTTTTAAGAAGAGTAGTGAAGGGAATAGGGGCACAGGAAGTTCATTATCCAAACTCTCTCACTAATCCTGAGGATGATTTAGGCAAACTCACAAATACAAGAATAACATTTGCTTCCTGTGGTTTGTAGGAAAGGAAGAATGCAAAATAAAAGCCAAATCAACAATGAGAAATACGAACCAAAATAGTATTAACTTATGGTAATATACACATCCAAACATGTTACAGACAGTAAATATAAACACACAGTACATTAAGATGTGTCCTTCGAAACTGACTCCTGCTATCACAGATGTATTATGCAGGATGTGTATTTTGTCCACTTGTCCTGGAGCTGTGTGGACACACTGTATTCTTTGTCAAAATTGTTTTAGGACATTTCTGTGATGATAGACATTGATCTGGAACCCTCAACACTTGAGGCCCTGCTGGGCTATTCCTGTGACATACCTAGCAAGCTCTCTAAAATTTACTGCAATTGCATTACTGCTAACAAATAGATGTTTGGTACTAAATTGGGGAAGGAGCCCAACTCCCACAATTAATGGATGAATACATAATATAATATACTGCAAGACAATGCGGACCTGTACACTTCACAGCTGATAAAGTGCTAGGCCAGGGATATTTGGGTGCCTGTGCAGTCTTACCTTAATACCCATATTTCACTAATACATTCTAATACATCAGCACAGTGAATAAGGGGGGACCACTCATTGAAAGAAATAGATTGTGCATGGAACAGTGGTGTAGATAGCTACTCAAGTTCACAATAATTTATGCCGGAGATGAGTTACATGTTTTGGAGACTGCCTCGATGGAAAGATCTTGTTGGTGAGCAGCATTCATATCATTAATAACTGTGATATATACTTTCTGATATTAATATTGTTGTTGTATGCTCAAACTGTATACCATACTCTGCTCTTTAATTAATTGTCTTAGAATTATTGCTTCCTTGTTTGACTTAAGGTACTGATTTTGTTATCATTGAAAAAAATATTAAATATATAAAAAAAAAACTTTCCAACAATAAAGAAAACATAAACATATTTATGAACACGATCATCAATCATAAAATGTCCCATTAGGCCCTTGTTCTATTCACTAGCAACAGATTATGCCATTGGTTGTACAGTACACTGCAGAGTCAAGCCCAGTATCATTATTGTTGTTCACTGACTTCTAAACGTCATTCTCCTCTATTAGAGTGATAAGATAAGCCAGGTCATCCAAAGCTTCTCAGACATCTCATAATGGGATAGAAGAAGAGAAAATGTGTCACTGTTTCCTGGGTTTCCAGAGGCAATTTGAAGATTCATGCTTCATGCGAACAACCAACCTAGTGCTTGTCACTGACCTCAAAGGGTGATGGGCTAAATAAAGTGTCATATAAATACTTCTCTTCAACCAAGAAAGGCTAATGCAAGCAGCAGGCAGCTGCAAATACATGTTCTTGGTAAATAGGTTACCATACCAATGAAAGCTGAATACCCATCTGCAAGAACCATCCTCATTACAGAGGATGATTTCAACTCAATGATGAATGGATCCTCAAAGCCACCACCAATACATGGGTGATACACTGGGAATAGACCAAGGGGCTTATTACGAGTATGGTAGTCCTAAGACTGTCGTACTCACGGTAATGGTCTGATTGCCACCATCATAGCGGGTCTACTACCGTATTATGAGTGTGGCAGTGGGACTGCCACTAAGACCGCTGCCTCCGCCAGAATCAAACCTCCTGTTGCAGCGACGGTCTGCAAATGGCCTGAGTATGCTGGCGGTGTGGAGCATATTAGCGCCTGCATATACTCCACCCTCAAAAGGGTGGCAGACTTGCAGGTAAAGGGGCTACAACTGGGACCCAAGAACAATCTGAGCCTAGGGGTGCCTGCTGGGGGCACATCTTGTGTCCCCCATGGAATTGTACCCTTGTACCTGCTCGACATGGTGCATGCAACACCATGCAGGAACATTCAGTAGACACTCTCACTGCGGCGGTCTGATTGTTAGGCTCTCCTAGCAGCCTAACAGACTGCTGCTTTGACACCGCTGTCTGCCCACCTGCCCGTCCTGGATTCAAGTAGTAATCTGGCTGGTGGGTGGGCTCATCACAGGCTTGGCGGTCTTCCTGGTACTGCCAAGGTGACTGTCCCATTGGAAGACTGCCAAACTCCTAATGAGGCCCTAAATGTCATAGTCACATTAAGCTTTAAAGAAAGAAGACAATCTCAACAGGTTGTTGCCGGTTGTTCAGACAAATATTTTCCAAAGCTCATGTCAGTCTTAGTATTCAACACCAAAGCCCCAAATCACTAACTAATGCAAGACCATTACAAGATTAGGATTATGTAATAGGAGGAGATTTTGCCACAGTTCTGTTCTCTTCACTGAAGAACACACAGAGTTCCAGCAACCTCCCAACCTCCACAAACCTGTAAGATCCCACAGTAAAAATCCACCACAATCTAATTTTATTAAGATCCCAACCAGCGTCTAATCCTCTCTCCATAAAAGATCATTTAGATAACAGCCATTTGATCCATAAAAATTGTATGTGTGTACTAATTTTCAAATTGCAAATTACCAAATTTACCACTACACCACAATGTAAATCTAAGTAAGAGGATGTGAAGTTAAGGTTGGTAAATATATACTTTACTTGATGAATCAGTGCAGGGTCTACAAACTTTTCTGTAATATGAGCACTGATGTTTAATCAAAATCATCCAGAGCTACTAATATTAGTAGTGTTATAATAGTCATCACATCAGACACAATTCTTAAGCTGGCAACATATGCAAGTCACGGTACCACCATTTACTTGAAGGTGTCCTATATACCATGTGAGGAAGTCTTTGCATCCAACAGACCTTTCCATGCATTGGGAAGAGGAGAGAGAAGACAAAGAAAACATTCTTTTTGTATGCTAGATTAATCAAAAATTACATATACAGTTTTTGTGTGTAAATCAGACCTATTAGTTGGATACCTCAAAAATGAGTATATAGTTCTAACATTTTCAATCTGCAGCCGTGGGGTACTGTGTATGAGTGACTATTTCTCAATCATATACAATGTCCAAGTTAATTAGGTGAAAACAATAGTAGAGTTTTGTGAGTCTACTGTTGTTGTTGCTCACAAATGTCCATTTGGCCAGCCTTAAGAAAACATAAATACCAAAAGTTAATAAGAGTGCTGACCCACACGCTATAAATATGAAGGATGAATGAAAACACACTGTTAGATATTTTCATTCACAAACTGAAGTAAAGCCTTCAATGAGTCTGTCATGATGAGCCTTAATTGAGCTTTTCCATCTAATCCATCTGATCTTTGTACATACTCAATCAACACTCAGCTAAATCCATGAAAGAACATTACGTTTCATTTTCATATTTCCCACTTGTAAAAACTGAGGTATACTTGAGCACTGGTTGATGTTTGAGTGATTTATTTATGGATTGGTCTGTAATTTATTTTATACAACGTTTAATACCCCTCATGTTGAACATACTCCGAATAAATTGCAATTTTGTAGGATTTGGCAAGTGGTATATCATTTGAAGGCTAATTCTTAGTTGCTTCAATGGGGATTATTTTGATTGGATTGTTTTTCTTTTAAGAGGCATTTAAAAAAAAATATTTATTTTATATAGTTTTAAACAGCACAAAGAGGCCTGTAAAGGTGAAGCCAGTTTTATTTGTAAAGCAGATTGTGGTGTGAAGAAATACAGAAGCAAACATGCAATGAAAAAACACAAAGAAAATTCTCACACAGGTAAACTTTATGTATATTTTTACTGTACCGTTTGACTCTTACATACTTCTTCAGAGTCAACACTTAAGAAGTTTTTAATATGTATGACAGTTGTAGAATCAATAATGTGTTTCAAATACTATATTTATTAGATACAATGTACACTTTTTGGTGGTAGATATATAGACTCAGGCTTTAATATTTTACTGGGCATGTCCTTTTGTGGTGTTCATATCATGCACTCTTAATCAGGATTATTAGACCTGACAGCCTTAGGGTGGTCTCCCTCCCTCCTCCCCCCAACTTTGTGTCTACCTCCCCCACTTTCCTGGCTTAATTTCCGCTGGTATTAAGCACTCTGTGCACTTTTCCACTGATAAACCACTGATAAAGTGTTTGTGCCCTTCCCTAAACATGATAATATTGGCTCATGCCCAATTGTCATATTACATTTTCTTATAAGTCCCTAGTAAAGTGCCCTACAATCCTAATTGCCTCATTACAATGTGTTACATCATAGTTGTGGAATGAGGATTTTCTCTATGCAAATCATCAGTCCCCGTGTTTGAGCGTATGCACTGTTGTGGGCATCGTCGTGGTTGGTTGTAATTTCAGTTGATATTTACTATTCCTGTGGAAATGCCTCTTTAATTTCTCTTGCCACTGTTGTGATAAGTGAACATTGCAACATCTGGATGATAAAGTATGGGAAAAGGAATCCATTGGATAGAAATGGGCCCCTGAATGGGTCATAAAAATGTATATTTAGTACAATGACTACAGACAGCTTCTGAAAAGGTAGTCATTTAAAAAACACTTTTTAAACATTAATAATTTCACAAATGTAGTTAAAAAGGCAACAAATTAGCCTCCTTAAGGTATGTTTTGTGGGTGAAAAACACTGCAAGCAAACTTATATCATCATTCTTCTGCTAAATTGTGGTTTTATTGCAACAGGGCATTTGTCCTTAAAACACATTATTATGAGTGCAGGAAAACATGTGCAAAGTTGTTAACCCTACACTGTCAAACCAACAACTTCTTAATTCCACACCCCCCACCTAGCAGAAGGGACAACTATGTAACTCTACAAAAATAGCAAATTGTATTTTTTTTGTGCTACTAAAATATCAATTGTTTTATAATTGACCTAAATTATCCTGACTTCACGATGTCTACAACCAATATATTGTCAAGGTGAGTAGATGTGGAGTTGAGACTACTAAATGTGTACTTTCCTATGTAGGAGTACCTTGACAGTGCATTGGTAGCCAATAATGTGTGATCAGTAGTACTGTTGGTCGATATTATTGGCCTTGATACCTTGACACATAGCCTTGTTTTGGTGGGAGATATTTGTACAATAGAGAGGAGGTGGACACAGGTGCAGGGATTCATTTACAAAGCATATTTAAAGAGGGCAACGTCTATTGCTCTCCAAACCTTTCCCCTACCTCCTCTAACATAGAGACACAGGAAAGTAGGAATGTCGTTGCACGAGGTAGAACATTATTTCTACTACTTTTAGCATACACTGCTCTTGTCATTTGATAAATAAACCAGTATATTTTCCAAATATGGCATATTAGTGGATCAAGAACCTCAATCGGATGCCATACAGTATGTTGATAATGTGAAGCTGTATTTCAACCTTTTGTAAATATTTATGCAAAACGCATCCTGTACTCATATGAAATTCAAATAGAAACGTTTAACATGCTCTAATAAATAATTTATATAGATGACTATGCAATGTTCTCAGCAGCAAAGACACATATAAATAATGGCAATGCTCAGTAACAGGTGAGGACTGTGGGCAAGCAAACGTTATACGGAATAAAATGAAATAGGTGTGTCTGATTTCTTATGGCACAAGCAGTAAAAATTATGCATATGTTATTTGGGATGCCGCTTGATAGTTTTGCTAAATTATTGAGAAATAATGCATGTCTCAGCATGATTGCTTCGTTCCTACTATAGGGAAATTATATCATGACGGTTTTTGATTGGTGACAGACTTTACTCTGCAAGGTGGCCTTGAAAACATCACAATTGGGAACCTTGGAAGTCTATCCTATATTTCCCATTAGTACCGTTTTTTATATATATATTTATTGGCATTTTCATAGTTGCAATTCAGAAACAATACTCAGGAAAATGTTGGAGGCTCTTCAATAATAATACCTCATTAACAAGATCTTTGTACAGTGGTGGACAGTAAGACGGTTGTTGCGTGTTCATTCAGCTTCCCTCATACCCACCCCCATCCCTCTTCCCACCCTGTCTCTGGGCCTCATTGGGAATTAGTAAGCGGAAGACCATTATGATTAAGCCACGGCTTCCATATTCTTCAGAACTTTTTGGAGCAGCCCCTTGCCTGATAGGTCATCTTCTCCCCCAGAATCTACATGTCCATATTCCTGTTCCACTCAGTCAGTGATGGGCAGAGTACTGCCCCCCATGTCTTGGCCAGGTCATGTTTCGCCACCAGCAGTCCTAGTTGGAGTAGCAGCACTTTTGTCCTAGGGAGATCAACTTACGTGAAAATTCCCAACAGAGCTAACTGCGGGTTCAGGGGAATCGCCCCTCCAGAATGGCCCCCAGCTCTTCCAACAGATTCACCCAATATCTCTGAATCTGGGAGCACTCCCAAACCGTGTGGAAGAAGGTGCCCTCCTGCGCTCTGCAGCGCAGGCAGTTGGGCTCCTCCGCTCTCCCTATGTGATGTAAACGTTCCCAATCATAGTACACCCTGTGTAAATACTTAAGTTGGATCAGTCGTGATCTTGATTTGATGGCCACCTCGCGAGGGTGCATCAGCACCATTTCCCAGTCCAGGTCCTCTATTTCCCGAACACCTAGTTCCCATTTGGCCATCAACTTCTGCAGGGAGTCTGGCTTGTTATTGATGAGGGTTTTGTATGTCCAAGAGACTGCCTTGGCTCCTATCTCCCCCATCAGGAGGCGACCCTCTAGTGCTGCGTATTCCGGGGTGTCTTTCGTGTCAATATGTTGTGCTCGCCATGCATGTGCCAGCTGGCAGTATTTATAATGTTGGGATTTGGCCATAGCATACTCTGTCTGGAGGTACGAGAATGTTACCAGTTTCCCTCGACACAGTATGTCTTTCAGTTGCGAGATGCCCAGCAGGTCCCATTTCCGGAAACCTCTCAGTTTTGTTATTTCCTTAAGTCTGTTGCCCACCCACAGTGGGGTTTTCTTTGTCACTCGACTTGCTCATTTCATCAGCCTTTTTCCATATTGCTATTACGATCTGTGTGGCTATTAGTAAACTTGTAGAGCCCTTTCCACCATAAATATAGTGTGTGTAAGGGTGTACAGTGAATTGCGTGTGTTCAAGCGCATATGTGGGGTGGTCCCTATCTACATAACCCCATTCCTTCACCACAGTGAGGTGGGTTTCCCAGTAATAGGCCCACAGGACTGGCAGAGAAATGCTGCCATTGTATTGATTTTGTTGCAATGTCGCCAGCGATATCCTCGGTGGTTTCCCATCCCAGAGGAATGTCCTCAGTGTGCCTTCTATTCTGGTGAACACCTCATCCGGGATCCATTGGTACGTGTTTTGCAGGACATATAAGAATTTCAGGAGCACTATCATTTTAAAGGGGAGACAGCCATTACAACGCGGGCTTTACACCACGCTACCATTATGACGCAGCCATCACAATGCAAGTCGTTACAATGACTTGCGCTGGATGGCGCTATATACGAAGGAATAGTATGATTTACTATTCCAACACCTTTCCTACTGTTACGTAGGCTGTAGTTGAAATAGTAAATCATACTATTCCTAAATCCAGCACCTACAGCGCAAGTCGTTGTAACGACTTGTGTTGTGATGGATGCGTTGTAATGGTAGCGTGGTGTTAAGCCCACGTTGTCATGACATACATCCATTTTAAAGAGTGCAGCCCGTCCCAGCAGGGTAAGCGGCAATGTCCACCACCTGTCAGCGTCCGCTCGGAATTCCCTGTGTACCCTGTAAAGATCCATTCTGGTGCCGCTGCAGTGTTCGTCGTAACATAGATACCCAGGTATTTGATGCCATCAGGGGCCAGTTGGAGTTGTCTCGGGCACACATAACGCCCACTATCTCCGCCCACCGGGTAAAGACAAGATTTCTCCCAATTTATTGTGTATCGCGCGTGCGCTCCATATGTTTCGCAACTATTCATTATAGTGGGGATTTATGTCTCTGGCTGTGTGACGTACATTAGCATATCATTCACATACAATGAGATGTGTTTGTCTGATCCCTCCTCCCCTGGGCCCCTAAATCCTGTCATATCTGGGTGTGTTCTAATAATGCACGCAAGAGGTACCAGTACCAAAGCAAAAAGGAGAGGAGACAAGGGGCATCCCAGGCGAATACCCCTGCCGATCTGGAATTTCCAGGACACCACCCCATTAACTCTGGTTCTGGCCAATGGTCGTTCATAGAGAACAGCAATCCATCGTCTGAATGTCGGTCCAAACCCAAACTCTTCCAGCGGTAGCATAAGAAATGGCCAATGGACAGTGTCAAAAGCATTTTCGGCGTCCAGAGATAGAATGCAATGTGGCTGTTCCTTAGTGGTTGCGACCTCTAACCAGTTATGAAACCTCTGAAGGCTAAGCCTTGTCGACCACATAGGCATAAAGCCAGACTGGTCCCGAAGTATGAGTTCCGATATTACCCCGATACCATCATTACCTTTGAGCCAAATTGATAAACCAATGTAATATTGGAATGTGTGCCTAGTTGAATTACTATAGTCCACAAATTGTGAAATGTTGTTTTGCCCAAATGAGACCATAACTTTTCATGAAATCCAAAAGTAATTTGAAGTTGTAACCATAGTCTGTTTTCAGCGCAAAAGCATCTGAGATGTCATAATCTTATGTTAGATATTATTTTTATCTCCCAGTACAAAGTTTACTTTTTTATTGTCGGGAATTTTTGGAGATCCATGAATTTGTTTTGATCCCCTAACAATAGCAAAGTGAAATTGCATATGTTCCATATTGATCAGAATGTTGGGTACTTGGGAAGGTCATTTAGGGTTTGGGAGAACAGTAGATCTGTCAAAATTAGAGGGTATTCCGTTCCATCAAACCTGCATTTTTCCAGCTGAGTCAAAAATAGAGATGGGGGACATGTTGGGTTTCTGACCACAGTTAATATACCAGTCAAACTCCCTTGACACTTGGGTCTTTCTGTCAGAGAGATCCTGGTCACAGTGACATAAACGCTCCCTTACCAATGGCACCATCTTTTTACATGTTTGGAAATGCAATGTGAGGCATGTCTGTGATGAACAGAGAGAAAACTCCATGCATGTCATTTCATTTATTGCTGGTCTTATTGTTTCCAAAACAAATCTGCAATGCAAAAAAAAATAACGAGCGGGCCACAATAACATGCTGAGTCACTAAGTATTCACCTTTCAGAAAGTGCATCAGCTGTGGCAACGGGGTCCTTTTTTCAAAAGGTCACAGGACTTGTGATGTTTTGGGGTTCTAATAGGCATTAGCCCTGGACGCAGCGATTGTCGATTTTACAATAGCAGCTAGGTCATCGTATACTCTGAAGAAAATGGGGATCAGAGACCTATTTAGTGTCTCTCTGGTCCCAGCATACATCAGTGATGTTTTTATGTCCCTTCTAATGACCCAAAAGGAAAATACAGGGATCCGTTATGAAAAAAATGGAAATGGATGTCATAGCTAACCAACTGGCTCAGGGCTTTCATTCTTACATGTATATTTAGCTTTTTCTAAGATGGGATTGTTTTCCTTGAATCTTTACACAGATCCTGATGACAGCAGGCCTCTTTTCCTCACAGAGGTGTATGTGGTATATTTTTGCTCAAGTGATGCTGGTTCAGTCTTTATGAGGCAGCAACAAAATTATAAATGTTTTGATTTCTATGAAAGCTTGGTGAGTGAACACCCATGCTGCACAGTTCCATTGCCGGAATGATCTGTCCTACAGAAAGAAGAAACATTCCATTTACTGACATGATAGTTCCTGTGAAAGACCAGGTGGGTTAGAAGAGAATCTTTCACTCTCACGTGTGACTGATTATTTTTTGTTCCATTGAACATTCAGGTTTTTTTTACCTTTGAGGGGCCTGTGTATTGCAATAGGGTAGCATTGCTCGTACACTTTGAGATGACAAGAGTGTAGTTATTGAGAAGTTACCAACTTCCTTTTTTCTCTTCTCTTGCCTCCAAAAGTCAGCAGATTGGTTATTTACCTCCAGTACTTTGGGCAGTGTACAACAACCTTCCCCTCGCACCGTCAGCACTCCTATCCCACCAAACCACGAGAAGAGTTGGGACACTGACTCCAATAATTTCAATGCAAGTTATAGGCAGGCTCTTGGTCTCTGATCCAAACAACACTAAAACAAAAGGCAAATGACTTTGCTAAATGTCCTGACCACATTTCATCAATCAAACAGCATTTGTAGAGCACAGCACTGTCACTCCTAGGGGTATATGGGTGCAGTGTCTCTGTCAAAGAGCCATGTCTTGAGTCTCTTTCTGTAGTCAACAGTGAGGGAGCTGTATGGAACTGGAGGGAAAGGATGTTGCAGGTCTTGGCAGCGACGTAGGAAAAAGAGGGGCCAGCGCTGCATCTGCGACGGACATGGGTGATGTGTGTGAGGGCAAGTGAAGAGGAGTGCAGGAGTCTAGAGAGTTGGTGGAAGTTCAATTGATTGTTGAGGTAGGCAGGTCCTAGGTCATGGAGGGCTTTGTAGGCGTGCGTTAGGATCCTAAACTGACATTGCTTCTGGATGTGTAGCCAGTGGAAGTTTTTCAGGTGCGTGGCTATATGGGTTTATTTGGGGAGGTCCAGGATGAGTCTGGCTGCAATGTTCTGTATGGTATGGAGTCATCTGAGGAACTGGTTGGAGATGCTGGTGTAGAGGCGTTGCCCCTAGTCGAGGTGTCTGGTGACGAAAGCCTGAGTGACGGTCTTTCTGGTGTATGTGTGGATCCATCTGAAGATTCTGTGGAGCATTCGAAGTGTGGGGAAGCAGGAGGAGGCGACTGCATTGACTTGGCCAGTTGGCTGTCGTGAATGATGCTAAGGTTGCATGCATGGGTGGTCGTGTGGGTGTGGGTGCAAGTACTGCAGGCCACCAGCTGTGGTCCCATGCGGAGATGTTCTTCCCAAAGATCAGTACTTCAGCAGTTTTGTTGGAGTTGAGCTGGAGTCTATGGTATCTCATCCATTCACCTATGTTGGTTATGGCATTGCAGAAGTTGCTCTTGGCTTTGGAGGGATCCTCGGTGACTGAGAGAATCAGTTGAGCGTCGTCTGTGTAGGATAATATGTTAAGTCTGAGGGATCAAACGACGTCGGCGAGGGAGGTGATGTAGATCTTGAAAAGGGTGGGGCTGAGGGAAGATCTTTGTGATATGCTGCATATGATGTCTTAGGGTCCAGAGGTGAAGGGAAGAGTTTGATGTTTTCTGTGCATCCTGCAAGAAAAGAGGTGAACCACTTGAGGACATCTTGCTGTATGCCTATGTTGTAGAGTCTGTTGAGGAGGATGTTGTTGGAGACGGTGTCGAACGCAGTATCGGTGTCGAAAAGGATCAGGACCACAGTTTCTCCATGGCTTAGGAGTATTCTGATGTTGTCTGTGGCCGCAATCAGCACAGCCTCAGTGCTGTGGTTGTCACAGAATTCTGATTGTAGGGCATCCAGGAGGTGGTTCTTTTCCAAGACTTCGGTGAGCTGCTGGTTTTCTCTAGTACTTTGGCTGGGTAGAAGAGCACGGAAATTGGACAGTAACTTTTTAGATCACTGGGGTCGGTGGGGCTTTCTTTTGGAGGGGTATGATGACTGCATGTTTTCATTTCTCCTGGAAGGTAGCTGTGGAGATGGAATTGTTGAGGATGCTGGCAAGTTGTGTGCTGATTGGGTTTGGTTTCAAGGTTGTAGCGGTGGTGGGAGCAGGGGTCTGTGGGTGCCCTATGGTAGATGGAAGGCATGATGACTGAGGTGATCAGGGCGGTGAGTGGAGGCCAAATGGTAATCGTTTGGCTGGTGTTCGCTGGTTGGTTGAGGTCGTTGGGGTTGAGGGTGGTGGGTTGGAGTTTGAAATTGTTGTAGATGTTGGTGATCTTTCTGTTGATGAATTTCATTCATTGGCAAGGAAACAGCTTGTTCAGCTTGATCTTCAACAAATGAGCCTCTTCTATGTCTCAAAATAGTGCTAGACACCTTCCCTTTACACCTTCCTGCTCATAAGCAGACATTTTTAGCTCGCCTTAAGAGGTCCAGAATAGACACTAAAACCAGCACTGGCAAAAATGTTTAAACTAGCCCTGCTCCCTTTATACCTGCTCAACACTCTCTCTTTCTTTCTTTCTCTTTCTTCCATTAAAAACTGTCCTCCAATGGCCTTGGTCCCCTGTGGAATATGGAGTTGATGGCCAATCCAGCTTTGCTACACAATAACCTTCCACCATACACTTTGCTTTCATAGATGTGGCAACGTGATGCGGAGCCACAGCCCATACGATGAAACTAGTCTAGTCCAGTGTTTTTGTATAGCGCATACAAAAATACTATACTAGACTAGGCAATGAAACTGAGAGGCTTCTGGGGAGAGTGACTCTCACTGTCCAGGTTCTATCTCCATTCTCTGCCTTTGCTGAGCACTGCATTGCAGTGCCACGTACGCCTGTCAGTTGCTACAGGTGAATACCCTGGTAGTAGTGGCGAACAACTGGGCAACATCAAAGGCTCTTTTCTTTGACCAAAACATATATATAATGTAGCACCAAAATCTTAACATTTGCGAAATTCTGAGCGTTGTCCCAAAACCTGAATGACAAAGCAAAGAAGCTAATGGTTGAAGGGTACCAACCTAAAACCCATTTCTTTAGGTTGTTGTTGTTATTCTTGCGGCATTGTCATGAAATCCGACGAAAGCCATCTGTTAAGCCAGACCTAAAAAAGCTCTAACTATATGGGGCTTTAATTAATACAATATCAACACAGTATAGGTGCTTTCTTATTACTAATTTCCCAACTTCTAGCAGCAGTGTTGAAAAAGTATCCAGCTAGTGTTAGACATGTTATGGCTGCTATGTATCTATCTTCATTTTGGAATTGTAATAAAACTCGAAATGAGATTTAAGGAAATATTGAGACACAAAACGCAATATACGAAATCAGAAATATAGTCGTGGACATGAATTCTGCAATGTGCCGCCATCAAATATTTTAAGTTCATATTTTGAAGTTTGTATAGCCTACCATCCAGCGTGGGTGGCAACCAGATATTTCAACTCATTAATCCACCGTAGAATTCAGTTTGTTCGTGTAGTGTCCTTCAGGATAGAGGTTATCTAAGTATAATTAAGGCAGATCATGCTTATAAGCAAATGTATATGTTATTTAATGACGCCTTAACATATTCGAGTAGCATTAAAGTGTTGGGAGCACACTAGCCCTAGACCTATCATAAGCAAAAGATTGTAAATATTGACATTTTCCATCCTGCCTGCTCGGACTTTCTGAATAAGTACTACTTCCGTGGCAGAATAGTTGTTTACCCTGTTATCATAAAGCCATAATTATTATCTGTCCTGCTTGGGGTGTGCACAATCTGACTAAAATAAAGGGTGTAGTGCTGCAGTAATTGGGCACCTTAATAAAACAGCCTCATGGGCTATTAAAATGAACGTGAGACCATTGTAAACGGGCTAACTTAATTAAATGCTCTGTCACTTTTTAATCCAACTGTGAAAAGGGGAAGAAAATACATCTGGCGGCTAACCTTTCACCCTGCTTTATAATTTTTCACAGCATTTAGGCCTCAGACTCGTTGAACATCTGATTGAACAGCAGGTTTTATGGTCTGCGCTTTTCAGAATTCCTCATCTTATTCCACTCAAGATGTTTTTATAGGCCTGTGTTTCACATTGCTTTCCTTGTAAACGAAATATTTGTTTTATGTTGCTGTTTTGTAGCATTTTACAACACCTGGCAACAGTATGAACCTTGAGCTCAAACCTGGACTCAGTCATAAAGAAACATCTTTCTCCCACTAATTATCACATTGCTTATCATTCATTGGTTCTTTTTACAGCATTACACCATCTTGAATTACTTCAGTGGTGCCGAGGTCATTCAAAATGTAGACTACATAAAATAAGAGCAAACCTGGGAGAACCCTCCTGTACCTGACCTTTTCAAATATGAGACTCCAAAAATAAATCCAAAGTATTACATTTAACATCATCAATTTATGCTTCAAAAGACTATAGTCAGAAAAAAACGGTGGAAAATGCAGCATAAACTGAGAAGACATGAAACAATGCAAAACAATGTAAGGTATTCCTCTTCAGATTAAGTGAAGCAATGTATTGGTATGCACAGGACTTTTATGGAATGTTCAGGCTTTACTAGAATAAACAATAACAAATGTGTTTTATTTGACTAAGTAAAACTGTAAATAGTTTTTCCAGCAAGGAAGTATTTTGGTGTTTAGATTAATACAAATGACAAAGTATTAAGGTTAGCCCTCACCACCTCAGTGCACTGGTATAGAAGGTTGAGTACAGTTCTTATTTCATAGATGTGTCACTGTTAGGGTAAACTTAATAATTTGTACCATCACCATCTTAGAACTGAAATCCAAGATAGCTTTGGTTCCCAATCTCAAATTGGAACCCAGCTATCCTGTTGAGGAAATGTCTGAGCGAGATTGTAGAGCACACAAATTTGCTTAGCAGCGGATGGTCATGGAGGAAGCAAAAGCTGAAGAGAATAAAAACAGTCTGAAAGAAGACGTTCCTTTAGTGTTGGTTCCAAAGTTTTTCTCTGCTTGTAAGACGAAGATCGTTGTCTGGAGGTTCTCTTTGTGCCTGCAATCTTTAGATCTTAGTTTCTACTCTCTGAGAAATGAGTGCTTGCTTCTCAATCTAGTGGGTGGTCCAACAATGCTCCGAATGGACTGGGGTTATTCTGGAATGGTTGCCGGGTATGTATCTTTCTCATATCTTTGTCTTATGTGCTGGTGAGAATTGGCAGCATGACAAAGATGGCCAATGGTGGATAGAATGTTGTGGAGGTCGATCTGGTGCTCGCGCATGACTTGAAACTGCCCTGGGCAATGTTGCTATGACACTGACCCCACCTATGAATCTTCAGAATTGCCTGTAGCATCACCTAAATGCAGAGGTCAGTGGCAGCTTCTTAGTGGGGTGTGCTGGTACTCCCAGGGATTCATGGACTGGTAAGCTGCTCCTCCTCTGGCGTTCTGCAGGGCTCACCCTGGATGAGAAGGTTTATTTATTTATTTATTTGCAAAGTTTTTTATAGCGCTGGCTAGACCCAGAGGTATCAGAGCGCTTTACATGAGGATCAGCAAGTTACAGATTACATAATTACTTCAGTTACACATTCCAAGTGTTGACATAGGAGAAAGATAGAGGGAAGGAAGCATAACCGTGAGGCGAGGAAAACAATGTCAGATATCCGTCTGGGTGGATGACAGCCGAGAGGGTGACCCAGGGCCAAACTCCTCTATAGCTGCATAGCACAGCTTCACCGGGCATCGGCCAAGGTTGTTCGGGCTCCGCGGTGAGAACAGACAGTAGAAAAATATGCAATTACAAGATAATATAAGTTATATTTGCGTTACGTATCAAAGACAAAACATCTTATGTGGAATGGAAAGTCAAGGGGGGAAAGGTAAACAGGGGAAAAGGAAAGCAAATAGCATCGGGAAGACCAGAGGGGGAAGAGTCTTTAGGGGAAACAAGCAGTAAAAGTGAAAGATAGACAAGACCGTGAAGCACTGTTAAAAACAGAGGCCGATGTCCGGCTGGGTAGGTGACGGCTGAGGGGGTGAACCGTAGCCAGACTCCTCTATAGCTGCATAGGACAGCTCCATCGGGCATTGGCCAAGGTTACTCGGAATCCAAGGTGAGAACAGACAGTAGAAAAATATGAGATTGCATGATAACATAAATTATTTTCGCGTTAGATAGCAAAGACAATAGTCTTATGTGGAATGGAAGGTAGAGGGTGAAAGGTAGACAGGGGAAAAGGAATGTATTGCCAGAAAACCCAAGGCGGTGAGAGGAGAGGAAGCAATGTGTGCAGTGGGCCCAAATGACAGCAGAGAAGGCCCACTGTGGCATTGAGAGGGAGGGAGAGGTTTGCATAAAAAACAAGGGAACGTTTAGAGCTGCTAGCCTGAAACAGTGCTTGTATATTCGTTTCTGAATCACTACAGAGAGGCTGAATGATATTTGGTAGTATTTAATTGTGGCAATATTACACGTCTGAGACTGGGACTTGAGGTTCTACTGTTTTCTTACAAAACAATAGACATTTGATCATCCCTCAAGACAACTCCTTTTTTTGGAAGCAGATAGTAATAAGAAACAACCTGCACGAGACAGGGATCCCAAAATGGGTACCATTACATTGGAAAATATTATGCTGAGCTGAAGAGCAGTAAATCCTCATAACTACCATGGAAGTATCCATGACAGAAACCAACAAGGAATTCAAGATGTTCTTCAGGGAATTTACTAAACGTAGGGTACAGTTGGACAAATCTGAAAGAAGACCAGAAGAACCAGAAGAGTTGAAAACGAGCTGCCTCATTTTTGTGCCATTCCAGTGTCGCACAGGGCTTAGCCATATTTACAAGGCCATGTAAAGCCACCATGCATGACTTTTTATGGCTTTCTAGATATGGAGTGAGGCAACAGAGTGCCAGTTACTGCATTAGGGAGGTGTGAAATGGGCATTGCGGTTGGTGTTTCCATGTAACACCCATGGCATTTGACACATTCCCTGATTTACAACAAAGTGTAAACCTGGGAATGAGTCAACAGTCTATGCCTCCCCTGGAGTGTAGGGGAGAGGCAAAGGGGAGAAATGACATTACTTGTCATTTTCTTCTCTTAGACATAGACTTAGTCATAGACAGAGTAAATCGCTTCAATTGGTTGTTTTTGTGCAGTAAGGTGTCCCTTCCTCCACAAAAACAATCATCCCAGCAACACAGACATGCTTGCACCATGGTGCAATAGGGCCTGTGCTGGTGCAAGGCTGCCCTTTGAGAGTCAGTGCAGTGTGAAAGGACAGGAACGTGCCCTATCTTACAGATACAGCGCATTCCTGCCCTTGCCTTTTGACATAGGGCAGCAAAGCAGGAAGGTTTGTGGAGCTGCCCTATGCCAAAAAATTGTAAATGAGGCCCTATGTATTGAACTCTTTGGAACCTGCACCAACATCTGGTGAGTGTAGAATATCTCAGTAGGAGGGACAATATGAGAATCTTTGGCCTACTGGAGACAACAGAATGCACATATATATCTATGCTTTTTGAGGTTTAATTCTCTCCTTTCCTAGAATTGGAAAGGGTTTATAGACTGCAAATGAAAATCTGGACAATGACCTTGCATGATAATGATGTAAAATTGGCCCTTTCCCTTGACAATGAAAAAGTATTTGATGGAGTTGAGTTAGGCTACTTATTCCACTCCGAAGATCCTTTATTTCAGTTTTCCAAAAATTGTATAAACACCCAACAGCACAGATCAACTGTAATTGTATAATGTCAAATAGTATTAAAATTAACAGGCCCAATAGCCAAGGATGGAATTTGCCTAATTTTGTTTTCCTGCTTGCATTAGTGCCTTTGCAATATCCATCAAGAGGACTGACACAATTAAAGGGATTCTTGATTTTATATGCTGATGTAATCTTAACTATCAGTGACCCTTGCACATCAACAATGAAGATGATCAAACTAATTTTCCAGTTTCACTGGATACAAAATAAGTTAGTCATAAAGTGAAGCCATTCTGATGACAGCAGTTATGATGGAAAGGACCTTCTCTGGATTGACACAAATTAAAATATCTTGAAATGTAGGTTGATAGAGATAGCCCCAAAGGGGCCGATTTATATGTTGGCAACAAAGTACACTTGCTCCAAGTGTACTTTGGTCTGACACAGTGGAGACTACTCAATCACTGCCGTGTTGCCGCCTTCAATGGCCCAAAGTAGTAAGGGCCATCAGAGGTTGACCTGTATGTCCATCACCTAATATAGATAGGTGGACACAGAGGTCAGTTTTCACTGCCTGTCTCTGCCAGGAAAGGGGCAGTGAAAACTGAAAAATGCCCTCCTCACTATAACTCCTTTGGTGAGTGGAGAATTATTTTTATTTTATTTTCCAAAACAAAATCCTGCTTTGGTGTTTTGTTTATAAAATAAAAAAACTAAAATGTGGATTCACTCTACAGTTCAGTCATGTTTGATGGAGTTATATGGCAATGTTACAATAAATTAGCAGGAACTGCGTTGATGGCGGACCCTTGAAATATCCACCGACCCAATGGATATTTCAAAATTTCTTTGTTGGGACCTCTGGAGTAATTTACTATGTCGCCCTTCTGGGTGATGGACTGACTGCCAAATTATAAATCTGACCCTCAGTCTCTTGGAACACACAAAAAGAGATTTTGTTAAATGGGAGGGATTACGGATGGTTTAATTATCTCTGTGGTATGTTACTGATTAGAATCCAGTGTATGATATTACAGTAATTGAAAAACTGATTAAAAAATATTTATAGGGTCAGTTTCTCCTAGTCTGGCTATATCAAAGCTCTATGCTGATACTATATCTGGAGATACGTAATTACAATGACCTAACATGACAATGTGGTACTGGACCCACCACCTCTCTCTCAAATGGCCTATCACCTAAACCCTGATATGAAATCCTGAGACTGGGTTAAATTGGAACAGTATCTTCAAAGTGATGCACATCACTCGTTAACTTTTTATGCATAATTAAAACACTCAACAGACCCTAAAATCTAAAACCCTGTATTTAAAGAAATGTATAATATGTGTAAAAAGTACACAGAACAATGGGGATAATCAAATGGATTCCTATATACTGAGGCTCTCATCTGGAACAGTGAGGAGCTACTGATAAAGGACAGTCTGTTCTATTGGCAAGACCTAAAGTGTTCACCCTCCTGACCATATTCTCAGAAATTACATTTTAAAATCCTTCTTGAATTAAGTGACACATTTCCACCTGGGTAATGAACATATTCTGACATATCTACACCTGAGGCAGTGTCTAACAATCAAACTGAAACCAATGCCATTCACTCTGGAGAAATATCTGTTACAAGGTTACTCATTAAAATGGGGCCACTATAGAAAGCTGATATCAAGCAGATATGAAACAATGATATTAGCACTTTACTCCATATCTGCAAAACATATTCTGAAAACACATATGGCAAACAGAATTACAAAAGGAGAGTGCCGCAGAAGACAAGATGGAATTGCTGCAAACACACAACAAGAGTCTGAGAGAAGTATGATTAAAATTCTGATACTTTGAAATACTTCAGGATGGCACTGGTTCCACATTATATTGCACAGAGCTAGCATGGCATACATTTCACACTACTGCAGATGCCGCCAACCAAGGGGCGATATTGCCCGTACACTTTGGAGTTGTTAAGCTCCTCTGTCCTATTGAGATAGTGTTTGTTCCTCTATGTCCAGTAAGAGTAATTATCAGATCACTCCTTCACATGGATTGGCATTTCTCTATAATACTATGGCAATACCAGGTATGACTAATCATAAAAAGAGGTGGTTTGACACTGTGTTAGCAGTTGCCAAACTATGCATTCTGTGGAAATGGAAATTAAAATCTGACCTCTTGCAGATATGGCTGTCTATGAGAGACTAATATACACAATTAAGGATCAGCTTCATATCTATGAAGATATCAAGGGACCATATTTGACAGAAGATCATTAGGTGTCAACCTTTCTATTTTGGAAGTTTGCATTACAAAGCCTTAGCCTTGATTTAACATGATTGCCTTACATTAATGTTCTAGGTCTTTTTCCTGGGCTCACACTGGCCTTTTTTCTCCATCAGTATCATTTTTATTGTTCTGACACTGCTTCAGATTGATGTAGTAATAGAGAATAGAGGCTTTGTTTGTTGTCTTGTTTCTTTTTTATTCGATGTTATCACTGACAGTAACTTTCCTAATATCACATAGAGAACACTGTGTTGTTTTAAGTGAAAGTATGTAGCAGATATTATTTTAAGAAATTTTAAAGTTTAATGTATTGGTAAGCATTATCTCATAATACCTGTGATATTGGTAATAAAAAGTAGAAACAGGAAAGAAAAAAGAAAGAGGTTGGCGAGTGAATTGGATGGTTTGGCACTGTTTGGAACCAACGTATGGATTGACTCCTGATGGCCCTTAGACATAGGACCCGCACCCACTCCCTCCGAACATGACAGAAATTTCAGAATCATCATTGACAACAAGATCACCATTAAATCACAGATCAACACCGTCTTCTCTGCCTGCTTCCTCACTATGTGTACACTACGTACCATCAACCCCTGCACACAAGGCGCTCCATGGCACAGGGTTTCATTACCATCATACTGGACAATGTCAACACCCTCTATGTAGGAATCACCGCACACCTCCAAAAGAGACTTCAGACCATACAGAACGCCGCTGTCAGACTTATCCTCAGCCTTCCTCAACAAACTCACATCATGCCCCACCTCAACCAACTCCACTGGCTCCTCCTACAGAAGAGATGCCAATTCAAGCTGCTGACTCGTCCACCAAGGCTCTACACAACCAGGACCCGCCTACATTATCCATATCCTGACCTTCCACCAACTGTTGAGAAAACTACGCTTTGCCTCCCTCTCACTTGTCCATAATCCCTGCATCTACCAAAGCAGAGTTGGTGGATACTCCTTCTCCCACATCACAGCAATGACCTGGAACAGTCTCCTCATGCAACTCTGAATACCTCACTTTCGGGTTTCCGAATGGACCTCAAGACCTGGCTGATCGAATAAGTCTTCAGGACCTGCAAGCATCTAGATACCCTATTGGGTGAAAAGCTATGCTTTATAAATCCTGATAGATTTTTGCCATTTGTCTTGTAATTACCACTGACTGTGCCCTGTGCAAGGAACTCGTCAATGGCTCCTGCTGTGCTACTGATCCAGCGGCCTATAGAAAATATATCATAAACAACGCTACCCAACTTCATAACCTATAAACAAAATTCTATACTAAATATGGACCCATTTATAAACCTGACATATTTTGGGCCTACTGAATCAGGTGGTCAGATTAAATCTATATACATATTATCTACAAACTATATACAATTTTATACATCTGCGGAAAGAAATATTGTCATTAGAATAAAACTTAATCATTTAAACGACCACCATTGGCGACGTGATCTAGCTAATAGTAACCTACACTCCTGAATAACCAAGACCAGCTTGTTTGTCAAAAGTAAGATTTTATTTACTAAATTATGGTATATAAGTTGATAGTTTTATAAATGAATTTTATTAGCATTGAAGCAAGCATGATTGTAAAGAAATATGAGAAAATACAATTTAAGCAAGTAAATCAAATTTAAAGTGAATATATAAAGTTTAGCATTTCTAAAACCTAATTCCCTAACTGAGCTAAATAGATAGAAATTAAAGTAAAGTTCTTTGAGGATTCTTACGTGCTCCACGCAAAGTCCGTCAGCACATCACCCTCATCGGAAAGTCAGAAAGCAGCAGCCAGCCCATCCCTAGGGGCATGACTTTTTATACCTTTCTACGCTAACTAAACTACGCAAAGGAAAGTTTTCAGAAATCTTCGACGTCCCATTGGCTGAGAGTGACAAGTGACATGTCACCCACTTTTCAAAACTTCCATTAAGTCATATTTCTTAGAGACCATTGTCCCTTCCGAGTGCAACCAGGAGCTTCCTTGTATTGCAACAATTGTATAAAGTCATTCTCGCAGCGTCCATTGACTTCCAATTGATTTCCGCGGATGCCAAGTTAAGGACTGACAAAATGTTCTTTTTCGACCTTGGCCATGTCCGACAGAATGACGATAGCACATTAGTTTTTGCTTTGTGAACGCAGCTTTTGACGAATAATTTATTTCGGAATGGGCGTCTCAGCACTTTTGCAGAAGTAAAATTCAGCATATTGTAGTTCGGGCAGACAAGGCCCAAAAGCAGACAACTTAAGTTTTCTAATATAAAACAAACACAAGAAAAGTATTAATGTAAGAAATAATGTAGATTCTGTATCCACCCCAAGATTTACTAATTAATTAACCCACCCGATTAATCAAAATGTTACCTAGCCAAAGCAAACAAATAAAGCAGCGTTTATATCTACCAGTCTCCGTTATTCCATGAGACTTAAATGCACCTAGAATAGTAGAAATGACATCACACAAACAAGGAAAAGCAAAACAAGCACATGCTTCTCTTAAGTTTGCAGCAGTTAGTAATGACAAAAACGAAAACAATAAATTATTTTATTATTTTGCACGAACAAAAAGATGCAACAATTATGCACGTTTATGAGCACACATGTTAGTCCCCCCATGTGTAAAGTTTAATCTAAGTTGTATTAGCACGACATATCACAAATCATTAATATTATTATTCATGTTATGGAAATGTGACTTCACGAGATTAAACAAAATTTTGTTTTCTATCTCGCTCCATCAACTCCCTCATCTGGTGATTAACAAATCACCACACCAGCACTCAAAATTTTGATAATTTAAATTTTTAAGAAATCGATTCAAATTCATTTGTATCAGTAAACCTAAAAGTCTGTTTCTGCATAATCTTTGGAATTAGCATAACGCTCTCTATGTAACTCCTGTAATTCGATCTCCCTTTCTTCTTCTTTTCTAAGTTTATAGATTCTTTTCTTTTCTTTCAACTGTTTCTTTCTTTTATGTAACAAACAACCTATTTTGGTCAAAATAAAAATGAATACTATTATAATCAAAGGTGCCAAAATCTTGCCAAGAATTGAACTTCCGATATCATGAAACCAGTTTTTAATTGCTTGAAACCTTTTTGAAAGTTTCCCTGTAAAATCATCTTCTTCTAAAGGAATTATCTCTGAATGCATTTGTGTAATATTTTTAATATACATTTCAATATTCTTACTTTCATCAGGTATATATGTACAACAATGTTGTACATGTAAAATGCCACAGACTCCTCCCTCTTTTGCTAGGAGTATGTCTAAAGCAAGGCGGTCTTGAATTACCATAGATCTAATTGCAATAACTTCAACATTCACTAATTGAAATCCATCAGCTGTGTCAGTTGATAATCTATCAACTATAGTGGACAATTTTCTGATTCTCCCTGCATTTAGGGTTATACCAACAAAAGGTATTACAGCTTGAAAAATATCTCCCAAAACTTCAGTAAAAGTTTCTCTTTTAACTCTATTTACATAATTATGAATTTTAAACAATCCTTCTGAATCTCTGTCAACATGAAACACTTTAGGAAAAACAATTCCCACATAACAAGTTCCATACCAGTGGTCTGGAAGGTTGTAGTAGGCTTTGTCACCACAAACAAAATAAATCCCAGGAAAGATAGGATCTTTTCCACCTTTGAATCCCCAACCTCCCAAAATCTGATAAGTATCTTCACAGTTACTTGCACCTACAAAGTAATTATCAAAAAGTGTATTATCTCTTCTAATGCATAGCTTTCCACTAACTGGTTTGTCTATGTGAATTGCAATATTTTCAAGCATTTTGCCATTTAACTTCTCATCTTCTTTTTGCCAGAAACCTGACTTAGTCTGCTTGACTAATTCATTCCTCTTATAAATTGCTCTTCTCTCCTCAACCATGTTCAAAAATTTCTTTCCTTCAGCACTTAATTTACATGTTAGATTATTCTTGTAAGCATACTCGTAAGTGAGTTCGTTAGTAACAAGGAAAAATTCTCTCATTTGTTTTGCTTTCTTATGCTTATTTAAAGCATTATCAATCTTAATATTTGCAAAAATTTCATCATAATTTGAATAGTAATATTCTAAACGTCCAGTTTGATAAAATAAACTAGTTAATACACTACATGTTACAGCATAAGTGAGAGGAAGCATATTATATGTTACTCCCTCAGAAACAGAAGCAGGTAACTTAACGCAGACGTAGCAGTCTTTTGCATCCATTACCTTAACATATTCACTCAATAGCTTTGTGAATGTATTACTTGAGAAATCACCAATTGATTTATCTTGATGAATGTTAGGCTGATGATCAATAACTTTTGCAGACGCACTATGTTTAGTTTGGCTAACCAGAGCTTTGCTTGTTATGTTAACTTTGTGTGATTCTCTATTCATTTCCAAAGGGATAATCACAGCTAGAACCAACCAGAGCAGAACTAAAATGAGCAGACACACCAGAGTCATCTTACAGCATCTTTTAAAAACAGAACACTTTGAAGTGCTCTCCTTAACATAAGGCATTCTTGGTTAATTTTAGCTTCAAAAAAAAAAAAAAAAAAAAAAAAAATTTAAAATTCTAAATTTATATTTACACCCCCCTTTTAAAATATTATTATTATTTTTTTTTTTTAAAACCCTAAACAAGATTTCTTCGACCTTATGTCATACATAAGTTTTCTTCAACTAAACAGTTTTTCTTCGACCTTGTGTCAACTAACAAATTTTCTTCAGCCTTTTGCCAATTTAATATTTTTGTACTTCAATCATTGTCACTAATTTCTTGGATTTCGTTTTCTTCTTCACTACTATCATATATGTCAATAATAGGTGGAATTACTAAGTAAGTCCACTCAGGAGACTTGTATTTTTGGTTTGGTCTTATTATTCTCTTCCCTTTTCTCGATATCACTTCAATTTTTCTTCCAACTCCAACTTCTTTTCCAGGACTCTTTTGACTACTGATTTCTTCAACTTGTTCTTTTGGCTTTTTGATCAATCTGACTCTCAATCTTCCACCTGGCCAGTAGTCTGCTTTTCTCACGTACTTCTTCTTTGGTTCAGAATTATTTGATTCTGACTTCCAAGTCCTTTTCTTTCTGTTTTCACTTTCACCTTCCACGTCACTTTCTTCAGTTTCGTAGTCTGAAATTTCAATTGACTCAGGAACTTCTCTATTCGGCAATTTCACTCCTTCAGGAACTTCACTTTGTCTTCCATCACTGGTACTTGGTAATTCGTTTTCCTCCTCTTCCTCAATTACCCCCAACTTCCCAGATTTCGGATTTTTGTTCCTTACTTCAGAGTTTATTCTCTGCCTTTCGATACTCTCCTGGTCTGAAACTTCTTTTTGTTCTGCTTCTTTGTCTTCAATGGAGACAACCGAATCCTCAGTTATCTTTCCTTTTAACAGATTCTCTTCACCTTCAGAATCTATTTCAATTATTTCCAAGTCTTTTCTTGTCAAATTTCCATTCACTGGCACAGTTTCCAGATGTCGACTTTCTTGTCGATCTTCAGAATCTGGAATTATTTCACCTTCTGTTTCGCCTTCTGCTTCAGAATCAGAATCGTCTGTAGTATCACTTTCAACATCAGAACTCTCAGGAGTTGGTACTGGAATAGTATGACTAGGATGAATCCAACGTTTCAATCCTCTGCACTTTACAGCATTAGTAGTGATCAAAATTATCTGCCTAGGTTTCTGCCATCTAGGAGCTAGACAATTCCTTCTCCGATGTACTTTCGTTCTGACCCAATCGCCAGGTCTCAGATCATGTGTCAAAACCTTTTCATCTGATTGAGCTTCAGTTCCCACCTGATTAGACACAGAAGTTACCATATCAGATAACCTTTTACAGTAATCCAAAATTGCACTGTCATTTATGCTCAACAGTTTACCTACAGGTACAAAAGCTTGCCTCATAACTCTTCCCATTAAAATTTCATGAGGACTCAAACCTGTCTTTTTATCTGGTGTACTTCTTAATGACATCAAAACAAGTGGAAGAGCATCAGTCCATTTTATACCTGTTTCAAGACACATTTTTCCAATTCTGTTTTTAATTGTTCCATTTATTTGTTCAACTACTCCTGATGCCTCTGGTCTGTATGCACAGTGTATTTTCTGCTCAATGCTCAAAGCTTCGCAAATTAACTTCATCAGTTTGTTATCAAAATGGCTTCCTCCATCACTCTCAATAGTGACTGGAAAACCGTACCTTGGGATGATTTCTCTGAGCATTAGTTTTGCCACTGTAATTGAATCACAATGTCGTGTAGGGAAAGCCTCTACCCATCTTGAAAATAAGCACACAATTACAAGTACATATTTCAAACAATTGTGTAAGGGCATTTCAATGAAATCCATTTGTAATCTGGTAAAGGGACCACCCTCTCGACCAATTATTCCTGTCCCCACCACTGATTTTCTGTTTGGATTCATTTGTTGGCATGACAAACACCTTTGACAAAAAGATTCAGCAATAGTTCTAAACTTGGTATTGAACCATGTTTCTCTGAAAAGTCTAACCATAGAATCTCTTCCCAGATGTGCTGGACCATGATATAATCTGGCCATGTCAGCAATCAAGCAATTTGGTAAGACTACTCTGCCATCTTTGTAAACCCATACTCCATCTTCTTCACGTGGTCTACAATCTGATCTTAACCACAAGTCTTTTTCTTCATCTTCTGCTTCATTTTGTAAATCTCTAATCTCATGCCATGTTTCTACAACAGTTGTTAGCATTAATGAATTTGAATCAGTTTCTTTACTCCTCTCCCGATTGTATGAATAATTTTTCCTTGCGCAGTATTTAGCTGTTTCATCTGCGAAGGCATTTCCCTTGGAAATATAATCAGTTCCTCTAGTGTGCTCTGCACACTTAACAATGGCGATTTCTTTTGGCAATTGTATTGCTTCAATTAACCTCCTAATGAAAACTGCATTTTTAATTGGTGATCCTGCTGATGTCATGTATCCTCTCTGTGACCAGAGTTGTCCATAATCATGCACAACTCCGTACCCATACTGACTATCAGTAATGATGGTAACTCTTATATCCTTTGATATTTCACATGCACGAATTAAAGCAATCAATTCAGCCACTTGTGCTGAACGAACTCCTTCAAGACATGATGCTTCTTCAACATCTACGACTGTACAAACTGAATATGAAGCTTTTAAGACACCTCCTTCGGATCTTAAGCATGACCCATCTACAAAGTAGACAAAATCCGATTCAGACAAAGGTCTGTCTTTGATGTCTTTTCTTGGTTTAGTGCAGAATTCCATGACATCTAAACATTCATGTTCTGTTTCAATGTCATCAACAATTTCAGAATCAGGCAGTAATGTAGAAGGATTCAGATTTAAACATCTTGAAATCGAAACATTATCTGCTCCCAGTATGATTTTCTCATACTTTGTCAATCTGCTACTTGTTAAATGTTGAGTCTTACCTCTTGTCAGTAATATTTCAACTGAATGAGGCACAAAAACTTTCACAGGAAATCCCATTATAATCCCCTCACTTTGTTCGAGGCTGATACTTGTAGCTGCAACTGCTTTCAAACAACCTGGTAATGCTTTTGCAATTGGATCAAGAACTGCAGAGAAGTATGCAATAGGTTTCTTTAAATTTCCATGTCTCTGAATTAACACAGATAATGCACATCCTTCTCTCTCACTGCAATACAGTTCAAAATCTTTTTCATAATTTGGCATACCTAAAGCAGGAGCTTGGCATAAGCTCTTTTTCAGGTTCTCAAAAGAGTCCATCTCAGCATCATTGAGAATAATTGGATCTTTTACATCTGACTTTGTCAGTCTTTGTAGTGGTTTTGCAATTACTGAAAATCCACTTATCCATTGTCGACAGTAATCAACCATTCCCAAGAACATTCTTACCTGTCTTTGTGTTCTTGGTGGTAACATTGCTTGAATCATTTTTATTCTCTCTATTGTTACTTGTCTTTTTCCCTTTGCAATTCTGTGACCAAGATATTTTACTTCTTGTTTGCAAAACTGTAGTTTTGCTGGGGACACTTTATGTCCTTCTTCTGCAAGGCGATTTAACAGAATTATTGTGTCTGTTACACAATTTTCTCTTGTCTTTGTAGCTATTAACAAATCATCAATATACTGCACTAGCGTAGACCTACCAGGTAAGTCTAGATCTTCTAATGATCTTTTTAACAGTTCGTTAAAAATTGAAGGACTTTCTGTATAGCCCTGAGGGATTCTTGACCATCCGAGGGTCTTACCTTGGAATCTGAAAGCAAAGATTTCATAACTGTCTGGATGTAAGGGAACAGTAAAGAATGCATTACAAAGGTCAATGACTGTATACCATTCAGCATCATGTGGAATCTGAAATAGAATTACTGCTGGATTTGGAACCACAGGACAACATGGAACGACAATTTGATTAACCTTTCTCAAATCTTGTACGATTCTAAATGTTCCGTTAGACTTTTTAACTCCCATAATTGGTGAATTACAAGAGCTACTCTCCATTTCTTTTAATACACCTTGCTTGATTAATTTTTCAATTATAGGTGTAATACCTTCAATTGTTTCTGTTTTCATTTTATATTGTGGAGTGTTTAGAAATTCTATTCCCTGTTTCAATGTAATTTTAACTGGATCTACGTTTTTCATTAGACCCATCTCGTTTCCAGTAAAATCCCATATTTCAGATTTCACTGTTTCTTTGAGTTCTTCAGGTAAATCTTTTTCTTCAAATGCAGGAAACAATTTTGTTTCTTCTGCTTCCATCATCATCATTGTCATTCTGTATAAACCATCTTCCTCCATTGTTTGTAACTCAACTCCATCAGGAGAACAATATATTCTACAATTCATTTTACATAGGATGTCTCTGCCCAATAGATTTACTGGACTACTATTACAAACCACAAATCTGTGTTTATCTCTGTAGTTTCCAATTTCAACTGGTACTGGATCAGTTAAGTCAGTTTTAATTTGTTGATTACTTACTCCGACAACTTGGATGGTATCCCCAGAGAGAGGTAGGTTTTCGATTTCCACTGATCTAACAGTAGAACGGGTAGCACCAGTGTCCACTAGAAAAGTGATGTCTACATCATTAACTTTCCCGTTTACAAAAGGACCAGACTGGTCAACCTCAAGAGTGGCTCCAACAACACACTCTTCCTCCTCTCTCGGGCACCGTCAACAATAATCATCAGAATCGCTATCTTGACTTTCTGCTAATAAAAATTGTTGTGAAGCATTTTGCATTTGAACCCTTTGCTGCTTTTGCTGTTTTTGTGGTTTTATTACCTGTTCACTTCCCTGAAATCCCACGTTTGGATTATATTTTTGAACTCCCCCACAATTCGGAAAAGGTGGTTGTGGCAATTGGTCTTGACGATTATTCACCTGTTGTTGTTGCTGTTGCTGTAACTGTCGCTGAATATTAAATTCGTTTAACCCCTGTTGCATCTGTAGCTGTCGCTGCAGGTCAACACCATTCTGCATCTGTGGATTCAATAAGGGATTCTTTAAGTTTTTAGGAGGATGAGGACACTCGTCTCTCCAATGTCCAATTTCGCCACAATTAAAACAAGGTAATCTTTGTTTCAACTCCTCAATCTTTGGGCTAAATTTCTTTGGGAAATTATTATTTTTAAACTTTCCTTGTATCTGGTTTGTATTTCCAGTTTGAACAAAATTAGTGTTCTTATTTCCCATGCTGGCAATCTGTTGCTCAGCCACCTTTACCTGAGCCCACATGGCTTTCTCTTTCAGCTTCTTCTGTTTTACTTCTATTTCATCACTGCAATACTTTGCTTTTCTTAGAATATCATCTACAGATAGTGATTGCCATCCGACAATACTATTTCTGATCATTTCTCCAATTTCAGGTTTTAGTCCATAAACAAATCTATAGACAAAATGGCTCATGTCTTTTTCATCTAATTTTTCATAACCACTGTATTGTTTAAAAATTAACAGTAATCTTTCATAAAAAGAATGAACTGATTCTTTTGTTTCCTGTTCTGTTCTTTCTATTTTAACCCAATCGACTTCTTTGGGTGGAATTTTGTTTTTCATCCAAACAATTACTTTTTCATAAAAATCCATTACAAGTGGATTTGGAGCACCTGTTTCTTTGATTCGCTCAGGTTCTGTTTTTGGCCAACTAATCGATATTTTACATTCTGTCCAAAGATCAGATGGAACGACAATATCAAAAAATCCATCTAAATCAATCCACAGAACTTTTGACACTTTAATAAATCTATCGACTTGCCTGTACCACTCAACTGGTTTTTCCCTCAATTTTGGAAAGTCATTTGTAAATAACAGAATGTCCTGTCTCGACCAAGGGACATGAACATATCCTCCACCTGCAATTTCTCTCATTGGAAATTGTTTTGACAATTTTTCCAATCTTTCATCTTCCTTCTTTTTCGTCCATTTTACTCTCCATTTGTTCAGTTCTCCTAGCTTTTTGATATAGACAATCAAATCTTTAATATGAACTATTCTTCCCATTGAGTTTAAACTCTCGATGTCACTTTCTGAAAAGTCTAATCTATAATGTTTCGCAAAATTCTTTTGTTTACTCACATCGATTTCAAGTTCTGCTGCTAGATCCTCTAGTTGATCATATTTGTTTTTCGTTTTCCACTGTATGCTTTTACAAATGAACAGTAGTTCATCATCTCGATAGTAATTTAAACTATCTGGACCGATTGTTCCAATTATTAATTCTTCGATATTCGCTTTTAATTTGGCCACATCAAGTTTTGGTGTGGTTACCCTGACTTCAGGACTCCCTATATCTGATATAGCACCCATTGGTGTTTTTGGAGATAAATCCTCATTAAAGGTTAAATCAGGCATTCTCGATTTAGAAGAGTTTATTTCAGATAAGTCTGAATAAAATTTTTCAGCAGCCTTTTGAATTTCTGTATTTAAAGGAATAGTTAATCCAGTTTTGTTTGTTTCCTTTTGGTCAAATACCGGTTGAACAGGACCAATTGTTACTGGAACTGTCACAGCTTCCATGCCTTTTGTCATTCTTTTTATTAATTCTTCTTTAGATCTTAAATATTCATTATAATCAATATCTTCAACATTTCTTGCCTCTCTTGTATAATCTTTTGGAGGTTCTCTTGCTCTTGGAGCCATTGTAAAATGTCTACCTTCATTTCGAGCATTCTCGAATTCTGGTCTTCTAGGAGTTTCAATGATTTCACAATTATTAGGATAAAGTTTAGGAGCTTCATTAATTGGAGGTGCACTCGGTGAAGATTCAGTAGAAACCACCGGAGTAGACCATGATCTAGGAGGTCTCAAAGGCTGATTCTTTCTAGTAGTTGTATATATTTCTTCCATTACTGCATCCTCAGATTCACTTTCCATAGATTTCCCTGTAGGAGTACCCATTACCATTTCATGAATTAAATACAATCCTTCACTCATGTTTCCCTGTCTCCACATTCGCAATCTATCTTCATGAGTTTCTCTTCTCCAAGGTGGATTTTTAGAAGGTCTTTTAATTCCACTAGCTTCTCTTTGTAATTGATACATCTCGTCTTCCCACTCAACTAAAGCTTCAAATTGAGTTGGTCTCGGTTTCGGAACAAGAGCATTCATTTTCTCTCGTAAATTTCTTAAGACTTTTACATTAAATGAACCATCATCAGGCCAAGTTAAAACACCGTCGTTTTTAGTATAGCGTTTCCAACAATCGAACCATAAGACAGTATGATATCCATATTCACCTTCCATATACGCTGCAGGTGTTTTATACTTATGAAGTAGTTTACCACCTCGCGTTTCGATTTTCTTGTCAGGTGAAAATAAATTCTTAAACTTCTGAAATAATGTTGGCTTTTTCTCAACATGTTTAAAATGATAACTCATTTTTAGGAGTTAAATCTAATTCACAAAATCGTTCGTAAAATATTTCCGGGATGTTCCGAAAAACAACCAATCCGTGCGCGAAACACACCAACAAGCCAATGACAGTTGAGCTACGTCACTTTTCTGCTCAACCAATAAATTTGGAGTTTTTCCGAAGGACCAATCAGCTCACAGGCCGTCAGAGACTCAAGAGCCAATCAGAATATAGCTTGTGACGTAGGACACCCAATCCCAGCGCGGCTCTGTGACGTACACAGCAGCTGCGGTTTCTCGTTTCTCACTACTGGCGCTTACCCCTCCTTCACAAAATCTTTTCACAGCGCCATTTTAAGAACACTTTTCAGTGTAAATTAATTCTTAACAATGACTATAAAGACAACATCTGTTCGTTTCACTATTTAGGATAGTTTACATACATTCAAGTATCCACACTTCGGAATAGACGGCGCTATTCACACTAAGGATAATATTCAATTGTTAGTAGAGTAACCTTACCCCACCCTTCTAACACGTATTATTATGAACTCGCTTTGCTCTGAACCCACCGCGAAGTGAAAGTTCTAAGAGTTCCACTTGAACATAAAATACAATTCAAACTCGCACTTTCACACGGAAAATTTCCCTAATTTCAAACACACATGAAATCCGTACAGGACTCTCACCTGTTTATAGAAATCATGCACCGTTAGCAAAATAACGACGTTATCCGTACAGGGCTCTCACCTGTTTATAGATATGAAACATGTACCCGTACAGGACTCTAACCTGTTTATAGATAATCATGCACCGACGCTAATTTACCCTTCACTCAAGCTCGGATATAACTAATACTCTCATTACAGTGAGTTTTATGGAAGGCGCTTTGTCCCTATTCTCATGCTGCTCTAATTTCTTAGAAAACCCTCACTTTACAAGATTCAGACCTAGCCCTAAAACTGTGCTGCTCGGCGACAACACTATGGTACACGGCGATACCTCTTGTGATACTCGGCGATATCACTACAAACAGAACAGATGGCTTGCGTGACTAATTTCTCGCCACACAATCTATACCGGTATAGCTTACAGATAGCACGAAAAACGAACTCAACATGTGTTAAAACATCGATCCTATTTCCATACCATAATATTTTAGTAACCCTTAGCAACCACCATATTACCTTGGTTACTCTTAGCAACCATCAATTTCTGCTACCAGAGAATTGATCCAGCGGCCTATAGAAAATATATCATAAACAACGCTACCCAACTTCATAACCTATAAACAAAATTCTATACTAAATATGGACCCATTTATAAACCTGACATATTTTGGGCCTACTGAATCAGGTGGTCAGATTAAATCTATATACATATTATCTACAAACTATATACAATTTTATACATCTGCGGAAAGAAATATTGTCATTAGAATAAAACTTAATCATTTAAACGACCACCATTGGCGACGTGATCTAGCTAATAGTAACCTACACTCCTGAATAACCAAGACCAGCTTGTTTGTCAAAAGTAAGATTTTATTTACTAAATTATGGTATATAAGTTGATAGTTTTATAAATGAATTTTATTAGCATTGAAGCAAGCATGATTGTAAAGAAATATGAGAAAATACAATTTAAGCAAGTAAATCAAATTTAAAGTGAATATATAAAGTTTAGCATTTCTAAAACCTAATTCCCTAACTGAGCTAAATAGATAGAAATTAAAGTAAAGTTCTTTGAGGATTCTTACGTGCTCCACGCAAAGTCCGTCAGCACATCACCCTCATCGGAAAGTCAGAAAGCAGCAGCCAGCCCATCCCTAGGGGCATGACTTTTTATACCTTTCTACGCTAACTAAACTACGCAAAGGAAAGTTTTCAGAAATCTTCGACGTCCCATTGGCTGAGAGTGACAAGTGACATGTCACCCACTTTTCAAAACTTCCATTAAGTCATATTTCTTAGAGACCATTGTCCCTTCCGAGTGCAACCAGGAGCTTCCTTGTATTGCAACAATTGTATAAAGTCATTCTCGCAGCGTCCATTGACTTCCAATTGATTTCCGCGGATGCCAAGTTAAGGACTGACAAAATGTTCTTTTTCGACCTTGGCCATGTCCGACAGAATGACGATAGCACATTAGTTTTTGCTTTGTGAACGCAGCTTTTGACGAATAATTTATTTCGGAATGGGCGTCTCAGCACTTTTGCAGAAGTAAAATTCAGCATATTGTAGTTCGGGCAGACAAGGCCCAAAAGCAGACAACTTAAGTTTTCTAATATAAAACAAACACAAGAAAAGTATTAATGTAAGAAATAATGTAGATTCTGTATCCACCCCAAGATTTACTAATTAATTAACCCACCCGATTAATCAAAATGTTACCTAGCCAAAGCAAACAAATAAAGCAGCGTTTATATCTACCAGTCTCCGTTATTCCATGAGACTTAAATGCACCTAGAATAGTAGAAATGACATCACACAAACAAGGAAAAGCAAAACAAGCACATGCTTCTCTTAAGTTTGCAGCAGTTAGTAATGACAAAAACGAAAACAATAAATTATTTTATTATTTTGCACGAACAAAAAGATGCAACAATTATGCACGTTTATGAGCACACATGTTAGTCCCCCCATGTGTAAAGTTTAATCTAAGTTGTATTAGCACGACATATCACAAATCATTAATATTATTATTCATGTTATGGAAATGTGACTTCACGAGATTAAACAGAATTTTGTTTTCTATCTCGCTCCATCACTACTCCAATGGCAGCCTTTTAAATGCAGCTGCTGAAAAAGCATGTGGTATGGTGTACAGTCTTAATATCGAGTCATTTATTTCGACTGGACATAATATCGACTAGAGAATATCGAGATGGCATTAATATCGAGGTAAGTAATATCGATTTATTTTTTATCGATTGTAATGTATGTAAAAAATATCGACATAAAAAATATCGAGTAAGTAATATCGTAAGTAAAAAATATCGATATGTTTATTAGTTAAAAAATATCGAAAGTTGTGTTATCGACTGTGACAATATCGACTCTCATGATATCGAATGTTAATATGTATATATATAATATGTAATAGTTCAATGTACACTGTTTTAATGTTTTATAATAGCATTTTGTGTCAAAATGTATTAATTTAATTTATTTATTTATATAGAATTAATGTTAAAAATAATTAATACATTAAAAAAAATTTATATTACTATAATAATTTCTAGGAGCGGGTAGTGGGTTTTTAGGGGAATAGGGTGGGAAGTATTTTAAATATAATTAATTAATTATGTAAATATATTAATTGGTATTAATTAATTAAATATGTAAATATATTAATTGGTATTAATTAATTAAATATGTAAATATATTAATTGGTATTAATTAATTAAATATGTAAATATAATTATTGGTATTAATATGTAATTTATTGTTAAATTACTATTTAATTAAATATATAATATGTAATTGGTAAATATGTTATTGTAATAGCTTATTTGAGAATTATGCTTATTTAAATCATTTTTGTCATGTAGTGGGTTGTGGGATTATAGGGGATTAGGGTGGGAAGTAATTTAATAGTAAGTAATTAAATCTGTTAATTAATTAATTGGTAAGAATAAGTAATTAATTGTTAATTATCTTAAATATGTTAATTATATATAATTTAATTGTTAATTTATTTAAATAAATGGAATTATTGTTCAATATGTAAAATCTAACTTTTTTAGGATATGTAGTGGGTTGTGGGATTATAGGGGAATAGGGTGGGAAGTAATTTAATTGAAAGTAATTAATTATGTTAATTAATTAATTGTTATGAATAATTAAATATTTGTAAATTAAATAAAATATGTTAATTATATTTTATGTAATTGTAAATTTATTTAAATTAATGCAATTACAGTTAATAATGTTACATCTCACTTTTCTATGTTATGTAGTGGGTTGTGTGTTAATAGGGGTATAGGGTGGGAAGTAAATTAATTATAAGTAATGAGATATGTTAATTAATTAATTGGTATTCATAATGAAATAATTGTTAAATAAATAAAATATGTTAATTATATAGATATAAATAGATATAACTAATATTATAATAATTTAATATACAATATATATATATGAAATATAATTGTATAATTACATTTAATTACATATATATAATATATTTATAATTAGATATATAAAGATATATATAACATATATATATATAATTATAGATATTCTCATATATATATTATTTAGTATTTGGGGAAAGAGGTTGGTTTAGTGTTCTGGGTTAGTTTTCTGTTTGGGTATTAAGGGGTATATGTTGTGTGCAGAGTTAGTTGTCAGTTTTTTGGTAAAGGTGTATTTGTAGGGGTCAGGGTCAGTTTTCATTTAGTGGGTAAAGGGGTATTTTTAGGGGTCAGGGTCAGTTTTCAGTTAGTGGGTAAAGGGGTATTTGTAGGGTTCAGGGTCAGTTTTCAGTATTTGGGTAAAGGGTAATTTTTTTCTTTCAGAGTCAGTTTTCAGTTTGTGGATAAAGGTGTTTTTAGGGGTCAGGGTCAGTTTTCAGTTTTTGGGTAAAGGGGTATTTTTAGGGGTCAGGGTCAGTTTTCAGTTAGTGGGTAAAGGGGTATTTGTAGGGGTCAGGGTCAGTTTTCAGTTAGTGGGTAAAGGGGTATTTTTAGGGGTCAGGGTCAGTTTTCAGTTAGTGGGTAAAGGGGTATTTTTAGGGTTAAGGGTCAGTTTTCAGTATTTGGGTAAAGGGTATTTTTTTGGTTGCAGGGTCAGTTTTCAGTTTGTGGGTAAAGGGGTATTTTTAGAGGTCAGGGTCAGTTTTCAGTTTTTGGGTAAAGGGGTATTTGTAGGGGTGAGGGTCAGTTTTCAGTTAGTGGGTAAAGGGGTATTTGTAGGGGTCAGGGTCAGTTTTCAGTTAGTGGGTAAAGGGGTATTTTTAGGGGTCAGGGTCAGTTTTCAGTTAGTGGGTAAAGGGGTATTTTTAGGGTTAAGGGTCAGTTTTCAGTATTTGGGTAAAGGGTATTTTTTTGGTTGCAGGGTCAGTTTTCAGTTTGTGGGTAAAGGGGTATTTTTAGAGGTCAGGGTCAGTTTTCAGTTTTTGGGTAAAGGGGTATTTTTAGGGGTCAGGGTCAGTTTTCAGTTAGTGGGTAAAGGGGTATTTGTAGGGGTCAGGGTCAGTTTTCAGTTAGTGGGTAAAGGGGTATTTTTAGGGGTCAGGGTCAGTTTTCAGTTAGTGGGTAAAGGGGTATTTTTAGGGTTAAGGGTCAGTTTTCAGTATTTGGGTAAAGGGTATTTTTTTGGTTGCAGGGTTAGTTTTCAGTTTGTGGGTAAAGGTGTATTTTTAGAGGTCAGGGTCAGTTTTCAGTTTTTGGGTAAAGGGGTATTTTTAGGGGTCAGGGTCAGTTTTCAGTTAGTGGGTAAAGGGGTATTTGTAGGGGTCAGGGTCAGTTTTCAGTTAGTGGGTAAAGGGGTATTTTTAGGGGTCAGGGTCAGTTTTCAGTTAGTGGGTAAAGGGGTATTTTTAGGGTTAAGGGTCAGTTTTCAGTATTTGGGTAAAGGGTATTTTTTTGGTTGCAGGGTCAGTTTTCAGTTTGTGGGTAAAGGGGTATTTTTAGAGGTCAGGGTCAGTTTTCAGTTTTTGGGTAAAGGGGTATTTTTAGGGGTCAGGGTCAGTTTTCAGTTAGTGGGTAAAGGGGTATTTTTAGGGGTCAGGGTCAGTTGTCAGTTAGTGGGTAAAGGGGTATTTTTAGGGGTCAGGGTCAGTTTTCAGTATTTGGGTAAAGGGGTATTGTTAGGGGTCAGGGTCAGTTTTCAGTTTGTGGCTAAAGGGGTATTTTGTGGGTTCTGGGTCAGTTTTTAGTTTGTGGGTAAAGGGGTGTTTTTAGGGCTTTGGGTCAGTTTGGGGTTTTAGGTTAGAGGGATACAGGGTTAAAATATGGTCAATTTAAATGTCTGTTAAATTAGTTATTTTTTAATATATTTTATATAAAATATTTCTATTAATATACATTAAACATAATTATTGGTATTGTAGGACTTTAAATATTAATACATTTTTACAAATATTTAAATGTATAAGGTATTTTTTAATAGATTATTTAATATGCAAATAATATTTATATACAATAATAAAGAAGGAAACATAGACAGGGTTAAATGCCATAAATGAAAAATTGTTTATTCACATATAAAAATTTATTTGTAAGTAGAGATTCATTTTTTATTTATATTGAAAATTTTTCATTCAATGTTTTTATTAACATAACAAAAATATGAAGTACATATATATGTTTTTAACACATAAATTATATTAACATAATTTTATTATATTTTACATATATTAACATTTAAATAGTTTCTGAAACAAATTGGTAATATGTACTTTTTATTTAATAACAAAATATTTATTCAGATACACATTGAATTTATTGTGATTGAAAATTATGTACATTTTTTTGTTATTGTAACATTTTTGTTTTTTACCAAGTCATGTTATATTTTTGGAAATAATTATTATGAATATTGAACATATTTATAATATTCATTTTTAAATACATAAACACCAAAAACATTTATTATATACATACATAATGTTTTACATAATATTTGCAAATTTAAAAAAATGATTTCTTGTAACAAACTTATATATGCAATTTATTTTTACATAAACATTATTTATTAAATGTATTTATAAATCAAAAAATAATTTTTTAACTATAACATAACAGTTGAATAATTATTTCAAACTTATGAATATTTATGAAATAATTTTATACACTTAAAAAAAATATTTACACTTAATATAATACTCTGTGTATTTTTTTAAGTGTTGGAATATAGAAATTAAATAGTATTGAGCTGTATACAGGGACTACTTTTTAACCGCGTAATGTTACTTAGGCGTATTTGGTGCTTCAACAGATCGCGGTTGGGTGCTGCTTCGCGTTAGAGAGGGTAAGTTTGTTTTAATTGTGTTTTATAAGTTTCTGAACTTATTGCTAGTGTATGTGTGCTGTGTTTATGTTTATGTAGGTAGAGTTAATTAGAGAAGATTGTGTGTTCGGTGTTAGGTAGAGTGTACGATATTGGATTTTTACCGCGTTTTTGTTGTAGGTGTGTGAGGTGAGGTAATATGTTTAAATGTTACTAAGATAATATGTTTGATGTATAAATATGTGTTTTTATATATGTATGGGTGTTTTTATGTGGGTGGGTATGTTATTTATTTTTTCTAGGTTATCGTCGCGTTTCGCTGTTTTGGAGGACTCCCTTCTTTTTTGATCACAGCTGTGTAACGAGTATTATATACTCTTATTTTTGCACACTATTTTTTGGGTTTTTACATTTTTTGGAGCGTTTATTTTTCGCCATTACGGTTTTTCGGGTTTTCTATGGTATCTGGTGTCTACTGAAGTGGAAAGGAGTCGCTATGGATTTGCTTGTATTTTTGCATTTTTTTTTGGGCTTTCATGGATTGTATGGGTTTTTGGAATGGTGTCCTATGGATTGCTTGGAATTGGATTACGTTTGAAGCTGCATCAGAAATGTAAGTATTTTCTGGAATTTTAATGGGTGGGAAAACTGTTTTTAATTTTGCTTTAATTACGTTGTATGTAACATTTTGTAAATACATTATCTAAACACATTTTATATATGTTAATATTATGTATTTGATAATTTATTTGCAATTTGTTACATATTAGAATGAAGATTTTTAGGAAAAATATGTTTAGTTTTACGTGTATAGTTATGTAATGTTTTAAAGAATGGTTTTGGCAATCATTGATAGATATTCTAGTCCTTTGCTAGTTGGATAGAGGGTAACTTGACTTTGGAGTGTGTTATACATTTTTTTAGTTTCTTTGGTGAGTTTAGGTCCAATCAAAGTTACTGATTGCTCCATTCGGAGCTCCTGGTAACTTTGTTCTTTTTGTAAGGATTGTATTAATTTGTGAAGGGTAGGTGTTCCTCGGCCTGTAGTTGCTTGGAAGGCATTGTGCCATCCTTCAACTGCATTGTTTGTTTTTGCTTCCTTATTTAGTGTGCTAAGGTAGACATTCCACCAAGCTATTTGGTATTTGGGTTGTCTTCTATGGCCTGATCTGTGTAGCCTTCCTACCCATGTGTCTTCGAAGTAGTCAAGCATAGGGCTTAGTTTATCTTCGTTTCTTATAGTAGGGGCTGTCTATTAATAAGTTATAGTGCTCAGTTACATCTGTTAGTGGAACATAGGCTAGGGCGATGAGTTTTTTGATTTGATAAGCAAATGTGCTATCAGTGGCGTATTGGATACTCAAGGTTGATTTTTGTAGATGTCGCCAGATACATTGATTAAAGTGGTAATAGCAACCTTGTATTGCTGTGTGTGGGTATGTTTTAAGGATGCTGTTTATCATAGCTTTTTCAAAGTCAATGATAATTTTTTGTGGAAAATAGTTGTTAGTATGTTGCTTGACTTCAGTTAGTATTTCTTGATAGGTAGTTTGCTGTTTGTTTGGTAGAAGGGCATAAAGGAATGGAATATTTGCATTTTGGAAATGACCATGGATGGTGTATAATTGATAAAAAGGTTTGGGGCATACAGAAAAAGTACCGTCCATCATCCAAGTTTGGCATTGGGTAAGTTTTGTCATGTTGTTTGCTGTGGCAAACAGTATAATTCTTTTATCTTTAGATTTGTTGTCATAGAGTATAAAATTGTCTTTATTGTGAGTTACAGAGAGTTCAGGGGGAATTTGAACTTCTTCTAAAGTTTTTGGTGTGGGAGGAGTAGTGCATGTTGCTCTTTTTTGTCTAGCTACTGTTCTTTTAAGGGATTCTATAGATGGTAATTGGCTAGAAGCATGTTGGGGAAGTACACTTAAATGGTGTTTCAGAATAGCAGTTGTTGGTTGATCAGTGCTAGTACTAGCTTCTTTAAGGGAATCTAGCATTTGTCTAATCTCTATTTCTGTTACATTGGGTGGGTGATTATGTTCTTTAGTATAAGTAACAGTAGTTTCCTGAGTTATAGCTCTACCATAACATTTGTTGGCATAATATTTCGTACACTTCCAAAACACTTTCAAATCTTTTTGTTTCTCTTGAGTGTAGACATATCCCATGTAACAAAGAAGCATTTTCCCTTTTTGTGAATAAATGAATTTAGCTCCTTCAGTCATGATAGTATTGTAGTGCTAGGAGGTAATTAAAAGAGAATGTAAATATTTTTTAAGAAAAAAAAATGTTCTAATCACATTATGCAGTTTCACACATTTGTATTTTACCTGTAAATGTTTTGATGCTTTCAAGTCGTTATTTTCAGCTGTTGATGTTCTTCAAACTGTTATTTTCTGTGTATATCTTTTTGTACCTGTGGAAGTTGAGAAAATGTGTAGAAATATTTTATTACTATTTATGATAATTTGTTCGACGTTTTTTGCTAGTTTAGATTTAGTTAGCTATCTATTAGTTCTCGATTTTACATTTCTAATATATACTTACTTTTTTATATGTAACTTTTGATGTCCAGGTGTTGTGTAGGTCTTCTGTATTTTTTTTCGTCTGTAGGATGAGTGCTAAAAAAAAAAGATATATTTGATGTATTTTGCTTTAAAATATAGGTGTGAGCTTTGAGAGTTACATTTTCGCTGACTAATAATGTAGTAGTACTTACTTTAGATATGTGTAGGTCTCTTTCTGTTGAAGTCCATCAGTTTTCTTCCCGAAATCCAGCAGAGTTTCGTCTTCCTTTACTTAGGAGATGTATACTGCGTTTTTAGTTACTTATTATTTCATTTATATAGTATTAGGCTAATTGTTTCAGAAATAGGATTGGTTGTTTAAATGGATAGTCTGTTTTTATTTGTTGATTTGAATTTTTTTTTCTGTTATGCTAATTGGTTACCTTATATGGGTGACGCCAATTAACGTTTATAGAATGTGTAAGGATTTATTTTGTATAGGTAATGTTCTAGGTAATGTTATTTTGATATTTGTAAAGTGGAGGAATATATATAATTAGTTGTAAGAAATGTGTAGAAGGTGGAAACATTGTTTGTGTATTATAAAATGTATGTTATTATTTATTGTGTGTTGTAAATGTTATGAAAATATATAATATATGTCATCTATTTATATTAACTCAATCTGATTTTTTATGATCAGTATGACTTAATTATTAAATAATAAAGTCATTTATTCTAGGATCTATTAATGGCGATTTTTTTACAATCGATAAATTTGCTATCTATGTTTGTGTAATCGATATTTTGACTGTTGTTATATAAATATTTAATAATCTGTGTTTTAGAAATCGATAATGTTGTGAGTCGATATTGTTGTAGTCGTTGTTTTTAGTAGTCGATATTGTGTAGTCGATATTTTTGATGTTTGTTGTGTAAGTATAGTAAATCGATAATTTTGTTGTCGATAATTAGTCATCGATATTTTGTCCAGTCGATATTCGGTCTGTCGAGGTTATGTCAGTGATCCATGTGGTATAGCCTTGAGGCCAAACTGAGAAAGCTGATATAAAGTGCTGTGGGGGTGAGGAAGACAAAGGATTAAAGCATAATAAGCTTGAAGTACAAACTCAGCATATGCAATTGCAAAATGGCCTTTTCAAATATAATAAACCCATTTTGCAAATCAATAACATGCTACTGAATCACAAAATGGGCTATAGAAAGGCATAACGAAGTGCTGATTTTAAGGGCAGTGTTTAGGCCATACCTTCCAAATAGTATGTTTTATGATATGAAATAATTTTTGGTGACTCCAATAGAGTCACAAAACAGTGAAAAATTACTGACTCCCGAGTTTGGGCGATATTACATTTTGCAAAAGGGAAGGGGTGCTCCTCTGAAAGCCCTTCCCTTTGTGAGTTCAAAAAAATAAGCTTGTTGTGAAGTATTCGGTGGTCCAAGTGACCACTGGTAAATCTCTAACTTATGAAAAAAACTTTTCTTTTTACATGAAGCACTGTTTCTTTCAAGGAAAATGAGCTGCCTTAAAAAATAGCTTTTCTCAATTTCAATCGCAGACACGGTGGTCAGCTGACCACAGCAGGCTGCCATCCGGATGGCATCCAATCGTAGTGAGTCACAAGTTAAGACAGATTTCAGAAATGTAATACCACATTTTCCGACTCCCCCAGACCCGACAGCGCTTTCATTAATATTTGTCTACCTTGGCTGCAGACTGTAACATGGGGAGTCTGAGGTGTTAATTTTCTTATGTCACTACTGATGATAGAAGAAAAGTAATGCTACATCTGAAATTTGTCTGTGAAGTAAAGTCTGACCTAGATATTACTGACCAGGTGAACTGTGAAAAAGGCCAGATTTCTTCTTTTATGGGGAGAATAATTGTTCGCCCATCCCTACATTGTACAGGGGAGACATCAAACCTCAGAGCTGGAAGGGGATTCAGCCCTAGTTCCAAAAGTGTCACTTAACTGTCAGTTGCAGTGGCCACGCCTTAGTTAGGTGAACAGAGAAGCTGGGAAAGCCTCTATATTTCTTTGGCTATAGGTTATCATTAAGTGTGATGGCATTAGTGTTAAAGGTAGATCTATGTAGCAGATTTCAAAATGGGTAATGACAATGAAAACCCCATACTTCGAATAACAGGCCGAGCAAACATTATTATTGTTAAAGTTGGAAAATGTTGCAGTTTCATGAATGAATGAATTTTAATTTCCCATTTGAGTGAAAGTACGTGTCTCCAATGCATAGATGCAAGCAACAAATCAGAATCTTGGAGTTCAGCCGATCCGTGACATTGACAATTGAATTCCAGAGCAGCTGATAACAATGTTTACTGAAATTCGTGAATTGGATAGTCTACAATCCAGCCTGCAAACACGTCTCATTTGAAAGTCCTGTGGATATGCTTGATAAAAATTACCCTTGCAAATCATTATTTTTATTTCTGTGGGTTTTCATTGTACTAACAATCAATCAGGAGAAAGTAGCATCTTATCTCTTAGCGATGACACAATGAGAACAATTGATTTATGTTTAAATACTGGAGATGCGTTTGTTCTCACATTATTGTATTTCTCATTATTTACAGAATATTGTAATTCATTCATTCATTTCTGTATAAATGTTTTAATTTATATGGCTCTTCATTCATTTGATTTAATGTTTGGAAGTTATTTGTTCGGTATGCTGATCAGCCAGTTGAGAAATTCCAGCCATGAAGTAGAAAAGGTGATGGCAATATTTTTACGGTATGTTTTCCAGATCTGCAATTCTTTACCTAGGATCCACAGACCCCTGGTGGTCCACGACGCCTATTCATGGGGTCCACAGCTGTTTAGTAAATTAAATATTATTAGCAGATTAATTGTTTATACTGAAATAAGCAACATGGAACATTTCATAGCACCTTTTAAATGTGGAGGAATTCGAAACTGGAGGCTAAAAATGAAGTTGACATCCTTAGTTTGATTAATTAAGAACCAAGCAAGTACAGCAAACAGAATCTAGCATGGATGATTGGTGCCCTCAATTGAAGCACTGCTTTATGATAACAAACAAGAGAGAATGGTGTAGGAGTAAACATGACATGGTTTATTTTGTGTTTTTGAATTACATTAAAACTAATGGTTGTTTGGATTTTTTGTTCGATGTATATCATTTTTTTGTATATTGTTTTGAGGTACAAATTATCAAAATTGCTTAGGCTTTGGTCCCTGGCTTCCAGTAGTGTCAGTCATTGGGGATCCCAAGAAGTGTAAAAGTTAAGAACTGCTGTTCAAGATGATTGATATCTTTTAATAGATTTGAGTAAGTGAATATGAGTTCCGAATTTGATGTGCTTCCTTTATGCTGTCTTACTTACAACCAGCGGTCAATTTACCCTACTGTTTTAAAAAGAAATATTGCTCTCGGAGAAGCTTACATACTGATGAAAATTGCTTATTTTCTGTTGAAACAAAGCACCTCCCAATACTTACTTCTATCACATGCCTCCAGGTATTTACCTCTATCACTTTCCTTTCTACCCCATGTGATAGCATACCATCGTCTCTGCATTTGGCTGCGATTTTATCACACTGATCATAGCATATTTGCTTTAATGCCAACAATTACTCACAAATCGGTTTATGAGTTACTTGGATTTTTGTGACAGACACGGCTCTCTAGGTTCTTTTCCACATTTGCACTTGTCAACCAGATCCTGTATGTTAAAGCCTTTAGGTTATTTTTCTTTATTATGAGATATCGAGTGTCAAATCACATATATACCACGAATGCTTCAAGTTGAAAACTACACATGAGAAATATAATAATTTTCTAGGTTTGCAACCATTTGTTACTAAGAAGGAGAGTGCGCATAAGTCAAAAACCTAACGCAGGCAGCAACATGTTAATTGCATATTTTACTTTGTATTTTATATGGAAGTCGTCTGACACTTTTTATTCTACCTGTATTTCAGATCACCAAAACAGCAGCAATGGAAATATTATTCGGGGTCAGTTAAACAGTATTTCGGGTAAGCGCTGTTCCCTCCTAAAAATATAAAACCTTTGTTTTTCAATGTTACCAAATGGCAGAAATATGTTAAAGCCCCAATGTTAAAAACGTTTTTATGATTAATTCCGTGCTTGACAATTTTCTGAAGCAACAAGATCTTAAAATCTCATTTAGTTATTGAACCTTTTATGTGTATCCGTCCCTTAGCCTGCTTTATGGACCCACACCAATTCTTAGAATCTATGCATTTGTGGATTTATACATTTTTTGTGCTTATATGGTATTTGTGTTACTCCACTTATGCACTGAGTAAACCCCTCAAATGTTTCTTTCCTATCTAGTGGGTGTTTCTCTTTTTGGTGATTCTCTAACCTCTTCATTTGAACATCAGAGAATGACCCAACCCCTATGAAAATTATTGTATGTTTCATTTAAGATACATTTTTGATTCATTATCTGGATTTCCTTTTAGGTCTGGCGTTAGCCGAGACCTTTTTATTTTACTATAATTAAATGTATTAAATGTTTACTTAAAGGGGCTTTCCGACAGCCCTCTTCATCCGTTGCTGGGCTATTGTTTCACATTTTGTTCTGCCCATTACAGCATGTTGGTGAGTCCAATTCAGCCATTAGCTAGGTTCACTGTGAATGATGGCATTCTGCCCTTTTACAAGAAGCACATCCACACACATAGCTGTTGCCATCAGTGCCGTAGAGTACTATGGCAAATGGGTGATTTTAGAGGCCAGAAATGGTTTTGTTTTTTTAGATGTAGGCGGCACGGCAGCATCCAAAACCAATATAGTTCTATGAAATTCATAACAAAGCAAGCATTGACAAAGTTAAAAGGCTGTCAGCAAAGGCCAGACCTATTGTCTTTGCCAATTCTTGTTTTATAATGTGGACAGCAAAAGTCTTACTAGAATGATACTCCGTTGTTTTCTTATATTGTTCCTCATCATACACAAGTTTTATTATTAGTTCCTATGAACTGAAATGGATTATTTGAGGATGAGCATGGGTACCAAACTCGGATGCAATAATCAGTGTATGCTGAATTAATCTGTTTCATCAGGAAGTTCCATGTGGTAGGGGCTTGTAATTAATGGTGTATTACATGGTCTGCTTAAGGTAGAGTGCAGTTTTCATATTTCATGTCGGTAACCTGAAACCAGGTCCTGAGTAGTTTTAACCAATTCGCTTTTTGTTCATGGTATTATTTAGCACTAATAAAAGAACTCTATCTTGTGTTCTGTGCTCCTTTTTACGATTCTCCTGGATCCCTAATGTTTTGGTTGCAATCTTCATATATGTTTATATATATAACATATCTTTCATGCTTGGGTGCATTTATTACACAAACTGCAGTGGTATAAAAACCCATATTTAACAAGGAACCGTGGAAGCTGGGAAACATTTAATCATTCCATCTGAAACACGAGAGTCATTGTTGTAATAGCAGTCCAAGAAACACTCTTTGGATGTTTACCATTGTCAGGGTATCTAGGATTATGCAGCAAGGTAATCTAAATTATTTTGCAAAGTTATTGATATTATGTGGTAAAAATGCAAATTATGTGGTACATTCTGAGGTAGTGTTAATTTCTTACGTTTAAGTCAAAACCCACATTTTTGAGAAATTCACAAATATGTTGGTAAATTAGGTTCAAAATTATGCCAATCTATGAAATTACCTTGGCAGTCAAATAACAGTCAAGGAGGAAAACGCCAGTTTTAGTCGGATTGCAGGCAGTGTTTTACTCTATGTACAAATCCTGTCTGCCCCCCCCCTAACTATCGAAATATATACGAGGCAGCCATACCAAAGAAAGTCTTTCCACAGTTTGTGAAAGAGGTGATGATAGTTTTTCTCTAAACAGGGTCATAATCCTCTGGACATGAACTCCTATCACCACCTCTCCCCCTTTAACTTAGACTATAAGGTTTTAGGGAAGTGATTGGCTAATATGTTTTTGCCTGTTTTGTCAAGAGTAATCCACCTTGAATAGAATGGTTTTATAGTGAAGCGGAATATATTCCTTAACCTGAGAAGGTGAATTTCATGTCATTGACAGTCTCCTGAAGGGAGACCACACACCTTTGGGGGCCTACCTGGACAAAGAGAAGACTTTTATGCATTCAACTGGCCCTAATCAGGAACAGCCGCGGCCGGTAATGGGAGTACCAGCAGGGCGGAGACGTGGGGAGGGACAGGGTGGGGGGTAGTAATGTATGGATTACGGACTTTAACAGGTATGTAAACTTATAAATAAATAAGACGAATTTCGTTGCGCGCACAGCATCGCATTTGGTGATGCAGTGCACGCAACAAAATTTGTTTTATTTATTTATATGTTTACTTACCTGTTAAAGTCCGTAATACATACATTACTACACCCCACCCTGCCCCTCCCCCTCCCCACGTCACCGCCCGGCCGGTACTCCCGCTACCGGCTGTGGCTGACCAGGAAGTACTGAGGAAGCTGGGCAGAGGCCCAGATTTCCCAAAAAGGGTATCAATATTGTACAAAGACCCAATAGCCTGAGTGTGGAAACGGTAGGGGTTTTCCAAGCAATGGGCCATACATTTGGGAACCAGACAGATATACACCCTGTCTCCTATACTGTTGGTCATGGAGCCTCTAGCCTGTATATTATGTATATTATATCATATATTATGTTACAGAGGCCTGCAGTGAGGGATACGACTGTGAAATCATTATTTTATTGAATGTGGACCATGCTCTGTTGTACTTGTGTGAGGGAAATTTAGTTTGAATGATGTGATGTGCTAACTGGGCGAGTTTGGCATGATGTCACGATTGAGGTTTTAAACTGGTCAAAATCTTGCCGTTTTACGCTTCACCATTTTCCGAGGCTCAAAGCAGAGCAGTTACCTGCCAGACTTGAACCTAGGTTCAATACCTTTAAGCCTTTGGCCGTTCATAATTAACACTTGTTTGAATACCTTATTAGGAGAAACCTAGGTTTGTGATCACCTCAACGTGACAATTGTTTCCATTCTGAAACAAATTGCTGTTGTCCTGGATGGACAAGGAGGCAATTGCTAAAATTCCAGTGCTACCCAGATTTTTCTACTTTTTCACAGCCCTGCCCATCGTGCTGAGTTGAGCCTTTTTCTCAAACTACAGGCGTTACTGACAGGATTAATCTAGTGAACAGGCAGAATGTGTGTGGCTATTAGCAAGGTACAATAGTCCACTCACATGGGAGGCTGGGAGCCCACACTACTAATCTTATTATCCATCTGGACAATTGCAGCGGCTAAATAAGTAAATTACCACCCACAGCAACTTAGAGAGGGACTACCTACAGGCAGTTATACCCAATTACACATATTATGTGGGTTGCTTGGTTCCCTGTGACCACCATCTACCTTCCTGATAATTATACCGGTGAGATGATGGTGAGGGGAAACATGGCGGCCGCAAGCTAAAGCGGTTTGCACGCCCTGTTCAGCCCCCGGGACCCGCACCGCTGCGTTGTTGAAACTATGCCGACGAATCTTTTGACTGTGGAGAGGCTCTAGGGCCGAGGCATGTATGAAATAGTCTGATTTTCAACGATTACAAAGGAAGGAGATTTACTTCGCGGAGCGGCAGACTCGGCGAATGTGTCCGGCGGCACCTCCCTCACCTGCCTCCGCCTCTCTCCTGTGCTGGAGACGGGCAGCCGTGGAGTTTAGCCGTGGCCGCGCGGCCGCTGCTCGGAGGTCCCGCACCGAAGTCCTGATCAACAGAGGAAGAGGAGAAATAACCCCGAGGGACACAGCACTGTATAGTTCTGCCTTTACTGGAGAAACAGTCGGAGCGCCGGCGACAGCTGTTTCAGAGGAGCCAGAAGACTGGGGCGTGTCTGCTTCAACTGAAAGTAAGGTGTTTGACTTATTTAAGGACGGTGTGAAGGCAGGCAGTGATAAATACTTACAAGTGAGGATTACAAGGAGTAAAACCAAGAATCGAGTGAAGGAGCTTGGGTTGGAAGGAAGCAGACTACAGCTCCCAGAGTGCACCTTGGGGGAGGCTCCAAGAAAGTTCAGGAGCGTAAAAAAAGTTAGAGACTGTGAAGGAAGGAAATATCAGGCAAAAACAGACCAAAAACAAAAACAAAAATCTGAAAGCCCCAGGTGGTATAGCTCCATCACTGCGCTCATATTTTAGAGCTCTCCCCCAAGTGCTACAGATCACGCAGGATATGGCTGCTGTTATGGGAAAAAACTTGCAGCAGGATAAGCAGGATAAGCAAGAAGGGCAGGGTATATCTACTGCTACCTCCAGGTCAGCTTCCTCCTCTATTTCGTCCCTTGAAGTGGCAATGTCCGATGCTCATTTAATACCTATCCTGATTCAATAACGCCTATAGAGAATGCTACTGCTAGCGAAACATTTATTCAACAAGTTGAAATGCTAGATGAAGAGACACTAGCAGCAGGAAAGGAGAAGAAGCAGGATGCAGTAGGCCAGGGTCAGGATCTGGGAGTAGGTAATGCACTTGAGGCCATCGTCTGCTCTATTGCTGCAATGAGGGAGGAGATAAGACAAGATTTTGCAGTTTCTAAAATGAATCCGAGCGAAATAAGAGCAACATGTGAGGTATTAGATCAAAAGGTGGATGGCCTATGTGAAAGAACTGAAATATTAGAAAGCTCAGTAGGTCTTTTGACCACAAATCTATAGACTGCTAGATCTAAAATACACACCCTCCAAAGAGATGGAGAGAGCATGAGAGAGAGAATCGAAGTCCTAGAAAATTATTCAAGACGCAACAACATTCGTCCCCTGAAAATTCCAGAAGGGAAGGAAGGTGGTGACCTTAAAGGCTTTATAATACAGCTATTAAAGGGATCCCTCAATCTTGATGAAACAGTTGAAGAACTAGACAAGGACATTCAGCGAATACATAGAGATCGTTTCGCATGAACCCGGCAAGAACTAAACCCAGAAAGGTGCTAATCAATTTTTTGACTTACGCACTTAAAGAAAAGATTTTCAATCTTGCTCTGAAAGCTGGAACAAGGAAGGGCCTCGACTTCTCCTTTGAGATACGTTCTGATCTTTCCAAAACTACACTGGATAGACAGGGGGAGCTGGGGCAGCGCATGGCCAAATTTAGGTCATTGGGAGCCACGGTGCAGATGAGATTTCCTGCATTTCTACTGATCATGTACAACAACAAGATGCATAACATCCACTCTATACATGATGCTGACGACCTATTAGAATCCATTCGAGAGCATGCCCAAGCCCAGGCTCATAACACAAATTAACTTAGGCGCGACTAGTAGTATATAGACTTTATCGGGTCCTTACAGGTCTCTACATGTTCCTATAGGAAAGCTATTTAAGCTATTCCAGCTTCTTGCACTTAAAAAAAAAAATATATATATCTAATTCACAAATAACAAATAAATAACATAACTGAGTTTAAAATAAAAAAAAGATATATAATGCCATCCAAAAAAAAAAGAAAAAAGACGTATATATATATATATATATATATATATATATATATATATATTCACTGAAAAAACCATAGGTTTCAGGAGTTATATAGTTAGGAATTCGTTTTTAAAAAAACCTTTGAAATTCTCTCAAAAAACTATAAGTTTTAGTGGTGTTATAGTTAGCTGGACATTTTACTCATACAAAACCAATGAAATTGCTCCTATATAGTTAGTTGTACTAACTATATTTCGCACACCCGCAATCCACTGCTGATGATGTCACATATTAGATCATTCATGACATGTTCAGTGACATCACTGATGACATCTCAAATGATATCACTGATGACATCACTCATGACATCATCCAGAGAATGTGATTTTCTTCGTTATTTAAATATGCATTATATATATAGCAATTTACATTGAAGAATGAGTGGATATATATAAATAAATATTTGGATGGAGGATTTAGTAGCAGTGTAATTGACTGTTTACTTGACCAATTTATAATGTCTCACTAAATATAGTGGATAGTGACTACACTGTGAGAATATCTGTATCACTTTGTCAGTTGTTGTGTAAACTGATTCTACAGTTGGTTACTAGCTATGTGAAAGTCCATATTTGTATGGGAGTGTGAAAGTGTGTGTGGTTCGGTGGGGGGTGTGTGACTGTCCAAAGATGTGTGAATAGTTGATTCAGTAGATATATGAAGTTAAAACTACATGTTCTAACAGTTTGGGTGAGGAAATCTCTTTATGGGTGTGGTGATGAGCAAATATATTTCTCAAAGGTACAGGTCCAACAAACTAGAAAAATAAAAGGCAGTGTATGTGTCAGTTGTTGTATATAAATAAGTATACATAAGACAAAATGATTGTGTGAGTGACTGTATGGATAACTGTATACTTGTAATAATGATTTTATAATTCACTAAGTATGACTTACTATCTAAATGAATAGAAGAAGTGGTTTTTGTATAAGTGTTTTGCTAAGTAAATATGGAAGTATGATCCATTGTTTGCATAAGTGAGTAGGATGACTTCATATGTGAATAGGATGCGTGCTGTTGTTTAATGTCGATATACATGTATAAGTATTTTTGATAGTGTTCTATTGTTCATTGACAGCATGTATGAGTGAATCCATAGGTAAGTGATTAGATGTGTGTATACATCTATGAATCACTGAGTGGATTTTTAGATACTTGTATTGCTGTGACAATGGATTTAAATATGATACTCTGTATTTTACAAACAGTGATGAAAAATTGTAATAGTGTATGAAAAGATGTATGTGATTGTCACGTGGATGATGTCATCAGTGATGTCATTTGAGATGTCATCAGTGATGTCACTGACCATGTCATGAATGATCTAATATGTGACATCATCAGCAGTGGATTGCGGGTGCGCGAAATATAGTTAGTACAACTAACTATATAGGAGCAATTTCATTGGTTTTGTATGAGTAAAATGTCCAGCTAACTATAATACCACTAAAACTTATAGTTTTTTGAGTGAATTTCAAAGGTTTTTAAAAAACTAATTCCTAACTATATAACTCCTGAAACCTATGGTTTTTTCAGTGAATTTCAAAGGTTTTTTTAAATGCTAATTCCTAACTATATAAGGCCTGAAACCTATGGTTTTTTCAGTGAATTTCAAAGGTTTTTTAAATGCTGATTCCTAACTATATAAGGCCTGAAACCTATGGTTTTTTAAGTGAATTTCTGCTAATTCCTAACTATATAAGGCCTGAAACCTATGGGTTTTTCAGTGAATTTCAAAGGTTATTTAAATGCTAATTCCTAACTATATAAGGCCTGAAACCTATGGTTTTTTCAGTGATTTAAAAAAAAAAAATTGATTGGTTAACTGGCTTATTAAGTGTATCTTAGTGAATACATATATTAGCGAGTAATGTTTAAATATCTAAATATATGCATGAGTGATGTAATATGTGACGTCATCAGCAGTGCATTGCAGACGTGCAAGTTATAGTGAGTCCAACTAACTATAACGTGGGAATTTCAATGGTTTTATGCGAGTAAAATTTCCAGCTAACTATAAATGGTGTGAAACCTAGGGTTTTTTCAGTGAATTTCAAAGGTTTTTTAAATGCTAATTCCTAACTATAACTGGTGTGTAACCTATGGTTTTTTCAGTGAATATATATATATATATATATATAATTTCTATGGCAAAATGAAACCCCTCATTTTGTTCGTTTTCAAATTAAATGTATTAAGTGTTACCACTTTATTCCAATCAAGATGACTTCAGGTGTGCCATACTTTTGTCATAAGTAAGACTGTTAGCGTTCTAGTTGTTCTTTAGAACACTCTGGGACATTTTGTCATTGGGCTATAGTTGGGCTACATCTGGCTGATATTTGGGCTACATTTGGGCTCTTTTGTCTCTGGTGGCCATCTTGGGAGACAGCATATCAGAATTTTTTTAATGAAATATAGGAGGATTTGAGAAGTCACTCAAAATGTGCCCTAATTTTTCTTTCTTCAGCACTAATCATAATTTCTATGGCAAAATGAACCCCCTCATTTCGTTCCTTTGCAAATTAAGGGGCTCATTAGGATGGCGGACGGACTTGCGTCCGTCCGCCACCCTAGAGTAGGAGGGACCGTCCGCATGGGCTGCGGCGGTCCCTTCCGTGCAAATTAGGATGTGACCGCCACCCTGGCGGTCACATCCTGGATATTTAACATTGCGGCGGGTGCAGCTTCAAGCTGCACCCGTCGCAATGTTAAAAAAGCATACATTGCATATGTATGCAGCAAGCAGCAGGCACCGCGCGGTGCCTGCCGCTTGCTGCATACATATGCAGGGGGGTACCATAGGTACCCCCCATGTGCACCCCCCACGCCCCCTTCACCCAGGGGGCCCGCAACGGGCCCCGCAGTGAAGCACCGTATGCTTTTACACAGCGGAATATCCGCCGTGTAAAAGCATTTCTTTCTGTGCATCCTAATATGGTGGACGGTGTCTGAGAGACACCGTCACCATATTACAGCTTTTCCGCCGCGGTTGTAAGCCAACCGCGGCGGAAAAGCTGCGGACGGAAACCAGGACCCACCAGCCATCCTAATGTGGCGGTGGGTCTTTGGTGGGTCCGCTGCGGTTTTTCCGCATCCTCCGGGCCAGCGGTGGCTTCCGCCGGCCCGGAGGATGCAGAAAAACCGCAATCCTAATGAGCCCCTAAATGTTTTAAGTGTTAACACTTTATTCCAATCAAGATGAATTCAGGTGTGCCATACTTTTGTCATAAGTAAGACTGTTAGCGCTCTAGTTGTTCTTTAGAACACTCTGGGACATTCTGTCATTGGGCTATAGTTGGGCTACATCTGGCTGATATTTGGGCTACATTTGTTTTTTTTGTCTCTGGTGGCCATCTTTGGGCTACATTGGGCTACATTGGGCTACATTGGGCTACATTTGGGCTCTAACATATATATAGCCCAATGTAGCCCAATATATATTTTTTCAAAGTTAATTTTCGTAAAAACCACTGGAGCACATATCTTGAGACGTAGCAAAGGCACATCGGGCTACCAGTCCCTACAATTTTGCCAAGTTTGGTGGAAAACCATTCAGCCGTTCGGGCTAAAAGTGAGTCCAACCGCCCTATGGAAATTAACATGGGGAAAACACGTTTTGGGACCCCCCTTTTATCTCGGCCCCCGCTTGACGAATCCCCCCAAACTTTCAGGGAAGGAGCGGAGCGCCGCGAGGCAAGGTTAAGGAAAATTTCAGGAAGATTCCTCAACCGGCGCCAAAGTTATTCCCAATAGAATGTTGCGATTTCCCTATGGAAAACAATCCTAACTATATATACCTACTGGCTATCGCCAGTAGGTAATATATATACACAAAAACAATAATATAAAATATATATACTAATCTAAGAGAAAAAGAAGGGTCTAAACATTCTCTTTCAGACAATAGTAAATGGTTATTTTGAGTCCATACTGCTCGGCAATAGTAACTTCTTACTTTAAGACATAATAGCAGCGGGGGGGTCGAAGGGTAAGGTTGTAGGTGGGCGTAAATCTGGCTAGACACCAAGCCAGAGTAAGTAAGGGTGGGTTTCCCAGGGGGGGGGAAAGGGGGGAAGAAAGGTTAAAATAGCAAAAAATCCTCATCTGTCTGCCCTTTTTAGTTTTTCAGCTTCTCATTTTTAGGTCTCGCCTGTCGATGCACATGCGCATCGAGCTTGCGAGACTATTGCGGCTTAAACAGAGCTTACCGAGATCAGGCGATTCCCAGGCGATTTCTTCCAGTGCACGTGAAAGCGCGTGCACAATGCCACCAGCCGCTTGCCTCGCATTACCACATCAAAGGCAAGGCGGCCTCGTCTCAGGCCCCTGCTGCTTCACACCCTCATGCCGCTCTCCCCGCTCCGCCCCCTCCCCTGCCCGCCGTGTCCGCTTCACTTTGACGGCCGCAGGCCGTCTCTCGTGTTTCTGCTTGTTTCCTTTTCTCTCTCGGGTCCTAATCCCCGTCCATTACAAGCCTCGCATATGTAGTGTTTATCGACTACCATTATAAAGATCCTGCACGCAGCAGTCTCTTCGGGGACATGAGCAGCTAAGAGGCTCCCTCTATTGCAACCTTTCAAGAGCTTGCCGTCGGTTTTGAATTTGCTGGGTCCTTTACATTGTGGCTGCTGCTTGTTGATAAGCATTGTCCCTGTAGTGCAACATTGCAGCTCCTCCCTGCTGCTTGGTATTGATTCGGGCCGCTTTCCTTTGCTTGCGGGTCGTCTCATTAATTTATGTTTCTGAGGCTCTCACCACAGCCTTGAAGCCCTTCCTCAGTTGCCTGTTCTGCAGGCTTCGTTTAAATCGTTTAGCCTTTGTTTACCACATAACCCGAAAGGGGGCATGGGCTTCTTGTTGAGCTGTTTGGACCGTAGAGTTCAGAAGGGTTGAACTTGCAGAGTGCGCGCTTTGGCCCAGACTGCCAGTCTGCAACGAGTGAGGCTTGTGCTCTTGTAAGCTTCTGAACTGGATGCACCAGCCACGCTTTTATTTGGCGGTTTTCTTTCAACCACAGGACTTAAAGATTTCTTTTTTTTTTTTCTCAACGCCCGTCTTTGTTACTGTGCCCTTCTTTATGCCTGTGACCCGTCTCACATTTTATATCCCTTCTAGTTCACATTGTCTTTTCTTTTGTTCTGTGCCTCTTCCTTCACCTACTCGGCGCACAAACATGTTTTCTTATTGAAATTGACAACACAGGCGCCGTCAAAGTTTGCGTGCCGAGTACACAACAAAAGAAATGTGCGAGTGCGCCATATCAAAGCGGAAGCATCCATCAGCTGCTCCCGGCAGCTGCTTTCGCCTCTTTCACATAGTACCCCGGCCATGAGGAGGGAAAGGAAGGATCCGTCACTGTTAACATCCCTGTGGCTCGGGTGAGGAAATCAGTCCCTATTTTAATAACTGTAGAAGGCTTTAAAACGTGTGTGTTTGCTTAATTAGCGCTTGTGTTCTCAGCGGATCGGCGTTAACTGCTTTAAACTAATGAGGATCATCTGAAATCCCAACCGCTTGCAGCTTGTTTTCAGCCTATCCTCGGCCCTCCCCCCAGCCCCTCTAGCCTGGTTTACTCTATCGGCAACCAAACACAGCAGTTCCTAATTCACCCCTGCCATTGCTGCTCCTTCTCGTGTTGGTTTCATTCCTCCCCTGCCTCCTCCCAGCTGTTTCTGATTGCTTTACCACCCCCTGGCACACCACTCCACTTTTTGTCTTGCTTTAATTACCCCAACATTCCTCCCTCGTGTTTCTTGTTTCCAGCATCTGTAGATATTTCCTCTTTTAAAAACACTTCCTCCCTGCTCTACAGTCAGACAGACACGCCGTGCTTCCTGGGACCCTTTCCTAAGGTTTGATTTTTTTCCCTCTTGCAGGCTGCAATAATTATTTCTAAATGTTATTTGAGTACGGTAAATGTAAATTTAAACACTCTAAGATAAACAGCGTTTCACATTGCAAAAACGCAAACAGAGAAACAGTCCGTCCAAAGAATCGTTGAGTTTGGGGCCAGATACATTTTCTAATATATAATTACTTTCAGGCAATTTATCTTTACACAGCACCCATATTTGCATTATCTCATGAGTTCAATTGAGTAATTTAATCAATACTGGCGGTCAGTTCACCTGCTTAATTATAGCAGCCTTTGTCGTCCCCCTCGCTAATTTTTAAACATTTATCCTTAGAGCTTGGAGAGTTTTCACTGAGAAATGGAGCATTACTTGCTACAAAATGGTTACAGAAAAAGTGACACGCAGTCTGTGTCGGTTTTCTATTGCGCTACTTTTAAATCTGGGTCTTTATAACCCTATTGTTGACCCTAAATAGGAAAATCCCATATTAATGTCCTTGTTGTATCGGCTTCAGCTGGTGTCCATGGAATTCTCTGGTGTTGCATGTCACCAGCAAATTTTCCACGATTTGTGTCAATGGCCATATAACATGTAATGCCAGACAACTGAAATGCTACATTGGATTATGTGAAAACAGTTTTAAATATGCCCCACTTTGTGTAATTCCTGCAAATCTTGGCAAAAGGAGGCTAAACAGTTTACTTCAAACATATGCGTGAATATTGAGTAAGACCAGGTCCTGAAAACTGACATCCATGCGCAGGTGTGTTACATACAGAGAAAACAATAATTCTTTTTTGAACTGATCTTATGAATATAACAAAGATGCAGTGACCTCACTTCTCCTTCTTCCACTGTTAACACAGGACTCATCATAAAGCTTTTCCAGTTTATAGCTGCAGATTCAAGAAACAATCCAAACAAGAAATGGAATATATTCGACAACACTTTGCCTTCTGTCAGCAGAAACATTAATTATCCAGTGCGGTTCTCCATGTCTAAGTAACTCACTGTATCCGCACAAAGCTGAGGTCCTACGAGCAATGGGCATTAACTGCCATCGCACTACCTCACTCTCTCTATCTACCTCACTAACTCACTCTCTCTCACAACCTCACTCTCCCTCACTACCTCACTATCTCTCTCTCTCTCTCTCTCTCACTACCTCACTCTCTCTCTTTCTATCTCTCTCTCACACACACTCTCTCACACACACTCTCTGTCACACACACTCTCTCTCACACACACTCTCTCTCACACACACACTCTCTCTCTCTCTCACACACACACACTCTCTCTCACACACACACACTCTCTCACACACCCACTCTCTCTCACACACACACTCTCTCACACACACACTCTCTCTCTCACACACACTCTCTCTCTCACACACACTCTCTCTCTCACACACACACTCTCTCTCTCACACACTCTCACATACACACACACTCTCTCTCACACACACACACACTCTCTCTCACACACAGTACAGCCTTCTACCGCCACCACTCTACCACTCTCTCCACCATCACTCTACCACTCTATCCGCCACCACTCTATGTGCCACCACCCTATCCACCACTCTATGCACTGTACGCCACTCACACACGCAACGCCACTCACACACGCAACGCCACTCACACACGCAACGCCACTCACACACGCAACGCCACTCACTCACGCAATGCCACTCACGCAATGCCACTCACACACGCAACGCCACTCACACACGCAACGCCACTCACACACGCAACGCCACTCACACACGCAACGCCACTCACACACGCAACGCCACTCACACACGCAATGCCACTCACACACGCAACGCCACTCACACACACGCAACGCCACTCACACACACGCAACGCCACTCACACACGCAACGCCACTCACACACGCAACGCCACTCACTCACGCAATGCCACTCACGCAATGCCACTCACACACGCAACGCCACTCACACACGCAACGCCACTCACACACGCAACGCCACTCACACACGCAACGCCACTCACACACGCAACGCCACTCACACACGCAATGCCACTCACACACGCAACGCCACTCACACACACGCAACGCCACTCACACACACGCAACGCCACTCACACACACGCAACACCACTCACACACACGCAACGCCACTCACCCACGCAACGCCACTCACCCACGCAACGCCACTCACCCACGCAACGCCACTCACCCACGCAACGCCACTCACCCACGCAACGCCACTCACCCACGCAACGCCACTCATCCATTTGCAAAACAAAAAAGGTCAAACTCTTCTATTGCGAGACGTATTGCATTTTCAATGCTTGTTTCCAAAACCAAACTTTCAACATGCTAAAAGTAAGATGTCATCAAACGGGGTGTAAAAGCGTGAAAGAGGTAGGGACTGTAGCTATAACATGACATTTATCCATTATATGTCCTGGAACGTTAATGGTCTGCGTGTGAGAGGTAGACGAGACCGTATTTTACAATACTTGAGAGACTCACAGGCGCAGATCATGGCTCTCCAGGAAACACATCTCCTTAAAACAGAGGCTACTACCCTACTTAAAAAGCAGAAGTGGATAGATAAATTCTGTTCCACAGACCATAACGCTAACATCAGGGGGGTAATATTTATTTTTTAAAAATCTGCAAAAGCGCATATTCTGGACTGTAAAGAAGACCACACAGGGAGATGGTTAATAGTGAGAGTCTCACTGGATGGTCAGATCCGTACTTTAGTGGGTTACTACGGCCCCAACTCAGATGATCCATCACACTTGGACGCTGTAAGGAACCAATTAATATCAGTCCAGGAACCAGTAATCTGGATGGGGGACTTTAACATCGTCATTAACCCCAGACTGGATAAATCAACAAAATCTAGAACTTGCAGTTCCACTAAATCCAGAAAAACCCTTATTACAACTATGACACAACTTGGCTTGGCGTATTTGTGGAGAGAAAGAGTAGGTAACAAGCCAGGGGTGTCCTTCCGGAATAGTCGCTTCAAACATAAATCCAGAATTGACTATGCTCTTTTCAGCTACTGTTTAAAGGATACTCTGACAACGATAGATTATTTACCATCACACTTGTCAGACCACTCCGCATTAATATTCACTTTGAGATTCGAAAATTCCATTAAACACCCATCCTGGTCCTTTGACCGGACACTCTTGCTCGAAGAAGAAGAGGTTAAATTTCTGGCAGACGAGTCTTTAGCTTTCTTCGATATAAATAGCAACTCTGCAGGCTTAGCTCTTGTTTGGGAGACATTCAAGGCCTTCTTAAGAGGTCAGATCACTAATAGAGCCTCTTATAGGCAGAAAATATATACAGAAAGGGTAGCTAGCCTAGAAAAAGATATGAAACTTCTAGAGTTAAAAATTGACCCGTCTTCAGAAACATCAGAAGAACAGGAAAAACTGGCCGGGTTAAAGTCTCAACTGGAAAATATCCTACAGGAGAGAGTAAATAAAAGGTGGAAAGCGAGCAAGATTTCTCAATTTGAATTTGGAGAAGCTGCAGGGAAAGTGCTAGCATGGAAATTAAAATCTTACCAAGCCCTCAAATATATCAAGGAAATCAGGATAGAGGGAGAGGCCACGGCAAGATCCACTAATCTAGATATTGGTAGAGCCTTCTTTGAATTTTTTGAGGCGATCTATAGGGAAGATCTTCCCAATGACCAGCAGGCAAGGGATAGATGGCTGGAAGCTATCACGCTTCCCACCCTCTCAACAACTCAGAGCAAATCCTTAGAGACTGAGATAACAGAGGCTGAGGTGAAAAAAGCTATCCGTCAATACAAAAAAGGGAAAGCGGCAGGTCCAGATGGTCTGCCGGGAGAGATTTATAGATCACTGGAAAATATTGTCGCCCCCGTGTTGATGGCCTTATTTAACGGTATCCTAATAGAAGGAGATTTACCGCCTAAATCCTGGGGGGACGCTACAATCGTACTTATCCCGAAACCAGGGAAATCTCCCCTCGAGTGCGGGTCATATAGACCAATATCATTACTCAATAATGATTATAAAAATTTTACAACAATTATTTCAACAAGATTGGCTAGTGTTATTGGTACTATAGTCCATTTAGACCAAAAAGGATTAATTAAGGGTCGACAACTATCAGACTTAACACATGAATTGATAGGGGCCATCGACATCGCCACAGCCTTTTCCCTACCTCTAGCTACCCTAACCTTAGATGCAACTAAGGCTTTCGATAGAGTCAACTGGCTCTATCTAAATGACGTACTTAAAAAATTCAACTGCGGGGAAGGTTTAGCAGAACTATAAACCAACTTTACGGTGCCCCGTTCGGCCAGGTTGTTGGTCAACGGGGTTTTGATGAAGCCTTTAATATAACCATAGGTACAAGGCAGGGCTGCCCGCTTTCCCCTCTCCTCTTCAACCTATATATCGAACCGTTTGCCCAGCTTTTGCGGGAGGAGGCTAACATTCCATCCTGGTGTTTACATCTGATCCAGTAAAGGCACTTCCAGTCGTCATTCAGCGGGCTGAAGAATTTGGTCATATCTCGGGTTATGACATCAACTCGAGCAAAAGTGAGATAATGGCATGGAATCTACCAAATATACAGCTTGGGGTAAATATTTCAACTTCCATGCGCTATCTAGGGATAAGAGTTACCCAAGAAGTGGGCAGCATTGGACAAACCAACTTGGATAGAATATACAGCGAGTGTAAAAGACTTTTAAAATCTTGGACCCACCTGCCACTTTCTATAATGGGTAGGGTAAATCTAATCAAAATGTGTATTCTTCCAAAGTTTACGTTTATTTTTAATGCTATACCCATGGCATTTGATCCTAAAATGATTGAAAAATGTCAGCGAGAAATCAACTCCTTCATATGGAATTACAAATCCACCAGAATAGCATAGAAAAAGTTGAGAAGAAGAAGAGAAAAGGGTGGTCTTGCTTTGCCGGATCTATTGTACTATGCATGGGCCTTCCAGATGTCACACTCCAGAATGCTTTTAAAAATGCCATCTAATCTTCCTACTGAGTCAATGTATAGAGCTATGCTATTAGGGGCGAATCTAGCAGTAGCGGTTTCATGTCGAGTCAGAATTTCTTTAAAAAAATCAAACTTAAAATCTTACAGTCACGGGCCAAAGCCTGGCTTAGTAGTAGGAAAAAACTGGGGCTGTCCTACTACTCCAACTTCTCTCCAATTTGGGACTCTCCCGGTCTACCACCATGTTTGAGAGATAGTCTGTCTTCCATAATAGAACAAGCCGGCATTACAAGATGGGGTCAGCTATTTAAGGAAAGATCAATAATAGCCTGGGATGAGTTATACGACCACGTTGGCCCTGGGCTTTCCAGATTTATATATATTCAACTGGAAAGCTGGATGAGAACCCTGTGCCGCATGGACGCCCACAAATTGATGGGGAGTTTCTTCTTCCAGATGAGTTATGGGGGAGGTGACTGGTCTTCAGTGTGAGGAGATGTGGCTAAATTCCTTCGGTCTACTTTATAAAATCGTGAAACCATCATGGCTAAGACGAAATCATCTTTTCTCAGCTCATCGTGCATATATAACACCGTTGAAACTTTCTAAATTTCTCCCCGATAAAAAGTGCAATAAATGTAATTTTGTAGGAGCCTGTGATGCTCACATGTTCCTGGATTGCCCTGACATTGCAGGATTTTGGGAAGAAGTGAAGAATACCTTAAATTCTATCCTAAAGGTGTCTTTGTCAATAACCCTAGCACTTGTCATCTTTGGGCTGGAAGACAACATCACAGGCAAAGCAAGATCTTTCATTTTCTATGCAATTTTATTGGCAAGAAGGCAAATCTGTATACATTGGGTAGAGAAAACAGCCCCATCACACTCTGGGTGGCTTTCGTCTCTATATGAAACATCTAAAGTTTACCTCAATAGATCATGTAGTTAACGTAACTTGGTTTTCTGGGATCTGCTGATCAAATGGAGATAATCCCGTTTTTTTGGGGGGGGGGGGGTTTCCCTGGGTCCTATGATTATGCCATGAACACTCCTTGGACCGGATTTAGCCTAGTTACGATTATGGTCCTGCAGGTTGGAATACACCTAGATGGAGTCAAAGAAAGCCCCTCTGTTGTTGGGACATCTCTGCCATCAATATAATAACTCGCGTCCTTGGGTCGTGTAAGGTGGTTGGTATCGCCCATATTGAGGGTAAGGCAAATGAGGACAAAAAAATAAATAAATTAAAAAAAAATATTTAAAAAAAATGATACAGCTGAGTAGGGACTGTTGGCAATGATACAAGAAGTTACTGAAGGGAGCTACGCCATAGTCACTGGCTATCCTGTTGTGGTGTTTGCCAACATTCCAAGCAATACCAAGAATGCATTACAGTAGACTATGGCTAGAAGCAGGTCTCACAACGGTGGGAGCTGTACATGAACTGCTCTTCACATTTGGGAGATGTTTCAGGTAGCCAGGGTCCACATACAAAGCACTCATCAGATCTCTCTCATAGACATGCTGGTTGGAGGAGACGAAAACTCAATTTTTTGTTTCACTAATTACTTTGGTGCAGTTTGACGAATCTTCACTAAACTTTCCATAATACAAGTTCATCCACCTCAGCTCCTTCCTCGCAAGTTTCAGGGTGATTCCTCAAGCTGGTTAGATGGTCACTTTTCCAAAATATATTTGGGGGGGACCTGATTTTATAATGTACTACTGAGTATTGGAGAAGGAACATTTGTGTAATCATGGAATGTGCCTGTGGAGCTTTGGATGCCTATCATCTCTTTGTGACTGTTGCAGACACTGACCAAGCTGTATAAATGAGCTAAAGGTGTTGCTACTGAAGGGGTTTTCGTTGAAGAACGATATCATTACTACTCAATAAAGTCATTGGGTTTGCGTGGATCATATGTGTATCCTGTTGCGAAGGGTTACTGATTCAATTAATAACCATCCTTGATGTAGGGACAAGAAAGAAGAAAGAAAAATACTCTTTATTCAACCTAAATGAGGTAATAAAAGAAAACACAGAATTAATACTGTACAATTTAAAAAACATATTATAAAATTCTTTAACAATAAAAACACCCTTAATGAGACAGCTGATATATCGATTCATTGTTTTACCCCTTCTACGTCGCTGCTGTATTGTATTGAGGATAGCTGTGCCGTTAGAATTGCAGTGATAGTTAAGCACTTCTTCATCCAAGGATTCAATTTCACCAACGTATTAAAATCTGCTGCAGGAATGCACAAATGCCACACATCCATTGCTCGAGCATGGCTATGTTTAAACTTTGGTTGTCAAGGGATGTATGACGTTACAACGCACACTTTTACAACGCATACCTTTACAACGCATTTTTTACACCGCAACATCCATTACAACGCACACCATTACAACGCATACCATTACAACGAATTCTTAAAAAATACCTTTACAACGCATTCCACTACAACGCATACTACATTTACAACGCATACCATTACAACGCATTACTTTACATTGCATATAAGGTAAGTGTTGGATAGTGTAGGGGTTAAAATTACTATTCTAACTCCAGGGGGTGCAACAGTAGGGAAAGTTTTGGATAGTGTAGGGGTTAAAATTACTATTCTAACTCCAGGGGGTGCAACAGTAGGGTAAGTGTTGGATGGTAAGTTTTGCGTTGTAATGGTATGCGTTGTAATGACTGCGTTGTAATGGTATGCGTTGTAGTGGTGTGCGTTGTAGTGTCATGCGTTGTAATGACTGCGTTGTAAATGTATGCGTTGTAATGGATGTTGCGTTGTAAAAGTTTCGTTGTAATGGTAGTGCGTTGTAAAAGTTGCGTTGAAACGTTGTATACCGTTGTCAAGATATGTGCGTAAAGTTGTAAATACCATCGAAGCATAGTTTTGGAAGCACACATGCAAAAAAGACCCTACACATTACTATTGTGCATCAATACTTGTATATAGTTTAGTGAAATTAGATCCGGATTAGAGCAAATGAACCTTCATAAATCCAAATATTTTAAATTCATCCCTTTGTCTTTTTATAAAAGAAAATATGCCAGCCTTTGCAGCTTGTCTCAAAGAGTCTGGTTCATCTGTATTTTGTTTGCCCCGCTGTAGACATGAAGGCTAGACAATGCACAGCAATGTACATATAAATTAAACTACCATAAACAATTGTTTTGATAATTTAACGGTAATGGTTGTCACAAAATGTCCAGCTAAATCAGCACATTTCTTTTTGTGTAAGTGGACCTGTGATTGCTGTAGAATGCTTGAATATAAGCAATTCCAGTTGTTTGCAGGATTTCTAAGTCTATGGCTTACACTTTATGTTATGCTAGAGAAAAGTATGATATCAGAGAGAAGTGGATCACATCATGTTTCATGCAGTGAAAGCATGTGTGGAAATATACCAGCAAAGAGATTATGATGGCAGGCTCTGCCTTGTACTTTGAGCAGCTGGAAACAGATGAAGAGACATCCCAGTCATGGGAACGCTGCGCATTTCTTTATCTAGTGAAGGTTCCTAATTGTTTGGATGGGATAATGGGACCAAATGTATAATTCTATAAAAATACGAATAATGATATCCCAACTGACCCAATCAAACTCTTTTTGGCAGCTATAAAGATGCTCATTATGAAGTCTGCTCTATTGCTGTAGACTTTGTTAATGTTGTAACAGTATACTGAAAATCTTCTTATGAAATCCGTCTGCGCCAATAGGACATAATGTGTTTGAATAGCTTTATTTCGATATATTGGCATATCATAAAAGCATTACAATACAGAAAAAGTAAAAAAAAATGCATACAGATCTACATTATATAAAATCTACAAGGTCAATGATAGAATCCCAAGATAGAATATTTGCCCAGGCATGGAACGGGATGGAGGCTAGTTCCACCAAAACATTACTGGAGCAGGAGTTTCCTTACAGATCTTATCCGCCATGTCCAGCCCAGAAATGTTGCCAGGCAACAGGCGAACAAAGGACGAGCATCAGATCGTAATATACCTAGAGCCTCTAGATGCGATCTAGTGCCAAGGCTTCTGCATAATGGTTTCAGCCATCTAGACCTAGGCGCTACATATGCGGGGCACTCGAACAACAGGTGGGCGGTAGACTCAACTTTAAATTCACAGAAAGGGCAGTATGGTATAGTTTGCAACGGAGGCTTCCAACTAGAAGTTAACTGCCCTAAAGGAAGGACTCCCACCCTGAATCTAAAATACAACGATCTGTCCCACGGATTAGGGATCGAGTCCAGATAGGGTTCTCTATAAGGGAGGTCCTTAATTGATAGAAACTCTACAGCTGATCTACAGAGATTGGAGTTGCTCGTTCTCACATTAGACACCCATGACCAATAAAATTTCTTAAGTATCTGTTTTGGTGGAGCTGTTCTATTAGCCCAAGCGTCTCCTAAACCTATTTCATAGAGAAGCCACTTGACTTCCCTAAGCCAGCCGACCTTATGCCAGCCAGGTAAAGCAAGGAGTTCTCTTAGGGCATCAGCATAACTGCACAATTCTGGTACGTTCCATATCCGGGCCCATAATAAAAGGGGGCGTAGCCTAGCTTGCTCACCTATTGGGCGTGTACCTGCATCAAGCAAGAGAGGGAGTGTAGGGGTACTATGTGGCAACTTCATAAGATCCCTATGGAAGTTGTTTTCGAGGTAGGTTAGGGTGTTGACTCTCTGTACACCCCACAGTTCCGCACCATACAATGCCGCGCACACCGCCCTTGCCCTGTAGATATCTAATAGGGCCCCTATAGGTTTAAGAGATGAGGCACGTTGTTCTTTTAGCAGGGCCCCTGTAACCCTCTTATGGATCAAGCAGACTTTTTGATGGTGGGCCTTCCAATTCATGGAGTCACAGAGTCGAATGCCCAAATAGTCAAACTCCTTGACCCTTTCAAGTGGGACTAGGTCTAGAACAGGGGAAATTACAGTTTTCCTAGGGGGATTTAGAACAAGGAATTTGGTTTTGCTTAAATTAATAGCTAGGCCCTTGGTGTCACAAAAGTCCTTGAAGCTAGAAAGCAACTTTTGGATGCCTACAGGCGTTTTTGAGATTAGGAGGGTGTCATCTGCAAATAGGAGCGTGGGTATTTTTCTGCCAGCCAGGGAGGGTGCATCTGTTGGATGCTGGAGAAGATGCTCCACCACTCCGTTTACATAGAGTGAAAACAGAGTGGGGGCTGGCACACAACCCTGGCGGACACCGCTATCTACAGGAATGCGAGATGTTTTTTGCCCCTGGTCACCCCACCTAATCTGAGCAAAGTTGCGTTCATTGAACTTAATAAGCAACCCCAGCAAGTATGGGGGGATACCCAACCCTTCTAGGACATTCCACAGTTGGGCTCGTGGGACCAGGTCAAAGGCAGTCCGTAAATCTATAAAAACTAGATACAGACTGCCCTTGCCTAGTACAACCACCTTCCAATACAGCATTAGTAGGCGAAATGTCTGTTCGATGGTGCCTGTTCCTGATCTAAATCCGGCCTGGAAATCTGATAATACCTGGTTTTCTTCAGCCCATTGGAGGATCCTACCTAAGACTACTTTGCCCGCTACCTTTTGAGTTGAGTCGAGCAGACTAATTGGACGGTAGTTCGCTGGGTCGTCCCGACAGCCTTTCTTAAAAATCGGGACGACCTCAGCACCCCTCCAGGAGTCAGGTAGGCGGCCTCCCAAAACAGCCTCATTCAGGAGTGAGGCAATTAATCTACTCCACACACATACATTTTCCTTTAACAGATCGCCTGGGATGTTATCCGGGCCAGCAGCCTTATTGCTGACAAGGCACCTAATTGCCCCTTCTACTTCCTTAACACTAAAGGGGCAATCATTGATTGTGGAGGCAACCGGCAGTCTGAGTAGGAAATCCGTGTTAGGTTGTAATACATCGATAGGGATAGAATATAACTTAGAAAAATTGGCAAACCAAGCCTCCCCTGAGATGTTGCAAGTCAGTTGTACATCAATGGGCTTGTCCCTGGCTCTCATCAGATCCCAAAACGCCTTGGAGTCTTTTTTAGAACTTGCCTCCATTAGGTCACTCCAGAAGATGAAATCATGTGCTTCCTTAGCCAAAGCTGTGGTTCTTTTATATGATTTCCTGGCAAGTCTGATTTTTCCTGGATCTTGGGATTTCACAGCAAGAATGAGTTCCGCTTTAGTAACCCGACATTCTGGAGAATACCATTTGTCTCTTGCCTTAGAAGCACCTCTCGTTGCGGCCCTTACCCTGTTTTGCGGAATAATGAACAACTCACTTAGAGTCGAAATGGTTTCTGTGAAGGTCACTAAGACAGTATGATCGGTATTTTCCAGGACATCTAGATTGGTCCTCACAGCTGTCATTATATTCTTTGCTTGTTCCATCCTGCCCTCGTCCGCTGCTACTTTGGCCCATTTTAACCGCCTGCCACAGTTTGAGGGAACAAGTTCATGGGATGATTTCCATGCAGAAGTGGCCTTGACCGGGTTCCTGACGTGCCACGGCGGGGTGAGGGTTAGAGACAGAGGATTGTGATCACTATCACAGGACGATAAGACTTCCATATCTAGGTGGAACGGCCATAGATTGTGGTTCAGCATAATGTAATCTATTCTGGAGGTATGTCCCACCCTATTGTAGGTGTGCGCTCCCCTGAGGTCTGAGTTGGAGCGACCATTGGTTGCTCTCAGGGCGTGTTCCATACAAAGAGAATTGATGTTTATGGCACTCTGCAACCATTTTTGAATCGGGTCTAAGGCGAGCGTAGGAATACCTCTCTTGGTGTCGTCTTCCCAAAAGTCCAGAATGTTCTCACTCGCCAGAGGCTCGAAGCAGCAATTAAAGTCGCCTGCAAGGATTACATACGAATCAATGTTACAGGATTCGAGTTCACTATTTAAGCCTGTTGATGATAATGTTGAAGCCCCTCCCCTGGCCCCCCTTAAATAGAGATTAAAGATTTCTAACTTTCTACCCCCCTGGCACTGTATGGTTATTCTCTGGAGATCAGGGGATTGGGTGGATTTATGATTTACACTTAGACCCAAAGCAATACTGACCCAAATAAGAAGGCCGCCAGACGGGCGACCTTTACTGCCCTGGTGTTGAGTTGCGGGAACGAAGTAAGTTGTAAAGCCTACCCTATGTCTAGGTTCTAGGCACCAGGTTTCCTTCAGAAGGCAGATGCTAAAGGGATCCAAAAAGGAGTTCCACTCTGGGATGTCAAAATTGCGAGCGAGCCCAGCCACATTCCAACTTAGGATCTTTAACTGAGTTCTACCTGGTATAACCTGTCTAGGCAAGCTAACCAATATAGCAGGATCAGGCTCTATTCCTGGCGCCACTGTAACAGCTATATTTTGTCTTTGAAGGGGTTCGTTCTGAGATCGGGAAAAGGCCCTAATTTCGATGGGTCGCTTGCCATCCGACAAAGCCAACCGCTGGAGTGACACGGGAGTCATAGGGGGAACATCTAGATCCTGCACTACTGCTTGGGTTCCTAAATTATTTGAGGAGTTCAGAGCCCCCTCTATTGGCGGAGGATATATCATAGATTGTAGAGGTGTGAATGTAATGGGATTAGTATCCTCAGAATCGGACGACAGAGATAAGGGATTTAAGACCCCCAAGGTTAAGAGAGCCTTTTCAGTTACTGGAAAAACAGGTTGCCTTGGGAGTCAATCAACATCCTCAAGGCAGCCAAACCTGTTCATGGTTGGAAGCCCAAGCAAGCGTCTCGATGAATCTTGATCTTTATCTTTATTTGAGTACCCCCTCCGTGACTGATGGCATACCAAGGACCAGTCGCCATCCTGGGTATACGCATTGCGTGGCGGATAGAAAAAAGACAGTGGCCTAGGTATAATGGGTAAGCCTTCGCCATCCAAGGGCCATGTGCAAATATGGTGTGCCGTGTGTGGATCCTCAAATGTTACCACTATACAGTCCCCAGGACTAGATTTCCTTGAGGGGGCCCACCCAGGGAACTCGACGGACCATTAAGACTCTGCTTCTCCGACCATTTGGAATCGGTCTGTTCACGTTGAACCAGTGCATGGTCTTATTCTTCAGAGACCAGTGGTTCTCATGCTGGTCATTTTTAATCTGGGGAACACCCGTCAACAGAACCACGTACTCATTAGCCTCCGGTGGAAGATCAATATAACCCCCTCGAAAGTTATTCTTACTACATGGACCCTGGGTCATCTGGTGAACAGCTTTGCTGGCAATTGGTCTAGAGGGAGTGCCAGCATTGGGATGTACAGGAGTTTGGATGGTGGGGGGCTTCGATTGTCTAGTTGGTAGATCAACGGTTTTTTGATCCACACCCAAGGTTCGTGGTTTGGGAACTGGCCGTACTATGGCAGGTGATGGAGGTGGAAATTGTGTGGCTTGTGGGACTGGGTCTTTCTCTAGAAGACCTTGATTTTCTAGTCCTCGCAAGCCAAGAGTAGCTAGGGCTATAATGCTCTTTTCCATCTCTAGCAAATTATTTTCGATACGGGATAATCTCAGGTCTAAGGAAGAAAGAAGCTTCTTTAAGGTTTCCCAAACTAGGCCTATAAATTCTCCATCCCTCCCTTCTTGTCCCTCAAGGTGTGGGCCGTCATCCTCATCAATTGTGATAACAGATGCAGAGGCTATTCCCTCTTCGACTGCCTCTGTGTGTGCCTTGGATGAAGGGGCACACCCTCCTATAGCGTTAGTCACAGGTACACTTCCCATACTGAACTGGTATCCCACAGCAATTTTAGCTTTCTTACGGGCGTAAGCAGACCTAGAATCGCGTTTCCTTTTGGGTAGTTTACCATTGGTGTTATTACATACAGGTATTTCAGGATTTAACAGGGAAGGGGATTTGATAGCTAGCTGACCGGGAGTAGCCACAGATAGATTTTGATTATCAGACTGGGTCGCGGGACACAAGGATATAGGCGAAGTGGGTGGGATCGGACTATGATGGACTTCAACCTGCGTAGTTACGCAGTGCCGGATGGCCGGGCGCTCCGGAGTTACAGCAGCTGCTATGTGTCCCAAGGAGGATTTTTTTGACTTGGCAAAGTCCTGGGACAATCTTCTAGCAGCGGCCAAGTCCAAGGAGACTCGAGTCTGTAGTTTAGAAATTTCATTATCAATGGCTAAATTTGTACGAGTAATAAAATCGTCCATGGGGCCATTTGTTTGCGGGCCTCCCTTAGTAGCCCTACTACGTGTAGCCCGGGTGCACATAACTAACAAAGTAAGGAGCCCTCCTAAGCAGGAATAAGGAACTGTATTAATATCCAGGTGGCTGAGCAAGGGCAGAAAGGGGGTTGGGCCAGTCCAGTCCTCTCCGTACTCGAACAGCCTCAAACGGCCCGCTCTTTGCCCGGTCTTCGCCCCGCGCTGCGTCCCGCGCTGCGGGAGGTGTGTGATGAGATATAGGAGCCGTGAAGGGTGGGGGGCGGGCCAGCAGGGAGAGCGGACCGGAAGCTGGAGGTCGGTCTCGCAGGGACTCCTGGTTGCTGGAGTCCCTGCACGCTCTCAGCCCCGCTGACACTTCTCACCCGGTGCCGCCTTCCTCTTGTTTCTTCACCGGTTCACCCTGCGCCTGGACCGGCGATGCGGCACCCGCGGAGCGGGTGCGGCGAGATGTAGGTTAAAAAACAATGGATGCCGCTGAAGTCCTGTTGGTAGGTAAAGTGCCTCCGTGAAGTAGGTAAAATGCCTCCGTGAATAAATTTCTCGTGTCCCACAAGGAAGGAGGTGAGGGATGCTTTTAAAATCACAGAAGGGCGGGGAGCGGGCCAGCAGGGAGAGCGGACCGGAAGCTGGAGGTCGGTCTCGCAGGGACTCCTGGTTGCTGGAGTCCCTGCACGCTCGCAGCCCCGCTGACACTTCTCACCCGGTGCCGCCTTCCTCTTGTTTCTTCACCGGTTCACCCTGCGCCTGGACCGGCGATGCGGCACCCGCGGAGCGGGTGCGGCGAGATGTAGGTTAAAAAACAATGGATGCCGCTGAAGTCCTGTTGGTAGGTAAAGTGCCTCCGTGAAGTAGGTAAAATGCCTCCGTGAATACATTTCTCGTGTCCCAGGACATAATGTATTTCCCAAGCTTGTGTTTAAAGGTGTTTTATTCAGGTTTGATTTATGATGTAAGTCAACATTTTATACTCATACAAGATAATTTCACGCTTTTGCTTATTAAGTGTTAGACTAATGTGCACAGATGAGGTCCAAAGTGGTAGGAACTCTCACAAAATATTACAGTCTATCACTGTTTTCTTGTTAGGATTCTTCAATGACCTTGGATATGTAAAAGTTGTTTTTGACTAAGTTAGAAACATATGGCTTAGGTATCACTCTACAGGTATAAAATAATAACTTGCCTTAGAAGAGAGTGTGTTTTTAGTGAATGGGAAATGTAAATAATGCAATTTTGCCACTGATTTCAAGTTTGCCTGGCTGATGAGGGGTGTTACCCTGAAACCAGTCCTAGGATACTTGTTTCCGGTCCAGGGAAGACCTGGCTTAGCAGTTCGGGCTGGACTGTTCCCATGAGGCACAGGGTCAAGATTGATTTGCATATAGCTGGGTCTGAACTGGGGTGGCGAAGTGAGCTAAAGAACGATGATGGACTCAACCCAGATCTGTGACTGGGGATGAGTGTCTGAAACGTTTCTGTGCTCCATCCAGCATCTCCTTGTGTTTGCTTTGTTTGCCCTAAGTTGGAAGGGTATGCCAAGACCTGGGTCCCTTACTCACTTTGCCACTGGATCAGGGCCAGACTGGCTACCGAGCGGTTGTGTGTGCTGCCGAGCTGGGGGCTAATTTCTCTGCAGTGGGGGCTGATTTCATTGATGGGGACCATCGTGCGTTTTGAAATAAAAAAAGCTAAACGAATTTTGATCAGCGCACGCAGGTCCCCATCAACGAAATCAGCCCCTAGCATGGCAGCACACCCAACCGCCCGGCAGCCAGTCCGGCCCTGTGATTCCAGTGGCAAAGTGAGTAAGGGACCCACGTCTTGGCACTGGATTCAAGTTAGCCTGGCTGTTGAGGGGTTTTACCCCGAAACCGGTCCCAGGATGCTTGTTTTTGGTCCAGGGGAGATGTGGCTTGGAAGTTTGGGCTGGACTTTTCCCATAAGGCACAGGGTCAAGACTGATTTGCATATAGCTGGGTTTGAACTGGGGTGGTAAAGTGAGCTAAAGAACGATGATGGATTCAGCCCAGATCTGTGACTGGGGGTGAGTGTGTGAAAAGTTTCAGCGCTCCATCCATCATCTCCTTGTGTTTGCTACATTTTAAATAAACCCATAGACTTGCACCTGGGCAAAGGAGGTAGTGAATCAACAAAGTGTGTGTCTGTTATTTTAATACAGAAAATCCATCTACTTCCTATTGGAATCCATGATCCCTTTGTTTTGTTTTCTGAGCATTTGTGTTTTTTACCTCCACTTAGCCTTTCACTTGTATATTTTTTACCAATTGCTCATATGTTTTATGAAAATGAAGTACTTGGTATGTTAATATGTCTTCCCTTTACCAGCTGTGCATTGATGGGTATCGGCACAGATTTGTCTCTAGCTCATGTTTTGTGCAAGCAACTCACACCATACCTGGCTTCTGGAATTAAAGTGGACAGACATGCGTTTTGGATTTTTGTAAGGCACATGCCATGTGAATTCCTTCTTATGTCACTGTCAAATGAGTGAAGGGTATGTCAGTTTTTAGGAATGCCAATTGGTAATTTTAGGAGCCAGAAATGTTACTATACCAATGATAGAAATGTTCCTATTTAACAACAGGCTTAGTGCCGCTCTTAGAGTATGGTTAGAATACTGACTTAGTTTTCCTGTTCTTTAACATAATCACACAATTAGCGGACAACCTATAATTCTACATTAGGGCCTTGGGTCCTGCTCTTCTAAGGGCATTCAAGCCCCTGTAGATCAGTGCCTGGCAGCTGTAAATTATGAGCCTATTTCCTGACGGAAAGGGTAGACTTTATCAACAATATGAGTGGCCATTAAGGGTAACCAGAAGGCTCTGAGGGTTTGGCTCTGGATCTGTGCTTGAAGCACAAAAAGAGCTGGTGATTGGGGATCAGCCGTTGGCTTTAGAACAAGCATCATTTTTCAGCACTGTTAAAGAAACTCTGGAGAGCTTTTACACTGTTTCAAAGACATAGAGCCAATTTTGGACTGATCAGCTTGGATCTTTGATTCAAAGCAGACATTGCTTGAAAGAGTAAGTGCTCTTTGTTTCGCCTTGAGGGCTCCTGTCTAGCGCTAGCAGATATGAAAATACTGAGCCCGCTAAAATCCAAAAGATGACAGGTAAATGCGTCTAAGAGAACACCCACAAAATACATCTCCGTAACATATTAAGAGAGTGGGAGCTACTACTTTAATTTGATGATTTAGCATTTTTGGTCTTTGATAGCTTTTTTGCAGTCTGAACATTTCCTGCTTGAATAAAGTGCGTACATTTTGGATGTTATTAGAGATCCCATCTAATTTGGGCAAGGTAACTGGCAGCAACATTATAATAACGCCTTACCATTGATTTTGATGCAATCGTCCTGTAAATGACAAATCTGGATGTGCGAATGCTGGGGAACAGTTGAGTAGCAGAAAGGTTGTATTCTTCTTTCGCCGTCAGCTTTTAATTGCAAAGTCTGTTCTCATTTCTAATGTCTTCGTTGTAAGCTGCGTCTCTGCTGCGACCTCTGGAGAACATGGGAGCAGCCAAGAGCTCCATCTTTGGCTCAGTGCCTATTCTGAAACTGCATCCCCATAGACAGATGAAGCCTGGGCAGTTTGTATTAAAGAATGTGCAGCCTCAACATACAAATAAACTTTTTATTGCACCGATAAAGTGAGTGCTAATTAAGAAAACCACACCAAGGAATTCGTCCGAATGTCTGTGTTGAGCTTTACTCTTTTTAAACCCAATTAGAGTATACATCCTACTTGCTCTGAAAGCTCCATTGTGGATTGACAGGTTCAAGAACTTTTACAGGACTGTTACGCACCTGTTTCATTACACTGCCAAACCAATATAACGAATGTGATTTAAACCTCAACAAATTTCATTCAATTTAGAAGCGTGTCAAAAGTAACGGTCCTGCTGGTGTTTCAAGTGATTTTTGTCTAATTCAATTAGCTTTTTAATTAGATTATTGTATTCAATACTTTGCTATCAAGAAGCCAGTGATACGTAGGTTTCTGTAGAATATCAGCAATTTAGGAATATGTGTTCTGCTTTTCACAATTTCATTGTTAGTTTGAAAGGAAAACAAGATAGTGGCATAATTTGAAAACAGACGTTAATGTAAAATAAAAAAGTTCTCTAATTCCACAAAATAGGATGTAAAATATTATCCATTGAGTTAGAAAACATTGAAAATTGAGTAGGCAAACGAGAAACAAGCATATCTCTTATATCAAATTGATTAAAAACAAAATGTTTTCTCTGGTGTAATCATACAGGTTATTCACTCTATGAGGCACACCCAAATAGTGTTAGCTATGTTGAGCCTCTTAAGAGCCTACAGAGGGATCTTGTTCAGAGGATGGTGTAATAATGGATGTGAATAGGTAAATCTGTATAATTGACTAAAGATGTTCCCACAAATGTTTCTGGGTATCCAAAAGAGATTAGAATGTCGTGGAAGTATTTGCTTGTCCTTTTTGTCTTCTAAATTCTACCTCAAATTTTGCAAGTCCACTTCGATAGCTAGTGGACTTTAGACCTGCTGTGGACTACATTCTAAGGCAACTCCCAACATGCCAGTACAGTGTTCTTTTCGAAATAATGTAGATGTAATGCATACAGGGTAGCGCAGTGTTTTGGATATAATTTAGCTGCTGAAGAGTTATTTTCACCGAGCAGTGATATTCATGTGTTCTAATATGATTTTATAAGGGGAGAGCAACATTCACACTCCACACCCTGGTGCACTGCGTTTATTTCGGATGCTAGATCTATCCTATATTTGTCCGTTTGTCTCATTCATGTTTATCCATTTTTTATCCTTTACTTTATCATATTATCTTCTATGATTCCGTCTGTTCCACATGTCACCAAATTGCTTTTGAAACTTTACGTATCAACATGTGCCCAACCAGGCCTCCTTGTAAATACGATCCATACACAAAAAGTAGTTGTCAGCAGCATTCTTTTATTCGTGACCCAATGCATTTCGAGCAATTGCTTGCTCTTCGTCAGGGGTATCTGAAATTTCACACAACAAATATTTCATTAAATTTAGTCTGAACGGACCCACATTCGAATCTAAAATCTATGTCGTGCATGTGTACTATTCAGATTCGAATATGGGTCCGTTCAGACTAAATTTAATGAAAAATTTGTTGTGTGAAATTTCAGATACCCCTGACGAAGAGCAAGCAATTGCTCGAAATGCATTGGGTCACGAATAAAAGAATGCTGCTGACAAACGGAGAAATATATGATGGATCTAGCATCCGAAATAAACGCAGTGCACCAGGGTGTGGAGTGTGAATGTTGCTCTCCCCACTTATGGAATTTTTCAAACTGCGCGATGGCAAGGCGAAACCCAGGTTGCACGCAAAAGGTCAAATATGTTAAAGAAATTTCGATTGGATTAATTAGGTTTATATGGTGTGCACACCACCACATTCATTACTAATATGATTTTAGGCAAAGACGAGTAAGGCATTTCCGCCACAAATTCTACATTTCGCTGTTTGGGACTGCACACTACTGCCGGGCTTTTACAAATATAGCCCTTCTCAAAAACCTGATGTACCCAAGGGTACCATATGATGTGTCCGGTGGTACTCGAAGGACCTGAATGAGGAAAGAAGAGCTCTCAGAGCGGTGAAAATTGGATTTCTGTCTGGTCTGCAGTACGGAGATTGCTACAATCCAAATAATAGATCATGCTCTTTGCACACTCTATAAAGTTTAATCCTGCCTTATAATCATTGTTACATGTGCCAATAGCTGTGTGAAACGCACTATTGATTTTAGTGATTTGTTATCACACAAAAATGCTGTTGATTTGGATTTTTTCGAAAACGATTTCCAAATAACGTTTTAGGTTTTTTGATTGCCTCTAATGAATTTCATGAACTTTATATAAAGTTCGCCACAAAATAAATTCTGTCATAAATTGTCAGAGCTCCCATCGTGCCAAACTTGCAATTTCCTGACCTCATTTTAAATTGGCTCTCCATCGGAAACCCATGGCTGGCAGTCCATTCACTCTTTTAGTGTGGGTGACCATCAGTAATGTTTCCTTTGACAACAGCCATGCAAAAGCATTGTAGTCACCGGCGACCGGGGCGGAAATGCGGCGGACGGTCTTTCCGTCCGCCGAGGTCCCCCCGTCATACTAATATGGCGGGGGGGAAAACTAGTGTGGATGTCGGGCGGATTGCCTCCGCCAGGCCGGCGGTAGCTACCGCCAGCCTGGCGGAGGCAATCTGCCCGACATCGTAATGGGCCCCTTGGTATCTCCTTTATTTATCTACATGTTTATCCTCTTTTTAATTATCTAGTTTTTTTCAACTCTGATGACCCTTTCATCACTTCCTTTACTAGAAGTCAAGTGAATTTGATGACAGGTGTGTGAACTCACATGCCTTGATTTTGCCTTGTTTTTCTGTTTATGGAAATGATGAAAGGTGTAAATGCCTGCATGTAGAAACATAATGTAAACATGCTATTGTACCTGCAAGTTTTTAAAACAGTGCTCAAGTGCTGGCAAGCGCAAAAGATCTTGTCTTTGATACCCAGCAACAACCTTTTGCTTTGCCTGTTCCCCCTCAGATTGTCACTGAGCAAGCATGTGCGGCAGACCTGTTTTGGAATTTCTTTTAAAGCAGCAGTGAAAGATGGCCATTGTTTATGCACATGCATGCATGGTGTTCATCTTGTAATGCTTTTTTCTAAAGCAAAAGACATTTTTTTACGCGATGGCCTCTGTCAGTGCTTGTGCATGCATGGTAGTCATATTGTAATTAATTATTTTATATTTATTGGAAATCCATTACATGGTGGTAGCCTAGCATAGTCCTGCATGCACAGCAGCAGCATATTAATAACGTTTTCTAAAATAAAAAAATAATACATTAGAAAGTCAGTTGCAACATAGGGGCTGTTCTTATGTGAATGCACTGTAGCCACTTTGGAATAGTTTCTCTTCATTTGAATTGTCTGGACAAATCTAATGGGGTTGCCAAAGCAAGCATTGGTAAAGCCCAAAGCACGAGCAGAGCTAGCACTTTCTAGCAGAAAAAGCGAGGGGATGAGCATAAAGAGTTCAGCAGCAGTGGAGAAATTACTATAGAGGACTATGTAAAGAAACATGTGACTTTCCACGAAATGCCATGGATTTAAGTACAGCCCACTCAGACATTGTCAACAGTCAATGGTGGAAGGGCACTGTATGTATGTATTATTAAGTTGAACTGAATTGGTAACATAAGGTTGTGGACAGCTACAGCTGTCAGTAGGTAAGACATGAGTGTAGTTTTCATTGGTTAAGCAGGTGCAGTTGGGGGGGGCGTGGCTAAGAGCCGATCATGGCGGACGTGTAGTTTTTGAGCTCAGTCCGTAGCCCGCGATACCTGCTGTTAATCCTTCTTCCTGATCTCGCCACCCACCAGAAATCCACCCCAGGTGCCTCCGCTGACACTGGTGAGGCAGCGACGACCGGCAGCTGCCTTCCGACGCTGCCCGGAGCTGAGTGCAGCCGCGTTGGCTGGCTGGGCCTGCGCCGACTAGCGGAGCCACAACCTCGATTTACAGTGCGCCTGGCCCTGCAGCGGACAGACGGCGCGACGGTCAGTGGCTGCTGGAGGAGCTTGATGGTGCAGGTTGCGGCTGCACGCCTGGCTCCCTGTCTTTCCTACCACGATCTGAATCACCTGCAGGGACCACCTTAGACCCACCGGGTCCGACCCGCATTGCCGGCGAACTCGGACCGGCACACCGGCGCGCCCCACCGCGGCGAGGCCTGCGCACCCCTGGGGACCGACACTCTGCGCGACGGCTCCATGGTGCTGGGAAATTGCCGAGGTGCTCTGAGACCCGCTGGGTCGTCCTGAGGGTAGACGGCGACTACGCGACAGGGCCCGGCTCCGCAACTCCATTGAGGGACGCCATTTTGCTTCGCCTCCCGGGCCACCAGACCATCACATCACCTACGAGAGGGGTTGCCAGACGCGGCGCCCGGAGGTACGAACTTTGTGCAGCGGTAGGAGAGGCACACAGAGGCCCTTACAGAGTCCGTGGGCACGTATGGGCGATAGCGGACCCCGGCGACACCCTGGGTCGGGACACGGGGGCGAGGCCACCGCACCCTGAAACACCACTATGGGGGCTGCTGCGCACTATTACCGAGGGCCCTTCCTACTGCCCACCGGTGTGCCGAACCAGCCTGCACGGACTCACGCTGCCCCAACTAACGCTACTGTGGTGCACTCGACACCTGGCATAGCACACCGGCACTCACCCAGAGCACTGCCATTGTCATAGAGCCAGCAAACTCCTTCGCGCTTCGCAAGCGCCTGCACCATTGGTACTTCATCTCCAAGCAGCCCGCCTGCAGCGAGGACAGCCCCCACCCCCCGACATAGTGGACCTGCTGGGTCGACCAGAGGGCGGACGGCGACAACGCGACAGGACCCGGCTTCACGTCTCCATCGAGGGACGCCATCTTGCTTTGCCTCCCGGGACGCCAGCCCACCGCGCCGTCGACGAGAGGGGATATCAGGAGCGGCGCCTAGAGGTACGACCTGTATGCAGTGGCAGATGATGCTCACCGAGGCACTCATTGATTCCGTATGCGCACACAGGAGTTAGCGGACCCCGGAGCCTCCCTGGGTTGAGACACTAGGGGTGTAGTCGCCGCGCCCAGAGACACCACTGCGGAGACTGCTGCGCATTATTGCCGGGCCCCCTCACACTTCCTCAGGCGTGAAGAAGTATCGGCCTGCACCGACTTACGCTGCTCCACCTTGCGCCGATGTGGCGCAGTTGACACTCGGCATAGTGCGCCAACACCCACCCGGAGCGCTACACTTGTCATAGACCCGGCAAGCTCCTTCACTCCTCACAAGTACCTGCGACGTTGGTACCCCATCTTATCGCGGCCCGCCTGCTGCGAGACCAGCCTGCTCCCACGACAATCTACACCGCCACGTCGCGAGTGCTGTATCGGGGGTGAGTGCCGACCACAGCGGCGCCCTGCACACCAGATCTATGGGGAGACATAGGGGCAAAGCACCGGACCAGGGAACATCGACGGACATGCAGTCCACCGGTTCGGAAGACCCGCTGGCCTCCTCAAACGTATACGTTATCCCGCCGACTGGGAAAGGATCGCAGGACGCCAAATTGGACCTCATCCTGAATGAAATTAGGGCCACGAGGGAAGCGCTGGAATCGCGCATAGACAACATGGCAACGGGCCTCTCCCTGCTCCGAGCAGATCACAACAAACTTGCTGAGAGGGTGTCGGAACAGAAGATAGCCCTTAATGACCTGATACCGCAACAGACGGAACACTCAACTAAGCTCGAGGGCATGGAAAAACAAGTCAAACAACTTTGGGAAAAGGTGAATGATGCGGAAGGGAGAGCCCGGCGCAACAACGTTCGCATCTTGGGCATTCCGGAGCGCAGCGAGGGGAGGAACCCTACCCAATTTGTGGAAGACTGGCTCAAACAGATGGTGGGCCCAGAAGATCTGACTGCCCTCTACAGTGTGGAACGGGCGCACAGGATGCCTTCCAAACCACCACAGCCAGGGGCGCCTCCGCGTCCATTGATTGCTCGTCTCCTCAATTACAAGGACCGGGACCCAGTCCTGCGTGCAGCCCGGGAGAAAGCACCAATCCGTTATGAGGACAAGACTGTGTCGGTGTACCCAGACTTTACACCGACGGTGCAAAGAGCCCGGTCCACCTTCCTGGGGGTAAAACGCAAACTCCATGATCGGGAGTTGAAGTATGCTCTCCTGTTTCCCGCCCGTCTCAAGATTCTACATGGCAACAAGTCACACTTTTTTGACTCACCGGAGGAAGCGGAGGAATGGATGGAAGTGACGCTCACGCCGACAACCTCACAGGACCCATTTGCCGAGGGTGGGAACAGCGGTCGTCAACACCGGCCAGACCGGCGACGCCCTGCTACTGACGCTGGCCAATCCCCCTCAACTCGGAACCCCCCGACTAGACAAGAAACGGCGACCGGCTTGGAGGGGCAACCGACGGTGGTGGAACTAACGGAGGAAGCCCTGGCTGCTCATGACGCGGGCACAGCGAGGGACGTCGCCAGCGTATCGGGCACACGCACTGAGGTCTCAGGGTCGGCGGACAGCCTGCAGCTCTTCCCCAAGATCACGGCGCAAATGGCTGCGGAATTCTGACACCAACGCTTTGAACACTAACTGGGTGGTAACGTATGACCTGTATGCCTGTTGTGGTTGGCCACAAACGGAAGGGTGGCCTGAAGGGTTAAATCCTGCTTAGGGCTTGCTATGCCATCGAGGCCTAGCGCTGATCGGAATCGAATTGACTGCACCCCCATCATATGAACATGGTTATGTTTGATTGTCACCCATGTTGGGTACCGAGGTTTGAACCCCCGGTCTGTTTATCTGGGGACCTCATTGTTCAGGGGTTAACTGTTTTTATGGCACTCTCCCTCTTTAATAGGGTACATTTGGTATGCTCACCTATGAGCGCAACATTGACACAGTCTACGATCAGTCATGGGACCACTTAATGTTTACACCTTGTGCACCTGGAATGTGAGGGGCATGGGCTCGGTCTATAAAAGACATAGAATACTGGCACAGCTCAACCGTAGAGGGGTCATGATAGCTTGCCTCCAAGAGACACATTTGAACGCTGCTGAGACTTCGAAACTGTCCAAGAAATGGAAGGGCCAACTCTTTGCCACGTCCTACTTTGCATTTTCAAGGGGGGCGGCTATCTGGCTTCGCAATTCTGTGCCCTTTCAACCCATGGAGCAGAGAATTGATAGAGAGGGGAGATATGTATTTGTGAAGGGTATGCTGGATGGGGCCGCAGTTGTACTCGGATGTGTTTATGCGCCTAATTCAGGACAATCAGACTTTTTAACCAGTCTTAATGGTGTGTTAATAGATTGGACGGGATGTCATTGGATTATTGGAGGGGATTTTAATGCTGTGCTGGATGTTACATTGGACAGATCGCACCCACCACTACACGCCACAGACAGTAGGAAACAAGCGGCTGCGCTGACGCAATGGGAAGATGGGTTGGACCTGACTGATGCTTGGCGTAATAAACACCTATCTGACAAGGAGTACACTTTCTTTTCACCACCACACCAACTGCACACCAGAATAGACCGGGTGTTCTGCTCCCGCTCTCTATTGGAGACAGTCCTCACAGCACAGCATATGGGGAAGACGCTTTCGGACCACAACCCTGTAGAGCTGACGATACAATGGGGTAGAGTGCTGACGCCAATCCCGACGTGGCGATTGCCTGTGGAACTCCTAGAGGACGCAGTCTTCAAATCGTCAGTGGCGTCCGCCATAGAGACCTACTTCACTGCAAACGTCGACACTGCTAGCACCAGACAAATAGAGTGGGACGCGTTTAAAACATACATAAGAGGGGAGGCGATGGCCACCCGGGTGGGTATGAAAAGGGATGTGATTGCTGGCCTTAAGGACGTAGAGGGCAAACTGGCCATGCTGGAGCGGGAGGCAGCGGGCACGAACCTGCCGTTTACACCACTCCAAGAAGCACACATTAGACACGCTGAACTGCTTGAGGACTTACGCTTACTGGACTACCGAGAACACACTGCCAGACAACACACGCAGGCTGATAGGTCGGGCCCTCTATTAGCTCGCATCGTACGGGACTCCCCGACGCATCTCCCTATATTGGAAATTGTGGACCAGGGAGGTACGCTGACCTCGACTCAAATGGGAGTCAACACTGCGTTTAAGGACTACTACACTACACTATATGGCCAGCATCGGCCCGTATCTCAGGTAGCCTTAGAGAACTTCATGGAGGGGTTAGATCTTCCTCAGCTGACAGTTAGACAGAGCGACGACCTGAAACGTCCTATCACCGCACCAGAGATTAAACAGGCGATACGCGCCCTCCCGAGGAATAAAACCCCTGGGACGGACGGCTTGCCCGTAGAATTCTATGAGGCGTTTGCCGACATCCTGGCCCCACGGCTACTGATTATTTATCAAGAGGCGCTGCAAACTTCCACCCTACCGCAGACGTCCCTACAGGCTCTGATAACTTCCCTCCTAAAGCCAGGTAGAGACTGGATGCAACTGGCTAACTACAGGCCCCTGTCCCTACTTAACATTGACTATAAAATTCTGAGCAAGATTGTGGCCACTAGGTTAGCGCAATACATCCCCCAGCTGATCCACCCCGACCAATGCGGGTTTGTGCCTGGTAGAAGTACAGCCATGAACCTTCGTAGACTGGCACAATTGATGCCACAAGACCGTGATAACATGAGCACGGAGGGTTGTATCTCCCTGGACCTGAAACAAGCCTTGGACTCCCTCAGATGGGACTTCATGTTTGCAGCGTTTGCAAAATTCGGGCTACCCCCAGAATATATTGCGTGGGTCCGACTACTGTACACCCAGCCCACGGCACGGGTGCGCACGTCTAGATGTATCTCTGATTCCTTGACCATTCACAAAGGCACCAGACAGGGGTGCCCGCTCTCCCCACTCTTATTTGTTCTGGCGCTCGAGCCGCTCCTCTGTCGGCTGCGGGGGGAAGCTTCCCACCGGGGCATTCAGAGAGGTGGGAAGACTCATGTGGTGTCCGCGTATGCGGATGATATCATCCTATACCTCCGTGATATGCGAGGTGACCTAGACCCAATACCACGCTTTTCGAGGCATACCGACAGCTGTCGCGCCTAACGATTAGCGGGCCCAAGTCATACGGATATTGCTTTACTGCCGCCGGTCCATCTGATCCACTGTCTTTCCCGCCATACACTTTTCAAATGGCAGACACCAATATCCGCTATCTTGGAATTCAAATCTACAGAGGTGCAGAGGAGATGATAGATGGCAACCTGGGCAGAGCAATACGGGCGCTGAAGTCACAGGTACAGTTTTGGACGTCGCTGCCTCTGTCGGTGATGGGTAGGGTAGCGATCTCTAAGATGGTGGTGCTCCCCAGACTCATTTATTTCTTCACTAACCTACCGTTCCTGATACTAGCGACAACTTTTAGGACACTGGACACGCTACTGATGGAGCTGATTTGAGGGTCGGGCGGAGACGCCTAGGACTTGCCAAATTGCAGCTGACTACTGAGACAGAAGGATTGGGGGTACCGGACTTCAGAGCCTATAATTTTGCCTGCCAACTACAGTGGCTGGCATACTGGCTAGCAGGCCGGAACTTACATGAGATAGACATGACGGAAGAGGATCGCTTCAAGGGGAGGATCCATGCGCTACTCTTGCCCCGGTCGGAATTCCCTAGGGACACCCCCACTCTCCTCCAGCTTGCGGTACGCTACTGGCGGAAGGCGGTCAAGTACACAACTCCAGAGTCTTCATACGCCCCCACAATCCCGTTGCTGGGTATTCCACTAGAGTACGGAACGCTCTTGGCGCAAAGACTAACATCGTGGCACGACGCAGGGGTCATGCATGTTGGGGACCTATTTGCAGAAGGGCACATGCTGTCATTCGAGGACTTCAGGACCGCACATCGTATACCAGGAGGTTCTTTCCTCTTACATGCTGGTTTACGTCATTTCGTGACGATGATGTGGACGCGCAATGGTTATGAGCCTCCCATTAACCCGCTGCTGTCAATGCAATACCTAATGGGGACGGGTAGCCACCTGACTAGATGGCTTACCACCGGCATCAGAGCGGGGAGGGCGACGTCTCTATTGCCCCTAAAGGCAAAATGGGAAGCTGACACTGGACGGCTGCTCAACGATAAGAAATGGGAGCGTATCCTACAATATCCCAAGAAAGTGGCTAGGAACCCGAAGTTCAAGTTTATTCAATTCATGATAATGCATAGGGCGTATCTCACACCTCACCGTATACATGCTATGTTCCCTGACGCGTCAGACTCCTGCCCTCGGTGTGGTACGGATGATGCCTCTCTGCTGCACATGCTCTGGAACTGTCCGAAGCTGGGCTACTTCTGGTCCACTGTGCAGGAGAAGCTCACTACAGCGGGCGCGCCCCTACTGCCACACACATCGGAACGTGCACTATTGGGGCTGGGTCCAGTGGTGCGCAAAAGGAGTGTGTTGACACGCTTCACTGACTTAGCTATGCTGCTTGCGAAACGTGCTATAAGCATACGATGGAAATCGCCCAAACCACCTGACCCTGACATGTGGAGATCTGAGGTTGTACGCTGGAGCAGGGCGGAGGGGGAAGCGCTACAACGCGAGGAACGCAGAGGCCATAGGAAGACATTGATATCACTGGACTGGTTCACATTGCTAGGGGCTTTCGAGGCAGGGGGAGACGATGAATCTAATGTCCTATCCCCTGCAGTTTGAGTTGTGCCTGGTTTGCAATGCTTGGCCAATTGTCACGGACGTCCATGGGGCACCATGACAGGGCTGCGCAGGGGTAACCCACCATAATGTCGATTATGCCTCTAGCTGACTGACATGACTACTGTATTTATCAGGAACTGTTTTTGGACGTAGCCAATACCAATGTACATACTCAACTGTTCCTACGGAGTACCAAGGGAAGAGATGCCGAGGGTAGGGGTGGGGGGTGAGTTGAGGGGGGGGTTTGTTTCATTATCTACGGATACAACAAAGCAGAAAATGTATACTCCATATGCCTTCAGTATGCTGTATAGAACCAGTTACTGTCCTCTCACCTGTATGTTGGCGATGGCATGCTGCGCTTTCACTACTATGCAAATAAACACATTTTCACAAAAAAAAAGCAGGTGCAGTTGTACCAGGGCCCAGAGGGCTGACTGGCCCAGTGATCCCTGATTATTGAAGTGTTTCGTAATTCAAAACTTGCAGAGTGCATTTCCTTCCTTGCACTACTGCCTATGAGAACAATGGCTACGCAACTAAGGTAAAACCTAAAAAAGTTTCTGCACCATCAGATATTTATTTTTTCTTGTAAAGAAATCTCTTTGCCTGCGCTCCCTAACATTTAGGCTGTTCCCTTCTTCTTATTAGCCAAAAATGCATGTAATATTTTCATTGCCGGGAGTGCATTTATGAGCAACCTCAGATTGAGAAACAAAGTACAAATTCTTATTGAATACACACAGGTTTGTGGGTATTCCCCAACCTTTAGTAGTGGACCATCCCCCAAAAAATGCCCCTATTATTTAAATTGTTGACATGTAAATTCCGCCAGACACCTGAGCACTTTCCATTTGAAAGGTAAAATAAACACTTTTGCTTATTCGCTGAATGAGTAGCAGGGTTTCTCCCCTGCAATAATGGTGCTTTGCTAGAAAGGTTGAGAATCCTTATCCCAATATTAATTGCAAATGTTTTTCCTGACCCGCCTTAATAAGTTATTAATTGCATTTTGTTTCTTTTTCAGGAAACTCTCGAAAAAGACTGCAGTGTACTGTGTGTAATAAGAAATGTTCTTCCTCAGCGAACCTTCGAGAACATCGAAAGGTAAGCTGTGACCACATCAGGCTTTAGCATCATCAAAATGTATGAGGATAGATGACTGTATACTACACAGATGGGAAAATGCCATTTATGAATGGTTACAAATGCATGTTTTTACCTCTTACATTAAGGCTAAATCATTCAATACAGAGAGAGACTCTTAGCTGGATTAAGCGAATTCCAGGTGGCCAAATATCTACTGCAATATATGGTTTCTACCATTAAATATATTATTTGTTCACATCATTAAATAAACAAAATCTAAGGTCTGCAGCACACTGTTGACGTCATCAATGATGTAATTTCACATGTCATCTGGAATGTCATCATTTATGTCATTTAACCAGTAATGAGTGATGATATATGTGAGAGGTCAAAGGGTATAAGCAGTGCATGATGGGACCGAATGTATGGTTATTTTATATAACCAAGAAAATGTTTGCTGAAACAGCAACACACGTTAACTGTGTTTTTTTGTGATATATATGAATCTCTCTGTCAATCTGATAGTCATTTTGTTTTTACGTGTTATTGACTAAGGTGTGTACTGTGCATGGCGGGCAAGTGAGTTATGGTGAGCTTTGTGTGGTGCACTACAAAGCTTCTGAATTTCAGGGCTTTTTTGATTTTGTGGGGTGGAACTTTAGCTAACTTTCAACCATGTTCTATAGTGAAATTCATGGTACTTTTAATAATGTATTATGTTCAGATGCCATGTACTCATTCTGTGCTGTGCACCCCTTCAGCCAGGCTCTACGCCCAATTCCATACAGCTGCGCATAGCGGAGGTTGCTCAAAGGGTCTCCCTGTCATTGTCCTGGGTTTAATTTGTTAACGGTCTGCCAAATCTCCTGCTGATTCATAAAAATAACATCAAAGTTATAAGCAATTTAAATTGTATTGCCCTCCCCCATTGATGGACTGGCACATAACTTGACATACCAACAGAAAACTATTTCTTCCTTGCTTCTGCCAAATTTAGGATAGCTTTGTCACAAAGTGCTAAACATGTTAGCAAATTAATCAGTTTTTGACCTCACCCTTTTAACTGGCCCTCCCTTTATGGATATGCATTGATTTGAATCACTAACAATAATCTCAACATACTATGGGTCTGCCAAATTGTATGCATATTCATCTAACAATGCAAAGGTTATAAGCAAATCATGAATGGCTTTTCTACTGATGTACAACACTGTTAAACCTTTCAAACCAATCAGAACCTTTTTTAAATGCTAATTTCCCAGAAATCTGCTGCATAGATTTACACCAAACCACAAAATCAGTAAAGTTTGACTTTTATACCAAATTTGGAAAATGTAATCAGCAGTTATAGCTGTACGTGAAACCAAAATTCACTATTGGAAGTAAATGGTTAAACACATCTTCTCTGTCTCCACCCGATTTTAAAATGTTTCCCTTGCACAGAAGTGCACAAACATTTTGCATGCCAGACCTTAGCTGACTATGCTACAAGAGCCAATTTTACGTACACTTTATAAATATCAGTACATATGTAGTGGAACAATAGAGATAAGTACTATATTTTAGGAACACAATTGGGACTGACTTTTTTGTGGACAGTACATTTATTTTAGTATAGCAGCATGTTTAACTAGAATTAATGCATTACTATATATTTTGGCAATAAAGCATACAGTAGGACGGGCCTCTGCGGTAGACAGAGGATAGAATCATTCTAAAAATGAAAATATTCTAATACTGACGCTATAGCTCAAGTGGCAACTGAAAGAAAATGGAATTCAGGAATGTTTTTAGTGATGGCTAGTAGTAACATTTCTACTGCATTGATCCTTGAGAGTTAACAGTAGAATTCTTGCAATTGCACAAGACACCACTAGATATATAGCAAGTGAAAGATTATGGGATTCGGGAATTTATTTTCTTTATTTAACTGCTTTTTATAGTGTAGTTGTATTGAATCAGTATTTACATAAGAGCAACCACAACCAACCACTTAGCTACAGAGAATATATGTAAATTGGTCCTAAAAGAAATGATCAGAAAGGAATGAGGTTAAGATGTGAGCATATCAACAAGCAGGAAAAACCATTCAGGGCCCGATTTCAATTTCGGGCGGAAAGCTATCCGACAGACTGTAAGAGGCTTTCCGCCCTACATCAAGAGTTTCCCTCCGACTGCCTCCTGTCTGATGGTGGTCAGAGGGAAACCCGCAGGGGTATTCCGCTCATCTTCTGATGGGTGTTGGAAGAGGAGCGGCATTGTAATCCCATGAATTTCGTTGCACGCGCTGCATCGCATTTGGCGAGGCCGCGCGTGCAATGAAATTCGTTTTATTTATCTATATGTTTACTTACCTCTAATCGGCCATAATCTATAGTTTACTACCCCCCACCCTGCCCCTCTCCTGCCCCACGTGAGCGCCTAGCAGCACTCACACCACGGGCCGCTACTGTCACCTCCCCTGCTCCTTCAACATAGCTACCATGCCCACAATAAGAACAAGCTTTGGCCATGCAACAGGTCTCGCATTTACGCGAGTTTGAGCTACTGCCATTGTAAATGACAAAGCATTTTATTTATGCTTTGGGTTTTGAAACATAAATAAAACATATTGTCATTTAAAATGCCAATAGCTTAAACTCGCGTAAATGCGAGACCTATTGCATTGCAAATGCTTGTTTAAAGTCTGACATGGTTTCGGTCCTCCTGGGCCTGCCTAGGACATTTCTTATTGAAACGATCAAGAGTTAACAAAGGGCAGGTGAGAGAATGATCTCTCTGACCTTTCAGGCAAAGAACACCAGTGAGAGAACACGTGACAGAGAGAGAGATGCAGAAATAGGCATGGGGTTGATGATGGGTGAGATAAAAAGGGTGGGCGAGCAAGACGCACCTAAAAGGGGACTAGAGAGAGAAAAGAACAGGGGTGAACAATAAGGAAAAGGGGAGCTTGAGCAGGGGGAAAGAAAAGAAGAAATTGGCGGGGCAGGAAAGCCAGCAGAGAGAAGACTAGAAGAGAAGAGATAAAGACGCGAGGATGTAACAATACAAAAGAACAAGCAAGAGATAGTACACAGGGATGCTGGGCAACACTGAAGGGTGCAAGAGAGAACAGTGCAAAAGAGATCATGAAAGGGGAAGGCCTGATATTGGAGAAGAGCGTATGAAAGCCTGCACATCCATGACCACAAGAGAAAGGATGAACAAGTGACAGTAGGCGGGAAGGAGGAAATGTGACTGTCAGCAAAAGACGGAAGAGAAAAGAGAGAGAGTTTAAGTAGCAAGAGAAGAAAAAAGAAGAGCAAAGACAAAAAAAGAAAGAGTATGTGGATATTTTGAGCCTTACAGTGTAAATGAGTTCCATCTGAAAGTGGAAATAAGCAATGGGCGATTGTCTATTCATATATGCACTGCGCTGCACTCAACACATAATAGATACAGAAGAGTTGACAAACAGAAAAGTGCATGGAAATGTGTGAAAAAAGTAGTGTTTCTTGTCCTGCCCACGCTTGCCAGCAAGACTCTAGAAGCAGTTGTGTCACTTGCAACCCACCAGACTTGGCCTAGGTGCATGGGATAGGCTGGTGCAATTCACAATAAAATGATCAGGACAGGTCCTACACCGCTTATGTCTACGTGGAAAGAGTTAGCAACCCTGCTTTTATATATTGTTTCTTTCTGCAGTTTAGCTTCCAAGCAGTCTGCGTTTGTGAAGACAGGAGAAATCAGACAGCTTATTTGACAGCCTCTGATAGAGAAGACCTGTACTAAGCGCTCTCTTGTGAAAGACAGGGCCTCACATGCACACACACAAAGAGCTAGCACTGAGAGCGGCCAGAAGGCAGCGGTAAGTGTCTAGACTTTCCAACAGTAGTAGTAAGAATAAGACTATTGGGGGGAAGAAAAACAAGAACATCAACAGTTGACACTGTTATGTAGAGCTTTCTGCCGTGTTTTTTAGTACCTAAATAAATAGTTCTTCAATTACCGACCTTGGAAGGATGAAAGTCTGAATAAAGTGCTGAATTCCAAAGCGCAAGATGAAGGCTTCACAGTCCGCTCTCTTACTAAAAGGGTCTCTACAGCGCCCCCAATGATATTCTAGCGCTCGCATAATTTCTAAGGAACACTGGCCCCCAGTGTGAGAGCGACAAATAGACACTGTCAGCTGAGGACACCAGCGACTTCTCCCCTTCCTCCTGGCGCTTCTTCAGGATATTCGAAGAAGCACTGAGCACCCTCTGAGGGGTTCAAAGAGGGTGGGCAGCAAAACTGCAGGACGACTCTCGCCAGCTTCCCACAAGGGCTGAAACAAAATGCAACTAACCCATATCCAAAAGGGGGGTTTGTGGGATTGCCTCAAAGCCTCCTGAATCACGACTATAAGAAGGATAATGAATTGCTCTCCTTAGGCTGAAAGGATAACGCTACAATCCGGGGATAGGAGGGGACACCGTGAGCATCAGCTGCAGCTCAGACATGGGGGAGGGAAGGGGGTGCGCAATGCTGCGGGAGATAGGGTCAGCCTGGAGGGAAACAAGGCCTTACTTAGCAACACCGCCACCGTGTTCTGCTGAAAGCACCAACATGTTTTTAAATAGAGCTTCATATTGCACTAATGTTATTTCTAAGCACTGTAGGTAGCGTGATAATGTTAGAAGTTTTAAAGAGAGTTTAGTAGCCGGACGGAACCAGAGATAAAAACCTGACCTCTCTGTGCCTCTAATGGTGCTATGGGGACGGCAGAAATAAAATATAAAAAGACACAGAAAAATAAATGCACACAACTGGAGGTTTCCGTGCTCGGATTCTTGAAAGGTGCCATATCGGTACTTACAGAGGCACTGGCACTGCAATTATGACTCCTCAGGACCCGCAGGTTATCTCCGAGGCCTCCCGCCATTGGTGCAGAGTTGCCTGCTTCCTGCACCCCCTAGATACAAACCTGATCCACAGTCAGTCATACAAATTTAAAGAACTTGGCGGACGCAAGAAACCACTGCCATTCATTCAAAGGCATCCTCGAGAAGAGCACTTCCTGCTGCTAACGTGCTCCCTGGCTCCCTCCCTCAAAGCAGGATCCAGCCCAGCACTAAAACTGTCACTCAGCTTCACTTCACTCCCTCCGCCTCTGCACACAAGTGAAAGGAAACAAGCATATAGCGCTTTGAACAATCTCGTTGCGGAGCGATGAGGGAAAGATACAAACAAAACTCAACCTTTAAAGAGATGCAGCACTACCCACTTGCCCTGTTCTATTATCTTCCTCCATGCACGCATATTCATTGCAAGTAACGTGCATGGTAACTGCTTTCAAAACCAAGCTGGCTCAGTGGAGCCGACAGGGGAGAGAAACTGAAAGCTCACGCTGCACGCGCTGCCAGCCTCTGGGGACAGGAGATGTGCACGCGTACAGAGTGCACATCTCCTGTCCGTACGTGTGCACATCTCCTGTTCGGCATGCCACCTCCTGTCTCCCTTCAGGACAGAAAGCGGCAGCAATAGAGGCTCGCAAACGAAGCAGCGTATGCGCTGCATTCACTAGTGAGACCTACAAAATTAAATGATAGTAACATTGAGGTATTATCATTTCCTTTCTTCTTACACTGCTGAATAGCAGTGGGGCGACGCTCCTCCGCTTTGGCAGAAGAGCCGCCACTGCCTTGGCGGCGTCTATGATGCCCCCTAAACATCCGTGCACCATGTGGCAGGGATATTTCAGAACATCCATTTTACAATGGCAGCTTTTTTACAACTTTACAAGGTGGCTCCTTTCCGCAACTGTGTCCACCCGACAACGTAATGAGGCCCTATGTTGGTGTAATATGATCAGTTTAGGATATGGCAACATAGAGTTGGCTCAAATCAGTTTAAACTGCATTATTCATTTTCACATAAACACTACGCTATGCTGGATGTGCTTTGGGTTGCTGAAGTTCTTATACCATATATTTCTGTTTAACCTTTTTCCTGTATTATTTCTGATCATAATCTGAATTTCTTTTAACATTTCAGAAGAGACCCTGTACCTTATGCCTTCTACACATTAGTACACTTTTGATCAAACTCTTTTGTATCATGCAAAGTTTGTCACGTATATGCCCATCATACTTGCGTCATTTTTAAAGAAAGTCAATAATCTACTTCTCCCTCTATAATCTGGAACATTGCTGTTGAATGGGGGACTTGCGCCATATCTTGGCAAGAGCAAAAAACCATATCAAGGTTATTATGTACTCTCTAGATCAGTAATTCATAGGTTTACTACATTTTGTCTTTATATGGCTTCCGATAATGTATTTATGTTAATAATGTATTTCTTAATTACTACTGACAGACTGCGTAATTTTCTCATTCCCCTTTAATAAGATAGAATCTGTTTTATGATATATTTGGAAAGTGGACTGTCTCTGTGCTTATCTATTTTGCTCTAGAATTTTATCTTTCTGTATCAACTTTAAAAAAAATTGAACAAAAAACATCTTTTAGTTAGCGTTACCACAGTTCTAATAATAAATCAGCAACAGAAGTTCTTCCTTTGCCTTTCAATGAAATGTAGTTGATAATGTAGCTCCATGTCCAACTCATGGCAGCATTAACTTTCAATGTAATAAATCAATGCTTTCATCCATTGCCATAATCATCCGAAAGGCAGCAAATTTTTTGCTCACTAGTTAAATTTCTTCAAGGAGGGAGTCTCAAAAAATGGTTTATTTTATTTATTTATTTTATTTTGAAAGTTTTATATAGCGCAGACAAGATCCTTGCAGATATCAGCAGAGCGCTTTACATAGAAGGGGTACATGAGGGAGCATAGTCAGACAGATAAATCAATATAACAAACAGTACAAATAGGTGGCTGCAAAGCCAATCATGTGAGTAATAAGACAGCTAATACAACTAAGCAAAGGGGTCAAACATGTGGTACAGATCGGTACAGAGTATTAACAGAGTTCGAGATAATAGTTCAAGTGTATTTAGCCATGAGGATAGCTTTTACTTCATTTTTAAAGAGTGTAGTGGAAGAGTGTAGTGGAACCACTACACTCTTCATTTTTAAAGAGTGTAGTGGTTCTTGCCTCTGCAGTTGGGGCGTGCCAATTATTGCTCTATCTGATCATATTTGCAGCCAGCTTTATTCTGCTTTTTGAACTACCAAAAATGTTAATATGTTTTTGGATTAGTACTTCCAAGGCAAAAGAGCCACATTAGGTAATAGATTTCTACTGTATTATCCAACATATGTTTCAAAATTTCGACCAGTTTGGGAGCACAGAAAACTATATTCCTGTGAAGATACACACTGTTTATCTTCACAATCCACAGAGTGGCAGTGTCATTCACAATAAAGTAGAAATGTCACTGACCAATCAATGAACGTGTGCCCAAGGTCCCACTTTCCATGAGTGAATCAGGATGCAGGGATTCCCTATCCTTATTCGATTCAGCAATCCCTTGGTCATGCTATCTGCCTTTGGAGAGGGGGAAGAGCCCTGTTAAAGAGGATTGCCCAAGCCCAAAATTCCCTTGGACTCCCCAGATCCCCAGAAGGGGCAGAGGGAGCTTCTTGCCTACTCACTAAGGCTATCAAAGGTCCAAAATATAGACCACATGTTTGTGCTAAAAATTCTGCTCCTCTCAGAAGGTACTTTGACCTGGTGCTGGTATATAATGGCCTCTCTTTGTACACAGATTTGTAGATGAAAATGGGAAAATATCCCTACCTGACTACATCAATGTAGCTTTCCCTATTGCTGAAAGAGCAATGCAGCCCCTGATCTAGTATTACTGTAGGTGGATCATGTGGGTGAATGTGTCTGCTCTTGCTAAATCCCTCCAAATGCATGGTCTGTGCTGATTCTGAATACCCCAAGTCTATTTATCACTGTTGGACTATATTGGAAGAAAAGGCTCGAAAAATAAGAATGCATGTGGAATTTGGTGATTCAGATATCTATTCTTCAAGTTATACCTCATTTCCAAGTTGAAAACTCAGAAAAGAAAGAATTTAACACACGGTAAATAATTACCAGGTGTGTTAAAGCAACTTGTAAACAGAGCCTAATAATATGGCATTGAATGTATTGTGGGTGATTAGAGGGTTATTTAATGTGTGGCTGGGGTTAAATTGCACAAGCACACCCAGAAAATATAGAGATTGCCATTGGTGTGATGGGTGATTTCCAACAAAAGTACTTCAGATGATACTGAAGAAGCACTTTAGAGAAGAATTCAATGCCTGACAAACAATCCTATGGTGCCAGATCATCATTCTGTTTATGGATCAGAATGAAACATCCATATCAAGGGTTTGTTTGTAAAAAGTTCTAAATGAGATCTGGAAACTATGTGTTGAGCTTTCGGGAACCCTGCCAATTTTCAGTGGGTCATTCATGACGACCGGACTTTAAATGAGGTAATTAAAGCCTGACGTGAAATGAAATTTGGTGGATAGACTGCCAAACCGTTGGGGTAGAGAAGGCATCGTCTCCTCCAGCCTGTGGCAACTCACCCTCCAGATTTAGTATTTCCTGCCATGCTGATGTAGAATTTTCTCAAAATGTGCTTCTACCAATGCAGCAAGAATACCTTCAGAAAACTACAATGCAGCTTGGCCACCATATTATGGTAGCTCAGTCAGCTTTTTTATTTTAGAGCAAACCTCCGAAGCTTGGGTGTGCTTTTAAATTTGCAAATACATTTGGGAGGTTTCGTCTAGCATGCTGGGGCCAATTTAGCTTTTTTCATTTTGTTGATCACCATATGTCTTGCACGGCAGTTGCAAAGAAGAAAACTCAACAATGACATGGCCATGGAAGTTGTGCATCGATTAGCCTGCCCATCAGAAGCGGTACCATCAACTCTAGCTGACTTTGAATGACACATTCCGTCTTTAAAATCCTTATTGCTTATTTAATCCATCATCAACTAGATATTTACCAGACATTAAGGGCCAGACGTACCAAGCATTTTTGGTGTTGCATACAGCCCGATTTGCAGATACAGGCTGATTGCAACTGCAAAATGCTTTTTAAAATGAGCAAAAGGCAAAATGTGATTAGGACTTGCTACCATATCGCATTTTGCATTTGCGATTTGGTATTGGGAAGGGGTGTGTTTAGAGCGTTGTTTCCAAATACCGAACTGGCATGGTATGTATTACTGATTTGCTACCGAATTCCGGTCACCAAAGAGTTGTAATTTACCACCAGTTTAAAAGTGGGTTACATCATTCACATATGGGAAGGGCTCCCCTTTGAGAATTTAAAAAACGCTATATTTTTCAAAAGCAGGCAGTGGTCCAAGAGACCAGGGCCTGCTAATAAAAAAAAGAAACTTAAATGTTTCATTTTCTTTTTTAAATGCATCCCATTTTCCTTTAAGTAAAAAAAGGACTGCATTTAAAAATAAACAAATATTGCTTTATTAAAAAGCAATTACAGACATGGTGGTCTGGTGACCCCAGCAGGCCACCATCGGTGACATTGCGACAATTCTTAATGGGTCACAAATTGTGAATTAATATTCAAGAGGCTGGACAATTTGTGACCTATTAGGAATCGCTATTTGGGAATACAAAGATTTATACATTAGGAGTACCGATTTCCTAATTGCGATTCTGAGATAATCGCAATTAGGAAATTCAGCATTCCTAATGTTTGTACATTTGTACCTTAATGAATTATAGTGTATAATTTTTCATTTTTCAGCAACAATGTATTTCATAGTTGCCAAAGAAGACTTTTGGGGCTTCAAATACATAATTCGTCAATTGAGCATTTCGTCAATTCTGTACCTGCATCTTTTTGTTTGCAAAGACACTTACCTGGGTTCTGGAAGACTTAACTACTAATAAGATACATAGACTCTCGTTTAGAGCAGGTGATGAGGTGCAAAACGCATGTTCAATGAGCTTTTAGTGATTGATCTTGCATCTAACATCATTTTGAAATGTTGTATATAGTTGTATTACCGCATTATAAATACGTCAATACCACTTCACTGTATCACAAACAAAGGTTTTGCTCTAACGATGGAGCTTTAAATATGAACAATTAATGAAAAGTTTTGCGTCCTGTTCAAAGCTGATCTTATGGTAATATCACAAATATCCCATGTGATAATGAAATCACTGATGTAAAATTTAAGCATAAAAAGGCTGGCAAACTTTTAGTGAGCCTGTGAAATGTACAGGTTACAAGAAATTGGAATGGTGACGTCAAGTTCATCTTTTTTTATTTATATCTGGTCATATTGAGCCAGTCTCCTAATGTTTAAAGATTGCTTGCGGTCGAATAGAATACATTTGTAGGATAAATAAGAAATATAATTAAATATTCCATTTAATGCACCTCAGGGACCTGTCCTTTACTGAATATTTCCAATGAAATAAAAGGAAAGTATTATTATATTCATATTCTGTTTATCCTTTCTGGTAGGTATTGTGGAACAGGGAATGAAGAAAGACATTATAATGCTGGTATGGGATTGGTGGAGCCTGTACAATCAAAGAAAAACTCACATATAAAAGCAATATCTTCGTATTAGGAAGCCCTTGAACTGTATTATTCAGATACGTCCACTGTGATGTCTCTTTGACAGCTCGTGACAGTTGACAGACCTCCTCTGATCGTTAATGTCAATTTAGCATAATTTCTTTCCTCTTTTTAGAGACCTTTTTGCCATGTGTTATTTACAGTCTGGAGAATCCTTTATTATATCTAAAAAATTATTTTAATCTTTTCTAAATAAACATAGTGTATGTTAGGTTTTCCAAGAAGTGTTTCCCGAAAAGTTCTTTCATTTCTTACAGTCTCCGATTTTTTTATTCGTTTTTTGTGTTCAGAATTAATGGTTTTGCCTAGGCTTATGCTGAGCATGCTTTTATGTTGTCAGTTTTGACAGACAAAATAAGTTCTCATTATATTAGATTTCCCTTGACAATTTAGCAAAGTAAATCAAACTGAGGAACGATAAAAGAAATAAAAAGATACGTTCAATATATGCAATAAAGAACATCGTTGGAATATGATTGTTGCACAATTTTTTAAGTTTCTTTAATATATATCACACGGCTTATGATACACTATAGTTTTAGGTAAAAGATAAATGCCGCTACCAAACTGTTCAATACGTTACTGATTTAATTTTTCTAAATACTTTGGATAACAATTCCAAGGTTCCTTTATGCAAGCCTGGTTGCTTTGAATGCATGCATTTATAAGTATTCTCTTTGTATTTAAATATATTTACATTTCTTTTCTGAAACACATTCTATTCCGAAAGGCATTATTAAGGTAGAGATCACAACTCATCTGTGAAAAGTGGCAGAGCTTCGGGATAAGAAATAATTACCCACTGCTGAAGAAGTTGCTCTGCTCAGTGTGGATGTGTGATCCCGCGGAAGGCACATAATTAATTAACACTAAACACTCATTTTGCAGGTTCACGAGATCTTTGATTGCCAGGACTGTGAAAAGAAATTTATTTCCGCTAACCAACTAAAGCGCCACATGATAACCCACTCAGGTATGACATTATTCTCTTTTTAAGACCTGGTTTGTATTAATGTTCTGTTTTAGGGAAGGAGAAGGTGAGTAGACTGTGTTATTTTACTGCAAAATGTTGCTTGTTTAGTACATTTTACAAAAATAGTTAATTTCTAGTCACTGGGAAGCATCGTTTTTTAAACTTCTAGGTCACAATAAATATGCAATGTGTACTCCATCATTTGCCTCTGCCTTGCTAACTGTTAAGATTTTTCTTTCAGGCAACAAAAGGTCTGCAAATTGTGTATACAGTTTAAAACTTAAATGAGGCAGTATGGGCTCAGACATGTGGGCCTGTGGTCGTTGTTGAAGTTCTGTACCTTGCGTTACTCTTGTTTCCACTAACTACAGAGAATCATACGCCTGGCTTCGTTGCTCAATTGTTGTGCCAGTTCACTATATCTATTTCAGTTAGCATATTTTTTCCTTATGGTCTTATTAATGCCCAACTTGGTTGGCTTATAGGGGCGAACATTAGGTTAAAGACAGATTCCTACTGATGGTTTTGCATGGATTGCCTCTAGTGGTTAGAGGGTGAGCTCTAGGGCCCTAACTCCGCTCCTGTTGGTTAAGCATGAAAAACTGGGGCTATTTCCAGGCCTGGCTGTAGACATTGTGTTCAGTGGTCATATTGACTATTGTGGTACCCTAATATAGGTTAAAAGGATTAGTAGTTTTGGAGAGAAGGCATTGCCTTGCTATTAGGACCAGACTCAATGTAAGTCAAAGGAAAATCTTTGGCCATCGTTTTGATAAAAATTGCATCAGAAAAAGATTCCTTACCACTGCTGGATGTCTTACATGTCAGACATTATTTCAAGGTACGTTGCAGGGACTGAAGTTCCTCATGATAGTGTGCCAACCTGAGGTCCAGCTGGCAACAGTCAAACCAGACAAAAAGTTTAGTGAGACTCAGTCAAAATCCTTTCTTAACTTAAAATATGGTCAAGATCTCACTAAATCCTTTCACATGAGTTCTTGATTCTCTTATGCTATATTAGTGTTAAGCAACTATGTATAGATGTTTGCCATTAGTGTGGCACAGTTACTCCTAATTAGTTCCCTTTTTATACAGTTCTGGAATTTCCATTGATCTGTTGTGCAGTTGTTTTATTATGTTGGTTTATGTTTTTAGTACAGGTTTATAAACATTCTAGTTTACTTATTGTCATTTGAAATTGTAGCGTTTATTAGTGTGAAATTCACAAAAATTTGATTCTACGAGAGATCATTTTGTTTTGTGGTTTTTTTGTATAGATGGGTGGGCCATTTTATGTTTAGCTAAGTGGTTTGCTTCCTAACACCTAGCTTACGCAGATTATTTTCTAGACAGGTTTGCTACCCAGGAAAATTACTATGATGTAATTTGGGTTTTGGATAACATTATCTGAATGTTTCTAAGATATATGCTAGTGAAATGTTGAAGAGAGAAGTGCTGTTGAGTTTTCTGTGTTTGAAAACTATATAGCTTTAGTGCCTTGTTCTGAATAAGAGGGCGAGGTGTGTTTAAACTAATGTTACCTGAATGGTTCGAAGTGGTGTAGTGATAGGAAATGTTGTTAAGTTGGCATTGCTTTTATAAGCTATATGATATGTATGGTACGTTCTGCACATGAAGGTGTAATGGTGTGTTAGGGTGTTTATCTAGTATGCTTTGTTTGAGAAAATCTAATTTTAGGTAAAGTTGGAAAAGTGAGATTTCTTGGGTGTAAGGTGCCCTCATGGTAGTTTGTTATAGTAGTCTGATGGCAGTCTGATATTGCATGTGTGGCATGTGCTGGGGTGGGTGGTAAGAGCTGTGATTCATACAATTGTACACTGATCTGAGTTATCAAGTTCGCAGGGCATGAATTAATGGCATGGCCATTAGAAAGACTGGAAAACAGGGAGAGAGGGAGAGAGAGAGAGAGCGAGAGAAATTAAATCAGTGTGCATGGTTATGGTTGTGCATGCATGAGTGAATGAGTCTGTTTTCGGTAACAAATAGCTTGGATCAGAAGAAATAGAAGGATGCCATCTCTTCCCCTATACCAGTGTCTCCCCACAGAATCCAAAAGGCTGCCAATTTCAGATCAGTACATTATATAAGACTAGTCAGGTAAAGGAAAAAGGATGACATCTGAGACTGACAGTAAGATTCCTGGTCTTTTCTTTAGGTTTGAGAAGGATGAATACTTTGTCCTTGCACTCTGCCTATTTTAAGGTGGCCTGAACTAGGTGACCAAAGAGTAGGACGTCACCATATGTTGCCTAGATGACTGCTGTGGTACAAAAGGGGGTGGTGATGGACGGCTGAAAGGCCAGAAACCGGTCCTCGGAAGCTTGTTTCCGGTCCAGGGAAGCCACGGATTGGCAGTTCGGGCTGGACTGTTCCCATGAGGCACAGGGTCAGACTGATTTGCATATGGCCATGTCTGAACTGGGTTGACAGAGTGGGCTAAAGAACGGTGATGGATTAAACCCAGATCTGTTGACTGGGTGTGAGTGTTTGATTGGTTCAGATGCTCCGTCCATCACCACCCCCTTTTGTACCACCTAGATGACTGCTGTGACAGTGCCTCTAAGCTCATGACCTAATGACCAAGGAGCTGACAGGCCCAAATTTGGGAACATCCAGGCACATGTAAGGTTAAGCGTTTCTCAGTACAGACTAGGTCTGGGTGAAATTTTAATTACGTCGCAATAATTCCTGTAATTTTGTGTTACTCTAATTGACACATAATGACCCCAAATTATGGAATTGTGCCTGTTCTCATTATTATAAGTAATTTTTTGCAAAAATCCTACTGCAAGAGCACAAGTACAACAAACTATGGGGGTCATTAGGATGACGGGTGGACTTTGCCATCCATTCGTGGTACGGAACCGCCCGCCATTGGTGCAGGGGTCCTGTTGGTGACATTAGGATGCACCTGCCATACTGGCGGGCGAATCCTGCATTTTTGACATTGCAGTGGGCTCACAGCACTGCCCGCCATAATGCCAAGAAGGCATGGCGTGCACTTCCATGCACAACGTGGCAGGCACCGCCCGGTGCCTGCCATGTTGTACATGGAACTGCAGGGGGGTACCATAGGTACCCCCCATGTACACCCCCCAGAATCCTGGCAAAAACCGCCTCCCTTTCAGTTGCGGCGTTGCCGCCACGAAAAGGCAACACCCCGCCTGCATAATAATATGGATGGCGGTGTCTACCAGACAACGCCACCATATAAACTGCTTTTCTGCCCAGTAGGCAATCTGGCGGATTGTCTACCGGCAGAAAAACGGTGGACGGTCTTCCCGTCCGCCGGGGTACACCCCCACCATGGTAATGTGGCGAGGGAAATTCTTATGCTGGCGGTGGTTTTTTGTGGGCAGATCGCCACAACCATACGGGCGGTGACGGTCTGCCCGATATCTTAATGAGCCCCTTAGTGTGGCTGAGCATCTGCTGCTGTACGTGCTCTGTTGCATTTAGCGCTATTTTCTTGGTGTAAAATGTATGCTCATGTCAATTTTGAATGTGAGGATTCATTTTGCACTAAGACAATAGTGTTAAATGCTAGGTTATGCTCTTCACCTAATTTTGCATAATGTTGCATAATTATGCTGTACTTTTTCTTAATTGTGCTATGACTAAGTAAGTGAGTTATGGCACCCCCTAGTACAGACCCCTGTCTGTTTTATTGTAGGATTTCGGGATCTTGGACTGCTGGGTTAAATGCATGAGTGAGTGTGGTGAAGTGTGTCAGTGAGGTAGAAAAGTTTGGTGGAGGCCTCTATACGGGGAATCACAGAAGCATTTTAGAGCATAAGCGAATGAATGAGTACAAGAGTGAGTGCATACGTGAGCAAGAGAATGAGTGCATGAAGGATGAGTTACAGCTCGTTCCCCCCTACAAGACCAAGCATTACCAGAGGCAGCTTATGCAGATTAACACACTGAATGATCAATTTATGCAAATCGATTTCATGATGAGTCCAATCCTTACGATGTAAGCACACTACCTGGGCATAATTGCCTCTCTCAGGAGATCTTATATAGCTGGGGTTTTCTTCATAGTCGGGGTTTTTGACATCACACCAAATTCAAAGCCTCAATATGTATTTTTGAAAAAGCAGGGTTCAGGCACTCTTAGGTGACACATTTCACCCGAACCTGTCTGGGTTGTTTCTGTATAGTTCCTACTGCCTCTTTTCATTAACCGACACCTCAACCACTACAGACACTGCAGAGACTGCTCCCTGGTTCTAATAGTGCAGACTTGGGATATTGTTTACCTTGGAAGAATACATGCCACAGTATTCAAAACAAGTTCTTCTCCTGCAGAAAATGTCCTGCCACAAAGATACATGTTAAGATAAGGAGGAGTTTGCAATAGTGGTATGCAAAGTATTCAAAGCATATAAGAACCTTAGGTGTAACACCATCCAGCAGCAACAGTAATAGTATGAACAAGGGGAGTTTTCTTATAAACAATTCACCCTTTCACTCGAATTCAGCATAGTGATCTTAAGTAGCTAATCTGGGGTAAGCATAAGCATACCATTACTGCTGAGTGTGTTACTGCAAAGGAAAATACATTGTGAACTAGGTCAAGCACTGTGTACAGCAAGAGTCTGCATTAGGCATCACAGTTTCATCTGGAAATTACCCAAGGGTTCGACATGTAATTCAGCAGTGCAGGAGACAAGTTTGGTAAAAAATTACAAAAATGCAAACTTTGTCCATTTTTCTTTCATGTGTCTTGCGACTTTATGTGTGCATGTCCCTTAAGCAGCCAATCAAGTCTTTCCTGAGCCCTTAAATACATTTGATTTAATCACGTATTTTGGAAATCTAGATCCTGTTGATTAATTGTAAGATAACTCAATTTTCCACACTAACAATAATAGGAAGTGCTAGCATCACTTCCTCGTATTTTTTGGGGGGGCAAGGTGTTCCCAAAGCAAGAGCAAGTGCTGCATGTTTGTTAAGAAGCCATAACCTAGGGTTTTAATTTGCTGCTCCTAGTTATCCATATGCAAACCCTGGCTATTCAAACCCTGGCTCATCCCAAGGTGCAGTATGCAGCACACTTAGAAAGAGGAAACTAACAAGGAGGAATAAAGATAGCCCTCCCCAGGGAAGGCCTAGCATTTTGACGCATTCCCAGGTTTACCAGTCTTGGTAAATCTGGGAATGCGTCGAAATCCATAGGTAGTTAGTTGCTTGGGAACACGCAGGCTCCACCTGTGGAAAACCTTCCCAGGGCAGAGTAACGTAAGGCAGTGACTTGCACTGTTTGATCACTCTACGGTTACCAAGCAATGCAGGGTCGTGAAAGGTGATCTTGCATTGCTTGATGTTTGATATTTTATAATTTATATAGCGCCCAAATCACCCTGTCAGGGGTATCTCCGTGCTAGGACTGGGAGCTACAGCCAGGCAAACACACCTCAGAACAGATAGGTCTTTAGCAGCTTTCTGAATTGTAAGTAGTCTGGACATTGACGTAAGTAAGTAGGTAAGTAAATCTGACTTAAGTATTGCGTTGCCCTTGCGTTCCCACACATGGCACAGTACAATGATAAATCGTCCCCTTAGTGTGAATCATTTTTCACTGAGCGTGTGAGAACCATTTTGCGTTGCAATATGCTACTGCATAGTGAACCCTCCAATAATTTCTAGGTATGTGTGAAGCAAATCACCAGCTTTATATTGTGATAAGGAAGTTTTAGACATTTTAAATTGTCATGCCTGCTTGCATTTAAGTCATCTGGAACCAGGCGTTCTCTCTTTGAAGTCATCCTCTTTTGATTTCAGCTAATTAATCAGAGGTTGGCATTAGAACTGATCATGGAAAAGAATGCGCTGGTATCTTGGGATATTACACTACTTGTCTTCCAAAATGCCATGCAACTATTTTAACATGAAGGGCATGAAATGTCTGTCTGACTGTTTTAATCTTAATTGGCTTGACTTAATTGCGTGAGATTAAATGTCCTCACGGTTTTCCTGCAGAAAAGAGGCCCTACACCTGCGAGGTTTGCGCTAAATCCTTCAAACGACTTGATCAAGTGGCTGCGCACAAAATAATTCACTGTGAAGATAAACCATACAAGTGCAAGCTTTGCGGAAAGGGATTTGCCCACAGAAATGTTTACAAGAACCACAAGAAGGTAAAGTCCCCGTAGAATTATTTTTTTCATTCCATGAAAGCACTAAATTGAGATGCTGATTTTCGCCTAAATGTATGTCATGTACTTGAAACTCTACGACATATAAGCAGGTTGTGTAGGAAAACATTGACAGCCTTTGCTAGCCTCTGCTTGATCAGGACAGTTATGAATGGGAATAAAGCCTACAAATCTTTGACCTTTTGGCTTGAAAGGACAGTATACATTTGACACCTACCATGACGACAGAATTGTGCTTCTAGACTGGTCGTCTTGGAGCAAATGCCATATGTACAGCACCGTATGTTAACACCCATGAACAGTGGCTCTGTCTAAAGGCAATGAGTAAGGGATAGTTCCATAGAGATTTTCGAATTGTAGGCTGAGCGACATAAATATAACATAAGATGACAGATTTGGGGATCTATTGTAACTTCTGGTGCGGATAGATTTCTTGCCCAAGAGCATGCAGAAACAACAGCACAGTGAATAACCATTAGTTCTGCAATAGATTAATAATTTATATATTTATTTAATTTCATTGGTACCACATTAGCATGTTACCTTGGGATCTCTTCATAGGATTTGGAGTCAGAACATGCATATATCATGGCTAATTTCTAATGAAATAGGAGTTACTCGAATTCCGACATTAACGGTTTGTCAACTGTGGTCTTGATTGGTACGGTATTTTTGATTTCTGTGCCCTTCTGTTTGTGCTCTGGTCTCATCTTGATGGGTAGGGTGGGCCTTTTAGTGGTTAACGGGCTGTCAAAAGTATGCTCTATGGCATCAAGTCTCTCTTGACTGTTATTCAGTTAAGGATTACATTTGCTCCAGAGTCGGATTCACAATACTCTGATTTTCTTCCATATTTTTTACATTTGAAGATAGCTTGGATCCTGCTGGGTCAGAACCTGCAATCATGTGTGTATTTGAGAACGAGCTTCCACAGGTTTTCTGATTCCACCCGATGCCCCTACACCAAATTTTGGCAATTTTATTTTCTGTCCATGGAATGGGAAATACCTACATAGACCCAGGAGTACTGGGTCCTTTTATGTATTTAAACCTGATTATGGAGTCAAATTCACTGACATGTATGCGTGCTCAAAAGTCATATTCAGTATTGTGTTAAGTTCTCTGCAATCAATGAACAAAATACTGAATATGACTGTTTGCTCTAAATGAATCCACTTAAGCTCTCTCATGCCTGGGGTGACAAAGTCAGACATATTTAAGGGTTGTATGACTATCCATCGCAAGCAATCTCATCGCGGGCGTTTGCATCGCGGGAAAAACATCGCAGAAGACATCACAGCGGCCATTTTTTGATCGCGCGTCGTTACGACGCAACTGCGGGCACAGCCTTGGATAGCCTGTTCTATCGGCGACATGACATCGCGCGACTTAACAACGCGATGTTTTACATCGCCAATGGGTTGGTGGGGGGGTGTGGGGGGGGCGGTATATATTGTGTTGCACACAGTGTGTTAATCTATTTGTCCCTGTGCCGGTACCGTGTGGACTGCCTCCTGTAATCGGTAAGTGTTCCCCTCATTCTCTGTGCCTGCCTTCGGCCCTATCTTAAAAACTAAAGTTCCTGGCACGTGCAGCTGGTGCAGAATATTAACTCTTGGCAGGAATGGGGGAAACGCGATGCGTTGCAATGATTTACTTAGTCAGTATCTCCTAGCTCTTCCCTTAGAGAAATACGCTGTAATTTGATGTGTTTGAGCCTTATAAAAAAAAAAGTGTTCGATGCATGGTTTGTCTTGCTACTTGGCACCTTGGCATTAAGATCTACGGCTATATCTGGCACCTTTCATGTTCCCGTAAAGCCGCAAAATAATTGCCTTTAATTTAACACTTAATTTTAGTGTAGCGCACACTGCTCACCTTGTTAGCCGTTTCGGAAAACATGCAAAGCTTGTCTTTATCCACGTAAATGCTAATCTAACTAAAATCGGTCGAGGAATAAACGCGCATTTTCACCAGTCAGGCATTTGCCTCTCCCTGAACTTCTCATTGAAATACATTACCCTCCAGTCACAAAATTTGAGTTTTCAGACCTCCCAACGGTTAGTGTCGGCCATTGAAGCAAATTAGTGTGCAACCACTTTACATAATGGATAGCGTGGGATGTGTGCACTATTTGCCACCGTTTTTTCTTGCCTCTGCACAATGTTTTCCTCGTTGTTGTGTGCCCTCCTGCCCTATGTTTCCCTCTTTTATGCGTGCCCTAATGCCCTGTGTTTCCCTTGTTTTTCGTGCCCCTTTGCCCTATGTTTCCCTCGTTTTTGAGTGCCCTTCTGCCCTCTGTTTCCCTCGTTTTGTGTGCCCTCCTGCCCTATGTTTCCCTCGTTTTTGAGTGCCCTTCTGCCATCTGTTTGCCTCGTTTTGTGTACCCTCCTGCCCTATGTTTCCCTCGTTTTTGAGTGCCCTTCTGCCCTCTGTTTGCCTCGTTTTGTGTGCCCTCCTGCCCTATGTTTCCCTCGTTTTTGAGTGCCCTTCTGCCCTCTGTTTGCATCGTTTTGTGTGCCCTCCTGCCCTATGTTACCCTCGTTTTGAGTGCCCTTCTGCCATGTGTTTCGCTCGTTTTGGTAGATGCCAGTAAAAAAGTCGAGCTGAATACCCCCAGCGAACAGCATGTCGGTATGTTAGCCAACCTCAAGTCTTGTATCTTAAAAGAAGTAATTGTGTGCAAGATCAAGTTAAACAGAATTACATTAAATAAAGAATGCATCTGTGTTCAATCTTTAAGGAAAGAAGGAACTTTGCGAGGTTCCGCTTGCTATGAGTATTTTCCTTCGGGGAGTTCTGAGGCATCGTTCAGTAAGCTGGCCGGCCTGTGGGGTACCACTATTGGGCTATGTTTTTGAATAAATATCCTTGCTACATTATTGTGGCTCCAGATTTCCTTCGCAACAAAGTTGTGCCGACTGGAGGCTAGGAGGTCTGCAGGACGCAACACAACTGATGGTTACACAAACCCACTTATCGGACAAAGAAAGCAGTCTTGTGGGAGAGACAGGTTACCATGTGAGAAACTGTGCCACACCAACGAACAAATGGTAGAAAAAAACATTTATGGGGCAGGAAGGAATGCAGCATTAGACAGGGTACTGTGTGAAGAACTATACCACATTTCAACCCAGTATTGACTGTTAGGACGAACTGATAGGCACCCACCCATCCATCCATCCATCCACCCATCCCACCCATCCATCCATCCACCCAATCCACCACCATCCATCCACCCATCCCACCCACCCATCCACCTACCCATCCAGCCATCCACCCACCCACCCATCCATCCATCCACCCATCCCACCCACCCACCCAACCATCCATCCACCCATCCACCCACCCACCCACCCATCCATCCACCCATCCCACCCAACCATCCACCCACCCATCCATCCATCCACCCACCCATCCATCCATCCACCGACCCATCCATCCAATCCACCACCATCCACCCATCCCACCCACCCACCCATCCATCCATCCATCCACCCACCCACCCACCCATCCATCCACCCATGCCATCCCACCCACCCATCCATCCATCCACCCACCCACCCATCCATCCACCCATGCCACCCATGCACCCTCCAGATATATTGATATGAGGGGATGTCGCACACCACCATCCCACCCACCCACCCATCCATCCATCCATCCACCCACCCACCCATCCATCCACCCATGCTACCCATGCACCCACCAGATATATTGATATGAGGGGATGTGCGTGATAAATAAACTTCCCATCAAATTTTGTTGTAAAAAATAAGTATATGAAAAAAAAATAAGTATATAATCTTGGTATGATTGGAGGATTGCAGGCGCGAACCTTGTCTGTCAGCACCAAAGTCAGTATATGTTTCCGTTAGACCACATGTTGTTGCAGTGACTGAAGTTGATGTTTTGCTTATTGAAATAAACATATTTCCAAATATGCACCGCTTTACAATGATGCTTAAATATGAATTCGATGTCAATGATGCTTAAATAAACAAATAAACATCGTTTTTAAATAACCATATTTCCAAATATGCACCGCTTTGCTTGTTTCTGTTAATGCTCGCCGTTCCGTTTTTACGCTGCTTAATTACCTCCGTCAGAAATAAACATTCTTCTAATGATGCTTAAATAAACATTGTTTTGTAATCATATTTCCAAATATGCACCCTTTTTATGCTGATGCTTAATTAAACATTGTTTTGTAATCATATTTCCAAATATGCACCGTTTTTACGCTGCTTAATTACCTCTGTCAGTTTATGTCATTGTGCTTAAATAAACATTCTTAAAATAACCCCCGTCAGTGTTCTTTACATGTAAACACTGTCATGTTATTCGCTCGCTTCCCAGTCAATTCGATGTCATCGCTAACGATGTATTAGGTAATGCGATGCACTTGCATGCGTCCTAATGACATGCGAGGTAATGACGGGCACGATGTAATTGCCGCGTTGCAATGTCAGCGCGATGCGATGTATCCGATGTAAGGGGTGCTTCCCATATTTAAGTTCAGGCGAAGAGTGACTGTTTTATATGTGATCCTTTACAGGTTCTGAACTTTCTGAGGTACAGTCTAAACAGAATATTACAATAACAGCAGTAATATAAAATCATTGTTCCACCTGAAGAAATGTAAGGGCCCTTTGCAAAACAATAAACTGAAAGTTGGTTCTATCCAGCACCACCGCAATTTGTTGTATGAAGGATAGGACTTGCATTGAATCAGACCCTTATTATTTTTTTAGAATTATTTAGAGGGCTTGTTATGTATATGGCATGATCATATCAAATCGGTTAACAGAGTGCTTTACAAAGGTATCTATTGTTTACAACAGAGCAGTATAAAATGGGGAAGTTAGTAAAAAACAGCATATTAACATAATCTCGGTTTTGGGAAATGCATCTACGTCTTTAGTACAGAGGGTCTCAGATGTGTTGTGAATTATCAGGATTTAAGCCTAGGCACAATGTAGGTAAATATAATTCTCTTCTATCCAATAGTATTCTTTATTGTTCCCAGTGCCATATGAAACTCTAGGGGGCATATTGGCAACAACTTGCGATAATTATCGCAAACCGCGCCTAGCGCGATTTTTTTATCACCTCCTATCGCTGGATTTTATCGCAGATATAGCTCAGTATTACCAACGTTTATCTCCAAAGCGATAAAAAATCCAGCAATAGCGGTGAATCCCATCTATAACATGAGATTTCCAGCGATAAAAATCCTATCACTAAGGAAAATCTCACTAATAGGCAGGTGGGTACTTACCCATAGAATCCACCTCCCATTGACTATTATTGCTAAGGCAGGTTTTTACCAGGTGTAAAATCCTGGCCCTAATCGTGGTTAGCGTGCGATTTTTTATTGTGTCGCGGGTATTGCTGATAGGCGATAGCTGTGTTAGCGACTGCCACCAGTTTGGGTACGCTCACTTTGCATGTCATTAGCGATAAATATCGCTGACATGCAAAGCGGGCCCCAAACTGGCCGCTATCGCCTGGAAGCTGTCACTAAAGCTTGGTTGATTGGGCGATAAAACAATCGCTGCTTTATCAGCAAAAAAGTGCCGCTAAAGCGTCGATAACGCCCTTGCTAACATGCCCAAATATTTTTTACATAGATTTGAACTTGAAGCTGATGTTTTGATGCAGGTTTTATAAGGGCTTTCACACTGACATATGCATGTGAATGAGTGCAACTGAGAGGCTAGGAGAGGTTTATATTTGACCAGACTAATTTATGGCATGATTTAGCTTTGTTGGATTTGATGATTCCATTCTGATAAGGAGGGATGCAACTGCTGTATTGCTGGGGTAGTGACCTAAGCCCATTTTTCAAGCCTGTCAGGCTATCGAATATGCAATTATAGCTCTGGCCATGATGGCATCCCCTCTTTGGTTGTGGATGTGTTTGAATATGTAAATTGGACAATGGTCCACCAATGATCCTGATGCGCCACAGGCTTTTGTGTGATTGCTGAACTCATCAGTAAATAGAGAGTTGAAAGGAAGTAGTTAATGAGGAATAGGTTGCAAGGTAAATTCGATATCTTTGTTTTGTTCTAGGCCCTCTTTGGTTTTAGACTCAATCTATTTTCCAAGTTCTTTGAATCCATATCCATACTAATATTATGAAGAGAGAGCCCAAACCTTTGAGACGGGTAATCTCAGTAACCACAGCACCAATCACAACACCCAATACAGCGTTGGAAAGGGCAGTTGCAGCAGAAGGACATAGGTTTAGCAGACGGATAAAAAAAATTATTAAAAAAATGCAAAAAACTACATCATCCAGAAGGCCGAGGGCCAAAATAACATCAAACAGGAAATTATGTAATAATGTGACTCACTATATTGAGACTGAGAGTCTGAAGCCAAATTGATCGTGAACAAGGGATATGCTGTCCCGAAACGCATAGATTTGTGCTTGCCTGCTTGAGAAGCTCCATGCTGTGAGAATTAAATAAAAAAGCACATAAGTGAAGACAAACGCGATTTCGTCCTGTTTTTCTCCCAGCTGGGGGAATTGGTTGTGGATTTAAATGCGGCGTGGTTCTGCCGCGGGGATTTACGAACCGGCGAGAGAGCGCGGCAAATTCTGGCGAAAAGGAACCGAGGGGTATCAATATATATATATATATATATATATGTCTCCATGATGCCCAAAGCTACAAGGACGCTACTCCACAGAAAACGGCTTAACAAAACCTTTTATTTCCAAACAGATGCTGACCTCCCAATTAATTCCTTTCCCAACGCGTTTCGAAGCAAACGTGCTCCTTCATCATGGGGGGAAGACTGGCAAACCGGAAAACACACAACTCGAATTTCCGCTATTTGCATGTGCTCCCTGGTGAGCAGCATGCCGGTAGTTGTAGTGTCACATTAAATCCTCACAGTGAGGTCCGTGATTTTGGCTACTCCACAGAAAACGGCTTAACAAAACCTTTTATTTCCAAACAGATGCTGACCTCCCAATTAATTCCTTTCCCAACGCGTTTCGAAGCAAACGTGCTCCTTCATCATGGGGGGAAGACTGGCAAACCGGAAAACACACAACTCGAATTTCCGCTATTTGAGGATGCACCATCTGTAAAGACTCAAATACAGACCTGCGTGTTTGGGAACATTTCCCGAGCTGAATGGCAGCACAGAGGACTTCGAATTTAAACAGATGCTGAATTTCTGAAACCCACTGGAGGGTTTATATTTTACACTGTAATGGAAGCACAAATTTACCTGACAAAATCACGGACCTCACTGTGAGGATTTAATGTGACACTACAACTACCGGCATGCTGCTCACCAGGGAGCACATGCAAATAGCGGAAATTCGAGTTGTGTGTTTTCCGGTTTGCCAGTCTTCCCCCCATGATGAAGGAGCACGTTTGCTTCGAAACGCGTTGGGAAAGGAATTAATTGGGAGGTCAGCATCTGTTTGGAAATAAAAGGTTTTGTTAAGCCGTTTTCTGTGGAGTAGCGTCCTTGTAGCTTTGGGCATCATGGAGACATGTTTAAACACGGCAGCCTAACCGTGTGAGGATGCACCATCTGTAAAGACTCAAATACAGACCTGCGTGTTTGGGAACATTTCCCGAGCTGAATGGCAGCACAGAGGACTTCGAATTTAAACAGATGCTGAATTTCTGAAACCCACTGGAGGGTTTATATTTTACACTGTAATGGAAGCACGAATTTACCTGACAAAATCACGGACCTCACTGTGAGGATTTAATGTGACACTACAACTACCGGCATGCTGCTCACCAGGGAGCACATGCAAACAGCGGAAATTCGAGTTGTGTGTTTTCCGGTTTGCCAGTCTTCCCCCCGTGATGAAGGAGCACGTTTGCTTCGAAACGCGTTGGGAAAGGAATTAATTGGGAGGTCAGCATCTGTTTGGAAATAAAAGGTTTTGTTAAGCCGTTTTCTGTGGAGTAGCGTCCTTGTAGCTTTGGGCATTATGGAGACATATATATATAGATATTACCTACTGGCGGTCGCCAGTAGGTATATATAGTTAGGATTTTTTCTCTATGGGTTTTTTGAAAATTCTATGTCTAATAACTTTGGCGTTTGTGGACGGAATTGGCTGAAATTTTCAGGAAAATGGCACATTTTGTTTCTGAGCAGCCCTTGAAAATTTGGGGGGGGTTCGTCAAGGGGGGGCCGAGAAAAAAGGGGGGTCCCAAAACGTGTTTTTAACATTGAGTTTTCCATAGGGCGGTTGGCCTCACTTTTAGCCCGAACGGCTGAATGGATTTGCACGAAACTTGGCAAAATTGTAGGGACTGGTAGCCCGATGTGCCTTTTGTAGGTCTCAATATATGTGCTCCAGTGGATTTTGAGAAATTAACGTTTAAAAAAAGATATATATCTGTAACAGCGGACCGGGCAGCGTCCTAGGACGCGTACTTTTCGCGCAACGGAGCTTTGTGAAGCGAAGCTGATTGGTTCTCCGGCGTCTGTCAACATTCCAAACAGTCCGTAGCGGCCGCCATCTTGTCTCTCGGTAGGATCGAGAGACAAGAGGAGGCCAAAGCGAAGGGGCAAATGACCATAAGGGGGAATAGTAGATCCTCGCTGACCCCCTAGGTTTGATGTGGAGGTTTTAAAAGGGCCCCGCGGGGCAAAAAAAAATAATAATAATAATAATCGAACACCTGAATGGATTTGCACGAAACTTGGCAAAATATTAGGGACTGGTAGCCCGATGTGCCTTTGCTAGGTCTCAATATATGTGCTCCAGTGGATTTTGAGAAATTAACGTTCAAAAAAAGATATATATCTGTAACAGCGCTCCGCTTCGCGTACTTTTCGCGTTACGGAGCTTTGCGAAGCTGATTGGTTCTCCGGCGTCTGTCAACATTCCAAACAGTCCGTAGCGGCCGCCATCTTGTCTCTCGGTAGGATTGAGAGACAAGAGGAGGCCAAAGCGAAGGGGGAAATGACCATAAGGGGGCATAGTAGATCCTTCCTGACCTCTTAGGTTTGATGTACCATTTTGCCAAGTTTGGTGTAATTCCGTTCAGCCATTCAGGCTGTAGACGTATGTAAATGTCCTATGGAAAATTGCATGGGGAAAACACATTTGAAAGTGTTGAAATTTAGAACCAATTAAAATGTTACTTTGGTTTTGTATTTGTGTGTGATGAAAGTTAATTGGTTATGTATATATGTCAAATGAGAGGAAACCACAGCCATTTTGTGATACTACTGTCTGAGGTACATTTGTGAGGAATTTTTGGTGGTGAATTTCTGGTGTTTGATTTACACAGTACTAACACTTCTGCTACTTTTAAAAAGGTGAGTTGTTAATTTGTAAGGGGAACTATGTTGTACACTTGAAGATAATTTGAAAAATGTTTTCTGTTATTTATTTGCAGTCCTTCTGTTATACTAAATACTTGATGAAGTTAGTTTTATATTATGTATTACTAAAAACGATAAATGAAAGTGATTATTTTTTTCTGCAATTTACAGCAAGCAATTTCAAAATAAAATGGCTCACAATGAAGAGACCGTGGCAATTTCTTTTGAATTGTCCACTACATTGATTGAAATTGAGAGCACCAATAATGAAATATTGTCACAAGGAGGACATGACTTGTATGATTCCATTAGATTGATTGAAATGGACAGCACCAAGAATGAAATATTGTCACAAGGAGATGACTTGAATGATTCCACTACATTGATTGAAATTGAGAGCACCAATAATGAAATATTGTCACAAGGAGGAGATGGCTTGTATGATTCCATTAGATTGATTGAAATGGACAGGACCAATAATGAAATATTGTCACAAGGAGGAGATGACTTGAATGATTCCACTACATTGATTGAAATTGAGAGCACCAATAATGAAATATTGTCACGAGGAGATGACTTGAATGATTCCACTACATTGATTGAAATGGACAGCACCAATAATGAAATATTGTCAGAAGGAGGAGATGACTTGAATGATTTTTTTGATCAATCTCTTGATGGCGAATTTATCGAGTGTTTGGAGACCATAGAGTTACAAGAATCATCATTGCAGACTTTTAATGAGGAGATTCCAGATGAGATGATTGAAGAGGAAATTACTGATGAGGACATGTTACTAGTTGTTTCAAATTTAGAAAATTTTGAAGAATAAATTTATATTTAGAAATCAAAAATTGTTTGAGACATTATTTATTTTTATTTTTAATTTATGAGGTTGTAGCGAAGTGATTGTAGTATAAAATGAGACTTATAGTATAGAGTGCAACATTTTTATGTTACATGGTAAGTTTACTCATATTTACTTCCCTTCTGCCACTATATTATCTCCAATGTGTATTTGACATGTCTTCTTCATCTCCGGCCTCCTTTCTCTCACTGTGTGTCTCCGATGCATCTTATCGCTGGTATTTTGTGTAATTACAGAAGAGAGTAAAATAAAATAGTTCGGAACGTGAAAAGGGGGCAAAGTAGAGTACTCCTCACCCCCTAGGCCTTTTTAGGCGGTCCCAAAAGGATCAGTTTCTGCTTTCCTGAGAGATTATGGTATGAGTTCCATATACCACAATAACTTGCATTACAACATGCAAGATATCTATCTCCTATTACCAACTTTTGGAGATATTCGCGCTAAGCGCGAATATCTCCAAAAAGTAACACCTGCCCTGAGCAGTTCTTAGCCATGTTATCCAATGGGAGGTGGATAACATGGCTAAGAGTATTAGCTCGGTAATGCATGAATATCGCTGAGTTTTTAGCGATATTCATGCATTGCGGCCGTTTATTATCGCATTTGCGATAAACCTTGATAATAGTAAGGTTTATCTTCGATAATTTCTGACGATGCTTAGTGGTAAAAAATTGGTTGGTAAGCATCGTTAGCGATAAATATCGCTTAACTTTGGTAATATGCCCCAACGTCTGTTAACGTTCGATTCGAAGGAAATGAGGAAGTGTTGAAAAACATTGTCTGCGCCATCTTGCCTTTTTTGAAATGCCACACTTTTGTCGTGCACGGCAGCCATTTTAGATGTCTTGACCAGACCCACTCTCTGCACGCTGTCGATTCGTAGCATGGCTCCTCACCCTCGCAAGCATCTTCCCCAGGCACTGGTCACCCCCGCTCTCTGTCTTATGCATGGGCAATAAACCTCCCCCCATCTGCGCTGCTCTTCCCTGAGAATCACACTGTGCCCGCCCGACACCTCCCTTTCGCCCTATTCACTACCGCACCCTGTGACACTCCTCTTCCTCTGTGTCCGATTGTCCAGGCTATCAGCTAGCCCTGCAGATGTAGTTTATGGCCCCAGCTGTAAAGAATCACCCCTCTTCAAAGGAGTTATAGTAGATCAAGGCCCACACCCGATGAGATCCGTCACACCACACGTGTTCCTACTATCTGAAAACTATCCTGTATTGTGATTGGGGAGGGGACCGAGCCTGAAGCGGAAGATTCCAGGAATGACTCTTTGTACATCAAAGTTTTTACAATTATGTGTCACATAAAAAATATATAGCACTCCAACAAAGTAGTAGGAATATAAAACTTTAATAACATATAAATATATACAACAAAACAAAAACAGTAATAGATTTATTGAAATTGACAGCACCAATAATGAAATATTCTTGTCAGTAGCGGTCTGTTGTGCGAATAGTTCCAAGGCAGCAGAACGCGCTGAAATCTGGATGTCACGAAGGTGATGTCTAGCAAGTTGCCGCCCAGCAAATAACGGCGTGGGGCGCCGCGGGGGTGAGTGAGTCCAGTAGGCACCACAGCTATTCTTACCGGCATTGCAGAATTACTGCTGGGGACAATGCCTGTGCTGGAGCAGGGTCACAGCAGAAACAAAAAGGATTCTGTTGAAGATGTTGTTGGTTTTCAATTTGAAAACAGTTCTGGTGTCAACTGCTATGCTAATGTAGTGGTTAATGTTTTGTTTTCTCTAGAAAATGTAAAAGAGGGGGAGGCAGTCCAAAGTTCCGTTAAAAGGGCAAAGGAAAGGATCGGTGGTTTGAACTATCAGTCAAAAAGGGGAGGGGGTGCAACAATTTTTCCTACCGGGTCACACTGTGCTTTCACCGGAAGTGAGGTCTGCAGGATTCTAGTAATTCAAAGTGAGGCTGGCGCCGACGTCCCGCGGATACAGTTTCGTCACTCCACGGGTGATCATGGCAGTCATTCCCCATCGGGGGTGGGAGACTCCCGCGGCTCCTCTAGAATCTTCAAGGTCGTGGAGGACTACGGTGGTGGAGTCAACCAGTGACCGGGCCATTTCTTTATGCTGGGCCCGCTCTTGCCAGGTCGACCGCCATTTTGAGAGTTCGGTAGCTACTGGCGATCGCGGGGTCAAATGAACGGACGGGCTCCACCCTGCCGGGCGAGACGTTGCAGCATGGCCACAGTGGAAGAACTCTTTTCCGGGCGCCTGGACCGCTGAGGGTGCAGCTGGGAAGCCTACACTGGGGAGGCGGGAGAGGCCTGTTCGCACCGTCTCTCCCTCCCAGTGCACCCCACGGCGTCTCGCTTGAGATTTGTTATGGCCGGACCAGGCGATGAGGACGAGGGGGGGGTCGGAGGCATGTGCAAGACATCCCCCCCCAGTGTTGTCGCAGCCATTATAAAAGAAAGAAGTGTCCCGTCCGTCTTCGGGCCGGGCTTCCGGTGGATGTCGGCCGGACGCCCCTGGCTCTGGCCCCATGAACGGGTTTCTTGGTTTATCGGCTGCAGCCGGATTCCGTCGGCCTCGGCCCCCCGACCGTTGGTGGCCGGACCGGAAGAGCATGTGGCGGGACTACCTGCAACTCTCAAGGGCCACCGCGGCCGGACTGGGAGAGAGAGGGGAGGGTCGAGGAGACATTCCCCCCCCCCTGCAACTGTTCAGCGTTGTAAAGGCAATCCCCTGGCCGGGTCCCGTTGGTCTCGGCCTCTCCTCCGGCTACACCCTACGTTAGGATCTCCTGGCCGAGGCGTGGCAGCAGGACCTGCCTTATATGGGCTGCTCCCGGCTGGGCGTAGCCGGAACCCTGCCCCACCTTGGAAGTTTCCAGAGTGGGGGCGGATGTTCTACTGACTTGCATTTTCCCTAGTCTATCGATTTTTTTGGCGTGGCAGGCGGTGGGACAGCGAGGGGTGATTTGGTTTCTCTTACTGTTTTTCTGGTCTCTCACCACTGGCATATTTTAACGTTTTCTTGTTTCTAGGACATTAATAGGTTTTATCATTACGTTATGTTATCGTTTCTTTGTTCGTTGTTTAATAAAAGTTCATGTTCATCAGTGGCCTACTGATTTTCGTTTTCCTATTCTTTTCTTTCCAGGTTGTTTCATGCTAAAGTTTCTGTTAACAGGATACAGTGATCACTTCGTTATTATTGCATATGTCCTTTTCACTAGGGGTGCTCTCTGGTCGGGCCAGATGACGTATGTCTAGTAAATGGTCCGGGTGAAACAGGTGCATCAATCAGTGGGGATAGGCATGATAGATTACAACGGGGGAGAAAGGTCCGCATTACGTACCCTTTCACTACTTGCAAAGATTTTCCTACGTTTATTTGCAAACAGGGAATACCTCCAAAAAGAACTAATTCCCAAACAGTCAATGTTCGGACAATCAATCAATCAATGAGGAATGAAATAGGTACGACGTGTTAAAGGCTTGCGTTACCTACCCTTCACTATCTGCAAAGGGAGAGAGAATATTCCTATTCTTCCTCGTTTGCAGGTAGAGAAGATCCTTAAGAGAATTAACATCGAACAATTCAATGCTCGATTGAAACAATCAACAAGGGGTACTGTGAACACAAATGAACGCCGCTTATGTACATACGCATTGCTATTTTCAACAGGTTGTTCCTAATGTTTCTATTTTAGCGAGGTCAAAAAGAGATCCCATTAGTGGCCTACTGATTTTGCTCGATTCCTTTTGTTTTTTTACACGATTTTTCGCTATCTGCAAAGACTAAACAGAGTATTGCGACTCTGTGCTTGTTTGTAAATAGAGAATGAACCAAAGAGAACAATCAATCAAATGGAGAGAGAAGCAGGCACGACGGATTACAAAGGGGGAAAGGGCTGCGTTAACTACCCTTCACTATCTGCAAAGAGAGAGTACTCCTAATAGAAATGAGGGGTGGGGGGCAGCAATCAAAGCAGATCAGTGTGCATAAACACGAAAAAAAAAATTCTTACCACGTACTTGACATTCGACAGCTTATGATATTTGCTATTAAAAAACCATTGAAATTCACTGAAAAAACCATAGGTTATAGACCATATATAGTTAGGAATTAGCATTTACAAAACCTTGAAAATTCACTGAAAAAACCATAGGTTATAGACCATATATAGTTAGGAATTAGCATTTAAAAAACCTTATTTTACTCACACAAAACCATTGAAATTCCATATATAGTTAGTTGCACTAACTATATATTGCGCACCCGCAATCCACTGCTGATGATGTCACATATTACATCATTCATGACATGGTCAGTGACATCACTGATGACATCACTGATGACATCTCAAATGACATCACTGATGACATCTCATTTGACATCAATGACCACATCACTGATGATATCATTCATGTGACAATACAATGCATCTCCTCACATTTTAATATAACCTCTGTTTCACCCAGTGTTAAAAACAGAGTATAATTTTTGAAACCATTGACACACCAATACTAGTTACTACATACGTACTCACTGATTCCTACGTCTACACACACATTCACTCATTCACCCATACAATCATTCATACATACAATCACTCATGTTTACAACACAATCATATGCACTCATACACCTATACAGACACTCACACTCTGCCACTCATCCATGGAGTTACTCACACACCTAGTCAGTCCTGTAAAGAATCAATCACACTTCCATTTTCTACTCTATACAGTTAAACATAGAGCACCTTACGTTTTCAACCATATACTAACACATACTTACTCTCTTATACAATCATTGATACAAGTACACATTGATCTGTACAGAGTCACACACCTCCCATCCAGCCACACACACACTCAGTCTCCCATGCAAATACTTGGGCAATCAATCAATAACCCATATAGTTACTCATATAGCTACTGATCAACACATGCAGCAGTTTACAGAACAACAGACATAATGATGCACAAATTAAGACAGTTTAGTCACTAACCCATGCACTCAGTGAGACACATTTAATCACTCACTCATACATTCAGTCATGCACCTACTAAATCCTTCGTCCAGACACTTATACATCCACTCATTCTTCAATATGTAAGACATATTTTAACTTTACAGAAACATAGTCACTGGATGTTGTCATCAGTGATGTCACTGACCATGTCATGAATGATGTAATATGTGACATCATCAGCAGTGGATTGCGGGTGCGCAATATATAGTTAGTGCAACTAACTATATATGGAATTTCAATGGTTTTGTGTGAGTAAAATAAGGTTTTTTAAATGCTAATTCCTAACTATATATGGTCTATAACCTATGGTTTTTTCAGTGAATTTTCAAGGTTTTGTAAATGCTAATTCCTAACTATATATGGTCTATAACCTATGGTTTTTTCAGTGAATATATATATATATATATATATATATATATATATATATATATATATATATATATATATATATATATATATATATATATATATATATATATATATATATCTATATATATACACACATGTATATGGCAGTAGAATTCGTCAATAAGCAACAACACAGGAGCCAATACTGCAATTTCAAATCAAGAAGGAAATTAATTACTGCGCGCAAATAATTAAACTAAGTGCGAGTTTGGACAAATTGTCGGGAATGAATCATATTTATTATTCATCAAGATTTTTCAACATCTTCGTTGGTTAGAGTTCACCAAACATTTCACAACAAATATCAAAGAACGAACAGTACAATATTACAATTTCATAAAAATGACATTGACATAAAAAATACACATTAGTGGAAGGAACAGAACAGACATACGTGGTTGATCAACTTTCACATTCGAATCTCACTCTCTCACACATACCATACATACATGAATCAATATTTACAATTTAGAATGTCACAAATTAATTGTTTCAAAAACACCAAAGAGACCTATTTGGTCGAATTACAATGTTTTTCAGATCAAAAATGAGCTATTACATCATAGCATTCTTGTGGTGTGCATAGGCGGTCTACGCGTTTCGAACCCTTGCTAAGTGAAGGGGGTTCTCATCTGGACCTCATAACTGTGGTATGAGTGTACACCACTACAAAAGGAGTGGGAACCGGGCGGAGACAAAATGATATCTTTCAGAGTGTTAAATGATTTGTTTGTCCATGGTAGGGGCGACAATGTAGAACTGCAAGGAGTTAATCCTTTCGCAACACGGCGTCTCGCCTCGGTTTGTATCTGCTCGGGCATAAGATAAAAAATCCTAAGAGTCTATGTTAGTATCTTCAAATGTGCCACTAGCCATAATAGGCCAGATTCCTTAATGTCCACAGTGTAGCGTGACGTGGAACTCAATATTTATTTTCCAAATCCACAAGTAATGGACAACAATTGTAAGTCTTAGGTTTAAATCGCCGCATCCTGACAAGAAATCAAATATAAAGGAGCATTAATGAATCAGAGCGGTCGTAGTAAACCGAACAATTCCTTAAGTCAGAATGCAGCAGCAAGTGTTCCGACACAAGTCCTCATCGGCGCCCTTTGTTAGAGATTGTTGATATATCAGACGCAATAATGAGCTGCATTGTTTTTCTTAATTAATATGCTATGTTCTCCCAGCATGAACAAATAAGAATGTGTGCTAGGGGAGAGGAGCTTGGCGGGCATCCGAGATGGCCGCTTGAGCACAGCGCTCTCCGGACCCTCGCCGCTCCCGGCATTTTATCCTGGCTGAATCCTGATTTCTTGCAAGAATTCGTGTGGGGGACGTTTGGCTGATTACCCTGGCACTTTTCAGAAATCGATTTGGATCTCGTATTCCTGAGTTATGGTGCTCTGAACTTTTGGGCTCCGCCCTTGAGGTGCGCCCGGGACGGGGTGCGGTTCTGTAGCCGTCCTGCAATTGAACAACAACGGCAGGAGATCTGGCCTTGTGGGTCCCCCCTTCCTAAGTTTCGGTTTCGATTCCGTTCCGACTTGGGCCACGGGTGTGGATGTCGTGTTGCGACTGAGACTTGGAGGCAGATCGGCTGTTGGGCTTTCATGTGACCTATTTGCTGGCTTGGCGACCTCTACCCGAGTTGTGCCCCCTTTTTCATGTACTTTTGATCCTGTACTTTGAGTGTCGGGCCCGTCGAACCTGGTGGCTTGTCCTGTGACGCATCTTCAAAATGGCGGGCAGAGGGGACAGAGAGACGCGCAAGACGAAAACACCTCTGCGCGGAGCTCCAGTTCAATCAAATGTCATGGACCGTTATACCCATTCTAAGGGGTCCCCCGGAGCTGCCCTGCCTGGTTCCAGTATAGCGTCCGAACGAGTTTTGGAAGAGTCGGCGGAGCCCTCCCTACAGGATATCATGGGCGCCATCTCGGGTGTGAGGGAATCCATCGGCCTACAGTACGAGGCCTTGGCCCATAAACTTGACACCGTGGCTATTGAGGTGAATCTGATTCGTGCTGATCTCGGCAAGACGAATGAGAGGGTACAATCACTGGATATTAAATCTTCTAGCCTTACGAATGACGTCTCGGAGCTTCAAACAGAGATTGGAAATCTCCGTCGGGGGAACGACTTCATGACCCGTCGCCTGGAGGACTTTGAAAATAGGGCGCGTCGCTGCAATGTTCGCCTGGTTGGTGTACCGGAGAACCCTGAACCCCACTCGGTGGATCTCCTGGTTGAGGATCTGGTCTTGAACCATCTGGCCCCTTCTGGTCTCACAAAATTTTTCACGGTGGAACGCGCACATCGTGTTCCAGGGGGCAAAGTCAAGCCGGGAGCCCCGCCGAGACCCATTGTAGCGAAGCTTTTTCATTATAGAGACCGGGACGCTATCCTGCAGGCCTCTCGGGTGAAGGGCCCGGTGGCCTTTGAGAATGCTACGGTGAACTTTTACCCGGACTTTTCCCAACAGGTTCAGAGACAACGTATGGAGTTTCGTGGTGCCAAGAAACGTCTTCGGGATCGGGGCCTACGTTACGCCATGCTCTTTCCCACCAGACTTCGGGTCGAATACAATGAGCGTACCCTTTTCTTTGATCGGCCAGATGCTGTTAATGACTGGCTGGACTCATTGCCTGACCGTCCTCCTGAGACTGACTCCGCCGCTCACCCTGGTGGTGCCGAAGGTGGTGTGGAGATCTAACTGTTCGGCTCTTATGTCTTATTTTGAATACATTCTCAGGAGTGTTGGCCGGCGTCCCTCTACATTGTGATCATTCTGTCTTTCGGTTGTTATTTTTGTTCTTGCTGAGGTCGGGGGGAGGGTGGAACGGAGACCTTTCCTCCTCCGGGGTCTTTGTGTAGAATAGGGGTTCTTGGGCGACAGGCACACTGCAGGTTGGGGTGGCTCTTTAGCTTTTTGCAGGGGTGCAGGGTGGGGGGTGTTTCTCTTCAGTTTGGGGGAGGGGGGTTGGGAAGTTTTTTCTTTTCTGTGTGTTGTTTTCAAGGCGAGTTGCTCCTGTGTTTGCTGCTGTTTCTGATGTCTAGCTCATGGACGGGGGGTCTTGGCTCGGGCGGCGGGGATGGGGGGTAGAGGGTTAAGATTTCTTTCCTGGAACGTTAATGGCCTGGGAGATCGTATTAAGCGCAGTGTGGTCTTGAAATGTATACAACGTTTGTCACCGGACATTGTTTTCATGCAAGAAACCCATTTGATTGGTAATGTTTGTTATGCAATGAATAGATGGGGCTACCGCCTTGTGGCGCACTCGGGGTTTACCTCCGGATCTAGGGGTGTGGGTATTCTTGTTCGAACCTCCCTCCCCCTGGCGATCGATGAGGTGATTCATGATGACCGTGGGAGATATACTGTCCTGGTGGGTAGGTATGAAGGCCGCACCCTATCTCTCTTCAATGTTTATGTTCCCCCGGGTTTGCAGGCTTCTACTTTTACTGACTTGGGCCGTGTTTTGTTAGATCTCCCTGATAGTACTCTCTTTCTGGCCGGTGATTTTAATTCGGTGCTTTCCGGCCTTCACGATCGCCATCCCCCTAGAGATACCCCGCAGGCTCAGCAGTGGTTGGGTGGGTTTTTAGATACCTTTGGCCTTGTGGACTGCTGGCGACTATTGCATCCTACTCAGCTCCAATACACCTTCCATTCTGGGGCTCATGGCAGTCTGTCTCGGCTGGATTATTTCCTGATGCCCGCAGCCCAATCGTCGGCGGTTCGTGAGGTTTTACACTTGCCGAGGGGTATTTCTGATCACTCGCCGCTCTGGCTTCGTTTCGAGGTTGGGGTAGAGGCGGCGGGCCGAGTGGCTCCCATTAACCCTTGGTATCTTTCCTCCCCTGAGACTCGTACCCTCTTGCTCAAGTCCATGGATGCATATTTCCTGGAAAACGAGGGGTCGGTGTCTTCGGCTGTGTCCCTGTGGGAAGCCTTTAAAACTGTGATTCGTGGACAGGCCCTTTCCTTGATTGTTGAAGCTAAGAGGGCTGGGAGGAGGGAGGTGGTGGACCTTGAGGGGGAGATCTCTGCTTTGGAGGACGAGTTGGAATCTGGTGTCACGCCTGAGAAACTCCATGCCCTGGGTCTAAAACAGTTTGCATATAAATCTCTGGTCACTGACGCTGCAAAGGTGATGTTTCGTGAGCAGCAGGGCAGATTGTACGATGTGGGTGACAAGGCGGGCAAACTCCTAGCGTGGTTGGACAAGAAAGAAAGAGTTAATCGTGTGGTGCCCGTGATTCAGTCTGCGAGTGGTGAGAATGTGATTGATCCGACCGCCATTGTTGATCGTTTTGCGGAATATTTCCGTGTGGTATATGCTCCCGTGTCTGTGAGGGATGTTGCCGATTCCCGCCTTCTTCTGCGTGATATCACTTTGCCCTGTGTCACCGACTTGGACCGTATTGCTTTGGACTCCCCTTTTACGAATGATGAGATAGCCAATGCAGTTCGATCGCTCCGTTCGGGCAAAGCATTGGGCCCGAACGGTTTGCCTATTGAGTTGTACAAGTTACGCCCCGATAAGGTGGCGCCGTATCTCCGCGCCATGTTTCTAGAATCTCGTGAGCGGAACATACTTCCTTATGATCAGCGTCTGGCGACAATCGTCGTCATTCCCAAAGAGGGTAAACCGTGTGACCTCTGTTCCTCGTATAGGCCCATATCCCTATTAAATGTTGAACCTAAGGTGTTGGCTAAACTTTTGGCGACCCGTCTCCTTTCGGTTCTCGGGGAGTTGGTCCATCCGGATCAATCTGGCTTTATCCCGCATCGCAACACTGCTCTGAATTTACGTCGCCTCCACGGCGCGCTGGCGAGGGCGGGGCTTTTGACTGAACCGGCCATTTTGGCGTCCCTGGATGCCTCCATGGCCTTTGACACTGTGGAGTGGCCCTATTTATGGGCGACACTTGAGAAATTTGGATTCGGGTGCGAGTTTATTAGCTGGGTTAGACTGTTGTACGCGGAACCTCTGGCGCAAGTTGTAGTGAACGGTAGAGTGTCGGCCCCCTTCTCCTTGGGCAGGGGTACCCGTCAGGGTTGCCCCTTGTCCCCTCTGTTGTTCGCGCTGGCTCTTGAACCGTTGGCGGCCTGGCTCCGTTGGGAACCGTCCCTTAAAGGTATTCGTTGGGCCCCGGATTTCGAAGACCGCGTCTCGCTTTATGCGGACGACATCCTCTTGTATCTTACTTCTCCTCGCAAGTCTTTATCTGTTTTATTTGACGTTCTTGCGTCCTTTGGCGCTAACTCAGGCCTCGTCATCAACTGGTCTAAGTCCTGTGTATACGTTTTATCTGGTGTCTTGCCTCCGTTGCCGAGTAGACTTCCTCTTCAGGTGGTCCGGGATGGTTTCAAATACTTGGGGGTTTTTGTTACCTTGGACCCCTCCCTTCGTTTTGATCGTAATCTCCTTCCCCCGTTGCTTAGGCTCCGTTTGGACGTTGCCCGTTGGCGCAAACTTCCCCTCTCTCCACTGGGTCGGGCGGCCCTGTTTAAGATGATGTCACTACCGCGGTTTCTCTACGCTCTCCAGAATTATTATGATCCTATCCCTAAGACCTATTTTCGGGAGATTGAGAGCCTTCAGAGGCAACTTATTTGGGATGGGCGACCGCGCATTGCTCTCGCGAAACTTTCCATCCCGTGGTACGATGGGGGCATGGCGCTCCCCGATATTAAGAGATACTACTGGGCTTCCCATCTGTCCGCTATTAATCATGCTATGTTCTCGCCGGGTCGTAATCCGGCGTTTGAGATGGATAAACTTCAGCTTCCGGGAGGTGACTTTAACAGAGTGCTCTATTCTCGCTCCGCTGGGCGCCATCTTGTGGGACCTACTTTGACTGCTTTGACGGTGTGGCGTGCTGCGAATGTGAGCCTGGGCTGGGAGGATCGCTTGACGTTGGCGACGCCGCTTTATGCTTCAGAACGTCTGGGCGGTCTTTGGTCTTCCAAGGGTTTTGACCGTTGGGACTTGATTGGGATCTCTAAAGTGGGGGATGTATACTCTAAGGGTTCTGTGCGCCCGTTTCAGGCCCTCCAGGCTGACTACGGCCTGAGTGGTCGGGAATTCTTTCGTTATTTACAGATCAGGCACGCTTTGGTTTCGGTGTTTGCTCCTGGTGAGATTCCGCCTGACTCTTCCCCACTTGAAGACCGTATCCTTGACGAACATCTTCCTGATAGCACTATCTCCCTGATCTATAAAAAGTTGATTAACAATCGGACTGACTTATTGGCCCGACTTCGGGAACAGTGGATGGGAGATGGGTTGGAACTTGATGATGAGGATTGGCAATCGGCCCTCTCCTCTCCGAAGGAGGTGGCTATACCGGCTCGACTCCGTCTGGTCCAATTGAAGATCCTTCATCGGGTGTACGTGACGGGACCGCGACTGATGGTGATGGGCTTTTCCTCCGATGGACTGTGTAAGCGTGGATGTGGTTTGCGTGCTACTTTCCTGCATATTCTTTGGGAGTGCCCGATGGTGGCTGCTTATTGGGTGGCTGTGCTTGATCTGATGACTGTGGTGACAGGGATATCCTTACGTCCGGAACCTCGTCGCTGTCTTTTGAATGTTTGGGAGCCCACGGACTGTTCGGTGGCACAGACTAGATGGGCCACCCTGGGCTATATGATTGCGAAGCGAGATATTGCGCAACTCTGGGGGGCCTCCAGGCCCCCTGCCCTCTCGCAATGGGAGGATAACATGGATTGGTCCATGTTCCGTGAGAAAACTGTCTATGTGGCCAGGGGCAGACCCAGGGCATGGGTGAAGGTGTGGGGTCAATGGAACGAATACCGTGGCGACATTTGTACTCCTCCCCTTGTGGACACTGTCGAGATTACCCTGTCTCCTTAGGCTAGCGTTCCCGGAATCTTCATATAGGGACTGAGCTGGTATCTCCGGCTCTCCCCCCTTCTTCTTCCTGATCTCTGCGCCCTTCCCCCCCCCCCCCCCCTCCGAACTCCTTAGTGCTTAGAATATTGCTACTGCACTTCTGTTGCTGTCCCCCCCTTGCGTCCCTTGGGCTGACCTTCAGTGATACACTCTCGCCTTTTTGTATGTTTGTTCTTTCATATATATAAAACCTGTTTTTGTCCTGTATATAATGTGGAGTATTGCATTGTTGATTGACGTTTACCTCTGCGGGCATATGTGATCTGTGTCTACTCCTTTTTAGCGGCTGGCCCGTGTGGTTGTAGGCCCATCCTTGTACCTTCTTGCTTACTCAAATAAAGGTTTTAAAAAAAAAAAAAAAAAAAAGAATGTGTGCTAGGCATATTATTTTTGAAATATGGTACAGGTCCTCTTCGCTCAATCACAATGTTCCTAATGGGTGTGTTCACTCAATCTATACTTGTAGTAAGAGAATACTCGATTGTATTGTCTTTATTTAAATAGGTTAGATGAGGTGGTAGTATGAGGTTTTAGTTTCCTGTTGTCAAAATGCAGTGTTGTAGGTATTTTGATCCTGGAAGGATAAACTCTTCTTCTATTATTCACTTGTTTGTCATGTTGTTTGCCTTATTTTAATGTGGTGATTGCCCTCCTTCCGGCGTTGAATTTGTATTTCTATTTAACACATCTACCTGGCATTTACTACACTGTATGCTACCACTATACAGAACAGCTAGAATTTTCTCTTGGCATGTTTTGCAAGTTTTTCCACCCTATGCATACCAACGTGATCCAGTACTTTGTACAAAATAATCTAATTTCCATTTTCCTTGATTACAATGTCTGCCTTCAGTGGCAAGACTAGTTATACAATTGTGGCAGTATTTTGCTGACTTAACTTGACTTAGGGCCTGATTAAAAGTTGGCTGGAGTTTGGCGATAGGTTACAGAGGGCCAGGAATCTCTGATTCCAGTGGGTACCATTGCACCAAAGTGTGACAATTTTTTATTTTCTGTCCCTGGAATGTGAAATAACTACATAGACCCAGCAATAATGGCTCCTTTTGTATGTGTTTGAAAAGATGCTGGGATCAAATTCACTGACATTTATGCCTGTTCAGAGCAGGTGGAAAAATGTGAGCAGGAAAGTTGTGTCTTTTTATGGCCCAGGAAAAGGGTCATTCAGCCACAGGCTCAGTTGTTAGCTTGGGACTCACCTTCCTCAGGGGTGGTTGGAATGGTATGAGGTGAGCCTGGACCTCCTCATCATCTAAGCCCTCCTTGCAGTTGTTGGGCCAGGTTGGAGCCCTCTCTGCCCTGACAACAGAGCTTGGCTTGGGACTCTGTTAGACCTGTCATCCTTAGCATGGTCTTTCCACAGGCCTGTTGCCTCTGACCTCCTGTTTTTGATGATTCTTTTGTGTGGCCTGAGGATTCTCAGCACTTTGCCACTGCTAACCTGCTAACCAGTGCTTCTCCCATAAACATGGTGACATTGGTGTATACCTGATTGGTGTAGTTGATTTACCGATAAGTCCCTTGTAAAGTGGTATAACATTTACCCAGAGCCTGTACTTCAAATGCTACTAGTGGGCGTCAGCACTTATTGTGCCACCCACAGAAGTAGCCTTTCAAACTTGTCTCAGGCCTGCTACTGCAGTGCCTCTGTATACAGTTTGCTGCCACTTTCACTGGGCATTTAAAATTACTTGCCAAGCCTTAAACTCCCCTCTTATTACATATATATCACCCCTAAGGAAGAACCTGAGGAGCCCCAAGGGAAGGTTGCCATGTAGGTAAAAGGTAGGACATGTACTTTTATGTCTCACATGTCCTGGTATTGACAAACCACCTATTTCTTTTTACACCACTATGAGACATACCCCTCTCACAGGCTAGCATTGTGAATAGCTTAATACACTTTTATGCTGCAATTCCTTATCTGAGAGGAGTAGCTTTTTCATGTTTCATTTGTCTGGAATGGTAATGATAAATCCTCCTTACTGGTGAAATTGGATTTAACATTACTGTTTTAGAAATGCCACTTTTAGAATGTGGACTTTTCTCTGCACTTACTGCGCTGTGTGCCAGACAGCCTGTCTTCAATACACGTCTGGGGTTGATGACAGCTACACTTTGTACATTCCCTTTTGACAGCCACAACACAGGAAGAATAGGTGTGTCTTAGTACTCATCAGCATACATGTGCATTCTGATGGTCTTGACTGGGTAGGATGGAAGGGAGAGGCTAACACTTCACTTGAATAGGCAGTGTTCTCACCCCACACAAAGGGCTGATTACCCCCTCCCAGATAGCCTGGCATACAGGACTTGGTTGAAGGGGGTAGTTGTACATTTCAGAGAGCTGCTTTGAAGTTACCTCCCACATCAAAGGCACTTTGGGGTATAAGTTCTGATTCTCAACAACCTAAAACCAGACACTACTGGACTTGTAATTGAAGCTCTTCCAGAAGAACTGCTGTGCTGCTTAAAGGATTTTATTGGACTGCTGACCTGGAAGGCCTACTTTTCTGTATGTTGCCCTGTTGCCTGCTACTCTCTGATTCTGCTGGAGGAGAGCTGGACTCTGCCTTCACTCCAAGTGATCTCCAGGGGCTTGTTGGCTTGTCTCCTGTTGCTTGAGACTCTGGGAATTCAAAGTATTTACCCCTGCTCTGCCTGGCTCACTGGAAGAGACACAGTTACTTGCTACATGGATTTCATATGTGTGTAGCAGAACTGGTGCATCAACCCAGTTACGAGAATACATTCGGCACATCGCATTGGAACCAGTGCTTTGCTTCTAGAACTTCATGAATTATACAGCGTATCACTGCTGCTGCAGTGTGCTGAGATCACTGCATTCCCTCAACTGCGTGGCAGAATCAGGTGCATCGCTTGGTGCATCACTCAAGGCCTCTCAACCGGTCTGTGGAACTTAAACATCGCCTTCACTGCATGGAGATGATTGATGCATCCTGGGCTCGACATCAACGCATTTTGCTGTTTGCTATCATGAAAGGTACTTTGTTCAATTGGTCCTGTGAGTGTGCTATAGTCGGTCGGTGCTCCATCGCGGTCCACCTGAACTTTGACTTTGCCCCAGTCCAACGCGACCTAAAGTAACCTTTTCAGCGCTATCAAAGGCCTTTTCTGCGTCCAAGGCAATCAGTGCTAGGGGATCCGAATAATGTGATGTTTTGGATAGAATATAAAAAAACAAGCATGTATTATCAGTGATATTACGCCCCTTGACAAAACCTGATTGCTCCTTACAGAGCAGTAAAGGGATATGCGATTCGAGTCGAAAGACTAATGCTTTTGAGGAGATTTTATAATCCACATTGACTAGGGATAGGGGCCTATAGTTTTTCCAGTAGCGCAAATCTTTGCCTTCTTTTGGAATGAGTCAGATTAGAGCCTCTAAAAAAGGAACCCAAAGAATTGCGTGATTTGATAAAGGTGGAAATAAGAGTGTGGAAGTGTGGAAGAAGTATTTGGGCAAAGTGTAAATAAAATTCAACTGTAAAGCCATCTGGGCCCGGTGCTTTATCTTTTCAGAGAGTATTGAATGCATCAAGCATCTCCATCTGTGTTATATTAGATTCCAAAAGCTCTAAATTTGTTGGGGGTTCAGCATGTTTCTCGATCATAGAAAGATAATGGGATATATCTGCATCTGAAAGTATGTTCTCTGGTGTATATAAAGACTTATAAAAATTTGCAAATTCTTGCACATTTTTTAATCTCTGAGTTTTGGTATTTGATTTGCGTCAATAATGGATTCAATTTGGAGTTTGTTTTGCTTAATCTTGAGGAAATTCGCTAACAATTGACCTGATTTATTTTGGCCCCCATAACATTTCGCACTGGTTTTCAGTAAATATAGTGAAGCGCTTTCAGTAGAGACTCTGTTAAAATCAATCTTAGCATTCATAAATTCTTATAGACATTCCTTTGTCTTAGAGGTGTAAAAGGAGTGTTCCAGTCTTTTTATCTTAGTGGTAAGTGTTAAGTGTTCGAAAGATGATTAGTTTGCTGGATACATATCTGATGATAAAATCACGTGCAGCGACTTTAAATGCATCCCATATTGTATGGAAGGGAATGTTGTCAGTTTGATTAATTTGAAAATATTCATGAAAAAAGGAGACAAAAGAAGCGTTGAAGTTGGGGTCTAAAAGTAAGGAAATATTAAAACGCCATTTTTTAGGTAGTACTGGTTGATGTACAATGTCCAATTGAACCCAAACAGGAGCATGGTCAGAAATAAGTAAAGGGCACATGTCAGCTGAGCGTAAAGATTGAGAAACATTTTGTGAAATGAAAATATGGTCAAATCTGGACTGGGTTTGGTGAGGTGGGGATAAATAAGTATAATCCTGCGAAGAGAGATTACAAAGTCTACAGGAATCCATTCGGTTCCTCTGTTTTATAGTTTGGAGAAAAGCATTGTGTGCTTTGTTTGGGCAAAAAAGAACCTTAGATTTCCGATCTATAAAAGGGTCAACCCCTTGATTTCAGTAGCCTGCAAGAATAAAATTCTCTGACGGATACTTTGCAAATAGTTGAGAAATTTGGGACCAAAAACGAGTATCACCATTAGTAGGTGCGTATATATTTAACAAAGTGACCAAAGTCTTCCCTATCCTTAAATTAGTAAATAGCCATCTACCTTCATTATCTGATTCCTGAGAAATAAGCTTAACATTCAATGCTTTATGACATAATGTTATAACACCATTTCTTTTAACATCACCAGATTAGGAGAAAATGTTGCCTACCCAGTTCTTTTTAAGTTTTAGTGACTCAAGCTCCGTAAAGCGTGACTCCTGTAACAAGGCTATGTTAACATCTAATTTAGATAAATATGATAATACGCATTGCCGCTTAATGGGGTAATTTAAGCCTCTGACAGTCCATGTAACAATATTTAAAGACATAAAATAAACATACAGAATAAATAGTTAAATGAACCAGCATTGACATATGTAATGTCAAATATAAACCATGCACCAAGTACGAATGTAGTGAGAATGAAAACCTAAGGGTGAGAAGAAGGAAAAAGAGAGAACAAGAGGTAAATAATTGGTAATGAAAGATATTGTAGATGAACGGTATAAAGCTAGAAAACAAGGTGATCTTAGTAAAAAGGAAGATTGATGATATAAATACTAGAAAGAAAATATTGTACCCACATAAAGTCCAAGACACATAAGGAGTGTGAGGGGATGAGGCCACACAGAACAATGACACATCCAAGCTCCATGAGTAGTAGCAGGAAAGGACTACCGGACAAACGACATGCTAAATGGGTAGATCCTACAATAAGGAGATGAAACCTGTAAAGAGAAAAATTGGTAAAGGTCGTCTAGTAGCTTTTTTTAGAGAAGAACAAATTCTATGTTCTCATATAGAAATCATCAGATCTATTAGAGAAGAGTTTGAAGTAAAAAGTAGGACGAAACTGATATTTTTTAGTACGTGTTATAGACATATCCGTAGTTTTTGTAGTGCACAAATAGAGGAAGCTTTTCAACCTATCTGGATACTCATAAGTTTTAGTATTATTGTTATAAGTTATTTTGAATGAACAAGGGTGGAAAAGGCCAAATCGTGCCCCAATAGATTGAAGAGCTGTTCTCATAGAGAGGACTTCTATGCGTCTATCAAGTGTTAATTTTGCATAGTCTTGTGAAAAGAATAGATGATTACCTGACGATGAAATTTGTTGTGCGGACATGACTGCTAACAATGCCTTAACAAAATCTGTATATTCTAAAAAATACAGTATGACTCCTCTCGGTTTTCTCATGTTGGAAGGTGCTGTATGTGGAGGGCCTAATCTATGAGCGCCAAATGTTCAGAATAGTACCTTCCGGCAGGTTCAAATCTGTCGAAAGAAACGATTTGAAGAAAGCAATAGGATCAGAGCCTTCTGAACCTTCTGGTAAGCCATTTATTCGGAGATTATTCTGTCTGCTCCTGTTTTCAAGATTTTCAACCTGCTTCTGTAGAGATGTGACCTGGGTTTGAAGAGCTTCTACTTTAAAACAGGATGATCCTAGAGACTTAATGCTATGTTCAACCTTGGTAATTCTTTTTTCCATCCATGTCCAGCCATCTTTTAGAATTTGTAGTTTGTAGTTTGTCTCTTCTGCAAATGGACGTAGAGCATGAATCTCTTCTAAAAGAAGGTCCATAGAGACGGTCGCTTTGGTCGGGAAGGAGGGTTTTTTTCCAAACGTTTGGCTGACGCTTTGTTAACCTTAGAAGGAGCATTTTATTTATTTATTTATTTATATTTAATTTTATAAAGCGCACAGCTACCCGGAGGTTTCCCGGCGCTAGACCAACAAGGGAGATGTGCATGTCGCAAGGATTATTGATCAAATAGCCAAGTCTTTACATCTCTGCGGAACTTTAGATAATTGGGTTCAATCCGAATAGACAGAGGGAGAGAGTTCCACAGGGATGGTGCCAGAAAAGCAAAGGATCGACCACCCATTCTGGCTCTCCTCATCCTAGGAATCTGAAGTTTCTGTTGATTGGATGAACGAAGAGTACGGGAGGGAAGGTACGGATGAATTAAAGATCATAAGTACTGAGGCGCCTTGCCAGTATTGATTTTATGTATAAGACAAAGAGCCTTAAATTTACAGCGACTGTCAATGCATAGCCAATGGAGGCTACGACGGTACAGAGACGTGGAAGACTTGTAGGGTAGTTTACACAGCAGACGATTAATACTGGATGAAGAAGAGCTTTTAGGTGGTGAGTGTAGAGAGTCTTCCATTGAGGCAAAATGAGTGTGGAAGTTCGAGCAGACTATAAATCTGTGAGTTGAAGGCATCAGCAGAGTTTTTGCCTTTTTCAGTCTGCCCGTATCAGAAGGCAGTAAAACACAGGGCGTAGAAACTACCCAGTATTACTTTTATGTAATTATTTGTATCAGGAAACAGTACATATACTTAAATAATATGAGAAAAGTTAGTGAGACCGATCAGAGCATGCATCGAAAGGATGAGCACGTTGAAAATGGTTGTTGTGCACCTCCGCAGCACCAATGGGAGATGTACAGGTGAGGAAATGGTGTGTAATATAATTATATACTTCTTGTTCTATAACATGAAGTAGAAAGCTCAGGCAGTATTTGTGTAAATTACAGACAACTGTTACCTAAGCAGTGGAGCCTTGAGTAGCCTTCGATAGAGAGAGATGCATTGAAGTAAATACTTATTGCTCACAATTGTTGGGAAGAAAGAAACATGCAGAGAAAAATATTTCTACAAACTGCCCGTAGACGCATTGCAGATTATAACGGTTAGCGAGGAGAGAATACGCGCATATCTGTCTTTGTCTGCATCGCGTAAGCTCTCAAAATAGTGGGCGTCTTGCCGATAGCGCCCTGAGAACTCTTCTGGTGAATTGTTGCGCTATACAAAAGCCTTTGACATTTGACATAGTGCCGCTCATGATAATAAAGAGAGAGTGTGAGACTTGCTGAGTGCTATGCGATGAAACACTTACTTCCTCGTCGTCTCCTCTGGTTATGGCATCTACAAGCCCATTTTCAGCGGCTCGCAGGCATTAAGAGAGCCGTAGAGTCTGTTAGTCTCTGTGTTGCCTCAAGGAGAGTCACGGACGCACTGCCATCTTCCTTTAGCGCTAGCCACATCCCTCAATATCTCAACATCTATTCATTGTATTTTTGATGTTTTGGTCTTGTGCTGTTCAGAATATAATAATCTATTTTTTAAACTGTGTGGTGTCTTTTTGTGGTGTATTGATTGTGTTACTGTGTGTGTGTTTCACAAATACTTTATGCATAGTCTCTTTAGATAAGCCAGACTGCTCTGTGCCAAGCTACCAGAGGGTGACCATAGATTATCTCTTAGCTTGTAACTAACTATACCCTGATTGGAATGGTGGTCCTGCCTGGCCTGGGTGCCTGCCTCAGGCAACCAGGAATCACAGTTCTATGGGCTATTAATGCATCTGGGTGCACACTCGCACTCTAACTTGCTGCTCGGAGGGAAGGTTAGCGGGATAGGCTGTCCATAGAAGGCCTATGCTTAAGCAAGTGGAACTTTGTATTCTTACCCAGTGGGGCTTCCGGGGTCAAGTGGGGACGTGGCCAAGCTTCTGTTCGCAGTCTTCACATTTACCTGTGCAGCAATTTCTCCAGGTGCACATCTGCACCTGGTGAAACTGGGCCTGGAAAATTTGGGTCAGTATCTTACTGACTGGGGATTTCCAGGTCTGCAATTTTCAGTGGCGGCTGGTGACATTTTAAGTAGTGTGGCATAAAAGTTCGAGATGAGTGACCTGTGGCGAGCGAGCATAACGATTGAGCCTGATTGTCATAAGGGTGGTTCAAGGGGGTTCTCCACCCCAAGAAATCTTTTTTAAAAGAGTGGGCAAATGGTGCATTTTCAAGCAAATTTGAGAAAGCAAGAAGGTTCATAAGGCAATTGTGAAAGTGTAGTTGTGAGATTTCACATGACAATGATGTAGGTAGATGCTTATTCAGTATAACTACAGAACTTCATAACAGATTTTATAATGCTGGCGCTCTTTGGGAGGATAATAGATGTTCGGGACCTATGGGACGATAATAGAAGCTGGTGCCCTTATGGGAGCATAATAGGAGCTGGGGATCTTATGGGAGAATAATTGGAGCTGGGACCTTATGGGAGGATAATAGGAGGTGGGGACCTTATGTGAGGATAATAACAGCTGGGACCCTATGGTAGGATAGGAGGAGGTGGGGACCTATGGGAGGATAATAACAGCTGGGACCTTATGTGAGGATAATAGGATTTGAGGCTTATAGAAGAATAAAAGGAGCTGGGGACCTTATGTGAGGATAATAGGAACCGGGGGCCTTATGGGAGGATAATAACAGCTAGGACCCTATGATAGGATAAAAGGATCTGGGGAGTGTTGCATGCCAGTCTTTTACAGCACTCCACTCACCTTAAACACCTTAAAAACTCCTTAATCACGCACATCGCAGTCATCTTGTCTGATGGCCAACTATTCCCAAAACTCTCCCTTGAAATATGCTATAGCAGTGACATCAATTGCTAGAAGGCCTTCTTCCAACCCACTTCTGATAAGGATTCAAACAATAACGTGGTAGTAAACTAACACTAGAATAAACCTGCACCCTGCCTAAATTTGAAAAAAGCCCCATAATGTCTGGAATTGGATTCAATCAAAACCTATTCTAGAAGGATCATAAGCTAAAGTATTTAGTATTTAATACATTCTGTAGTTCAACATCGGGCATTTGAAGATGCAGGAAGCCAGGACCTCAACACATTCCAGTATATTAAATGAAACATGTGGAGCTTCAATCCTGGATGTGTTTAAAAACCGAAAGAAAGAAAGATCAGTAATATAAAATATATACAAATTAAAACTTACCTTGCCAGCTGGACGGTAAGATGAGGCAAGGGTTGGTGTGCTACGTTTTGCTGCAATGGGTTGTCCAATGAGGATTTCCAACAACACTGCACACATAGTGGAAAGTGAAAGTGAAAACTCCACTCTGGCTGAAATGCTATAAAACAGAATTCACTCAACAGAAGCTTGCGTGGTGTACTCTATTTACAGCATGCTATATGAGACTTAACATCACAGGGTCATAAAGTTGAGTCTCATGACTCTGTCATCTCATATCATAATAGTTAAAACTTATTTTATTTTTACAAAATAATCAATAACCCCACCCTTTCCCACATCATCATAGGGATGAGTGGGTTAGTTATGCTTGATGACCCCACCCCATCCAGTGACGACTTGGGAAAGGGCAGATCATCATGTTGCAGTTTAAGATATAAGCATCCTCGGGAGGTACTGGGCTTAAATTCTACCTAACAATACAAAAGGACTGTCACTGGTCTGTATAACTCATACGGGCAAAGAAAAATGTGACGGACTCTGTGTCTACCTGTAAAGTGTGTACAACAAAAAGGAAATGAATCCCATCAGCCCACCCATATGGCAGAGCTTCATCATCTGGGATAGAACCAAAGATGGTCCGGTTAGGGAGCCATACACCTGTTGGAATTATGTGCTTCTCCAAACCCGAGGAACCACCAGTGATGGATCATACCAAAAGTCAAATCCGTTTGGAATTGTGTGGGATGTTAAATTGCAGTGAGAAAAAATGTGTGCAAAAAGAATCAAAAAGTGAGATGTAAAATTGGCTACCATGATTTAAGGGAAACTTTATTAGGGAAAATCATGGTGTCAAAATTAAAATGTGTGTGAGACAGTTTGACACAATAACTGTCTATTAAGGATGGTATTTGGTCAACATGTTTGAGCCATTGTAGGAAAGTTCAGCCTACCGGGCTTTCGTCAGGACCTCTTGAACACTACTGCAATTAAGCTTGACCTAAGCTTAGTGAAAAAAGCAAAAATTAACACAAATTAATGATACAAAACATCCTACCGTACATTGGATTTTCCAGACGGGGATGTCTGTTTCATAAGGTATTTAGGATTCTTTCCTAAAAAGGAAGATACACAACAAGGGACAACAAATAGGTAGAACACAGACACACATTTCTATTATTTTTGCGCCATATGTTTCTTTATGCCAATAGGTCATTCTCCAAAACGATAGAGATATGTTTTTTTATTTATTTTTATTCACCCAAAAATGCTTGGGAGAAAGCCTCACATCATCCTGGCCACTGCTCAGGGTTGGAAGCCCCGCTCTAATTCGTGAAATAAAATAGTGGGTGTCTGGTTAGATCACATCCATACTAATGATTCACTGGCACAAAGTGCTAAAAACCTAAGCATTGTTTCTGAGTACATGACAGACAGCAACTACAAGGGCTGCCGTGAGAGTGAGACACAGTTAGTAACAGATCTCTGATTCTAACACTATAGCAATGTAAGAGCAGTGAAAAAGGCTCTTCAAGGCTGGCTGATAGCAAACCTAGTTCATTTAGTAACAATAATACATAAGGAGCCTGTATGCTGATGTCCAGAGCCCTCTCCTAAGAATGAAAATAGAGAAACGTTTCGCTGTGTAAAGCTGGAAAATGAGCGCTCTCCTAAGTATGAAGTAGGAGACCGCTTCACTTTAGAGAGGTGCATGAGCTTGGCTGGCGTCGCTTCCTCACCTGTCTGTCGGTATCTCTGGACTAATCCTGAGCCGAGCGAGAGGTACCGACTGGATCAGGGAGGAAGTTAATATATGTTACATGGGCCAATGGGGATGCTCCATAGCTGTAGGACCAGAGTGGAAACTGCAGTATCAGCCAATGGAATCGTTTTTACTAGAACAGGAAGTGTCTGCTTCTCACAGGAAGTGTGCCACGGTACTTGGACCAGCCCACACACAAGTTAATAAGTGTTACATGGGCCAATGAGGATGCTCCATAGCTGTAGGACCAGAGTGGAAACTGCAGTATCAGCCAATGGAATCGTTTTTACTAAAACAGGAAATGGAAACTGCATTATCAGCCAATGGAATCGTTTTTACTTGCCTGGAACAGGGAGAAAGTTAATATGTGTTACATGGGCCAATGAGGATGCTCCATAGCTGTAGGACCAGAGTGGAAACTGCAGTATCAGCCAATGGAATCGTTTTTACTAGAACAGGAAGTGGCTGCTTCTCAAAGGAAGTGTGCCACGGTACTTGGACCAGCCCACACACAGGGTAGCTGTAGGACCGTAGTAGAAACTGCAGTATTATCCAATTATAAAATATTAAAATATTTATGAGTAGTTTCGTAGGAAGACCTGCACAGACTGAAAGGGATCACCCATGTTGGTGGGTACATATCCAAGTCCTCTATTAAGAACTTGCTCCTCAAGGTCATTGAGGGTCCAGGAGCTAATATTTACTATGAGACTCTCCCCTCTGTGCTGGGTCCTGCTTGTTGTTGTTGTTGCTGCAGATGGCCCTTCCTGCTTCGGGTGTAGGGAAAGGATGGTTCGTCTTCCCAATTAACCTGGGGCTGGCCTCTCCTTCTGCCTCTGCTCCGTCCACGGCCCTGTCCTGAAACAGCCTGGTCATTAAACCATTGTGGTGGAGGCTGAAAATTGGGCATTGGTTGCGGGAATTGTGGCTGATGATATCCCCAAGCAGCCCGTGGCCACCAGGGACCTTGTTGGTAAACATTACCTCCTTGTCCGGCCCCCCTATGATTGGACCTATTGAAACGACCTCTTCCCTGCCCCGTTGATGTACTACTACGCGGTGAGCCTAAGTCACTGGAGTGTGGGTCTGAGGAAGATGTGGAATAGTTAGACCCATTGCTGTTTCCCCTTCTTGTTGGAATCTGGAGGGTTATAGGTGTCGCTTGTGTATGGGTACATTTTCTCTAAAGAAAATTTGGCCAGATATTTACGAAATTTTTCAATTTTGGAAAAAAGTATAGACTCTTTGTACTCCTTGTTCGCTTTGGTAGTTTCATCAGAATTTTTCTTAAAGACATTATTGGTTAAAGTGGTCTTGATCTTCCCCTCTAGGGTTTGTTTTTCTATCAAGATGGCATCTGCCACTCTTTTGGCTGTGGTGATAATCAAGATCAACCAGTCGCGGGTACATCGCCATGCGATGAGCGACCAGTCTTTCAAAAACGTCTTATCTGTAAGAAAAAGCCGGGGAGCATGGGTGACTATGAGTCCTGTAGGAGCGCACTTCCCATGGAGATATTCAGCCATAATCTGCCCGAGGATGCATGTACGTGAATACGTTTTCTTTAAAGTCAGAACGGTACCCCAATCGTCCTGCTGACTTGGTCCTCCAGTCGGTAGGGCATCCAGAATACTAGGATTCTCTGAAAGAATGGAATTGAGTGTCTCATCGTCAAACGACAAGCCGGTGAAGTCCGCCATCATACAACCTCAGAATAAATTGCCTAGGCGAGCAAATGCAACTCTAAAGTGAGAGCTGCTCAAAATATATATATTCAAGAAAGGAGACCCGCAGCCGTGGCTACTCTAGAACGGCAAAAACAAGGTTGGTGGAGGGTCTAAGGGGAAAATTATTTAAAGACCAAAGGACAGACAAACCCCTTATTCACAGTATAACAATACAAAAGGACTGTCACTGGTCTGTACAACTAATACGGGCAAAGAAAAATGTGACGGACTCTGTGTCTACCTGTAAAGTGTGTACAACAAAAAGGAAATGAAATGATTTAAATTCTACCTGCCTGGGGCTGCTTTAAAACATGACGCTGCCTCACGTAATTTGTGGGAGGTTTCCAAGGACCTCCAAACAAAGAATTGCAGGGCTGGCATCAAGTCAGCCCGTATTTCCTTAGGCTATTAAGAAAATATGTCACACATGCGCATTAGTGCATGTCTCACAAGAAACCTGCCTGACGGCCTGTCCTGTCTGATGCCCTTGCGTCATCTATCTCCATCGGGCAGGCAGCAGAGCAGGAGTCACAATCAGATCGCTTCTGAATTTCTTTTAGAATGCTAAGAAACATCCCACTGATGTTACTCAGCATTCTAAAAGAAATGTGGATGACGGTAATTGCTATTTATAATTACCATCATGATAATTGCAAATAGCATTACCGGCAGGGCAGTCATGATCCAAGCAGCACATGCAAATAGGGTGGGCGGAGCCCCACACCCTATCAAAAAAAACGCAGCTGGCGTACCGGATTTTATAGGACTAGGAGACACCAGGCAAACCATCATGATAAGTGGCAGAATTACTTGTAGATTTACCACTCAGGGTGGGGCTCTGTAGCTTCAAATTAGAGCCTCATCCTCTCATACATCCACTTGGTTGTTCCATAGGTGCATTCTTTTTCTAATTATTACCTTGTTCAGGCAGACTATATAGATCTAGATAGATGAGAAAGTTTTAACTCCTTCCCTGCTCATGACGGAACCACATGGTCATGAGCCACGGGCGGCGTGTGTTCATGACGGAGTGGTACCGTCATGCTGCTGCCGCTCCGCGGAGTCGTGACGCAACAATGCCATCATGAGTACAGCTCGCCCTTGGCTCATGACGGTGTGGTTCTGTCATGAGTATGGCAACGCCACGCTCACCGCTCACCCCCCAGCGCCGCGGTGGAATTAGGCCCGCAGCCAAGGGGTTAAAGCTGTGAAGATTTATTAACAGCAATCCTTCTGATGCAATATCTAAGCACACAGATAGTGAGGAGTACACTTTCTTTAAGCATTAAAAGTCATAAGAGTAATTGGAGCAGAACATGGAAAATCAGCATCACAGGTAAATGGCAGACAAAAAAGCTGATGTTATTATGCTGATAGTAAGAGATTTGTCTAAACATCTGGGCAACAGTGTTTCTCATTAGCTAGATCTTCCTAGTAAAGCACTATGATTTTTTGAATAACACAATCCTTAAAGATTGGTTGCTTCACCTCAAAGTAGTGAACTAACATGCTTAGGGAGAACACGTTACTAAAAGGTTTTGTTACAGACTTTTCTTCTCGGCAGCCCCTTTGGCATGCATATCAATTGAGTGATAATAAAACTCAAGGTTTTGTATGTGGGACACAGAAAGCAGTCACATTTTTAAATGTTGGGCGTTCATGTAATCCAATCAAATTATTTTAAAAAAAACCTCTATTTAAGTTTTGAATGGTACAACAAAGATCACAACATCCTGTGACCTTTGTTGTATACATTCCAAAAAACACAGAAAACACCTGGCTCAATGTTTTATAAGACACCATGACCTCTGCACCCGCCGAGCATATCACCGTATGCCCCTTAATCCAGCTCTCTTTACTGTCAAACTCCCCCTCACCTTCCTGAGAGTCACAAATGTTTTGTTAGTTTCTTACAGACCCTTGCACATTGCTAATGTCCTGTATTCTGCCAGCAACATAAGGTCTCAGTGGGCCCCATATGTCCCTGGGACGTGAGCCCCTGGACAGCAAAGTCCAATGTGTTTCTGAGTTTTCATTACATGATGCTAGATCTGTGACCCAATTATCAACAGTAAGTGGCGTTTGACCCCCTCATGACATAGCCACACGTCTTTTTCCCAGCAGTACGGCCAGGCAAACAAGCTTCTATAGAGTTTGGGTATCTCTTTAATATGACCCAGAAGTGCTATCAGGGCCCTTAGGCTGAAGTGCCAGGCCCATGATGTCGCTTAGTACTTGGAACAACCAGGACCAAAACGTTCAAATCACTGCACTGTTCCATGCCAGATGATTAAAGTCGTCTGCTGTTTTATTACCTCTCTCACATATATCCCTGTCTTGCATCCTATCTCTATGAAGTTTAACTGGAGTGTAATAGCTTTGATGGAGTAAATTATAATGCAGCAATCAATGCCTGCCATTCATAGAGATCACCCTCGTGTGATAACAGCAATATTCCCATTGTGCGTATGTTCATTGAATGCTTAGATACACCTGGACTGGTGGTATACTCTGGGAATTTCCTAAATGTAGTGGCAATGTAGTGGCTTTGGTATTCAATGAGTCAGTGGTAGCAAGACTCAGCAGTCTAAGCTGGACGTTCCTGTCTTTTTCATCTCTCCAGTAGCCTTATATATTGGAGTATCTTTAGTAGTGTAGAGCAGCCCTTTTTTAGAATTTCGGTTAGGGGGAGCAATGTCCCCCTCTCATACAAGATCCCCAGGGTGAGTAGTTGTTTATCCCAAAAATGACTAATTACCAAGTGGTCTCTAGTGAGGGCAATTTGGGCTTGTGTATCAATTTAAATGTGTAAAGTACATGACATCCACACCAGAGACCAGGGGCAGGCATGCCAAGGTCTATTTTGTGCAGTCCACTACCTGTATGTCAGATTTTGTCTATGTGGGGGTCTTCATGATGACATTGGTTAGCCTATTTGGTATTGCAAGGCCCAGTTCCAGATCCTGGTGTGGCACCTGTTGACAGTTATGAAACCTTTATGTGGCAAATTTAACTGATGCAAGGTAGTTACAGCTCTAGCTTCAGCAAGCTACCATGCTCATACTACCTCTGCAATAACATCCTAACAATTGTGTTTGTTTGCCCTCCTAAGTGAGCTTAATTAAGGAGGATTGTAGCCAATTAAAGAATTCACAGGTCAGTGGGAGTGGAATATTCTGGAACAGACGAGCAGTAGCAGAGCCAGTGGTAGATCGCATGCTTTCCGCGGTGCCCATCAACCACAGCACAACGCTTTTGTAGCACGACTCTGCCACTGTTCATGGAGCCTTAGCACAGCATTGTTAGCGGTTGGTTCACTTATTGATCACATCAAGGTATACTATATACTCTAATGAAATAGGGTATGGCACGGCTTTAGGTAACACATGTACCTCTGACCACCCTCCCAATGAGTAATTTAGTTTTTCACTTTTCACCATCCTAACGAATTGCCTTGATTATTTTTGACATATTTATGACAGGAAACACGTTGCCCTACACCTGTATTTTGAGCCTACTCGGATCATTATGTCCACTCTGGCCTATACCTGTTTTTAGCATAACCGAGGGTTCCATACATTAAATTGTTAACACCTCGAGTTATTATTAATCCACCACTCTATTCACTTACAACACTTCCACGTAGCACCTCACACTTCACTACAGCAGCTCAAAAGAACTCCGGCAAAGAGCCCCCTGCAGGGCCCATTAGGCATTGCAGTGCCGGCCCAACCAGGAACTGCCCTATGATGAAGCATGATACCCCTTGGGATGTGTGAGGGCCCTTGCTCCTGAAGGATCAGATCTCCGACTTGATCCCTCAGGCACCTCTGACCTTTTTCCACAATAGGAACTGCACACCTCTGTGTGTACTATTTTGGAACAGATACAAGAGTTGTGGAAGCATCAACATCTTGATGAGGGCCACACAGCCCACCTTCATTATGGGTAATTTGATATACTTATCAGTATTTGTTTCGATTTTGTCTACTAGAGTACCATCATTCTCACATAATATGAGTGTTGAATCCCTGTGAATTTATATCTCGAGATAGCAGACAAAGTCCACTTACCACTGCAGGGGATATTTAAGTTGTTCTTCCACCATACTGTCCGTGAGTGGCATCATGAGTGATTTGGACCAATTTATGGTAAGGTCTGACCAACAACCAAAGTCGGGGATCTCAGCTAGGATGAGGTGTTAGTTACTGCTGGTGTCTCTAGAAAGAAGTAAGATGTTGTCAGTGAAGAGTGACAGAAGCACTCTGTGCATCCCAAGTTGAATGCCCTATGCTTGTGCACATGATTTGATTTGATTTTAGGGTTTCTATAGAGCTCGAATGCCCGGAGGCATCTTGGCGCTGAGGCGGACAGGAGATGCGAAGCCTGGACGGAAGGAAATTACTAATTATCGATGTGAGAACAGCCAGGTTTTGACTTGCTTCCGAAAACTCAGGAAGTCAGAACACTGTTTAATGAGTAAAGGTAATGCGTTCTAAAGTGTGGCTGCCTTCAGAGAAAAACCCCGCCCCAGGCCATGAGCCTTGCTCTGTGGGTGGTTAGAAACCTTGCTCCCAAGGATCTGAACTTTCTGCTTGGAGAGTACCAGGCTAATTTACTATGAAAATAGCTGGATCCAGAATTATGCAGTGCTTTGAAAGTTATGCATAGTGTCTTAAACTCTAGATGTTTTGCTATGGGTAGCCAGTGCAAATTAATCAAAGTTTGGACTGCTGACTTATGCTTGGGAATTCCAGCAAGAAGTCGGGCTGCTGCATTTTGTAAAGTTTGTAATTTCTGTATGAACTTTTTGCGTATTCCATTATCAGCGCATTTCCATAGTCCAGCTTGTTCAAGAGAAGGGAGGTCACAACCAATCTTTGAAGTTCTTTTGGGATGAAAGATCTGATTTTCTTTATCAGTTTCAGTGTATAAATTACTGAAGAGGATAGAGCTTTTACTTGATGATCAAAATGGAGCTTATCATAAAAAATTACTTCCAGGTTTCTTCCTTTTTGAGCCGGTGTCGGCAAGGGTCCCATATTCTGGGGCCACCTGCTGGGTGACCAAACAAATCTATAGTTTCTGAAAAGTAACACCTCTGTTTGGCAGAGTTTAACTTTAGGCAATTTGTTTTCATCCAGTAATCAACTTGCATCATACAAGAGCTGAACCTATGGCCGGCCTCTTTAGAATCTTCTGGGATAGACACCACAATTTGTGTGTCATCGGCGTAGGACACTACTGAAAACCCCAGGGACTTTATCAATTTTACCATTTGACATGTCGGAGCACACTAAACAAAGACTCCAATGCCAGAGCAACGATTATTGAAGACAGGGGACATCCCTGCCTGGTCCCTCTTTGTATTTCAACTGGGGCAAAAAAGTCGTCATTCATACGTATTTATGCTAGGGGTGGGTGCAGTCGCGTTATGCATACTTCCGCGAAAAGGTAAAAAATCTCCGCGAGCTACGCAGAATTTCGTGAGCACTCGGAATTGCTTGTTCCGCCCGTTCGCAATGCATTTTTCCTGTTCGGAGATGCTGTGTGCATGCTCGGGGTGAAATATCTCGCAAACTTGCCCATGCGTCGCTGCCATCTTGTTTCACTTGTCCCGCCCGCTCGCGATGCGTTTTTCCTGTTCACAAACGCGGTTGTCTAATGAAGCATCCAAATGACGTGTTCACGATGGAACACACTCTCGTGGGATTGCGTGGCCGGACGCAAAAGGATAGGAAAACTCGTCGGCGAACGCAGGGATCCCGGTAAATCGCTCCCACATGCGCGAACACCCATTTTGAAAGCGCAAACAAGGAAAAAATTCTGCTACGCCACGGATCGCGGATTTTTGGGAAATCCTGCGTTCCGTGGAACGAGGAATTGCCAAAATTCCACAAATGTCGCGAGCGGAGCAGAATTTGCCGCCCAGGCCTAATATATGCCATTGGTTCGGTATAAAGTAAGCGGAACCATTTTAGCATTCTTGCTCCTAACCCCATTTTCCTCAACACCACTATGAGATTTGACCATTCTGTAGAATGAAACACCTTGGCCGCATCCAAGAACACTGCCACTGCCCGAAGCTCAGGACTGGTGAAGAAAAGCAAAAAGGATATGAAGATTATCAGTTGTACATCGTTGCGGTATGATTCCCAATTGCTCTGGCAAGACCAAGTCATGCAGTAGCAACACCAATCGGGCGACAAAGATGTTTGCCAGGCTTTTATTTTCAATATTTATTAGGGATAGTGATCTATATGACCCACAGTCGTGCACAGGTCTCCCAGGTTTCAAAAGAGTGATGACCACCACTTCCAGCACAGTGGGTGGGAGCTCACCATTCTGAAGAGCTTCTTTATACATGTCAAGCAAATAGGGGCATGGAGTTCACTTTATTCTTTATAAAATTAACCAGTACTGATCACATCGTCTGTGGGAATTGGGGAGCACAACAATTCTCATCTAACATTTTCATCCCAGGCTAGCGTGATCTGCTGTGAGCCCCTTCTCATCTACGGTACACAGTCAAAATATCGATTTTTAAATATCGACCTACCTTAGTATCAAGTTTTTAATATCGTAGGGACAGAATGTCGAAGTCAAGATTATTGTTGACCAGAATATCGACTTTAAGGTAAGTTATATCGGTTTTTTTAATATCGAAGTAAGTAATATCGAAGTAAGCAATATCATTAGCAAAAATATTATTGTCAATAATATCGAAAAAAACGGTGTTATGTATTTTAGTATGTATTTTATAAATAAATGTTTAGAAATTAGTAAGTTTGTTAAAGTAAATTTTGTGTTTTAGTATCAGAGCGGGTTGTGGGTTTATAGGGGAATAGGGTGAAAAGTAATTTAATTATAATTAAATAATTAATATGTTTTTATTTATTGATCATTAATTTATTGTCAATTAAATATTAATTGATAAAAAAATTGTATTAAGTGATTAATTGATAATTAAATTAATTATGGGATTTTTTATGTGTAATATGCTGTGGGTTTATAGTGGAATAGGGAGGGAAGTAATTAAATCAAATTAATTAATTAATATGTATTTATTTATTGTTATTGATAAATAATTTATTGTTAATTCATTATTAATTGCTAATTAATTTTTGTTAATTGGTTAATATATAATTATATTAATTATACTTGATTTATTATACATTTTTATTAATTGATTAATTGATAATTAAATTAATTGCGTTGTTTATGTGTAGAGTGTTGTGCGTTAAAGGGGGAATAGTGTGGGAAGTAATTTATTGTTATTTAAGTAAATATTAATTTCATTTTATTAGTGTTTATTAATAATTGTTTTGTTAATTAATTATTAATATGTTATTTTTTTAATTATTTATTTGATAAGTATGTTAATTTAACCCATACGCTATCCTACATTTTCCCCACAGTTACACTCACTGGAGTTGGAATAGCAATTTTAACGCCTACGCTATCCAAAACTTTCCCTACTGTTGCACTCTCTGGCGTGGATATAGTAATTTTTTCCCCTACACTAACCAATGCTTTCCCTACTGTTGCACTCACTGGAGTGGGAATAGTAATTTTTACCCCTATGCTATCCAACACTTTCCCTACTGTTGCACTCACTGGATTGGGAATAGTAATTTTTACCCCTACGCTATCCAACACTTTCCCTACTGTTGCACTCACTGGAGTGGGAATAGTAATTTTTACCCCTACACTATCCAACGCTTTCCCTACTATTGCACTCACTGGAGTGGGAATAGTAATTTTTACCCCTACGCAATCCAACACTTTCCCTACTGTTGCCCTCATTGAAGTGGGAATAGTAATTTTAACTGCTAAGCTATACAATGCTTTCCCTACTGTTGCACTCACTGGAGTGGGAATATTTTTACCCCTACTCTATCCAACACTTTCTCTACTGTTGCACTCACTGGAGAGGGAATAGTAATTTTTACTCCTACGCTATCCAGCACTTATCCTACTGTTGCACTCATTGGAGTTGGAATAGTAATTTTAACTGCTAAGCTATCCAATGCTTTCCCTACTGTTGCACTCACTGGAGTGGGAATAGTAATTTGTACCTCTGCGCTATCCAACACTTTCCCTGCTGTTGCACTCACTGGAGTGGGAATAGTAATTTTTACCCCTACGCTATCCAACGCTTTCACTACTGTTGCATTCTCTGGAGTGGGAATATTAATTTTTACCCTAACGCTATCCAACGCTTTCCCTGATGTTGCAATATGTGGAGTAATTATATATAATAATGTATATGTATATGTTTAATTAATTTTAACATTATATGTATTAATTATTTTTAAACATTTTATAATATTTTTAACTATATTTTTTTTAATTATATGTATTATTTACTTTATTTTTTCATTATTAAAATATTAAAAATAACGATATTTTTAACATCAATATTTTTGACAATAATTTTTTATCAATATTTTTGTATTTACCTTTATGTAGATTGGACTTTAATATTTTTGACTTCGATATTTCTGTGTCGTTATCTTTGTAGGTCGATTTTCTGTCCGTCGATATTTAGTCAGACATCCCTCATCTGCTTAGTACATGGAAGCATATACGGTTTGATAATAAGTTGTAAATTCCACTAGCATGTGTGCTGAGTAGGATTTTTCAACTCCTTCAGCAGTGATTACAGTAGAAATATAGTCTGATGCCCATTTAGGTTTAATCAACCAAGCCAGTGTTTGCCCAGGTTTCTTGCCCTCCGCGTAGGTCCGGGCAGCAGCATATTTCCCCAAATATTGGCCTCGTGTATAGCTTCCTCTCACAATTCCCTCCGTTTCAACTGGATTTGCCTAAGTGCTTCCGTTTCCTGTCATTTCATACCTGGCCCTTAGCTGTTTCACTATGTGGCTGAGACTGTCTCTAATCAAGTTTTATTTTTATTTTTTTTGATCTTTGAGTTTTTGTTTATTTGATCTTTCATACCACAATTATCGATACTTGCCAAATGACCAGTGAAAGTGAAACATTGACTTTGGGAAAACATTTGCTATTGTATGCAACTAATGTACTTTAACCCCTTCCGTGCTCCCGACAGGAGCACTCCCTCTTCAGTGCTGCTAACAGCTGTCGCAGCCCCGCCCACTCAATACTGTCTCTAATCAAGTTAAGGATACCCTGTCCCTTCAATACACACTCTTCTTAAAGTCCTTCCAGACTCTCCCCACCCCTGCACTGAATCCTTGTTGGTATCAAAATAATTCACCATAGCCTGTCTTATCTTGTGTCTGGACACCATACTTAGAAGCATGGCTAGCTGCAAGTACCATTGTCGTCATGTGCATTTGGCAATTGCAAGGTAAGTAGCATCAGTGAATGATCAGATAGTGTCCGGGCATGTGTGTGACTTCATGCCTCCAGACCAATAATGTCTTTGGTGCCCAACCAAATGTCCTACCTGGAGGCAGTGCCATAGACCATCAAATAGTATGCATGTGCCTACTGAGTGCCAGGGCTTGCTCTCCATATGTCAACCAATTCCTGGGTGTGCATTAAATCGATCAGTCGGCATGCTGCGATCTGGCAAATGTATCCCCTAGGCTGCTGCAGCTCAGCTGCAGTGCAGCTATCTTGCTTGGCACTCCTAGCCCTGACCCCCAATCATAATGCTTTAACATTTGTTGAGAAGACTGGGTAGGATTTACTTAAGGAAGAGTATCAATAATTCAAAAATGTGACTGCTCCATGGTAAACTCCACCTACAATACCTATTTACATACAACTTACTTTCTCTGCTCCCACGAAAATACTAAATCTCTCTGATGACCCCATGAACTATGTGACAAAACAATCCATTTTCTGCCTAAGAAACTTAATTCGAGATTATTTTAAAGTGAATTGGATGAATTGGAAGAGAACAAGGAACCTTATTCTATAACAACTCTATTGCCACCCAATGTACTAGGGTCATCAAACAATATAAATATACACATATTTAATGCATGCCTTCCATACCCAATAACCACAGTGAGACAATTAGGAATGTAAACCACTAAACATCTAAGGCATCTACAACAATAAAATGAACCAAGTAATATTCTTCTCGACTAGAAACTCTTGCAGTTACTCAGTATAACACCAAATATAATATTGCACAATATACAATTAACGGAAGCACTTACAGCTAATACTATGAACTAATTCTGAGCTACACAGAGCAGTACAGTGCCCATCTGTAATGCACTTTAACACCTAAATAGGAGTAGTAAGCTCCATAATAATTGACAATACATTACAATACAGTACAATATTGGTTCTCCTGTTTCCTAAAAGGATTTTTTCTTCATTCTTTTTGAGTAAAGGGATACCCAGACATACTCAAAAAGAAGGGAGGAAGAATATTACCACAACTCAAAGATGACTTAAATCAAAGGAGACATTATTGCAAGAGAAACATTTTCAAAACCAAGACCAAATTCTTTAAATCTCGGACCAACATATCAAGATGTCAACAAAACTATTTAACCAAGTAAATAAATCATGCAACCAGAGTGATATTTTCTACATCATAGAGAAAAGGTGTGAAGTATTTGCTGCATTCTTAAAGTACAAAAATCATAACAAAATATGATGAAACTCTTGTAGAGCCACACTAGACCTGACATACCCATATGAACAGAGAATATTTCTTGGGAGAGGGGTTTAATCCAGCTTCCAAACTACCATCAAAAAATCATATTTTGCAACAAACCCTCAAATTAATAGAATGATCTGACCTGCAATCACCTACCAAAACAAATCAATTCCCGCCCTACCACAATCTGGTGACAGTTAAAAACCCCTTGTTAGTTTGGGGGATAGGTGCGGTGCTTACATTTGAATCTCTTCAGAAAACATATAGCCTGCACAATAATGAGCGGTTTCGATATTTGCAGGTGAGGCACGCTCTTACTGCACATGTGCCTAAAGACTCGGTTCTCCCAGAGTCGCCTCCCCGTAAGGATCGTGTGCTGGACGGACATATTCCCGAGAAGACTGTCTCTTTGATATATAGGAAGCTGGTCAACAACATGGAGAGTCCGTTGGGGTGCATCAGAGCCCAGTGGATTATGGACGGGTTGGAATTGGATGATGAAGAGTGGGTTGAGGCGGCCTCCTCTCCAAAGGTTGTTGCAATTCAGATGAGGCTCCGGCTTGTACAATTGAAGATTTTGCATAGGTCATATATTACGGGGCCTCGACTGGTACGAATGGGACAGGGAGGGAGTGGTGAGTGTAGGAGAGAGTGTGGTGAATATGGCACCCTGATCCATATTTTATGGCACTGTGTAGCGATACAAGCTTTCTTGATGAAGATTCATGATGTACTGAGAGAGGTTTTGGGGGCGGAGATATTACCAGAAGCCCGGCGGTGTCTGTTGAATGTGTGGGAGCTTACAGACCTGAATGTGTACCAGAAGCAGTGGGTCACCCTGGCATATATGGTGGCTAAGCGAAACATTGCCCGGCTCTGGGGGGCTAGCCAATCGCCCGAGCCACTCAGTGGGCGGAGGACCTTGACTGGTGCATGTTCAGGAAAAAGTCTGTGTTCATAGCCAGGGGATGCCCGAGGAAATGGGAGAAGGTGTGGGGAGCATGGAATTCTTACCGGGGAGAGATTTGTGAGCCTCCTCTGCCAAGTTTGGGACTGGAAGCACAGGAATCCCATGATCCTAGCACTGTATATTATTGTTTGAGATTCAGTATCTGGCCGGAATGACCTATGTGTAGTAGACTGTATGAGATCACCTGATGTTTTTATTTTTCCTTTTTGTATTGTCCTTGTTTTAGCAATAAAAAGAGTTAAAAACATTTTTTTAAAAACCTTGTTATACGGAGATACTATAGCTTAAGATCTAAAATTGGGGTTAATGAAACCCCTCCGTAAAAATGTTAAACAATGCAAATACAAGCCAGAGAGAAAATGTATGCACTGTCTTAAGGCTATCATTTATCTTTACACTACTAGAAACTGTGTAGTCTCTCAGCAAAAGACTTTCTCAAAAATAGCCTTCTGGGTGAACAACAATCTGGGTTCCATTCATGGTATAGTACACACATCACCACAATAAAAAATAGCATGTGACATTCTCCTTATGATTGATGACAACAAAACTCCACAGCACACATTTTTGGGGACCAGCACTTATTATTCATGATTGGACATTTCCCAGAACAAAAGAGAATAAACACCCAGAGGGGAAAGAAGGAGAAAGCAAGATGGAAAAGCCATCACAAATGGAGAAAGCCGTAACCTGCAAGAGAGAAGCAAAGCAGGGAGTGTCTGCTAGTGGATTCAAGAGACATGAGGTTAGGTTAAATATTGCAACAGATGATCGATAAAATGCTGAACACTGTCAAACATTCACTGCCAGTCACAGATCTGGGCCGAAATCCATTGTTTTTTTGCTCGCCACACCATTCCAGTTTCGACCCAGTTATTAGCAAATCAGTCTTGACCCTGCTCCCCTTGGGATCAGTCCATCCCGAACTGCCATACATTAGGTAAAGGTCTATAGCTAGTTAAGTCAAAGATTTGACAGAAACAGTTCTAGATCCCTTTGTGGTAAGAAACCACTAATCAAATCATCAAAGATATACACTCATATGTCTAGAAAAATATATTTCATTTTATTATTAGATCTGATTTGTTATTATTTTTAATTCTCATTTTTTTCCTTTTTTGTATATATAAAAAAGTTAGTTCATCTCAAAGGATACATGGATGAATACATACATGTAACAAAATTCACAAAATTCACATAAATTGATTCATGCTTATTAAACAAAAAATTCCATAAATAATATACGATAGACGTGAGGTTGATGGAGGCAATGCAGTAGATGTAGACTACGCGCATTTCAGCATTGCTGCCTTCATCAGGCAACTGTCTATTGCACTAGAATTTTGTGTATGTAAACTGGATTCATAAAGGAATACATAGTTTGTACTGACAGCAAAATATGGAATAGACCTCCGTATATAGATGGACTATAAGGGCAAAATTATGCTTAAAAGTAGGCGTCCGTATTAAACACGAATCATCTTGGAATGGTCCTTAGATGCCGCCCTAAAAATTTTTATAGTTAAAGTCAGGGAATGTTGTGAATGATATATGGCAAAGAGTCTCTAACCCGGATATTGGAGTTCATAAACGTAGCTGCTTTAGAAGGTGACACGATGTCCTTTGATATATTATGCCAGCATCTCCATTAAGGTCCCGCACGGTAACCGATATGCGTATTGTATGTGGGGGCTGCCGTACTGCCATGCCAGGTCCTTCCCAGACAAGAAAATAAGCATCTTGGGACCAGTTTTGGCATCTTGTTGCTCGGAAACAAATTTACCTTAAAGAAATGAAAAGACAAGAGTTGTTTGACAAAACAGGAACAATTTGGTTCAATTAAACGCAGTGGCCAAAAGTCTTAACAGAATGCATCTGAGGAAAGTCTCTCGGTGTACAACGTTTTGGCTGACATTATATACATTTTGTGAGGTACAATAAAGTCATTTCTGCATTCCTGAAAAGCCTCTCAGTCATAAATTAACAAGTTTGGGCATCTGATAAGGACACAGATGGCTCTCAACCTCTGGGAGAGCTTGTGTGGGCCAGTGTGTATGTGCCCAGATGTCCGCATGATGACATGATGTCCGGCATGAGGACATGATCACTACATGTGGTGTGCATGTCATGACCTAATTGGCTGAGTGTTCCTATCAATATGTGGTATCTAGCTTTATGGTATTTTTGGAGAACACAAGCCGTTGGCCAAATGTGTTTTATTGGGGCCAGTTTCCTCAGACCAGTTTGTGGTGCAACTATCTATCTGTGTGATTGATCAGGGTGCTCGTTTGTCTTTGGGTTAAGAGAGGCCCTACCTGTAACCTGCTACTCAATAGGCATGGCTGTGGGTCGCAGGACCTGACTGACCACGTATCTCTGACTCAGGATTGACGGGGAGGTCACTTTGGGCAAATCCAATAGTAATGATACGAGTTCATTGGAACTCCTTAAAATAATATGGCAGTCACTGGTATCATTTTATCGACATTCTCAACATTGTGCATACAGTTGTCATAGCATACATTGACAATGTCTTTACTGATATTGACACAGTTATGCTTGCCTAGGTCATAGTATACATCAACATAGTTTCTACTGTTAACAACATTGACATTTGTGCATGGATTGACATCGCTACTGCTGGTATCAACACTGTTGTACGGACACAGGTTATAGCATACATTGGCATTGAATTTATGGCCATTCACTTTGTTATGCAGGAACAGGTCATGGCATACGTTGACTTTGCATTTTTTGTGTATTGCAGTTGTTGGGCCTGCACATATCATGGTATACTTTGACATTGTATTTACACATTCCAACAGTATCACCCCTCATCAGCTCAGGTGAACATTGTCAAACATTCACCACCCGTCACAGATCTGGTCCCAAATCCATAGATTTTTTTGCTTGTCACGCCATTCCAGTTTGGACCCAGCCATATGCAAATCAGTCTTGACCCTGCTCCCCATGGGAACAGTCCAGCCCGAACTGCCAGGCTGGTCCTTCCTGGAGTGGAAAACAAGCATCCTGAGACCGGTTTTGGGGTGTCACCCCTTGTCAGCTAGGCCACTTGATTCTGGTGGCGTAGTGAGCACATGGCCCATGTCTGGGCATGCCCATCCTACTTAGGGCAAAAATTGCAACACAAAAAGATGGTGGACGGAATGCTGAACATTGTCAGACATTCTCCCCAAGTTACAGATCTGGGCCTAAATCCATAATTTCTTTGCTCGCCATTCCAGTTTGGACCCAGCCATATGCAAATCAGTTTTGACCCTGCTCCCCCTGGGAACTATCCAGTCCAAACTGCCAGTCAGGTCCTCCCTGCACCGCAAATAAGCATCCTGGACTTGTTTCGGGGTATCACCCCTCATCAGCCAGGATAGCTTGATTCCGGTGGTGTAGCGAGCACCGGAACCACATCTGGGCAAACATCTTATTGCTGTCATCATTTTGATGGCAGTGCAGATCATTCTTCCTCCTATTGCTACCTGCCTCAAGCATGTATTCAACCAACACATGAACTGATAACACTCTCAGGTTCGCATATGGCAAAACTACTGTGGATCATATCCATCACCCAGTACCGTATCCGCCCACAGTAATAAACCATCCATGATCAACTGAACAGGCATGGAATAACTGCCATGTGCTGTTGGTCAATGGAGGACTTTAACTTAGTCTACCACTGCGGGTCCCAACTAACAACATACTATGACCACTTCAGACAGTACAAAATGGCACACACATATGGGATGATAGTAACAAAATCCAATTTCAACAGATCTCTAATCTATGTCTTCCTCCATCATGTACCTGCTCTTGACCATAAACTTTAGGCAAGACATCTCAGAATGGACAACCCAGTATACTAAACAGCTAAGTGGACTATGAAAATAATAAATTTGCTCAGCTTTGAGCAGAGCGGGTTAAAGCTGCAAGGTCACTGAAAAATATAAACTTCTTACCTCTCTTACAGTTCTTCATCCATCACTCTGCTAAGCACTGCGTTCACGATAAGCGCACCTCGTGGGCATCATGCACTACATCGAAACACTTATCACATATGATCAAAACAAAGACAACCTCCTTGTAGGCAAACAGTTCAGTGCCCCACAGAGTAATGAGCGCCATACAAATGTTTCAATGCAATAAAGAAAGCTGAGAATCTCAAAAGGAAGAAGTTTCACTTAAGGCATAGCAAACCTATATTTGCCTACAGAGTTTGACACTGTCGCACTGACTGACCACCAACGAGGTGAACTCTTGATGCCCATGATGTCTAGCAAACTGTGCAATAGCACACATTCAATCACTCAATCAGGGGCTAGTAAAGCGCGGCAACTCACCATTGGAGGGAGCAGCAGGGCTGCTGAAGTTGCTGAAGTTAAGTTGAAGAGCCAGGTCTTGAGGTCCTACCTGATTTGAGGTAGTGACGGTGATTGCCTAAGGTGGAGAGGCAGGTTGTTCTAGGTCTTTCCTGCGAATGCGTGGGATGGTAGCCATGGCCAGTTGGGTGGAGCACAGGTCTCTGGTAGGTGCGCAGAATGCGAGGCAGTGATTAAGGTATGCAGGTCCCGCATCATTTGGAGCTTTGTAGGTGTGTGTGAGTAGCTTGAAGTGATTCCTTTATTGACTGGGAGCCAGTGGAGATCAACCAGGTGGCTGGTGGTGTGCCTACAGCGAGGGATGTTGACGATGAGTCTGGTGGAGGCATTCTGAATGTTCTGGGTGATGCTGGCGTTGAGTGCATTGCCATAGTCGATTCTGCTGCTGATGAGTGCGCGGGTTCTGTCTTTCTTGGACTCTGTGAGGATCCGCTTGAAGATCTTTGGAGCAGGCATAGTGTGTGGAATCAGCATGATGAGATGGCATTGATCTGGCGGTTCATGGTGAGCAAGGAGTCCAGGATGATGCCTAGGTTTTGTGCAGGGTCTGTAGGTGTGGGAGTTGTTCCAAGTGCTGCGGGCCACCAGGAGTTGCACCAGGCGGAGGGGGTGGAGCCCATGATGAGGACTTCAGTCTTCTCTGAGTTGAGTTTGAGGTCACTGTTCTTCATCCAGGTGGCGACAGCCTTCATCCCTTCGTGGAAGTTGGTCTTGGTGACTGTGGGTTCATTGGTGAGGGAGAGAATCAGCTGGGTGTCTTCAGCATAGGGTACAATGTTGATTCTATGGTTCCTGACTGCGAGTGCTGCCATGTAGATGTTGACAAGAGTGGGCTCATGGAGGAGCTTTGGGGCACACCTCAGCTCATCTCTGAAGGTTCAGAGTGGAACGGTGGGAGTCTGACTCTCTGTGTTTGGCCTGTGAGGAAGGAACCAATCCATTCCAGGGTTTTGTCACGGATGCCAGTGTCATGGAGTCTTGTGCACAGTATCAAAGGTGGCTGAGAGGTTCAGGGGGATGAGGGCAGCAGTTTCACCTCAGTCGAGGAGGGTGTAGACTTCCTCTGTGGCTGTGAGGAGGGCAGTCTTCGTGCTGTGGTTGCTTCGGAAGCTGGATTGGGAGAGATCCAGGATTTGGTTTGCTTTGATGAAGTCGGAAAGCTGGGCGTCGATAACCTTCTCGATGACCTTCGCTGGGAAGGGGAGAAGTGAGATGGGTCTTAAGTTCTTGAGGTCCGTCGGGTCGGCAGAGGCTTTCCTTTTTTTAAATAGTTTTATATAGTGCGAACTAGACCTGAAGATATCAGGTATTAGAGGGCTTTACCATGAGCACCAGTTTTGTTACAAATAGACACATGAATTTTTGTAAGGCACAGGGAGATTAAGTGAGTTGCCCAGAATCACAGGATGTTGAGAGCCGTTGCAGAGAGTCAAACCCAGTTCCCCAGCTTTGAGGTCGACTGCTCTAGCCGTAAGGCTACATCCTCTTCCGTTTCTTCAGCAAGGGGTTGATCTTTATGTGTTTCCATTCTTTCGAGAAGGTGGAGCTATTAATGGAGCAGGTGATGGTGCGGCAGAGTTCGGGGATGATGGTGGTACTGGCTCTGTTGAAGATGTGGTGTGGGCAGGGGTTCAAGGGTGTTCTGGAGTGGATGCTCTTCATAATCTTGAGGGTGTCATCAGCTGGGAGGGAAGTCCAGCTGAGGAGGGTCTGCTGGGGTCCGGTATTGTTGGGTGTGGTGGTTGCGAATGGGGTGGGAGGGTACGGGGTATCTAGGCTATTGAAGTTATCATATATCTCCTTAATCATGCGGTGGAAGAAGGTGTTGAGGTTTTTGCAGGGGTCTTGGGAGGGTGGGATGTCTGCTGTCACTGTGCTTAGTTTGGTGAATTCTTTAATCGCAGCAAAGAGTTCTTTACTGTTGAGTGCATTGGCGTTAATCCTTTCTTGTAGGGCCGCTTTCTTTGTTATTCTATTGAGGTGATGGTGTATGTGACAGCCGTTTTGAAGGTTGAGTTGGCTTTCGGGGTATTGCTGCTCCTTCATCTCTTCTTGAGCCATCTGCTGGGGTGTATCGACTCATGAAGGACAGGAGAGAACCAGCTCGATATCTTGAGGTGTCATTCCCCTGAGGCTTTCATCAGGGGAGCCAGGGTGTCCGCGTATTTCGGTTGGGGTTTTGCTGAGGCATATGATGAGATGTTCTTCTGTGACCTTGTTCCAACATCTGTGAAGGCAGCAGTGGGTTTGGTGAAGGAGAAGAGGACGCAGCGGTTGTTGGTCCATAGGAGCTCAGTGGTGTGGCTGAAGGTGATTTTGTCACTGGCAGAGAAGCAGGCGCAGCCAGCACAGGTAACAGCGGTGAGGCAGTGGGGCAGGGCGGTGTGGAGAAAGTGGACAGATGAGAGGATAGGGAAAGTAAAATAAAACAAATAAAAAACACAGCCTTGCGCTCACCGCATGGTCAACTCGGCGATGCAGCTATGCGTTATGCGCCAGGTAAGTGTTTTTTATTTATTATTATTTTCTAGTTATAGGCAGTTATGGTTTAGAAGAAAATTATAAAATTGCTGTAATCGTCTGATAAACTGTAGCTTTGGAAAGAAGGTACATTTTTTAATTGTATGTCAAGTGCCTGGTCTATATGATTAAATCTTTTTTTTTGCTCTATGAAAATTATTTAAAACAAAACTCCTGTTCAGTGAGATTACGCCTTATTAAGTTTATGTATCCACCATAATACAAAAAACGCCTGCACACCATTTGCTTCAGTGGTGTTGAAACTGTATCTCCTGAGACCAAAAGAAACACTACCCAGAAACGTTAACCTTGTGCTTGTGTTTAGTTAGGACTACATCGGCCTAGCCAAGATTTTCTACATCACCTACATTCTTTGAGTCGGTCTGTGCTTATAGAAGTATTGCTCCACTGCACAACTTTTAATTTAGAATTATAAAAAATTATGGTATATTTTTTACGCTTTTCCTCTTTTTTCTTTTGATGAATCTGATAGTCACAAATACCGCTTGAGTTTTTCAGCGCGGTTCATGTTATGGTGAGCATCTGGGAATTAGGCACAAGTTTCCATCGATTCTTATACTTTAAGTCATGAATCATGTGAAAGTAACAGTTCCTGGTGCAGAAGGAAACAGCGATGTTTGTGATAATTTCTGAAACAGAAAGCAGACGAAAGTATCATGTGAGGCATTTAGGGTTATATACATCATATTACCAGTTCTTTCATCTTTAATTTCAGAAAACATTCCTCTAATTTCGTAGTGGATTTATTAACATAAGAGGTCGCAAAAACAATCAAAACTAAACCTTTCGCTGAAGCTATATTTTTAGGCTTAGAAAAAACCTGCCTGCTTACTTTGCCAATGAAACTACTTTAAATAACATATAATGAATGTAATGCCTTCCTTTGTTACCATGTAATTATTTATCTTTCATTTCAGAGAGCCAGAGCATGTGCCACATCTTTTAAATTTCAGAAATTACTTACACCTATACATAACTGTGGGCGTTAGCAATCCTGTACTCGGGGCTTACTTACAGTTTAAATCGAAAATGGCTTTTTTCATTTGCTAATTACTTTGATAATGCTTATGCAATCTGCATGCACTTGGAGATTCAAGTGATGTGTCCAATATACTTTTTCATTTCAAACATTTTGATTAAGTGGTTACAAAGGTATTTGGGTTGGTCTGTCTTGAGGGGTAAAAGTTAGGAAGGGCAAAAAAAAGAAGTGTTGCTCCAAATATGAATTCTGCCAAAATTGCTATCCAATATACACCAAACCTGTCATAAAAGTAGAATTTCACTCAGAAAGAGTGGTTCTTGTGGTTTGGTGCGCATCCCTTCAGTAGCTTTTGAATTTTTTTCATTTGAAAAAAGGTGTCTTATAGGCTTTAGACGGTTTTTTTTGTACATCTTGTTAGCTGTATTCACAAGTTTGAAACCTGAGACTTTCGGCAATCAGTTTTGAATATTTATTGAAGTGATTGTTCGATTAAGAGCTTTTATTTCTTTTTCACCACCATCTTGAATTCACAGAATTTATTAAACATATGACTTTGGTTTCTAGAATGTTTTGTAACAGGGGAACTAGGAGGCATCGGCATTGTTGATGTGCAGGAGAAGAAAGGGCTGTCCCGAAAAGAATGGAAATCTCCTTTTGCTTTGCGAAAGAAATTTTTTTAGTACTGTGACTTAAGCTGCCATTTTGAACATGCAAATTAATTCCCATTGAAACGTCTTTTGTTTAATTCCTCATGCCAAAGGCATTTTTTAGCACATCTGCTCAAAATGTGCACATTTAGAATATGTAAACCTGTCAAGGTGGGTGCAAAAATAACAAGATAACATTTTTTTCTACTTGCTAATAACTGTGGCGAATCCGAATTCAACTATTGACTACAAAAGCTACTGTATGTTCACTTTTTCGTCCACAGTGGACATAAGCATAGTTAACAGTTTAACGGTACTGGCTCCAGTTCAACACTGGGAAGTTTAGGCCTACTTTACACAGGACAGACCACAGAAGGATATGATTAATCCCATTGAGTGTTGTGTTTCAGGCCACTGGAACCCATTATCAGGTGCACCTTCTCGAAGTTGGCACATTTTTCAATAAAAATGGCAAACCTTAAACCCTTTGCAATAGTACCTGTTGTAATCTCCTTTTTAATGGCTGTCTAAATGGTATGCTCCAACACCCCTCCCCTTCCCGTGTTATCAGCGCTCTGGAATGTTAGCAGGGCGTCTGAGATAGAACGTTCGGTGAGGCGCTGGTGTGCGAGAGACCAAGACGTGATTAAACCAGCTCTTCAACTATTCTGCTTGCTGTGTTTTATTCCAACAAATTGGCGACGGGGCTGCGCGGGGGGCAGGTCCTGGTCTTCCCCCGTTTATTCAGCACTACCAGAGCCACTACACCACCCGAGAAGTAACCGTGAGTCATCCTTAAATGTGCGCAGTACTTCATTTGTGAGCGGTAGACAGATTGCGGTGAACAGCGCGCAGGCTTGACTGCCCCGCTTTTCACAGATAACTAATTCCGTGAAGCGTTACGTGTGACATTTACAGAAGGAGTTTGATAATTGAGGCCAGTAGTTAACTTATTGCTGTGGAGAGCCTCGCTCCGTGAACTGTCCAAAGGGTGACGCTTCCTGCCACTGGTTGACTTTTTAACGGAGAGGCGCTTAGCCTAGTTATCTCGGATGACAATATTATTTATCACGGTGCCAGAGTATTTGTGCAGCCGTCTCACTTCTCCGTTTGTGAAGTCGTGTGAGAGACTTTACGGAGAAGCCTTCTGAGGAGAACTGTCAGCTGAAACCTCGGCTTTGACGCCACCTACAGCTTCCAGCTAAACCTGCAGTTTATCACTCAGTCATTTCTCAGCTGCAGAGCCGAGCTGTGTGTCTGTGATGTTTTCGGTTCATGAGAGGGCATCCAGTGAGTGAACTGAAGCGCAGGAGTGACGCGGTGTAGCTGGTCTTACGGCTATTTTCTCAATAAAGAAGCCTGAACTTTGGTTGAAGCTAATATAAAGCCTATGTTAAGCCTATGGGAATGAAGCGCAGATGAAGCTATTCTTCGCTGACAAGCACAGCTTTCATCCAAAGCTTGTCAGAGGTTGCTGTTGCGCTGTTGAGTATTCTCTACGTTTCAAGGCACTTTATTCACAAGCCTGTTGAGCGTTCACGCTGACAGGCACAGCATTCAGCTTTCATCTTAAGCTTGTTGGAGGTTGCTGTTGCATTGTTTAATATTTTCAACGTTACAAGGCATTTTATCCAGGAACCTGTTGAGCGTTTACGCTGATGGGCACAGCATTCATCTTTTTACTATTGGTGCGTGTCACGTTGACGGGCACAGCTTATTGAGACTGAATCTTTTCCTTGACATTGTTGATACCTATTTCACCACGTATTGCCTAGACCTATTTAAAAAGCGTTTTACAATTTTAAATCTCACTGGGGTTATTGAGTGTTTTAGATTCTAATGGCTACTGCAATGTCGATGTCACAACCCCCTCCGTTTCTCAATGATGATGGTGAACCTCTCACTCCATGGAAGAATTGGGAGAAAGTATTTGAGTCTTATTTGATAGCTATAGGAGGTAACAGGTTTTCATCAGAAAGGAAATTGCACATATTGTTACACAATTTAGGTAAGCATGCTAGAGAAATGTATGATAATTTACCAGAAGTTGAGTTGGAAAATAGAGGTGGAGAAGGTGAAGGGGATGTTCCACCAGATGTTTACCGTATTGCTTTGAAAAAATTGGAAGTCCAGTTTGGAAAAAAAATTAATGTGGTATTGGAGCGACACAAATTTTTTTCAAGGGTTCAAGGAAAACAAGAAAGGGTGGTGAATTACATAGCTGTCCTTAGAGGGTTGTCTTCCACCTGTGATTTTGGAAATCTCACAGATTCTCTTATAAGAGACCAATTGGTCAGGTGCACTTCTGATAGAAAAATAAAGGAAAAGTTACTGGCTGATGCCCCCGAATTAAAGCAAGCTATTGACATAGCCAAAAGCATTGAGCACACAGCATTCTGTATGAATGAGATGAAAGAGGCGGTTGAGGTGAAACAAGTATGTGAGGATGAAATCCTTAAGGTGTCAAACAAATATGACAAGAGCAAGTTGTCACAAAAGAGTAGCACTGTCTTAAAAGAAGAGTCCCAAAAGATGAAATGTTTCCGTAATGGTAATCCTAATCACCTGGCGAATAGTGTAAAATGTCCAGCAAGGGGTGCCATATGCAGAAAATGCAACAAGAGAGGACACTTCACCAAAGTGTGTCATGATATTAAGAAAGAAATGACCCATATGATTTGGAATGATGAGGAACCAAAGGAGGACATAGTGTTTATGGTTAATGAGTTGTTGGAAAATACTGGATGTAGCTATCCAGAATGTGAAATATTGCTTGATGGTGTGGCGTACAAAGTTTATGCGGATTCTTGTTCACCGTACACCCTTATAGATGAAACCACATTCAAGGCCAAGTCTGTCGACAAGGTTTATGAAGTCTTACCCACTGACATCAACCCGGGTGGTTATAACCATGATACCATACCTGTGGTAGGAATGATTGTTATGCACATCAGATTTAAAGATAGAGCTACTGTGGGTAAAGTGTACCTAACCAAGAAAGGTTCGTGCTTGTTGGGATGGAGACATCAAAAGGATCTAGGCATAAGATTAGACCCAAACGCCGCAGAACCTGTCTATTTGGTTGAGCTACCCAATATTGGCAATGAGGTGTGTGAGGAGTTCCCTGAAGTATTCTCCAGTGAGTTAGGCTTGTTAAAGGGATTCCTTCATAAAATAAAACTCAAAAAACATTGCAAGCCCACGGTACACAGAGCCAGATCCGTGCCATTGGTGGTGAGAGATTCCCTTAAAAAGGAGTTGGAGAAATTGGAGTCCTTGGGGGTTATTGAAAAAATTGAGAGTTCTGAGTGGTTGGCCCCCATTGTGGTCGCTTCCAAAGGTGGTGGCAAAGGGATTCGTTTATGTGTGGATCTTAGGGATCTCAACGCCAACATCTGGGTAGAGAGGCATCCTCTCCCTAGAATAAATGAGATGATCAGTGTCATAAAGGGTGCCAAATTCTTCAGTGTATTGGATCTCTCGGCGGCATACCATCAGGTGGCCCTCCATCCGGAGTCCAAGAACCTTACCTCCTTCATTACGCCATTCGGAGCATACCAGTATAATCGTATGCCTTTCGGGTTGGCGTCCGCGGCGGCGGTTTTCCAACGCATAATGCAACACATCCTGGAAGACCTCAGTAAGGTTCTGTGTTTCCAGGACGACATATTGATTTATGGGGACTCTGAGTGCGAGCATAACTCTATCTTAAGAGTAGTTTTATGTAAATTGAGTAAAGCTGGTTTTACTACACAAAAGGACAAATGTAAGATAGGAGTCAAATCTGTGACCTACCTTGGGCATACCATATCCGGGGAAGGGATAAAACCAAAAACCAGTTTGGTAGATGCTGTATCCCTTGCTCCCTCTCCGTCTACCAAAGAGGAGGTCAGATCCTTCCTGGGTTTGGTCGAGTACATGAGCAAGTTTGTGGAGAATTTCTCCAGTCACACAAGTATCATGAGAGAACTCCTAAAGAAAAATTGCATTTTTAAGTGGTGTGAGGAGTGCGAGAAGGAATTTAAGTACATTAAAGCAGCCATCGCAAGAGCACCCACTTTGGGGACGTTCGATCCCAATGAAAAGACCACTCTCACTACAGATGCTAGCAGCAAGGGCTTAGGGGCATCCCTCACCCAAACCAATGGTGGATGCGAAAGGGTAATTGCATTCGCCTCCAGAACACTTAAGGACCCTGAATCTAATTACTCCACCATTGAGCGGGAAGCCTTAGCGTGTTATTGGGCTATAATCCACTTCAAATTCTTCCTGTGGGGTATCCCTTTCACATTAAGGTCTGAACATAAACCATTAATTCCCCTATTCTCAACTAAGAATTTGGAGAGAGCCACTCCACGTATCGCCAAATGGGTACTGGCATTACAAGGGTACAATTTCACTATGTGTTACGTGGCTGGTGAGAAGAATACCATTGCAGATTGTATGTCTAGGTTGCCCATAAAAGGTGAAGACAGTGTAAGTGAACCACCAGATGAAACTATACTTGCAGTGGAACTTCCAGCCATTGGTAAAGAGGAATGGAAGAATGATTCCCTAAATGACCCAGAATTAAAGGATCTTATGAAATTTGTTGAGAAAGGGTGGCCTGAGCACAATAGAGATGTAACTGAGAACCTCAGACCCTATTGGTCTGTGAAGGATGAAATATCCAGCATGAATGGTCAGCTGTGGAGAGGGAGCAAGGTCATTCCCCCCGTGGGAATGAGAAACAGGATCATTGTGCTTGCACATGAGGGTCATCCAGGAAGAAGTATGACAAAGAGTAAAGTGAGACAACACTATTGGTTCCCAGGTATGGATGGATTGGTAGAAAGCATGGTCAAGAATTGTGAAGCGTGTGGCAGGCTGCTGTGGGTCGAGCTAAAGTGTCCTCCTTCTCTAAACCTGCAAGGATACAGAGTGTGAATAATAACTCCTTAGTACTGGAGGATGGAAGTACATGGAGTATAGACAATGTGTGTGCTTGCCCAGATGTGTGCGTACCAACGGCTGTTGGTGAACAAACCCCAGACAATGACTCATCGGACATGCAAGGAAACAGAGTGACCAGGATGCGTCAGCCACCTAGTTGGCAAAAGGACTATGTAACCTAAGCCATGTAACCTTTCCTCTCCAAGGACCTTTCATATGATTTGTCCATTGTTCCTAGTAGACATACAAATGGTAGTTTTAGTAGCTTCTCTTCCCAAGAGAAATGTTTGTAAACTGTTATTAATTCCGTACAGAGGGAGATGTGTTGTAATCTCCTTTTTAATGGCTGTCTAAATGGTATGCTCCAACACCCCTCCCCTTCCCGTGTTATCAGCGCTCTGGAATGTTAGCAGGGCGTCTGAGATAGAACGTTCGGTGAGGCGCTGGTGTGCGAGAGACCAAGACGTGATTAAACCAGCTCTTCAACTATTCTGCTTGCTGTGTTTTATTCCAACAGTACCAACCCTCAGTCCAAAACCAGCTTGTACCAGCCAACAGTGATGTTAATCATGCTGGCGTTGGTTACTTTTCAAACTATCTTCATCGCAAAGGTGATCATCAATATCATCAGTAGTTGCTTAGAAATGAGCAAATCGTCTTCTTAAAAACACTTAAGCCCTGCTCAGTAGTACCATTTTCCTGGGAAGAGTCAGTTCATAGATGTAAAATAATGGAGTTATTTCAGTGTTAGTCTGACAAGGCTACAATAGAAAGTAACTTAGCTGTGGAGTTGATCAGCAACACGGCCAAGCAGTATCTGAAACGTGAGCCATCACTGTTCATAAAGATTGCTCAACAAATATCTGCTCTGCTTCTGCCATTGTAAAATAAGTAAGGACTGAAACTTCTTGTCAGGAGGAAAGATATTGCGAGACGTATGGTAGATCATTCAGAGCAAGTATGAAGCTGAATGAAACTGACCTATATGCGTCTTCCACTAATAGTTGCATGAGAGGGGAGATGGAATGTTTCATGCCCCAAGCATTCAGAGCCCAATACTATGAGCTTTTGTAGAATTAAGATACTCCTGAGCTGAATGATTGCATCTTTATTCTCCTAATGCATTATGCATCTATAGGAGGTTTTCATTTGAGTGACTATTTCTACAATTTAGGAAGCAGATGTGGTAAAATGCTAGAGTAATCTATGGAGAAGTACAGTGATGGTTTTCTTGTCAAACCTAGGAACCACAGTTGGAATGGGGGATTACTTAGAAACATTTGAAGTTTAAGCATGTTCAGAATGCATGGGTACTTCTCGAAGACAATCAATGGAAGGGCATTAGAGGCCAAAACAGTGTCAATCATTTGTGGCAGCACAATATTCACAACCCATCCACCACTCGGAACTTGGCTTGAGAACGTTCTATTTCAACTCGATCGTTAAACGTCACAAGCAACAAGCCACTCTTATTTGATCTAGAATGGATTAAAAATCTGTGGTAAGGTCTTTTTAGTAAAACAATGTGTCCCAGTTGGCCCTCCGTCGTTCATCCTTCAGCTTACACCTTGTTACTGGCAGCACATGTGACGGGATGTGCATCAATGATTGGATTATTCACACCAGCTTTAAACATAGCATATTTAATCAATTTGGCAATTGAAACAACTTCCACAAGTGTTGGCCTGATCTGAGAAGTTGTCTCTATGTAAATATTGATATTAAACATTGCAGGTGAAAAAGATTCCTGTTGTCACAGGAACTTGAGACTGGACAATAGCAATTGATAGCAATTGTTTGTGGTTTAAATTGTGTTAGCATTCCAAATAGAGCATGTTTTTAATAAAGTTTCTTAACACAATGGAGAGAGGTAAATATACAATTAGATTTAATTAAACCTTTATTTCGACCACAGCCAGCGCCATCAAAGTACAGCCAGAGTACATCACATTGCATGACAGGAATTCATCACGTATCAATAATTTAAAAATGTTTTCAAGATAAACCTTCCTAGCAGAAATGTGAAGATCTTAAAGCTATTATCATTAAATCAAAATACAGAAGAGTAAAAAAGGGGGGAATCACCTCGCCCAATAAACACTTGCCCAAATGGACAGGTAAAGTGCAAATGCTAATTTGTTGCAGGATAAGTAAGTAATATCATGGCACAACTATCAATGTTTAAAAACGACTCTAGAAAAAGATAAAAACTGGTGAAAACTGGATAAATATAGATAAAAATAGCAAATAATTCCTTCTTTTGATGGCACCTTTTAAACACAAGTCGCCGTAGGGGTCTCCAGAGCTTAGAGGAATTCCAAAGCTACCCTGGAACAACGAATACTCTGCGTCCTAACAATAGGAAGTAAAAGCATTTTCCTGAGACCTTGGTAAAATTTGCTGGAAATAAAACAAAATATAACAAACTTTGGGATGAAACTTCATCAAATGGGCATACTACAATACTGGCCACATGATGCTGGCCAAAGGGAAAATTCAAATGCCATCTTACAAAACCTAGGCGGAAGTGTGTTATTAACATTCTATCCCGGAAGGAGTCAATCCACCGCAGATATGAGGCCATACCCTGGGTGTTGTTCAGGGCTATGTACTATCTGACAGTGATTTTGGAAAACTCCTTTGCAGCTCTAAGTTTATATTTATTTACTTTAAACAAGGATTTAACCCAAGCCACATTTCGCTTTGTCACAATTTCCGGAATATGAAAAACTGCTCCTCCCCCAGGTCTTCAAACATGGTCTTTAATAGTGAATCTAGGGGATGTTCATCCCTCTGTCACAGGTAAATATAACTAAAATGTTCCAGATGTCTATGTCAGATGGCCAAGCTACAGTGAAGGAACCCTATTTTCAGTTCTTTTTGGACTTTTAGAAAATTATGTGTTTTGCTAAGTGAAAATGGTACAGTATTACAACATGTTCAGCTTCCACTTTGACTGGTCTTCTCCCACTCTTCTTAATCTACATTTTGACTGCACAGCTGAGACAACATCAGAGGATCTAAAAGCTTAGCTAGGTACATTCCAATTAGATGTGCACAAGAGCAACAACCCATTAACGTCTCCTGGACAGTGCACAAGATGCACTCTTGTGGTTCTTCTATATTCAATGTAAAAGCCCAGGTTTAGCACTGTAGAGGTAAGATCAGGAGACAGACACTTCCCATTTTCGGGAACACTGGGGGCATGCTGCAAATGCTTTTTAAGATGTTAGCCCAAAAAGTCCCTATGTTTAAATCTTAGTTCCCGTTCCATAAAATATGTATGCTTCAATATGCTCGGGAAAAATGGCATGGTCTTGGTATCATCTATTCGCTGCTCTGAAACCACTTTGATCTGAATGGAGCATTCTTAATATTTATCACAGTCATGTCCCATTATATAAAAGAGGGATTGTGCAATGAAGGAGTGTTCAAGTATACATAATAGAGAGTGATGCCACAATTTCTTTTTATAAAACCCTTATATTTTCGCTGCTCTTTCTAGTAAAAAAAGAGATATACATTGATTAAGTCACTGTGGGTGCATTAAAGGTTATCTCTATATTACAGTTTTCACAAAGTAGTTATCTAATAATATCCACAATATCCTGAAGCACCAAGTAGATTTTCTATCTGATTTGTAAGGACATATCCTCTTTCTGACATGAGTCAGGGTGTCTCCTACTGAGACAAACCCATAATAAACATTCAACTCTCAGTCTGATGTGCGAGGTTTTGTCATAAAGTGGTAAACTGGAAATTCCTGCAAATAAACCTTAATATTTTGAGAAGCAAAATCAGTGCAAAGTGATCTCACTAGAACTATACACATTGTAAGTACCAAAAGCAGAGTAGCTTTATCTGATTTGAACAAATGTTTTGCACACAACACAGGCCTTCCTATCCATTAACTTTCAATCCCAACAGTTAAGGTGAACCTTGGAAAGGCGGAAATTCTAGGATCAGGTTTTAAAATATATATTATTTTTGTAAACATAATAATGTATGATAACTTAACTTATGATTACCCCAATACATATGTTGATTCAACTCTTCATACACCCCATCACACTATACTTTATGTTTCACTTATCAGTTGATTTGTTCATTGTGTCATCCAATAATCTGAATCCTCGCCAACCATATTTCCTCAAACTTCCAGTACTTTTTTTGTGTAAGATAGCCAAAAAGACCTGTGCATATATAAAATGCGTAAATAAAATTGAATTCACTTTAGCATTTTCTAATGCAGATATATTTAAATTAGAATTAGATTTAAATACACTCATTCTTCTTATCATCACTTAGTTCATAATGTATTTTGAAATCATAGAACCGCTCCCTTCATAAGGGTGTGCAGCATCATAAACACATTGTTGATCATAATAAAAAGTTGGGATAACATTTACTCTATATAATTTGAATATTTGAAAAGCAAACTGGCATGCAAAAATCAATCACAGCTTCCTTAGTGTTGGAAATTGGCAAACATAGTTACATCTGCTTAGCAACAAAGTCACGAGAAAGACTCCAGAAGGTCTTATATGTTCTTTTTTGTAAAATAAGTATGCATTCCATTTTCCATGGCCATCAAGTATGATTTCCGGTTTCTTCCAAAATTCTTTGACCACATGAATCCCACATGTAACTAAGAGCTGAATCTGGCCAAATCTATTATCGATCATAGTTATTGCTTGTCCATTACTTCCCGTGCTAAACATATCCAAAACTTCAATCTTATCAAATGCTGTCATGTACTAAAGATGCAATTGTGTGATTTGCTTTTGAGAATTATAACCCAATAACTCTTGGGGGTTTACCAACCTATGAGTTATTTTACAGTTTAACACCATTCTATTAATGGATGCAATATTTGAAATGGGTGGCTCATCTTATCAATCACTTTGGGTTGATTTCCTGTGGATCCACATTAATTTTGTATTATTTCACAATGAACACATTTTAGTAAATATCTTCTGGGATCTTTTGGGATGCCATGTTGGAGATGTAGAATTTGTGGCTCTTGTTGTTGGTGCACCCATTGCTTCTGAATTGTAATCCATATCTCGTTTCTTCTGATACAGTATATTCAGTGTTTAAAAGAAGCTCTTAGGTAAATCATGATAATATTATTAGTTGTCTCTTGGAACTGGAATATATTCCCTGTAAAAGAGTTCCTTTTATATTCCTTGTGGCATTTTGTCCCATTGTTTTCAAGTAATCACTTGAAATGTATCTGTTCATTCATTGCTCTTGAGTATATGTGATAGGAACTTAACTGAACATTGCTGATATCACTTAAATATTATGCTCACCACAACAACATGTTCATTCCCAAAGATATCAGGTATATGGTAATAAAACAAAGTCAGACTGCAGATTATGAAAGGCATGAATTTGTTCTAACTACTGCTTTGGGCAATGTCCGAACTAAAGAATAGGATTGCCAACATCACTTGAGTCAAGGTGTTGGGTAACATTGCAAAAACCAAGCCCTCTCTAACCCTGGCACTGACCCAGAACTCCATGAAACACACACAGCATTTACTCAAGCCAATCACCATCCTTGACTAGTTCTTGGCATGAGAAAGAGCTCATCAGCATTCGAAGGCAGATTGTTTAAAGCCCATATCTAGAGAAGCAAAAAGCATTACATGAACAGTGTTGACATTAGACAAACATAATCTCTGCTTATGTGTATCTCCCTGCATCCCTACACCAAACTACCAACTTCACAAATACAAACCCACCAGGACCCTGCTATACCACTGTCAATGTCAAGCAAAAATTAGTTATATGATGTACAACCCGCTCACGCCACCATTATAGCACTTACCAGTTATTAGCAACACACTCCTTTTTCAGCACAGCCACTTGAAAAGAAGAAGATTCATGTAAGGGACTGCAATAATCTAACTAATGTTGCCGTTGGTTGCATATTACTGAGAATCCATAGTTTATTCATCACTGAAAGAGAGCTCTCGGACGGAAGTGTTTCTGTAGGAGTTTAAGATGCACCGTTGGATAATGCCCTGGACAACTGATACTATTAAAATTGTTAAGTATTGGAGTCTCTGATCAGAACATCTTGTAATATCTATGATATGTATCCAGTATATTTGGAAACATCTTTATCAACATACACAGTTGAAGGACATTTTAGAAACACATTCTCAAGGAAATAGTCCTGAAACGTCTTTAGAGAAGGTCAGGCTCACTTGCAGTGTTTGTATGCTCAATGCTTTGTGGAACTGGGCTACTTCAAATGTTAAGTTGCCAGGCCCACTTACACATTTGCACAATTAGGAAGAAAACAGTTGGTGTATTTTCAAGTTCGTTAACTTATTATATGCACCACCAGTAAGTACCCTGAGCAGGTTCTTGTTGCACTATCAGCATGAATGGTCATTTGCATGCTCACGCTGAGCTGTCATATTTGTGGAAGTTCCTGTCAGTAGGGGGATTGCACAACAAAGAATGGTGATTTTAATGAATTGTGCTCGGGAAACAAAGGGGTGTGCAAGTGCACTATAGTTCTGTTTTTATTTCAAAATATATTGTTTGTTACTGTATAGGGAAGACCAAACTAAATAAATCATTGACTCTCTAAAAGACTAGTGTAGCCAGGTAAGGTCGGCCTACTCCCAACGTCACAAGACCACCAGACATCACTAGCAGGATTTTTCCATTCTAGTTGATGCCTCTCACAAAGAAGGATTATTTCCTTCTTAATGACTCTGTGGCTTTGATGATGGGTGTGTTGTTCACTGCTTCTGGAAAATAAGGGGAAAAGGGTATTGTTCTGAGGCGATTGCAGTGTCAATGGTATGGTGTCTTCTGTTGCATAAAACGGCTGCTGTTCAGCCTAGGAGATCTCACAACACATTGCTAAGTTCTCAGAATTGAATGGTATTTGGACCTCATATGGTCCTGGATAATCATGTGATTACCATGCTCCCCCTTCCCACTTGAGCAGCTTGCAAGTAACTAGAGCCGCCTAACCAGTGAGAGTTCCCTCTGATTATGTTGCATCCAGTTGTCTTGATACATTTTAATTTTTGACCCATTGTGTCCGTGTTTTTGTTCTCAATGCTAGCCTCCACCTCAATATCGATAAAAGACACAAAGTTAATGTTGTCCTATTCAGCATAACACTAATTGTGATTGTGAACCATTATTAGCGGAGAGAAACCGCGTGCAAACCCTCCTGTGTCATCTGATGCCACTTAGCACTAGGTAAAAAGTAGATACATTTTATAAATGTATTTCCATGAAACATTTATGGCACTCTTTGGATTCACCTTGCAAAAGTGAACGATTGAGTTGATGTGTTGCAATATCTTGTACCCACTTATTTCCTAAAAATATTCTACAGAAGTCCATGATCCCATTGGTTATCTTCATGGCTTGGATATGCAGTGAGAATATGAGACGGGTGGGATAATGGCAGTGTCAATTGGCTTCGAATATTGGTTGCATTTTCGCTTTAGAGTGAGCCGATAAACACCCACTGTATTATTTTGGTTATGGGAATGGAGTTTACCTGATTGCAATGCATCTGTTCACCCTCTATAATGCATGATGAATTTATTTCTACCTCTTACAATCTGCTGGCTTGTCTAGCGGCCTTTTCCCATCTTTAAGGGGAGGCAGGGAACAAAGCTAGAATGGGGTGCAATGGAATAACGGCTGTGTTTTAATTTCATTTGATTAAATATATCTTTTTTGTTTTGGTTTGTGCACTGACTCTTTCCTACCTTTCTCCATCTAGGCACATCTCACTCACCCTGCACAGGTTAGTTATTTTCTATTCGCACTAATAATGGTTAGCTGGGGTCTTCTTGTATTTGCGTTTACGTGTGGGTGTTTTCCTCAGTGCATTGCATGGATTTCGAATTGTATATCTTTTCTTCACAGTGCTGTTACTTGCTCTTGCATGTGCTGCTGGCTCCATTTCTTGTATTTTAAATTTATGTTCATGCTTTTACTAATGGTTTACTAACAAACTAAGTTCAGCCGTTTACTTTCTTCTGCACCTTACAGTTGTTTTGAACTATGTTTCATTTAACTTTTCGCTGTTTTCAAATTTGGATTTTGTTCGTTTCATTTCATTGCTATTTCTATTGCTGTATTTGTTGTTTTTGCTTTCATAATACACATAAATGTCCTCTGTACTGCCCTAAATGTAACCTGCAATCTTATAGGCATTTGGAAATGTAATAATTATCTGTTTTGTAATGTTTTATTATCGGTCCTATGGCCTTCTCGCCTTATTGCTTCAAGCAGGTTTCTATGAAATGTTGACTAGGTATGGTACCCGAATATTTTTGCATAAATTCGGGCTTCCAAAATATTATTTCCTCAGTATCGTTCACACAAATATCGTTCCTTTGTAGTAAATAGCAGAAAATCTACACCTGGTGCAGTGATATCTGTGTGAACCATATTTTGTCAGACAATATTTAGTCAAGAGATATTCTGATATACAACCCGTGATTCTGACTGTTGCTTTTTCGATAAGAATAAATAGTATTCGTCAATGCAGTGCTTAACCTTGTGTTACTTAGGAGATCAAATTGGGTGTGCTATATCACACACCTGAGAAGAGCATGGCTGCGTTATTCCCTCAACAATTTTCTTAACAAAACAAGAGAAGGGGTTCAAGTAGTCAGGACTTCTGTTCAACCCGCAAGTTAATAAATAATATACAAAATGTAAGTTTGCAGAGATTGGAAAATGATAGTTCACTCAAAAATGTCATGTTTTATTCCATCATTACAGATCAATGATTATCAGAATTATCAAGAAGTGTGGTTGAAAAAATACCTGGGTCAGAGGTAGTTCTTTTTTGTGGGCAAGTGGCATCTGGGGAGCTCGGTCTTGAGCTATGCCTGATTTTTAAGATATGTCCTTCAGATAAATTGACTTATAGTTTATCCAATTGCCAATTTGTCACATAGCTAGCAGTTTTCTTTGAAATCTCACATGACATTGTCCCTCGAGGTCCATAGTTTAACAGTCCTTTTTAGACCTCTACCCAAAAGTGTTCCCGTTTTCCCTCCTAGCTTCCACACTAAGACCCGTCAAGTGTTTCTTACTAATAACAACCATACACATCATCATGGAGGAGAAAAAAAGAAGTCTACTGTTTTTATTAAAATGATTACTTATGGATTGTATCAGTTCCCTTCTGTAGTTCACATGAGAAGTTGTCCTTTCTCATGCTTTGTCAGTGGTGTTGTAGGATGTTCCATATAAAGGAGCTGGTATACTCCTAAACTTAGGAACTCCCCAGAGTTCCCTACTTCCTCTTTGCACACTTTATGAGACTCTCTAAGCCTGAAAGGGTACTGTCTTGACTTATACTGCATGCTCCGTTGTGTCTCGATAAAAGTGTACCTCTCGGGTGATCTCTAACTAGAGCAAAACACATGTGTTAGAGGTTGCTTTTATTCATTGCCAGTTGGCTTGGTTGGTATTTTACCAGTCCAAAGCTCTAATACTGTGCCAGTGGTGGTAAAAGGCTTTCGTCCTTTTCAGCTCGGCGTGGATGGCACTTGCTAATCCTATGCTTAAAGTCTTTGCTGTAAAAATGGCAGAAGCCTTTATCATATTCTAACTCAGCATGGAAGGCACTGTGCTAATCATATGTTTCAAAACAGCAAGAAAAAGGGCATTGGAGGTGGGCAGAATCAGAGTGTCCGTGGTGGTGTAGGGTGTTCCATGTAAAGGAGCTGCTCTCCAACTAAACTTGGGACCTATCCTGACTTCCCTGGTTCCTCTTTTCCCTGCTTCCTCTTTTGCATAATTTATGTGGTACCCTAAGCGTGAAAGGGTATTATCTTGACTTACATTGAGTACTCCCTTGTGTCTGGACAAAGCCATCCCTCTGTGATGAACTCTAACTAGACCAAGACACATGTGTAGGGGTTGCTTCTATTTATTCCAGGTTGGCTTGGTTAGTGTTTTACCTATCCAAACCTGTAATACTATGCTTGCAGTGGTAAAATACTATTGTAATTTTTTAGCTTATTGGGGATGGTACTTGTTAATTTTATGCTTAAAGACTTTTCCCTCATCCCGCTGGAGATTTTCGACTTCCACAAATGTTAGAACATGCAAATCTTCACTGTGACTTTATCCAGCATCTCCTCCACAATAACGTTCCCTCCTCAGACACCCCCTGCAAGCTTGCCCCTTACATTCTCCGAACATTTTTTCAAGAATTTCTTCTAAGTCGGAAGCTATGGGCCGACCTGACCCAATCCACTCTTTGAATCCCACTCGCACTCCATTGCGATCTGACATATTTTTCGATCCTGTCCACAGTTTGTGCTTTGATCTTTTAGGTGCTAGGTTTTATTACAAACTTTAAAAATATGTAACTCAGGTTCTACTTCTTAACTTTTTGTCATTTTGGTGTCAAATAATTTAATACATTTTACTCTATTTTTCCAGATTGCAGTGGTATTTTTCTTGTGTTGTGTTGTCACTTGAATACTTTTTGTGTGCTATATAAATACTTTACACATTGCCTCCAAGTTAAGCTTGACTGTTTTTTGTGCCAAGCTACCAGAAGGTTAAGCACAGGTTAATTATTCAAAATGTGATTCACCGTGATGGGGAATGTGGTTGTTGCTTGAATAGGGGTCACCCCCACCCGCCTAATTCAATCAGCAACCTGATTTCTCACAACAGCAATTTAAGTGACCTCAATTTCTTTAGTGGTTAAAGTCACCTCATGTTATAGAAAGGGCTAACAAAAAGAATTCAGTGATAGTGCTAAAACTGAATACCATAGGAAAGTAATAGTTAGTGGATTGTCATTGTTCGTGGAAATTTCCACAGCAAGAGATCCCTTGAAGACCTTCGGATAGGCAAATCAGCAACAGGAACATAGACTGCTTTCAGTCATGCCCTACACCCACGCTATTACCAAAGGCCTGTGTTGTGCTCTGCAAGAACAGAACCCATTTTAAGCCAGGTGCAGGTGGGGTTAAGTGCAAGAACTGGCCTTCTTATAGGTCCTGTGCACCACCCACATAAACATAACCCATTGAATTGGGCCTTCAATTGTGCACAGGGTGTTGGCATGTTGGCCAGTTCTTTGTCAAAATGACCTGCACACCTGTTTGTTCTTAGAATTTGGGAGCAAAGCCTGGCCTTACGCCAAGCCTTGCAATGAGCCTCTATTGGCAAAACTCACTGCATATTGCCTTCACTGCTGGGTACAGGGCCTGGTTATATACTGTGTGTTTGCCCTTTATTAAATCAAAAAACAACAAAATACATGCAAATAGATTTTTGAAGCCTATTTGCAAATGCAAACAGCCCTATTTGCAGAATCTGGCCGTTTCCAAGCACACAAAAGCTTTTTCTTATTTATCGAACACTAGTTGTAAGTCAGTAGCACGTTGCCGAATCACAATTTGGGTTTGCGCCCTAATAGCGATTTGGTATTTGGAAGAGGTGTGTTTAGGGCGTCCCTTCTAAATACTATATCATATTTTGTATGCAACCTACCTCATTAATATTTATTAGGTGGATTGGAATGGTAATCCGCAAAACAACCTATTAGTACATAGGGCACTTTGCAACATACCACACTGGCCACGAAAATACTGGTCTCAAATTGCAACCAGTTTTTTGCAACAAGTTGTAGGTACATCTAGCCCATTGTTCCATATCTACAATTACTGTTGCAACATGATTCCAAGTACCCATGGTGTTAAGCTACTCTTCACACTCTGAGGTTTTGTAGAGGGTATAATCCAAAATTGCTGTTAAGGCAGTTCAGCATTCCATGGGTATCTCTGCAGATCATCCATGTACTACTATGGACTCTATTATGAGTCTGGCAATCTGCTATGGACTCATGAGGCCGTGGTGGTGGTGGTCTCCCGACCGCCCCTAATATGATTAGGGTGGTACAGGACTGGCATTCCTCCACGAGTTTCCTCTCCACCGACGGCGTCATGGAGGTTCCTACTCCATAAACACAGTGGCGAAGAGGAAACAAAGTGGGCCCTACACTTTTGAGGAATTTATGCTTTTGAAGAAGTTTACAAAATGTTGCTTTTTTACAAAATAAAAGCGTAGGTTATACTTCGGGAACCTGATTCACAAAGGTCCTCTACACTCATGGCGGAGGACCGGCAGTCATATGGGATTCTCCGCACTCGAGTGAGAATATCCGCAATGAGAAATCTCATTGTAGAGATTCCTCCCCAAACTGAGACTCCCCCACAACTACGGAGCCTCCGCTATGAGTGAGGCTTTGTGAATCAGGCCCTGGGAATGGATTTTGTGAATTACCAAAAAGTTGTAAATGTACTCAAAACAGTATATTACTCAAAACTGCATATTTTCTTAGTGAACCATACCCTATGTGGCAAAGGATTTGTTTCTAAACTCTTTTTTAAATGTCACTACTCAGTGACTGGGATTCATTTTGAAGGAAACATTAAAGATGCATCGTTCTTTTGATTTAAGTCTTATTTACAGGATACCTAACTAACAAGCTGGCAGAGCTATACCAGGGCCTTTCTACATCGTGGATGCCACTGCAACTCAAAATGTATACTGTACATAAGTGTATATAATTAATTACTTACATTATTTAAAAATCAACACAAGTAGTTGTAGCAGTGTATAAAATGTCTAGGAAGGTAGTTTTGCATGTAGGGTGTTTCACACTAGTTCACTGCACGTGCTGTAGCTATTCCATAAAAGGAGCCCTCTAAAGACCCCTATAAGATAGTAGTACAGTTGTGTTTGATGAAACTCACTCTGCTTCAGATGGTTTGGAGCTTCCTGTGCTAACTATTCTGACACAAGTGAGCAACAGAGTAGCAATGGTGCCTTTATCGTGCAAATACCCACCAGCCTATGAAATTATGTGACACTAGAAAATTTGATATTTTGCCTAGACGTCTTTCCAGTTAAAAACCTAATTGAGTCTCAGGATACATTAACATTAGGATTCAAAGAGTCCCAAGAGGAACAATGTACACTGAAAGAACTCCCCATAACAAACGGAGAGCCAATTCGCTGATAGAATTTCTCTAGTGAATGAATGTGGCCAATGATGAAGCATGACAGGGAGGTGGGTGATGCGAAGCCTATTCATTTTTTGTGAATTCCTCTGTCCTATAAATAACAGGAGGTTTGAAGGGCTCACAAAGAAATTGGTAATTCCCTAGGAAGGCATTCCTTTGTCCCTTTGGGACAAGTCACATTTGCTGGTAGTTTTTTTTATGTATAGATAGGGAGGACACACACGGTTATACCCTCTTCCTCATTCCAAGGACTTTCTCCTGCATACGGAAATCAGGTCAGTTTGTTTAACCCCTTCACTGCGGCGGCTATTCCGCCGCAGTGCTAAGGGGGCGGGGCGGCCGCGCGGCGGGCACATGCTGGTGACGGAACCGCTCCATCACCAGCCGCGGTTGCGCTGTGCTCATGACAGAGCGGTTCCGTCACGGCCTCGCCCGCTCAATGGAACGCTCAGCGCAGGCGCGGAATCCGCGCCACGCAGGCGTGCCGAGCGGGCCGTGACGGAACCACTCCGTCATCAGCACAGCGCGACCGCAGCTGATGACGGAGTGGTTCCGTCACCAGCAGGGGAGGGGTTAAGGAACGATGTACATGACCTGAGAGAATATTGAGTTTTTAAAAGAAGTTTGGCAAATAAATACATGTTGCATTTCACGATAGAGACAGTGTAGCTAAATGTCATAAAGTTTTAGAATGCAAATGGAGTGAAGAAAGAGGATGGATACGGCGGCAGATTTTTCTTTTCTTTTCTTTTTTATGTGTCTGCAATTTAAGCCCTGAGAGGAAGCTTGCTTCATCTACACGGCTTGCGAATCTGAAATCGCCTTCCACCTCAACCCAGACTTGAAGTTTGTGAACCGATGCAGGCTAAAACCCGACCATTTCATTTCAGACAATAGCTCGAACATAAACTAAAGACATCTAGTGACTCATTGCATTAATCACTTCATTTTTCTCCACATCGTTCCCAAGCGTTAAAATTGCATTGGAGTGTCTTTTAAGTGGCCTAAGTACTATATAACCCCTTAAAATGAAACACATTTGAAAAATGTAACAATGACTGGAAATGACTGGAAAGCTGTTGTCAAAGTACTACCTCCTTGGCCGAGACTGAGTTAATTATCAGACGATTACTGACTGCCACTAGAGTTAACTGTATTAAAAAACAACGCGTAACCCGTCCCACTGTCACTGAGTGGTTGTGAATTAGGGACACAAAGACAGATTAATAAAAGAAATGCCATGTTCTTAAAATGTTCCTCCTCACTCCTATTTCTCACCGGGGACCTTAGAACACACGATGCCAAGGAATTAAACCCACAAAAGAAAGGATGTGTAAATTCCCCTTTCCTTCTCTTATCTCAAAATTATAGGAAGATGGCCAGGTGTGCATTGCACTGCTTTGTGTTCCTCTTGAGATGGCGTGGCTCAGGGTCACAATAGAAACAGGAAGCCCTTTGAAATGTATAAGAGGCAGATAAAGCTGGCTCAGGGACGGCCTCCACCAGCTGTGTCGCTTGCTTAAATTGACGCAAGCGTTTGTGGATTTCTTTTTCTTTTTTATGGCACTGAAAGTGTTATTTCAACTGCGCGGGTCATGAGCATCTCAGCAGTGATAACATTGTCTCCTCGTTAGATGATGCAAAGAGCTGGGAACTTCCTGATTAATGAATTGCTTGCATACTTCTTTCGCGGCTTCATGGTGTATTTTTTGCAGTATAAGGCAGTGATTTCTGGAGTTGGAAAGGGCCGCAGGTTGAAGTCATTGGTCCCTACAGTTTAGCTGATTTAATAACATCTCTTACTACATGCAGGATTGGAAACAGCCTTATTAAAACGTATCCTTGTAAGATATATCCGATTCATGTATGCATGGTATGCTTGACCGCTGTTAATTCACACACCATTGATTTTAAAACACACAAAATAGTGTCAATCACATCATTCAATTCAGAAACATATAAGCATGCCTTGTTATACCACTGCTGACATAGCACGCATAGCCTACATTGTTTTACCACAAATATATGCAATACATAAACCATAGAATCATATGGTTTATGTCAAATAGTAACGTGTAGGAGTTCTGGCAACATTTCTAAATCATGGATTAAAGGCATATACACCTCAGCGAAAGTGCACCCAAGTGATACCACCTGTTTCAATGTATTTGATTTTTCTTCTCAATATCACGTTAGCCCAATAGGGTGGCAATATTTATTTCAAGGAAGAACACGTTGAAACTCATCTCTCGTTCCAACTGGTTGTTTCAAATATTGAGAAGCATCTTTTGCTTGGCCCCTTGACTATCTGGGATTAGGGACGTAGCTTAGTCAGTGAGATTCAGGACTTATGAATCTCAAATTTCCCAACCGAAAAATGCAATGGGTAACAAGATGGAGAGTTGAGATGGTCAACGTTCTTAATAAACTGTTCATATGGTGAACAGGGTCAGTACCGTTTTGCATTAACTGGACCTCTGTCTAAAGTGGCTTAATGGGCGAAAAACAATAGGATGGAATTAGGGGTGTGCGATATTTGCATAATTTCTTTTCACATAATTACATGAAATGCGTCTTTTTGTGCTATATTTTATGCATCTTCAATTCAACTTTTCGTACAAGGATGCATTTAAACAAGAGCACTGTGAACAACAGCTTCTTGCGATGTGTTGTTCATGTGCTTTTGCTGTAAATGTTTCCGAGAATGGCGGATGATTATCTAAAGTAGTGTAATAGCATAATTTTTGGAATTGCCTGTAACAAGAGCAACACAATATTCCCAAATCTACACAACTTATTGCAATCTTTCACCCACGCCTAGTTAGAAGACTACCACAAGCAATTGCCAGTGGCTATATGATTTCCAAGCATTCATCCCATCACCTTAAGGGTGTTTGATTGCCAGTAATATGCATGGAAACCCGAGAATGGCACTGCTTTCCAAGCTTAGCCCTGCAAACTTTTATGAATTCCAAAAAGTAGTAGATTTGCACCCATTAAATATATACTTTTATGAGGGCAGATTTACTACTTTTTTAGTAAACCAGTCAGTATATATATTAAAGAACCCGATTAAGAAAATTAAGAATTTGAAAACTCTCAGTGAAATAAGAATAAGAGAAATCAACACAAACGTAGCAGACCGGACTCAGGGCCCCCATCCCCAAATACCAAGCCAAGAATGCATTTATTTGGGGGAGTGTCACACTCCTAACACCCCCTCTGAAGCTACGTCCCTGTCTGGAACAATCTCCTACTCACCACTGTCTTTCATGATTCAAATTTTGCTACTTGGAAATCCACATTGCTGATCAAATTGCATCAGCTGTTTGAGGGTGTTAAAAAGAAAACTCACACAATTAAAGTCTGAGTTTTGTATTGTCATTATATGGTGTTTCAAGTATCTTTAAATTAGAGATAATAGTGGTAATATTTATTCCACTATAAAGATATCTAAGTTGTCATTCATTCTTCTTGGATCCACTGTTGCCTTTGTCTCCACCTTCCATTCTTATTATACCAAGAAGCAGGGAGACAATCTCTCAGCATTGGGCTGTGATATGGTTGCTTTGGACAAACATTTGAGTTACTTCTGAAATAATCAGCACATCATTCTCAGAAAATCTTTCTATTCCCAAGGCATCAGAATTCAAATTACAATACAAAATTGTGTAGCATCTACCACCACCTTGATTTCCAGTAAACATGTTTTTGGTTTGGAGGAAGAGAGACTATCCTAGATGAGTGGTGCCTGTGGTGGATTGAATTCACAGCTAGCTATGCTTGTGCAACATAAAAATTATTGTTCTGTAATTTTTAATTATCTGTTTCAGCGGCTACATCTTTAGTCAGGAGGTCAATTAGCTGGTGGTGGATGCAGTGCACCTGCCAAAAAATGTCAGCTGTCCCATCCAATAACCTTTTCATCCCATCATCCCATTTACAAGTGGAGGAGCCATCGCTATCTGCCAGAGGTCCTCAGTCAGAGGAAGTCCTCATCCCAGTAGTCCTTCTGTCTCAAGATTGCTAAAAACAATCAATGACTCAGATGTACAGGTTGAAAAAAACTCCCTGTGTGTCAATGCCATTGATTATTTTGTGTTTCCAAATACACACGCAGCATGGGAGTTTGTTTTTGAAATACAAAAAATGAATGCCAATCTGGTGAAAATACATGGTGCCCACTTGGCATTGATCTGTTCATTCTGTACGTCCACCTCACCTGTTGATGCGCTTAATAAAGACTGGTTGCCACCAGGAAGGTGATGCCTTCTCAACATGAAAGACAGTACTATCCGACAAATGTGGAGGCTTCTAGTCACCACCATCCTGGCAGGCTGACTTCCACCTACTAGTAGTTAGATTGCCTGATAGTACCAGATGTATGGATTATTATTTATTGTCGGCTCCAACTGCGCATGCTCAAATAAGATTGCATTTTTTAACTCTGAGTATTGCTGTGGTAATCATGGCTTGTAATTGGCAGTGATCTCATGCACTTACTTTAAAAGCTGGTGGAAAGAAATATTGGAAGTTCAACCTCTGTAAAAATCAATCAGCCCTAAACCGGAATAATTGATAGAATGATACTTTGGCCAAATGTCACAGAAAATTATATATATGAAAACTCAGTATTTAAACAATTCAGTTACTCCCATCACCCTACCTATCTTCTTCTGTACTATCTATATTGTACATATGCGTGTATAGCTATATTTAACCTATAGTGCTCTGAATTAAAAATAAACATTGGCAAAGCTTATAGGTCTGGACTTGGAAAGCATGATGGAGTGGGTAAATTGTTGCTATTTTTTATTGCAATCATTTGCCATTAAAGCAAAAAGAAGAATAAAGTGGCTATCATATGCTCGCGATAAAAAGCCATCACGTATGATTTATATAGAGCAGTGGAGGTGTTTCCTAGAAGAAAGGGCTACTTAGAACTGGTACTGAACCCCTTTTTTTAGTTTTAATTCGCAACACAGACAAATTATTGTTATTGATGCAAAGAAAATGTCAATTGGTTTTCAGTTACTGTGACCTCAAGATGTAGTTTAAACTTACGAGCAAGAATAAAAAGTAGAAAAAACATAAGAAAAATGTATTGGAAAAGTGCTAGCTCACAATTTTTGGTACTGAAATGTGCTTCTTTTTAGGCGGATATGCACATGTGAAAAGAAAGCAATTATTTCACTCACATGGCAAGACAGGCAATGCCTGCAGTAGTCTGACCGTTTGTCCACACTATGGCCCCCATTAGGATGGCGGGCGGACTTTGCCCGCCCGCCATTCTCGCGGAAAACAGGACTGCCCGCGAGCTGTGCGGCGGTCTCGCCTAGCATATCATGATGCATCCGCCACAGTGGCGGACGCATCATGCATTTATAACATTGCAGCGGGCGTTTTTCACACCAGCACCAGCCGCAATGCTATAAATGCTTGTGATGCATTTGCATACACAAAGCGGCAGGCACCGCGCGGTGCCTGCCGCATTGCTTATGCAAATGCAGGGGGGTACCACAGGTACCCCCATGTGCACCCCCCCTCGCCTTCACCATGGGGGCCCACAGGGGGCCCCCAAAGTGAAGACGGCATGCCTTTCCGTGGCAGCATTGCCGCCACGGAAAGGCATCTGATCCTGGACATCCTAATATGGCTGGCGGTGTCTGAAAGACACCACCAGCCATATGAACCCTTTTCCGTCCCGGCCGCAAGACGACCGGGGCGGAAAAGCGGCGGACGGTGTTTACGTCCGCAGCGGTCCCCCCTGCCATTGTAATATGGCGGGGGGAAATGGGTGGCGGCCGGTGACGGATGCGGGCGGATCGCCACCGCCTGCATGGGGGTGGTGATCAGCCCGACATCCTAATGGGCCCCTATATGTGGTGATGGGCGAAGGTAAAACGTGCAAAACAGTTGAACAGGCCTATGGAAAAGAGAACGGACCCAAAGTCCCTCAATGTATGCATATATGCGTGCATTTTTTATTTATGATTTTTATTTTCTATTTCATTAGCTGGCAACTAAAGCCGTCTCTAGAACAGTTACACTTTGGCTTTAAGGTTTCACTAGCATGTCACAAGAAGTATATGCTGACTTTAAGGACGTTAATTCAGTTCCCCTAATGTATGCTTTATAGTTTTACTCTCACGCTCAAAATGTGTTGTAGACTTGCCACGTATGGTATGTGCTTTACTTTATGCCTTGCCTCTGTATGTAAAGTGTTTTTGTTGCTGTCTATTCTCTGGTTTCCGATGCAGTATCCCCATTGGACCTTCTTAGGATGTTAGCTGTAATTATGCAAATGACTACTAATTGCTGTCTCTGCTCTTTCACCCTGACTATTGTCTTTATCTCCAGACGCACTCTGAAGAGAGGCCCTTCCAGTGCGAGGACTGCAAGGCTTTGTTCCGCACCCCGTTCTCACTGCAGCGGCACCTGCTCATACACAACAGTAAGTGCTAATTCCGAGGGGAACAAACAGCCCGCTCAGTTTACATCTAGTTTCCTGTTTTGTGATGGGAAAGGGATGTCTGCCCGTCACACAGTAAGGTGATTGGTGGAACTGATGAAAAACAGTTCTTTGGAAAAAGAATGAATAGGCATTCCTTTAATGCAGATACAACGACAAGATTCTCTCAGCCTCTGTCTTCACAACCTGCTCCCACCAAAGCTGCGTGGAGTTTGACACGGTTCTCGTCAGAATATGGAATGGACGTCACAGGGTACCCGGATACTTTCCAGGATTACAGCCATATGTTTGCAAACGTCAATAAATAAATACCAATATATATTTCTAAGTGTAGAGAATTATGAAATCTGGTAAGCACAGAAAAAACGGTTTGTATTTTTTTTTTTATGCATCGGCCTCCAGCTAAAGTGTGCTTAATAGAAATACAATCAGACTGAAATTTAGAGGGATATGGAGGACTTTAAAAACTGCTGGGCACATTAAAATAAGACCCTAAAAGGAGTAACTGTTTGTTCTGTTTGGTCCATTTATTGCACACTATTGCCTACACAGCTAATGGCAATAATAACGGTTAAAAAGAGAAACACTGAAGAATGGGCAATGCTTTGATTCATGAAATGATGGAATGTGAAAAAACACGATACATGAAACGAGCAAGCTGTATAAACTTTGAGACACATATAGTTGAACTAAATAATGATTTACGGAAGTCATATATGTAGTAAGTGTCCACAAGTGATGTAAAAAGTAATATGAGGGCAGTGCTTAATTTGTGAAATAATAAGTTTCAGTACCCAATGCAATTAAATGCCGGCGCCCCTCATACCTAGGCTTCATAGTCCTGAGTCTCCCTAAGGCCTCTTTAATCCACCGCCAGATACCCCTATCTCCTTTATCTCACTCTTGCGGCTTCCTGCTGTCTCCCTTGTTGACGGAATTTCCGTCCTTCTCTCCCTTCTTCTTTCCCGTTTGTGGGCCCGATTCGTGAAAGTAGACTTACACTTCTGGGTAAGTTTACTTTTTTTCAGTCTTCACAATCAAAGGAATTAATATTTAGTTCATGACAGCAGAGATTGCGCAGTCCTGGCGGAGAAGTTTTCCGCCTTGACTGCGGAGTCGTAAACTTACTATTAAATCCTTTGTTTGTGAGTACCAAAAACGAGTAAACTTACACCAAAGTGTAAGTTTACCTTTGTGAATCAGGTCCCCGTGTTTTCCTTTCTTGCTCTTGATAATGTTCAATGCAGAAAAATAAGTGCTGGCCTCCAAAAACGAGTGCCTGTCCCCAAAACTGAGTTCCGGTGTTGTGGTGGTTCTGTGAGGCCCCAGGACTTAAAGGGCCAGAATTACCCTGAGGCAAGGAGGGGGAGAAGACCAGAAGTGTCGCAGAGCACTGCTTCCTGCGGCGTGCCGTGGGATGCACGCTGGGTGTGCCCAGGTGAAGACCGGGCCAAGAGTAGGCCTATCTGTGCTGGTCGACGGCTGCATAACGGGAAGAGGAAATCCAGTGTGGTATCCTCCAAGAAGTGCCCTTTAGCTACAATAATTATGAATTTCCTTGCGAATGCTATTGGTGCGATCAACAGTGAGATTGAATACGTGAAAGAGATGCTGGGGAGGCTAGAAAAAAGCTCTCTCATTGATGCTGAGGTGGGTCCTTCTACCTCAGGCCCTAAAGTGAACAATGAAAGCACAAGAGAAGATCCTAACCCATGTGTTTTTAATGGTACTCTCGTGATTGACACCAGCAATACCCAGGCAGAGAGTAATGAAAACATCATCTCTCCCCACAAAAAAGGCAAAAGGTGATGCTTGTTTGACCAACCCACGTGCAAAAAAACCCTAAACTGTCAAAGTTACAGCCGCTCCAGGGCCTAATGCACACTCTTTGAGTAGTCGTCGGAAGAAAGCCCATGGAGAGGATTCATTGCATGTTATGTTTATCAATGCTCACGAGACACCCATGGCTACAATTTTTGATCCGGTACTTGCCACACGCAAGAACATAGGCTCTTCTCTAAAACAGTTAATAGCCCAGAGAACAATCAGGGTGGCAAGCAAAGGCTTAGGACCAGTTGAACTGTCAAAGACAGTAGACACGTAGTCTGCCCATGTTGGGATTAACACTGAAACAGGGAGAGGCTATTTCGGTAACAAGGTGCACATCAAGACCACAACCCCCACCTTTTTGTTTAATGATGTGTATTCCATGAACACTGTTTCTGCAGCAGGTCAGTTGGGAAACATTTGTGGTTCTCCAACCACAGGCTAAAGTGGACCACATTTAAATGGCTATATGAGAATGAGCTCAGACCCTCGAAGAGCCAATAAGGTCCTCCAGCTGCCAACAGATACCACTCTGCTTGTGATAGTTCTCAAGAATGTTCCTGGTTTAAACCATCACCAGGCGGAGGACAATATTTTCATCTAAAAAACAAAGTTGTGCACTGGCTGTCCAAATTAACAATACTTATATAGCTACAAAGCTCTATTTAGCAATATAAACAATGTGCACTGAGTCTCCCAGGAAGCGAATACCCCAAAAGAGAAATTGGGGGATTGTATAATGATGCTGGTTATGAATGCACATTTTGTGGGTGCCTATTGGACAGGCTGTCTTTTGTTACTTCATTTCACAGGTGTACCTAGGCGGTGCCCTTGGCTAATTTTTATAGATTAATCAGTATAGGACCACTGAAACCACTCCTCTACCAGGTCTCTGTATGTAGATAATTTGTAATACCAACATATGATTGCTTCACTCCCCTTGAGGAAGGTAGACTGACTGTTGGACTCGATTTCACCACTGGATCCAGTCTTGCGAACCAGTTGAATTTGGAGTATGGATTCAAAGTCTGATATTGATGTGCAGCTATCATCTAGGAAGGCGTGTTTGGACATGGGATCTTAAAGCTTTTAGGACTATACTGGAAAGCTGAGAAAAACTTTCCCTGTGAAACGCAGGATGCAACCTCTCTGGTAGTTGAAAAGATAATTGTTAATAGTACTAACTCTATTGTGGCAACAAATATGACCACTTATTCTGGGCTAACTTCAGATGTTGTCTTAGGATCTGCTGCATCTAAATATTATTTTAAATGTCTGTTTTGGAATGTGGCTGGCCTTCTGAATAAGATTGAGAATGTTGACTGGAATGACCTTGTTATGGATTTTCATATTGTTTGTTTACAAGAGACATGGGCCTGTGAATTAGTCCATATTGATGGGTTTATTTCCATTCATACCCCAGCCGCATATTCAATGGGGGGGCATCACAGAGGTGGCTGGTTAACAACGATTTCCACCCTCTTTCTATAGGAGGATCCTTAAAATCTATCTTGATTCACCCCATTTTCAAATCATTGGCCTGTTGCACCAGAACTAATTTACCATAATTGAATTTCCTGTAATACCGATATAACAGCTTCCGTTGATCAGACCCTCAGAAAGGCCCTGAATTAGCTTAATAAGGATTTTATTGTAATTTGGGGGTGGAGAGGTTCTGTCCAATTTCTAAAAGTCCTACTTGTGGGATGTCAGGACATGATAATGATAATGAGGATTACTTACATTTTGAGCACACTTTGTGTTGCGATATTTATAATTCTATTTTGAGCAAGTACTCCATTCTTCTAGCGATTGATCTCATCGCCATCCTTGTTCAAGGACATCCCACTTATAGTGGTAGTGGCTCAGGTAGTCTCATTCACAACAATATAAACACAAGGCCATAGATTGTTCGATATTGCAGAATTGTATGGGCGATCACAATCCGTTGCCCATCTTTTTTGCCCTGTGTAATGAGAAGCAGCAGGGCTCACTTACTACCATGCCAAAAGCAGCAAACAGAAACAAGGTCATACTTTGCCGGTGGGTTATGGGGGACTCAGGTCACCTGCTAACAGACCCCGTAGTGAGAAATGGGGAGCAGATAGTGGTCTTCTTGGAAAGCAAACTGGACCTTAAACGCATGTTGTGGGCATTCACTGGAATCAGTTATGCAATTACTGAGCTTCCAACATCTGTTAAAAAGGTTAAGGAGGTCAGACCACAAAAGTGGTTTGAAGGAGTGTGTTCAAAGGTCCATAGAGACCTTATCTCTGCCCTCTAACAGGTTTCCAGGAAGGGGTAGGTGGCAAACTGAACTACAAGCAAGCGATTATGAACAGGAAGGTAGCGATAAAGCAAGAAGTCTGTGAGAATTTACATGAAGCTAGTTTTAAGACTGATGTCCACTTGTTTAGAAAAGCATTTAGCGCCCTCTATTTTGAAGACAGCCACATAGTAATTGTAAGATAAGCTCTGACTAATGCCCGAGATATAGCTAGCGAAGCACAGGGCAGAAACATGTTGGCATCACAGGGATACGTAAGGGTCATGGCACCTAAGAACTTCAGCTGAATATACTTTTTTAAATATTTGTGTACACACCAGAGTTACCACATGTTGGACTGGGTGAATGTGATGTCAATAAATACCATGATATGTGCAGGCCCAACAACAGCAATACTAATAAATGCAATGTCAACGTATGCCATAATCTATGCACATGTGGCAATGTTGTTACCAGTAGAAACAATTTCGATGTTCGCCATGATCTAGGCATGCATAACTATGTCAATATCAGTAAAGACAATGTTGATGTATGCTGTGACACTATACGCACAATGTTGAGAATGTCGGTAAAAATGATATCATGATATATTCTGTTCAGAAGTTCTAACAAACTTGTGTCATTGCTGTTGTGTTCACCCAAGGTGACCCCCCTATCGACCCTGAGTCAGAGATACGTGGTCAGACTGGTCCTGCGACCCCAACCCATGCCTATAGAGTGACAGGTCACAGGTGGGGTCTCACTCAGCCCAAAGACAAATGAGCACCCAAGCAAAACCCTGATCGATCTCACTGATAGACTCTTGAACCACAAGCAGGTCCGAGGAAATTGGCCCCAATAAAACATGTTTGGCCAAATGCACGCGTTCCCACAAAAGTACCACAAAGCTAGATGCCAAATTGTAGCTAGAAACACTCAGCCAATCAGGACACAACATGCACACCATATGTAGTGATCACACACTCCCCACACCAAACATCTGGACGCATACACACTGGCCCACACTAGCTCTCCTTGAGGTTGAGAGTCATCTGTGTCCTTATCAGATGCCCAAACTTGGTAATTTATGATAGAGATGTTTTAAAAAAAAAAAGCAGAATTGTTTTATTGTACCTCACAATATTTATATATTGTCAGCCAAAACATTGTACAATGAGAGACTTTCTTCAGATGCACTCTGTGCAGACACTCCTGGCCGCTGCGTTTAATTAAACCAACTTGTTCCTCTTTTGCTAAACGCCTCTTGTCTTTTCATTTCTTTAAGGTAAATTCATATCAGAGCAACACACCCAATGAAGGAATCCTTGTTGTTTACCATAGGGATTTTTAGTTCAGATACCTGAATCACAGATTTATCCAGACTTATAATTTCTACGAACTCCCTCATGATAGTCCCACATGAGGCTGAGCCTGCCCTGGTAGCACCATCTAACCAGGATGGGATGAGGTGGCCTATGATCAAACATGTCACATTACGTGAACCCACCATATCCAGTTCTTGATGTTGCTCAGTTTTGGAGTTGGGAAGTAGTGTAGGTAGACACTAATCTTTAGAGGGACACGAATCACCGATATGTCTATCCAGCTGGCCACCGCTCGATTTGTGTTTTAATGTATTACTAGAGGCAGACGTGGTGTTGATTTTAGCCTCTCTTTCTCTCTTAGTGATATTGATGTTAATGGAGTACCAATTGACCTTTTTATTGAGAACATTGGCCTATAGGCTCCATTTATCGTCAATGTCTTAAGGAGTGCATTTGCTGATGGCTCTCCTAAATCTTGGATGAACTCCATAATTTTACCCGTTATTAAGAAGGGTGCTAGGGCAGACCCCTGATGCTATCCCCCTATCTCATCAATTGATTCAAGAAGCACATTTCTCAGCAGGATCATATTAGATCAACTGGATGCCTGGGTAGCAGAAAAAGACAGATTTTCAGTTATTCAGTATGAATTTAGCCAGGGTCTGGGTACTGTTGACCAATGTCTAAATCTCAATGTAAACACCAGTAAGTACAGGCATGTGAAGAAGGGTTGTCTCCATCTAGCATTTATGGATCTTACTCCAGCTTTTGATTGGGTGAATAGAGGGAATCTCTGGAGTAAAATACTGGAAATGGGTGTGGACGCTGCTCTGGTTCACTTTCTAATTCAGATGGAAAAAGATGTGACTGGCTGTGTAAGGTATGGGGCCGTTGGGGAATGTACTGACCCATCAATATGATGCATGATGTGAGACAAGGGTGCTTGCTGGGTCCATTTCTGTTTTCTGCCTATTTATAAATGATTCAGACACTTTCTTAAACATAGGAGAGGCAAATACACCCAGAGTGGGTTCAAGAAAACTACCTTTGCTGTTATATGTGGACAACTGTGTGCTAAGGTGTGGGCCTACAAAAGTTGTTGAACAAATTCATCCTATTCATGAGTGCTCTGGGATTAACGGCAAATTTTGCCAAGTCACATACCATGGTTGTTGGGCATACATACACTAACACGAGACCACACTTCATTAATGGAGAAAAACTTTTTGGTGTTCAAACCTTTAACCAACTGGGAATAACTTTTGATTGTAAAGGAACCTGGCCACATTAAGGCAATAAAGCTCCAGTTTGATCAAATCATAGAGGCTATACTTAGGTTTGCTGGGTAGCTGGTTTCTAAACCACTGGATGCTATCAATATTATTTATTTAGCATTTTGCTGCTCCATAATGATTTATGTAGCTGGTGTCTAGAGATATTGTGATAGCTCTCACCTCCAGGTTAGCGAAAATATAATTCTGAGAAGGCTTCTGTCTGTACCCAACAGTCTACATGTATTTCTTTGCCAAGCAAAGTTAGGCCTACTGAATTTGCAAGGCTACATTAAGCTAGTACCACTAATTCTGTGGCATTCAATCTGGTACAAACACGGAACTCTCCTAAATCCGGAGATAATCAATGTTTGCTACACCTTGATAATGCCTACAGCATTCCATGGGTGAGATAAATAAGAGAACAAGTTGACTTGTTAGGAATATTATCACCATCTCTAAAAATCAAATACAGCAACAAATTTAACTGTTTGCAGATGGCACAGAGAATGTCTAGTGATGGTAAAAATAAGGGTGACTGCATGTCTTCCACTAGTAACTACAGACTCCATGGAAGCCTATCTTCTATTCCCGCTTCAACACTGCCAGAGATTTTATCTAATAAGCTTTAGATTCAATATCGCTAACTTCTTGGTTTCTTATCCCAGCAAAGCATTCCATGATTCTGACCTCGAACCTTGTCCTTGTGACTCATGCAGGGTTCAGCCTCCATTTGTTCTTTTTTGTAAAGTTTATGCTGCACCTACAATGTTTTTTTAACTCCAATGCTGAAGCTCATGAATATAAGAAGGTATAGGTCTGCCCTACTTGTCCTACAGCTACTACAAACAGAATCATTTGTATGATGTTTATAAGTTTACAGCTGTGAGAAAGAGGAATTTGGTGGGGTTCTGAGTTTTCTTAATAGTGACTTACTTGTGAAGTGAGTGAGTATTTCTGTTATTTCTCTGCTTACATCTGCACAAGTCACTTTATGATCTTAATTGTTGAATTGGGCCATTGGTATGACTGAAACACTGATTATTTCCTCTCGAGGATATTCTTATCGTTGTATTTATTCGTTTTAAAAAATCTAAACATAGTGATATATTCATCATCATCATCATCATCATCATCAAAGCTTTATTTCGATATGTGTGATATCATAAAAGCACATTTACAATTTAAAAACACAATTCATTAACAGTACATTTAAAAGGGATGGCTTATAAAAACCTTTCATATTACAATAAATAATTAAAAGTATATTAAACTTTGACAGCTTTGTGGATGTGTAAGTATATAAAAAGAAATTCAGCTTGAACTTAAATCATCAAATAGCCTTCAGCCTAATCAGCCAAGCCCAACTAAGAAATGTGGCCACCCCACACACTAAGGTTATGCTAGCATCAGCCTTAAGTATTCTAAGTGCAACGGAGTGGTCCCTGGTTCCAAGCAACAGGCACACAGATTTGAGCCATTTCTGTCTAGGTTTTATATAGGCTGGGATTACAAAGAAGACGTGAGCAATGTTTTCAATGACACCTTCACAGGTTGGGCAATCAGGAGAAGTTTGATGCGGTGGCTTCCACTTACAAGTACGATCGCGAAGGGAAGTGTGCCCATCCTAAACTGGATAAAAAGGGATCTATCGCTGGGTTTCTTAATAAAATCTAAATAGGGCTCCAGGCGAGGCTTAGGCTTGTGCTGTCAGAATACCTCAGTCAGCCTGCCTAGGTTTGGGTCCCTCTGCTCGTGATCATCAACCCATGCCCAATAGGCTCGCTTAGTTTCAGCCTTAGATAGTGATACCCAAGGCTCCCAACCAGTTGTAAGGCCCGTTACCAGTAAGAGCTTCTTTATATTAGTTATCCAGCTAATTTTATGGGCTCCTTGAAGGTTCATAACCTCTCTTAGACCATCGGCATACCCTGAGAGCTCCGGGGTGCGCCATAACCGGGCCCAATATGAAAGAGGGCGCAGGGTGGCTAGGTCCTTGATGGAACGGCGACCCAGATCACTCAAGAGTGGTTTAGTAGGAGTACCCCTCGGGAGCGATACAAGCTCCATAAAGAACTTATTCTCTGCGGTGATATATTGTATTTCAATGATTTTATGTATGAATTATTTTATGGTTTTACAACAAAATATGGATTTGATATGATGAGAATGATGAGTGCCAGTGGCCCCCATCGGCAACCACTGGCTCAAATTAAGGACTGTGTGAGAGCAATTGCTTTATTCTACAGCCACAATTGTATGCACAGTGCATTTGAACCACAATACTTGTATCAGGTTTCTGATGTTGATTTGAGGGTCTCTATTGGCGTGTGCTGCCTGCCATGCTTTTTAAGGGAACTCAGGATCATCTTGTGGGAAGTTTGGCGGGCCAAGACAATCATTGTAAATTGACATCTTTATCTTAGTGGAAGCCAGTGAAAGGATTTTGGCACTAATTTATGTGGTCCATCCCTCAACATCTGAGACCATTTAGGCTACTGGCATCTGCAATACATGCATTTTTTCTTAATAATGTAACAAAAATTATATATGGTACATGTTCATAAAGTCTCTTAGTGCTTTGGTACAGAGCTGCTGTTGTGGGATGACCATGGGGCTTGGGCTCTTTGCAGGGGTGACTGTGAATATGTCCTTGATTTATGACAAAATGCTGTGTGGAATAAATGACGTGTTTTCACATCAATGTTTTCAATAATTGGGGAGAAGGAGTGTTTTACCACCGGCTGTCCAAATGTGTGTAGGTTTTATGTATGTTTGAGTGGTTTCTGCGTAGTGTATCAAAGTGGAGGTGCTGGAATTGAGGACGTTTTGGAGCTATTAACCTTCCTTTTAGAATCTATAATGTGCCGATCCCCAATCCTGTTGAAATCATAATTATTGATGAATGAATCAATGACTCATTGGAAAAGAGTCCATTAATCTCCAAAAGCATAATACTTTCACAGAATGTCTGACTTCTCACCACCCATTCTCTCCTCAATGTTTTTAGTAATAACTCAATAGTGCATACCATTAGTCAAGGTGTATGCATATCAGAAATGTGCACGATCTCTCATTTTCTACTGCACAAAAGTGTTTCAGCCTTCTCCTACATATCACAGTAAAAGTAAGTCTAACTCATTATGAAACCTCAGTTTTCATTCTTAGTTAAGGAACCAATATCGGCATGGGACCTTTGATTATTTTTTCACAAACTAGGTTGTGGGTTCGGAAAAAATCGAGTTTTTACTGGCAAATCTAAATTTAAATAAGGTGTAGGAGGAAATGAGAATGCAGGGCTCAGTGTCAGCTTCCCATTATAGGCACAACAGTGTTCATTTAAAATCCCAAGGCCTTTGAAATGTAGGAAAAACATTCTCTATCCACCCACGTTAAACTGATTCATATCCATTTATGAGACTTGTAAACATTCAGAAAGTGTTCCAACATTTTTCTATTGATTCAGTAAACCACCTGGTGAATTCAGCTTCTTATGAAGCCAGACAGCTCAGCAGGTCGTGCCCCTGGGTTCTCATATTGAGGCAAATGATTCCACATGGAGCATTCGTTTTATAAATAATCCTTTGACAGTCTGTAATCATGGCCATCTCAGGTAACAAACCAGCACTAGATGGGAGTGATGGCTTCCTTCAGAGTCTAGGGATACATAGTTTTGCAACTGCTAGTACTGATCCCAGTCAGCATTGCATGTGTTTTGTAGGTACTACACAGTCGGACAGGTCATGTAGAAGTGTCAACCTCATAGAAGGAGAAATGGTCACACAGTCAGAATCCTACATGATTGACAATACAATCAGATCTTAATCATAAAACTTTAGACCAATGCCATAAGATATGGGCTATAACCCAACCATCTTCCCTACACCTCGAGCAGACTGTAATTGGCAAAAGACCAGCTTTTATATAACCTGACAAGCAAAATGTGTAAAAAGGGACCCCCTGTGACTAGTAGAAGTTCCTCGGACAGGGCAACAATATTTAAAATATAAAAAATCCCTAGGCAACTAGAGCCCTGAAGAATGGCAGGTAGAACAACTCAAAAGATAGTAACAGAAACTACAGTGTACTAAACTCATAACGACAAAATACATAAGAAAATATTATTAATGTATTATTGTATAAAAATATATATAAAAGAAACAGATAAAAAACAATCTTGTTGTCAAACATTTAAATGATCACAATACATGCCAAATAATGTGTGACATAGAATGATAAAAACAATATGTAGGGATCAAATATACATTCGATAATAAAATGCAATACAGAAAATTGAAACAACAAAGTCGGTAGGATGTTGATCTCTGCGTGTTTCGGCGTATGACACACCTTCTTCTGCAGAACCACTTGAAGATTCTAATAGGAAAACATAATAAGAAATGACTAAACATGATATGTCACATGCTGTAGGACACTGAGACTGTTACATGACAAATTGTGGTGCATGATGCAGATTACTGAAGGCTGGCTGGTGCTAAGGAAAAGGATACAGTGTGACGAAACAAGGAAACTTTCAACCAAACCAAGTGAAAATAGATGGAAATGGTATGAAACAATGACCAAACCAACCAGAGTTGTGCATATAGAGATTGTGACAGAACACAATTGAAAGACCCAAATTGTGCACTTGCTAATAATGGACATGCTAGATGGTACCTTAAACAGCTATTTTATCTTACCTAAAATTGATTAACAATGACAACGCTGAGTTGCACAAAGGAGGCGTATCTCAAAGGCAGCAGGAAGCTGTGCAAAAAGAGGGGAGAATAAAGATATATGTGTATATCTGAATGCTTATCCTAGAGAAGGTAAAGGTGACTTAGACTAATAGCTAAGCCGTATGGGCAAACAAACTTTACAATTTTCAAATGCGGTCCACAAAATTGTGAAGCCAATGATATGTGGCAACATCAAATGGAGGAAGACCAGATCCCAATTACCGTTCTGGTATCTAGACCAGAATTAAAAAAGTGAAGTTAGCCAAGAAAAAATAAAAATAACTACCTGGTGATATGTAGTTCAGAAATCGGCTGAAGATTAAACTTATATTGTAGTGAGAAAAATCACAACTTTAAGATAAGGGACTGGGATCACACAGACGTGATATCCCATGTGTGGATCCAGGGATTACATTTTACTAAATCACGGCCCGCCTCCAGAGTTGTCGCATAGTCTCGATTATGGGATTATATATTTGTGTCATAAGCGATTTCAATTTATACAGTGCATTAATACTATAGGTGTAGTGCAGAATGCCCTTAGTACACAGCATTTCAACTAATGTGTTCAATTGCCATCAGAAATGGACCAAAAAGTCAGCTAAACATAGTTAATCTTTTACTTTCAAGCTGTCCACTTGACCAACTCAACAGTTGACAAAGTATACCAGTACAAAGGATACCTATCTGGAGATAATCAAGTCCAATTTGATATACCAGTAATTTCATGCACCCTGTTGCATTGTTTGATGCCACATTCAACCAGGAGTCCACACAGTACACTGACCATCAGTATAGAAACAGTTTCAATTTTTTTTTTCTACATTCCTTATATCATACGTCAGTGCCTTGCCTACGGAGTTGGCAATGTCACTCAGTGAGTTAGACACTGGCTGAAATCTCAAGTGATATGAGAGTTATGAGTGCTAATAAGGTAAGGTCCTCTCAGCCTTTCCTCTTCTGAGGTTTCAAGATGGATAACCAATACAACTTGTAATAGTGGCACCTTTTATTTTTACATCCCCTTGAAATGGCAGCAGTGTGATATGAATTTGTTCAAATGTGTGTGTTGGAATTATTACATTTTTTTAACACAATCATAAATCAGCCATATGCCCTTCAGGTTCTGCTACTGATGTAGTTAATGTCAGTGGCAAGAACAATCAAAACATTAGCCTACAGTGAAAAATACAAAAAGCTCCAGTTTTAGAAGTTCAGGAAAGAAAGCCTTGAAAGAGTGCCTGTTCTGACATGGTCTTATCATTATGACAAATGACAACACTGTGATCTTCCACAGAACCTCTTGGCCTGATGAATGAAAAGAATCCACAGCAGTTCCTCTGTAACCATCCTTTCTCAACACATGTTAAGAATATCTAAGGGCCAGATGTATGACCTGCCAAATAGCGCCTCGCAAATTGTGTTGCATTTGCGAGGTGCAATTTGGCATGTACCACAGTGTGTTTAACACTGTTTGCGATTCCCAATAGGGTCGCAAATTGCGAGGCTCATGAATAATAATGAGCTTCTCGCAATTTGCGACCCCATTGGGAATGACAGGCCCTCCCAGGGATGGTGTCCTTAACCTTTACCATGCTCATGACGAGCTGAGCTCGTCATGAGGCACGGTGCTCCGGTGCTCATGACGAGCTCAGCTCGTCATGAGCCGTGGAACGTTCAGGTGCGGGGAGAATTTCCCTGCTGTACTGAGCGTTCCACGGGAGCCGGTGCACCTGTGACGAGCTCAGCTTGTCATGAGCACAGGAGCGCCGTGCCTCCCTCCCCCCCAGCGCAGCGGGGGATTTACCCCCGCAGCGAAGGGGTTAAAGGAAAACGGGGTGCATTTAAAAAAAAAAAAATGAAATGTTTTCGTTTCATTTTTTAAGGGCAGGCAGTGGTCCCTGGGACCACTGCCTGCCCTTAAAAAGTAATATTACATGCATTTGCAAAGGGGAAAGGGTCTACTGGGGACCCCTTCCCATTTGCGAATGCATTACCACCTACTTGAAGAAGGTGGTAATTTGCGAGTGTTTTGCGACCGCAATTGCGGTCCCTAAACATTGGTACATAGCTTTGCGGTCGCTATTAGGAAGGGAACGCCCCTTCCTAATAGCCAGTCGATAAACAGTATTTTGAGAGTCAAAATTTATTTGCGACTCGCAAAATTCTGTTTGACATGGGCCCATGCTTTTTAGCGTGCGCAAACGGGTCTAAGGCATTCCTCTGATGTGACTTTGATCCTCAGGAAGGCATTGGGACATTTGGCTGTGTTGCTATCAGCGAATTCGGCCTCATCACTGATCAAACTATTTGGAGCTGACCTAATGTCACAGGGGTGACACGGGTCAGGTGGCTGTTGTATTGAATGCCTCAAAAGATGGCCATTATGGCTCAGTAAAGAAATAAACGGGCTCCTTTTGAGGATGTCCCTCTTTATAAACCTCTATTTTGTGCTGAGAGAATCTCGAGGATGGAGACCCTCTTGGGCTCTAATTTGGATGCCCTCAGATATCTTCAAAAATGCATCACATCTAGGATGACAATAGAGAGGCAAATAATCTACTCCCCTTCACTATAGCAGTGAAGGTCAAAATATTTACCAGCGGAACACCAGTGGCCTAGAAACATCAATTTAGCTGGAATTGAGATATCCCCCAGGCCTAACCACTACACTAAAGAAGAGGTCTAAATTATTGTTGTCATATAATAGCTGCTGCCTCTGCAGTGCTGAATGTGGCATTCTGGGTTTGGGTACATATTTCAAGATACACTACAGGACATCCTTACCTTCCTGCATTGGTCCTGCGTGACTGAAGCTCCTCATGCATGTCTTCAGGAGCAGATGTGCACACACTGTGAGGGCCGTATCGACAGGAGCCTCACATCTCAGATGGGCACGCTATGGTGAAGACCTATGCAAATACAAGATGGTCTACATGTCCTATTGAGCCACAGGATGTCCTGAAGGCTTCTGATCGCAAATTGCGGTGGTCATCTTGAATGCCTAGAGCATAAGATCATTGTGGTCCATAGAGTTATAACTATGCAGTCGTGATTCATGGTTGTTGCGACTGAGCTTTGTCATTTTAATCTGTGTAACCTGTTATCCTGGAAAGTGGACGAAAGACATCACTGGAATCAGAGCAGTATTCCCGCACCACACTTGTATAGTATAGAGGCTTGCACTTTGTCATTTTCACAGTGAGTCCAAACTCTCTTTACACTTTGCGTTTTCTCCTCAAGGAGTTGTCCATTGGGATTAAGAACTCAATATTTTTTTAATTGCTTTCATTGGCGAAGGCAGTGGAATTACGTTGTTTCAGTCTTCTTGTTGTTTTACATTGAATATGTGCAGATCTATGGAACTATATTACATAATATTGATTGCTCTGTCTAGCAAACAGCATATGTTAATTCAGAGTATTTTTTACAGTTATGATATCAACTTTAATTATGCTAAAGCACAGAAGAAATATTGAGATTCATTTCAGTGCTGCTAATGCGAAGCAGAGAGTGTCAGCAAGTACATCATATATAATCTCAGAAGTCAACTCCATAGCTATAATAACAGTGATTTAGATATCAACCCTTCTGTACTGCAGATTTGGTTCAGTTGTGCAACAAGGCAGTGTGTAACAATATCTAATGTCTTTGTTTCTCTCCCTCTTGTCCTAGTTCCTTTCCCTGGCTTTACTTCTAACCTACACGGCAATAGTATAAGGGTGACAGTGGGCTCATTGAAGAGTAGAAGCTTCCATTGCTCCCTGTGGGTCTGTATTCCACTGTTAGTGCATCTTGACAACAGCTAACTTGCTGAGACTATCCTACTGACTGAGGTACTAGTGCTGCCATCTTCGTCTCCATAGCACTTGCTTCACTTCAATGATGCTCTCCTCGACCTGTTGCTGACCATATAGAACAAGTTCTACTATCCCACTGCAGTAAACCTCCTGTGCCACAGTCCTATTTCTTACAACTTCAAGATCCTTTCTGCACTCCTGTTGACCAAGAGCTCTGTGGTGTAGGCTTCTTTATCCAAATGCTTTCCTGACAGCTTTCTTGATCAAGAGGATTAGCGCATCAGTAATATGGGGGGAAAGATATTTGAAGGCTGTTTACCCTTGTGTTCTTCTAATGCCATCTGAATCTTGGTGCGTATCTCTCACACACTCTATGAGATGACCCACCAGGCTGCAGTCAACCTCTCAGAGCTAATGCATGGTTTCTTTCAGCAATTGGTCAGAGATAGATAAAATGTAGCCAATCAGATGTTGTGAACAATTGTGAATACTACCAACTGTGTGGTTCGGTCTATGGGCACAGCCGTCCTCATTAGGCAGCATGCTTGGAAACATTTGGCCAGCTACTTTGATTAGGCAAACAGTACGGACATGCTGTTTGACAAGGAACGGCCTTTGTCAGTAAAGCCGATTCAGCATCATAGCACTTTAAGCAGAGATGTGCTCTGGAACACTTGCTGGATCCTACATCCCTGGTGTGCCACTTTCATCAGAAACACCAGTATGTCTTAGGCTGCATTAAGGGCTATTCCTTTCGGACAATACAGCACCAGCTGCATTTTATGTGGCTTCAGAGGTCATGGGGGGCCGAAGAGCAGACAAAAGGAGCAGCAGTCTTCTATTTTTTTTCTCGCTCAGGCTACAAAACCACTTCCATTCTCCTGCAGGCAAGCATGAGCATCAAGTGAGGGGGTGCATGTCTCATTTTGTGGAGAATTGGTGAGCATCACGTCAAATCATTGGTTCCTCCAAATTGTGAGAAATGGATACATCCTACCATTTCAGGATCCTTCCAATCACATTCTTCTTGTTTATGTCTGTCCAAGAAATCAGCATTTAAGGACCGTCTCGACAACAATTCTCATAACAGCAAGGAACTCTTCAATATCGTCAAAGAACTCACCAACCCTCCCGCAGCATCCAACGACATCACTAACTCCCAAGACCTCTGCGATGCGCTATCCTCCTTCTTCTACAACAAAATTGCCGACATCCACAACAGCTTCAAGAATACTCCCAATGACCAACTCACCCCACCCCCTTCAGATCCCACCCCTCCAACTAACTACCTCAACTCCTGGAACCCAATCACCATTGAAGACACCATTCGCCTCATGAACTCAATCCACTCTGGCTCACCTTCTGACCCCTGTCCCCACTACATCTTCAACAAAGCTGACTCCATCATTGCTCCCCAACTCCGCGATGCCATCAACTGCTCCTTCAACTCCGCCACCTTTCCAGAAATATGGAAACACGCCGAACTCAGCGCCCTTCTGAAAAAACCAACAGCAGACCCCTCAGAACTGAAAAACTACCGACCCATTTCCCTCCTCCCTTTCCCGGCCAAAGTCATCGAGAAAGCCGTCAATAGCCAACTCGCAGCCTTCCTTGAATCCAACAACTCCCTGGATCCCTCACAGAACGGCTTTCGAGCCAAACACAGCACCGAAACCGCCCTCATTGCTGAGACCGACGACATCCGTGCACTCCTGGACAACGGTGAAACAGTGGCCCTCATTCTACTCGACCTCTCCGCCGCCTTCGACACTGTCTGTCACAACACCCTCATACAACGCCTCAACAACATCGGCATACAAGGAAAAGCCTTGGACTGGATCATCTCGTTCCTAGCCGGGAGAACCCAGAGAGTCCGACTCCCCCCTTTCTACTCAGAGCCCACCGAAGTCATCTGCGGCGTACCTCAAGGCTCCTCACTCAGTCCCACCCTCTTCAACGTCTACATGAGTCCCCTCGCCTCCATCGCACGTCAACACAACCTCAACATCATCTCCTACGCCGACGACACCCAGCTAATCCTTTCCCTCACCAAAGACCCCAACACCGCCAAAAACAACCTTCACGAAGGTATGAAAGAAGTAGCCGAATGGATGAAACAGAGCCGCTTAAAACTCAACTCAGACAAAATGGAGGTGCTCATCCTAGGATCCTCCCCCTCAGCTTGGGACAACTCTTGGTGGCCTTCCGCTTTGGGATCAGCGCCCACACCCACAGACCATGCACGTAACCTTGGCTTCATTCTAGACTCCTCTCTCTCAATGTCCAGACAAGTCAACGCCGTATCGTCCTCCTGCTTCAACGTCCTTCGCATTCTCAAAAAGATCTTCCGCTGGATCCCCCTCGAAACAAGAAAGACTGTCACCCATGCACTGGTCACGAGTCGACTGGACTATGGCAACACACTCTACGCCGGAATTACAACAAAATTGCAGAAAAAGCTCCAGCGCATCCAAAACGCATCAGCGAGACTCATATTAGACATCCCGCGCCAAGAGCACATCACCGGTCACTTAAATAACCTCCACTGGCTTCCCGTCAACAAAAGAATTACTTTCCGCCTTCTTACCCACGCACACAAGGCCCTTTATAATCTAGGACCCGAATGCCTCAACACCCGACTGTCCTTCTACTATCCCACCCGCCAACTAAGATCATCCAATCAAGCCCTCGCCGCAGTCCCGCGCATCCGAAAAACCACCATGGGTGGCAGATCCTTCTCCTTCCTGGATGCCAAGACCTGGAACTCACTCCCCACCCACCTCCGCCTCACTCAGAATCACATCTCCTTCAAAAAAGAACTGAAAACATGGCTATTCGAGAAACAGTGAACCCCTCCCCCTAGCGCCTTGCGACCCTCTGGGTGAGTAGTGCGCTTTATAAATGCCCGAACTTGAACTTGAACTTGTCTATGTGGAGGTTTCAGCTACCCATGGCCAAAATATGTCTTGGTAATATTTTACCCGCATGTGCAATGGAGCTATTCAGCTGATTTTCAAGATGGAGAACTTGTATAGTTGATATTACCGCTACTGTTTGGTCCCATTCAAGGGCAAATGCCTCATCCTACTCCGAATTTCCTCACAGAGAGAAATTTGAAATGCTGGGCATGTGTAGACCTCATCTTTGGAGGAGGGTTTTCTTAACAGCATTCACATCATGCACTTTGAAATAACGCATCTGCTTTGAATGTATTTAGTGGAAATACTTGATGAACTTTTTAATATGTAGTATTGTGAGACATTTCTGTCATTGCTGTTTAACTTTCTTTTTTTTTAAAATAAAATTGTGTTTGTAACAAAAGTGTGCGTTTTCTCTCAGTCTCTCAGTCAACTGCTTGGTATTTGTATGTGAGATATCTTTTGTATTTGGTGAGTGTGCTTTCAATTGATAACATGTTTAAACTCTCTTCTCTTAAGTATGGGGTAGTTGAACTCCATACCATGCTTAAAACTCTTGCATCCCTAGCCATGATGGGTTCAAAAATAAACGCTTCGCACACTATCTCTAAAATCCCTCATTGTCTGGTTTTAAATGTTCGTCACTATCTGTTTTCACCACCCTACTGGTATTCATGCCCCATAAATCTGCCCTAGGACATCTCTTATAATTCGTTTATACTAATTGATCAGTGATACATCTCTTCATTCGGTTTCTCATATCATCCCTTCAATCTAATGCTTACACCATCTTCTCTTTTCCTTCTGCTATACTCCATTCCCAAATCAAAATCTTTTACTGAATCACAGCATTGGGGCTTTGGATAACCCTTTGCTCTCTAGTTTCCGATTTTTCAAAAACTGTAACTATTGACTTTCCTGTCTCCTCTTTAAATCCTCCTGTCTCAAGCCCTACCTGGTTGTTCTCTACTTCATCCAGAAACAAGTGTTTACAGTTTATCTACCTCATGGAACTTTATTGCTTTATGTCGTCTGCCCCCACAGTTCGTAGGCTGTACCTAGTTTATGATACAAAAATGTCCATCTTTTCTCCTGCAAGGTCTCCAAGCCACTAATTAACAGCCTAATGATGAGCAAGCTGGGCCACTGCACAAACTTACTTTCTTTTCTACATTCACTGTCATACTGCTACCTCTCTCATCTACTGGCATTCACCACCCTCTGACAACTGGAAACTACTGACCGTGCACGTTAGGCCTGCTCTAGGATCTCTTCTTTTGAATTATTTAGACCCTTCCTAGTCAGGTCTGAAGTGATCTGTACCTACCATTGTTTTGAGATGCTTTCAAACCCACGCCTTAAGTCATGAGGATATGGCCACATGCGAATCCCTCACAATTTCACGGGTTCACATTTTAGCATGTTTCCCCAAAATGTTCATGAAAATATTTGCAATGTTGTCATTTGTAAACAAGTTCTAGTGGTATTGCATTTTCTTCACTTACTTTCATCTCAGCACTACCTGCCACTCCAAGTCAATGCTATGTTCCGCACTACTGGTGGAAGGTTGCCCAAATATATAAATAAACTCAGGTCACATTTAAGGTAGACTTATTGTAAGGCCTACTGATATAATTTATGTTTTTAGTAAAAATGTAATTCTATACTTTCTGTTTTTTCAAGGTGAGCGAACCTTTAAGTGTGATCAATGCGATGCCACTTTCAAAAGGAAGGACACTCTGAATGTCCACATTCAGGTTGTGCATGATGGACGCAAGAAGTACAGATGTGATTTGTGTGACAAAGCATTTGTAACACCCTCGGTTCTCAAAAGCCATAAAAAAGTAAGTAGTTTTGATGTTCATCTCCATGTGTTTGGTGTATAATTTATGCATTCTGCAAACGGTAATCCTCCTAAACTCCTTCCCATTTTAAAACCATTAACTTCATTGGGGATTCACTGAAAAGAGCGTACCCATTGGTATTCGGCTCCACTGACGCTTCGTGAATCATTTATTTTAATTATATTCATACCCTATTCAGCCATGCCAGAACTCATTTCACCTGCTATAAAACACGTCCCACACCTCCCATGAACGTCAATTCATCAAAATGCTTGGGGTAGACATCATACGCCATTTAACCTTTACTTTCACTCATACACGCAAGCTTTAATATACACACATTTACTCATACACACACTCGTTCTCACATAAACACACTTGCACCTGCGAGCGCCCACACAACATGCATTTAAAAGCATTTTTTACTTACCTCAGCTGCCAGGGAGGGTCATATTCCAGCAAATTATAATTAATTCTTTATTACACATTGTGAATAATAAAATATTATTCACTATTGGTGTAATGAGGAATTGACATGAAACAAGGAAAGAGGAGCCAGGGGTCCTTGTCACCTCCGCTGCTTCTTATCTATTAGTGAACAACACACTCAGAACCTGTTTACTTCCTCAGTGAATGTCTTTGATTAACACAATCAGCCCATCAGTGGCGGCTCCTCGAGGGACTGCTGCGGGGAGGGCCAGGGTGGCGGTCGTAAACTTTGGCACATGTCCGAAAGGAGTTACGTAAAAAAAAAAAAAAACGAATTACATTGCGCTCGCTGCACGCCAAATGGCGATGCAGCGCGCTTAATGTAATTCGTTTTATTTATTTCTTTATTTATTTACTTAACTCCGTTCGGCCGTATGCCTGAGTTTACTACCCCACACCCTGCCCCTCCCCGTCCCGCCCACCACCCCGCAGCACTCCCTCAAGGAGCCGCCACTGCAGCCCATATATTCTTTAAGAGCTATCACTGGGTATTTTTGGTACCATTTTTTCCATTTTTTGCAGCTGTGGTAATATATAGTGCTGTTTCATTAAATCGTCTTTCAGTAATAGGAAACACCATTTCCAGATATGGGTCATTTGTCTCTGTTAAAGTATTTTCAGGCAAGCTTTTGTGTCTTTCCACTCTGTCTCTCCAGTCATAGATACTGTCATAGGTTTTGTTACAGTGCATGGAAGGTCATGTTTAGACGTTCATGTTATAATAGTCTGATAGAAATGACAGTGCTGTGAGCGATTAAACATGTTGATGTTAAATACGATCTAAACGAAAAGCTAAGCTTAGGTAAGCACCTTTTGAGTATAGTACACTCAAAGATCTGAGTAATCTCCGTTTAATGATTTCGTGATAGAAATTATGAGAATCCTCTCCCTCTTATTTTAAGAAAGGCCTGTGTGTGATGGTCATCCTCTGTGGTGTGTGGACACTCCCTAGAAGACGTATCTGAGCACTAGATGGATAATGAAATATGTTATTTGTATAGCCTATGGCCTAAAACAAAAACAGATCTTGTTCAGACTTACACAATAAGATTTGACTATACTAGCAACAGACTGAAGAGAATGAAAGAGAGCTGTGATGGATGGCTACAACGTGTATTTAACTGCAGCTTAACTAAGAGGCACAGTCAATGGGATGTGTGAACCAGTTAAGAGTCCCATACAGAAGGGGAGTTTTGAATGACAGTGGTGCCTACACTTTAATGTAATGAATGGAAAGCTGCAGTGATATTTGACAAGTCAAGATTACAGAACAATTAGAAGCAGATGTTCTTCTCTCTTCTCTCCTACAAGTATCAAACTGAGACTACACAACCCTTTTAAGTGTTCTTTGCTCTGTGGGTCTATGTAGAATGTACTAGCTGGCAGTGTGTCTGCTTCTCAGGCGAGTGAACCATCACTCCCTAACATATGAAACAATTCTTTGGACACTTGCAACAATACTCCCAAGATCACACAGTAATTGGGTCTCACCTGTATTGTCTTGAGATATAGCAATGACGGAACCCTTTTGACTCCTGATGCTCTCTGTAGTGCTATGATGTCGGTATTAGAGTGGAAAGGAATGAAGGCTGATTTAGAATATTGAGTTTGCAGTTACACTCAGGAGAATAAAGAAGTGTAATACTAAGCTCCATTTGTGGCATAGACATTGCTTTGTACCAGGCTGGGGAAGATGCTACATATGGTGACGATGATGGGATAAGTAACCCGAAGATCGACAGTGCTCTCCCAGAGAATTTGCCGTGGTCCAAGCAAACTGCTTGTGCGTGGCACTTGAGCTGCTGTCGAAGTACGTAAACAACGTTTAAGGCCTGCGCTATCAAAGCGCAGCTTCAGCCTCTGTGAAGCAGTTGACGATAACAAAAGCATTGCAGAGAATCTACATGTCATTGGCTGAGAATCTGCCAGTCAGGCCATACATTAATGTACCGCACTGCTGTGCAAGATGAAGTCATATGTTATATGGATTGTCTATGCTAACGGCAAATACAACAAGGTTGTCAAAGAGCCGTCATTCATAATCAGATATTGCAAATTAACACTGTGAACGAGAGCGCTGCAAGGTGGAAACCAACTAGGTGTCAGAAAGTGCAAAGTGACATTTAGAAAAGAAGAAATAAGTGACTTACCAAATCCATTAGAGAGAGTCATTGTACCGTTTCATGTGGTGAAGTGGCTCAAGGCAGTGCTAAATTTGTAAAATAATAAATGCCAGGGCTGGGACCAGGAGGCCACTGTAGCATGCACCACCCATTGCCTCGGTCATCGCTGCCAATGACGATACCAGAACAACTACTAACTTTCTCTCTCCCGCAAGGGCCACAGTTCAGATTATTCCAGGTCCGCCAAGCTGAAGAAATGGCTAGGGAGGCAGGTATTAGTAATTTCTAATGCATATTGTATTCATAAACAACTGCTGTTCTGCTCACCTCTAGATTAGATGAACAGCGCCATCATGTGGCAGACTGTCATAAGTGCGGTGTTCACAATTAAGTGCTGGTCCCGAGCAACGGAAAGCAATTAATTGCTGATGCCGAGCATTGGAAACCACCAGTTCAAATTAAGGACTGGCTCAAGGAGACATGCTCAAGGTTGTGCGTACCGAGCCGTCCACACCTGAAGTAGCCATCCACCAAAACTGCTGAGTGGGGCTTAGAATAACTTCACAGGTCTTTAAATACTAACAGTCAAGAACAACTTTTGGAATAGTGACATTTTTCAGATGTCAGCAAAGAAAGTCATGTTTTCAGCTATCATTAAAGATGATCCAAAGGGCAATACATCACAAAGTTTCACAGAATAGTTGCCTAACCAAAGTCACAGTTATCCAGTGGTGTCAGTAAGTTCTGCACTGGTTTACACCACTGCTATGTTCCTAAGACCATCACCACCTTTTGATACCACCAAAAGCAAAATATTGGAGATGGATGGATTGTTTTGATAGAGACATTTGAAGATTTCATTGATGCACTTGAAGACACTGATTAAAAAGATTATCAAAAACCTCAAAATCCTTGCTGGTGATGGTGTAAAAGAAGTCATAAGGAAAATGCCATGAACTGACAAAGAAATCACATATCGTCAGATTAAAGAAATTATGAATCACAAATTCAATCCAATACCCAATGTAGATTACGAAAGATACATTTCCCCTGTCAAGAATGACAGAAAGTTGGTGAAACCCTTGTTGAATTTGTGGAGAGACTTGACACACTCATCAAACACTGTTAGTTCAATTAATTTAATGATGAAGAAGTGATACATCTTAGAGTCATTGATGGATGCTTGTGAGATTCATTCAAACAACGAATGTTGAGAGAAACTCTTAGGACCCAATTCCGTTCTCGTTCAGAAAGTATGCTGACCGAATCGGTTTCGGGAATGCTTTCCGTATGACTTGGATCGGGGGAGTCTGACCGAACGAGTATAATGCATCCGGATATGATTCGGTCATTCTCCCATTAAATACAATGGAAGCCTATGTTCCGGACGAGAACACAGACTCCCATTGAAGAAAGTGGTGGCTGGGGAAAACCTTGCACCCTGTGGCAGGCACCTCAGGGTGCCTACCACATTGTGCATGGCTGGAAAGGGGGGTCCGTTGGATACCCCATGTGCCCGATTCGGAGAGCCCCAGGTGACGGGGAGCCTGATATGGGCCCCCAAAGACCGATTCCAGCAGCACTTTGGTTCCTGGCAAACCAAATTGAAAAGGCTGTCCGAATTGGTCATGGTACTCGCTCGCTTGGAAACCAAGCCCATAGAGCTATACGAGTCGGCTCCAGAAAGGATCGACCTCTCAGAATGCCTTCCGGAACCTATTTGGTCAGTCCTAATGGTTTCCAGGCATCAAACTTGGTCGTTCGGAACTGTGAATGAGTCAGTCGGAAACAAGGGCTCTGGATCCATTTTGGCAAATCCAAATCTGATTCGGAGCCCTTCCGACCGACATCTGAATCGTCCCCTTAGTCTGGATCGAGTGTAAATGGCTGCCAAAGCTGAAGAGCATGCCGATAGACAAGCTGCTAACATGGAGGCCAGAGTTGCCCCCAATAAATCAGTAATGAGTGTGAAAAGTAAACCAAAGCCCAAGTCTGAAAGATACAAGGTGATGTCTACACAAAAAAAGTTGTGTTTTAGATGTGGATTTTTGTTTCCACACAAAGGTAAATGTCCCGCCATTACACAGATATGTAAAGGCTGTTGAAAGGAGGAACATTTTGTGATGTTGGCAGAGCAAAGCAAAAAGTAAGTGTGTCATGATGCAAAGACAAAATGGCCGCCGGAACTTTCCAAAAGCAACGTTCGAAGTGCACCTACAAGGCCAAGCGGCGACAACAGTTAAAACAAATTGACACTGAACAAAGTTAATTGTCATCTAAATCATTGTCAAGCAGTTCTTCTAGCTCAGTATCAGGTGAATGTGAAGAAGATGTTTGTGCCATGGCGATGTTTACCTAAGAAAAGCATGCACATATTTGACTGCCCGCATGTTAAGAAAAATGTCAGTCAAATAAATGTTGACATGCTAAAGCACCAAATTCATTCAAACATTGTCCAAAAATCAAACTGAAAATAAATGGTTGTTCGATAACTTTCATCATCAACAATGGTACTTCAATAAACATTATGCCTGATCAGAAATATAATGAATTGTGTCTATTACCACAACTTATGCCATCAAAAACCTGAGTGTATACATGGGTTGCATCCATGCCCTTAAAAAGTCAAGGTTTATTTGTAGCAACGATTAAGCACAGGAAAACGAAGGTGCAAACAACCATCCATGTGCTTTAAGGCACAGCATCAAGTGACTTTCTACTCAGTTTCCGCCACAGCTGCTAATATGGGACCGATTTCTGTAAACTACATCACGAATGCTCACCATGAAACGTGAGTCAGTTACAATCATTGTTTCATGGTATAGGAAAGCTTAGGACTATGAAAGTAAAGCTGCATATTAATAAGAATGTCCATCCTGTTGTTCATAGACAGAGAAATTGCTTTTCATGTACAAGATGCTGTTGGTGTCTACAAAGGGACACATGGTAACTGGCAAGCACCCTGGGAAGTCTATTACCAGAGACTCTTCTCACTTTTGGCTTTTAACACCTTGTTCATCAGATCCACATGTTGAAGGAGAGAATGGGTCTGATTCACCAGTGACTACTGTTGCTTACCCAACATTCACACAAATTGTAGACATCGATGATGACAGTTCCCAGTTTCCAGTTACAAGATAGGGTTGAACAATTAGTGCCAAAAAGATTGTTTGGAGAGATTTAATTGTGTATGTGTATAATTTGTAAGAATTATTTTTGATTTTTCATTTTACAGAGGGGGATTTGTAGTGTTTTGAGAGTTATCAATGGCAGAAACGTTTTGATTCCTCATAAACTCCATAGAGCTATGACGTAGTTATTAGAGCAGAATGCAATAAAAGCTGATTTAGAATGTTGAGTTCACAATTACACGCAGAAGAATTAAGACATGTAATATTAAGCTCTGTATGTGGCATAGTCATTGGCGGGTACCAGGCTGAGGAAGATGCTACATCACCTCCAGCTATCTGACATTAGTAACCTATTGTGTACAAAACTAATTTCTTGATTGGGCTACGGGTCAGTCATTGCTTATCATTGGTTGCCTTTCTGGTCAATCGCTTTTATGTGGCTTCTTTTTCTATGACTCTTGTTGTGATTTATGTATTTCTCACGCATAAGTTTACCCATTGTTGTAAAGAAATGTATAGTTGGGTTTTCACTCTTATTATCATTAAATCCTTTGGTCCTTTCCCTTTTGTCCCCTGTGTTTGTTTGCCTATGGAGCACTCCAAGACATTGTCCTAGCTGTCCGATGTTTAGACAGTTGGAGAATGCACTGGTTGGAGGTTGTGTATTGTAGAGAATTAACTCGACTCTCTCTCACAAGAATTTTGATTTAGCATTTTATAACACTGGTAACAATGTATTCCTCAGACCCAGCTGTATAGGGGGCAGCTACACTACCTCACCCTATGATTGTATGACGATCCAGCTTGGCAGCTGTATGTGAAGGATCTCCCTCCGCAACTGTCCCCATCGGAGGTGATTTTCAGCACTCCTGTGGAGCTAGAAATGTCAAGCAGTGCATCCAGGCACGTAGTATAAGTGACTGCACTCAGTGTTCTCTGAGGTATTTAGATTGTATCTGCATGTCAGAGTGAAATTAATGCTCTGGCGGTGCTGACATACTGTCAGCCTTTAATGATTTGTTTTCGAGTACTCTTGTAAAGTAGCTGTTTCTGAGGGACCGCGTGAGGGGTGAGGCGTGCCACCCGCATTCGGCATGACTGCGAGGCAGATTGCTCTGTGCGTATTCAGCTGTGATTCACCGTTGAAGCTAGGAGCAGCATCGGCATTTGATTGACTGTGCTTGGGAGCCATTGTGGGGTGAAGAACGCCTAGCAGAATATCAGCATGACTGTGATGCGTTTGTTTCTTCACTACTCAACCGCGTTGTACTGAGGGTGTGTTGTATCGGTGGTTTAAGGAAGTATCATTCAAACAACATAAGGTGATTTCAAAAGAAAATTTGTTTACTGACCGATTCGACCCTCATGGTGGAAGTGCTATGTGCTCTCCTCAAAGTTTCGGCTTTCCGGTGCAGTATCTACAGACACACCTCTGAGAAAGAGCCAATTTTCAATACTGTGGTGATCCTCCCTTGACATGCACTGAGGAGGGGCTATCCTTCAAGAAACATTAACCACTCTGTAACCAAGTCTTCACTGTGTTTTTCCCTGCAGTTTCGCAGCCTGAGGAAGAAAAGCTAATGCTTAGGGGGGGCTAATGTTCAACAAGTTTAACTCCTGTGCAGCAAAGCATTGGCTGTGACTTTTCTTTGTAATTTTTTTCACAGGTGTTTTAGAAGGAGCTAGCCTACAACGGAAAAAGGAAATTATATTTAACCCTTCAGTACCTATGTCCGTGCTTTGACTAAGTGCTTCACATTTAGTATTATTTCTAATGTTGGTGTTATTGTTCTCTTCTCTTCTGATCATGGCTACAGCTAATATGTCGTAGCCACCTACCTTCTTGGATGAGGAAGGAGATCTGTCTTACTTTGGAAGGAATGAGAGAAATTGTTTCAGTCATACCTTATAACTATTGGGGGCAAAAAATGTTCCCTCAAAGGAAGCAGCACATATTGCTTCATAACCTGGGTGTTCAAGGCAGAAGGGATTATGAAAATGTAGTTTCTCTTTCTTCCGATAGTGATGGTGATGAGGAGGGCCAGAGTGATGTGTATCTTATGACATTTCAGAAGCTTGAAGGGCACTTTGGAAGAAAAGTTAACATAGTCCTGGAGAGACATAAGATCTTCTGTTGAGTACAAGGGAAGTATGAGACAATGACTAGTTACATAGCCTGCTTAAGAGGGTTGGCCAGTTTTTGTGATTTTGGTGAGTTATGTGTTTCTCTGATCAGGGACCAGTTAATAAGGTGAACAAACAATTTGTGTGTGCAAGAGAAAGTCCTTACGCACAATCCAGACTTGAAAGAGGCCATTAACCTAGCTAAAAGCATGGAGCATACTGCTAAATGTATTAGGGAAATGAAGAAGAGTAGCCTCTCTGAGACTGTGAATGTGGTGAAAAAGTATTCTGGTATAGAAGAAAGATGCAAGGAAGCTGACTTAGCAAGAAAGGACCCACCATTCAAGTCAAGTATTATGCAGAGAGTTGCAAGGCAGAAGGAAAGGTTTACGTGCTTCCTCCGTGATAGCTGCAGTCACTCGGCTAGTAGCCTATTTTGCCCTGCCAAGTGAATTATTTGTAGGAAATGCAAGAAAAGGCCACTATGCATGTACGTGCAGATTGAGAGAAATGGACCCCAAGCCCTTACATATGGTTAAAGAGATGGATTCAAGTATTAACAAATTTGTGTTACAAGTCATGCCTTTGGGTGTGGGTTCCGGTAATGATTATTCTACTTGCAAGATTCATTTGGATGGTGTAGGGGTGATGGTGTATGCTGACTCATGTTCACCTTTTGCCATCATCAATTTTGATACTTTTGTGGGCAAGTTTAAAGAAGTGGTTGTCCTCTAGTAGATGCAGATATCAATCCGGTTGGGCACAATAAAGATCCCATTCCCTTTTTAGGAATGCTTCACATGCGTATTGATTTTAAAGACAGAATTACCCAAAGGGTGTTTTATGTGGCAGAAAAAGGTTCCAACTTACTGGGGCGGAAACACCAAAGGGACTTAGTCATCAAACTAGACCCCAGTAGCAGCGAACCTGTGCTGGCTGTTAAACAAATGGGCCAGTGTAGAATTGCTGATGAATTTCCAGAGGTGTTTTCAGAAAAGTTGGGCCTTATGAGAAATTTTCAACATAAAATAAGCCTTAAAGAGAATGCTGTATATGTAGTGCACAAGGACCGCCCCATTTTCAACTTAATGAGAGAACCTTTGGAAAAGGAGTTGGACATCCTCATAAGTCAGGGTATCATTTAACCTATGGAAAACTCATTCTGGTTGGCCCCCATTGTTGTTGCCCAAAAGTCAGGGGGTAGAAGTATACATGTATGTGTGAACCTTGGAGTTCTGAACCACAACATTTGGGTTGACTCGTTCCCCTTACCTAAAATCCATGATATGATCATTATGATTGGAGATGCTTGTTGGTTCAGTGTGATTGACCTATCATCGGCTTATCACCAAATTGAACTCCACCCTGACTCTAAATTCCTGACTTCACTCATCACCCCTTTTGATTTTTTTCGGTTCTGTAGGATGCCGTTCGGGTTGGCATCTGGAGCTGCCGTATTCCAAAGGGTGATGCATCAGTTACTGAAGGACACAGCCAATGTTATATCAAGATCAGTTACTGATTCATCGTAATTCTGTATCCAACCACACTGTTACTCTGACATTTCTTTACACATTCTGAAGGATGCTGGTCTGACAATTTAGTCAGATAAATGTGAATTTTGTGTAGAGTCTGTAAATTACTTGGGTCATCAAATGTCTAAGGATGGGATCAAGCCTACGTTTGACCTGCTGATGGCTGTTAAGGAGGCACCTCCTCCTTCATCTAAGGATAAACTAAAATCATGTATGGGTATGGTGGAGTACATGGCTAAATTTGTGAAGAATGTTGCTAGTTACACTGAACCTTTGAGGCACCTTCTAAAAAAGAGTGCCCGGTTTGAGTGGGATGATATGTTGTTGAAGCTTTTAAAAATATCAAATGAGCCCTAGTTGAGGTGCCTACCCATGGGAATTTTGACACCTCTCACAAAACTTTGCTGTATATCGATGCCAGTACCAAAGGACTGGGAGCAGCCTCAGTGAAAGTGGTGGAGGGCCATGAGAAACTTGCGGCCTTTGCATCTAGATCACTTAAAGGTGCTGAGGCTAATTTTTACACTGTTGAGAGGGATGCTTTGGGCATCACAGTTTTCAGATTCTTTTTGTGGGGTTTACCTTTCACATTAAAAACGGAGCACAAACCTCTCAAGTATATTTTTTCCACTAAAGGGAGAGAACATTCCACCCCTTGTATCTCCAAGTGGTTTCTGGGTTTGGAGGGATACAATTTCAAGATTGACTTCATTCAAGTAGATAAACATCTGGTTGCAGGCTGCCTTTCGCTGTTGCTACTACATAATGACGGGTTGGAGGATGTGGCAGGTGTAGATGACCCTGTTTTATTGATTACACGTCCTGGTATTTCAAAGGAAGAACGGTGTGAAGGCACAAGTATAGATGCAATTCTTCCAATTTTGAGGGACAAAATTACTCATGGGTGGCCTCTCAAGCCCAGTGGGTTGCAGGAAGAGATTCTCGGTTAATGGGAGATAAGGCATGAACTGCACATTTACAATGAGATGGTCATGAGAGGTGAGAAAATTGTTCCGCCCAAAGAATTATGGGAAAGAATTGTGGATTTGGCTCATGAGGGGCATTTGGGGTGCAGCATCAAAAAGGTACCTACTGGTTTCCTGGCATGGACAGATTAGTCGAGGAAAGAGTGAAAGAGTGTATTACTTGCTCTTTGAGTGATAAAAGCAAACACATGAGAAAACCATGGGACATACTGGGGTTAGACATTATGAGACCTATCAATGGTACCTTATGGTCAGGCAAATTCCTGATAGTCCTTGTAGATTACTTCTCGCATTGGATTGTAGTCAAGGCAGTCAAGCACATGACTACTAAGAGCATAATTGACTTTTTGTCTGATAGCTTCATGTGTTTAGGAATTCCAGGGTCTATTGTAATAGACAATGGTGTCCAGTTTACCTCTGATAAGAAGATAGAGTTTTTGGGGGATTTATCCATTGTTCATCTTATAACTATATTGTCTTAACGTAAACGGAATGGTGGAAAGAGTAAATCGTATAATAAAGGAATGCATTCAAGCAGCTCAAGTTTCTGGGGCCCCTGTTTATTGTGCTGTCAAGAAGTTATTGTGGCCATTTCATACTGCTCCTAAATCAGTTACTGGTGTTCCACCATTCCAAATGCTAAAGGAAGGTTAGACTTCCAGGAATTAAGTGTGAGCGAGTGTATCAGGAAAAACAAATCTGACTATAAAAAGAGGTATGGTATCAGACACGGAGTTAAGGAAGGCTAATTTATGGTGGGTGAGTGGGTAGTGTTGAGAACCCCTGACACTAGGAGAAGAGATAATAGTACATTTTTGAAACCGCTCAGAATGATCAAAGTACGTACTAATGGGGTGACACTAGATGATAAAAAGGTATGGAGCATGGATAGGATTTCAAAGTGTAAGGACTCCTGTGTTGAAGGATCATCAGGAGAAGTGACCCGTTTGTCCACCACTGATATTCAAAAGGGGTTCCCCATCAAGATTCGCAATTGCCTTGTTCCTGTTTGGCACAAAGATTATGCTCTCCAGTAATTTTTCATAAGAATTAGATGTGTTGTGATTTATGTAATTCTCTCTCACAAGTTTACCCGTTGTTGTAAAAAAAATCTATAGTTGAGTTTCCCTCTTGTTATAATTTAATCCTTTGGTCCTTTTGTCCCCTGTGTTCGTTTGCCTATGGAACACTCCAAGTCATTGTCCTAGCTGTCCGATGTGTTGACAGTTGGAGAATGTGCCAGTTGGAGGTTGTGTATTGTGGAGAATATACTCGACTCTCTCTCACAAGAATTTTGATTTTGTATTTTATAACAGCTCTCCTTCCTTTTCTTGTGTTTGTACCTCCCTTGTGGAATACCTTTGTTGTCTTCCTTTTGATTGGTTTCTAGTATCCCACTTCTCTGTTGCTCTTTTTCAGAGAACCCAGGAGTCTCTCCTGACTCTAGTATGTGATTTTTTGCACTTGGTTCAATTTACCGTTTCAGTGTGGGTATTCACTCTTTTAAAATCCAAAATTAAAAGTAAATAGTGTAAGTATAAGTAGGGGCAAAGCCAATAGGGCTCCCCTATACAAGAGCTACTGGCTTTGTCAATGTGTTTGAGCTATGTTGTACACCAGCATGGCTGCTTTTCAGCATGGCTAAACGTTAGTGGCGTAGAGGAGAATGGCGTGGAGTGTCATTGAGTGGAGTGTCATGGAGAGTCGTAGAGTGTCGTGGAGTGGCATAGAGTGTAGATTAGAGTAGAGTTGAGTAGAGTGGAGTGCCCTACAGTGGCATAGAGTGTTATGGAGTGGTGTTTAGGGGAGTGGTGTATAGTGGAAGGGCATAAAGTGGAGGGGCATAGAGTGGAATAGAGTGTCGTACAATGGAGCAGAGTAAAGTCGAGTGGCATAAGGTGTCATGTAGAATGGAGTAGCACAGAGTGGAGTAAAATGGTGTGGAGTTGCCTGGAGGGAGTTGCGCATGGTGGAGTTTTTATTGTAGGGGGTTACTTGCTTTCAGCTCTTGTAAATAACATGGAGCGCGAGGTTCTTCTCTTTAATGTTGACTTATTCAGTATGCAAGGGTGTTGTTAGGCGTAATAGCCAACTCAGTGCAAACCTTCAGTAGCATAGCTATAATTTCCAAAACATACATTTTAACACCTTTCCCTTTGACTCCTTATTGAGCATTAAATACTGCATTTCTTTGATGCTTTTACTACACAATATGCGTTTTTAGCAAAAAATGCTTACCATGGTTTCACTTTTTTTTGGGGGGTGAGCTGTTTTATATTTGATAGGATAAAGAACCTAAAAAACACAGCATAAAACAGAAATTGGACTCCCAGCATGGTCGAGTCAACCTTTCATCATTCTAATGTTGCCAATTACTTAAAATGAAAACTATCGCTCATAAAACAAAGAACATGAAATAGCAACCAAGCAAATGCAATTAAGCAGACCTTTTATTCCTGATTGACCCTTTTACATAGCGATGAACATTAAAACTTGATCTTTTCTTTTATCATCTATAAATAATGGCAACAGTAAGTGTAGTGTTCAGAATATCACAAGAAAGCAGTTCCTGTAATAAACTGAACTGAGCATGTAAAATGGGAGCGTAGAAACAACTAAGAAATTGCATGGCACAGTAGCAAACCAGGGGATTAATCTAGCTTATGTGCAGCTGGTGCAGTGGCACCATGAACTATTATTCTTAACGAAATTTTGTGGAAGTTTGAAATATTTTGCTGGAATTTTCCTGGTGTAGCAGAGTGGCAGTCAGACTTTCTTAGTAGCCTGTGCGTTCTTCCTTGGCCACCAGCTGCAAAGCATTAATTATAATAACACATTATCTGCTGTTGAAAGCTTAGATTTACAGAAGGAATAACTCTTCTCTACGGAGAGGGGGGAAAGGGCAATATTATAGGTAACAAAAAATTTATAAATACATGTTTTACGGTGGCAAACGTTATTTTTGAAAAAACTGTATGGCAACAGTAGTGAAAGATCCCCAAGCTCAGCTTGTGATGATTTTGCCAACACCATGTCTAAAGTTTTATCATGGGCCTCTGCCTAATGCATCGCCAAACCGAGCTTAGTGGTTGCTGAGAGTGTGGCACCATGTGGAGTGAGAGGGTTGGGTGTCCCAACTTTGAAAAAAATGAAACATTACCATATGCAGGAGCTGTGCTTGCCAGGTCAACTCATCACTCAGTTTACCTCACCCATGATATGACAGAGGGCTGTGCAGATACCACTGACATCATTGCATGGTATCTGGCTGCTCATACATGATTAATGAAAAATGCTGGATGTTCCAGTTTTTCAAGATACAAACAGTGAAATGTAAAACCACGAATGAGACGCATTTTGTCAGTGGAAAAATAAATGCAAAGATAGGACGTTGGTTGGCTGGAGTGCCCCTAGCTGCTGATCTATCGCAATCTTTGCCAGAAACACAATATTGTAAGCTCAATGAATGGCATACCCCCAAAGTAACCAATAGAAACCAGTGGTGGAAGTGGGCGGGATCGGAGGGGCATGAGGTGCCCATACTTTTTTTAATTTAGGGAAAACTGTTTCCCTACTTTCTATGAAAAGATAAGCATCCTGAGAAGCTTCAGCTGCACTGTAAGGCAAGGAGTGAAACCAAAGGTGGGCAGACTGCTAACAAGCCTTCTTGCCAGGGTGCTTGCTTACTTTTAAGAAATGTAAATGTGCACACGGGTCAATCTGCAGATGTTAAGGGAGCTCAGAAGCCGGTGTTGGCTTTAATCAATGGAATCACTTTACGCTTCCTGATAACACAGGTTTATTCTTTTAGGTATGGGAAGGGAGTTACCAGCTAAGCTATGAAGTGTGCTTTTTAAATGGACGTAACACAAACCCCCGAACCACAGGTGCTGCAGGGGTCTGTTTTATGCCCCTAAATAGTCTCCACTGCTCCAACCAGAATTCAGTTCCGAGGCTCTCTAGTTACAGATGCAGACCTCTGTAGTGCATTACCTAAGAGAGGTTTCATAAAGTAGGATAGTGCATTTCCTAATCATTATCATAACTTGCATTTATTTTACATTTAAACTATGGCTTATTTAAAATACAGTTATCTGAAGGTGAAAGACTGCCAAAAGTAACAGAACATTTAGTTTTTTTAGCCATGCCTTTGACCCCGCCCCCACGCTTCCTCCGCCTTCATTGGGCACAGCATCACAGTTCTGTTACTTTCTTCTTCGACTGCTGGTAGCAGCCCAACACCAGACACATTAAGCTGCTTGACTCACATCCATGATTAGGTCTTGTGCTGTATGGGTATGTGGTGTAGTGGTTAGAGCTGTGGACATTAGAACCTGGCAACTAAGGAGTCGATGATGATGGCGGTGAATCCACATCCTCCGGGCCGGTGGAAGCCATCGCCGGCCCGGAGGATGCGGATTCACCGCCACGGTGACAGAAAACGGCCACCGCCAGGCCACCGCCAGGTGCGATGGCGTTGGGAACAGCGGCGGACGGCAGGTCCGTCCGCCGCTGATCTGCGGGATGATGATCGCTATTTGGTGGCGATGTCTGCAAGACACCTTCAGCCAAATTAGGATGTGTGGTGAAACATGCTTTTCCGTGACGGCTTTTCCGCCGTGGAAAAGCATGTAGAACTTTGCTTCTGGGGGCCCCTTGCGGACCCCCAGGGTGAAGGGGGGGGGTGGGGGTGCACATCGGGGGTACCTATGGTACCCCCCTGCATTTACATGGCCTGCCGCGTTGTGCATGTAAATGCAAATCATGCATTTTTAACCTTGCGGTGGGTGCTGCTTCAAGCAGCACCCGCCGCAAGGTTAAAGGTACGGGATGTGACCGCCAGGGTGGCAGTCACATCCTAATTGCAATGGAGGGACCGCCGCTGCCCCTGCGGATGGTCCCTCCCCCTCGGGGATGGCGGACGGACGCAGGTCTGTCCGCCATCCTAATAGGCTTCTATGTTTGAATCCTGGCCTTGGTAGCAACATCTTGTGGTTCCTCGTAAATTGCTTAATTAAAAAGTTGTGTCAGTGGAGATGATTTCTTGTGAACTCCTACAATGCCCTAGGACAAGTTTGCGCAATGATAATCTGCCCCAAAAAAAGAAAACTTTGCCAAAAGAAATGGGGGCGGGTGGGAAAGGAAATATGGGTAAAAGAAAATTAGGATGGGGTGGGAGAGAGTGAAGAAAGCAATGAGACACCAGGAGGCAGCAACGATTGAAATAGTGCCTCAATCACAGTGCAAACTTGCGGATGGGCACTGATTAAGTTAAATTAATAAGAGCTACTGATTAAGTTAAATTAATAAGTGCTTCGCCCATCCTCTACTGAAGGAACGGAACTGAAGTATGTCTTTGTGATGCCCAATTAAAAGGCAGCCAATAAGTCTGAAGATCAAGTGAACCAATGACAAGGAATGGGTGGACTCCAAGCCCTTTACTGTATACAGTACCCCTTGCAGCAACAGAGCATGAGCGCTGTTACGCGAGACCTAAAAATGGCTGCATAATGACACATGCTTATATACTTAGCACACTGGAGCCAGACAAATATAAAATAGGCAAAAAGTAGCCCCTCCAGCATCATGATGCATATGCACACATTTGTGGTGGCACATGCATGTGTATACATCATCACGTTGCAGCAGCCACTTGGTTGTTTTTTTTTTCCTGATGTGTTCAGCATTTACATCATCCATTTTATTTAAATTTTTGTTGAGGCTGTTCAGCATCAGCACAAGTATTGAGATAGCCAAAAGCTCAGCTAAGCCCAGGAAGGTGAGACCTTTTGCTTTTGCTAATGCTTGATGAAGATGCTCAAGACAAAGTTAGCACAGATCTGATTCATGTCCGAACTAAGGGCCCCATTAAGATAGCGGGCGGTGGCGATCCGCCCGCCAGATGGCCCCGTACCAGTCACAGCCACATTATGATGGTGAGATCCTCCGCGGCGGATGGAAAGACCGTCCACGGAACAGGCCCTTGATATGGTGGCGGTGCCTTACAAGCACCGCCATCCATATTAGTATGTGGCATTTGCAATGCCTTTCCATGGCGGAGACTCTGCCATTGAAAGGCCTGCTGATTTCGCTTCACAGGGCCGTTGCGGGCCCCCAGAGGGGAGTTGGGGGCTGTACTTGGGGGGTACCTATGGAACCCCCAACATTGGCATGGGCAAGTTGGCAGACACCACGCAGTGCCTGTCACGTTGTGCATGCCAATGCACACCATGCATTATTGACATTGTGGCGGTTGATGCTTACAGCACGGCCCGCCGCAATGTTAATAATGCGGGATGCTACCGCCAGGGTGGCAGTCGCATCCTGATTGCCATGGCGGGACAGCCGCACCTCTTGCGGGAGGTCCCGTCTGTCGTTGCGATGGCGTAATGGACCCCTAAGAGTTTGTAAGTGGCGTTCAATCTTCTTGCTACTGGTCTCATCATGGAGATTGAGCACATGGCTTTTATTTGATTTGTCTGCTCTGTTTCATACCATGCAAAAATAGATAACATTAAGGGGCACATTAGGATGGCGGGCGGGCTATCGGAAATCAGGACCACCCGCCCTAAGGGCGGGGGTCCAGCACGCACCATTAGGATGTGCCCAACACAGTGGCGAGCACATCCTGTATTTATAGTATTGTGGCGGGCGGAGCTCTCTGCTCCGCCCGCCACAATACCATAAATGCTTTGCATCATTTACATAATCAAAGCGGCAGGCACCGCGCGGTGCCTGCCGCTTTGATTATGCAAATGCAGGGGGGTACCACAGGTACCCCCCGTGTGCCACCCCCCTTGGGCCTTCACTCTGGGGGCCCACAGGGGGCCCCCAGAGTGAACACCGCCTGCCTTTCCGTGGCGGCATTGCCACCGCGGAAAGGCATTGCACACTTGCCATTGTAATATGGCTGGCGGTGTCTCATAGACACCGCCACCATATTAATCATTTTCCGCCCCGGCCGCAGTGGCGGGCGGTGTTTTGCTCCGCTGTGGTCCCCCCCGCCATTCTAATATGGCGGGGGGAATACAGGGAACCGCCAGCCTGGCGGGGGCAATCCGCCCGCCATCCTAATGGACCCCTAAATGTGCATGTGGTCTCACAGTTCAGGATTACCATGTGTTGAATCTCGTTTTGTAAAATTAGTGATAGCACATGCAATGACAATTGTAATTCTTCTGGAGCTGAAGATGAAAATGCTGGTGTTCCTAAGTGTTACAAAGCACAGATATTACAATTAGTACATTTAATAGTGCTCAATTTACTAACTTCAGATCTTAGGCTCAACCTTGCTAACATAATAATAGTATGACTAAGCTGCTTATTTTTCACTCTTTTGTCCAGTTTTATCAGTGTTTGTCCTACCCAATGAAAAAGCAATCTTCTGTTGAACAGGGTTACAGTCTCTAAACACTCCAACAAGATATTTTTACTTTTTGGATTCCAAGGAGGTAATCACTTCAGGATCGATGCATCAAGCAAATGGAACCATAAACACGAGTATTTAGAAAAAGAAATCTTGCAAATCAAACTAAACATAACCAACTCTCCAAAGTCTATACCATCTGAAGTTCATTTTTACAAAATTATTATTTGTTCTTCAAATAGCCCCCGTATTTCCATACATTTCCATTCACAGCCTTTACGTAGATAATAATTGTTTCCCTAGACATATTTTTGATTTTTACAGACCAACTATTATATCTGGGGGTTTTCATAGACCATCATCGCAGAGCAATTAATAATCTAACTGTTGGGGGGAGGAGCTTGGCGGGCATCCGAGATGGCCGCGTGAGCACAGCGCTCTCCGGACCCCCGCCGCTCCCGGCTTAATATCCTGCTTTAATCCTGATTTTTTGCGAGGATTCATATAGAGGACGTTGGGCTGATCTACCTGGACCTTTCAGAAACTGATTTGGACATCGGGTGCCTGAATTATGTTCAATTGAACTTTTGGGCTCCGCCCTCGAAGTGCGCCCGGGACTGGGTGAGGTTCGGTGGCCGTCTTGGAGTTGAACAACAACGGCAGGGGGATTGGTCTTGTGGGTCCCCTTCTTAAGTTTCGGTTTCGTTTCTGCCTCAGACTGGGACATTGGTGAGAGGGCCGGGCCAGAGCTGGTGCCAGGGCACGCGTCGGCTGTTGAGCCTTTGGTTGGACTATTCTCCTAATTGGCTGCCTCTATCCTAGTGGTACCCCTCTTGTCTTCCTTTGGTCCTGGGGCCTCCATTTCTGGTGCCCGGTCCGTCGACCCTGGTGACTTTACTCGTGACGCATCTTCAAAATGGCGGGCAGAGGGGACCGAGAGACGCGCAAGACGAAGACGCCTCTGCGCGGGGGTCCGGTTCAATCTAATGTTATGGATCGTTATACCCACTCTAAGGGGTCCCCCGGAGCTGCCCTGCCCGGTCCCATTGCGTCTGACCAAGTAGTGGACGCGTCGACGGAGCCCTCTTTGCAGGACATCATGGGCGCCATTTCCGGCATGAGGGAATCCATAGGCCAGCAGTACGAAACCTTGGCCCACAAACTTGACACTGTAGCGACTGAGGTGAATTTGATTCGAGCCGATCTCTCCAAGACGAACGAAAAGGTGAAGTCGTTGGATATCAAATCATCCAGCCTCACGACGGACGTCTCTGATATTCAGACGGAGATTGGCAATCTCCGTAGGGTGAACGATTTCATGACCCGGCGCTTGGAGGATTTTGAGAACAGGGCACGTCGCTGTAATGTTCGCGTGGTTGGTGTGCCGGAGAATCCAGAACCCCACTCGGTTGATCTCCTGGTTGAAGACCTCATCCAGAACCACCTTTCTCCGTCTGGCCTTAGTACATTTTTCACTGTGGAGCGCGCACATCGTGTTCCGGGGGGCCAGGGTAAGCCAGGCGCCCCGCCGAGACCTATTGTTGCAAAGCTTTTCCACTATAGGGATCGGGACGCTATCCTGCAGGCCTCGCGGGTGAAGGGCCCGGTGGCCTTTGAGAATGCAACGGTGAACTTTTATCCGGACTTTTCCCAACAGGTCCAGAAGCAGCGTATGGGATTTCGTGGTGCCAAGAAGCGTCTCAGGGACATGGGGATGCGTTACGCAATGCTCTTTCCGACCAGGCTGCGGGTGGAGTATAATGATCGAACTTTCTTCTTTGATCGGCCAGATGCTGTGAATGACTGGCTGGACTCCCTGCCTAATCGCCCTCCTGAGACTGAGTCCGAAGCCCGCCCGGGCGGTGCTGAAGGTGGTGTCGAGAGCTGAACGTTTCGTCTTTGACTGATGCCTTGTTTTTGTATACCTTTTCCAGGGATGTAAGCCTAGGTTCCTCTACCTCATGTGTATTCTGATGTATGTTCTTTTTCTCGTCATAGGTTTGATCGGGGGGCGGGTGGGACGGAGCCTTTCCTCCTCCGGGGTCTTTGTGTAGAATAGGGGTTCTTGGGCGACAGGCACACTGCAGGTTGGGGTTGCTTTTTAGCTTTTTGCAGGGGTGCAGGGTGGGGGGTGTTTTCTTGTTAACTGGGGGTGGGGCGGTTGGGAAGTTCATTGTTTGTGTGTTCTGTGTTCAAGGCGACTTTATTCTGTATTTGAAATGCTTTTTGTGGTCATGCTCATTAGTGGGGGGTTGGGGCTTTATCGGGTGGGATGGGGGGTAGCGGGTTGAGATTTGTTTCATGGAACGTTAACGGTCTGGGAGATCGTATCAAGCGAAGTGTGGTGTTGAAATGTATACGACGTTTATCTCCTGACATTGTTTTCCTGCAGGAGACTCATTTGATAGGCAATGTTTGTCATGCAATGAATAGATGGGGCTATCGCCTCGTAGCACATTCGGGGTTTACCTTGGGTTCCAGGGGTGTGGGTATCCTTATTCGGGCTTCCCTCCCCCTGGCTATTGATGATGTTATTCAGGATGACCGGGGGCGGTTTGCTGTCCTTGTGGGTCGATATGAAGGCCGTGTCCTCTCCTTATTAACTGTTTATGTGCCCCCCGGTTTGCAGACTTCTACCTTTTCAGATTTGGGCCGTGTCATGTTGGACCTTCCTGATAGTACTCTCTTTCTGGCTGGTGATTTTAATTTGGTAGTCTCCGGCCTCCACGATCGCCACCCCCCTAGGGATACCCCGGTGGCTCAGCAATGGTTGGGTGGATTTTTGGATACCTTTGGCCTGGTGGATTGCTGGAGGCTTTTGCATCCTACGCAGCTTCAGTACACCTTCCACTCTGGGGCCCACGGGAGTCTGTCTCGGCTGGATTATTTCCTGATGCCTGCGGCTCAGTCCCCGGCGGTGCATGAGATTGTGCACCTGCCCAGGGGTATCTCTGACCACTCTCCGCTCTGGCTTCGTTTTGAGGTTGGGGTGGAGGCGGTGGGCCGGGTGGCCCCCATTAATCCATGGTACCTTACCTCCCCCGAGACCCCCACCCTTTTGCTTAAGTCCTTGGACTCGTATTTTCTGGATAACGAGGGGTCGGTTTCCTCTGCTGTGTCCCTATGGGAGGCCTTTAAGACCGTGATTCGTGGGCAGGCCCTCTCCCTTATTGTCGAGGCTAAGAGAGTGAGGAATAGAGAGGTGGTTGATCTTGAGGGGGAGATTTCTGCATTGGAGGAGGGTTTGGAGTCCGGTGCCACGCCTGAGAAGCTCCATGCCCTGGGTCTGAAACAATTTGCTTATAAGTCCATGGTCACAGATGCCGCCAAAGTGATGTTTCGGGAGCAACAGGGACGTTTGTATGATGTGGGTGACAAAGCGGGTAAATTGCTGGCGTGGCTGGATAAGAAGGAGAGAGCTAATCGTGTGGTACCCGTGATTCAGTCTGCGTGTGGTGTGAGTGTAACGGACCCGATTGGAATTGTTGACCGGTTTGCCGAGTACTTCCGTGTGGTGTATACCCCTGTGTCTGTGAGGGATGTGGTTGACTCTCGTCTTCTGTTGCGTGATATAGCCCTGCCCATTGTTTCCGATTTAGACCGTGTGGCGTTGGACTCCCCCTTTACGGTTGATGAGATAGCTACTGCCATCCGTTCCCTCCGTTCGGGCAAAGCATTGGGCCCGAACGGGTTGCCGATCGAATTGTACAAGTTGCGTCCCGATAAGGTGGCTCCGTATCTTCGCGCCATGTTTCTGGAGTCCCGGGAACGGGGTATTCTCCCTTATGATCAGAGACTGGCCACAATAGTTGTCATCCCCAAGGAGGGTAAACCGCGTGATCTTTGTTCCTCCTATAGGCCCATATCCCTGCTAAATGTTGAACCCAAGGTTCTGGTGAAACTCCTGGCGTCCCGTCTCTTGACGGTCATAGGTGACTTGGTCCATCCGGATCAATCTGGATTTATCCCGCATCGCAACACGGCTCTGAACCTACGTCGTCTTCACGGCGCGGTTGCGAGGGCGGGGCTTCTGACGGAGCCGGCCATTTTGGCTTCGTTGGATGCATCCATGGCCTTCGACACGGTGGAGTGGCCTTATCTTTGGGCGGCTCTTGAGAAATTTGGTTTTGGGCCTGAGTTTATTGGCTGGGTCCAGTTACTGTACGCGGAACCTCTGGCGCAAGTAGTGGTGAATGGTAGGGTCTCGGCTCCTTTTGCCCTTGGTAGGGGTACCCGTCAGGGATGCCCCTTGTCTCCGTTACTGTTTGCTCTCGCCTTGGAACCATTGGCTGCTTGGCTTCGGTGGGAACCTTCCATTAAGGGGATTCGCTGGTCTCCGGACTTTGAGGACCGCGTTTCGCTTTACGCGGACGATATCCTTTTATATCTCACCTCCCCGCGTAAACCTTTGTCTGTTCTGTTTGATGTTCTTGTTTCCTTTGGAGCCAATTCGGGCCTCGTTATTAATTGGACCAAGTCCTGTGTCTATGTTCTTTCGGGTGCTTTGCCCCCCTTGCCGAGCAGGCTTCCTATTCAGGTGGTCCAGTCGGGTTTCAAGTATTTAGGGATTTTTATTACGTTGGACCCGTCGCTCCGCTTTGAGCGTAATCTCCTACCACCGTTGCTTAGACTGCGCTTGGATGTGGCCCGTTGGCGTAAGCTTCCTTTGTCTCCTCTGGGCAGGGCGGCCCTGTTTAAAATGATGTCCTTGCCGCGCTTCCTTTACGCGCTCCAAAACTCCTTTGACGCTATTCCTAAGACCTATTTCCAAGAGATTGAGAGTCTTCAACGGCAATTGATATGGGATGGGCGTCCACGTATCGCACTTGCAAAGCTCACCATCCCTTGGTATGACGGGGGCATGGCGCTCCCCGATATCAAGCGATATTACTGGGCTTCCCAGTTGTCTGCCATTAATCACGTGATGTTTTCCCCGGGTCGTAATCCTGCATTCGAGATGGATAGACTCCAGCTTCCGGGTGGGGACTTTACTAGAGCGCTTTATTCTCGTTCGGCCGGGCGCCATCTTGTGGGCCCATCCAACATCGCAGTATCCGTATGGCGAGCTGCGAATGTGAGTTTGGGGTGGGAGGATCGACTGACGTTGGCGACGCCGCTTTATGCCTCAGAACGTTTGGGCGGACTCTGGTCTACCAAGGGCTTCGACCGCTGGGATGTGATTGGGATTTGTAAAGTGGGTGATGTGTGTTCGAACGGTTGTGTGAAGTCGTTCCAGGCCCTCCAGGCGGAATATGGTTTGAGTGGTAGGGAATTTTTTCGCTACCTGCAGGTCCGGCACGCCCTCGCCTCAGTCTTGGTTCCTGATGAGGCCCTGCCTGAATCTTCCCCCCTCGAGGACCGTATCCTTGATGGGCATCTTCCCGACAGCACTATTTCTCTGATTTACAAGAAATTGATCAATAATCGGGCGGACTTATTGGTCCGACTTCGGGAGGCTTGGGTTGGCGATGGGTTGGAACTGGACGATGAGGATTGGCAGTCGGCACTCTCTTCTCCCAAGGAAGTGGCCATTCCTGCCCGTCTCCGTTTGGTTCAACTTAAGATTCTTCATCGAGTTTATGTCACGGGTCCGCGTCTGGTTACAATGGGCTTTTCTTCGGATGGGCTATGTAAGCGTGGTTGTGGTTTGAGTGCGACCTTTTTACATATCCTCTGGGAGTGCCCGGTTGTAGCGGCTTACTGGACTGCTGTGCTTGATGTGATGACTGCTGTGACGGGTGTGGCCCTGCGGCCGGAGCCTCGACGATGTCTGTTGAATGTGTGGGAGCCCACTGACTACTCTGTGGCCCAGACCAGATGGGCCACCCTGGGTTACATGATTGCCAAGCGGGATGTTGCGCAACTCTGGGGCGCGTCCAGGCCCCCTGAGGTCTCGAAGTGGGAGGATAACATGGACTGGTCCATGTTTCGTGAGAAGACGGTTTATGTGGCATGGGGCAGACCCAGGGCGTGGACGAAGGTTTGGGACCAGTGGAATGATTATCGTGGGGGTATTTGCACCCCTCCCCTTGTCGGCACTGCTGAGATTGCCCTATCTCCCTAGACGAGCGTTCCCGGAACCTTTCCATATTGTTTTTCTTTTATATTTCCGGTTCTCCCCGCTGCTCCCCTCCCCCCCTCCCGACTTGATTGGAGCCTCTGGGCTCTGGGTGTGTTCTCCTGATCGTGGACCGTCCCCTCCGTTCTTTGGGCTGACCTTCATTATCATGCATTCGCCTTTTAGTGTTTGTTTTTCTTTTTGTAAAATAAAAACTCAAATTGCTCTGTGATATATGTAGAGTAATGCTTTGTGCTCGAGCTGTGCCTGACCACGGGTGTACATTCTTATTTTATGCATTGTGCCTTGTTATTAGCGGCCAGCCCGTGAGGTTGTGGGCCCATTCTTGTACTTTTCTGTGCTTACTCCAATAAAGGTTTTTGAACAAAAAAATAAAAAATAAAATAATAATCTAACTGTTAAAGATTCCAAAAATGTAATTCTTCAAAGCCAAGGTCTAATCCGCATTCAACCAGTTCCCTAACAGGGTGACCCCAGGATTAATTCCCAATGCTACTCCTATAATTTCTTATTAACTTTGAATATATAGATTGCCAGAATGTTTATGCTACATAATATCGAATTTAAAATACTGAGTGGACAAAATATGGAGTTTTTAATATCAAGTGAACAGAAGTTCGACTTGTAAAAATATAGTGGTTAAGAATATCGACATGCAGGTAAGAAATATCATTTTTTATGATATCGAAGTTAGTAATATCGTTTGCAAAAATATTGTTGTTAATAATATCAAGAAAAAAATGTGTGTTTTGTATGTTAGTATATGTGTTAAAAGTATGAATTATTTTTGTAATGTATGTTGATGTAATGAATTTTAAGTTCATTAATTTTTGCGTAATTTAATTCCGTAGCGGGTTGTGGGTTTATAGGGGAATAGGACGGGAAATAATTTAATTATAATATATTTTTTTAGAATTAATTCATTATATGTTTAATTACTTTTTGCATAATTTAATTCTGTAGCAGGGTGTGGGTTTATAAGGGAATAGGGTGGGAAGTAATTTAATTGAAATTAATGTATTAATTATTTTATTAATTAATAAATTCGTTTTTAATACTTTATATTGTTTATTAGGTTAATTAATGTATTATTAATTAATTACAAATGTATTATTAACAATTAATAAATTAATAATTAATTGGTAATTATATTAATTGTTTAATTTTTCCCATTAATTAGTAATTAATTAGGTATTAATTATTAATAATTAATTTGTAAATATGTTAATTGTGTACTTTTTTTTAGGAGCGGGTTGATAGGGGAGTAGGGTAGGAAGTAATTTAATTTTAATGTAATTTTTATAATACATTTTTATATAATATTTATTAAGAGTTATTTTATAGTGTTAAATGTGTGAATTAATGTTGATTTGATGGTTATTATTTGCATTGTTAATTGCTATTAGTTAATTAATTAATTGTTAATTAATTATGTTAATTTATTAATATTTTACAATATTGTAGTTGACGTTTAGAGGGGAAAATGGGTGGTAAATAAATTTTGAAAAAAATGAATTGTTAATTAATGTTAATTATATTGCAGGAGTGGGTATACTAAATTATTCCCCTACGCTATCCAACACTTTCCCTACTGTTATACTTGGTGGAGTGGGAGTATTAAATTATTCCCACCCGCTATCCAACACTTTCCCTACTGTTGCCCTCACTTGAGTGGGAATAGTAATCTTTCCCCACCCGATATCCAACACTTTCCTTACTGTTGCACTCACTGGAGTGGCAATAGTCATGTTTACTCTCCCGCTATCCAACACTTTCCCTACTGTTGCACTCACTGGAGTGGGAATAGTAATTTTTACCCACCCGCTATCCAACACTTTCCCTACTGTTGCACTCACTGGAGTGGGAATAGTAATTGTTGTCCTCCCGCTATCCAACACTTTCCTTACAGTTGTGCTCACTGTAGTGGAAATAATAATGTTTACCCACCCGCTATCCAACACTTTCCCTACTGTCGCACTCCCTGGAGTGGGAATAGTAATTTTTACCAACCCGCTATCCAGCACTTTCCCTACTGTTGCACTCACTAAAGTGGGAATAGTCATTTTTACTCTCCCGCTATCCAACACTTTCCCTACTGTTGCATTCACTGGAGTGGGAATAGTAATTTTTACCAGGCCCCTTTCGAACACTTTGGGGCCAATTCCCATCCAGGTCGGCAGGGCACCGAACACGATCCGGCCGGAAAAACTACGAGCCGTACACGTGTTTTCCACCTGACTCGTACAGCTGTACGAGCGAGCAAATACGATGCGAGCTACGTAAAATTCACCGACCGAGTCATTTCCGGGTCCGAACTGCTCTGTATGTCTCGGCCGTAAGCTAACCGTGGCGTGCAATGGATGCGATTTATGACCGAGCCAGTACGATGTACTCGTCGGACAGCTGGTGCGAGCCGAAGTGTCTGGCTCACGAAACGTCCGGGAAATTGCCTTATGGGGTCCACGTCGGACCCCCTGTCACCCGCAGCCCTATGACTCAGACACTCCCTTACCCAGACATGTACTGTGCGGATGGCACTGACGCGTACCTACTGCAGGGGGGGGCCCTTGTGCGAGACGTACCTCGGCCTTCCTGCTGGTGTGCTAAAAAGGCTTCAAATGGTCCAAAATCAAGCAGCCAGACTGATATTTAAACTTCCTAAGTGGTCTCCGGCCAGCCCCTGCCTTGCTCAACTCCATTGGCTCCTCTTGACCCATAGAGTGTCCTTTAAGACTGGCTGTTTGGCCTTTAAAGCTGTGCACGGCAACTGCCCCAAATTTATCAGCAGCCGGCTCAACAAATACATCCCAAGGCGCTGCCTCCGCTCAGCCCACCACCTTCTGCTTACCACCTCGTCTTTTAGACGTAAACGGCTGGGTGGCTGCAGCTTTTCCCATCTTGCCCCAAAACTTTGGAATTCTCTGCCTCTGGCACTCCGAAGCTGCAAAGACCTTACCAGATTCAGAAATCTTTGAAAACATGGCTATTCGTGCAAGCGGCTGGTTAAGCGTTCCTGTCATAACAGCCTTCTTCTCTCAGCGCCATGAAACCCAAGGGTGTACGTGCGCTCAACAAATACTTGTTAACATAGCATAACATAACGTACCTATTCAGTCAATGGGAGCCCATGTATGCATCGTACGACCGGCTCCAATTGACTTCTAAGGGAATCCAACCGAACCAAGTCCAGCAGGATACGGCCGCATCGTACTCGTTCGGTCGGACTGCAGGACTCCGGCTCGGTCGGAAAATACTCCGGATCCGGCTCGGTCGGAGAGCTTTCCGACCCGGATCAGAATCGACCCCTAAGTCTACTGTTGCAATCACTTGAGTGGGAATAGTAATTTTTATCCACCCTCTATCCAACACTTTCCTACCGTAGCACTCTCTGGAGTGGGACTAGTAATTTTTACCCACCCGCTATCCAACATTTTCTCTACATTTCCACTCGCTGGAGTGGGAATAGTGATTTTTATCCACCCGCTATCCAACATTTTTCTTACTGTATCACTTGCTGGAGTGGGATTAGTAATTTTATCACCTACACTATGCAAAGTTTTAAGTATTGTTATACTTTATGTAGTGTAAAATATAATTTAAAAAAAACATTTATTTTAAAGTTTTAACTTATTATATATAATTTATTTTTATATTTATATAATAGGTATATATATATATATATATATATAATTATATTTTAAATTATGTTTTTAACATTTTATAATTCACAATATAAATTATTGTTTAATATTATTAAGTTAATATATATAAAAAATAAAATGCATGTTTTTTTAAATTACATTCATTATTTATTCATTTTATTCTTTTAAAATCAGCTTGTTTGACTTAATTACATTTATTATTTAATTATTTTTATATTACTCAGTGATCCATGCAAATCAGTCTTGACCCTGTGCCTCATGGGAATAGTCCAGACCGAATTGCCAAGCCAGGTCCTCCCTGGACTGGAAACAAGCATCGTGGGACCGGTTTCAGGGTATGTCATCCTTCATCAGCCAGGCTAGCTTGAGTCCAGTGGCACAGTGAGCAAGGGACCCACGTCTGGGCATACCCATCCCACTTAGGGCGAAAAGTATAACTGCAACAAGTGATGGACGGAATGCTGAATGATTCAAACATTCTCCCCAGTCAAAAGATCTGGGTTAAATCCATTGTTCTTTTGCCCACTACGTCATCCCAGTTTGGACACAGCCATATGCAAATCAGTCTTGACCCTGTGCCTCATGGGAACAGTCCAGACCAAACTGTTCTGCATTCTGTCGATCAATTGTTCTTTTTACATTGGGAAATGATTCCTTTTGTCAAATAGTTTCTGCCAATTTTCTAGGGAAATTGTTCATTCTCTCCCAATATGGCCCTACCAGGGTTATACCATATCAAAAAGTTTTTTTTTATCCCTTCCAAGTTTTTTTTATTTCAAAAGAATTTTATTGTTATAAAGAAGCAAATGAAGATACAAATTATAAGTAAAAGTGATACAATTGATAATAGGTAGGTAGCAATCAAAAGTTGACATTCAATAATGAAGCGTAGCAAATACATCTCAAGATCGAAGCAGTCTCCCAAAAGCAGAATATCCCTTCCAAGTTTTAAACTAAGGGCCTGATTTAGATCTTGGCGGATGGGTTACTCCATCACAACGTTGATGAATAAAATATAAATCCCATTATATCCCATGGGATTTATATTTTAGCGGAAGGAATATCCGCCACTTTTATGATAGAGTAACCTGTCCACCAAGTTCTAAATCAGGTCCTAAGTCTGAAATTGTAGATATTTCAAAAACTCATTCTAGTTTGCTAATTCAAATTTCTCTTGTATTTCTGCAAAAGACAATATGTCACCCTTCTAATTTAGAATTCGGTTGTACTCCATGGTTCTCTTCCCCACACAAGGATTACATACTTAAGTTACTTCAGCTGAAATTGAGGGTTCTCCCAAAACAGCATACATCTATTCTCATCCCCGAAAGAAAAGTTTCTACATTGCAAAGCATTGGCATACTATATGAAGGATTTTAAATCAGATTTTTTTTTTTAAATATTAGGATTTCGAATTTTGAAGCAAAGCCCCATTTATCATGTTCAGCTGTCATCAGCAAGATAATATTTCTAAAAAATGAATGTTGTCTATGAGAACTTAATATTTTTAATGAATTAATAGAACCAGGTGCCAAAATAAAATCCAATGCCGGTGAGTGGTCATCCTTTTTTTTTTAAGGAAAAGTAAGCTTAATTTGGGTCACTCTTGGCTGCTTTTTAGCCCTGATAAAACAAGTGATCATACCCTGCACTTTTGTAAAAAAAATATTTTGTCAAGAAGCAAGAAAGGCATTGAAAGGTATATAAACTATGTGCTAGAACGAACATTTCTTTCAGATTAATTTGGACTGCCACTGAGAGATGGCTCTGGTTCTATTTCCGTTGCCATACATTGGAGTTCAGAGTCTAAGAGGAGAGTATCATAGTTCATTAATATAGCTTCTGTTTTTTCTGTATTTATTTTATATGCAAATACTTGTGAGAATGTATAAATGTAACTGAATACAGAGGAGATATTTACTGCACCAGCATCTGAAAAGAGAACCGCATCATCAGTATCCAGCTGGATTTTTATAGAGGATTCAGGATCAGGGCTTGTTCGGATATATGTATTAAAGTGCAAAAAATATTAGCATAATAGGGCAGCCTGTTGGGCCCCTTTGCTTATTGGAATTGTACCATCACATTGTTACTAAATCAGTGGTGGCTCCTCTGCTAAGGCGGAGGGGCGTCGCCGTAAAAGAAAGAAAAAATAAACTGATAATAACGCAATATTATTACAATTTTTTTCTTCCCTGCTGCGGCAGCATGAGGGTGGGGCTGCTCTGCTGACAGAGCAGGGGAGGAGAGGTGGGCAGAGTAAAGTGCGCATCATGCTTTGACCGGCCCTCTCGGGCTGGCCAAAGAATCATGCGTTCTTAAGCATATTCCCAATGCAGGCTGCATTACAGCCTTCATGGAGAACATGCCCAGGCCCCTAGGCCCCATCTGCGCACCCCACCACAGCACTCAGACCAATCACAGTGCTGCATTGCAGCGTTGTGATATGTTTAGGGGAGCTAGGCCTAACGCTGCATTGCAGAATTGTGATTGGCTCAGGGGAACATGTCTGCTTCCTGTTCGGCTGAGAGACGACGTGGGAAAGAGCAGCGAGGAGGTAAGTGAATTTATCTTTTTTTACTATTATACCGCCTACCCCCTCGCCCTCCTGCCTCACCACCCCAGATCTGTGCTGGCCGCCAATGAAGCATTATATAAATGCCCGTGTCAGGCTATGCCTATGCCGTGAACTAAAACTTATCCCAGGGGCAAAAATGTCAACATCATCGATATCTACATTTTGGGAATTGTGCCTATGGCTACCGTAGCTGGGAAGATCCGACAAGGTGAAGTTTCAGATACATTTTAGAAATGTTGCTGAACAACTCCAGAGTGTTCCGAATTCAATTTTTGGAATTAATTTCTCGCTTTTATAATTCATGAGATTCTGCAATCCGTGGGTAAAAATCTGTCTCTAGTTTCTTTATAATAGGTGGCTTGTGATGCTCCCAGTTGCCTATTATCTAGAAATTACGTCAGAACTCATCTGAAATAATCTGTTGCAGTTGAGTTTTGATGTGACAATGCTCCTGCCAGAGCTAACAACTAGGGAAATGCTGGTCAGTTTAGGTAGCTGTTTATAGAAAAATGAAATGTTGCATTTCTTTCTTTTGCTCGGTTTTTTATTAGCTTACAGAGACAAGCAGAAAGGAGCTATTGATGTCAACATGCTTATTTCTTGCACTCCTTAAGTAATTTTTTGAAAAGTTAGAAACCTCCTGCATGTTTCTACACATTCTGAGCTACTACAGCTTTTATTTTTAAACACATGTATTAAACTGATTCTAAAATCATTTTGAAACATATATCTGGCATCTTTTTTGTTGTGTTTAATTTCTACTAGAGTTCCCATTTTTATTATTCATCTTTGCACATATGCCCTCTCTTTCATATGAAAGAACTATGCACCAAGAATTTAAGTGGAGTGTGGGAAAGGAATGGAATGACAATGTATTATATGCGACAAAGCACACCCCGCCGTACTGAAGAAAATTACATATTTATATGTATTTGTGCCCCCACGCGGTACCCTCTCACCATCTGCCATGTTGAATAAAAAACCCCTGCATTACTTCACATTCAGAGGCCTTATTTCTCTGTCACCAGGCCCCTCCATGCCAGACCCTGAAAAAGGCACATGTTACATTTCTCTGCAGCACATTAGATATTTTGCTGAGCAGTCACGGAGAAGAGGCCCAGCCCGGGGTGTCTTAACAGTGTCAAACAAGGGTCGACTTGATAAAGCTGCATTCCGGCCCTGAGCAGGAGGCAAGCAGAAGCCCCTCTGCAGAGATAAGGCCTAGTTTTGCTGTCGGCTCTCAGAGATAAGTGGGGCCCATGTCAAGGGAAACCTCCAAGACAGTTACACAAGGGGTGGACAGGAAGGGCCAAACCAACTGCTAGTATGAAGCAGCAACACTTCTATAGATGAGAGCAATCTGCATGCTGCCCCGAGCTAGAGATAAGACCAGACATGCTAGTCACTCTGACACACAGGGCCCTCCCTAACCAACAGAAAGGAAACAGCCCTCGTGGAAAGTCTGATAAAGTTACGCAAACAGGCAGTGCGAGTTTTAGCTGACCTGGCTGTCCCCTCTATGCACCCACCCACCTATGACTCATTACAGTGAACGCCTACATGCTCATATCTTTTTATTTCCTTCTGCTTGGAGGGCTCCTCCCTATGTATGCAAAGAATGTATAAATATTGTACTCTGTGAATAAAGCTCAGACCACTCCTGTGCCCGCTGGTGCTGGAGCTCTCCCTTAACTCGAGTTAATGCAATTAAGCCCATTGACTCTAACAACACGGACTCTGCTCCTCATTTATATTTGATCCTTTTTGCATCTATAGAAATTATGGTAGTGTAAATAATTTATTTACCACATTTTCTGGCGCCCGAATAGGGACGCATCCCCTTCCCCACGCGCCGGCGATGTAGGTCCGGCCCCTGCCCCCTTCTACAGCCTAGACGGACTTCAAGTGTACACGCCAGCGGGACTTCCCGCCAACTCCCTCAGGCCCACGGAGGAGGCGGACTGCGACCAGACATCCACACAAGGCGGTGAGGAAGATTGCGGAGCGTCCTGACCCAGAGCCCAACCCATGAGAGAGCCGAGTCCGAGGTCTTCAGAGGGCCGCCATTCCTAAGCAAGCGTCAAGCGTCCGATGTCCAGGTCTTCAAGTTCTGCTTCCCGGTGAATAACACTGAGAACGCATAAAGACGGGTTCATTTAATGAACACGGTAAAGACGTGTCTCCTTCACGAGACCGGTATGGTTGTACTGTATTTCAGTGCATAGGAATATGTTATATATGTTTTAGGTTTGAAATTGTTTTAATTGGGTTTTAAGCATGCCGCTGTTTTCAAAATTGTGTAAAATAGGCACTAAAAAGGGAATATTAGAAGAGGCAGTTAATGTCCCGCCAAGAGATACTCCCGGCCATTTTATGTATAACAAACATGGCATCAGCGCTATTCCCTATTTAGACCTCTGGGTTGATTACACAAAGGATCTAGAGACGGTGCATAGATGGCCTGCTACCGGCACATGGGATTCAGAATGTATTATGAGAGTAGAGGAACAACTATGGAAAAGGAAGTCGAGGCCCTCGCAGAAAGAGTCCATTGAATTATGGCGCAAAGAGGCAAATAGGAGGGCCCTGAAAGAACTTAACAAAGCCGAGAAAAGCAGGCAAATGTCAGAACAGGCAAAAGAAAAAGAGTTACTAGAAGAGGGTGAGCAGTTTCGAGCGGAACAAATGGATAGGGAGAGAAACGCTCTTGTTACTGGTATCTACCCTGTACTCTCAGAGGAGATCAAGGAGGAAGTTCCCCAAGATGTACCCCTTAAAATTAAACCAACGGCACCAGAGGCGTTCCTTTCCGCCTACCTAGCAGAGCCACCCCCAGCCTACATAGACGCACCATTTCCCCCGCTCCCACCAGAGGCCCAGCTCCAGCCAGTCCAGGACCAACAACAGGCTTCCGGGGGTGCGGAAGGGGGGGGGGGGGGATAAGGAAATAAAGGATGACGTCGAACTCCCTAGATGTATATATGATTTACAACAAGGTATTACTGGTCCAATGCGCGTCATATCAATACGAGTAAGGCAAGCCATCGCAGAGCTAGATGGACTGCCTGATATGAATACACATTTAGATGCATTGTATGAGTTCATCCGAACAGGACGGAACCATGAATGCGTAGCTCAAGCTATGGAAAATAGAAAAGTAAAAGCTAAGAACAACATCCTCTGTTTTATTATCAACTGTCTGATCAGGGAACTTGATGGGGGTGATGGGGACGTGGAGGCTAGTTTAATAGAGTAGAGCGACAGCATCAATGACGGTAAACATGATAAGGCAGCGCAGACAGAAGCAATGACGAACAAGATTAAAAAGAAAATACTAGCAATACGCAACGCCGAGAAGGAAGGCAGGGATAGTGTGTCAGAGGAAGGGGATAACAATGAGCCGGCAGACAAATTGAATTTTCTGGGCATAGCACGGCACTGTAATGGCGCCAAACACCATCGACCTCAGAAAACAAGGGTTAACAAGGAAACAAACATCTCTCCTGAGGATTTGTTCCAAACAACTGAAAAAGCCCTAGACCATTGGATGGACGACGAGCCACCCCTCGAACCACATGAGAGGCAGTTGGCTCGGTCGGCCACCCAGTGGGTGTCCCAACATCATGTATATAATCCCGACATAGTGGCCCAGATGTTCCTGAGCCTCCCACCACTCGAACAACGCCTAGCCAGCATCTATATGGTCCAACACTTGATCACGTTGTATGAGAGCCAATATCACCACCCTGGCAAATTATATAAAATACTGGAAAAGGTCATACTAGATAGATGGATGAAACAGGGCCCAGAACTGATTAACACCATTTTAGACTTGCGTCTCCAATATGAACAATTCCTGTCCGCCTCAATGACACCCGACCCTCGCCCCAGAGGACAGTACCCTCTGCGAGCGGTCCACCCCATAAGAAAAACAGATGGCACTGTCCAGCGGGTATATGTCTATACCCTTCTCACCAAGCTAGAAATACTGGAAATGAAGAGGTTGTTACCTTCCCATGATAAAGACCCGGGGGGGGTTTCACAGAGAAATAAAAGATATACTCCGTATAGGAGACTATACTTACCCTGATATCCTAACGTTACTAAAGGTCTTGTTACCAGCAGGCATTTACGAGAAACTTAAAGAGAAAGACTGGGATGTGGGAGATAAAATGTTGAAATGGGCAGAGTTGCAAACTGAAGATGCAGGTAGGGCCCCGGGGGATGGCCTTGGTCAAAAAATTAAGGAGCTCCCCGAACTCCTTATACAAATTTTACCAAGACTATTGACGACCAAAAAGGAAGACTGGGATGCAATTTCAGCATGTAAACAGAAACCAGAGGAAGACACAAGCGATTACTACACTAGGTTGGAGAAATGTTTCGCTGTCAACAGTGGTTTAAAACACAGTAGTGAGGCCTATCCCCACCTTTTTGTGACCAAACTGGTAGATAACGCCCTTCCTCAGATTAGGAATAGGGTGCTGAAGGTTGAGAGTACTTGGCAAGCAAATAGCCCCTCACAAATGTTACAGATGTTGCAATACCACCAAAATAGAATAAGGGAAGAACAAGAACAAGAAAAGAAGCGCATGAAGGATACAAAAATGAAGGTGCTAGTTGCCCAAACAGTACCTGCAAACACGAACAAGAATGGTACCGCACCCACTAAAGGGACCTGCAATTATTGTAAACAACAGGGTCACTTTGTAAGGAAATGCCCCGTCCTAAAGCACAATATAGCCACAGGTAAAACAAAGGAACGGCCCTATACACCTAGACAGTACAACACTCAGCAGACACAAGCCCCCACCCCGCAGCAGGTTCAGACGCCCGCTGCCGCTGCACCTCAAATGTATCAGTACAAGCAGTCAGACTACCCAGAATACCAATCTTTTTCATGAAACAGCCTCGAGAGGGAAGATTGCTTGCCCCTTATACCAGTTCCTGTGGACCAAGAGGGTCCTTATGTACATGCTCGTTTGCTGGGGCAAGATAGAAAGTTTCTGATTGACACAGGGGCAAGCAGGACTACCATCAGTCATGACGAGGTCCCAGGGGCACCTCTCTCGGGCTCACAGAATATATCCCTGGGATTTTCTGGAAAGCCAATTGTCAACAACGTATCATAACCAGTCTCTCTAGGGGTGGGTCCACTGACACGCACCACAGACCTACTACTCACTAAAACATGTCCAGAAAATTTACTAGGTATAAAGACCCTAAAAGAACTGGGAGCAGTTATCTGTTGCTCACCAGAAGGAGTAAGACTGTTTTTGCGTGATTTCAAAGGGCATTTCACGGTTAGAGATTTTGGCCCACATGCATCAAGCATTTTTGTAGTCGCAAACGGTGCGATTCCTTAAAATCGGCCGTTTGCGAATGCAAAAGTGCTTTTTGGGATGCATGAAGCAATTTTAGAATTCGTAACATGTGTGCGAATTCTAAAATTGCGGGTGCTTTTAAGAAGTCGCAGATGTGCGATTTCTTAAAAGCAATGCATCATTTTTTTAAAAAGTGAAAATTCGCAAATAGGGTGCCAAATTTACCGAGTGGTTGAACCACTCGGTAAATTTGGAAAAAGTGTGTAAAATGTTGAAAATGTTTTTTTTTCAACATTCATGTTACGGACACACATGTCCTTAGGGCATGTGTGTGTGCAACATGATGCGAAAAATACATTTCAGGGGTGCATGGGGGGGGGTCCTTTGGACCCCCCCCTGCACCCATGAAATTTTCTGAGTGCCACTCGCAATTTCCATTGACTCCTATGGGCCTTTTGGCCCATAGGAATCAATGGGAATTGCGAAAATTAAGTTAAGAAATCGTTATTTCTTTGGGATTCGGTAAAAATTGCGATTTTTACCGAATCCCAAAAGAATACCGAAAATATTGATGCATATCATTTTGCATTTCTTAATTTGCGATTCCTTATTTTTCGCAAATTAAGAAATGCAAAAAGACACAATGATGCATGTGGGCCTTTGATCCCAGACTTCAGGATGTCCCACAGTATCTATGGGCACAAGGTTCGACTGATGTAGGTTACATGGATATAACACCACACGAGGTCACCCTTAAGGAAGGAGTAGTCCTACCCCGAATACGACAGTACAGAATTCCACCTGAGGCTGAAACAGCCTTATTAAAAATAATTCAAGAACTCATTAAACAGGGGGTGTTGGTGGAGACAGACTCGAATGTGTGTAACTCTCCCGTCCTCCCTGTTCTTAAACGCACAGACCCTCAAGCACCCCCAGTTTACAGACTAGTAGTTGACCTTCGAGAACTGAACAAATGCGTGATCCCACAATACCCAGTGGTCCCAGACATTTCCTCATTATTGACTACCATTGATTCTGAGGCAACATTTTTCACGGTCATTGACCTGAAGAATGCATTCTTCAGCATTCCAATACATCCTGACAGTCACTATCTTTTCGGATTCAGTTTAAAAGGACGCAGCTTTAAATTTACAAGAGCTCCCCAAGGCTTTACAGAAAGCCCCAGTGTTTACAGTCAGGCATTAAAGAGACAACTTGACAGTATAAGTATGCCTACCAACACAGCATTAATACAGTACGTGGATGACATTCTCATCACAGCAAGATCAGAACCTGACTGTGAAAAGGCTTCCCTCACGGTCCTTCACTTTCTGGCAGGCAAGGGGCACAAGGTGTCCCCTTCGAAGTTACAGTTCTGTGAACAGCAAGTGGCTTGCTTAGGGCACTTGCTGTCCAAGGAGGGTAGGCAGCTGACACAAGAACGAATTAAATTGATTTCCAACATTTCACAACCCAAAACACAGAAAGAAGTACATGCATTCATTGGCCTTACTTCCTATTGCAGACAATGGATTCCCCAAGCCACTCATACAATTGACTACATTGGAGGCTGCCACCTCTAACGTCCTCCCTTGGACATCAGAGCACACCCTAGCATTTGAGGAACTAAAACGGGCGTTATGTCAAGCGCCAGTTTTAGCCACTCCTGATTACAAGAAACTCTTCACCCTGTTCGTGACAGAGCGGGATGGAACAGCACTATCTGTTCTCACACAAGACCAAGCAGGGAAACACAAGCCATGTGCTTATTTTTCTAGTACATTGGACCCTGTAGCACAGGCTCTGCCAGCATGCCAGCATGCTTGAAATCTGTTACGGCCACAGCTTTGGCCATAAGACAAAGTGACTCGATAGTGCTGGGACACTCTCTGACAGTACAAGTACCACACGCAGTGGAAGTTCTCCTGAATAGGACACAGACGCAACACCTGACTGTAGCAAGATTGACAGGATACGAGCTGACACTATTTCAACCCCACATAGAGATTAGAAGATGTAACATACTCAACCCTGCCACTCTTTTACCCTCAAGCACAGATGACACCACATCCCATGACTGTGTGGAAGTAATAAATGTAGTGACGAAGCCAAGACAAGACTTGACAGATGTTGCACTCCCAGACCCTGACATAACGTTTTATGTAGATGGATCATGCATGAGAGCAGGGGCAGGAGAATTAGTGGCAGCATACGCCGTAACTACTGACCATGAGATCATAGAGACACAAAGAATAGATACCCTGTCAGCACAAGCAGCAGAGCTCATTGCTTTGATGCAAGCCTGTAAACGAGCAAAACAGTTAAGGGTTAACATCTACACTGATTCACAATATGCGTTTGGGGTAGTTCATGACTTTGGGGTACTATGGAGGGAGAGAGGTTTTCTGACCTCACACGGGGCCAAGATACAGCATGGCCCTCTCATACAGGCCTTGTTAGAAGCAATACTCCTACCTACAGCCATAGCGATCCTGAAATGCAAAGCACACACCAAGGCCACAGATGTAATTTCCCAAGGTAATGACCTGGCAGACCGAACTGCTAAACAGACAGCTCAGACTCCAATTGACATAACAAACTCACAGGTATTACCACTGACAAGGACTATGACAGTCAGGGATCCCTCCAAAGATGTACAAGATATACAGACCCATGCCACTCCAGATGAAATAAAGAAATGGACTGAAAAAGGAGGGGTCCAGACTGACCAGGGTTGGATGACTAAAAACAAAAAGACATGGTTCCTCCCAGATTCTATGGTACAGGTGATAATAGAGACAGCACATAGCCCGGCACACTTGGGAGAGAAGGGAATGTTGGATGGCCTGCAGACTATTTGGTTTAACAAACACTTGCGAGCGGCAGCAAAACAGAAAGTGAAGACTTGCATGATTTGTTGCCAATTCAACCCTGGAAAAGGCATCTCAGTGGAACAGGGTGGATTTCATCCACCTGATCACCCTTTTGAGGTTCTCCAAATGGATTATATCCAAATGGACAGATGTAGAGGTAACAAGTATGTCCTGGTAATAGTGTGTGCCCTAACCAGATGGACAGAAGCTTACCCAGTCCCAGATTATACTGCAGTTACAACAGCCAAACAGTTGGTGAGGGAGTTCTTCCCGAGATACGGGTTGCCACGTGTCATTTACTCAGACAATGGCCAGCCCTTCTCCTCTGAGCTCATGAAACAGGTGTCCCTTCTGTTGGGATATACCTGGAAGTTCCACTGTGTAAGGCATCCCCAAGCAGCAGGTCTAGTAGAGAGACATAACCAGACCCTCAAAACAAAATTAGCTAAAGTCTGTGCAGAAAAGGGCGTGGATTGGATGGTAGCCTTACCGGTTGCCCTCTTTTACATGCGCATGGTAGCTCATTCTAGAACCGGCCTATCCCCATATGAGGTGGTCTTTGGAAGACCGCCGAATATGTGGGGTACACCAATGCCTAAAAGAATAACTGATGTTGACAGTACTATGCTCACAGATTACCTGACTTCCTTGATGTCTCCACTACTCTCTTGCCGTTCGCAGGTTGCCGCTGCCTTCCCTGACAACACCCAGGTCGAGGACCATGCCATAGCCCCAGGGGACTGGGTGCTAGTGAGGAAGTTCGTCCGGACGAGCCCTCTGGACCCCAGGTGGAAGGCACCAAAATTAGTCCTGCTGACGACGAGGACGGCCATCAAAGTCGAGGGAAGAAAGGGGTGGCTGCATGCCAGTCACTGTAAAAAATACTTTGGGACTACCAGAACATTTGCTAAAAACAAAGACAGTACAGACTTTGAGCCCCCCTTTTTGGAAAAGACTCCCCAACAAGAGTACACTTCCAAACTGAGATCTAGAAGGTCAGTGGACGTTTGATTGTCTAAGTCCATTCGGTGGTGAAGCGGTTGAACTTGAATAAACTAGTGAACAGTAAAGAAAAAAGGACTAATATGAGAGAGAAATACTGCAAGCTATTACACAGCAGATGTATAGTGTCTCTGATTATTGTACTTTTTATGAGCATTGTGGTAATAAGTATTGGCTGGTTCTTACATGTTCTCTATCCACCTGCTGTCTCACAGAACGCCACCATAGTACACTCCCATGTTGAGCTCCCAGTACACTTAGAGAACAGAAGAAATGAATTTAAGAACAATACTTTCATCACCCTTTTACAACAACATCAACTGGCTATAAACACATCCAACTGCTGGGTGTGCGGTCTTCTTCCCCATACAGTTGCCAAAGGCATGCCTTTCATCACTCTCCCTTTTTCTTATGAAGGCTCTTGTACCGGTTGGTGGGAAACAAACAAAGCTTCCTATATGGCCAATACGGATACAAAAGAGCAGTCTCAGCTCCGATATCACCTATACATTTTATGTTGGCAAGGTGAAAAGAACAGGGCATGTGGTACCCCACTAGAGCAGGAAGCCTATGCTGACCACGGTAACAGATCTAATAAATTATATTATCAGTATATGGACAGGAGAAAAAGATCAGTTTCACCTGTTTTTGTGGCATCAATGAAAGCCCCTTTTTGTGTCCAAAGTAAAGGAAAGATACGTATGGGTGATAGCATCTGCAATCACACAGTCAATTTGAATGGAACAAACAATACACAGCTTATAGCCGCACAGGGCACCTACTTCATATGTGGGGACAAAGGTTATACATGGCTCTTACAGGGCTGGTCCGGCACTTGTTACATTGCTTTTCTCCTTCCCCCCACCTACACTGCCCCTGCGGACTATCATGAAATTGAGCCTCTGACTGTCTATAACAGACGGCGAAGGGGGGTCATAGATACAGAAGATACAGCAGGGCAGGAGGCGGGAGACTTCTTTGCCGGAGTCATTCCATTTTGGGGTCCAATGGTAAACAGCAGGAACATCCGCCACCTCACACGAGTGGTGCAAAACACGATAGATGCAACGGCAGGTGCCCTCACTAATCTCACAGCCGAGGTGGTCGCGGATAGACTCATGACCCTACAAAATTGCACTGTTTTAGACATCATTCTGGCTGACCGTGGTGGTGTATGCAGATTGATCTCCACGAGTTGTTGTGTGTTTATTCCAAATAACGCACCTACGGTATACCAGGCCATTGCCAAGCTACACAAGATGTCAAGTCAGCTAGACATGGATAAAGGAGAATGGTCCTTAAGCAGCTGGTTGTGGGGATTAGTATCAACATGGGGATGAAAAGTGTTGATTGTAGTAGGATCAATACTGTTTATCATCTTCAGTTGTTGCCTCTGCATCCAATGCGGCCCGGCCATCTGCGGTCTGTGCGCCACTGCCTGCATTCCCCGTCCACATGTGCAGAGCAGAAAAAATGAAAAGATCATGTTGTAAGAACACATTAACGGCCTGATGAAAATAGAGGTGTATTAGAGGGGTGCGCTTGGGGACAAGGAGGGAATGAAGTAAATTAACATATTTATATGTTTTTGTGCCCCCACGCGGTACCCTCTCACCATCTGCCATGTTGAATAAAAAAACCCTGCATTACTTCACATTCAGAGGCCTTATTTCTCTGTCACCAGGCCCCTCCATGCCAGACCCTGAAAAAGGCACATGTTACATTTCTCTGCAGCACATTAGATATTTTGCTGAGCAGTCACGGAGAAGAGGCCCAGCCCGGGGTGTCTTAACAGTGTCAAACAAGGGTCGACCTGATAAAGCTGCATTCCGGCCCTGAGCAGGAGGCGAGCAGAAGCCCCTCTGCAGAGATAAGGCCCAGTTTTGCTGTCGGCTCTCAGAGATAAGTGGGGCCCATGTCAAGGGAAACCTCCAAGACAGTTACACAAGGGGTGGACAGGAAGGGCCAAACCAACTGCTAGTATGAAGCAGCAACACTTCTACAGATGAGAGCAATCTGCATGCTGCCCCGAGCTAGAGATAAGACCAGACATGCTAGTCACTCTGACACACAGGGCCCTCCCTAACCAACAGAAAGGAAACAGCCCCCGTGGAAAGTCTGATAAAGTTACGCAAACAGGCAGTGCGAGTTTTAGCTGACCTGGCTGCCCCCTCTATGCACCCACCCACCTATGACTCATTACAGTGAACGCCTACATGCTCATATCTTTTTCTTTCCTTCTGCTTGGAGGGCTCCTCCCTATGTATGCAAAGAATGTATAAATATTGTACTCTGTGAATAAAGCTCAGACCACTCCTGTGCCCGCTGGTGTTGGAGCTCTCCCTTAACTCGAGTTAATGCAATAAAGCCCATTGACTCTAACACCACGGACTCTGCTCCTCATTTATATTTGATCCTTTTTGCATCTATAGAAATTATGATAGTGTAAATAATTTATTTACCACAGTACATGATAAAAATATTGCAAGTCATCTCAGAGTTGCATAACATTATAAAGGGACTCGCCCTTCGCCCTTGTTCCTCAATATCAGTGGTTCCCAAATTGTGCGCCGCGGCACCCTGGTGCGCCGCAAAAACCAGCCAAGGGCGCCGCGATCGCTGATCATTACCCCCAGGTCCCTCCTGTCCTCGTCCCCTTCATTCATAAAATATGAGATTAACTATCTCGCAGACAGAAAAAAGAAAGCAGGAATGCTGGTACGCCCCTCCCTCTCCCTATAGGGTGTATATAAGGGTACAGTACCCAGCATGCCTCCTGTTCTTTTTTCTGTCTGTAGACGGTTTAATTTCATCTGTTTGGATCCAGGAGCCGATGGGCTCCTGGGGCTTACCTGCTGCTGGGCTTCGGGTGAGGGCTGGCTTCCCGGGTCTCTCCTCCTGCCGGGCTTGGGGAGTTTCCTGCGGGCACTTCGGGCTGTTCTTCTATGCACTGTGGCCCTGGTGGTGTCTGCGCCGTGTCTCTGTTCTGCCAGGCTTTCCGGAGACCCGGCGCTCTTGGAGGGATTGCTGCGGTCCTGCGGCGGCTCCGGTGCGGCTGGGGCGCTTCCTTCCTGTTTCTGCCTGACTTCATTTTTCTGGTGCCCAAGGTGACTGGAGGGTTTCGCCTTGTTCTGGATCTCAAGGCCCTGAACAAATTTGTGTTGCGGATTCCGTTCAAGATGGAGACTCTTCAGAGGGTGATTCCCCTAGTTCTCCAGGGTCATTACATGTGCACTCTGGACCTCCAGGATGCCTATTATCACGTCCCTGTCCATCCTCTCTCCAGTCCCTTCCTGCGATTTTGCCTTCGGGGGGTCCATTACCAGTTTGTAGTTCTCCCGTTTGGCCTGCGGTCGGCTCCCAGGGTGTTTACGAAGGTGGTCGCTCCCTTGGTGGCTTTCTTGCATCTCCAGGGGATGATGGTTTACCCGTATCTGGACGATTGGCTCCTACATTCTCCCACCGCGGAGCAGTTGTTGGCGGATCAGCGGGTGGTGTGTGCTGCGTTGAGGGACCATGGGTTCCTGTTGAATCTCCCCAAGTGCAGGCTCCCTCCGTCTCAGGACCTGCAGTTCATTGGGGCCCGTTTCCGCACGGATCTGAATCGGGTGTTCCTGCCGGTGGATCGGGCTGTGACCCTGTGTTCTCTGGCTCATCGGTTTCTGGTGGGGAGTTCGTTTCAGGTTTGGCTGTGGTTGCGGCTTCTGGGGTTGATGGCGGCCTCTGTGTTCACGGTGTCTTGGGCTCGGTTCCATCTTCGCCCTCTGTGGTCCTACCTGCTGGCTCGTTGGGATCCCTTGTCGGGGGACTTGTCCCTTTTGGTTCCTGTATCCCTGTCGGTCCTTCCTGCCCTCCGTTGGTGGTCTCTGTCATCCAATCTGGACAGGGGCTTGCCTCTGCAGTCTCCTCCTCCGGTGGTCCTTATGACGGATGCCAGCGCTCTGAGCTGGGGGGTGACTTTGGGGTCGGAGTGCCTTCAGGGTCGGTGGTCTCTTCTGGAGAGTCGTCGGTCTTCGAACTGGCGGGAGTTGTCTGCTGTGTGTCGGGCTGTCCAGGGGTTTCGGCTCCTTCTGGTGGGCCGTCATGTGTTGGTTCGGTCAGACAACTCGGTGACGGTGGCCTATCTGAATCACCAGGGCGGTATCCATTCTCGGTCCCTGAACGCGGTGGTGTCCCCGTTGTTTTGCTGGGCGGAGTGCCATCTGTTGTCCCTGGTGGCTGCACATGTCCGGGGGGTGGACAATGGGGTGGCGGATGCCCTCAGTCGTTTTTTTCCTGCCTCCCTGGAGTTGGCCTTGACTCCGGTGGCCTTTCGTCTGGTGTGCGTGAGGTTTGGTCGGCCCTTTCTGGACCTCTTTGCTTCCCGGCACAATGCGCAGCTTCCCCGTTTCTTCTACCGGATTCCTCAGGTGGGGTCTTGGGGAGTGGATGCTCTGTCCCTTCCCTGGCCGTCTCGCCTGCTGTACGCCTTTCCTCCTCTGGTTCTGATCTCTCGCTTTCTGTCCCGGCTGTTGCGGGAGGATCGGGAGGTGGTGGTGGTGGTGCCCTTCTGGCCCCGCAGGTCTTGGTTCCCCACGCTGATGCTGTTGGCTGTTCGGGGTCCGTGGTTCTTCCCCTTCCTTCCGTCTCCCTTGCGGTCCTCTCCGATGTTGCCCCTTCGGCGGCTTCGGCTGTCGGTTTGGAGGTTGAGAGGCAGGGGTGGAGGCATAGGGGTCTCCCGGACCATTTAGCCTTGGCTATTCAGCGGTCTCGGAAGCCTTCTACCCTTCAGTCCTATGGTAGGCATTGGGGCAACTTTGAGCGTTGGTGTCTTGGCCTGGCTTTGTCGCCCCTGGTTTGTCCTTTGCCGGATGTTCTCCAGTTCCTTTGGGATGGGTTCGAGAAGCGTTTGTCCGTTTCTACTTTGCGGGCTCAGTGGGCTGCTATCAGAGCTTTTCGGGCTCCTTGGGGGAATCTGCCGGATGTGGATGGTCTGGTTTCCCGTCTGTTGCGTAGTTTTTCTAATTCCCGCCCTGTGGTGCGTCCTTCTTTTCCTCTCTGGGATCTTCCCTTGGTTTTGAGGGTTCTTGTTGCCGCTCCCTTTGAACCTTTGGAGGAGGTGGTTATGAAGTTTGTCACGCTGAAGGTTGTTTTTTTGGTGGCTATCACTTCTGCTCGTCGCCTGGGGGAGCTGGGTGCCTTGATGGCTCGGGAGCCCTTTCTGTCCTTTTCTGCTGATGGGGTGGTCCTTCGTTTGGATTCCTCCTTCGTCCCTAAGGTTTCCTCCCAGTTCCATCGCTCTCAGGAGCTGGTCCTGCCTGCTTTGTTTTCGGCTCCTGTGGACGGGGATGACCTCCCTTGGTCCTTGCTGGATGTTTGCCGGGCTTTGTGGGTTTATTTGGATCGGACCCGGGACTTTCGGCTTTCTGACTCCCTGTTTGTTTCTTTTGGTTCTGCCTCCAGGGGTGGCTGTGCTTCTTCTTCTTCCATTGGGCGTTGGTTGAAGCAGGTTATTGTTCTGGCCTATTCCCTTTCTGGTTCCCCTCCCCCGGCTGGGGTTCAGGGGCGTTCTACTAGGGGGATGGCTGCTTCCTGGTCGGAGGTTCGTGGGGTGTCCCTTTCTGAAATTTGTAGGGCCGCCACTTGGGCTTCTGCTAATACCTTTGTTAGGCATTACCGTATCCAGAATGTTCTGGGGGATGACACTAACTTTGGTTAGGGGGTTCTTAGGGCTGTGTGTTCCTGATTCCCCTTGTTTTTAGGTTTTGCCTGGCGAAAGCTGCGCTCTGCGCAGCTTTTTCGCGCAGGCGAAAACCTAATGAGTATAGTAGGGGAGACAGGAACGGCCCCCGTCTTCCATTGGCTAGCTCCATAAATGGAGGCTAGCCATTGGAAGACGGGCCTGTCCGTCAATGCCGGACCAGATTCGGGGGCGTTCCCGAGAATTTTTGGCTTTTGGCTACGTCACGCTACGTCAGCCGAAAGCCAAAAATTCTCGGGAACGCCCCTGAATCTGGTCCGGCATTGCCGGCACCTGCCTTCCTGCTCGGGACGCGCTGCTATTGGTGGAATTTTGATCCTGCCGTGACGTGTCGGGTCTCCTTCTCCGTGGGTAAGGACTTTCAGGTAAGCGATTTTGTCTTTTGTAAATAAATTAATACTGTCCCTTTGAATGCTCGGAATTTTGGACTTCATTTATTTCTCTTTCGTTGCAGGTATTTGACGCCAGGGTGGGGTAACTATTTCCGGTCCCCATTTTGTCTTGGGATCTTTGGCTCGCTCTCTGGTGAACCGCAGGATGTGCAAAATGTAGTCGTAATAGAAGAGCTATCCGCGCGCAGTCTGCTGCGGAGTACTTCTATTAAGCGTTTGGAATATAAGACGCTTGAAGTTAGAAAAAAATGTCTATGTAAGAATATAGTCTCATTGTTAATGTCTTTACAAGGAGAAATTTGAAATGATGACTATAAGTGACAATTATACCATACCAAGATATCCAAAAACGGAAGCGTCTTAGTACCGTGGGGAGCTTTATGTCTTTTACATAGTTTTGGGGATAGACAAAAGGCCATATGTCCAGGTAAGACTAATCTTTCACATTTATATATGTTTAGTTACAACTTTAGTTCACAAACTGTGCTTTGGACGATGCGAGAAATGAAATAAAACACTGACAACATTCCTTGTTTTATTTTCACTAAGTGCATGTGCAGATTTCTATATTTTTAAACGCACATACAAACCAGTAACGTGACGCAAATAATTGCCATAGTATTACATTGGAACACATTAATCGCTAATACGCAAAGCTTTAGCTAAGATTACATTTGCACAGTATGCATTAGAAAATCACTGCTTGTTTTGCGTGCACTCGTAATCTTTTGCTAACACTATATTTGGGTTTTATAGGAAAAAAAACTAGCCGTTTGTTGCAACTGACCCATCGACTACACATATTTCAAAATCGTTATTTGAACATGGTACGTTCATACTTAAAACTTATTTTACTTTATACATTACTTTTTGTAGTAATTGCTGTCTGTACTGGGCATTCTTTTCTGTATAGTTATACACAAAATTTCGCTCACAAAGCACATTTTACGCGTTTGTAGGTGAAAGCTGCACTGGTGAAGTCGTAGTCAGGAGAGAGGACAGAGCTAAAGAATAAGGAAAACTTATAACCAAGACTTTGTTTACAGGTCCCTGCAGGAGATGCTTAGATACTAATTTACCACACGCAATATACATATATCTCCTTCTTTCCTGCCTTCCCTTTCTATTTCTCTTTCTTGCCTTTCCTTATCTCTCTCTCCTGCATTTACTCTGCATCTCCCTCACCATTTTACCTTCACAGTCCTTCTCTTTCTTTCACTCTCGCACTATTCTTCTCTCCTTCTTTCTCCTACTTTCTCTCTTTCCTCTGCTCTCCCTCTCTCTCCTGCATCCTCTCTCTCTTCTGCCCTCTCTCTCCTGCCTTCACACCCTATATCTTCCTCCCCATCTTCTTTACAGGTCCCTGCAGCAAATGCTTAGATACTAAGCTAGCACACGCAACATACATACATCTCCCTCTCTCTTGCCTTCCCTTTCAATTTTGCATTCTTGCCTTTCTTTATCTCTCTCTTGCATTTACTCTGCATCTCCTTCCCCATTTTGCCATCAGTCTTTCTCTTTTATTTACTACTGCTCTATTCTTCCCTCACTCTTACACCTACTTTCTTCCTTTCTTCTCCTCTTCCTCTCTCTTTTTTTCATCCCCTCTCTTCTACCTTCTCTCTCCTGTCTTCCCATCTTCTCTTTCCTTCTATCATGCACGCTTTTTCTTTTACTCCCTCACTCTATTCTGCTCTCACTTTTACTCCTCCTTTCCTTCTCTCTCCTGCTCTCTCTATTTCTTGCGTCCTCTCCCTTCTGCTTGCTCTCTCCCTCCTTATCTATTATGCTTATCTCTCCTGCCTTCTCTTTTCCTATTCCTTCTATCTTTATCTCTCTCTCCCTCTTGCTCTCTTTACCTTTTGCCATTGTATAGTTGGGAACGAATATATTCTTTATAATGAACAGTAGCAGAATAACTCTCTCCAAAGCTTTATAGAACTCTAAGGGCCTAGTGTACATTGCCAGACAAGGGGAGGGTTCTCTGTGTGAGGGTGGGGGGCTCTGTGTGTGGGGGGGGCTTTCAGTGTGTGGGGGAAGGGCTTTCAGTGTGTGGGGGAGGCTCTCGGTGTGTGCGGGCTCTGTGTGGGGGGAGGCTCGCAGTGTGTGGAGGGAGCTCGCAGTGTGTGTGGGGGGGCTCTCTGTAGGTGTTTGTGGGTGTCATTTGCGAAAGATAAAGCTAGTGGCATTGCAAATAACAATGCCATTTATTTATGTTAAAAAAAAAAATGTCAAGAGCTTTGCCAATAGCTCAAACTTTAACAAAGGCAAAACCATTGCATTGTAAATGCTTGTTCTTTTTGCTGTGCTGTTGTTTTCAATAAATTGCTGGGTTTGCTGTTCTGCTGTGTCCTGGTGGTTTGTTGTTTGATGATGGCCGGTTGCTGCTTGGGTATTCTCATATTTTATGAATGAAGGGGACGAGGACAGGAGGGACCTGGGGGTAATGTCCTATTACTTACCGGTATTCTTCATTACTCCAGGTCCCGTTGTCCTCGTCCCCTTCATTACATCCCTCCCTCCCTCCCGGGCTTTCCGGCCCTCATCTTGGGCTTGGTGGTTCAGGAGGCATGCTGGGTACTGTACCCTTATATACTCCCTATAGGGAGAGGGAGGGGCGTACCAGCATTCCTGCTTTCTTTTTTCTGTCTGTGAGTTAGTTATTTTATGAATGAAGGGGACGAGGACAACGGGACCCGGAGTAATGAAGATTACCGGTAAGTAATAGGACATTATCACCTGCCATGGGTCAATACGGGGAGAGAAATGGCCAGTCTGCCATTGAAGCCGCTTGACATAATCTGGAGGGAAATATATGTAAAACCACCTTTCATTAAACCATTACTCATTCCAGGCCGAGCAGCAGTGCGCAGGATCTATACTTTATAATTTTATGACGCATTCGAACTTCAAGTTTATGAAGTACAAGAATTCTTATATATAGGCATGGCCATATAAGTTATGCGATCTCACGGCCTCTGTGTTTTCTGCATATCTATGGATTTGATGCGTTTGACACGGAACCCGTCAGCTCATGCACCACCTGCTGAGTTTAACACAACTTTGTCCCTAGCTCAACCGGATCAAATGTTACAATAATCTCTGCAATACATATTGATGTTACTATAAACTCAGCAATACGTGTTGATGTTACTATAAACTCAGCAATATGTGTTGCTGAGCAGTTGAAAGACCTTTGGAAATGATGACTGGTCAACTTTAGGTTGTTTGCTGTATTTTGATGTCAAATTGGTACTAAGGTGAAACTTTGTCCCAGATAGCGCTAAGGTGCAAAAATAACAAAAAAGGCCTTGTTGGGGGTTGTGTGCAATATATAAGTACAATTACAATTACATTTATGATTACAAAATGGTGTCATGTTAGTGTAATAATTTATCATGAGTTAAGAAATACACAGTAGCAGACGTTACCCTCATAGAGAGTGTTCTCAGTTTGTTTCAGTAGCTGTTGAACAATCCCCACATGAGGACAGCAGGACAGGAAACGGTTCGGTATTTTTTATGAGCACAGGTCAATGGAATACATCTCATCTCAGAGAGACAGCTGCCGGATGCGCTCACTGTGCTGAGGGACAGTGCCTGGTGCTCTTCCAAGAGAGTGCTGGGATGCTGTGCTGAGACAGCTTCTTCTGTGCTTCCTGCCTGCTGAGAGAGGGTTTGCTACTCTAATGAGACCACTGCCTGAAGCTCTCGCGTTAAGAGGTAGTGCCTGGTGCTCTTCCAAGAGAGTCCTCGGGCGAGTTGCTGAGAGACAGCTTCTTCCATGCTCCCAGCGCTGAGAGAGGGCTGCTGCTACTCTGACGAGAGACCGCTGCTTGAAGCTCTCGTCATTAAGAGATAGTGCCCGGTGCTATTCCAGGAGAGTGCTGGGGAGCTGTGCAGAGACAGCTTCTTCCGTGCTCCCAGCGCACCACAATGGCACAAGGACGTTAAGATAGATTGTATTTTCAAAAAAGAATCATGGTCCACAGTGTCCAATGCCCACAGTGATAGATCTTCTAATTTATTTATGTTTCTGTCCATGTTTTCCAGTATTTATGAAGAAAAAAAGATTGGGGCTGCATAGCCCCCATGTTACCATCTGATACCTTCACTGTTTGACTTTCTTAGCACTGAATAAGATCCGGTGTAATTCCAATCCAGTCGCTCTCATTCATGACAACAATACTCCATAATGTGGTTATTGCTGATGTTTTGCTGCTAATTACAGTGGTTTGAATAGGCAGACAGTATTTAACAGCACTAACTTTTTTAACCTGAGGTATAGCACCAGCAGTACTCTGAATGCCTTGGCATTCTTTTGATTGGTTTTAGTACATGAATCCATGGCTACAAAAATAGGCTTTGTCTTTCTTGACATGATTAGAGCTTCCTTTACTACTGGAATTGAACTGGACACATGTAAGCCATCTGAGTGGACTTCGTGTCCAAATGAACCTAAGTGGTAGGTTACTGACCTGGCATAATGTGAAAGGAAAATTACAAAGCGAACAAGCCTTTGCAATTCCTCATTGCATACTATACGGATCACTAACTAGCAGATGTAAGGAACTATACGAGTGGTTTCCAAACTGTGCCCGAGGCCCCCCAGTGCCACTGGATTCAGCTGAAAGTTTCCAGCTTCAGTTTAGTTGCAAACAGATGCAGCCACTGTATGGCTAGAGGGCGCACAAGTATTGTGAAAAGTGAGAGTAGGTATATCTTTGCATTGCATGCACTATTCTCCCTACCTTCATCCCAATTATTTTCAGGGATTAAAATGTAAGTGCTACCGAAGCCGGGATTACACGCACACACACACAAAAAATGTAATGGGGAGCCACGGTCAATGGCCAATTGATCAAGGGAGCCGTAGGTCAAAAAAGTTTGGGAACCACTGCTCTATATGGTCATAGAAACTCCTCAGTAACTTTCAATATCTCCATAATGTACTGCAGAAGTTTTTTTTCCCATATATTGTGCAGCGGTTTTGCACAGAATACAAATGATCATCACCTTTCATGGAATTTCTTTTGAAGAGAAATATTATAATTTTGACCCGGACTACTGGCCACCGACTCTGAGCTGGTACTTTTTAGAGAAAGTTTTAAATGGCTATAGGAGTTTACAATTTTCATTAAGCTTGGTAAAGTTTGATAGAATGAGGGAATAAATGACATATACATTTCTAGAAAATTAATGCTTGATTTATGGCAACGACGCAATGACAGACGCTTTTTTCACCTCAGTCCCTGATGTTGTGTTATGACTTTGTTCATCCGAGTAAGACTACCTTTCATCATACCCAGCAATTCCTTAAGAAGTGATACCACTGCAGACCACTTGCGGAAACACAGATTTACACACACTATGTTAAACTATACATTTGTAGTTTTTCTTGTGGCACGCATCAGTGTATATGTTTGAGAAAATGTCTAAAGTCTCTGCAATTCAAAAGCATATGCTTCTACCTCATTAAGGGGCCTATTAGGATGGCGGGCTGACTTTCGTCCGCTCGCCACCCTATCGTTGCTGGGACCGGCCGCCAGTGGTGTGGCGGTCCCGCACCGGCAATTAGGATGCCACCGCCATGGTGGCGGTGGCATCCCCATCCACAACATTGTGGCAGGTGGTGCACAGAGCACCGCCCACCACAATGCTGGGGCTGCACCTTGTGCATCTGCATGCACAACGTGGCAGGCACCGCGCGGTGCCTGCCATGTTGTGCATGCAAATGCAGGAGGGCACCATAGGTACCCCCCATGTGCACCCCCGCCCCCCATTACCCTGGGCGCTCGCAATGAACCCTCACATTCAGAGATCGCATGCCTTTCTATGGCAGCAATGCCACCATGGAAATGCACATCTCTGCATGGTTTGTAATATGGATGGCAGTGTCTTGCATACACCGCCACCATATACAGCCCCTTTTGGCGCCCGGTCGACTCGTCAACTGGCGGAAAACCGGCAGGCGGTATTTCCGTCCGCCTGCGTTCCGCGGCCATTGTAATATGGTGGGGAAATGGGATGCGGGAGGAGGAAAATGTCGGGCGGGTCGCAACCGCCATACGAGCGGTGGTGATCCACCTGGCATACTAATAGACCGCTAAGTGTGTGCCAATTGCACCGACATTGTCATTAGACATGTTTAGTGAGTATAGCGGCCATACTTGCAAAGTGTTTTTCAAAGTATATATAGAGAAGCCATGGGCCAGCATGATCATAACTGTGTGGGTAAATAAGGGTAGAACAAAGTGACAAAAATAATTGTGTGATATTCAGTATACTAGGCTTGTTACCAAAAAGATTGCCAGCTAGTTTTTCTATGTTATTTCACTTTTCTGTGGGTTATTTATATTTAAAAGTTGCAAACTGAAGTTTTATCAAAACATAAATAAAAGTTGTGAGTCCTGAAGATTCACACATTCACACACTTCCCATATTCTCCTAGAAGAATTTCTGCTTTAGGCAAATGTCTTTGTAATTATACAAAGGATCTCATTCACTATCTATTTGGAGCCCCATGGACATTTTCATATTGTGTTTGCAAAATGGCAACATTTAAAGAGATACTATTGCATGAATATTTAGAGGGCCTTCTTTCCCTTTTAGTACTGTCTAGTATTAACTCATATGCACCCTTTTTCAGTGTTTGTATTTATTTTGTGCATAAGTTGTAACTGTGCCACATACAATCTTAATCCAAGGCACATGCTTGTGTATGTATGGACCTCATATTCACTGGAACAGACGACATCATCTGGTCCAGCCTGTGCTGTCATTTTAAAATGTTTAGTGAAAGTAATTCTTGATGACTGAAAGTTGCAATTGATGAGAGGTTGGGAAGGCAATAGGACTTGCAAGACTCTTTAGCCCTGTCAGATACCTGCAGGATACAACAATAGAGGAGATGCCAATGCAAACATGTTTCTTTTTCCTTTATCACCTTGCATGTGAATACAATGTCTTTCGGTTTTAGGATAACCATATAGGTTATATCTTGGTGGCCCCCAAGATAAAAGTTTATGTAGGCGTGATTTCAATTTGTATTGCCAATATAGCCTGCAGACCAGTATACGGTCTACACAAAGACGTTCTTTGAAGAAAATGTGGAATCTGCTTGACTAGACATGAGAGGTGTAATATTGCGATGATATTTAAAAACAATATAATGAAGTAGGTAATTAACTGAACTGTAGTACTGTTGCATTATTATGTTATGCTCCGGGTAACAGATTATAAAAAATACACAAAAATGATGGGGTTTTTCTAGGTGATCAGGGGTGTTCAACTAATGATCTCAAGTTACTTACCCTCATGGTGTGAGAGCGGTAGATGCATTTCCTTATTCTCATTACTAAGCCACTTTATAGGATATAGCACCTAGTGAGAATGAAGAAGTAGAGCTGGGTGCACTCCATAGCCAGGTTTAAATATAAAGATTTTAACTTTCTAAATAGTTTTCTGTAATCAAATTCTGGATTAATTCCATTTGACAGTGTTTTCATAGTCAACATTCCTTCCAGATCCTCTAAGAATTCTGTGGGGCCGATTCACAAAGATTTCATTATGACTTACTCTTGTAGTGCTCTTGAAGTCTAGGAGTAAGCCAGGACTGTTCCTGCTTCACGCCTGAATTTCATGAGTAAGCCAGGAGTACTAGAAGAAGAAGTCACATATGCTCATAGACCAATCTCTGTGACTTGGGCTGTGTGTGCTTTTCTTTTATGTTATTGCAATTGACCTATTAGTCTTTGCAGCCACAGTGTTAACCACACACTGTCATAGGGGTGATTATTGTTGTCCCCATGTAACCAGACTCTTGGGACTTGGTCTACAAAGCAAAATTTGTCTCCCAAGCTTCCTATACTCTCTATGTTAAACGTGGATAAGCAGTCATGGCTTAGCTGAAAGGAAGTGGTGTCCGGATGAAGGAGGGTGAAGTACAACACAGATGTATTGACAGTATGAGCAGATATCAAATAGCAGTGAGCACACAAATCATAAAGCCCCAAAAAAGGTTAATGCAATAATATAAAGTGATAAATCAATGCCACTAGATCTACAAACGATAAACTTTTCATGATATTGAAGTGATGGCTTACACTGGAATAAAGCTGTTCAGGATGGTGAAGAGTGGGAGATGATGACAAGATGTGTAGTAAGTTACAGGCGGTTGCCACCATTTTCACCTAGATGCCTCCGGGCAAACTGCCTTCTTCAGTTTCTATGGCATCCAGCACTAGTCATGAATGTTGTTGTCCTCTCTCAGTCCTTTAGCATGTGCTAATAAAAGAGATGGCTAAGCCTCCTCTGTGTAATTATGAATTGTGTGTCAATCTCTGTAGAGTTTCAAGATATACACAAATTTAGGCAGTGTAGGTGGATTGTGAGAAGTGGTGCCGAACCAACTGTAGATAAAGATCCCTTTTTGCAGTTGATGTAAAGACAGACTACACAGATTCAGAACTCACATTAGTAAACGTTTTCCCATGGCTACCATTCAATCTGGTTAGACTTTTAACCAGTGGAATGGTACTCTGCCACTTTGAAAGCCCAAGTTGTTGTAGAGTGTGGCAACTGAATGAGATAATCTGTAGACTTTCAACTTCCTATCAGACCTCTGCAATACTTGTTTTAGGACTGAAAGATTCTCAGAATTCGCGTTACAGTTAATTCACTGAATTTTGCAGCCATAAAAAGTCTCACAATTTATTTTCCATAGGAGAATAGATATAAAATGTTACGAACATTATTATGTCTGGGTAAACTGAAAGAACATAGTTAACCAATTGGTTGGCTGGGTTCAGCGTTACACAAAATAGGGTTATTCCTCACTACTGCGTTTACTTCTTTTAGCCCAAATTAACACTTGGTAATATACAGTTTCAATTGTTTGATGTTGAATATGAACAGAGTCTAAATACTGCTTCTTTTTTGTAGTGGTAATTCAGTACATTATTTATATGCTCATATTGTTGTCTGTTAAAGCTTCTACCTTAACGTCATCATATATTTCTCCTTAAATATGTTGTTATGGCAAATGAGATCCACAACTTCTTTTATTGGCCAAACACTCCTGTATGGGTATTGGATGACTTCAGGAAATCTGATTGTAGGCTTTGAGCAAAAGGAATTAGTCCTTGTATTCTATGTAATATGTGATGCATTGCTTTTTTTTTTTTTACAAATTTCAAAATAGGTCCACTAAAATCAGATACATTTCTGTGCATAATACTATTGTCAGGGAAGAAATTGGACTTAGTTCTCTGACATGAAACAGTACAATAGATTATATAATGTGGACTATGTCCACTTGAATTTTTATTAAGGTAGGAAGAATGTATAGTATTCTTGGAAAGAACTGAGGATTTTTCAAACAAATTGGCAAATTGAAGTCATTCGATACAGAGGATTGAATAGCAGGCGTTAAAGGAAAAATACCTACCAGGATTGAAGGGATTATATGCAATGCCAGACTTTTAATTTTTAAATAGCCGTCCAAATAGTCAGAACTCCGTTTAACCCATAATATGCATTCGCAGAAAGTACTCTTTGTTAGTGTGCGCTGTACTGCATGCAGTACTTTAAAAGCTAAAGTGCCAAGTCGAGGTTTAGCACAGGTTTATGTAAAGATGCAAAATATGAAGTAAGGGCAACTTAGATTGCGATGTTAATGTTAAGCTAAACTTATAAAGCGCACTGACACCATAAGTTTCCTGGCGCTAAATGATGATTGTAAGGAGGCTACAGAAAGACTAATTGGACTTAGATGAGCTGTGAACATGCTTCAAATGTGTCCTATATGTACAATCTTTTTTATGGTCCTCATAAACTGTACGTGTGATGTATTGATACATATTTATCAGCAATCCCCATATTATTTGGTTATGTTACAACACCCCCTGTTTTACCCTCACATTTTACTGTTTAGCTTTAATTAATTGCAATCCAACTGTAGGAGCACTTAATCAATTTGTGACACAGACATTAGGTCTTAAATGGCGAAACATCTGCCATCGATAAAACTAAGGCATAGATGCATCAAGCGAATTTGGGGTCGCAATAGCTGCGAAACAGCATTCACAATTGCAAATTCCCCTTCCGCAATGCATCAAGTGGAAAAGCAACACTTTGTGAATTCGCAAAACAAAGAATTGCTAAACCCATAGAAACCCCCTCTGCGATTCCTTAATACTAAATCGCCACATAATCTGCGAATTAAAATGCGAATTTGCTAACTAATAGCGAATTAGCAAACAAATCGCTATCCGCATGCATCTAAAATCGCAAATAGCAAAAAAAAAGTTTTTTGCAAATTACGAGTTGCAATTTAAGGAGAAGGTAAACCAGGTGGTAACCATGAAGTCAAAGTGGCAAAAAAAAAATATTGGAAATCACAAACAGGTGTTGGCTAAATCAAACACACTTAAGGAGACTCATGAGGAGCATGAGGAAAATCACAATGGCAGGTCTCTACATGGCAAGGCGGCTGAGGCTCCAGGCTGCAGCACAGAACAGACGCAGGATCCATGAACGCATCTTCTGGCTGCGGATTACACTACTGGGCCAGACTGAAGATGAGATCTTCTCCAAATACAGGCTCAATGGGGCTGTGATCCTGAAGCTCATCAGAGACCTTGAGCCCCTGATGCAGCACCCAACATGGAGGACCAATGCCGTGCCCACCCATGTCCAGGTCCTGTGCTGCCTGCACCTCCTTGCCTCCGGAATCTTCCAGAGGATAGTGGCAGTTGCAGGGGGTGTATTCCAGAGTACACTTGCACGCTGCCTACAGAGTTTCGTGGACGCCATGCTGAGCCAGATCCATCACCACATCACCTTCCCAACAACCCAACAGAACTTAATGCAAACTAAACAGGACTTTTATCAAACCGTACCATTTCCCCCATGTAATTGGCTGCATTGACTGCACCCACATACACATCTGTCTAACCGCAGAGACCGAATACATGTACCGGAACCGCAATTCATATCACTCCCTCAACATTCAGGTGGTCTGCAATTCGAAAACCATCATTACAGACATTGTGGCACAATACCCAGGGAGCACGCATGATTTATTTATCTTCAGGCACAGCGGCATATACGCCCGCTTGGTCAGGGGTGAATTTGGCGAGGGACATCTCCTAGGTAAGAACACATGCCCACATACAGTTTGTTAAGACCATGTTGCCGCACATAACAGGCACTGACCCTCTGCTCCTCCCTTCAGGTGACAGCACCTATGCCCTCTGGGAATACCTCCTCACCCCATACCTCAACCCAGCAACACCACAGGAACAGAGGTACAATGCTGCGCATATACACACCAGGAATGTGATTGAGCGAACATTTGGCATGTTAAAGAGTAGATTCCGCATCCTCCACAAGACTGGCGGGGCCCTCAAATACCCGCCCGAGATCTGCTGCCGCATCGTTGCCGTGTGCGCCATGCTGCACAATATTGCCACCAAGCGGAGGATACCTGTTGAGGTGTCTGGTAGTGAGTCGGAGGGGGACGACCTGCCACCTGCACATGTGCATCATGCACACGGGGAGAATCCTGCTGAAGATCACAGTGGCCACGCGCACATCACACAGAACTATTTCTAGTGCATCCATACCCCTCACACAACACTGTACTCATGCACGCCACATTAAGGATTGACATGAGGAAGATTTGTTTTCAAAATAAAGCTTTTGTTTAATTCACAAGGTCTCAATGTGCTTTCACAAGTAAAAAATGAGGGTACTGTATTCAGACATCCAAGCTCATGTAACCTGAGCTGGCGTGCTTGGTTACCTCACCACGGCACTGCCGGAAATGTCATGAAACTAGCACCTCCTGCTGGACGCACCCTGTCGCCTCTCCCCCTCCATGTTAGGCTGGTTCTGTTGGGATGCAGTATTGGGCCGGGCACTGCGCAGCCTTTCTGTTTGCACCGGCACAGACAGGATGCTGAGGCTAGATGTCCCTTCGCTGGCATCACCCCCCCCCCTTGCATTGCTATGGTATGCCGCCTGTTGGGGTGCTCCACAGCGTTGGTGACCTGCTCCAGGGCCCTTGCAACGTCAGGACAGCATTGGACCATCTGGATTTGCATGGCCAATGATCTGCGCGAGAGCTGGGAAGTGGCGTTCCCAATCAGGTGATTGGAACATGTGTAGGCTGACACGTCCTGCTGCGCTACCATCAGCTGGTTGCTCTCCTTCACCGCCGTGGTCAGTTCCTGCACACTCTCTGTGAGGAAGCTAATGTTGCGTGCTGTTTTATATAGCTGCAGCTGCATTGCTGCCATGTGCTGCGCCTGTTTGATGTGCACAGCAAGCATCTGAGCCTCAATGCCCAGGCCCACGTTGTGTGAGTGCTGCTCCATGGCTGCTGTGGTGGGCACGGAGCGCTACTGCCTTAACCTGCTGCTGGCGTGGGCCCGCACACTTGCTGTGCTTCATGTCTGCCTCCTGGGTGGGGGTGGGGTCTGCTTCACTGCCATACGTGCCGAGATGTGAGGTTGTGCTCCACCTGTAGCTGCAGGGGTGGCCCTGGATCTCGGTGCAGGTGCAGGTGCGGGCTGGCTCTCCCCCTCCATCTCTTCCGGTGTCTCCGCAATGTGGAGAATCTCACTGTCAGACGTGCCAGCATCCGCAGCACCTGTGATGTGGATGAGTGCATGATTAATGATTTGATTCAGGCACCTGGGATGTATCAACATTCATGCAGGCTTGCTATTGCTTAATGTCTGCATTCCTTGACTGGGCCTAGGGGTCTGTGTTACTTGACTATTTCGGATGTGTGTGGCTATCAAGGCACATTTACACACTACAGGTTCCACAATGCATTTGGGCGTTTGGAAGGAGCAGGGACTGGAATACTGTGGTTACAAATATGGATTGCACTGGGGGCATGGGCATGGGCATTGTTAGGGTACGGGATCGCAGTAGCATGGCTCCTACCTTGAGATTGATTTGTGGCGCAGGAGGTGTCCAGTTGAGTAACTCCCACGCAGGCTTCAGGGTGGATGGTGTCATCCACTAGGTCCTCCATAGGGGTGTTTTCAGGGACTGTGGGGTGTCCCCCTCCCGTAGCCCTTGACTCCCCCAGTCTCTCTGCTATCCGCTCCTTGGCACGGCCTCTGATGTCATACGACCTCTTTTTTAAGTCAAAGATGGACCGGTGCGTGACTCCCACCGCGTTCACCTTTGCCTTGATGCGCACCCAGATGCGCTTCTTGGTTGCCTCGGGCACCTTCCGGGACAGCTTCCCAAACAGTTGGTCGTGGTCCCTGCTCACTCCTTCTATCAGGTACTCAAGTTCTTTTTCGCAAAATTTTATTTTGCGTGCCTGGGTTTTTCACTTGGTCCTGCAGCTTCCGGGGACATTGTGGTTTTATTTTCAATCCTGTATTGGCACTGCAGAGCTCAGTGCTCTGCCTCCTCCTGTATCCAGCTCTGTAATCCAAATGATGCATGGAGCAGGCTACTTCCTGGTAGTGATGTCATCATTGAGCTCCAAATGCGACTTCACGTTTTTGCGATCTCGCAATCTGCGAGATTGCTATTTGCTATTTGCGAATTCGGTAATTGCGGATTCGCTATTAGAGGGTTGGAAACAGCCGACTCTGCGATTTTGTAGGGATTTTTGCGGATTCGCATTTGTCGATTGCGGGTGGGTGCGAATCGCAGATATTTAGCGATTTGGATGATGCTATTTCTAAATAGCGATTCGTTATTTTTCGCTATTTGGGATTCGCAGAATGGATGCTTGATGCATCTATATGAAAGTGAGAAAGCAAGAAACGCCAAATGAAAATGACATAGAGTAAATGTTAGCAGTTTAACGTACTAGTTTATGCTATGTAGAGAGTTACTTAGAGTTTGGTGGAACTTGTAAATTAGCAGTGCTCCAGCCTCGCCAATGTCACACCTCCCCTCGTATTTAGATAATTAATACAGTGTGGTTGAATGTGTGACTCTCTCGCTCATGATTTGTTTCCTCTCTACGTGATACTTCACTGTGAGATGTTTTGCGATCTTTACTCATGTCCCCATTTTAGCTTCCTGAGCTTTAGCAATGCATATCTGCTAATTATTGTTTTGTATATGTCATAAATGCTGGCCTTTCTGGATCACACCTTTTATGTCCAATGGTTTGACTGTTTCAGAGCTCCTTTGTATATAGGATACCCTTTTAGCAACATCATCCTTCCTTTTTTCATTAGTTAGTTTAAGTAAAAACTAATTTCACCACAAAGAACATCAGCATAGTATGAAATCAACAAATAAACATGGGATACTACAATTGTAAGAAATAATCAAAAATATCATTAAAAAAGCCAAGTGGAAAAATAAGTCTTGCTCTTAGCACCTGAATGCCAAGAGGGTCAGCCACATCTAATGTCTTGGAAAGGTGTACTATACCTCTGTGACAATATTTGACAATACCAGCCCACTCACTGCCTTAAGAAATACCCTATACATAAATAGGTGAAACCCCTCTTAGGATATACCATAATTTAGGAGCCATATATATTGTTTACACCCAGAGTACTGCAGAGCTTTACAAATCATTATGACAAAACCTTATGACCCACGGTCATGAGGGTCACAAGTAACCCGTATAGATTGCTATCAATGGAGTTTTCAAGCCCAACGAGAGAGCCTACTCACAGCAGTTAAGCTTCAGTGTTGTGTACTAATTGTAGATCCCTTGTCAGATAGAAGGACATTGCTGCAACATTCAAACACAGTGGACTAATGTATCCATGTTTGGATCCATCAAGCAAATTGCTCTTAATGGTCAGTTCACAAAAATCTTTAAAATATAAGGCAATCTACTCAATTTTGATCCAGGTTTGCCTAGATATCACATCTACAGAGAATTAAAAGGAAACCCCAGAGGTACTCATTGAAACGTATACAAGTCAAACATATCCATGATACTCCAACTCCCCTACGCTTACTCCTGCAAACTGTCATAAAATTCGAAAATCTACAAGAGTAACAGTGGCAGAAATACTCGTTAGCACATCAAACATTTTGTTTAGTGCCCCACCATGAAATCACCTACCATACGCCTCAGGAAATGAAATATCGTGTTTTGGAAACCTCTCCATGCCTTACGCACACCCAAACCAGTTTTTGGGAGTAAATGTAGATGTCCAGGTGCAGTGGAGGTAGCTTTTGAACTGATTTTCAAATATATATATATATAGAAATTGGTAGAGCTTGTGGGTGATGACCACGTCACTCTTACGTTGTGCTTGGAAACATTCATGTTCCCACTCTTAGCCCTAGATTTATAAATGCTAAATAATCACAATAAATGCACATTTCTTTCTGCACATTTTCTTCAGTCATAAATTACAGTGTCTCCAAGTGTTTGAGTGTTTGAATCAAGGCCTGGGAATTACGACTATACATAGGATTAATCGAGCACCTAAATTGAATTTTGTTGTGGAAAGAATCATGATTCTGAGGCTTACAGCCCTTACATAATAAACCCCTTCCCACTAGTAGCACCCACTTTGGCACTTATGTTCCCTGCTGCAAATTACTGTCCTAACATTTTAGTCTTTATCATAGACCTTATTATCGTGCTGGATGGATATCGATTTGTTCAAGATATTAGGTAAAAACTGAAAAGTATAATATATCGGATTAGGAGGATAAATAATGTTTACGGTGAATAATTGTCCTCGAAAAAAGTGGTATAATCATCGAGGTCAGTTCCATAGAAAGGTTCTTTTATGATCTTGCATAAAATGAAGGAAGGGCATTTTTCGCAGGGCAGAAGCCAGTGGCCTGTTTCCTATCATCTGATTAAAAACAGCTGATGAGAACTGACTGATATTTGATGATACAAGTATGCACAGGTCAGCTGCAAATCTTATACAAAAAATTTCTTGCCTTTCATTTCAGAAAGACAGCAAAAATTATATCTGCAGGGTTTTGCAAGCCGCAGGATATGTTTGATGAATACTTTAAATTCTCCAGGTGACTTCAGAATGTCAAATCCATAATGCATGTTTCTCGATATAACAGTAAAGACATCACATAATAGATTCCATATTAAAATGAGTACTGTAAATATGAACAATGCAGCATAGTCCGTCGTCGGTTATTTGCAGCTGCTTTTAATCGGTTGAAATCCGTGCTCACGTGCATTCTCTACTTGCAGACACACACTGGGGAGAAGGAGAAGATTTGCCCATATTGTGGTCAAAAGTTTGCAAGCAATGGAACGCTGAGAGTGCACATCCGGAGTCATACAGGTAGGAGAATATATATATATAAGATGAAAGTAACTTTTGGAATAATCTTTTTTTGGTTTTTACATATAGATTTCGTCCTGGTATTGTTCTTGTGTTCCCAAAAATATGTCATGGCGCTATATAAGGAGGACTTATTTCTAGACCTTTTATTCTGGTGAAGTCTACGCACTGTATTGATGTGGGAAAGGGCACGTCTTTCCAACTGCTCACTGCTTTCAAACACAGCTGCTTTATAGGAATAACCAGTGGTAGAGATTTTAGTCAGATCTAGGTCAGTAAGACTGGAGGTGGGGAAGGGGGGAGCTTCAGATTGTCTGACAATCATGCTGGGATATCATGTTACTTATTATGGTAAAAGCAGCGCTTGAGGTGGGCTTAAGGGACAATGGAAAGGGAAAGGAGTGTGGATTTTGGGGGGTACTTAAAACACAGTATTTTATTAAACACCCATGTTTAAGACCTTCGAAACAGAAGAGTGTACGTGTGTTTTTGTCTGAGTAGGTATTTAAAAATCCCAAGTGAAATCCGACTGATATCTTACCATACCCGACTGAAAGCTCCTGTGCCCAACTATTTACTAAATAAATACATTTATTAGGGGGTGTAAGACGCGACCCCCCCCCCCCTCCGAAACCAAGCCCCTGTCCCCGTTTTGTAAATAGGAACCCCTTGCACTACCATTGCTGGGGTTGTACTAAGGTCATGAACGCGACATCAGCAATAGAAAGCAAACATAGCTCTGTGAGCCTTCTTTTCTCGCTGTAGTTCTCACTCCTTTTCTTTCTCAAACCTACCTCTGAGGCTACTGAGGAGCTGTGTGTGTGACTGTGGGTCAACCATGTGCTGTTATCAGGGTTCGAAATGTGTGTCACATCTGCTCTGTTGTACATGCAATTTAGGGGTTCGTCGTCCATGCTTTCAAACCTGACATACTTATATGGCTCAATGCTTTACATTCCTTGCCTGAAACAGTTACGTAATTGGTATCACCCTATCTTTGCATTGTATTTTTTTGACTTCTGTATCCATGCCATAAGACGGAAAGGAGGAGAGAATGGCGCAGTCGGTCCGAACTGAAATACTATCAATAAGTTTAATCGTGCAATCCAGAACAACAGAGGCCAGGCAGATTCACAAAGACTGGTGCATGAGTGCCTCTTACTCTAGTAGATAGCCCTGCTCTTTGTGACTCGGGCCCAAAGAATGTATGTCTTCTGAAATTATATATAGTAGGATTTCAGGCAGAGATGTGGAGGGTCATATACCAATTTATAACCGTGTATTCAGAGTAGCGCAGTCTCATACACTTTGCATATATATATGAGATTTAGATTTTTCATGCACAGGGTTTATTGGGCCAGCAAGAGAACATTCGAACCTAATTGCCCAAGTATTACAGTTCATACAATTGCAGTGATTCTGCGCACCTACAATGTCTTACTTCCACCAGAGAATGCTGATGTTAGAGGGAGCAGGACACACCTTGTATTTGTTATACTAGTATTTGAATCTCCTTTTAAGTGTTAATTGAAAGCTTAAAATAGGTGCATCATCAATCATAAGGCACCAGAGAAAAAAGAATGCCACAAGCACAATGGAAAATCCAGGTTAAATAGTACATTGTAATCGATTATCAAAATTGTTGTTGGAACAAGTAGTATTTACTGTAGCCAGAGCGAGACCAGGATCATACAGGAACACTATTGAAAATGATGGCTGAAGTGTAAGTCCACAACAACTTTTAAGGCTTTACATTTCTTTGTCATGTTCTGTTATTGGATGGTTTGAAATGTCAGTCATCGTGTGCATCATCCTACAGGAGAGTCATTTCATAGTAAAGTGTCGGTCAATGACATATTTATAGTAACTGATATTTAATGGCCATCTTGGATGAGGGAACACCCCTCACAATGGGCACCGTAATTTATTAAAGATGTATGACAATGATTCTTTTTGTGCAAAGCTTCATCAGCGATGACACAACCCTGTTGTTTCCTGCAGCTTGTGCCTAGCTGTTGGAGGGCTACACTGGTTTGTGTCCTTGGTGACATTTGCAAACTTGCACTGTTCCCCTTTACATACACCATCTCTGACTGCTGCCCTGACCGCAGCATCACCACGCGCAAATACCTCATCATGGTGGAGCGCCTGCAGCAGTGCATCATCTGTTTGCGGCACCATGAGCCAAGAGCCACTCTGTACCAGCAACGTAAGCTGAACTGCAAGACCTGGAGCAAAACAATACAATGAGTCTACCAGTGGAGCTTGGAACAGCACAACTTAAATTGGACCCTGGGGCATTGAGGGAGACGAGAATATGTGAGATGGGTTAGCAGCTGGATCACATACTTATCATGTCAAGACCCTGCTTTGTACATAGACAGTGGCAAGAATAACACTATTGGGGTGTCATAAAGAGACACAAATGTAGCCACCCTGCAAGGATCCCTACAAGGAGAAGGGCTCTGCCACATGCACTGGTTTAAATTCTGTTTAGAAATGCTTGAATAAACAAGTTAGGTTCCGGAAAAGAAGCTGCTGCTGGTTGCTGCGTATGGCAAGCCAGAAGACCTGTACATCCAGTGAGACTCGTGGGTACTTGCTCTGGCCTCCACTACATTTGAAATTATTTTTTTAAGTAGAAGACTTAGGGAAGGGTTTATCAAGTTCCTGCCCCATACACTCCTTTGGGGGTAGATGTGGCAGGTCCTCTGTTAGGTCCTGCCAGGGTGCTTCCTCCAGAGCACACATTTCCTGTAGGTCAATGTGAGTGACTGAATCATGGCTGGGAACTTGGAGGCATCGCTTTCCAACACTTACTGTGGAATGTGCTCTTTCATCACTGTTTCAAGTGGCATATTCTATGGGGTGCTGTGTATTGCAAAGAGGGCCTTTCACTTCCCTTCTTTATATATCTGCACTGCCAAGCTCAACCTTTACTCATTGTGTCTCCTGATGCTGTTTTTGGATAACTCAGTCATTCAGGCATCTATCCAGGCCCTCGCACACCCATCCATGCATTTAAGCAAACAAGCATTAACTATCCCTAGATCATACACTGCTTCTTCTTCCACAATACTACCACTGTTGTCACACACACTGCCTATGCCCCATCTACTTCCCTTCAGCCATTCCAGCGCTAACTCATTAATAAAGTCATTGTTAGAAATGGGGTTTCTGGTTGGCTAGGGCATGCACCTAAGCCAGGCAGAAACAGCCACTCTAGTTAGGGCAAGGGAGTTACACGCTGAAGATAACCCCGGCTCACCCCCTTGGTAGCTTGGCACGAGCATTCAGAATTATCCCAGAGCCAATGTGTAAAGCGTTTGCACCACACAAACACACAGCAGCAACACACTAGGCACACTACCAAAGAAACTCCACACAAGGTTAGATAAAAAAATAGCCTTTGTATTATCCAAGACACATCAGAATTATAATCACACATCTACACTGTGCCAACTGGCACTAGGCAATATTTACAGGGGATTATATACATAAAAGGGCCTATCGGGCCACTGTCAGACCCATCACAAGCACAAGTAGTAAAAATATTACAACCAGTAACTACTGGAAAAATACTGTACTCAGTATTAACACATTAGCAGTTGGACATAATCATCAGCATAACCACATTATTCAATCCCTGTAGGCATAAACACATTATACATAAACATCCTAAGCATAACAACAATATGTCATAGGCATCACAGTAGACATAGACACATTAGGAATAAACCATATTTGGAATAAACACATTATGCCTAAAATATGAGTAATGCACCCCAGTACCATAGATTAAGTGAACACAGCACCTTAGCATACACACTGAAATGAACCCAGGACAACTGGCCTTCTGTAGGGCTCAAAGGTCCTCTGTCCAAAATGTAAAGGCACGATCCTAGGGCTAAGCGATACAAAAGGGGATGATGGACGGAGCGTTTGTATAAATCAAACACTCACCCCCAGTCAACTGATCTGGGTTTAATCCATCACCATTCTTTAGTTCACTCAGCCACCCCAGTTCAGACATGGCTATATGCAAATCGGTCTGACCCTGTGCCTTATGGGAACCGTCCAGCCCGAACTGCCAAGCCATGTCTTCCCTGGACCGGAAACAAGCATCCTGGGACCGGTTTCGGATTCATAATCCTTATCAGCCAGGCTATCTTGAATACAGTGGCCAAGTGAACAAGGGACTCACGTCTGAGCATACCCTGCCACACTTAGGGCGAACAAAGCGATACAAAAGGGGATGATGGACGGAGCGTTTGTATAAATCAAACACTCACCCCCAGTCAACTGATCTGGGTTTAATCCATCACCATTCTTTAGTTCACTCAGCCACCCCAGTTCAGACATGGCTATATGCAAATCAGTCTGACCCTGTGCATCATGGGAACAGTTCAGCCCGAACTGCCAAGCCATGTCTTCCCTGGGCCGGAAACAAGCATCCTGGGACCGGTTTCGGATTCATAATCCTCATCAGCCAGGCTATCTTGAATCCAGTGGCCAAGTGAACAAGGGACTCACGTCTGAGCATACCCTGCCACACTTAGGGCGAACAAAGCGATACAAAAGGGGATGATGGACGGAGCGTTTATATAAATCAAACACTCACCCCCAGTCAAATGATCTGGGTTTAATCCATCACCATTCTTTAGTTCACTCAGCCACCCCAGTTCAGACATGGCTATATGCAAATCAGTCTGACCATCACCACCCCCCTTTTCCAAAAGGATTCAAGCAAGCCGGGCCGAAGAAGGCTGTGATGCCAGAAACCGGTCCCCGGAAGCTTGTTTCCTTCCCAGTATAAGAATTGGCTTGGTAGTTTGGTTTGCCCTGTTCCCATCATGCACTGGGACAGGAACAGACTAATTTGCATATAGCCAGGTTCTGAGCTGAGATGGTGCATTGAGCTAAAAACGGTGATTGATTAAAACCATGATCTCTTGACTTGGTAAGAGTATTCTGCATCATTCAGAAACTCTGTCCATCACCACCCCCTTTTCCAAAAACGATCCTAGGGCTATCCAAGTGCCCTTTTGCTGCCAATGCAGCCAACTCACTATGCATAATGCGCTGAGGTCTTAGGGGGTGCAACTCCCCCCTTCCTCTATGGCAAAGCAAAAGTGCCCCCTCGGTGCTGCTGCCCACGCTCTTGGGGTACAGCTTGAAAGACCGGCACGCAAAAGTGCCTCAAGAGCCCCACCTTCCTGGGGCTCGTCTTGCAGAAGGTGCCTTTTTCAAAATGAGGCCTTCCAACTTGCCCAAACAAGAATCACCCCTCTGTTGCAGCTGCCGCGCATTTGCAGTGCAGCTGTGAAGATCCCCCAAGCACTGCCATCAGCCTTGCCCGATTTGAGCTCAGCTCACCGGGGCTCTTCGTGGTGCCTTCGACCGGCACCCACCAATGCTCAGGGATTCAAGTCACACTCACCGGGGTGTTCTCTCTTTTCCCTCCTTGGATGCGAGAGAGGTCCGGCAGTGTCTCGGCGAACCCGTCTCTCTCCACCAGACGCGGGGTTGGAACTCTCCAGGCTCTGATGCTTGGGGCAACACCCGGGGCTCCTTCTGGTACACAGGGGCCCGCCTTCCTCAGGCCAGGCTTCCTGTTTGGCCGTGCTGCAATTGGCCGGCCGTCAGCTTAGCCCCGCCCACAACCAGGCAGTTTGCCCGATTTCCAGGCCGCCAATCTTGGCGGCGGTTCCTCTTCGGTAAATACACCAATGCGGGGTGGGCTCACGCTTTAAAATAAGCATAAGGGCAGGGTAGGCTGCCACCTTCAAAGGACAGCAATGCGGGGTGGGTTCCCGCCAACAGGATCAAACACGGGGTGTGCTCATGCTTCACCCTTATGCTGTGCAGGGGAATCCCCACGCCAAAATTCCCTCAGGACGGTCAGGCAGCCCAGTGCTGCAGAGCATACATGCTCCTCTCTTTCCTGCAGCAAAAGATATGGCGCTCATGATGCACCAAGCCCCCAAAGGCTCCAGGGCAAAGGCTGGGCCCAGGTAGGCTAGCTCACAGGGCCGTCCAGCAGGGAGGCAGTCCCTTGTCGCTGTTCCCTCCTGGGGCCCAGCAGCAACAAGTAACCAGGAAGCACAAAAAGCACAACATTTACATGGGGTCACAGACACCCCAGTTCAGACATGGCTATATGCAAATCAGTCTGACCCCCCACAATATTTATAGTACCTTTTCCATTGTCTGCTCTTGGCACCGGGCTTGGGGGAACCAGCCTGAACTGGTTCTGGGGGGTTTTGGAGCACTCTGTTTACAAGCTCCTCTTCCCTATTGTAAGGTGAGGGCTTGGTCATCAGACCACCAACAGGGAGGCGGAGCCAGCATTCACCCAGGCAGGCACAGACCTATTCAGGGTCAGGAGACTACTCCTCCCACTGCTCCAAATGCAGATCTCCTATTCAGCCTAACGCTGACTCACCCTGCCCTCCCCTGAGCCACACACACCTCACCAGCCCCTGTTACTCCAAAGCCAGACATGCAATCCACATCAGGCAGGCAGACACATAGCACACAGAAATGCCAACCTCTAAAAGTGGCATTTCTAAAATAGTGATAATATATCAAAGTACACCATTGTGTAGCATTTATTAATACTATTCCGAACATACCAAACTTGACCATACTCCTCTGCTCATATCAGGAATAACCACTAAAACACTTATCAGGGACTCCCCAATGCATTCCTATAGGAGGGCAGCCTCACAGCAGTGAGAAACCAAAATGGCTGTTTGTCACTACCAGGACATGTCACACACTTAAGGTACATGTCCTACCTTTTACCTACAATGCACCCTGCCCATAGGGCTAGCTAGGGCCTACCTTAGGGGTGACTGACATGCAGTAAAACGGGGTCACTGATGTGGCACACACTTTAGGTGTCACGTCACAGCGGCAGTAACACTGCGAGCACAGGCCCTGCAATGGCAGAGGCCCTGAGACAGGTTTGCAAGGCTACTTTGGTGGGTGGCGCAAT